>NC_060254.1:57751007-59113783 GCF_921293095.1 Ischnura elegans | reverse complement strand
AATTAAACATCAGTTTTATGCTCGCCATATGCCAAAACGTCTAGAGGCTTGGTGAAAAAAACCTTCCAGCGAGAAGATTCGAAAAACCTAAGTCGACTCTCGAACTGCCTTTCTAAAAAAATAAATAATTCTTTCGCCCGCGTGGGGACTCTCTCTTTTTGCCTTTGTGCCCCGCTGGCGGGCCGCGAGTTTCGTGGCCCTCCGGGCTCAACCGCAGGAGGAAGTATGCAGCCAATCCGAAGGGCGAAATTCGGGAGGAAATAGACTGTTTTAGCTCCTTTTCTGGTCTTAAAACACCAAATCTTCCTTGACAAAGCTGTTAGGGTCAGTTTACGATTAACTGAGTGTGTTATTATCCCATCTGAATCTTATAATGCAATGCAGTTTCCGAAACACATAATTTTAGATAATAATTTTTTCGCATTAAATCAGATGATCAGATGATTCAGGTGATGTTAGTAAAATATTTGGTTGATATCATACATTGAAGTAGTATTCGTAAAAGTTTCCGACGAAAATTTTTGAATAATCATTTCTTCGCATGAAATCAAATTATCTCGAGCGATACTGTATGTTTTTCTTGATTTCGTAAGTTGAAGTAGTATTAACACCAGGGAATGAAACTCGCCGTGAAAAAAATTATTTACTCTGCTAGAACTCGATGCTGGATCTTCCAGTTGCTGGTCGGGCGTACTATCATTTACACCTTCTAGCCATTTTTATCCGAGATAAATGTAAGATAAAGTATTTTTCGTGGTGTATTTGACCGCTATCTTGGTACCAAACTTATGAGTTTAAAAAGAAATTGATGTCAAAATATTTATATATCGTTTGATTTTTCTCCAAAACTCTTGTTTTAAGGGAATCGGATTTATCCTTATGAAATGAACGTCGTCAAAGAAAAATGATTTTTTATGGTACCTATGTACGGAGAGTGGGTAGGCAAACTTGTTCATTTTCTGTTTGAAAACTCCCAAAACTTCAACTAGTACTAAATTTGTTTGTTTTTAAGGCTTGATTGTGAAGTAGTCATTTTTACGGAGTTCTCGCAATTACCTTAATGTCGACAATGCATGTTCATTTTTTTCAGTTGATAGCATCTTTAGAATGCACCAAGTTCTCACAAGCATTTAGCTCTCACTAAAGTGATCACATGCAGTTAGCTTCGTCCTATCATCCAAGAATGTACTTCTGAAAAGGCACAGTATTTCTTGAAAAAAATGATATCACGTATAAATGCTGGAGGGAAAACAAAATATTGACGGATGTGGAGGGGGTTTAAAAAAAGCATAAGTATATGGGGTAAATTTTTAGCTCGGGTCCTTCGCTTACCTTGCCACGAGAGAGATTTTTTTCCCGTCGTCCCGAGCGAATAACCCGGCGGAGGCCGCTTCAGTCCCCGTCAAACTCGTCTGCCGGAGGCGCGAGCCAAAGCTTTCCCTTTCTTCGTCGCCAGTTCCAGAGAACGCGTAACACCTGCTCCGCTGCCATTTCTGCTTTCTTTATGCAAGATTCCTTTCGACCCGCGTTTTCCCCATTTCCCTTTGTCAAGCCATGTGGCTACTTGGCCGTTTAAATACTCCTTTGCCTGCGGTATCCATCTTATTTGTATTATATTATATCATGCTTTATGTCATGAAAGTCTTCAACTGTAGTAATGCATAATTTCTTGTTCTTTTCCGTGGAATTTCTTTATTTAATTATTCATAAACAGCCGATATGGCCTTTAAACATGAAATATTTATAAAGAAAAGATTTTTCAATGTCTACTTAGACTTTTAATTGAATTCAACGCTACTGCGTCAATATCTGGTAGGTACACTGGTTTATGAAAAGGTAGAATTTTCCTTTATATGGGAAAAAAACTTTTTAAAACCAGTGTACCTAATTATGAGACAGTAGCGTTCAAAAACGCGTTGTACTCAATTCAAATATGCTGTCTAATTAGCAATACATTACGTTTATTTGCTGACGATGGTGTCATCTATCGCGAAATTAGTGATCACTCTAACTTTGAAATTCCATCAGTGGAACGATGTGAAGTTCATGTGAAATATTACTTCCACACAGGGGCGCAGCTAGGAATTAAGGCTGGGGGGGTGCAACTAATACCGGGGTGTGTGGGGGTACGGAATACCCACCAGGATAGGCAGTAGGTGCGAGATTGATAAATTGCGGAATTTTAAGATAAATGGTTCAAAATGGTGAGTTTTACGGCTTTCTGAGGGATATTTTATTAATACTTAAACTATTCTATCAGTAAGATAAATCTATGTAAGTGAAATGGATTAAACTTAAAAATTTCTCTAAGCTCTGGGGGGAGGTTTATGCCCTAAACCCCCCCCCCCTCGCTGAGCCACTGCTTCCACTCGCCTATTGAGGTATTTTGCGGGATGTAGATGAAAACTGATCATAAAATTACAAAAGAATAAGAATTTTTTCAGTATCTCAGTCTATTTTGGCGCGGGAACATTATTTCCCCCCGAATATAATTCGATCAAGTTCTCAATCACACGCATCGTTTCCACCGGCTGTCCCTCAATCTCCCCTTTATTTTCACTTCCACCAGCAAGCACTTCTTCCCCGGTCTGAATTTCCTCCTCCTATAGTCGCTTTCGCGTCCGTCTCCCCCGGGATTGAATGAAAGGGTGCATGGAGGGTGCGTTCCATCTGATTCCAGCTCCTCCTATCCGTAAAAACCCCAACTTCTTCCTCCCATCCATCCCGTGCCTTTACACACCACCCTCCAATCTTACACCCCTTCTTATTTCTCCTTCTTTTTTTCTTCTTTTCTGGTTTCGATCCAAGTCGAGCACTCAAGAGAAAACGTTCGCCCTCGGCTATGTTACTGCAGTGGAGGGGGAGCCTCGTTCACAACAACTTAACTTGGCAGCTTAACGGAGAGATGTAGTGCGGCCTGGTTTTATTAAAATAATGGACGATGTAATTGTTAAAGTGTACTTAAATATTTTGACTGATGAATGAATATTCTTGACGCTTTCGTGTCATCTAACTTTATTCTATGCCTGAAAGATAATTTATTGCTATTTGATTTGTAAAATGGCTATTTATGACCCTTAAAAATAGATAAAATATTCCACCAATCAGAACTTACAATTCTTCTTAAAAACAAGAATTGAATTGCTTTTAGACAATTTCGATATTTTTTGGGTCATCCACATATTTTTAGGTTTATTTATTGACAGTCAAAAAGTATTGCGACATTCATTACAACGTGATGAGATCGGATGCATTAAAAATTTATGAAGTTAGCCCCGAAGTTACACCAAATTACATAAAGTTGAGTTCAAGTGTTCTAAGGTAAAGGGAGGGACCGGCTTGACTTTTCCTCTCCTCATCGCTTAAGGTGCTGGACACGCTAAATTGTTAAACATCAGTGGCGGATCTATGGGGGGGATGCAAGGGGGCTATACCCCCCCTCCTTGGGCATCCAATTTACACTAGATAGAATGGTGATTTTTTTCCGACCCCCACTACTGCTGGAATTTTAACCCCCACTAGCCCTTGTCCCTATCCTGGATCCACTACCGATAAACATTAATTGACACGAGCTGGTAGACGCTCATCTTAAGTAATCAATCCGAGTTACGTGAAGTTAAGTTCTTGTGTTCTAGGATAAAGGGAGGGACTTTTTTAAATTTCCCTCTCCAATTGCCTAGCAACTGATCAAGTTGAATTGATTAGCGTCACTTGTTGCGATCTAGTAGACGCTCTTCTCTAGTAGTCAACCCCAAAGTTGCACTGAGTTACTTTAAGTTAAGTTCTTGTGTTCTAGGCTAAAGGGAGGGACTAGGTTGACTTTTCCTCTCCTCACTGCTTACTTCTCATACCCCTATCGGTACTGTTTCTCACTGCTAACCCACTCCCCTTCTTCCATTCCTGCTATCACAGATGCTACTACATACCACTCCCACCCCCATTTCCCCCCTCCCCTCTTCCCTCCCTTTAACCCGCCACCCCCACCCCCTCCAACCCATTGGCGTTGCGCAATTCCTCCCTCATCTCATTCCCCTCCCCACCCTCCCCCACCAATCGTGCCCATTCCAACCACTTTCCCCCCTCCTCTCCCCTTTCCATTTCTCTCTCCCCCTCCTCCTCTTAAGCTCTCTCAGTTACGCACTCGATTTGGCTCCAACGAGCCACACTCATTCGCTTGCGCCGAGCAGAGAAAAAAGCACACATCCCACTTGGCCAAAAAACTGTTTGTGTGAGAGGAAAAAAATAAACGAGGATTAAAAAAAAATATATTCAGCGCGTGCAGCAGAAAGTGCACTTTTGTAAGAGTGACGGTTGGTTCTCTCTCTCTCTCGAGAGAGAGTGAGTTGCGCATGTAAAGTACTTGCTCTCTGCTGCTCCATACTCCTCATCCACGTCTCGACGAACTAAGTTCGTTTTGAGAAAAGCAGAATTTCAAATCAGGAAAATTTAATACACTGGACAATTCCATATGGGAATTACCTTCAGTGAAAACTGTGCAATAAGATATTTCGATAAAATTGTAAACAAAAATACCAAACTTCTAACTAAGCATGATCAAAAAACATTTATAGTTATTTTTTATTCAGAAACAAAATTAATAATCGAATTGCCTTCTAAATATGCCCAAAATTAAAATGTGACAGAATTACTGCCTGGTCAACCTCCTAAGTGCAATGATTTCAAACATCTTCAAAACCCTGTGAATCGAAGTAAAATTTGAAAACTTTAAATGAGGCTCTGAGCAATATTTTAAATACTGATTTCCTAACATTAAATCATTTAGCTGTTGTTTCATCAAGATAAAATATTTCCAACCTAAATTATAATTTGAGAGAAAAAGTTGACATTTTCAAGGAAATGCCCACCTAAGTCTCTATTTCATATCCAAACAGTTGCTCGCTCTGGTGTTTGTTTTGTGTCCTAATGCTTTTTGCGTGTGGAAGTCAATTCAGCGTGGTGGGCCTACCTAAAGGAAATTTAGGGAAATTAACTATTTCCTATTTAATGAAGGAGATGGAAATGAAATCGAAACTCTTCTAAAGTATTCTACCGAGGCATCCATGGAGTATTTGAGAAGTGTTTTCCGGCATACTACCCCCCCAACTCCTCATTTCGATTCATAATAAGGACTACTCCCATTCATTATATCTAAAAATCCTATACTCTCCCTGCCTTTCCCACATTTATACAAAATTCTACCCTCAAACACTATTTCTACTCTTCGTGGGGTATGCTAATAGTTGCCTCTATTGAGTTTGTAACCCACATAATTTGCTGCATCGCCACCGTGTTTCATCTCTATTGTAATTTCAGTTGACTGGCGATTCGTCGTAATACATAATTTTTAATATTCGTTTCTTGAACGCAACTCACTTCCTAATCTGATTACATATCCGTATGAAAATCTACCAATTAGTCCCATCTAATCAGAATAATATTGGATGGATGGTTCACTATAGATGAAAATAAAATACCATAGACTATGTTTAGGGAAATATTGCAAGCTGGCTTCGAGCTGCTAGTTTCTGCGAAGAAAAGAATAGATTTTCAGGAATAACTGCAATTTATTTTTTTTAGCGCAGCTGCTCATAATAGTTCTGTCTTTTTCAATCGCGTTTTATGACCTATCAGTCGCGGTCTTCTTTTCCACTCGTGTGACTCAGAAAACAAACAAAAAGTTCTCTGTTTGTGGCGTTGATATTTAGGAACTCACGATGATGTGAAAACCGTCTTCCGTAAACAGGAGAAGTATATTTGCGAATGCTTACGCGCTGATCACGGGTCAATGGAGAATTATCGTCGTGAACCTTCAGAGTCTTCTTCAAGTTGGAATGGAGGGGTGAGTTGAAGTGAAGGGGAAGGGAAAGACGCCCCTCTATTTTATCGTTGGGGAGAAAGCGAGCAAGCTTTGGGAAATCAAAGGGATGTACAAATAAGAATGTAAGATTTGCTAAATTTGAACTCGAATTGCTTTTGATCTCCATATATTCCCCTTTCTTTCCTTCCTTAAGAACGAACTATCTTCGCAGCTGGTAAGAATTATGTGTAGAAACAAACAAATTTATGTAAGTTATTTATTTTAAGAGTAAAAACCCGCTTGAGCGATTATACAGTAAGTTTAAAACATATCCATTTCGATTTTCATCGAAAATAAAATAAATTAATTGGAAATGACTATATTAATAAACTAACTAAGATTACGCTGAGGTAGTTATACACATTTCACATCAATTCCGTCCACCACTTGTGCAGGTTTATCTAAATAAATTTATTTTATTAGTTCAAGCTAATGATATACCAAATATAAAAATCGTTAGGGTCTTTAAGTAAAGAGCTTCCGTGAAAAAGAGTAGTACTAACCCAGTGTAGTCTAGGACCAGTTTAAAATACTTGTAATTTATGGTAATGAAAATTATTTATATTTCTTTCTGCTGTATGAAAAATAAATCAAACACATTTAGCTCTACCCTATATTGTCTATTCTAGAATATAAGTTTTTCCCGGCGTATCATCTGCAGAAATAGTTCTTGGATGTACCACCGCACAGTGGTCTGAAATCGGAAAAAGCTGGACAAAAGTCCAAAATTGCGTTTTTTGAGGTAGAGACTTGAAACTTGGCGTATATACTCACAAATAGTTGGTGATCACGGTATAATAAGTTATTTCTCCTATATCTAATCCGTTACTGAGATACAGGGGATCAAACATGACCAAATTTCCAAAAACACGCCCGATCTCGTTTTTCTCCGAAAAACTTCTGAGTTAAACTGCTGGTAGAGTTTTTGAAGGATTTTAATGCAGTATAAAACGTTATATTCCAAAAATATGGTATTTTATCTACATTTTCCATTATTTTTTAACTTTTTGGTTAGTATTGGTGCAGTATAATGTCGCAAAATGGCGGACCCTTTTTTCTGGCCAAATTTGACATAAAGTAGACAATATCTTTAGTTTAAGAAAAAACATATCTCCAATTTTTCCTCAGAGTATTTAATAGACATCATTTAAGAGAATGGAGCAAAAATCTTTGAAAAAAGTTTGCCCCTTCATTAATTAACGCGATTTTTCGATCGCGCTGCACGTCCCGGCTCCGCGACACGGGGGCCTAGAGACTCGGGGACACCGTTGGATATTTCACTTTGTTTGGAACTTAATTATTTAAAATCGTAATTTTAAGCACACTATACAGTCTCTATTGACCCAAAATACTTAACTGAAGACATTACTAGAATATTGGATCGATATACTTGGTTACTGAACGCCGTAACTCTGGTAAACATGCTTTGGTTTCGAAACCTAACGGAATCATTACACTTTTTCTTTCACTACGGAAGCACATTAGGAACACCCTTTGGGTAGGATTTAAGTTTTCTCGCGAAGCTTGCCATTCACAGTTACCAGGAAAAGCTGCAGCCCGGATTCTTTCACTAATTCTTTCCCTTTTCACCCACGCCGAGGAGGAGCGTGCGAAAAGGGACATTTTATGATACCGCGCAGCCGTTGAGGGAATTTCCGAAGGGGTTTTTCCAAAGGGGTATTTTTCTTTCCCCTTCAGAAATGCATCTTACAAAATAGTCTTCAGAAGGCGTTTAGAGAAAGGATGGGGCTAATTGTGGATGTGCCAAGGCCTGGCTCAGGAAACACCAACGATGGCAATACGGCAAGACGTTTTTTCGATTCTCCAGAGCTGGCCGCTGATATAACAGGTAATTGTATTAAGTGAACATCACTTCAGAGTAATAGCCACGCATAGGAGAAGTTACGTTTGTTTATACGCACGAACTGTGATAAAAATATCAATTTCTTATGTTTTTCAAATATTCTATTGTGGTTAATGCGAATTTATTCATATTTTCATTACAGGAGTTAATATTGACCTTATAAAAATTTTTTCAATAATTCTAAGGGCAATATCTAGTGGAATAAGTCTCAATCATGCAGTATTCTCGGATTACTGCCGGAGAACAGCGGAACTGTACGTGGACCTGTACCCATTGTATTATATGCCAACCACGGTCCATAAAGTGCTGATGCATGGAGGAGAAATTGCGAAGGAGGCAATTCTCCCACTAGGGCAACTATCCGAAGAGGCATTGAAGCTAGAAATAAGGACTCCCGAAAATTTCGTCAAAGGTTCACTAGAAAGCACTCAAGAGTGGCCACTAATCAGGATCTCATTCAAAGACTGTTGATTACGTCGGATCCATTTATTTCATCAACCCTAACAGTAAAACAGAAAATATCAAGGAAAATGCCTAAAGAATTGAGGGAACTACTAGATTTAGGTGAAAGGAGAAGAGTCAGATAGTGGTGATGACCAAGATTCTTCGGAGGACTGAAGCATTGAATTGATTGAAGTTTCAAACAATAATCATAATTACTAACACCCAGGGTGGTATTAGGCAACATCAAAATTGTACATTTTCTTATTCCTAGGTGTTTAAAATTAATTTTATTTCATTCGTAAGATTTATAGTTAGCATGTTTTGCTTATTTCATTGTACACATGTTTATTATGATTTCAAATTATTCCCTTCAGGAGTGTATATCCTGCTTTTTCTTCATCAAATTTGAAAAATATTTTTATTGGTCTGTCTTTTGATTTAGTATTAATTGAGGTATATTCTCTAGATAATTTACATTGGATGGGATGTTCAATAGTTAAACATGCAATGGAAGAATAAAAATGCTATTTCATAATTTCCATCTTTATATATAATACGCCATTTTATTAAAAAATAAGGTAAAAAAATCTATTTAACCATTTCATTATCCCATCATTACTAAAACTTCCTCGTGGTAATATTGCATGGTTAAAAAGGAAAGGGAGCGGAAAAAACCCTTTGGAAAAACCCCTTCGGAAATTCCCTCAACGGCCGCGCGGTATCATAAAATGTCCCTTTTCGCACGCTCCTCCTCGGCGTGGGTGAAAAGGGAAAGAATTAAGCCGTGTCCCAACTCGTTAGCCATTAGGCATCATGTATTTAGCCAGCCAGATTCTGGGCAGCCTACCACAAGGGAGCATGAATTGGGACATCCTTACGGAGGTGCTGCCATCTACTGGGCACTAGGCCAATGCAAAACACGAGATAATCGGAATGATTTGAACAAATGATGAACAAAACCCACCCTAAATTGCTAAAATGTGATTTTGAGTATTAGATATCGGAGAAGAGTATTTAATCATAATTTTAGTATCTTAGACAACCTTTTTGTAATAGTAAAGTAGGGGTATACTTTCAAATTCGTATTTTTAGTTCCGTATGGTTTTGTTAAAGAGGTTTTAGCTAAGTTTGTGGCGAAATGTTAACGTATATCCCTTTTAAATGGTTTGTAATATTTAAATCGTCTCTCAACCAAGTACTTTTTTGAATTCCTTATATTTTAGCAATTTAATTTTTAGTTTTGTATTATTAGAACAGGTCTATTTAGTCTATTCAAACGGTTACCGTCTGATTTGGGATTTATTTTCAAAATTTATTTAAAGTATGGTTTACGTACATAAATCAGGTTTCGGTATCATCTTTTAATCACCATACATTTTAATTTTTGTTACTTATTCCGATTCCAATTTCGGGACTTTGTCCAATAACATATAATAATAATTGTTTATTCTTACGGGTGTTAACCTAATGTACAAAAAGTGTTAAATAAGAATTTAGACATAGTGTTACATAATTAAGAATATATTAGAAGCATATAAACATCAATAAGCATTATTTAACACGTTAGAAAAGTAAACGGTAGCAAAAGATAACATGTGATCGGTATAAAAAGTTATAAAATAACATATACATACACAAGAAGCATATAAACATTAATTAGCATTAAAATTAACGCCGCCTTCTCTTTAACTAATTTCTCCGTAATTCTTACACTTCCATTAACGCAATTTCATTATTATAAACAAAATAAAAATTAATAATTATTCGAACAAGTCTCAAAATATCAACACTACTTGCAAACAAGTACTATCCCTTGTTGACAGCCATGATGCCCTTTCTCCTGAAGACGCTTTGCACGCTTTGAATCATGGGAAAAGTGGGGCGAAGGATGCACTCCTCGATGCCTAAATCTGGCGGCCGCGTTAGCTGCCTAAATTCCCTCCCTTATGCTGGCTAACGAGTTGGGACATCCTTCCAAGATGGCGTCATGGCTAAATCCTGGAATTGGCATAGCCAAATGGCCAATTGGGACACGGCTTTAGTGAAAGAATCCGGGCTGCAGCTTTTCCTGGTAACTGTGAATGGCAAGCTTCGCGAGAAAACTTAAATCCTACCCAAAGGGTGTTCCTAATGTGCTTCCGTAGTGAAAGAAAAAGTGTAATGATTCCGTTAGGTTTCGAAACCAAAGCATGTTTACCAGAGTTACGGCGTTCAGTAACCAAGTATATCGATCCAATATTCTAGTAATGTCTTCAGTTAAGTATTTTGGGTCAATAGAGACTGTATAGTGTGCTTAAAATTACGATTTTAAATAATTAAGTTCCAAACAAAGTGAAATATCCAACGGTGTCCCCGAGTCTCTAGGCCCCCGTGTCGCGGAGCCGGGACGTGCAGCGCGATCGAAAAATCGCGTTAATTAATGAAGGGGCAAACTTTTTTCAAAGATTTTTGCTCCATTCTCTTAAATGATGTCTATTAAATACTCTGAGGAAAAATTGGAGATATGTTTTTTCTTAAACTAAAGATATTGTCTACTTTATGTCAAATTTGGCCAGAAAAAAGGGTCCGCCATTTTGCGACATTATACTGCACCAATACTAACCAAAAAGTTAAAAAATAATGGAAAATGTAGATAAAATACCATATTTTTGGAATATAACGTTTTATACTGCATTAAAATCCTTCAAAAACTCTACCAGCAGTTTAACTCAGAAGTTTTTCGGAGAAAAACGAGATCGGGCGTGTTTTTGGAAATTTGGTCATGTTTGATCCCCTGTATCTCAGTAACGGATTAGATATAGGAGAAATAACTTATTATACCGTGATCACCAACTATTTGTGAGTATATACGCCAAGTTTCAAGTCTCTACCTCAAAAAACGCAATTTTGGACTTTTGTCCAGCTTTTTCCGATTTCAGACCACTGTGCACCGGGTAATTTTGTGTGTGCACCATTTTGTAGACATACATTTTGTGTACCATTAAACATGGTCCCCAATACCATGGGGGACCATTTTTGATATCCTTTATCTACTGTCCTTTTGAGCATAAATAGATGAACCTACTCTTAGGCTTTCTTTAATATCGAATTAAATTACTTTTAAAACGATGAACGTCAGTTTTTATATGACTTTTTTCTCTATGGCAGAAGCTGTATCATACGTTTTCTTGTGTGCCTCCAAAATTTTGGACACAGCAAGGGGTCAATGATCGATGGCATGGGGTCTTCTCTCTTAGAGTTGGCCGCTAGGATTGAGGCAAGGGTACGGAAAAGGGTTCCGCAGTACACTCACGCAAGATGGTACATGGTAGGATGAGGGTTAGATCCTTTGGAAAACAGGGGGAGGAAGCAGGGAAAATTTTACTGGGATGGAAAAGGGATGAATATCGGTGGCAAGGGACTGTTTTTGGATTCCTTTGGGTCCTGCCCCCTTCCTTCCTCCCGGAGTGGAAAAGGGTTTTCGGGGGGAGTGGGGGGGGGGTGCAATACGAAGGGATGTCGTCCCGAATTCGAGTCAAACCTTTTACTCATCCCCGCGCCGCCATTTTTATATTCCTCTCCAATCTTTTTCTCAGTCTCTCAATCTCCTCGCGTGGCCATCTTGGATGCCCATCCTACCCAAACTTGTCTTCCTCGCAATCCACCATTCGAGATCGGATTTTTCGGTTGCTTTAATTGTGCCCTTCACTATCTACGAAAAATCGTACGATTTTGCTTCCTGATAGGAAAATCTTTCCTTTCTGTAGAAACAGCAAGTCATGGTTTCGCTGGTAGTGAGCGCCGTCGTTTCCATAGCGGCGGTGGTATCCTCTTTCCCGTCCTTCCTTTCCTATCCCAGGAGGCATCGTTGGGGTCCTATCGCGGCGCCGCGGCGCCTCCTTCCTTTTTCCTACTTTGTCTTCCCCCTTCTGTGGTGCAGAGGTGATAAGCTAACGCTTCAGACCCCGGCCCAGAAAGGTTACCCCGCGAGCCCGTCCAAGGAGTCTCGTATCCGCTGCCCTTCACTCTGACCTGAAATTGTAGTTTATTTAAATAATTCTATAGACACTGTCGAAAGATAAGTGAGGATGATAAAAAAATTCTTCTTCATTCAGCAATTCTCTTATAATTTTTTAAATTAAAAATTATAAAGTTACCCCCACTCATAATAATTACATTTCATTTATACTCGTGAGCCTCAGATCCACGAGAAAATAACTGTTTATCACTCTTAACAAATTATAATCGATCCATGCGTAAAAATAAAGGAATATGATACAAGTTCAAACTAATGAACCCTGTGTAGACCACTGATGCTATGGATACAATTCATTGTAACAATAATTTCAAACAAACAGTTATGTATATAAAAAGAAATATCACATTGTGATGTATCACTGAATCATTTCTTATAATGCTTAATTCAGAGAATAAAGGTCACACTGTGGGAATTCTTATATTTGTATTTCGCCAGTTATATCATGTAGTCCGTGGGTAACCATCGCTTGAGGTCCACCATCGACATTCATACCTAACGAAGAGTTTCATTAATCGAATCTCGATGGCTCAAACCGACCATCGACAAGCAAGCAGCCAACATCTCCAGGTGCTCTTCGGTCAAGTTGAAAGTCTTTCTCGCCGCGGGCTTTAAAATTCAGAAGACGAAAAAAAAATTGACGGGGCAACTCTCTCGCGTCGGAGGTTTCCTGGATTTCTCCGCTGATTTACGGCTGTCTTCCCGCCTCTGTGGGTCTCGTTTCGGCGGTGAAATGGCCATGACGGTGCCTGTTATACGCGCTCCGCACGAAAATAATTCGAGATGTTTCCCGAGCGTAAACTGCTCTCCGATTCCCGTAGGAGTTCGTTCGTACCTGTTCCCATTGGCTCTGCCGTTATCATTTGAATGACCACTTGCTGAAATGTTTTCCTTGTTTATCGGCGGTCAATTCGTATTTTTGGGTCAGGCATGGGAGTATACTGCGTTTTATCGCATGTACGCGAGGGGTAATTGAGGTGTTACCGTATTTTCCCGTCTAGATTTTCCCCATTGACTTATCTTTACGAAAACATTTCCCTTTTTATTTTTCCTGCCTCATTATTATATTAATAGAAGGTCCTTTTGAACATTTTGCCTAGTTTATTCTTAAAGAAAATGATGATGTGCTGAACTATTTTCTTATTTTATACTTAGAAAATATAGACGACCAGATAGCCGATATTTTTTGGTAGATTTTGTGAAAAAGGTTGTCTCTAAGGAGCATAATTTCATTGTAATGTGGATTTAGGATATCTTGCGGCAGGTAGGTAGCTATCATATGGATTTATATTCTCTCACTAATTCTTTGCCATTGCAGACAGTAAAAATAACTCTTGCCTCTCAGAATTCACATAAAATTAAAATTAATATTGTCGGCCTAGGTGGGGCGGGGTTAAGTCTTTACCTGCCATAGAAGAGATCGCGGGTCGCCTGTCTGGGTTGCCCATATCCAGGGCACGAATGTTTGTGTACGTTTAACTTTTAAGTTAAATACCCCGATGTAAAAGGCCAATAGTGCTCTTTTCGGTGGCACAGGAATAAATAAATGAGAGCATTATATTATCTTAGATAGCTAAAACTTGTTGCCAAATGTAATGTATCCATTACGATGTTGATTTTTAGAAACATAATTTTAATTTTTCCAATATTACAAATATCGATCTATCACCGTTGACAAAGGACCCATTGTGGCTATGCCTCAGACGCATGCAAGGCAGACTTAGAAACGCTTTCAAGTATTATCTTTTTCATCTTGCAAAGAAAATGATTACGCCTTTATTTACTGCTTCTTGGTGAGGAAGAGTAGAAAGCCCCCTCTAAAAGTACTTTCACCGAGTTGAAGCGCCATCTCGCGAAATGTACAAAAAGGATATTTCGTTATGTAATGGCCTATAAAACTTTTAAGATCCTATATAAGGGAGAGCGCTGGAGAGAAACAGCCGTTGCCCCATTAAAAGCCAGTCAACGAAAGTGACTCTACGCCTTGGGAGACGAACGGATGGTTGGATGAGACGAGAGATTCTGTTGCGCATGCATGAAAGAGGAGGAGAAAGATTATATATATAGTTCCTTTTAAGTGGTGTAGATGAGCGAATTCAGGTCAAAATGGCTCACTCATCTTCGACGTAAGCGTGATCCTTTGACCCATGATCTGTTCTCTATATTGTGTGTAGATCTCCATGCTTCGTTCTGCCATTTCTCTCCTTTCTATATATCACCTTTGTTGTAAGGAAAGTTGCTAAGGTACTGCTTCTGGATGCTACAATATATAAGACTCGGAAAACTCCGTGGAGTACCGGCTTTGTGAAATGCATTGACGACGGCTTTTTTTATTGTTCATCGTCCATTTTACCATGTCATCGTTGTGTTTGCATCTTTTAGTTTGTGATACTTTTTATCTTATTGCCTGATTTCGCATTCAGACCTGGGCAATATGAATCTGTGTAGAGTGGTGTTTCGTAATGTATCGATTTTTAAAAATTCTGTTCTCCCATAAATTATCCAACTAGGGCTTAGCTAAGAGAAAATCTTAGAGGTAGATGAAGCAGTTAAAATAAAGGCCTAATAATTTTATTTAAAAAAAATATCAATTGGAATGATTTTCTAAGCATTGAAAAGACTGCTTAGTATGCTTTTGAGGTATGCACGTACATCGGGAAGGATTGCTTATTCCATAGTCCGAGAAAAACTTACAAACCAAGCAATTATTGAAGTTATTAATTTATTGAATTTATTCATTATTAACAAATTAAAGGAGAGTGTAAGGAATTATCAGGATAGTAAAAACAGTAACATTGGAGGTAGAATGGAATCTGTATTTGAAAGAGAATAAAAAAGTGAGCAGGAAACCCTCTTGCAGACCAGTTTTATTGTTGGCTGAAGACGCTTCTGTGCCTCTGAGCTTGGAGTATTCCCTGGGGTTAAGATGCTGAAAATTAAGAGGAGATCACGACCGCTAGATAGCAAATGTATAGTGGGGTAGGGAAAAAGATAAAGGAATAAGAGGTGAGGAGAAATAAGCGGGGAAAATGTTCGGGGTAGCACTAAAAGCCGGCATGCCGTAGTGGTTATAAGATGGTACATGGTGGTAGAGAAGAGGACTCAGGATGGTAGGGCAGTGTTAGATAAGGGCGAGGAATTAGAAGCAGAAATCGTGGGGGTGGAAAGACACGGTCGGGATAATCCGGAGTGGAGGGAGGTGGTTGGTAAAGGGAGGAGATAGTGGAAGAGGTGCAAGGGTGGATCAAGTCGTGATAGCCCCGAGAATTAAGTCGGGGTTGTGCGTTGTATGGGTGGGGCACGTTCCCATTATAGTGGAGACAAGGAAGAGCCGAGGTTCAGGGGGAGGAAGGGTTGGTTGAGTCGGTTAGGGGTTGCTTGGTTGTGTAAAGGGTTTGTTAGAGGGTGGGAAAGGAGATAACAAGGGAAGAACACCTTCAGTAGGGGAGGTTTTATTTTGTACAGTTTACGGGGGTTGGGTCTTGGTGCGATTAACCCTTGGATGGCTGAGAGAAGGCCCCCGTTCCTGTTTATTGTGCAGGGCTATGAGTATACAGGGTGTTTCAGGAGGAATCTGCAATTCTTCTGGAGGTATCTGCAATTCTTCTGGAGGTGGTAGAAGAGACAATTTTAAGCATTTTTTTGTCCCATAAACATGGGGCCGAAACTCCATAGCTATGGCAACGGAAACATTTTTTAATGCACTTTGTAATTACAATGAAAACGGTTTTTCTTGGGTAGCCTGACTTTTCCACATTTTATTTATTTTACTCTGGATTTTTAAAGGCATTCAATAATTAAGTTTGTACGAAAATGTGCGATTATAATTATCTGAAACAATTAATCTTTGAGCTTAATGTTATCCTGTCTGTAGAAATGGCATTCTAAGAGTTCCTCAGTGCGTTGTTGAAAGACGAAAGAGAAATATTGGTAGCAGGTGCCTCTCGACCGTGGTGTTTGAACTCAGGTGCACCTGAATGGGTTGTTGGGAAGAGGGCAAAGCAAGTTGAGCCTGAATCTCCAGAATTTGAGCGTGTATTTGGGAGAGGGAGATAGCGCAAACAATGTCCTAGGGGTATGATGTTTGCTGTTGGATTGGGGATTTATCTTACTTATTACTATGTGTTAGTTTTGGTGGCACTTTAAAATGCTATATACACACAAACTCGAGTCCCGAACTTAATCCATAAACTTACACCAAAGGAGCGAAAACTTTTGTATCTTCTACTATTGAGTTTAGAAGTTTTGGGCGCAAAATATAGCAATACGAATGTTATTTACAATTTTCAGTGAAACTTAAGGATCAGAACCATTTTCCGGGAAACAAAGTTTAGTTTAAAGTGAAACTGTGTCCTTTTTATCTGCTTCTATATGATGTACAATAAATTTCAATGCTTTGAAGTATCTTTTTTTATGACTCGATGTTGCAATGCAATTAGTAATACTGATTCAAGTGCCTGAAGATGATATGGAAGGATCTTTGCTATTAATACCATAGCTGTGGATAAGTATCGGATTCGTCTTTCAATTAAAGTTCATGTACTTATTTTTTTTTAATTTGAATCTAGCTTTGAACGTACAATTTTTAATAGATATTGTTCTTTTTTCGGTTGTTCATCACCTAAAAAAATAAAATTCGACGATCCAAGCGTGATGGCGTGGAAAGTTTCCACATATAAAGAAACACTTGCACTCCACGATTATAAAATTCATTCCGACCTAGGGTTCAATTTTACTTCATCATCTTCAAAGTACAATATGGCCGAGTTTTTTTTTACCAATTTTGTACCTTGAATATGATGCGGAAAAATCAAAACTTAAGTCGGAATAAATTTTATAGTCGTGGTAAATTGCACGTGTTTATTTCAACGCCTCAAAAAATGCGCAAGGTTCTTAAATGGAGAATGTATTGTTTGAGCGTGCGTAGGGCGCGTTTCAATTGTTCGTGGACGAAGTCGGAGTGTAGAATTGCACAGAGACGAGAGTATTATGGTAGCAACCTCAGCGATGCTCCCTCATGCCCGAATCTCTCCTTTGTGCTGCTGTTGTGTGCATTTCTTCCCTCCTAGTAATTCCCATTCTCTGCGACGCGCCTTCAATGTGCCGCTCGGTT
Source organism: Ischnura elegans (assembly GCF_921293095.1). Taxonomy (NCBI): domain Eukaryota; kingdom Metazoa; phylum Arthropoda; class Insecta; order Odonata; family Coenagrionidae; genus Ischnura; species Ischnura elegans. The sequence goes on along the minus strand of NC_060254.1, from coordinate 59,096,490 downwards.
GAATCATTATTTCGTGCACTTGGCGTCACGGGAAAGGTAGTATATATATGTGACATGACGACGCTTGCGAATCACCAGCGCGTTCCGCTGGAAGATGCCTTCACGCATCCGTTTCTTGATCCGCGTCGGAGCGGAAACTTTGTCGATAGAGTGAAAAAAAAATATTGTCGCGCGTGTTCTTTCGCATTCCACAAGTGCGGCCAATTACATCGTTTCGAGTTCGGAATGCGTTGCTCGGTATCTTATCGCTTAAAACGTTCTATGTTTTTTATGAACTAAGGTTCTTGTTTTCTTGTCGTGAATCCTCTGGATCATTTTATCATAGGGTATTTTTAGATAATTCCACCTTGTTAAAAAGTCAGTACATATTTGCTAAATTGATCAGTCAGGAATTTAACTTTAATCTATATTTTACATCTATTATCTAAAAGTGTTATAAGTGTTTAAAAATTATAAGTGCAGATACAACTCTTTAATTTAAAAATTTACTAACGTTTCATAAGAGAACATTCTTGTATTAACCCTTATAGACAACCTTTCTCAAATTAAATTTATGTATTTAAATTTATCGTGTCCATAAAACTCTTTCATCAACGTATTTTACTCACGCTTGATAAAGGAAAACTCGATCATCAAGCCCATGTAGACAACCTTTCTCAAAGCAAATATATTTATGCATTTAGATGCATTTATGAACTTTATCGTGCACTATTTGCGTTCAGTCACATAGAAAAAGAAAATATGTGGCCACAAGGTCTCATTTGTTAAGAAAATCTTACATTTTTATCGTAAAACTTTAGGGTGCAGACGATAGTTTTTTTTTAGACTTTTCATTTGGATGAAACCTGCTCGTGGAGACCAGTAAAAATTTAAAAAGAAGTTCACGAAAGGGGATTCTCATTTGCTCAACACTTTCAAGCGATTAAGAAAGTGAAGTGGATGGGTGAGGGCCTAGTCATCTCGAGGAAAGAGGGAAGAATTCGTTCCATCGGGAGGCAAGGACGTGAAAAGCTTGTTTCTCAAAGATGTTATTCCTCGCTCTGTGGAATGGTTGATGCTGAGAAGAAGCAGCATCCCGGAAGAGGCAGTGGAGAGAAGATTGGAAATGAATTAATGGCATCCAGCGCCAGGGGTGGCTTTTATAGGAACGGAGAAATAAAACCGAGAAATGAGTGCGGTGGGGGAAACCCTACTCCCCATTCCATATCCACGTTCATAACCCTCCCTGTTATTCAATTCGACTACCCCCGATTATGATAATTCCTATTATATCTACATCTACATAATACCCTGCTAGCCATCTCTAGGGTGTTTGGTAGAGGGTGATCAATCACCTGCATGAAAGAGGATTCCCACATGAACACCACAAGTCATAAAAATGTCACGCATACCAACAACTTATACTACCACATTTATCCAATGGCAAAACTTGCCAGCTACTCATTGAGTTAATCTGCCGATAAACCTAGAACACACATAACATGCCGTCAGAAACAATAAGAAAATTCAGAAACATTCATTAAGAAATGCATAAGCTAGTAGGCTACACTACAAGTTAACTAACTTATTTGTAAGTTCAAACGCTGCCGTTATAGTCTCTTATTGATCGTGGAAAAAACAAAAGTCTGAATCTATCTGTTCTGTTTAAAAACTGAGTCTATCTGTTCTGTTCTCTAAAATTGTTCTAGTCTATATCTCTTGTTTTATTTATATGATCTCATTGTCTTTATACTATCTTTATCCGTGTCCATAACCTCCCCTCATTTCGCAGAAACAATAAGAAAATTCAGAAACATTCATTAAGAAATGCATAAGCTAGTAGGCTATACAAGTTAACTAACCTATTTTTAAGTTCCAACGCTGCCGTTATAGTCTAGTCTATATCTATATTATTTATATTATCTTATTGTCTTTATACTATCTTTATCCGAGTCCATAACCTCCCCTCATTTCACTCCCACCCCCGCCACTATACCACCCCTCCCGCGCCTCCTACACCCTCTCACATAATGAGTGGTGGTAATTTGATTATTCGGATGTGGCCGGCGCTTCGGGGTGGATATCGTGGGAGGCTGGGAAGCTCCCCGTCTGATTAAGTGCTACCAGCCCTAGCCTCCCTTCCACCGTACGCAGAAAAACAGCCCAGCCGGAGGGAATCCATCAAATTAAGTAATTCGATGGAACAATTCCGCGGATTAATTTTCGGCGGATTATGGATAGCCCTGGGAAGCTGTCTGGATTGTGCCAATCTTTCTGCGATATTTTTTTTTAACTGGAAGGATTCTTTACTTGATCATATTTACAATTTTCCGACATATTCGGTACATGGGGATCTCAAGGGGGACAGCGATATAGGGATATTTTCATCCATGGTAGAGTATGGCTTAACTTATCGTATAGTGTGTTAGTACATTAGCCGTTTGAAACTTTGAAAACGAAGGACTTATTGTGTGTTAATATCGCATATCACTTATTTCGGAAATATTGTTGCTTGTCTGTATTTACGTAGCGATTGCAATTCTATCACTTTTTATTCTTTATTTAGAATTATTTGATAACAGAAACTTCTTATATTAAGGTATTCCTTTATTAATTGTGATTTGATGAGAAAATTGCTGAGAGGACCTTCCGTGCACATAAATTTTTCAATTGTTCTAATTAACACTTGCGTGGGGAAAAGTTCAAATCAAAATTCTCGAAGTACGTGGCAGCCGTAGGAAAGGAATGTCTCATAACTCGAGAATATTGTTGTTAATCTATGTTGACGTAGCGATTCTATCACTTATTATTATTTAATTAGGTCCTGGCTCTCCGACCCTTAATGTTTAACACACTCGCCTATGGCTTAGTATACGGTGAGCTCTACCCTCACCTTCATTCCAGGCTGAGGTGCGGAGAGTGTGGCAGCCTTGTGGGTAGAGCACTTGCCTACTGAGCCATTGGTCCTGAGTTCCATTCCTGGGTGAAACTTTCGGACTCGGAACTGGGTGGAACTTTCGGAAATTCTCGAAGTGCGTGGTAGCCATAGGAAAGGAATGTCACATAACACGAGAATATTGTTGCTTAATTATTATGACGTAGCGATCGGCATTCTATATTTTTTCATTTTATTAGGTCCTGGCTCACCGACCCTTAATGTGTGGAACTCACTCGCCTATGGCTTAATAAACAGTGAGCTCTACCCTCACCTAACCTTCGGGTTGAATCACTTGAGTGAGTGAGTCTGAGGAGGAAAAACCATGAATAGGTGCAGGATGAGAGTTTCACGGATATTCGTGTGAGGCTATGAGCATTTTCAGGGCGTTTTTGGTAAGGACGAAGAACGATTCCTTCTCTTCATCTCGCCTGGGAGAGACTAAAAATGAGAAAAAAGGAAAAGAAATAATAACCAGAACTCGACATTTCTCGTTTTTCACTCCTCTTCTCTTTCGTTTCGGGAGATTTTTTTTGAATCCACTCCCTGGAAAGAAGGGGAAAACCTTGAGCACGTGCAGCGTCGGGGCGTAAATGGCAGATGAGCGCAGAAAGTTTGATGCGATGAGGATGGTAATGAATGCGTTGTAAGTGGTGGTGGAGGGTGGGTATGGGTGGGGTGAAGGGGCCGCTCTTTGGATTTCAGGGGTGGCAGGGGCAGGGAAGGGTAAAAGGAAGCGTTATGGGGTGTCATGTGAGGCCACTGACCCCTCTTGTCACGCTCAATTTTTCAGATTATGACCCTTTTTTTTTTTGGAGGGCACATTTCGCCCGCTCGCGAGTTTTTTTTTTTTTTTTTTTTTTTTTTTTGGAATGGCGCAGGGAGTGAGAAGCCCTTTTTAATTTGGCGGCGAAATTTTCTCTCCCTCCCGAGAGAAACAATTGAAAGTGACTCGAATAGCGTTGATATTTCCGTATCATTTTGGTGTGTTTTATCTTCCCTTGACGCTGCTGCTATATCAGATTTATCGCTTATCCCTTCCGGTTGCTAAAACCTTTTTACTTCTCAGCGCCATTACCCCTCCAATATGTACTTTTTATTCACGCGCGCCTTGTAGTTGTTAATTATTATTTTTTGGGAAAAGAGTTCTCATTTGTAGATGGTAACGCTAGATGATTTTAATGAAGAATTTTGCGCTGTAGACGATAAATATTGAGTCGAGTTTACAATATCTCTTCACATCCAGCCATGGAAAATTTTTGGGCGCCTATTAGCAACTTCCATAAAGTAACGCCTGAAACCATCAGCCTATTAGGTTATTGGTTTTCGTCTTAATTTTTATCCATTGAAAAATCACTCGGTAATAATTGCTTCAAATGATATTATAATCACGCCCTAAAATCAAAATAATGGACTGTTATTGGAATTCTGAGCTTAAGGATGGAAATATTTTTTCATGATAAAATTAATTACGAGAAAACGAAGAGAGCTAACCCAAGGATTAATTTTTATGTTAAACACTCAAATATTTTTCCTTTTAACATTAAAATAGATTATTAAGTAGCGGGAAACTATAATTTTGAGCTCCTTAATTATTTCAGGACTAACTTCACTTTGGACTAATCGCGCAATCTTACTTGCGTTTCACTTTCAGCAGAGCTCCATTTAATTTTAATGAAGGAAATAGAATGGAATCCGTATTATCGCTCGTCCAACTTCATTTATTTTTCATAAGTGACAACTTATGGTGGCGTCACAAACCATTGGCATGTCGGGCAAAGTCGGTTCAATGACGGCTTACGCGGATAATACCCGATCTATTGTATGCACCAAGCTCCGAAGTCCGAATCTCTTCGACTCTTGTTTACTTAGTGCCGAGATAGCGGAAGCGCTCTTTTTCCCGCGCTATCTCGCTTATCTAGTTTTTTATGAAGCTCTCTGCTAATCACATCCGTGTATGATCGTAACATAGGCAAATTTTTGCTTATTTGGCACGAAAAAAACCTTTTTTTGATTAAAACTCCTTATTTATGCTATTGAACGACCGAGGATTTTGCGTAGGCTGGCGGAAAAAAATACGGATTTTGAGTTTCTTTTTCGAAAATAGCACCTGATTTCGCTCTTTTGCTCTCATGTATTTTGCTATAAATTGTTTTCCGTAACACACAGATTTGGCTTTTCAACGATAGCAAATTTTCTCTCCGGTACACGAATTTTATTTTACCAATTTCAGTACGCATTTACCTTATGAATTCTTTCACTCGTTTAATCTTCCTGCAGTTATTGAATATTTGTCGGTCGGGAAACATGAACTATACCTTGTATCATCTCTATATTCTTCGCCTTAAAATATTTATTTCATGGTAATATTTTTGTAATTTCGTTTCTGTTTTATTCATAGATTTACCCACACCTACACCGTGTTAATTGCACGCTGAAAGCAAGAATATATTCTTGCCTGAATAATGCTTCATTCCGCAAGAGAGGACATGACTATTTTCTATATGAATACATCGAGTACTCCAATAACACATTTCACAAACTTGACTTCTACGCCGGCATAAATCTATTGCAGGAGTATACAATTAATTTCTCAGCAAATTCTTATCAGCTAGGCCGGAGTTTCCCATCATTTTGTTCTCGTCAAGAGCACAAAATTCACGTGCAGTCCTCGATGTAGAGATACATACGCGCCGGTTCGATAAGTTCTCTTGGTAACTGCATTCGTATCCATGTGGGATTGGCAGTGCATGTATTCAATGATCTGCCGCGTTCGTGTCGTCGCTATGGTGATATGGTCTCGCTATTAGAAAAGATGGTTCATTTGCTGTGAATGCCATGGATAGCGGAGCGCTCTATAGGAATAAATTTCACGGTATTCATACACAGTTGGGTTCAGTGGCGTAGCAAGGAATATACTTTGGGGGGGATGAGTGAGCTATGTGGTGGATGAGAGGGGTTATTGGGGGCTACCCCCCCCCCAGGAAACGGGGATTTCAGGAATTTTTTTAAAAAATAACATGCCTGAAAATGTATTTTACATCATTTTGTCACTTAAAATTTAACTTTTAGCAGATGCAGTTGTTATGTGTCAAATTCAGACAAGATTTTCGAATAATTTTTTTGATTTCTCTGAAGATTTGGGTGGGGGATGTATCCCCTCATCTCCCCCACTCCCATAGTTACGCCATTGGTTGGGTTACATTCTAGCGCGAAGTCCGGGGTCATTAGGTCAACGGGGTGCGATACATTAGATAGTAGCGTCATTTCTGGTCCCTCCTTCTCCATGTTGATGGGAAATGGCAGATGGGTGGAATTACTGCCCATGTGATACAGCGCAGGAGACACAGATGGGTTTTTGGGAGGGAATGTTCGAAAGAGAATTCAGCGGACCGTGTAGAATACGGGAAAAGAACGATAGAATGGGGACCAGAGAAAAGTCTTTTAGGGGCCATTTTCTTTGAAACGGGGGAGTGTGTATGATGAAGATAGCGTATAAAACGATGAGAAGGGAAAAGAAAATTAAAATGCAATTGGCTAGAACGGTATTCCCCCCTACGTTACGGAGTCGTTTCCTCTTTTTTTCCATGTAATATTATTTTTTATTTAATTCGCCGACCTCGGTGGTGGTGGCGTGAAGTCCTCGCCTCCTACACCGAAGGTCGCGGGTTCGAGTCCCACCTGTAAAGGTGCTCCTTACTCTAGGCTTGAGTTTTTCTGTCGTTGCACATTTGTAAACGTTGGAAACTCCGTTTTCGAAGGTCGATGTGTACTGCTAATGGGAAGCTGGCAATAAAAAAATAAATAAACATGTACATACCCAAGGTTCTTCTATCTAAGAATTAGAGTTTTTATTTTGAGTACAAAATGGACAGAGTTGTCAAATAATGACATTTTTTCTGGTGAAATTATGAACGGGAAAAAATAAAAACAGGTAGTTATCGTGACAATGAGCCATGACCACGGGAATATTCCATTGCTTTATCCTCAGAAATATATTTTATGTGTCTTCTATATTACCATGGGATATAATGAAGAAAATCGTTCCCTTTCCGAACCACAAAGTTTCACAAATGATTCTCCAAAAATTTTCTCTAGCTTATTTTCTGATTGTATTTCCACCGTGATTCATCCATAGAAACATCAAAACGGGCGAATAAGATTCGTACGGCGTTTCGGGCATTCACTTCCATGATTATTTTACTACGACGTACCTTAAGTTTCACGGTTTAACGCTGCTGAAGGACGGTCTATAGTGATTTTTTCCTTGGAAGAGTTCTATGCCCCCAAGGCGGACAAAGTTGCATAGTTTTTGGTGAAGTGAAGGACACACGAGGTCGGAGGGAAAAACAGTTGAAGGCTGAGCGCGAGAGGAGATTAAAGTATGATAACAATGGACATCGTAGTTTCAAATAATTTGGTTCGTTACTAAATATGTACCTTAAGGCGCAGGAATAATTACCAATTGTTGACGACTATTTTGACGAGTCTCGCTTTTGAGCTCATGGTTAAGGGCACAAAATTCTCGTATATTTGAATATTCATGCAGAGAAACTCTCTTAATAGATGAGATTAATATTGATAGTATTACCTAATGCCCTTTTTTTCGCACTTTCATCTTCGATAGATGGGTAATATGCTTCCGTTTGTTGCGAATTTGTGGTAATTTCCAAAAAAAATGGAGATTAGGCTACGGTTCTGTAAGTGGTGAATTAAAAAAAAAATAGTTTTATATTTTCTCACTAGTTAGCGTTAATATTTGGCCGAAATTTCTTTAACGTATCTGGTTTAATCGACTATATAATTTAACACAAAAAATATAATGGCAAAAGTTTCAAATAAACCACTCCTTTCAAAAACAGTATAAAATGCTCTTAAAAGTGAAAAAATAAGCTTTTCACCATCAGGAAAATAAAACGCGGGTGCTCATTAAGTTTTGATGTTAGTATCATGTGCCAATCCTTTCTCACCTATCGTACTCATGTACCCTTATTTCTAAAGAACCTAATTAAATATTTTTGTTGAATCACATTGTAGCAGTGGGATGAGAAAATAAATAAAGTCCTCCACAACGCGTGGATTGAGGTAGTATGACGCCGGGGTGTGGGGCAGGTAGTTGGAGTTGAAAACTTGATAGTTCACGGATAATAATAATAATATTTAAATTATATTAATAATAATATTAATAATAATAATAATGCGTCTTTATTTGGCGATATTGGGACTAGAAAGTCCTATCTTCCAACTAACCCCTAAATCCATCTAATCGATGGTAGGAGTTGAAGGAATGAAAACTTTATTACTTATACCAGGGGTCTCCAACCTTTTTTTAATGCAAAGGCCAAAAATCGATTTGAAATCGACCGGAGGGCCACAATTGTCCTACGTCACTTTACCACCACATCAATAAAATAAAAAGCATATAATCTCAAGATGCAATAGTATTAATTTGTTAAAAATTTCAATCAATCAATACGATTTTGACATTGTTTATGTTTTTGAAGAGTGTGGCGATAAATATTTTATGTTGTGTGGCGCGATAAAATATTTCTTTAGCCTCTAGAGGCCTCAAGATATCAGCCGGCGGGTCCAATACGGCCCCGGAGGCAGCGGGTTGAAGACCCTTGACTTATTCACTAGTGCTGCCGACTTATAAAAAATGTTGGGGGGGTCTTGCCCCGGGAAATTTTATAAGTAGTGAGTTTTAAGTTTTTTAAGCATTTTAGAAGGTCATATGATCAACAATAGAACCCTGATAACTCGAACCTCGATATCTGGACACTCCGGGGAAAATCGACAAGCCTGACACATTTTTTCCTCACACCCATAACGAATTTTTGAGGGGGCTCGGGCCGCCTCAGGCCCCATGGATTCGACGCCACTGCAATTCACTAATCATATAACTTAACCAATTATCACTAACACCTTGATCGTGTTACTCTGTAACGAAAGCATGGTCGGAAAGAATAAAGCACCATGTGGAGACAGCAAAGTTTTAATTCCTTCAACTCCTAAGATAAAAGGATTTTCCACCAAGTCACGCGCGCTACTATTACTTATAGTCCACAGATGCTTCGGCCGCGTGAGTCCTTGTCTGGCACGCCCATTCGAACTCACGCGGTCCGACTCCCCACCCACATTTCACACGCTCAAACCAAAACCCTCCGCGCCCTCCTCAGCAAACTCGCGTTTCTTTTTTTTCTCTGCTCCGCGTCTATCCCATTCCCGATTCGCATTGATCACAAACCCCACCTCTCTGCATTTGTCTCTCATACTCAGTCAACCTCCTCCTCTTTTCACAATTCTCCCTTTCTCTCTTTGCTCTTACGGACCCTCCCCTCATTCCAGCGGGCAATAAATCCCAAAAAAAAACTTTTCTCTCTCTCCCTCCGTAATTCTTTCCGCGGTGTTCGCACTGCGCATGCTTTGATACGTCACACATCGACCTTTCTCCGCGCCGCGGCAGCAGACGGCATGTAAACTCCCATGAAAGTTCTTTCGTTATTTCTCGTTTGTTATATGATTAATGGCATTCCTCGTTGGATGAAGCAAATGTCAGCGGTAAGTTACACGATGAAGTGCTCTTGGTGGACTGTATGACGTGAATTCTTTCTCCCGCTTTCGCCGGTCAGTTCGTATTTCTTAGATGCCTTCATGTTTTTCACAGGTTTATTAATTATGGTTTATTTTACTACACAGAAATTACACTTTACCTGAACTAATTTAAATGAATATCAATGTTCTTCTGTTGTACTATTCCAGTGTATTTATTCTAGGGTTTCGCCAGTCACTTTCACAAAGTTCAAAAAATTCCCAGGGAAGTATTTCTACCCTTGAGTGAAGGATATTTGTATGCTTTCCCTTGTTAATTAGTCATCAACGCTATTCGGTTTATCCATTAAGGTACCATGCTACAAATATGACTCAGTAACATTTTTAAACTCTATGTTTTAACCTCTCTACACGTATGTCAAACGTAATGGGTCGAAACTATTCCCTCTTATCCCCCTCCATTCAACTTCTGGGATCGAAACTTAACTATGAGCAGCGGTGTTTCGAATAGTTTAGTTTCGTTCCCGGGAGTAAAGTTACGTCCTGGGTCGAAACTAAACTCCTGGGTGATTTTAATTTCGTGCGGGAACGAAACTAAACCTACTAGGCAACTTATTTTCGTTTCCCTCTGGGTCGAAACGAACTATTTCACTCGCAATCCCAGCTTTTAACGCCGTCAAAATCAAATTTGGTGAGATGTACCAGATGATGGCTCAGTGAGCCGAAACGCGTTGTACGCATTAAAAATTCTTGTGGAAAAGTGCTACGATCTTTCATTTACTTAAATATGTCTAACTTCCACCAATTGAAGCCTGAATCTGTTGAACTTATTTATTTTTCATTTATTTTCCATGATTTATGCTATTTATTAATTTCACGTTGTTTTATGGTGCGATCAAAGTAAATAGGATCGGAGATGTAGGATTTCTTTCCATTTCCTCCTTAACCGGTCGTATCACACTCCGCGTCTTTTTTGCAGTCCCTCCTACGTGGCCAGGGCGCTTTCCTCTCTACCCGCTTTCTGATCCATTCATTCATCTCCCGATAATGCCCCTTGGCAAGATTTCGCGGGGCCTTTCCTGCCTCTTGCGTGGGCGCAAATTGGGGTGTGTGATTCGGACGATTTCTCCGAGGAAATATATCGCGAGACATGACGGAGTCGAGACAACAGTCTCCTATCTCCTTCTTCCGTGTGGTACATTATTCCTGCTTACGATTTATGTTTTCTTTCCGAACGCATTTGTTCCCACGATTAATGTCTGCATTTTGGAAATGGTTCAGATTGTTTAGCCTAGTAAATGCGTTACCCTCATCTCCATTATTACGCATATTTAGATTTGGTTGAGAATTTACCTATGATTTTTTATTTTTAGTTATTTCTTGGTACATAGATCATTTTAAATGATTATTATTATTATTATGGTATTCTACCGATTAAGGTAGGTTTCTATGGAGTATTCAAGAAGTGATCTGGGAGCCTCCCTTTCCTTCCAACATTGCCCTCTTTAATTCACATTAAGGCCTACTCCCTTTCAATTTATCTAAAAATCCTATTCTTTTCCTTCCCCTCCCTCGTTTCCCTAACATATTACCCTCTAACACTATTTTTAACATCCCCTCCCCGCGAAGTACTAACTCCATCCATAACTTCTGTCTCCTCCCTATCTCATCTCGCCGACCAATTTTACATTATATATAGTAATAAATAAAGTAAATAAGTAAAGAATTATAGTAGTAAATTCTTCATGTAACAGTTCTTGGTGTAAACACGGCTGCTCTATCGTAAAATGTTATTGGTTACGGGGATTTTTAATTTCCCCGCCATGCCATCTGCAATGTCAAGAGGAGAAACTTCCTGTATGTTTCCATACTGCCAAGATATCACCCGAGTTCCTATGCTTTCTCCATTAAAATCGCTTAAATCGAGAATTAGGCGGTGTATTCCTCCAATCCCCTTTCCCACCACTCAAAAACGACACGAGCAGAAGGACTAGCGAGCCAAGTGCCTACTCATGGCTTGCTGCGAACGAACCTAAACTCGCTCTCGCTCGGGATGGCTAAAAATATTTTTCGCTCCATAGGTATATAAGTCCTTGCGGTACGTGCATATGTTCATGCGTGTCTGTGCACGCGGTTTTAAAACTTGCGAAATTCTTGCCTTGGTTGGGAACTCGTCGAGGTTTTCAGCGCTCACTCGAAATGGACACTTTTTTTTTTTTAAAAAGAGCACTTCGCAACGGGTGGTTAGGTTGGTAGTCAGGATGGGGGAGAGAGAAAAGTGTAGAGTCTCATGAAGAGGGATGGGAGTGGAGGAGTTTGTCCCGACCCCCTACTTCTCCACAGCACTGTACGTATACGATTCCCCGCACGGTCGCGGATAAGATCGCATAAGGAGCGTGTGACTGCGGAGGGGAGTGAGGTATGGATGAAGGCATTTTATGCGAGGCCTACATGCAAGTAACATGCGTCCGTATGTACCCGGGTAGGGGCGGGTGTGTGCCGGCTGTCCGCTCCGGAGCCGTAAATCCAGCCCCACATACAGAGACCGATCCCTTTCCACTCACAAGACATCCACAGCTTCCATCCCCACCACAACGTGTATACTCAACCCTTCCCAAACATTCCGCAGCCGTCCTGTGCAACTTCTCCCTTAAGACTCACTCTCCACCACCTTCCTTACCTAGCGTGCATATCTCGTTCTCTCCCACAAGCTTTGGTATACATACATGTTATTGCTATCCTTATGATTTCTGGATACAGCAGCACTTCATTTCTACCTGCTCTGGACCTGTTATTTCACTTCCCTGTAGTGTAGTAGGTGGAGAGATTGACATCTGACTTGACCATCCCCGTAATTCCTGCAAGCCTTGGTATACATACATGTTATAGCAATCCTTTAGATTGCTGGATACAGTGGCCCTCCATTTCAAACTATTACCTGTTATTGCACTTCCCGGTAGGGTACGGCGATTAGCTTCCGACTACACAATCCCTGGATTCTGGCTAAACTAGACTATCCCTGCAATTCCTGCAAAGCTTAGTATATTGCAATCATTTAGATTGCTGAGCGCAGCAGCCCTCCATTTCAAACAATTCTAGACCTGTCATTTTACTTCACGATAGCGTAGTGGGTGGGGTGATTGGCTTCTGACTAGACTATCTCCGACTTCTGATTACACTTCTGACTAGACTGGACTATCCCTGGAATCCCTGCAAGCCTTGGTATGCATGTTATTGGAATCATTTAGATTGTTGAACACAGTAGCCCACCATTTTAAACTATTCTAGACCTGTTATTTCACTTCACGATGGCGTAGTGGGTAGGATGATTGGCTTCTGACTAAATAGTACTGGGTTCAAAACCTGCTCGAAGCCACGCCACCGAATATATATTTTCAAGGTGCGTAGGGAAGGACCTTGCCCCCGACTATGATTGTTTGACCATTCACATACTTGTGACTTGGTCTATGGTAAGTTCTACCCTAACCATACCAAAAACCCATCTGGTTGAATCACTGTTTGAGTGGTTCATTCGTATTGTCTCATTCCTAGGATTGATACTCCGTAGCCTCTAATCCCCGAATATTCAATTCAAGATCTTTTACTTCCTTTTGGTCTAGTCTCATATTGTTTCATTCCTAGGATTTGTACACTCCGTAATTTCATTTCCCCCCTATCCAATGCTGGTTCAATAAGAATGCCACGCTTGGCTTTTAATTGAACGGCAGCTGTAAGTACTGAAAGTAACGGAATGAGCGATGGAAAAAGGTACGGTGGGAATTACCGTGTGATTCAGAAAATGATTAGAAAAGCGATCACTCTTTTGGTCCCTAGAAAGCTATCGCTATAGCTACCATTCCGAGGGACGGAAAAAATTATCGTGTAATTCAGGTATAAAGTAGCGGTTTAATAATAATGCTAATAATTTTTTTTACTCCTACGTTTTGATTTTACAGCTGAACAACAAAGATAACTAAGCGATGGAGCTTTAGGTGGTCTCGAAGGTCATAGGACCAGAATTGAGCCACCATTAAATTATAAAAATGAATGCCAATTAAAGAAAATAATAATGCAGTGAATAATACATGAGTGTTTTAAAGAAATGACATCAAAATACATGTTCGATTATTTTGCTCAGGTAAAGAAAACAAAGTTTATCTATTGTTAACCTTGGTCTGTTTGTTAATACAGATGACTCACTCCTTAAATTATATTTATCACATCCACTCAGTATATTGCATAAAACAATTTTTCGGACTTTGCATGAATACACCTTCCCCTTCATGCACTCGTAAGTGTACCCACATCCCTCCACGTTCCTCTTCCCCCCCTCCCCCCCAGTGTGCATCGCGCGAGGTCGGAATCGAGGTTCGCCGGTGTAAACATGGGATTTTCATCCCGTTCCGCCTCTCTCGTCCATATCTCCGTACCTCCCCGCCCCTCATACTGAGACGGTCGGTGAGACTTCGGTGTCCGTCCGCGGAGATAGTTTTTCGAGTCGTTCGACCGCCTCTCCGCATCGTCGTCGGTGGTGCTGCTCTCGACCGCGGTCCGTTCCTCCGCCTCCCACGCGCGGCCGAAGTCCCCGAGGTGGTGCTGGTCCAAAGGCAGCGGTCTCCCGGGCAGGTGCGTGGTAACGCTCCATTGTTTGTCTTGTACGTCTGAGTCCTTTTGGTAGCTCTACTGAGGGGACTCGAGACGCATTGCTTTGATGTTTCCTTTCCCTTGATTGGTTCGATTGTATTAGGCTGTATTATTGTAATCAGTGGCGCCAACTCCATGGGGCCTGAGGGGGCCCGAGCCCCCTCAAAAATTCGTTATGGGTGTGAGAAAAATGTGTTATGCTTGTCGATTTTCCACGGAGTGTCCAGATAACGAGATTCGATTTATCAGGCTTCTAATATTGATCATATGACTTCTAAAATGCTTTAAAAAAACTTAAATCTCACTACTTATAAAATTCCCCGGGGCAAGATCCCCGGTTCGCCCCCCCCCCAATATTTTTTGCAAGTCGGCAACCCTGATGCTTTGAAAAAAGTTGTGAATAACAAATTTACGTCATTAAAAAGTGGACAGGACAAAGGTTTTATTTTATTCAATTCCTTCCTTTAATGTCTTAGCGATCTGCATATATATTTTCTGATAAGTAAAATTTTTGTATGTGATGTATAGGCTTTACAAGTATTTAAAATGATGCACGCATATACCATTGAATTTTCTAGATAATAGCATAAGTTCTTAACAGATTATTTACGAGCGATAGTGATTCTTGCACTTAACTAGGTAATTGTTTATTTTTGTTCCTGTTAAGTAAAAATGTTACCTGATGTGTAATATACTCCACGTACGGCTACATGTAAATATTAAATAAAATTTAATCGTCGCCCTTGTCTCCGTTGCTTTGCTCAGTTACTTGACTCCATTACTTTACTCAGTTACTTTACTCCGTTTCCTTTCTCAGTTACTTTACTCCGTTACTTTATTCAGTTACTTGACTCCGTTACCTTACTCAATTACTTTACTCCATTACTTTAATCAGTTACTTTACTCCGTTTCCTTTCTCAGTTACTTTACTCCGTTACTTTACTCAGTTACTTGACTCCGTTGCTTTACTCAGTTACTTGACTCCATTGCTTTACTCAGTTAATTTACTCCGTTTCCTTTCTCCGTTACTTTACTCAGTTACTTGACTCCGTTACCTTACTCAATTACTTTACACCGTTACTTTACTCAGTTACTTGACTCCGTTACCTTACTCAATTACTTTACTCCGTTACTTGGTTACTCCCCATCCCTGCGTGCCTCTTTGAAAATCCATCCTCGCCCCCAAGAAATCCGCACCGCCTGAGGCCTTCATCCCCTTCACCTTTTAAATGGGCGGCGGATTTGGAAAAAATAGACCCTTTCGTAAAGTTCCTTTCCTCTCCATTAAAATTAATGCCTCCCACCTTTTGCGGTTTGGGCGTAGACCCAACCGTCTCATGTGTTCGTGTCTTATTCCTCTGTGTGCTTGTCGGCTCTTCGGGCTTCACTTGCGGTGGTTGATGCCCATTGCTCCTCGATCGTTGTCCCCTATCTGGTGACAGGAAGTCTGTGTCCCTTTCCCTTGCCTCGTCTATACGTTTCCTTGTCATTTAGAAGGCGTGGGGCAGTGGGTGAAAATTAAATCACGTTGAACGTGTTGGTGTGGAGGTCTAAAATTCCTTCGCTAACACTTGGTGGTAGTTAACGAAGGAGTTGAGATTACGCAAAACATATTACGCAAGCTGTATTTAATTCAATGAGCCGTACAGACAGTGGTGGGCAAGGGGGCTATCAGGGGCCCCCCCCCCTTGAATATCCAATTTACACTGGTTAGAATGTTAATTTTGTTCGGACCCCCACTACTGATTGGAAGTTACCCCACTCTTAGCCCCCCCTTGTCCCTACCCTGGATCCGCCTATGCGTACAGAAGCAAGGTAACCGATTTATTTTCAAGTCCTCAGATCACGAATAGAGATATGTCCGAATTTAAAATATTCTTTATCTATGTGTTGTCTTCTAAATGTAAAAACCTTAATAATTTCCTAATTATATTCCCTGTAGAGAGCCGAGAAAACAATTTAATCTTCATTCCATGAACACATATCGTCGCTTGTTTATCAACGCGAAGTTGCTTTCGATATTTGTTGTAGATTTCTTTTAAAAGACACTTGTAAACCAAATTTCTAAAGAAAAGTATTGCTGGGAGTTACCCAAGATAGGATATTAATCTTATCAATAGCATTTGTCGCCGGTTTGCTGCCCTATGACTGATCTAATCTTTACTGCAATCTCAGATAGCACCATTTTCTTCGCTGAAGTATAGCATAATACCAGACAGCAATCATTGTCTGAGAAAGAAGCAAATAATATCCTCTTTTATCACAATGTAACGATACTTTTATCATGAATTTCGTAATCATACTTCTCTTACGAGATAAATTCCTTTAGTTAAAGCATATTATTTTATTTTTATTTTATTTTCATAAAATTTTCTAACTTTCTTTAGTTAAGGAAGGTAATTAATTATTTTAATATACGGCTGGAGGCATTGTGGTTGCCAGAAACTATCTATAGTAAAGTAGGTAATCGTTTTCTCTAGTTAATCCTTTCGTAAAGCGATTTCACTTACACGCATGTTCAGCTATTCCTCACGTATAATAAATTACATTTAAAAAATTGCATTTGTTTCGTCAGGAGGTATGCTCCGATTATTTGGCAGATGATTCTCGAATCTTTCCTCTGGGTCTTCGGGAGTCTCTGGGCCAACCCATGAATTCCGTCTGCATGGCCATATTGGTTGAGCATATCTCTCCTTCTGGATTCGCCAAGGAGACACCACCATCCCAGGTTCTTGCCACAACTTCTTGAGCTTTCACCGTCGGCTGTTATGCATGTATGTACCCACACGCTCGCACATATAGCCTGAGGCCACAGCAGTCGCGGGAGAGCAGGAAAAAAATGAATGCTTCGGGCGGGATACATTTTTAACGCGTTTTTTTTCATCATCTGAATTTCCCCTTAACCTCGTCCGAGTAACCGCCCCGATCTTTCCAACTGTCGATTGAGAGGAGTATAACAATCTTTCGACATTTTTGCCAATTCTTTCTGTTCAGTGTTTTCTATTCTTGCATATTTTTTTTTTTATTTTTTGCACACAAACACATTCTTGACTTCTCACCAAAGAGATTGTAGAGAAAATATTGTTGTAAATAAATTATGTAAATGAGTCGTGAATAAACTGTTAGTAAGTAGCTTTAAGTTACGCACTGATATTGTTAAGAGATCGTCATGGTATCGCGACATGTGCTATGTATATCTTCAAGTAATATTATTTGATGGTAGTCTTAAAAAGGTTCTCCTTCAAGGCTACCTAAAATAACTCTAAATTTGCTTTTGAAATCTGATATTTTTCTTGGAGTTAACTTATTATTGTTTTTATATATTTTTTATGAGACTATGGTATATTTTCTCATCTTTTGAATCTGCTGGTCAGTCTCTTGCTGCCAAAATTTGTATTCCTTACCTTTAATTGAAGACTCAAGCGGGATAGCTCATTTGTATCACCTGCTCCATTATAACCATTAAACTATCCAGGTATTGATTAGGAGCATCTCTTCTCTCGAGTATCATATCGCTCTATCATTAATCACTTCGTTGCTTCTCTGTTACATCCTTCTTCATCCAAGGAATTCACTTGCCATATACCTAATGTTTATAATCCATCGTAAAAACAAGCGGCTTCTCTCATGTTCCTTTGCCTTAAAATTTATCGCATTTTTGGACGATAAAGCTCCCCAAAATCAGAGGTTTTTTTCACATATTGTAGATGCATTTTTTACATGCATCTTTTTTTTATTTATCTTTTCTGTCGGACATGGCCGTGGTGATAGGACACTCCCTGTCAAACACCCTAGGGATGGCTCGCAGGGTATCATGTTGATTTACTTGTCTTTATATACTTACCTTCATCAGACCATCAAGTCTCATGATTTTACCGATCTTCTTAGAAAGGTTTTTACAACACTTCTATCATATCTAAACCATTCCCTACACGTTCCTAATACTCCTTCTTACGTTGCTCAAATACTTGAGATTTTAACTCATATCCATAGAAGCTTGAGGCTCATTAAGTTATCGTTGGATTTTGAAGGAAGAAAAACGGAGATTGTGCTCGATATTAGCCCTCTCTATACCGTGCGAAAGACATCGTTCCCCTTTCTGAAGCGTAAATATCCTCGGGAAGTCAGCCCAGTGTCGAATTGCAGGCAGTGATTTGCCTGCGTGATTGGGCCGCATTTATAGATGATATCCATCTAAAGCCGTTTGTCAGGCGTTAAAATTCATTGTTCGCGAAAATTATTTTTTTATCGGGTCAATCTTATTCGACGGATAAAATTGTAGTGAATGGTTTTGAGGGGACTCATGTATGTAGCCGGCGCCTCGGGTGCACAACACGTCATCCCGTTTCTATCGGATGTGAGAACGGGTTTCCATTGGACCTGGTGCTGCCATAAAGCATCAACTGCCTTGAGGGGGTGTCGTGTTGCTTGTGATTTGAGCCCGCGAAAAGAGATACCTACTACGTGAGTGCCTTTCACTTATTTGCACACCCATTTGCCCCGTGACATCACAGTTAGATATTTCCAGCCCACCTGCGGTCGGCTCCGACAAGATTTTAATCAACAGAAAAAGTTTAAGTAAATATTATTCAGCCCATATATCAGTATCAACGAAGAGATCATTTCGATCGGTTATTGGATGCTGCAATAACCGATTTTTTCCTGAACAGTATGAACTATTTCTAGTGTAGCTCGTATTATAATTAATACTAAGGGTCCCACGTAATGAATGAAGAGTGGGAGAAAAGAGAAGCCTCCTAAAAACCTTAAGCAGAAGACGGGACAACTTAGTTGGCTACATTTTGAAGCATGATAGCCTGATGAAGACAATCATTGAAGGACAGGTGGAAGGGAAGAAGGGCAAGGGACTGACCGAATGAGTTACATAGGACAGGTTATAAATGATATAAAGGAGAAGAAATACGTCGCTATGAATAGGTTAGCGGATAGGAAAGAGGAATAGAGAGTGCGCTAAATCGATCTCAGAATTGTTGACGAATGATGATGACAATGAATTAAGGTGATTTGTGAATTATTGTAGATATATTTCGAGGTAAAGTCATTCACTTCTTCTAGAGTGAATCGAAATGACTGGAGAAGGAAACATGATTCAGACTTTATTATCATTAATGAGGAAGTCAATGAACGGTAATTGAAACCTTTTACAGCTTGCTTTTATGTTGAGAAATCTTAATTATCTTTTAGCTGAGCTGATACTGATCAAATTTTCCTCTTATAATTGATCGAGGTGCTTTATGACATGTTATGGTGAGATGTTTTAGCCTCATTCCTTCAACTCAAATTGGATTAATGGAAGTGCGTAATCAGAGTAGAGTGGCATGAAGTTTACTTTCTGGTGTGTTGATTAAAGGAATTCAAAGTGAACAGAGACGTGCATTGGGAGTACTTTTTGCATTCATTCGTTTGAATGAGCCTGTGTGTAAACTTAAAGGGCAGTTATGTTCCTAAATATCTTTTCCTTCGCCGAACAGCATTTTTTTAATTCCTATCCGTTTTACGACAATCGTTTTATTCCATTTGTTATTCGGGATCCACAATACTCTATTTATTTCGGAGAATGCAAGACATTGATTTCTCGAGGTAGTGTTCAGAAAAGTACTGTGTTCTCTCGAATGGGCGTAGACTTTAGCTTTGACCGCTCAATGAAAGTCATAATATGGACAGGAGTGAGATAGATAGTTTCTTGCCATAATGATCGCCCTCTAAACGGTAGTAATTGACCTCCCATAATCAATGCCAGGGAATGAGATAGCGATCTTCCGCCGATGAAATCCAGCGAAGAGCAATTATTTTCTAGATCCTACTCGGTCGCTTGACTGCATTTCCTCATAACGAGGGCCAAACTAGTGTTTAAAAGCTTTGACTACCAATTACCGATTGTTATCCATGGAAAGGGGGCTATTTGACGAGTATATCTACCCCCTAGTTCGAAGTGTTCGTGGGATAGGGAGAGAATCCTTACTCGGCCTATGGGAATGCTTTTTCCCTTCGCTGTGAAGCTGCAAGGATGACGACGGTTGTCAGTGATTGGACGAGTTATATCCTTTAGGGCTTAGAAGGCTTTGTCATTTCATTCCTCGTCTGGCTTCTAGACTTGATCGCGCAAGAGCACCTTCGAAGATTAAACTATGGTTCTTGAGCAAGGTTTCCCAAAAGTTTTGCATCCGAGTTCCTCTGAGGTGATTGCATTAATTTTCAAGACTTCCATAATAAAAAATTCAGCTTTTAATGCGCCCAAAAAAACTAAAGTGTGACCCAAACGTCTACAATGACACTTGCTTTGTGTTTATTTGTTCCTGGAATATTTTAGTGAAGACTACTAAATGCCCGCAATCTTTACTCGCTCGTTGACTGTTTTCTATGTGTCATTCTCTTAGCGGATCGTGGAAAGTTAAAAAGTAAATGTAATTATTACGTATTTTAATTCCGCCTCAGTGGCAGTGGGCTTAAGTCCTTGCCTTCCGTACTAGAGTTCGCGGGATCGAGTCCCTCCTGAGTAGGTTGTCCATATTCAAGGCATGGATGTTCGTGATCCTTTAATTGTTAAGTAAAAAACCCCAATGTAAAAGGCCAATGGTGCTGTTTTCTGTGGTGCATGAATAAATAAAATTTAAAAAAATAACAACTTGCGTGTCAGTGAAAACTCTAGATATGTGCTTACAGACGTCGCGTCTTGACTAGGGATGGCCGAGATTAATCGTTTGGTGGAAATAATCGATTTTTCTCTTTCAATTAATCGATTAACGATATGACAAAAAGAGACCAATTAATTGAATGATTAATCGGATTTGAAACTTTTTAAAAAATTAATCGAAATAATCAAGGATAAGGATAAATGAAAACACAAGGGTCTCGTTCACAAAAATAAGTAGTTGGAGAGCCATTCGTCAGTTATAGGACTGAAGCAAAATAAAGGTGAAGCGTGGGAAGAAATGAAGTTCATTTATCCCAGGCTTTATGAACTTTCTGCCACCTTATAGGTACTTCCGCACCAGGTAAACGATTGTTATCAAAGGCTAGAGTGACGGCCTATGAAATAAGAAAAAGACTGACCACAAAAATGCAGTAAAAAATATTGTCTCTGAACTCTTGGGTTGGGGGAGGAGTTTTTAACGTGGAGATTTCAAATGATCAAGAATAAAGAATGTGTCTTTTTCAATCCTAGCAGAAATATAAATAATTTCATTTTACTTATTTTGTTATTTTTTGTAAAAATATCAAAGTTTTTTATTGTTTTTTAATTAAAAATCGTTCTGACTGAAATATATCATCTACAACCGATTATCAAATAATCGATTAACTGTCCACCAATTTTTTCGAATAACTTGGAGCACTTTTACGATTGATCAAATGATCGATTAATCGATTAATATAATTTTTTTTCCATCCCTGATCACGTCGTGTCGGTGAAAACCTGCGAATACGAAACTTGAACCCGCTCCCTTTGGATTGCCAAGCAGTGACTTCACCAGCCGGCCGGCCGGCTATTTGGTTTGAGAAATTACCGAGCGGGTGATTTTTCAAATTTTATCGGCATCGTAAATGAAAAAATTTGGCAAACGAGCCCTTTCCTTCTCCTCCTCCCGTGGCGCCAACATTCCTCGTGCCTTAACCCACAAATTTTCCACGCCGCCGTGTGCCGAATCTCAACGCTGGGCTCCCTGCTGTGCGGGTGAAGAAGATGAGATTCCGGGTAAAAGTTTGCATGTTGGCGGTGGATAGGAGAGCTGGCTATCACCCTCTGTTTCCCTCTGAGGTGGAGGAATTAGAGGAGAAAGAACAAAAAGAAGAGCCCCGTGAAACAACCAGTGAGAACGACATAGTGAAGAGGAAGAGAGAGACTTTATTTATTTATCTATTTATTTATTCATATAC
Organism: Ischnura elegans; assembly: GCF_921293095.1. Taxonomy (NCBI): domain Eukaryota; kingdom Metazoa; phylum Arthropoda; class Insecta; order Odonata; family Coenagrionidae; genus Ischnura; species Ischnura elegans. The sequence goes on along the minus strand of NC_060254.1, from coordinate 59,074,484 downwards.
CTTGTTACCAACTCTAAAACGTAAGTCATTTTTCATATCGATAGTGTACAAATTTGGAATTTTGATATTTTATGTAGTTTATTGTACCGTGGTGGTCTGACCGTGATTTTATAGGTTTCCCACCGTCCTTAGGGTGCATTCCGGGCCAATACCACTCCCGCACCAGTGTTCAACCTCAGTAATCTACACCGCCGCCTAAAACGGCGTGTGGCAGGGGGTGTTAGGACACCAGCCGTCTACATATTAAAAGCAAATGCTAAAATAACTACAACTAGCATTTTAAAAAGTCCTTAATGGTTCGGGGGCAAAACGAATTCCCATATTTATCCGTTCAGCAAAATATCGCTCTTAATTTATCGCTTCTGTTGGACTTGGAAATAAGGCTGGGCTCTAAGATGATGTTCTCCGTGTCGCTCCCAAATATTTTTTTTATTAAATGTTCAATCAGTCTAAGTCTATAGTGCCGCCTACGAGTCTCTCGAGGTTCCCAACCTAATTCGCTAAACATCTGAGTAACGCAGTCTGTACGCCCGTAGTAATGATGAGGAGGCGCTAGCCTAAGCAGCTCCGCGAGTATATTTTTATTTTGTGTAAGTGTTATATCGATGGCTAAGTTCTAACAACACGTATCTCAAATTCGTCCGGTTTGAGACAGGCATCTCAAACATAGTGTTATTACATTTAAAAATAAAATACAAGCAAAAAACAAACTCTTTGTTTGCAAATGAATGCTTCTTTTTCAGTTTTAAGAACTTTTGGTTTTTAATTTCAGTGTACAAATAAAATAAAAATTAATAGTTTTTTTCACACCTGAAAAGTTGCTATTTTTGAGATACGTGTTGTTAGAACCTAGCCATCGATATGTTTTATGCAATTGTCGTTACTCGCGGAATAAATATTGTTGAACAGAACTGAACGAGGAAGGGAGGCGTGGGTGTCAGTGGGGAATTTTCGGGAGAGGGTAAGTGGTGGGGGGAAGTGGCCGTCGGGGTGTGAGAGGGGGATCGCGTTTCGCAACGAAACGGCAAAGGGAAAACCATTTCGTCTCGGCGGAGCACGCGTGCGTACACACTCGTCTGGCAGCTTTCTACGGCTCTCCTCGCCCGCGAAGTGAGAGTGATACGATGAATCTCGCTGGGGGGAGCCAAGGAGCGCTTGGTGCGATGGCCACTTGCTGAATGAAGAGAAGATTGGCTGCAGTATTGGTCCATCTGAGTTGTTACTGCACACTAGGGTGGGCCGAAAAAACATTGCGGAGAGAAACCATCGGGAGATTTCATAATTAATTGCGCAACTTAGTTTATAATTTATCAGTTATTTTACAATTCTTTTTATAATCATCAAAGCTATTAATTTGGATTTCATACGCATTAAATGTTTAAAATAAAATTAAATAAACATTTTCTTGTCGCTACTTTAGTTTTTCAAACACTTTTTAAGAACTAATTTTGGCCATTAAATTGTTTTGAACACTCCACCTTCTTATACTGCGCCAATGACTATCGCTGCAAGACGACCGTGGGGGATTTGAGTTTTAATAAAACATATTTTGAAGCGATATTTTGATTAGAAATTACACATTATTTTATTTATAAGTTGTGAAGTATTTTCTAAGTGAAGAAATCGAATTAATATTATTAAGAATGATACATTACTTTACCATCAACTAACAATCCCAAAAATTTAAGAAAAATATGGAGTACGATTAATTAAAAAAAAATATTGTTAAAGCGAGAGAAACGAACTGAGAATCTATATAATATTATATTCTCTGTGATTTTTCGATCTTTATTTATTTTTAGGGGATAATAGCATCAGTATCAAATGGATGGGATAAGAGTACTTCTTGCTGGAAGAGTCTTAAATATATTTTACCCATTAGTAAATGATAACTCTACTGCCGTCCTCAGAGCTGTAATCTACTAGTAATAATTACTGCGTTGAGAACGATGGAAGAGTGCTACATTGGAACGTCAGCAATAAATTTTCTCACTCGGTTATAAACCCGAGAATTTGATAATATCATTCGCCGAGAAAAACGAAATCTTATATATTTTACCCATACTTACGCTTTTTCGTGCAAGAAGTTTTGATATCATTATCGTAATAGATTTAAACTACTAAAAAAGCATACTACTAGTAGTCTTAGCATAGCGTAGTTGACTATCGTGGAGAGATGCATCACGATCATCGCGTGCATTGAAAAATCACGAAAAAAAATTCAGTTGAGCGATGGTACGAAAATCAATCGTGCTTGGGAGGGACGTGAATATTAGCACCGTGCATTGCCTCCACCCACGCTAGTTACGGAGACGCGGTGAGGCGGTGACTCTGTCTGACGCGTGAAAAGGTCGCACGCACTTACGTGTCAAATCGGTTGTGAGTCCGTGAAACTGTTGCATGGGCGTCTGTACGAAAGTCGGCTGTTCGTGACTCTCCGGACTGACGTGCGAAGTTGGAAACTAACCGCCCCCATCATTCACCCTCCACCTCTTTCCATTACTACCCTTTTACCCCATCTCCCTTTGAACCATGCACCTCGAATAAAAAGCTTGCTTTCGTAGCTGACCACAAAATTATATTGCTACCTTATTATGGCATGCCGGAAACAACCCTCGGGAGATTTCATTATTAATTTCGGAAGTTATTTTATAGTTTAGTTAGTTATTTTTATTATTTTTTTTCATTCACCCCCGAAAACAGTGCCACGAGGCCTTTACAGTGGGAGTTTAAACAATCAACAACAGACGATCAAATACATCCATATCCTGGAACGGGACACCAATGCAGGCGGGACTCGAACCCGCAACCTTCGGAATGGTAGGCGGGGATTTATCCTCGCCGCCACCGAGGCCGACAAAGTTAATATACAAGTAATGCTTTTCTATAATCTTCAAAGGTCTTTCTTTGGTTTTCGTACGCACTAATCATTCTACGTTATAAAATAAGGCAAAATAAAAATTTCCTTGTTGCTATTTTAGTCTTTTATACTCGTTTTTAAAATATATTTTTGGGCTACTGAGGTGTTTGGAACTACCCTACCTAGCGCCAATTACCATCGCTCTGAGACGACGATAGGGGATTTTAATTAAGGTAAAACTTATTTCCTTTTTGAGGCGAATTGAAATCTGAGGGTGCCTGAATGCTTCTACATTTACATCTACATAATACCCCGCAAGCCGCCTAAAAGGCATGTGGCAGGGGGTGTTAGGACACGAGCCGTTTACAAATAAAAAGGAAGTGTTCTAAGGAAATCATGACTAGCATTTATCCTTATGGTTCCCATATAGTTTCCTTATAGGGAAAAACGAATTCCCATATCTATCCGTTCGGCAAAACATCGCTCTTAATTTATCGCTTCTGTCGGACCTGGAAATATAGTGGAGCTCTAATATTATGGTCTCCGTGTCACTCTTAAAAATATCCATTCTCAATTGTTAAAGCAATCGAAGCCTAGCGCGCAGCCTTCGAGTCTCAAATGTACTCTTCTAATGTACTCCATAGAAACCCACCTTAATCGGTAGAGTACTTAAATAAATAAATTAAACTATGAAGAAATCCTTTCTACAATTTTTCCTTTAATCCTTCCTTATATAATGATGAATATTAAATTATTTAGAAATCGTCCTCGATTTCTGCCTCAAATCATCTTCGACGCGGTTTGGTGTTGAACGTTTTATTTTGAAGGAAATTTGAGTGGCAAGAAGAAACGGTCTCGCTTTTCCACCCTCACCTTTTACAAACCGCCCTCCACATCCCCAAGTTATCCGCTTTCCCCGATCGTCCCTAGACCTGGACCGACCGGTCTCTTCGGCGCGCCGGGGTGCTTACGTTATATTCGGCACTTTTTTATTCTCATCTTTTATGAAGGTATGCTTTTTTCTTGCATCTACAACAACTCCGCGGACGTTTGGATCACGCCGTGGATAACGCGTGTCGGAAAAAGCTTCTCCTTCGCCCGTTGGCTCATTTAACTTCGACCCGTACTTGTATTGCCGGATTTTTGTGAAGGGTTAAACTCGTCCCGTCAGCACACCAACTAAACATTGTTGCCAAATTGAATGAAAGCGGCAGCGTTAGGACTTTCAATTAGAAATAGCTTATGAGTCATATGTAGCGTACACGTACCTTAGCGCAAGTTTAGCAGCATTAGGACTTAGAAATAGTGTAGTTGACTGGTAGTTTAGCTTACTTACTTACGATTTCCGACATGAATATTTTTTAATATTCCTAGTATTTCTAACAGCATTCTTTAGCTTCACATACACATTGCATTCATAATTAAGATATAGATTAATCCCATAGCTTATGAGTAATATGTAGCTTACACGTAGCTTAGCGCAAGTTCGTGAAGGTAAATAAAATCCTCTGGTGCGTGTTGGTTCAGCGGTTTTCATTTTTGATGTTGCTATGATGGGTGCGCGATTGAGAAGGACCCTCATGTTTATTCGCCTAGTTTATAAGTAAGATATTTTCTCATTTTTCATGAAGAATATATATCATCTTTAAATTTTCATAAATTTATTAAAGTACGACCTAATTTTCGACGTGGCAAGTTATCATCTGGGACATTTGAATATTCTTTACTAATTTTTCATCCAGTGTTTCAGTTGTATGCAGGAGCGGAGGACAAATTGTACATTTTTATAAAGTTAAGCCAGACTTAAGAGCCTCTTTCCAACCTTCAAAATCATTCCAGCGTGGATATCCGAAACGCTCCATGACTGCTTTGGATCTTTCCAAAATTTCTAAACACGAGTTCCCTTTTGAAGCACAAGGTGCAATTGCGTTGCCTAGCTCAGGGTCATTTCCAAAAAAAACTTTTTCTCGCATATTTCCCTTCACACACGAACGATTTCCCGTCTCCGATCGGAAAAAAGGATGCTTTATAATTTTTTAATCCGTCCAGACGGAGACTTTAAGGTACTCCTGGATGTTACGAAATGTTTTCGGGCGGGAAAGTTTTCGATGCTCTCTTGTTCCGAGCGGTTGTGTTCCTCGCTCGGGAGAAAGCGCTCGCTTGAAATTGCGGCTTTGCTCTCTCTTTCCTTCTATCACTTCATCCTCATACCACCGCCTCCCCACCCCCCTCCCCTCCGAAATCCGCCACCCCCGAATATCCTCGTCGTGCTTCGTACACGTTTATATCATGGGCAAGAAATTGGAGGATTTTGGTTCAACTGGAGGAACTTGATTTCAGTTCTCGAGAAATAATTGGCTCAAAATACGGCTGAATAACTTAATGATTCAACCTTAAGGTTGGCTTGCATAGTCGAGGGTAGAGCTCACCTAAAATGTTTATCCACTAGGGTGTATGTCTGCCCGAACGTTATCGTCGTCGTGCTTAGGAATCACCTATCGTAGGGACAAGAACGATACAATGTCTGTTTTTTTTGCGGCGAACAATGGCAGTGACATGGAATTGGACTAAGCCACAGGCTCACACTGCTGTCAAAAGCAATAAGAAAATTCAAGATTTTCGTTGGGAATTCTATGACCACCCCCCGTACAGTCCTTACCTTGCACCTAGCGACTACTTCCTCGTCTTGCACTTGAAACAGTGCTCGGTGGACAACATTTCGAAACGAATGAGGAACTCAACGGCGTTTGCAATTGGTTAAACATTCAGGCGGTGAGTCTCTATGCAGAGGGGTTGAAGAAGCTGATACAGAGGTACGAAATATGCTTAAAAGGGAACGGCTATTATGTAGAGAAGTGAAGTAGGTTTGTAGCCAACTAAAAGTGCCAATAAAATGTGTTTCAGATGAGTATATTTTTTCCTGTGACTAAACGACCCTAACTTTATGAATGTGTCTCGTATATTTGTTTCCCATTAGTTCTGTCTCAAATAAATCACCTTAAGATGAGATAAATAAAACAGGTTTCGTGTATTAATTGAAAATATCATGTTCATTAGTAAAAATTGTGTGGCCCCCACGCATGGTTTCTAGGTGCTTGCCGGGGTGGAGATATCCGAGTATATTCTAAGCCTACCCAAGGCCCTTCCCTAGGCCTTCCCAACCGGCTCCAACAGATAGTCTTGTGGATTGCCACGAATTAAGTGACGGACGATTAATTTGATGTAAAAAAAATAAGATTACAAATGGCCGTTCAAACGGAATTGGGAGTCCCCATAATGTGGTTTATGAATTATTTTCTAGTATGATTAACCATTTCAATGCATTTGTATCCCATCTGTTTTGTCTCGAAGAAATCACCCAAAGATGAGATGAGTAAAAAGGTTCGTGTATTAATTGCCCTACTAAATAAACATAGGAGTACATTCCAAAGCTGCAACATGCGATATCTCAGACGTGCAGCAGAGCGCACTTGAAGAGATCGAGTAAGAAGTAAAACAATCAGAGCCCAATTCCAGCAAGACTCAATCATTGAAGCGAGGGAAAGAAAAGCACTAGGATGTTATGGACATGTGGCAAGGATGAAGGAGGATAGGAAACCAAGAGAAGTGATGGAAGCAAGACCGGAGGGAAGGCGAGGAAGAGAATGGCCAAGGCTGGAGTGGGAAGGTAATGTGGATATACTGGCAGTGCGGCGCGGGCTGAGTATTAATGATGTGTAGCGGCTCGCTCAGAATAGGGGAGGGAGTTTAGAAAGTGGCTGGTGGACCCCGACGCCTAATAGCAAAAGGGGATTAGAGAAAGAAGAAGTAATAATTGAAAATTTCATGTTCATTATAATGAAAATCGAGTGCCCACAGTGGACAGTTTCCACGTGCTTACCGGGGTGGAGTTATAGGAGATTATTCAGGGCCTACCAAACCGGCACCGACAGGTATAGTCTGTACACCGTAGGGTGGCGCATGTGCCCGCTAGCTACCTGAGTCGCTCCGCGAGCCGCGAGCCCCTCAGGAAAGGACTGACCATTAAAAACTATGGGACCGACTCAGGTAGCCGGCGAACCCGTGCGTTACCCTACGGTATACAGATTATAATTGAAAATTTCATGTCCATTTTAGTGAAAATTGTGTGCCCACAATGGACAGTTTCCCCTTGCTTACCGTGGAGTAGGTATCGGATATTATTCAGGGCCTACCAAACCGGCACCGACAGGTAGTCTTGTGGATTGGCGGGAATCAGTGTGACAAGGGGTTGGGATCAGAGCATGCTTGCGTAGGTGGGACGCTGAAGTGTAAAAAAAAATGAACAAAAGCGTTCGCGTGACTTTGTTATCGGGAAGGGACGCGTGCGCGGCAGGCGACAGACCTCCGACCCTCACGCTAAGCATCACGCACGATCCTCGCACTAAAGGTTATTTACCTTTCCTCCCATTCTCTCCCAACCACTTCTCCATAGCGCTCTTAAATATTCCCCTTCCCAAATACCTGAGCCGCATCTCCTACACCTCACGGCTTGGATGGGAATGATTCGCTCATTATTTTTATGATTCGTCTTGTCATCATATATTTTCAACCACAATTGCTTACATGAGGTTTTCTTGTCATATGAATGAGTCCATAAATGTTTGGGCAAATCACTGAGTAATTCCGCTCCCTGACTTCTCGTGGGTGGCCGCTAACGACTTGCTGTGTTTATTACAACTCAATTACTCATTGTTAAGTTGTTCCAAACTTTTATCTCAACTCTCCTTATCCTATATTAAACCCTCGTATTTTAATCATCCTCAAATGTTCAATTTCATTCGGGTACAGGCTGCGGGAAGCTTTTTCATCCATTAGTTATATCCATATTTAAGGTTTCTGTCTAATGGAAGTCCTCGCGTAAGTACGTATAGAAACGATGTTTTTCCACATTTAATTCTCTTTATTATTCTAATTCATTTGCAAATCTTTATTGACTACTTTTTGGATGAATAAATAATTCTTCTGAGTGGTGATTTAAAAAAATATTTTGATTTTACAAATGGAACGAGAAGGTTTGCTGTTACCTTTGGAACATAATATTTAATTTGTGGAGGATAGCTCTGTCTTTTCCATAGTTTATTTTTTCACACAAAAACTTATACCCTATGCCCTTCCTTCTTGCAGAAAGTGACGTAAGTCCATAAAAATTCATTTTATATAGTTTCTTTATTCAGTTACCCCATTAATTCCCTTATCATAGAATCATAAATACTATTCAATAAGTTTTTCATAATTCAATTCAATAATAAATTCTGTTACGGTTAGTCAATTGAGCCCACCACCTGATCTCGTATCCATTTCAATCTCAGTCCAAATCGCAGAAGCCAAAAATCGCGCTCGTCTATATAGGTATTCACTTTGAGGTCCCGACGAGACGCATTTTGAGACCACGCATTCGAACAAAGGAATGAATGAATCGATTTCAGGTGGGGCAAGGTTGGATCAGTGCATTTGAAATCCGTTACGCCGCCGTGGCGCTAACCTTAACTTACTTCGAATAAAGTTTTTTTTTCGTTTCTCCGGCTCGGTCAATCCGTGGAAAGTTGGCAGCCCTCCATTTCGTAATAGGCCAGCCAGAAGGGACGGTCACGCGTTTTATTGTCCGATGTAATGGAGCAAATGGTTGCTTGCTCGGTAGACGTGGAAATTGAAGGTTAAAAAAAAGAGCGCTTTCCAACTAGCGAGTTTCGAGTCTTGTATCTCCTTCGAGTACCCCCACCCCTCCCTCCCACGCTTACACCGCCCTCTGGATTTCCACGACCTTAAGATGACGCATCAATCCCGCTCCAGCTGTTTATTCGCGTATCGAATGTCTTATTTACAACATATGCTATCGTTTTGATATGACAGGGTATGTAAAGTAGACCATAATCGACATTTGCCTGTATCTCAAGTTTGAAAATTATGACGCTTTTTCTAACATGTACCTGTAATACTAATTACGATTATATTTTTTTTTGAGAGCGAAAATTTTTACCCTCCAGACCCTGAAAATTTGACGGTGATGGCTTCAATTTCAAGTTGTTCGTCACAAAATAATGTTGATTGTGAATAATAGGTTGCCTTAACAACAATATTTGCTTCATGCTGTAATTTTGAGAGTGATTTATAATACAAATTAATTACTTTCCAATGGAAGGGGTCCGTCTCAGGAATTGTTGGTTTATTTACTCACATTCTCAAAATTTAACATTTCGCCGCGGATATAAAAGTTTTATTTTTGATAAATCAAATACTTTATGTTGAAAATAGTCTGCTTTATGTGCCTTGGAAATTTTAAGGTGACAAAGCAAGTTTTTAACGGGAAACACGTCACAATAATGACAAAACACGGTCGGTAGGGCCGTAGCTACCGAGATAACTTTTCGGGCACAAGCTAAGATGCATCTGCTATTAGTTACTTTTCAAAACGATATTAATATTCACCTTCAACATATTTTTTCTTCTGATAGATATTATCAACCATGGAAAATTTTGGCTAAGAAATGCAGTTACCAAAATATTTGGGCGGGAATGCCTTTCTTCCTCATCAGCAGAGCACGATAAATTTGGACATGTTTTGAAATATTCGCGAAGATGGCATTCGTTTGCTTAGACATTAGCATAAACGCAGTGACAGAAAGAAAAGGAGATTAATGAGGAGCTGGAGGATAGGAAGCGAATTTTGCTATGCTAACCTGATTTCTTTTTCTGCCTTCCCTCGAATTAACAGGCTCTGACATATTTTTGCTGGACCTGTGTGACGCCTGGGCGATGAATAGATCACGTCATGCTTACTCGATAGAGGCTCTCCATCTTTGGAGTCAGATTTTATGATCGAACCGAAGATATTGACTGTTCAAAATCGATTCCTGTCGTGTGATCTGTAGCTCGACTCCTTTTTCATAGGTACTTCGCTACTTGATTTAGATGCTTGTGTTGATTGCTTGCAAGTTCACTTCTATTGCCTTTCTAAAAATCCGAATCAAGATCGTGTCACGTACGGAAACCACGAAGGAAGTTAAATGTGGACAGAAAGATCTCGTAGTTGTCTGCTATAAGGTAGGGTGACAGTGAAATACGTAAATCTTAAGCCTTATTTGTACGGAAAACTATCGCTCAATCGTGCATATTTGAGGAGGCTGTTTCTTATTATCCTCAAAATATTTTTTTAATTTTAATAGGTACTTTGTGCGAGGCAGTTAGGTTTTCCTGTATTATAAATACGTACAGCAATTAACCGTGTTATAGTAGTTATTATAATGTGTGTTCATTTTACAACATTTTGTATCCCTTACATGTCAGTTTTCAGAATTTGTAAACAGCAGATTGATCAGTACTATGTTAGACTTACATAATTTTCAATCTTTACCTTTAAATTTAAGAGGAAACCTTTTGAAATAAAATTTCAACGTGATGAAGTGAATTGATTACTTTTTCTGAAAAGAAGAGGCTCTTTTTAAACTCAGTCTACTCTTAACGAAATCGTTTAATCATAATAGCCTATCACTGGGTCTAATTCGTTGTATCGGACGTGACTTCGTGGAATAGAGTTAACTCAATTAAGTGTAAAAACTTTATAATTCCACTAAGATTTAATACTATACGGCCTAGCTTTCGACCTGGCACGTCATCTTGGCACCGGACGTCCCTCGTCGAAAACTATGCTGTGCACTATTAAATTTACACGGAATTATAATTTTCTACATTAAATTATATCACTTAATCGTTAGGCTTGATTTGGGCGGATGCTCTCGCAGTTAAACTAGTATTGTTGGGAATTTTTCTTTTAAGTCTTCAACTACCTTCCCAGCTCCCCAATAACTCCATTACTGACAAATTATTTCTACAGCCCAAATTTCCTGAGTGCAAGCAGCCTAGTTCTCACATTTCATTCAAGAAAGCTCAGCCACCCCCAGTGATGTTTGCGTCTTCACTTTACGAGACATCTGACTAATCCACAGGGAGTAGGGGGGGAAGGGTAAGAGTCCTGGCCGTTGCCCTTATAACACTCTCTGACGTCGTTCTCCGCGAAGCATCTAAAACCCTTCAGCCTTCCTCCGAATCCTGCGGTAATTCTTCCTCAAAGGGAGTTTAAGGGAAGATCTCTTCATCCCTCTGCCCGGGTATCGTCGGGGTCGTGCCTGGATCATGAGACAGGACGTCGACTCCCATCCCTTTCGCAAAAACACTGCCCCATTCAATTCTACCTAGATTCTCTCGGCCCTATTCGATAATCCAAACAAGTGATGCGCCAACTATCGGCCGAATTTGAAAGTGGAGCTACCAGGATACCACTTTGACATATCATTGGCATTGTTGGCTATTTTCCGATTCTTTTGTAATTTTATTGGTTTTAAGTCATCATAGCGTCGTAATAACTACATTTTATGCATTTAACTTTTTTGTATATTTTTTGTAGCTGCCATTCATCGCTATAAATCATCATTTACTGTTACAATGATTTGAAAGTTGAAGGTGTTTAAGGTAACCAACGTATTGAAATATTTCTTTTCTACCCCGCTAAGAATAGTGTATTTTTATCGGAGTCGCAAATTTATGGCTATTAGGAGCCTTTTGAGTAATCGCTGTGAGCAAGTAGTGAATATTTCACCTATAATTTATTACTTTCTGAATCTTGATTGCTAGTTGTCGTTGCCCCTAGGTATCAAGAAATTCTCCTCAAAACCAAGAAAAACCTCCATAGAAAATTTCCCTATAAAGAAATCCTGTTGAATTAATGCTTTCATCAGAACTACGAATAGTACAGGAGAGGATCCTCAAGTATGCATCTCAATATGTTGCAAAGTGGGTTTACAAAAGTCACCTTCCGCGTCGCTGACGGACAAATTGATGCGAGTTTCACAGGGAAATTAGGTATAATTAGGTGTGTCAACCGAAATTTACATTCATGATGATATGATCAACTAAATTCATTACTCTACAATGCTATTTCCCTGAATTACATCGACCATACTGCAAAATATTGGAAAAAAGTGGATCGTATCATACTCGTCACCGCGCTGCGGACATTTTTGAAAGCCGATTAAATACGACTGAATTGGTCACGGAAATCAACCCTCTGTAGAATGGAATTAGGTCTCGTCTACGCAGTCCACTTGATCACAGCACTATCCTCAATGCGTCGGCCATATTGGCGTATTACGTCAGCGACTTCAGCGCCGCCATCGGCGATTAGAGTCTCGACTTTACACGCACCCTACCCACTCCTGAAAACCCAACAGCTTGAGCCCCCCAGGGTAGCGCCAATCCTGGAAGGATTTGCATCGGAATCCCTGTTATTCGTTACCTTAATCTCTGGTCCCCATCACTCCTAATAGAAAGTGTTTTATATCGCTTTATTCTTGGATACGGAAATGTTGTGAGGGTGTAATGTGGCATTGACCTCTCCCCGAATCATTTTCTCTCCCTTCCCCAAACACTGTCTTCCCGAAACCTCCGGCGGAGATAAACATCAAACGGTCCGCTCCCCTCATTATTCCAATCCTTGTGAATTAATTTTGGCCCGGCCAAATATCTTCTTGTTTTCGTCGCATGAGGGCCGCTCTCCGCTTTTATACTTCGTCGTAATCATGTGATGGTGACGTGTTGTATCAAGTGTATCGCCTTGCCGAGTCAATTTTCCTTCGTGTTAATGAAACCTGAAGCAAAGGGATTTTATTTCATTTGCGACGGTCTTTGGATCAATTAGGGAATGACTTAAAAAAGCGCTTTTTGATGGAGACTTTGGCAAATTTTGATGATCAGCCGCGTGGGGTAAAGTCCTCGTCTGGCTGACTCGTGAGTTCGAGTCTCGCCTGGCTAAATTTCCCCTGCTGGCGTGTACTATTGTCCTACGTTGTTTTTTTGCCATATTCCCTTGTTGCGTAGGCCTTTAATACGCTGTTTAATTAATAGATAAAATCGTGTTTTGTTGGTTAATATTCCTAATTAATATGATACTTCCATTTACGCCAATAATCAAGTGAGCCATAGGATAGGTTATATTTCATGAGTTGCTTCGACGGCTAAGGTCATTCGCACGAACTTGAGATACAATATGGCTCTATAATGAGGAGATAGTATGGTTCTTTCGTTCTATAACAATTGGTAATAATTTTTTCCGCAAAAAATTGGGATTCATATTTGTTTTATGATCCCCCTTCTACAAAGTACTGAATTAGGGTTCGGGAAATCTTTGGAATATCTCGACCATCATCGGGCATGAACCCGAGCCTATAGGTTGGGAGGCCAACACACTAACTACTACACTAACCCAATGGTTTGGGCTCAAAAACTCTAATAAATAATCAATATAATGGTCAAATAGTTTCCTTTAATATCATATGTATATTTTCCTTAGGACACTTAAAATAAATACTTAATATTCAAGATACCGAGGCGATCTCATACAGTTTTCAGAATCCGTAGATGTGGAGGCAGAGCTAGTACTATAGTTGATGAAATGGAGGGGAAATGAGTTGGCCACCACGGTGCATGCTGGGGAAAGCCGAATCATCGACCTTCGACGTGGTGTGCCTGGGATATGGCAAAGATGGCCGCGGGCGCTTTCCGCCGGCAATTCTTGGCTATCGTGGGTTACGCACCTCGCAAATTCCCCGGTTCCGCAACGCATGAGCGAACGGAGCCAAAAATGTGGAACGAAAAGATCTCAGCGGCGGAGATAAGGACGCGGCATAACGGCAATGCAACGTCGACGTAATTTTAGAATATTCGGCCGAAAGAGCATCCCATGTGGCATGCCATTTGGCGGAAGTATTTCCAGCGTAACACGGACCAGGCAGTGAGGAGCGGTATGGGCAATGGGACTTCATTAAAGAACATGGCGGTTAAGCGCAATATATCTGTTGCCGTTTCGCGCGCATTTTATTTGACGGCGCCACCAGGGAGCTGTATCTCGTTCATTGTGGCTATCGCTATTGCCCGTAGTGGGAGTGGTTTTTATATAATAACGGTCTTATAGACCTGCTTTATTGTTTGTCATCTTGTCCGGGTCATATGTTGAAACTCAATTTTAACCCACTTTCCGATTAGATATCAAGCTGAACTTTTCAGGATAACTCAGAACTAGATGAAAATGCGCTATTCTAACACTTTTATTATGATTTTAACTTTATTTCGATTTTTATCCAGAATTTAAAATTAAACACGGAGATTAGTTCAAAAAATGACCATCCAAATTCGATGGCAGCGCTGCAGTCATTGAAAGGAAAGAATGATAGAGTCATAACAACAAATTTGTTTACAAAAAATTTTATTGAGAAATTGATTGAACAAAAATTAACTTGTGTTCTTTTTAGCTCGCGATAAAAACGATGTTTTTTAGTAAAAAAAAATATTTTGTATTATTTGGTTAATAACCGTCTCGCATGCGTTAAATGTGTGAATTATATCATTAATTTGCTCAATTACATATTAATGCCGGGTATTACTTCGTGAAAAGTGGACATAGAATACCGGTGGCGCCGCTGGTGGCGAATTTGAAATCTGATTTTAATGCCCGTGGATATACAACATTTCTAGCGACGGACTTGAGAACTCTAATGTGATATTCGTAGATAGGGGAATGGTGTGGTGGATGAGAAGCGGGAGAGAACGAGGTAGGCGTGAGCTTGGAAAGGGAGTGTGGGAGAGAGAAATTAACTCACCGTTGCCCGTGGTAACGGAAGAAAGTCGAAACCGCTAATCTTCATTGGGTTCCTTGCGTCGGGGTGCTTCGTCTGCCGAAGATTAAGTCAGCTGGAGTAACCCAGCGAATCGTTCCGTGCGCGCTATGGGTTTCTTGTGGGATGGGACGGAAGAGATAATTCGGCCACCTTCCTTAGGGCTCACACGAATAGGCAAAGTGGAAACTGTTGTCAATACGGTATCCACTTCCCTTGTTAGCCAAGCCAGGCCGAAGATGGCGGCTCTGTGATTTTTTTCTTCTTCATCAAGGTGATCGCATAATTGCGTGACTTCGGAGTATAAGTAGTGCCTTTCGAACATAACGCATCCGTGCTAGATTGAATGAGAGGGTACATTTTCGGCACCTTGCCAGATATTTTCTCCGGAATGTGCTTGGGGCATATGCGATGTGCCTTTATCGGTAGTTTGTTGTGAATTCGCATGCATCGGGATGCAATACATTTCATTAAATAAGCTATATATTTCGTTTTATTACATCTGCACGTTATATTTTCGTATTTTTCTATGGAATCGTCCTTAATTGTCATGTATTGATCTCCATTGGTTTTTTCTCCCAAAATCTGCCTGGATTTTCGAAACATAGAGGTCTGTTTACTCAATACATTAACCCATACGAGTTCAAATATGATTGCATTAACAATTTTGGTGGACCGGAACATATATATATATATAGCATATAAAAGCTGAGTTTAGTAATATAATGCTAGAGTGGGATGGGATTCTACCGTCAATTGTCCCCCAAATTACCCTTGGGTTAAAGTACCGTTTAAGTTATTATTGGTGGGCGATTATTCATTAGGCTAAAGGTCTCTTTAAGTATATGGTTTCATGAAGTATCAAGTGAGCGATGCGATACCGGAATGAGCTCATATTATACCTAATGACTTTGCATTGAGGTGCTGTACTAGCTGAGCTAACTGCTTTCGTTTCAAAGGGAGCACACTTGAGGTTTTACAAGTGCTTGTTTTCATGCGCACTTCCCCCAATCATCTTGCAGAGGTGGCAATGTAAGACGTTTTACTTTAAACTAGAGAAAAATGCGGATTTGTCGGGCGACGGAAGAGCTAAGAAAGTTCTTTGTATGTACCTTCCTAGTGGGTCTCTTTCAAACTTTTTTTTCTCCATATTTTTCATTTGGTGAAGGTTTTTTCTTTCTCTGCGTGAATTTCGATTAACATTGAAGCATCACGCTATTAAGGGCAGTTGATATTAATACATTTTGCACCGCAATTTGTAAATTGCAAACAATTAACAATTTTCCATTTTCTCTCACGCGAGCTTCCCGGTGTAAAGAACTCTTGGTGATCTCCCTACGTCTTCCGCCTTCGTCCCAAATACAAAATGATATCCCGCGTGTGAAACATCCGGCTCCGGACAATGTATTCGGTGACGGTCCTAATCAATCCATTGAGACCGCATACATTTCAGCTCCTTCGTCTTCTTCCGGGTTTGGTTTTCAATATTAGTCTCCTTTTTTATCCCGTTCTATTTTTACTCTTAATGATGCTGTTATAACCGCCTGCGGTGCCCGACTCCTCATTTCAATCATTAAGCATTCTTCTCTGTCCCCAGCGGCCCTCCAACACCCCCTAATCATTTCTCGTTCTTTATAACCCAGTAGTTCACTTTGCCACCTTACCTTGATCTCCTCACCTCAGCTACCCGGCCACATTTTTTACGAAATATTGAATCTTCTCTGACGGCGGTAAGCACTGTTATTATGCTTTTGTAATTAAATTCTAGGTGACATCATCAAAATTGGGTTTCATTGAACCCAAAAATGGTTTTAATGAATGCTGCGTTATTTATCATGGTTTTTAAGGCACACACATTTTTTTAAATGCTTAATGCACAACGCCAAAGAGTTAACTGCGAATCTTATTACCGGCGATGGTAGTGGATGAATTCACTCAACAATATTCGTCATCGAATTTCAAAACTCATCGATAGCAATCAAAATTTAATGCTACGGCATGGATGTTAAATTCAAGTATTTTTGTTTGGTAAGTTTATGGAAGTGATTTTACATTCCCGGAAGTCGCGAAAAGGTACCTATTTGGGAAAATCTTTCTGAATCGGTCGAGGCACTTCTCCGCTCCTAAACATAATCTTGGAGGAAATCTCTGATTACGTGGAAATAAAAGCTTGGAGTCGCATACAAATAGTTTATCCTCGAGTACTGAGTGTATATTTGGGTGTACCGCATGTATTCCGCGGAGGAAGAAGAGGCGACGTTGGCAGCGTTGCCAAGCCTCCCTCGCTCGAATCAGCTGTTTTCCGCGCGCGCGCGTTACCATGGTAACAGTCCCGAGTCAACGGCCTCTGGCACCGGGACTCCATTACGGAGGGCGGTGTGAGGAAGGCGTAAAGGGAGAGAAGAGAAGAGGGTAGCGAAGTAGAGAGAAGGATGAAATAACGGAAGGGAGGGAGAAGAGAGATAGATAGGGAGGAGGAGAATGAAG
This sequence comes from Ischnura elegans, assembly GCF_921293095.1. Taxonomy (NCBI): domain Eukaryota; kingdom Metazoa; phylum Arthropoda; class Insecta; order Odonata; family Coenagrionidae; genus Ischnura; species Ischnura elegans. Next base: position 59,057,453 of record NC_060254.1, on the reverse strand, counting down.
AATGGCGGGAAGATGGAAAGATTGGAAGGCGCGCGCTCTCTGCGGGGCTCCTCTCCCTCGCGGGGGATTGTGGGAAGGGAATGGCGGAGAGAAGAGGAAATTGGGATGGCGGGAATATAGAAGCGGGGAAAGAAATCACTGGGCATTACTGGCGCCAACTGGGAAGGAGGAAGAGTGGAATAAGACGGTGGAAGGCTTGCTTGGGTTTAGTGGCTGGCAGGCCCAGCAAGATAGCATTCTTTCCACGAAAGCAACAAAGCGCTTGGAGCCTGCGGAGTATAGTGTTTGCCACCCGCGAAAGAAATGATTTTTTATTTTTAATAATTGAAGTTAATTATTGGTATAAATATCATTTTACATTACATGTACAAGATGTACGATGTATCAATGTTAATAGCCACACATGTAGCATACAATAATGCATTTAAGTTATATAAAAATCCCTTTTCCACGAAAGCAGAGAAGCGTAATTTTCTATAATAAATTTATGAGTTCTTTATGTGGAAATGTACTTTCAATACCAGTACTTAATCTGTACAATTTTCTCATTTTTTATAAGCGGCTATTGTCTTTAACTCTATTCTTAAACGCCCTAGATGCGGTTCGCACATATTATTGCGTGAATAAATTAACGTCGGAGATAGCAACTGGATCTGGGGTTCCTGGCATGGGGTTGGTGGACTCAGGGAGAATGAAAAATCTTTGAAAAGAAAAGCGGGCTGAGAATAGTAATAAGTGACAAAACAAGGCGAATGTATGCGAGGAGGGGTTTGTAGCAGGGAAATGAAAATGGGTAAGGGAGAATGAGGAAGAATTTGGAGAATAGGGCCGGCGATAAATAAAAGGGGTCCAAAAAGGAGGGGGGGAAAGGGTACAGAAGGGAAAATGGCGGCGGTGTTAGGAATTAAGTCTTGGATGGTGGCCGAGAGTGGATTTTTTGAGAGAATGTAGCAGAGGGTAGATCATAGTACATTGGACATCCCCTCCTTCGTAGAGATATTGCGTGGGTGACTTGAACACGATTTTCAGGGTACGAAGAGTGCCCAGAAAATAATTTTGTTAGTTTTTTCATTCATAATTTTCGGGATTTTTTTTTTTTAATTTGGCAGAAAGTCCGACTGTCAATTTTTTTTATTATATCGCTACACATATCAATGAAGTAAGATAAAAGTACCCCTCCGTCTTAAGGGTATAGTTTGGGTGACTTTGTCACGATTTTCAGGGTACTAATTGTGCTTAGAAAATATTTTTTTTTGTGGAATTTTTAAATTTCGCGAGTTCGGAGAGTCTCATTGTGAATTTTATTATATTGTTATACATATCGCTAAAGCATGACAAAAAATTTCAATGCTTCGAGACATCTCATTTTTCCTTCTTATTGCCAATTTCCTATGAAAATTTATTAAGTTAGTTTATGATTGATGCGCCACCTTGCACTCAAAGCATTGAGGTCTTAAGGCTTTGCATTTATCTTTTACGATATCGATTAAGTTTCTTTTTGTGTTTCGAAACAGAGCAGAGTTCGTTCATTCGAATTTCAACCCAGATATGAATATGGATATCGATTTGGTCGGTAATTTTTTTGAACCGGAGATGTCCCTTCTTGTCCTATGCGGTACGTTTGACTTGGAATAATTTTTCTCCTCGGTACATCTTCTCGGTGTAATGACCGCTCCAGCCGTGTACCATCATTCCTTCCCGAGAGCTTTGACGTGAAGGAGTTCCTACTGGTCGGCAGTAAATACAGGCAAGCCCCTAGCGGAGGACTGCAAAAACAATAAATTCCCATGGTTGCGAGTGTAGTTGGTGAACACTCCTATTTCTTGTTTTTTTTTTCTTTACCTATCAACTCCCTTGTCCACTAGCAGACCGCGTCAGTCGTTCAAATAATCCACCTCTCTATTTATCCATTTGCTTCTCCCTACCCCAACTTTCTTCACGTCTATCCACTGTGCTTCCTAGTACGTCTAGGAACGTCTCCCTGTGAGATTAACTCTGCTACTTTTCTTTAACTTTCCGGGTAGCCACGCCCATCTTCTCTCATCCACTGTTTAGTGATTTACCTCGCTCAAATGGAACTCCTATGCTCCGAGGATTTACTCTATCAATTCCTGAGCTCATTCCTTAGCTATCTGACGTACACCTCGAAGAGGACATGTCGTTTCCTATTGACTGGAAGTAATTTGGGTTTATTAGCGGCTATTTATTAATGTGCGAAATCATCTTCGATAGCATAGGCCGTCTTTCTTTGGTCCTACTAGTAGCTACTATTCCTTAAATACAAATATTTTTACATTGAAAAAAGTCAGCGATCTATATATTTTTTATATTTACAGAATAAGTAAATGTCCACAATGGTTTGCTCTTCATACCTTGCAGACTTTAATATGATATCCTATGTTTTGATGAAGATGTAAGTCCCGTAAAAAGTCTATTTTCCTTGCCTTAATGTTGAAAACTTATAATACTACCCTGAAATTTTCAGGGCATGCATCATGGACTCCTGCCAAAATTGACATGCATTTCGAGTATGAAAAAAATTACAATGCATTTTTACATTTGAGTTGCCTTTAAATGTTGACGAGAGTAAACATTGTTTGTGTACACACCAGCCCTGAACTTTTCCAGATGGCTCCGTACACTTGTAATGCGTAATACTTCACGGAAATTGGCGAAATACATCCGGTAGACAGGGAAAATTGCGTCTTTTAGAGCAAATAAATATGTTTCATCTCTATCTTTTACCCCGATCCACTCCACTGGCCTCCACTTTTTTAATCTCCTCCGCTGGTGACTTACCATACCTCCTTGAAGAATGCTTCTTATCCGACACGAAATAGGTATGCAACAAAGGGAGGGATGGATTGGGCTTGGTTCGACATTCCCCCATAGAAGGTATTGATTTTTTTCTATCCAATGAATGCATTATTGGCCTCTTCTTTGTCGGTTGTTATTTATGGTCACAAGCACGGGAGGTACTCCCTACCGGATATCACTACCGTGATATCATCTCGGTTTTTTAGGGCTGAGGTGATAAATTTAGTAAGATCCCATACTTTAGGAGAATGTTGGATTTCCATTATTTATCCACAACAATGCTCTCTTTAAAATGCATGTGCTGCAGATTGACGGATTAATGTTCCGTTTTCGTTAAAAATATAAAACCTGGAATCATACACGTTTGGCGTATCATATTTTGAAAGAGGACTATATATATTAGCATTGCAAAGCATGAGTTATCAACTCAGCATAATTAATTTAAGTAGTCATTTGAGATTATTTCCATTATTTCACGAGAGTGCGAGGCAACGGTATGCAAGAGCTTTGGAATGCTAAAATAGGTTTTTGCCAATGCTTGTAATCGGACTGTAATAAATGGATTATCTAAAAGTTGTTTTCATTGAGTTTTCACTCTTGGGTAGGAGAATGTTAAGTGAAGGTTAACTTACGGAGATATTTGTCAAATTTATCTAATACATATGCCTAAATTTGCGGCTTTGCTGTTTATGCGTGTTGATTATTTTTTTTAGAATGATTTCTTGCTGATCATTTTGTATATATATTTTAAGGTTGGAGGAATAATTACTAAAAATGATAAGTAGGTATCGGGACTTTGATTCACTTAGTTCAAGTTCAGAAGTTCAGTTTGACTGTGCGGAATAAGAAACATTAGAGTAGATGGAATAGGAAAAAATACTTCTAGTTACTTCGACGCAATGTATACTGCTGAATGGTTGCATTTTATTTACATACGGTGACTCTCATTCCCGAATCGAGAACTGCGTCACGTATAGAGCTTCCCTTATCAGCTGCAGTAAACGGTGGCATCCTCATTGCAATCTTTCAACTGTTGGATCCTTGATGTATGATCGGATTTAAAAGTCCGTACGCGTTCAGATGTTAGATACTGCTGGGATTACTTCCCTGTTATAAAAACGTTTTCCATCCATCCAGGGAGGCTTTTTAGTGGAAGAAGAGAGGATTTTGCAGGGGTAAAAACTCGGGATTGTGGAAGGAAGACCACTTCCCCCTTTATTTCATTTGTAACCTTTTTTTTTCTCCCCATCCTAACCAAACTAATTTCACTATCCTCCTCTTATTTTGCTCATCCCTATTCGAGTCTTATTCGATCATTCTGTTTCCGTTCACGTCTGCTGAATCTCGTTCCTCCTTGTGAATTCTCTTCCTTGTAAGCTTTCTGAATCGATCCTTAGTACACTTACTCACCCCTAGGAACTGGTAGCAGCAATTTTTTATTTACGAAATTGTGACTGATATCCTGAAAATACACATTTTGATCGGGTAGCGCTTTATTATGTTACCTACCCTGCAACACCTTTGTTGTTGTGCGAAAAATTTCTTGCGATAAATTAAAGGAAATGGTGTATTTTGTGGAAGTGTGCTAAAATAATATTTTTCCCGGAGAAATAAAAATTTACCTAGCATTATAGCGGGGGACGTTGTGTAGTCCCTTTGTTTTAAATTTTTGTATGTATTTAACTTTTTTTTACTAAGGAACAGATGAATTGTTTGTTGGTCGAACAGTACTCATTCTCTTTTCTCAAGAAAATTGTATAAGTATGAAAATATTCGTCGGCAAAGTCTAAGTTTAGCCTCGTGAATTTAAATACGAAGAATATTTTAAGGGCAACTCAATAAACTATTTTCTCTGCAGTCGAATAATTCTATTTGAAATCACCGGAGTATTTCTCTCTCTCTCTCTCATATTATTCATGCGAATCTTTCATCAGCTTCGCTTCAAAAAATATTTGCCTACCATTCTTGCCCGGCCTAAACTTCCATCCCTCTTGCTTGCCTTACACATTTCCTTCTTTACATATCTCCTACTTCCTGACTTCCCACCGTACCCATCCTTCTCCGCCACCCTCTTTTCAATTTCTTGCTCATTTTATGCCGCACGCTCTTATCAAAACATCCCCAGGCCAATTGCTCACTTTTTCACTTTCATCTCACACACCCCTTCTATCTCGCTTCGCTCCTTTCTTAAACTCCCTTTTCTGCCCTTGCCACTTAATTTTATCTCACCCCCACATGTTTTTCATACCCCATCCTCCCTACCTCGTCGCCGTGCTTACTAATTGACCCATTGGTTTCGAAGTTAGCAGAGGTTTGCGTTGTTTACAACAAATCTATTAATTTTATCTGTATAAACATTTTTTTCAAACTGTTAATACTACAAGAATTGCCATGAGAAAAACTCCCATGGATCGGAAATCGAACCACGGACCTTTGGCTTGCCAGGCCAATGCGCAGACCACTTCGCTATCCAGGTTTTTTAATTCCCTTGGCAATTATAACGAGGCTCATGGTACAAAGTGTTAGGCCCTCGCGGTCCATCAAGGATGGCAACGCGAGGGAGAAAGGACTTCTAAGAAGCCACAACCGGTTGAGAGCTTCATACCTGCGCTGAAGCCGCGCAAAGCGGTATGTGTAATATTTCTAGCCCTGCCGCGTGAACGGCGGTGAAATATACAAGAATAATAATTATTAGTACTAGATCTGGCTTTCTTATATCAAAATTTCAAATTAATGGAACGAAAACTACGGGAATACCAAGAGCTCTAAGTTGGGCAACATGCTATTACGCGCAAAAAACGGGTACTTTTTTGAGAAAAACATTAAGCACAGGAAATACTATGGAGTCGAATATTTTTTTGAGTAAATTTTAAAAATTAAAAATAAATTCTCTTCCCTATGTTTATTGTTGCATTGAAATTGATTGCTTCGCTTATGCGCTAGAGCTCCTCAAACTCGAGTGTCCTGCTTTTTTTACAAAAAGTAGGGGTGGTTTTAGAAACTTGACATAGGGAGTGAGGATGGGTCAAGAATTGCTGAGGGAAGTTGATCGTCCTGGTTATTAACGCAAATCAATTACGGATATCCTTCTACATCTACATCTGCGTTCGAAATTAATCACGGATGTCTTCTCCAACTCTTGCAACTTAATTTTATCTCACCCCCACGTGTTTTTGTTACACCATCTTCCCTGTCTTGTCGCCGTGCTTCGGGGTGGTTTTAGGAACTTCACACAGGGGAGCGAGAATAGGTCAAGGAGCACTTAGGGTATTTAATCCTCGTCCTAGTTATTAACATGAATCAGTTACGAATGCAGTGGTGTTCTGCTGTACTTTGCAAGTGTATATCTGGGCTTGTGCGCATCCTAAAATAATGAATTATAAATCACTTTAAAGAGAATCTCATTTTAAACTCTTCTTTGTTATTTTTTACGACAATGTAAAAAATGTAAACTCATCAGTGCAATAAATTACTCAACGCACCGTAAAATTACCCGTTTTGTTAACTTCATGACATTCGAACCCAGTCTATGGAATACCACAAAATCTATAGCATTCATCTTCTAAAGTAAAATTTAAAAAATAATGACGGTACAAAAAATGGCTTTGGCGTATTTTTAGAACGCATAGTTTATTTTTAATTAACGAAAAAGTTGAAACATTTTCTAATCATATAGTTTATCCCGGAAGAAAAAATTAAACTGATAGAAATACTTTTTAATTTATTGTAATCGTAGTCATCTTTGGTTCTTGTCCCTTGCTTCGGTCACATTATCCCGAGTGGCTGAAAGGGAGACAGCGATAAATGGATAGAAGATATGTCGTCTTTGTGCTCGGAGACCAATTTGGGAGAGAGTGATAAGCAGTGGCGTGGCCAGGTATTTTATTCGGATGGGGGGTCTAAAACCAAGGCGGAAATTTTTTGAAAAACAAGATACTAAGTTGAGGGTTTCATACTAATTTAAAAACTTTTCACAATAAAAAAAAACTTCATTTTTCGAAAAAATATTTTATAAATTCATGATTTTTCAATATATGGTTTTATTTTGTGATGAAAAGTGAGCGTGCTTTTATATTTCCGGACCCCCTTTTCGCTAAGCCACTGGTGATAAGGATAGTGTAGAAGGGTGTGTGCCCCTTTCTTTTCCTTTGTTTTCCCAGCTTTTCTAGTCCCGGTTTTCTCTCCCTTACAATTTCCACCCTGTCGCCACTCCTGCTTTTTTGCTCCCACTCTCCCATTTGTTCCTGGGCTGAGGGTCGTGTCAATGCAAGCGACTCTTCGGAAAATTAGTGGCTCAAGCGAGGGGATTGGGGAACTTGAGAAAGGCACGGGAGATGTGTTTTGGTTGGAGAAGGGGTGAGAGAGGGGAGAGGAAAGAGCCTTGGGATGGAGAGTGGGAGTGAGGGAATAAAACGCGAGGTTTGCAAGGACAAAAATCTTTGGGAGGGTAATGACACCCGAAGGTCGCATCGTTAAATGTTTTGATTCCTTTAATTTTGAAGGGGAAAAAATCGGCGTCACCCGCTCAAAAGGGTTCTATCTCATGATTCCAGGATTTTACTCTGAAATTATGGTAATCTATTTGCCAAAAGTGGTCTCCGGGTGAATTGAACGATCTTTACTTTTCCGTTTTACGTAAACTCTCGTCATATCCAGCCTGGGTGGCGGCGAGGTAAAGTCCTCGCAAGCCGAAGGTCACAAGTTCGAGTCCCGCCTTAGTTGGATGCCCCTAACTAGCGTATAGATAGATGTTCGTGTTCGTCTAATTGTTAAATATTATGAATATCCCGATTTTAAGCCCAAATAGCGCTTTTTACGGTATTTTGGTAATGAATAAAGAAGAAAATAACGTATAATTGTTCTTGTACTAGAAATATTTATTATTCATATTGGAACTGTAACTATGCTCACTTCCTTTCATGCAAATATGTTAAAATAAGATATAATTGTTCTTGTATAAACTATATTTAATATTCATAATGGAGCTGTGATTTTTCTCACTTTCTTTCATGTAAATATGTTCATTGTAAAGACTTTAGGTACTTAGTCATTAATGTTTTCAATCGGTCCTTTTTAATCAATGAATTAGGCATGCTGGATAAGTCTACCATAGTATTTGTTCGAGCATATGAGTACCGGCTTATAGTATAGGTTATGAGTACCGGCTGTTCAAAATCTCGTTATTGCGCATAAGTATGCACATTGTTATAGTAGCTATTAACGAGCATATAGACGTCCGTGACCCTTTTCTCGTATCCTCCAACAGGTAAACCCATCCGTTGAACCAAATGACGAGTGCTTAATTCCATTTCGACTATTGTTGATGCTATTCAATTTCCAGTAATCTTTTACATGCAAATGGAGTTCTCAAGCTAGCGTATGAAGCTGATTATGAATTTTTTTATAATCTCATTTTCGCTGTTAATTACGTTTTAAGTAGTTTTTTATTCCCGGTACTTTTTGGTTCGTTTTCTAAAAATCGATTGCTAGCCTAAATCCAATGGCGAACGTCTAGTGAACCGCTGCAATCCTTCCTTTCCAGTAATGGTTCTGTGACGACCCTGAAAAATCAGTGGAAAACGCTGCGGTGCAACGTGAGAAAATTGTATCAAAGCATGGTTCTCATGGTCGCATACGTTCGAAGGCTATTTGACATGCTCAGCAGTCCATCAACCCTCTCCTCGCAAACCTCGCTCAAAACCAGTCGAGGTGGATTATGTAACTCTCCCTCATGTTTATTTCTGTCATAACGACCAGACGTTGACTTAAATCCACTATTTCCACCGTTACAGAGGAAAGCTTTCTTGAATAGCATGGTGAAGTCATGCGAGCATTCTTGTATCGAGTGAAACCGGGGGACATTCCCTCTAGGAATGAATTATCTCATGTTGAAACTAGGCAGTTATGTCATGCGGTGCCTACATCTACATCTACATAACACCGCGCAAGCCACCTAAAAAGCGTGTGGCAGGGGGTGGTAGGACACCAGCCGTTCTTACAAAAAAAAGAAGTGCTCTAAGGAAATTAGGACTAGCATTTATTAAAGTCCTTCATGGTTCGGGGGAAAAACGAATTCCCATACCTTTTCGTTCGGAAAAAACTTCTCTCTTTCTTTATCGCTTCTGTCGGACCTGGAAATATAGTGCGGCTCTAATATTATATTCTCCGTGTTGCTCTTAAAGATGTCCATTCTCAATTGTTCAAGCAATCTACGCCTAGCGCGCAGCCTCAGAGTCTCCAGCGGCTCCAAAGCTCCTATTAGTCTTTGGGAACGATATTTTGTTATCGGCGTATATATTTAATGGAATTTATTTCTGCGCTGGGTTGCTTACCTATCACCAAAGGATAGTTATGCATTCCCCCCAAATATAGTTAATATTTACCCCCACCAGCATATACGTATTTAAACAAGACTAGAATTTGGTAGGGTGTACCTATAACGATCTAGCTTACTATTCTAAACTTAACTTTTAACATAAATTTATCATTAAACCTTCTGATACGCATTAACATCACTGGAAATTATTAAAAATATTTCGGATATGCAAATTTTTATTTTATTTTTTCCGAATCACCCCAATATTTGAGAGATCTCTTTCAATATTTTTCCCAATGATTAAACATGCTTCTTGCATGCCTACATGGTCTAGCATGGTTCTACGTATATGGATGTGAAATAGGAATAAAAAATGCTTGTAAATTCTAAAAGTGTGTCAGAAATACTTATAAATAAGGAAGTAGAATTATATTTTTCGCGGAATCTTGTGATTTGGACTTAATAGTGGAAATGAATTCTTGGGTGAAAATACAATAATAATATGCAGCGTGGTGCTATGATGGAGCCTTTTCCACAGAGGTCATCGGAACACAATGTGATCTCCTTGCGGTTGACTGAGAACGATGACGCTTGTCCTCTTTTTTATCTTCTTCCATTAAAGATGCAGCGGGCATTCCGTGATAACCATTGGCGTAATAATATCTGGATTTTATCGTCGCAAGAGAGTTTTATTGCCTTGTATGGACATATCTGTTTTGCTTTATTGTTATGGAGAACGTTGGGGTTTTAAATAGAGCCGCAGAGTTGAACGTTCGTGAAGAACTTGCAAAAGATATTTCCAATGATAGACTATTTCGGAAGGGAAGGAATGTATTTGTAGTAATATTATATAGTTGGTATCATGATGCAGTCTATACAGGATGAAGGGTAGTGAACTCAGTTGACTTTAGAATTCCCAGAAATACTTGTAATAATCTCTTTTTGTTGCCCCACAATCCACTTGCTTTCTTCTCAAGGTACTGGTAGTTGTACTTGTATGATACTTTGTTCATGAGATAGTACATTTTTTGGTGAAATCCAAAGTTTTGATCTTATGATTCGGGGTAAAATTCTTTGAACTCGTTAAAGGTAGGAACAAGTATTTTTCCTATCTGATGACGTGATTGGTGCTGTGTATAAAATTTCCTTTAGTAGAAACTTGCTCGAATTGAATATGTTTCGCTTGATTTAATTCATTAAGTTTTTGTCGATATTTCTTTCTTTAAAGAAATGTTAATCTGTATCTTAATTTTTGTTATTCTACTTAAGTTTGGAATTCAGTTAATGGTGAATAATTTATTGAATGATAAGATTCAAAATTTCATTTTCCACACACCACCTGCGTTAATATGAGTGCAATTGTTTTCGTTGCTGCATGTGCTAGTCATGATAATGTGGTTAGCATGTGGGGATACTGTAGCAACTGCAGTTTGGGCAACCCTTGCCCAACACCCTTGATATGACTCACAGGGTACTACATATAGACGTATGAGGAGGTACACAAAAATGCCTGGTGTAAAACGGTCTCCTGAGCCGTACAATCGGGGAAAATCCAAATGCCATTCATCAGGTGACGTGTGTTTGCCATTACATCTCGAGTGTGCCGTCGTATGAAGCCGGTGAGTGGGGTGGGGATGAGGACTACTTGCGTCAAATGCGTTTGGCCCGCTAGCCTCGTAACGGCAGTTTGGGAACCGCTCACGTCAATTTCCCACAACCCCCTCTGGCCGCCCCCTTCCTTCTTCCGCCTCGCTCATTACTTCTCCTTCCCGTTTTACTTTAAGATGACGCCTCACTACCGCTACATTGGTCTTATCTTGTATTGTTTCCTGATATATCACTTATTGTGAATCTCTTATTTGAAATTTTTATCATTTTTTCCTCCGTGCATCACGTATGGATTTTTTATTTAAGTATTCTACCGATTAAGGTAGGTTTTCAATAAGTACTTAAAGAAGTGTTTCTTGACTGATGTTTTCGCGGCTCATGATGATTAAAGAGTACAATAGAGGTGTGTGTCGCATGGAACACCATTTCCTTGAAGAAGTGACCAACAATCGGTCACGAAACGTCGGGGCAAAATCCGATATATTACGTGGCAAACACCCGTATTTTACTAAAGAAGTATTCTCGCACACTCCCCTCCCTTTAAGTAATACTCTCTTTAATTCATAATCAGTCATACTTTATTTCATTGCATCTAAAAAAAATCCCATTCTCATCCTTCCTCTTCCTCGTTTACTCAACATTTTGCCCTGTAAAGGCTGCTATACACGGTGAATGATCATGCGAATGTTCATGCTGAATGATCACGTGACCATTCACAGGAGCATGCCGGTAAAATAGAACATGTATTCTACTTTTCACTGAATGATCATGCGTATGACGGTTCATTCGCGAATTTTTCCATGATACAAGGCGGATTATTTCATTCGCATGTTCATGCAGCATGATCATTCACCGTGTATAGCGGCCTTAAGACCGTTTTTAACATACCTTCCCTGCTCCAGTAGTGGATACAGAAAAAAGGGGATGAATAAAAGATATCTTGTGTTACCTTTACTTTTATCCTAATAAAAAATAATAAAGTCACGTGCAGAATTTAAGAAAATTTTAGTTAAATTTATTACACACGTACACAAGACTTCTTTCTCACAAGACACACACACCAACTTATGGTATAAAAAAAGTTATAATTGTGGTTCTGCATTGTTTGACAATACGGGCGGGCCCGCAAGGGGGGGGCACGCCCCATCTGTATCCGCCACTGCCATGCTCTGTCATGTGTATCATATTTTTAAATGCGTGAATGGAGCTCTTCTACTGTCAAATACGTCCGCTTGAGCTAAGACGATGCGTCCACTTAACTTGCTGGGAGACCCTACAGCATTGAGGAGAGAGGAGGGAACCGCTTCTTGGATAATCGGTGGATATCCGGAAGAAAAAAAGTATCGACGTTGTCGAAATGCCGCTGCATAGTTACTTACCCTCCGCGGGCGATCGTCGCTGATTTCCGCCGCCGCGTCGGAATGAACCGTTGGACGCGGTGTGGTTGGCCTGCGGTCTGTGACGCGGAGGGCGCGATTCTCATCGCCTCGTGCGGCCGCGTCATCCGCCGCTCTTATAATCCCCGTTATGTCGACGCCGTCGCTCGACGGTTCGCGCGACGCCCCCGGGGTCCCGCTCCGACGCCTTCGCGACCGCGCGAGACTCGGAGACACCGCATTAATTGATGCGCCGCATGCGCGTTCCCGCTGTCCCGGTGAACCAGTTCACCCAAACCAGCCAGGTGACCAGGGGTGCCGACTTTTTGGAGCCGAAAATATTGGAGGGGCCCAAACCGGGGACCATGCCCCGGTAAATTTTATAAGAAGTGAATTTTAAGTTTTTTAAGCATTTTAGAAGTCATATGATCAACATTAGAACCCTGATCACTCGAATCTCGATATCTGGACACTCCGGGGAAAATCGACAAACCTGACATATTTTTTCCTCACATCTGTAACAAATTTTTGGGGGGGCTCGGTCCCCCTCAGGCCCCATTGAGTCGGCACCACTGCAGGTGACATTAGATTGGTTTTGTGCGAATTGTTCATGTTGTGGGGGTAGTGTTTTGTTTGTGTGAGCAGAAACTTAAAACTAATAAATGAGAAATTAAAAATAATTTTTTTAATTTAATATATTGACAATATTTTTGGGTACCTATATTAATAAGCTTAGGTTAAATATATGTTAAATTTACAATTTTGTTATAATATTAATGATAAATATGTATATATATATATATATTTTTTCTCTTTTTCATTATTCATTTCTTTGAATAATATATATTTTTTTTGATTGTGCGAGACTCGGAGAGTTTGCCGAAGAGTTGATATTTATCTATATTTATTGAAATTTATCCCCCAGACGCTCAAAAATAGACCAGATTTTTAATGCTGTTATTATTACATCCGTTTCTTTGTGCATAAAAGAAGTTCCTCTCTATCATTTAGGCCTAAACCATTAGTGCTGAAATGATGAGTCAAACTCGTCATGATCTTCTGATGCCAAATGACGCAATGATGAGTGTAGCTAATCATCACATTAGCAAAATTTTAGCATTACATAGGGGAAATATAATTATTTTGAAAGTTTAGCAATGTTGACACATCTAAAATGTACATAAAGTACTCATATGTAATGAAATATGATGCATTGGAAGTAATAAAATGACTTTATGCGAGTAGCGATTGCTGTGTTCTCGATGTATCTAACTAACCACTAAACAGTATAGAGTCCCGCCTGCTACGGTTGTCCTTATCCAGAGCATGGACATTTCTGTCCGTTAATTTGTTAATTGCTGTGAAAAGCCCGATTTGAAGGCCAAATAGCCCTGTTTTCAGTGGTGTGACAATAAATTAAATAATTAAAATATGCGGAGGGTGGATTCCAAAATATCGCAGACGTCGCCATGACAACGCGTCCCGTTCGTCTTTTTTTCCATTTTAACGGAATTTCTTGAGCTCTCTTCTCTCTCTCTCGGGGCAGTTGACCGTGGATTGGGGAGTGCGGGTGGAATCCCCGTTGTTTCCGCGTTTTTTTCCCATTCATTTCCTCGCCTCCCCTCAGCTGCGATTGTTGCATGGCGATATATTTTTGCCCTCAACCCGACCGACTCATCCCACGCCTCGCGAGAAAAAAAATTAAGTGCGGAACGATCATTGAAGCTTCGCCGAGCAGTAGTGTTCCACGAAACCGTTTGCTTCTTTCGATGACTTAATTTTTTTTCGGGCGTGAAATACGGTGAATGCTCGGTTATTGTGGGGAAGATTTTAAAGCACTTCTTGACTTTTAGGGTTTTAGTCCCCATTTTTTTGCGATTCGCATCACCGTTGAGCCCAAGAGGATTTTATTGGAGTCAATGCTACACTACTTTCATGGGTTTTTTAGTTATAGAATATATCGTTTTGTTCAATTTTCACTCACAACCTTACTTCTGTCCACATAATCTTAACCCTTTCTAACCCAGAGCTGCTTCTGGGAGAAATCAAAGTTCAATGTTTTTCATCAGGTAAACATGAAAATTTTGCACTCAAATCTTAACCATCGTGGCAGCTTAATATTTCGTCATTAAACTTTACAAACAAAATAATGCGTAGTTTAGAATAGATCTGAAAATTTATACATTTTTGATGTTGCGTAGAAGCAACATCGGGTTATAATGGGTTAATCATGTTTTCAGCTCGAAAAGGAGAATCAAAACTAATTTAATTAGAAGAATTAATTCCCTAATTATTATTGTTTCGGCCAAATGCCCTTTATTAGCTGAATTTTATTGGTTGTCGATAAAATTATATGATAATTAATATATCGAGGTCATATGCATAACCTATTTCATACTGTTCCTCAGGTAATTTACAACATATTCTGGTGGATGAGCTATAAAATAGTTAGTGTGTAAACGTTATTTTGAAGTTTTTTCTCGGTATGTAGGCGAATTATGCAGTGGTTTATTTCATGTGCCAAATTTTCCCACAAATTATTGAATGCTTAAAATTATCTTTTCTTGTTTTGCATATTTGTTGGTATTTTACTCTCTATTTGATGTTAACCCATAATTGGAAAGCGTATTTGGAAAGAAAATAAATGTTTATAATTCTGAATGTTTTAATGTTTCACTTTTGAGCTGAAAACTTGACTAAAACACAGTCTTCATCTGAGGATTTTTTTCACTGATAGCGCTTTGATCAGGTACTAATTACATACGACTTACAGCTGAAGAATGATAAGATTTTTCCCCCTCAAAGTGGGGAATGTAGAAAAATTATGATTAGTTCGTTTTGGTAATACTCCCCAGTTTTTACCTCGAGTGTTGTCAGAGACAGTATTAATTTTGTGGCGATGAGTATCAGCTCTGTACGTTATATACGGGCTATATTTGTACGTTATTTCCCGCTTTTTAACCACTTATGACATCGGCAGGAAAGCCTTATTGAGTCCGAAAATACCGGCAATCATTCTATATCGCTAATAGAAATCTTATTTCTCTTATTTCATTACTCGCGAAGGAAATGGAAAAACTTCCTGAATTTTCTGACCCGAAAAGCTACTCTATATCTTTCGCGTTCGTTTAAAAAAAAGAGTGATAAAACAAACTGCTCGACGAATTTGAAAACAGATGAAAATCGTTGTGGTAGCGGGGTCTCAAGGGTGATGTTTGGTTGGGGATGGAGGAAATTATTTCGCAATAACCCTTTCTCCTATACTTACGAAGTTATTTTTTTCTTTAAGGTGCCATCGCCCCCGAGCATAGCACAAACAAATTTGAATCAATTTCCTCACACCCCATGATGACGATGTTTTCTTTGGAACGGATAAAAAAAAGCGAGAGGGATTGTAGGATGGGAATGGAATCGACCTTGGCACATATATACACTCAACACACGCAGCGATTTCAGTGGAGGTTCGGCCGGAGTGGGGGCCGTAGTTTCTTTCCTGTCGCCGAACGGAGGGGGGGTATCGCGGGTTGTTTGTTGGTCTCTTCGAGCGCTAACTCGCTGTGGGCCGGGGCTCGTGCGTCGTAAGCGCGGGGGGGGGAAATTGTGCGTGAGGTATCGGACTGGTCCTTGGATAAGTCGCCGCTGCGTCGAAGGACGTCGAGGGGTGAACGCACTCACGGGTCCCGAAATATTGGACCTTCGATTGTTTTTTTTTCATCGGGCGCACTATCCGTATCCATGACTAAATGGCCAATATTTCGGGTGCCTTGGCGGTTGTGAAAATTTCTTGGAAATTTTGGCTTTGAGTCTCAATTTTGTACCTTTCGCACTATCAATGCCCTTCTGGAAGGCAAATAAGGCTTGTAACGTCTTGCCTTATCCAACTCCATTTTTTTAGGCCGGCATTTTTAATGGTGCTACCAATTTCCATGCACTTTTTCTGTTTGTATTTTATAGATCGATTGTTTCTTTATTTTCATCACGCCAGCATTCACGATTCAGCGAATCCAACTCCATTTTTATTTATTTTACGTAACTTTGTTAATTTTATTTCGTTAGTTATTTGTTTTTTTTATTATTTTAATCGATGTGTTGATTTATGCTTTGCTTGGTTGATGTTTTAGATTGTTTATTGTTTGTATAAAATAACGTTTCTAAGGTTATTTTGATAGAAAGAAGGGGACTTTTAATAAGGAAGTTTAAGAAAGAGGACGTGTACTAAAGAGGGGCAATGCGAAAGTGATATTTCAAGGAATTTTATACTATTTTAGGGATCACTTCACAGGCTCTGTTGGGCTCTGTTGATTGGCTATTAAGATTTTGTATTGGGAAAATTAAATCGTGACTCCTCCTCATGCATTATGTGCTAGTGCATTTTCGATTCTATAAACCGTCATTTTACGCTCCTTCAATATTCAGTGATGTAACTGGAGACTGTTGAAGTTTTGAATTCTAGAAGTGTGTTGGTACCAATGAGTGTGTACCATTTTGACTTGATTTAAAGAAGATTAAACGGTTATGCTCAGTTTTGCTCCTTTCTTGTTCATTTAAAATACCCATTGTAACAATAATAGGCTTAATATGAAAGTATATACGTCCGTTACTGCAATTTTGCGCTGCGCTTTTCGGGTTTA
Source organism: Ischnura elegans (assembly GCF_921293095.1). Classification (NCBI taxonomy): domain Eukaryota; kingdom Metazoa; phylum Arthropoda; class Insecta; order Odonata; family Coenagrionidae; genus Ischnura; species Ischnura elegans. Next base: position 59,040,705 of record NC_060254.1, on the reverse strand, counting down.
ATGTGTATGGTAAAAATTCTTCACCAATTACCAATACTCAGTTTTGTATATTCAAAATGTTAAAAGTCATACATTTATTGAATTTTCAAAAGTAAAAAAATAATATTCTTTCATATTTTTAATATTTAAAACAATTTGTTATTATTTCATAATAATTTGGCATATCTTGGTGCCTGAAAAATAACTATATTTTATCCGGTGTTTATTAGATCGTGGCTGATATTTATTCCTAAATAATGGAGCATTAAATGTATCTAAACATCTAGGTTCCGTTCCTTAGGTGAGGCCCTAGTTTGCAGCGTTCGTTTATGAAACAATCAGCAAACAAGCGCGATAATAATTATCTAATCGCTTCCGTGGATTTTGCGCGCGTGCTTGCGTTCATTCGCCGTTTGGTCATTAGATATTAAAAAAAAAAACCCTTGACACATATCTTCAATTTGAACGTGGCCCATGCGTCGTGGCGAGTGGCTTGTTTAATTATCTGAGGTAGCAGAATATGGCTTTAATGGATTATGTGTAGTGTGCTTGTAAAACTCCCACAGTTTCTGCGCTCAAATGGGAACGGTCTCCGACTTTGATTAGTGTGTAAGTGGTGATGAGTAAGGGAGGTAGAAAAGCCGTGGAACATGCTCCCTCTGCCATTAGCGTCACAGGCTACCTTGTTAACGCCGCATAAGTCAAGCGAAACGGTACTGCCTCTTAGAATGCCTCCAGTACCTTTGGCATTTTTTAGTTATTGTCCTCCTATGAGAATTAAATAGTGGATGATTTCTTTTGATCCGCGATGGAGAGCTTCAATTATTGTAATTTATCCTTAAGGTTGCTAAAAACAATTTGTTGCACATAATTTGTTTATTTTGGTATTTACATGTTTTGTGTGTTTTTTGGTTTTGTTTGTAAGTTTTTTGTGATGGCTAAAGACAATTAGTGGCACAATTTTAAGATGCTAAAAATAATTTGTAACACAGTCATTTCAGGTTCCAAAAATGTGAGTTACTCGCTACAGCTACGAGTAAAAACTAATGTTAAGTTTATCAAGGCCACTTTATGTATATTTTTCATTATTTATAGTTTGAGATATTTAAATTATACTACGTCGGAGGTGGGTTTTTATCTGTCCTAATAAAATGTATATTATAAATGGGATGCGTGCGGAACATTTATGGACTAATCAGAATGCACCCAACAAAATATTTTCATATTGCTGTCAGCGTATTTGTTCGGAAAAAATGAATTTTTTATTTATGTTCCTTAGTTTTTTCCGTGAGATAGTGGCTTTACATTACGAAGATATACTTAATAGTCAGAAGATTTGCATTTTAAGAAGAGTGTGGGTAGTATAATCTGCGGATGCATTTTAACTGATTAAAAGTGACTCAGCACATGCGGCCGCTGTCGAAACTTTCTAACAGGCAACTCCTCCCTAGCTACACTGCTTCCTATTAAGAAACATTTATTTTTTTCCATAACTTTTCCACTTATTTTATGAAATATAACAGCAATGATTGAAGTATTACTCTTTATTCACGTAGAAGTTATTCAATTCATATATTTATATTTGTAATTAATGCGTGAGTAAGGTTTTTGAATTTGCATATTGATACAATATAAGGTCTATTCGTGTACATGAATGAAAAGCAATTTGGAATATTGTTTATCTATTTCACGTAAATCTGCTCGGTAAGTTAAAAAATGATTTTAATGAAAAATCTTTTAATTCATTCAATTTTTAACAAGACCGATTACATTGTTGAAAAATATCTTTCATTTACACCTTATTCTAAAATTACATAGGCATGATAATTAACCGTAACTTTATCCTTTTTAATGAATTGAATTAAATGAGACTAGCAAAACTATCTCACCTTCTTAATCAATTTGTGGAAAATATTTTATGGCACGGTATAAACGCCTCCCTTTTACGAAGGAGAGGTATTGATAAAACTCACCTGTGGATTTCTAAAAGTGAAAGTTCGCGCGGACAGGTAATTTCCTCCAGTTTTATATGCGGGTGTGGTACGCATTTTAAATCACCGAGCTAGAGTCTCCCGAGTCATTGACGGAATAAGTTCCAAGAAAACCGATTCTGCGCAACTAGTTCTTCGCCTACTCTTTGTGACTCCACGGTAATCGACCGGTCGCTCATTGTGCTAACCGCCCTGATATCGGAATTTCTTTCGGGAGAGGCCGTTTTCTTTCTTTTCCAGATATTTACGTTCGCATTAATCCCCTCTGGAAGATTCCCTTCCTCCGCGAAAATGCTTGAAAGCTCTCTCGCATTCGAAAGTTTCGAGAGGAAAAATTGTCTCCACTTCCTCCAATATTTAGCGTTTCAAATTCATTTAAAAAATGTTCATTTTTCGTGATGTTTTCACCCGTTTCGGAGTCCCACCCCTTGCTCTGATGTGATTCAAAGAAATTTCAGCGGGCTCAAGCTATTTTCACCGCTTAGTTATGATCCAATGCTCGGAAAAACGACATATTCTCATAACTAAGTTATCGTTAGGAATTATTTTAGTATCAAATAAATTCTATTGTCCTATTGCCCTATCCCTTGCTGTAATTAGAGTCAAAGAATTTTCAGTGGGATTTAACTATTTTTTCCACTTTGTGATCTATTGTTTCATAAAACGACAAATACTCATAACTACGAAATCTTTACGAAGTACATCAATATCAAATAAATGGAAAAAATAATTTATTTATTTATTCATGATTTATAGTGAATATTGAAGCCTCGAGTCATACCTATTCTTTTAACATATGCATATCTTCGTGGAAACATGTATTCTTTTATCCTAGGCATCAAATAATTGAAACTTACGTAAGGTTTTGAGTTTTGGACAATCTATTGTTTGTGTATTCCCGTGCGTAAAATTTATCACTTCCTTGCAATATTTTTTTAGCTGATTAACATATTTTAATGTATAAGTTTGACTTTCTCCGTCTTGAAAATCACAACCCTTAGCAAATATTTCCTCGTGTGAATGTAGGCATGCTTGTTTGCCATCGCTTGGCTCTCTGTGACTTCTGTATCATAAAGTCAAGTAACTGCCGCATGACCGCCGTAACTGTATCATAAAGTCAAGTAACTGCAGTGCCCTGTGCATTGTAATTATTTACATGCCTGCAGCGGAAGCAAAATTGTCCGGCATGAAAGCTTATCCTATGCTTAATACGACGTGACAGTGCTTTGATGCCAAGATTACTGGTCTCCGCTGTTCTTTAAGAACCCCTAACACCTTACAAGGAAAACAATCCTCAGGATCAGTATGGCGCCAGAGGTGGTATCATGGGTTGGCGTGACCACTGAGGAATGGATTTGGTTCGTGAATTCGTGGCTCCAATAGGACTTCCATGTCTCTCAAAGCTATTCACCATCACTCATATTCTTCTCGCTCAGTTATCCCCTTCGATCGCGCGTCAGACGAAGAAAAATTGACAATGAGCAAATCACGAAGGCGTCGCTGAATTAACCCAATGGTTTTCTGGCCACGCGGCATGCACCAGGTACAAGAGGAAAGGAATATGGTCGCATTACTAAGCGCCTTCTCATTTTGACTGTTCTCTTGACCCATATTCAAATATTCCTTTGTCTTTACCGAACCTTTCTTTTCGCGTACGTATCTCGTACATATAGCGACTACCAAAAGGACGAAATGAGTGGTATCGCATCGTAATTCTGCGCGAGTTCCCAGTTCCGTGCAACAGGGGCGCAGCTAGGAATTAAGGCTGGGGGAGGGGTTTAGGTGCAACTAATACCGGGGTGTGTAGGGCATGGAATACCCACCAGGATAAGTGGTAGGTGAGAGATTAGTAAATTGCGGAATTTTAAGATAAATGTTTCAAAATGGTGATTTTTTACGGATTTCTGAAGGATAATTTATTAAACCTTACTCTATTCTTTTAGTGATATCAATCCAATTAAGTAAAATGGATTAAACTCAAAAATTTCTCTGAGCTCTGGGGGGGGTTTATCCCCCAAAACCCCCCCTCGCTGCGCCACTACGGTGCAAAACATTTCTTTGGTATCGTTGTAACACTGCTGCGTCTAACGTGATATATATCTTCTTCTTATATAACGCAACATATTCTTGTCTTAAAAATTATTACTTTTTTCATGATGAAAGGAATAAGTACGCGTTACCTTCGCTTTCATATTTTGGCTGTTATTTAAACCCGTTTTTCAAAAATTCCTCCGGCTTAAACGAAAATTTCCTTTTGTGTAAAGCTCCTGTACTTCCTGACTTCGAAAATTAAATAAGAAGGATATACGTGTATTTTCGTGCCAATCCGCGAAGTTTATATCAGTCACATCTCGTTGAAACTATATCACTCAACGCAACCAATTCTCCTTGAGCATTAAAATTATACAATCATACCTATCTGACTACAGGAGTCTCTATTTTTGCATTTTTGGAAAACATCTTAAATTTGTGGTGAATTTTTTTCCATGCGCAACGAAGTGGAACGTCGTGGTGGACAAAACATTTGGTTTCAACAACTTAAGCCCTATTTCCTTAGTCAATGTCGCACTGGTTCCGAGATATAAACTAAAGTGTAATTAGGGTTTGATTATTTAAGAATTAATTTTTGCATAACATTTATCATATAGAGGTATTGAATGGAAGGAAAGGCAAAATTAATTACTCATTTTGGAGCAAATTTGCCATTGGACGACGCGAAATTAATACACCTGAAATAAAACCTGAGCAAATTCGTGATTAACCTCTATAAACCATATAAAATGGAGTTTTATTGATCACTAGGCACCCAAAACGGAACAATCTTGATTTATCGTATCGATGCCACGTTTAATTTCTATTTTTTATACCTTCTCTAACTTATGCATGTAAACTCAAACCATAGTGTGACAGTGTGAAATCGATTTGACTTAAATGTCGACTCTTGCATGGAAAGACTTGGAGAAACGCAACACCGGACCTCGCATGGTTATGAGTGACAGCGGTGAAGGTTGCACGCCTCTTCGATACATTGCGTGTTTCGATTTAATCAAGTTGAAAATAAGATCAAATGACATTTTGCTCGGTGTGTAGGTGTCAAAATATGCAATTCCATGGGCTGTGCATGTTTATGTCTGAACACATCAATAATATTTTTTCATGAACCTGATTTTTTTGTGCCAAGAGATTATTTTAATTGTTGAGCAGTTTTCTCCCGTAAAATGAGCTCACGCTAACCGCAAAAGAATTTTTTTTTAATTTTAAATATCTTGTTTTAAAAAATATTTTAAATAATGAATTAGTATACTGAACGCGGTTTCTCATCCCAATTAGCTAGAGTTTCACTCTTTTCTGTATCTATTTTATATGATCAACAGTAAGGTCACACGTTGCTGCTATAGTAGCTGTCCTTCATTTAATCTAATGTGAGATTTAGAGATGATTTCCTTTCATTTTCACTTGACACGAGTTTTCCATATAAAAGCTGTATCATTATGTCGTTATAAATTAAATTACCTGTGGTTGTCGGTATTGGCTAATTTACGGTGCGGATTTAAAACACTTCGTCAAGTAACAAAAGTCGTCATTACCAAATAACGCTGTTAACAAAGATTTTTCGATGTACACATGATATGATGCAACTATTCGGGCAGCACATTAGAGGAATCGGACAAAGTAGTAAGGACATCAGGAAGAAAATTGCATTAGCAAAGGAGGCGTTCATGAAAAGGAAGGAGCTTCTGAAAGGTTCTCTATGTAAGAGTTTAAAGAAAAGGTTAGTGAAGAGTCTGATCTGGAGTGTAGCTCTCTACGGTGCGGTAACGTGGACACTGGGGAAGGAGGACGAGAGACGGTTGGAAGCATTCGAGATGTTGGTATGGAGAAGAATGGAGAAGGTGAAATGGACGGAAAGGAAAAGGAACGACGAAGTGTTGGATATGGTTGGCGAGGAGAGGCAGGTCTTAGATGAGATACGGAGGAGACAGAAGGTATGGATCGGAGGAGTACTTAGCGGGGAGGGGATGTTGAAAATGGTGTTAGAGGGTAGAATATTAGGGAAACGAGGGAGGGGAAGGAAAAGAATAGGATTTTTAGATGGATTGAAAGGGAGTAGGCCATGTAGTGAATTGAAGAAGGCATCACTTTTGCACTCCACGCAAACCTACCTTAATCGGTAGAATATTATAATAATAATAATTAAGTTTTTTGCGTGTCTGTCTGCATCTTGCGCAGTCAGTATCCAGTATTTATCCATCACACATCTATCTCAGTCGTACCAAGTGCTACGGGGATGGATTTTGTTACGTTCGACGCAGAATCTCTGCTCGCACATTCACGACTTGATCAAAGCGCTGTAGCCCGACATTGCATAAAGTTGCGGGCAAAAAACATGAAAAAAACGGACCAAAAACAGCCTGACCAACAAACGGGAGACAAACAGTGGCAATCCACAATTACTTCCTTCCTCCCAACTGCAGTGATTCTCCTTTGGAAAACTCTCGCGACCAGCAAGAAGTTCAACAATATGGCAGGCAACAGCGACAATGCTCTGACTGGTGGTGCATCAGAGTCAACCTGTCTGTGGAACAGCCAATTTGGCACTGTTAGTCATGAGATAATAATTGAAGCGTTGATATGCGAAAAATAGTAAGTAAGGAAAAATGGAAATTTCGTTTATTCACGGAGAAGGCAGTGCATGCTCAAGTCAATGGCATGGATAAGGCAGAAATTCAATTGGTAGACTATATCAGTTGCAACGATTGACAAAGTTTCTTCACTAATATAACCTTCACAATGTTGAAAAATCTCTTTTTGTCGTCTCCTCTAGTGGCGTAACTATGGGGGGATGAGGGCATAGTTCCCCTCCCCAGAGCCTCAGAAAATTTAAAAAAACATATTTTCTTGTTTTGACATATAATAACTGCATCAAGTTCAATTTTTAGTGCCAAAATGATGTAAGATGTATTTCCAGAATTGTAATTTTTTTTTAAATTTACAATATTTTGCCCGGAGGGAGGGGTCGCTACTCCAGGCCATCCCATCCCAATGTATATTTCTAGTTAACCCCATTGGCCTCCTGTAAAATTCACATTTAGCTTACTAGGTTTCCTATGTCAACGGTTCAATTAGTCCGCTTACTGACTCCTTGCTATATTCGGCTTTACCACGCATCTCCCTCGCCTATTGATGAAGATAGCATCTCCAAAAGTCGAAAAGTGATAGATATTGCGTCCCTGAAACGGCTCAACAAAAATCCCAGCCGATCGTCGGAATACTATTCAATAAATTTCAAGACGAAGCGTGGAGCCGGCAGAAGGTCGATCACGATTTGGTGACGCGCCATCAATCGTCTCGCGTCACCTATCCTTCTCGACTCTGTACGTTCGTCTATTCCGCCTCTCGAGCTTGTACGAGTCTCTCTCTCTCTCCTTCGTCGACCGTAAGAGGGGAAAGAAAATCTGGGACGAGAGTTCAACGCTTCGCTTCAAGGTTTCCTTCTTCCTCTTGCTCAGCATGTTATGCCTCACTCCGACGTCGAGTCTTTGCCTCTCTCTCTCTCACTCTCAAATCCATTTCGCATAGGGTCTGTAAGACTCTATATCAGTTAAAACAATTTAGACACCTTATCCCCGTCTCTCTTCGCCAAAAATTAGTTGACACTCTTATTTTCCCTCATGTAGATTATTGCTGTGTGACAGGGACGCCGACTTGCAAAAAATATTGGGGGGGGGGGGCCCAAACCCGGGATCTTGCTCCAGAAAATTTTATAAGTAGTGAGTTTTAAGTTTTTTAAGCATTTTAAAATAGTCATATGATCAACATTAGAACCCTGATAACTCGAATTTCGATATCTGGACACTCCGGGGAAAATCGACAAGCCTGGCACATTTTTTCCTCACACCCATAACGAAGTTTTGAGGGGGCTCGGGCCCCCTCAGGCCCCATGGTGACGGCGCCACTGCAGTGTGGTATATTCTGACTTCACAAATGATCTAAATCTGAAACTGCAGAGGATTCAGAATTCCTGTATAAGGTATATTTTTGACATCACATGTTATGAACATGTGACACCATATTTTTAAAAACTAAGATGGTTAAAAATACAAGATAGGCGGTTACTTTATGAGGCAACAATTATGTACAAGTTAATAACGACAGAACTTCCCGCATATTTACACCGAAATGTACAATATAATGCTAGAACAAATAAACGTCTGACACGCCACATGGAAGAACTTTACAAGCCACACTATCGAAAATCTATTTACGCTAGGTCTTTCTATGTCACTTATTGCGAAATATGGAATCAATTGTCATGCAATTAAAAAAAATCTAAAAATGTAAGTCAATTCAATAAGAAATACTATGAAATATTGCTACATGTGAACTGAATATTGTAAGTTATCTGAATATTGTGCTAAAGTTCATAAAATCAGATGTATTTATGAGTTCATACCTTTGTCTTGCTGATAATTATAATATGCATATGTATTTTTGTTCTATCTTGTCATTTATTAAGTCGCATTCTGTGACATCGATGTTTAATGTAAATCTTTATATTTTTTGTAATATTTCTGACTATATTATATTTATTATCATGTATGTCTCTAAGGGACACACTTGTCCCGGAATAATGAATTCCATTTTCTACTCTATTCTCTATCTCAAGGCGTATTGCCCCGCGGAAGAAATCTAATACAGGGTCGCTTCGTACGTGCGAGCGACGTAAAATGAGGCTTACGGTCCTCTACAAAAGGTACCGCGCCTCAAAAAATACGTCGTCGAAAGCGATATTTTTTGTGGCTTAGGTTTGCTAATTGGTCGGCGAAATCATAACTTTCAAACAACAAAAAAATTAGCTATATTCACGACCGCGTATCATTAAACGGGACATAATTGGAAGTCGACGTGCGGGCTGTGTTCAGAAAATAACGGGAGTTTTTAAATTTCGCGGATTTGCGGAATCCGATTGTCAATTTTTTATTGTGTTGATTAGTATTTATTTACTTTATTTCTATGCTAATATGCTCATGAAGAATGATAGAATTTTATAAATGGAAGTAGTTAAAAAAGTATGATAAAATGAAACTGTTTGACGCTAAAAAAGTTATGTATATTCACGACTTACTTGAAGCCGCGTAATTGAAGTCGACATTCGAAATGTGTTCAGAAAATAACGGGAATTTTTTAATTTCGCGGGTTCAGATAGTCCGATTGTCAATTTTTGTGTTGGTAAATACCTTCTTACCGGCTTTAACTTTACTTGGGTGTGTCACCGGCTTGTGTTCAGTAGCAAGCTAATTCTGAGACGTCAAAGAATGCGTAAATGGATATTTAACGTAATCGAGCCTTCAATAATGGATACAATCAAAGATATAAAATCATACCTGTATTTTCTGTCGTTAATAAAGGCATACGACATCAGACATTGCAAAACGTGTACTAGGAAGGCAAAACATAATAGCAGCCTTTACTTGTACGACCAGAATGAAAGCTCCCAGAGCAAAAAGGCTGCCGGCCAGTAGTGCCGGCCTCGGTGGCGGCGGGGTAACGTCCTCGCCTGCCAAACAAAAGGTCGCGGGTTCGAGTCCCGCCTGGGTCGATTTTCCCGATCCAGTGCATGGTTGTTCGTGTACGTTTGATTGTTAAATTTGTTGAATACCCCGATATAAAATGGCCAATATGAGCTGTATTCTGTGGTTTGAGGATTAAAAAAAAAAAAACGATGGATGACTCAATAAGATAACAAGGCATAGAATTCCCTAACTTATTTTTTTTATAAAATTTCAATTCTGGTCCGAGTGGACGATAATGTTGCATCATATTTCCCCGTACATTTCTGCCTCTGCATCTTAATCCCTTGCCATGTCCTTCTCTGGCGTTCTTTTTAGCCTTTCTCTTTCGCATTTCTCTTCCCCTGCCTCAACTTCTCTATCCCGGCCTTATACGGCATCACTACTCAGCCGCGGAGGGAGAGAGAGAGAGAGGACTGTATCTTTCTGTCCAACCCCTTCCTAGTAGTGTGTGTCTTGTGCTACTCCTTCTGCGGCTATGTAATACCGCTGCCGGCGTGATATCTTTCTCCCCGTTTAAGCCGCTCTCTCGGACTCTATTTATTTCTAGCTCGTGCGATTAAGCCTCTCGTCTCTGCCTTACCAGGCGTAACAAGGGGAGGTAGATGTGTCCCCTGTTAAACGCAACGTGGATGTCGTGTGCTGGGAAGTAATTAATGATCCCTCGAGTAGGTGTCTCCGAGACTAAAAATACTTAAGAATAAAAAGCGAGATAATGGTGAAAAAAGGTTGGACAAAGTCTTGCGGGAAAACAAGTGACTATGATAGGTGATGTTAAATGACTCGGCTGTAGCGTTATAAGTGGCTTCCTCTGGCCGGAATATATTAACCTTTGCTCGCAACCAGCGGAGAGTTACATGCGGGATAACGTACGCGAAATGAGAGAAATCCGCTGGTTATGAAATTTCTTCATTCTCTGTGGTTACCGTAGCCGTAAGGAATCCGGACTGGCTGTATCATATTGTTCTTCGCGATGAAAAGATAATTCCTTGTATGTAGGTTTTTCATTGTGATGTTTCATATTCTAAGAGTCAAAATCTCGACTGTGAACTGTTGCACTATGCCATTTACTCTTAACAAAACGTGGACAACATAGTGTAAAAGGCAGTGTAGATATTTTCATTTTGGTTATTTGAACTTAAAGGCACAAAGATTGGATCTATTACTATGGTATTTGGCGCATTTCGGACTCTGTGTTCCATTTATTTGTTGCTCTCAAAGCATTCATTCGGGTTGTACACGTACAAGCTGCTAATATATTTAGCCCTCCTTCTATGCCTTCTCTAAAGTCTGATTTCGCATACTTTTACTTCCTTTGTGGGATTATTTCAGCACAGCATAGTGCCTAAGATATGCATTTTTTGCTAGAAGTTAATGTCACTTTATTTATTCCTCTACCACCGGAAGCAGCATCATTGGCCTTTTGCATCGGGGTTTTTAAATTAATAATTGCACGTTAACGAAGATCTATGCCTTGGATAGTGGAAACCTACCCAGGCGGGACTCGAATCCGCGATCTCTTGTGTGGCAGGCAAGCACTTGAACCTATCCCTACCGAGGACGAAAAATTGATTACTACTGCTATATACTTATTAGTAAATAGTCATAGTCGTTTATCACACGAAAATATTGTCGGCTCTTCACAAAGAACCCGAGTCAATGGTGAAAACGATCTTTTTATAAGACTGAATTGAGTTGCGACACTTTTTTGTTCTCCTGAACCTTCGTGTGCTCTCCATTGGTGTGTCGGAACTTCGTGTCGAAAACTGCATTTTCGCAAAAGAATACAAACTTTTCCGCCGGGCATATCCCCGTAATCTCGCGTGATATCATCTAAGATAAATCTCTCACAAGGAAAAGCATCAAGAGAAACGGTTGCAATAATTTCCCACTTGGATGACGGAAAAGGGCTTTTTGTGTATTTTTATAATTTTTTTTTTCTTATTTTCTCCGCAAACGTTGGAAACAGTAGCTCTGTCCCTCAAACCTCTGAACTCCATCGACTGTTTGACGTGACGAAGTCAACCCCCCACCCTACCTTCTGCAATAATCCCAGCCCCTTGAAACATAATTATTTTTTCCCTCTCCTTCCAGACGAGCGAAACGTGGCATTCAAGGTTTCATAAAAAAAACTGGGAATGAATAAATTTCCCTGCTCAAAGAAAGAGAGCCAACCTTTTTTTCCACACGAACGTGAAAAAGCTCCGTCTCATTTTTCTATTCTTTCTGATATTTTTTTTATTTCTCACATCAATTCTCGCCTTTGTGTCCGGTTCTCATTAGGTAATGGACGTTGCCGCATGTCATTCAGAGTGTTGAGAGGTTATTTCGTGTTGCGGGCCTCCTAGAATCGCGAAGTATCTGAGTGGTATTTTCGTATTCGAGATTGTATTCACAGTTGTTCGCTTTCCAGAGGTTTGATTGACGACTGTGTTCATTGTTGGCATGCATATTTCGTTCGTAGGTACTAAATGTTTTTTTCCTCTCAAAAAAGTAATGCATCTTCATCTAAGTCTCATTTTTTGTGTATTTATTAATTTTTTAGGGTCTATTTTTTATTTGTTGTCTATGAAATAAGGCTAAAAGGGTTGTTTTTTAGTTCAACCTAATGTTTCTTCAGCAAGCTTAAGATATTGTTTTTTTACTTCTCCATCGATGCGAGACTAATTCAAAAAACTGCGAAGCAGTTGATAAAATTAGGATGAAATCCACCTGAAGATCCATGACAAGAAATACTTCTCATTTTCTTATATTTCCACCATGTTGTACACCAAATTCCATCGAACTAAATTTCACATAAGGTCAAGATATCTCCAATTCCTACGATCACAACAGGGCCAAGAAAAGATACAATTGGTTCGATATAAGGTTTAAGGTGAATTCACCGTCATCGGCATCATCTTTCCTCTGTAGCACCCCACGTCGAAGCCCTACGTCTTTGATTTCTCTGCGGCCGTCATTGTCCATGCCTAACTTCAGTAGAGAAGCGTACATCAAATGTAATTTCTGATGAACTATTAATCCATATTATTCGTAATTTTTGTCACTACTACTATCTTCTTAGGACTTGCTCATTACTAACTCGGTGGATCCATTTGATCTTCATAATTCTTGCGTAGCACCGCATTTCGAAGGCCTCTATCATTTTGAAAACCTCTATCATTTTGAAAACAACCTCCAATCATTCTTCATTTAGAGATCTTGTTTTCGATGTTGACATTTTGTCTTCTTCCGGGAATCGAACCCGAGGGTCTCGTGTTTGGGAGCTTGGACTCGCAGTCATCGCACCGATTCGATCTGCCGATTGCATTCATGCGTCTGGTTCGATCTTGGAACAAGGCGTTGCTCAAGACGAAGGCTCCCTTCCTCTACCGCCCGCCTACATTGCTCCGATCATGACCCGCGAGCCATTGATCTTCGTGTGTCATTATCGCGGCGATGCGGAGTTTGCGGACGGATATGGCGAATGCAATTGGTTCTGCGTCCTTTCTCGTTCGCCGCATCTTAAGTATGCAATTCGATCGACACCAGGGTAACAATGGACAGAGATTTCTAACCCTTTTGTATGGCACCGGCTGGTTTTCAGTGACAAGCTAATTCTGAGACGTCAAAGAATACGTATATGGATAGCTTCTCGTAATCCCCCCTTGTAGAAGATTTTTACTCGAGCCATCAATAATGGATACAGTAAAATTTCTGAGCATTTTCTGTGTTTGTTATCGTTAAGAATGGGCTGAGCTTAGTTGTTACAACTATTTGTGGAAAAAATAATTTGTGGAAACAAAGGCAATAATCTGACACTCTTGTATGGCCGGTTTTATAATGTCTGGTCCTTTACCTGGCGGTTGCTCAAGGTTCTGGTTAGCATGCAGCCTGATCTTATATAGAAGCTAAGTGGAACTTTTAACCACGTCTAGGTAAAGTTGATGGCTGTATCTTCTTATGGACTCAGTAATGAGGAAGTCCTAAGAAGAGTAGGAGAGAAGAGAAGCCACGTGAAAACCTTAATAAGAAGACGGAACAACCTCATAGGCCACATCTTGAGACATGATGGCCTGGTGAAGACAGTTGTCGAGGGGCAAGTTGATGGCAAGAACGAAGAAGGAAGACTTCGGAAAAAATATATGGAACAGGTAAAGAAGGATGTGAAATAGAAGAAATTCGTAGGTTTGAAAAGATTATCCGATAGGATAAATGAGAGGAGAGCTGCTTCAAACCAATATTAGGATTGTTGACCATTGTTTTTGATATGTTGTTATGTCCTGGGAATAAGTAGGTTAAATAAAAGTAATTTTGTAATTCGCAATAAAAAGTGGCCAATAACACAGGCCAACGATGAAAAAACGTTTTTACTGAAAATACCTTATTCTTATGTTTTTTAAGTTGCTGAATCCAAATGTGATGCTTTTTAAGCTGTATCCCCCACCATTTATTCACATTTTACAGTTATATTTATGGAATCAAGCAATATTTTTAGAATTTAACAGCTTTTTTATAGTTAAAATAAAATTGAAAAAGTAGGTCTAATGAACGAAAATAATGGGGGATTACTGTTGGTACTTCACCGAGAAGTTCAGCAAGCGATTCATCGCATAAATAGCTACACAAGAAGCTTCAAGGAAAATGGGAAAGAAAATGTAGACCAATTCCCGTTGACAAGTGAACCCTGTATTATTACACTACATCACTATTGTAAGTAATTTAACATTAAGTACAAACAATGTTATGATGTAACACAGTGTTTCTTTGATTTTCCTATACACCGTGTAGGGGTATTAGACTAAATATTAAAATACTTATTGCTTGGAAACAATGGGTAATACAAAAAAACTAAGGCCAGGTTTGGATTCGGCACATAAAAATCTGTTAAGATCAGCTATTAAAATAAAAAAAGTTTTCAAACAAAATTGTTTTGTTGGCCTGTTTAATTCGTCTGTCATGAAATATTTTTCGTGATCGAACGTTGATTGACCTCCTATCATACGCACTTTTCAGTCAGTTCTCAGGCTCAGCTGCACGGAGTCAATGCGGATCTTGTGTGCGACCGCGTGTGTTACCGCAGCGAAAGGGAATTCGATTCAGCCTGGGCGGTTCGGCGTTCGCCGCGTGCATGCCGGCGATGTAATGTGGATCCAAAGCGAATGTTCCGATATCCAGATTAGAACTTCCAACGAGAGAGCAAGCGCCAGATTGATCTGGACGATGAGCGCCACGCGCGTATACCAGCGTTGCTGCGTGTGTACACGAAGGCTGTTAACGAAGCCGTGAAGTCGCGGCGCCATAAAACAATTGGCCTTCACTATGTCGTTCAACTTAGTTCGCTCACGATTGAATAATGCATTTTTTATCCTTGAAAGATTATAAAGAACGGCGATGTTGCATCTCAACCTTTGATGTCTTTCCTTATTTTTCTTGTGTAATTTATTTTATTCTCTGTACATAGACATCTTTCCAAACATACCTCCAATATTTTTCGATTCCACATGATTTTTAACCACATTTCTCGATGCAAACTCTATGTAATAAAAATGTTTTAACCCATACGAAGCTGAAGCCATTTTACAACAAAAAGTAAAACTTTGAATTTCCAATTAAATAATTCGCGAATTCAAGGTATAAACTCTTACGCTATATTATCATTTTATTTTTTTAACTATCGTAAGAATTATTTGACTCCCTCTCCACTCAATGCTCCCTCGTAAATCATTAAACGGTTCTATATTTTTTTAAATGTATCTTTATACCGTCATCTGCTTCATTCCACGAGTTACATTGTAGGTAATTACACATAACCTCTCATCTGTGTCGATTTCAATGAACCCCGCTCATATTATCATCGGTGTTATGCGTAATACCTTGGGGGTATGGATATTTTTCTTTAGCGTTCCCAGAAGAAAGAAAAATGTTCCCATTCTATTATCTTCAACCCCCCCCCCCCCCAGTTCTATCGTCCTCGCTAACTCGCTACACTGTGCATGAGCGAGATCTCTTTTCCCCGCTGTTGCCCGAGGCAATAGCCGAAGGCTACCGCGAACACCGAACAAGAGTGGTGGGCAAAAGAGAAAAAAATATATCTTATCATGGCGCCCGCGCGCAGTCTTGAGATTATAAAAAAAATAACGACGTGTTGCAAGACTGTTACGGCACGCCGCCGCGGCGTTCGGCTGGTGAAGCCCCTTCGCCGCGCGTGAACAGTATAGGATTAATAATGGAAGCGGTTGGTCTACCGCCGCCGTTCATAAGAGGGTTTGGGCACTGAGCAATTGGATAGGTTTGCTTTCTTTTTTTTATGCTAGCCTATTTTTCACGCGAAGTAGACTATGCACTCATCCCCGCTTCTGCGGCCATTGACTACGAAAAAGTACTCTTGTTGTCTCGTAGTCTCTGGGCTAGATACTTCTCCCACACCTAAATTGAGTCGATATTTTAGATTTTATGAAATTGTACGATACGGCTCCTATGTAACATGGCATCCTATAACCACGCATTAATTATTGCGCCGCAGGCGCGATGAAGCTGTCCCGGTGAAAAATGCTCACCCTAACCAGCCAGTTGACAATTGATTCATATTGTGCGCAAGTGTTTGTGTAATGGGGGAAGCGTTATGTTTGTGTGAGAAGAAACTTAAATCTAATAATTTAGTTGAACATTGCAGAAACAATTTTTTATTAACATATAAATTTATATTTTTTAATATTAATTTTTTATTATACATTATATTTTTGTTTTGCTGTTATTTTTTAAATTTTGCAAGTAGCAGTTTTTACCTGTATTTTTTTAAATTTTCATTTTGCAAGTATGTAGCAGTTTTTTTCTTTTTTAAATGCAGATATTTTGGAGAAATCAAATAATAAACACCTTATGATTGTGTTTGCTTATTCTAAAAGAAGGAAAGACATTAGAAAGACTCATATTCGAGTTTACATAAGGCAGTTTGTATGTTTTACGTTCTTCTTATAAAGGGAAAGAAAAGGGGACATCCATTTATTACGTTGAAAGGGGGAGGAGAGTTATACTAATATCTATTATTTACGGAGCGAAGGAGTGAGTAGTTTATGGCACTGTCCACTTTGTGCAAGTAGAAGTGTCGCGAGGGGTTGGATAGAGAGCATTAGCGGGTCTCCTAGTGAGATCATCCCGTCGGCCAGCACCCTCATCCCTCCCTTCCGCATCCCCTCTTTGGTAGCAATTCGCCCATTGGACCCCCGTATTTCGTATAAATACAGGAGATTCGAATGATGGGGGAGTGCTCTCCTTGACCTGTACCTTGCCGGTCTGCGCTCTCGCAAGACCCGCGGATCCTCCTTCTTACCCCTCGTGACTTCCGCCGTGCTCCGAACATCTTATTTTAATGTACGTATAATAAATACCGGCCAACCAATCATTTACTTTTATTCCTCCCTTAACGTCACGACAGGTGTTCCAGAAGTAATTTTTACGATGACTACTAGATGGTATTTCTTCAAAGGATTTTGCTCTAAATGGCCGCATAAAATTTTCCCTGCTCTTAAGGTTGAAATATGAGTTTTCCGGAACATTTTCAGGAACATTTAAATGATGTAAATAAAATAATAAACTGTGAAGTTGACTTATAATTTAAAAAAGCGCTGATGCTCTGGTCCTTTTTAAATAAATTAATGAACCTTACAAAGTTAATTCTTTCATTTCCATGGTGGAAAAGTTTCACAAAGTTAAACCTGAAATCATCAGTTACGTTTAAATGGGTTATCATTTGTGATGTCTATGTTATCTTTCATAAAATCTCTTTATTTTCGTGAGTTCAATGCTTTGTGTAGGACTTAAGAATGATTCTCTTGTCCGATGGCCTTGTTTAAGCTCTTAAAAGCCCGCGAGGATTAAACGTGAACGGGCTCGTGTCCCGTGGAGAGATTGATGCGGACCGCACGAGTGCTAAATGATTCTTAATTTGAAGTCACAACTTCGCGAGCGAAACCTGAGGAGCCCGTTGGGATACCATGCCGTGTCTTCACATCGCCTAAGCACTAGCCGTTGAATCCTTAAGCTTGTTTCTGCGTTCGCTTGATCGATGGAGAGGAGCTTTCGGCCGTTCATCCACGTGATCATATCGCATCCCTCGTCCCTTCGGGAACGGATGTAATTTATGAGTTATTCGCTCATGCGCCGAAGAGAGGCGGTGAAGCTGATTTGCAATTGATGTCTCTAAGAGAGCTTGGAAAACAAGCTTTTTTTCTTATACGTGCTGCGTTTCGTAACGTTTAAGTGAGCTTGTCCGTCAATGGCTCGCGAGTCTTATGTGTGTAGTTGAAACCAGTTTCCGTCCATGGGAATTTTTTCTGAACCTGTTTAATTATCCATATGGATACATGAAAAAGTTAAGGCTTGTGAAGTGTCTTCTAAAGGCAATATCGCATCTAGCGTACGTACGGCATGTGAGCGCAGTTTTAGTTTTTGCCTCGGAAAATAAATTCCTCGCTATAATTCGGGCAGTTTTACGCGTTCAAACCAGCGGAAGATGAATGGTCGTTTTTTGCTAGTGTTCCGTTGAGTGTATTTATATGAATCTGTCTCGCACGCAGTGGCTATAATATTTAGCATAGTAAATAACCATTCTTCATTCTTTAAGAGATATATCATGAAATGGATGCAAAGAAAAATATTTTCTAATGGTCCCTTTTGAGAAAAAATCTCAAAAATCATCCATAATGATTTATGTTTAGGAATATAATCACTGAATTGAAGTATATGGTGTCAATCTTAATTTAAAGATTATATTTAATAGTATGTACATTGACATGGTACATACAAATTAACATGAATATGCATAGATTCGAAAAAGCTCCATATTACCATCAAACTAGCGCAATGCTGGGACATTGAAGAGAACCTGTTCTACTTTGTTTCATGCTTTTATAATATTGATAAAGCAGACCGGCAATTTTCCACAAAAAGATTAATTTCACTGCCAGTTTTGATACAGTTCCTATCATAGTCAGGTAACTTAATCGCGTAAAATCTTGTTTACATTTAGGCAAGTAGGTAAAGTAGGCGACGGGCAGCCACACCTAATTATCACTCGTAATTATAACCGTAATTAATCCACGCCACTTCCTTTACTTACTATTGAGTATTTCAATAAGAAATTTTGAGATGAAGTCATCCACGACTATGGGAACTTTATCGAAACCGTCAGTGTAGTTAAAACTCATTTGTGCACACTCACCGATCTTTTTTAATGCCATATAATTTTCGATTAGGTATATAAAGGCCTGTATACAATGTAGATTAAACTTTACGAGTTAATGTCTAAATGTATAAACATGTGAATGAACGCAAAAATGCGCCGTTTAACCACCCAACTTGTGCGAATTCATGCACAGAAAATAAATCCTGTTCTAATTTGGTCCATGCATTCGTACGTGTTCCGTTCTGGTCCACCAAAATCGTTTCTGCATTCACAGATTCATTCGCACGTGTAAACGTGTCGCGGAAACAGGCCTTGAGATCATGCATTACAACAAGCCTACCGATATTAAACAAAACGATCTCGGGAAATCCGATGTTTCGTACTGTGCATCTTGGAGGCTCTGCGATCCGCTTTCGATGTTAGCACTATGCGACTCTGGGGACTGCTACGGGAAAAATAAATGTGACAGGAATGCAGGCGATCGGTGATGGAGTGAGTCGGTTGGGCTTGTGAGTTTGTGAGGGCGGAGAGGAGGATTATGGGAAGGGTGTGTGGGAGGAGGAGGAGGAGGGGGATAGTGGCTGCCCCGCGGGGGAGGAGTAGGGGGTGTTGGTTACACCCTCTTTCTCCCCACTCCCTTTTGGTTTCCTCGCTGTCGGAGCTCGCTTAGAAGGGGACGGGTCGTATAGGTATTTGCTCCAATTGTGACATTGCGAAATACATCACCTTTACAGTCTGGCATGGAGAGCACTTTTGCCCATACGGGTCTTGTCTCCCGGTGCCGACTGATCCACGCGTTAAGAGTCCTTTCGGATCCGCGGAGGGCGATGTAAGGGGGTAGGTTCTGGTGGAGATGGAGGGTTATGGGATGTTTGTGTCAAATGGTCGGTGGAACTCCAGGCCTCCCACCCAGAGAGGGGCCGGGCTGGTATTCGAATATTGACGATGGTTAGAGATGCGTGAAAATCGCAAATGCGATAAATGCGATATAGATGCGATGTGCGCAAATAAATGCGACATAGATGCGATGACTGGACTTTTATGATATTTTTAAGCAAATTTGCCTTTTCGACGGCAAAATTTGTACATTTCGTGCCGAGCGCAGTTTAAATGCTCCGCCGACACTCACCTCTTAAAGCATGTGTGCGACTGGCCAGCTGCTAGTTGGCTGGGACTATACGTGGCCGCGAACTACAACTGGGCGCGGGCAAGCTACACCTCCGCCACTATATGTCTTTTTCCTTAATTTATGATTGCTCTACGACGTAGCTATTTAAAATATTATGTATATTGCCCTATAACTGTGTTTCACTACATTTTATCGTCATCTACCTCATTATAAAAATAAAAAATAGATGCTACAAAATGCGATAAACTGTTATTGAAAGTGCGATAACTAAAAATGAAAGTGCGATTTTCACGTATCTCTTACGATGGTATTTCACTAATTTGTCTGGTATTTCACTAATTTAAATTAGTCAATAGCGAACACCTCTGTGTGTTCAAAGCTTGGACTTTGCTCTCTAGCTGTGGCGCTGTGCTGATATGAATATTTACGGTACAGATATTTAAATTTTTTTATTTGCATATTTTTAGTTTTTCTGCTAATAACTTTTTTCTATGAACAAAATTACCTAATTCAAGTATTCTTCGGTATTTTTGATGGTAAAGCTTTTTTCATGTGCAAAGTAGTGAACCGAAAGCTTTCGATTCGGCAACTGGTAATTATTTTATTCGAGGGTAAGAGGAATAAGTTAGTGACTGAAATGACTCGTGGAAATGAAATTTAGCAATCCATGCTGGAGTAAAAATTAATCATGAAATTTTGTGTTCCTACTGCTTTTACCTTCAGAAACTTGTGCGTTATTGGTCACCCTTTTAATTATGCAATACGATCTGAGAAATCAAAGTATTGCGCGAATCGTGTTCAGGAAAACATCAATGAATGAAGCCAGAGGCAAGCGAAAAGGGATGTTAATGAGTTCGCTTGGCTTAGGATAGAATGGAAGCTGTTGTTAAAAAAAAATCTGCATCGAAAGTCTATTGATGGCCGGCTGGCAGAAGCGGCAGGCCTAGTACGGTGCGAGAGTGGGTTGATATTGACTGGCGAACTGCCTCTAGGGGGATAAGAGCGACCGCTATTCATTGGTGAACACTTGTCGAAGGTGCAGGCTGGTCCCGCTTTCTGAATGAGCACTTTGATCGCTTTGTGTTTATGGCAATCATCCGGTCAGGCATTCATTGCTCAGAGGGTTCCATTAGCTATGTTTATACCTGCCGAAGAAGGGATAGTCTATGTTTTTTGCACCTCGAATGTAGGAGAACCGTATGAGGCGGGTTATCGATAATCCCGTGAGGAGAAAATCTGTAAAAACTTTCTGGATAATCAATTCACTGTTCCAACGTTCACTTTCACTATCTCTCGATTTTACGATTACGTTCATATGCGTCTTATTGGTGTCTTCTATTTTTGGCCTAGGGACCAGTAAATGAATTGAGTGAAGGTAGACCAAATGAGAATCGGCATCTAATTTCCTCCTGATATGCATGTGCAACTTCTACATCTACATACTACCCCGCAAGCTGCTTCACTAGGCGTGTTGCGGGGGATGTTTAATAATCACTCTGTCTTATGCCATGGCCTATCGCCGGTGGCTAGGAAGACAATTTATAAATTTGCCTAGAAGCTTTCGCAAATAGTGTTCCGAGCTTTTCCCTGGCGCCGAAGTTGAAGTTAAACTTTTTTTATCTCATCTTGCGTGCCTACATCTGACAACACAGTTTATGACAGCAGTATCGTGAAGGAGTACTCATATTTATTTTGGATCCCGAAGTTTTGGCGAATAATATTTTCTCAATGTATATGATCGTAAAAAATATTGTTATGTCTCATTTAATAACATCAAAACACTTGAAATGTTGGTAGTTTTTGCGATTTTTTAGCTCATAAAAAGAATATTTTTTTTTGTTTTGAAGCGTTTTAATAGCTAACGTTTTATCGGTCGTCGTGTTGACCCCGGAACTGATTCTGTCAATTGATAGAGTGATTTACTGGCACAGTAAATCCACTCCACTGGGTTTAATGGTCAATTGAGGTGATCTTACGGAGCTCGCAAGATACCTCGATTACTTTGTTTATTTTTTCATCACCTGGGTGAATCATTTCCTCATCTCTCAATTGATTTCGGATACGCCCCTCGCAATGATCCTTGCGAATTGGTTGAAGGGCGCCCTCTCTACCCCGTGAGATGTTCAATTGTTTTCTTTGCTCCGTTACCCACGTAAATATACATATATAGTATACTAGACATTTAAGTGGCCGCTACTAAGCCAAAAGCTGAGATAACCATTGAAACCGCGAACTTAATCTTTGTGAAGGAAAAAAATGTTGTTGAAATAATAGCTAAAAAAAACACCTCATAACGTATCCTAGATGAGACCCAGATCATGCCTATTTAAATATATAAGTGAGCCTAACAAAGTTAAATCTTTTGTTTTCAATAATGGAAAGGTTACACACACTTCATCCTGAATATATCAGGGATAAAATGCTAAAGCTACCATAATAAAAGTATTTTACTTTGACCGGTAGGATGATTTTATGTTAAAAAAATAAATTAAAAAGTAAATATTCACAATAATAATAATAATAAGTGAGCCACATGTAGACAAAGTCTATCTTCAGAATTCACCTCAGCGTTCTTCCCGGTGTGAAAAATTGGGAGGAAAGGGCTGGATGATCAAACGATCTGGAATTTCTCCTTTTAAATTTTGGTCGCATGCGCAGTAGTCGAATATCGTTGCTCTTGTTTAAAATAGGGTAGTTTCCTTCATCAAAGAATTTGGTTTTAGAACTCCCAGTTTAGACGAATGTTAATGGTCAGTTTTAACCTCATTTGAGAAAGGCCAAATTGGCGCCCATTCGATGCCACTCCACGTGACGTCACAGGGACTGAGATTACCAATCTGAGTCGTCTGAGATTACCAATGCATGCGTGAGGCACAGAGCTCAGGGAAACATCTCTTTATTATCACCTTTTAAAATTGCCTAAGGTCGGAAATTTACCTTCGTTTGATAGGGTATTAATAATCCTTATTTAAGCCAAGCGCCATATGCTAGCAGGGTACTCTGCTACCTGCTAACGGCGGCCTCAAACGGCGGCGGCCGGAACCAGAATGACCTCACACGGGCTTTTCCCAGCATTCATACTTAGCCGTCGCATTTTCGCGTGCTTGAAAATTTTCACCTTTCATTTAATCGCGGAAAAGAGATATCGTCATTTAAAAATCTAAATGCGTGAAATTCGCTCTCCAAGAGTAATAATCTTTCGATTTAGGCAATAAAAAATGATAGGGAACCACCCTATTGGTTCGTGAGCTTCCCACCCATCCCCCGATCCTCCCCCCCCCCCCCCCCCCCCGTCCTACCTACATTCCCATCGCCACCTTCCCCTCTCCCGGGACATGGACGTTGCCTTCCACCGAAACACCTGTTGCGCGCCGGCATAAAAGGCACGCCCTCCCCGGCAAGTGATAAAAATAATGTTTCCACCACCCACTCGCTTGAACCCACCCAGTCACTCCTACCCCTCCAATCTACCCCCTCCCCATACTCTTACCAAGCCACTCCGTACGCGCTCTTGAACGCGTGCTGGAACGGTATCGGTTTTATATGCATTTATACGTAGGGACGTGTATATTTATTCTTTTTTTTCTTCTCTACTCGACTATCGCCGGTTCCCTCTGCACCCACTTCAGATCTAGTCGAAAGCAGTTTTCAGTCTTTTTACCTTTATACTCGTCGTTCACTTTCCTGTGCCAAAAGTTGCTTTTTCCCTCACATTCATCCCGCTCCCTTTTTACACGCCATCTTGAATTAAAATCATTTTAATACCTAGAGTAATGCACTGTTGAAAAAAGAGTTTTATATTTGATGTAAAAAAGTTAATATAGTTTCATTTTCATTTTGGAATTATCACCTTAATCGGTCCGCTATTCTGAGAATAGTTAACTAAACCATCTATCAATCCTCCATGACTGCTAATCTTTTTGAATTTCCGTATTTGTTATCTTGTTCAATTCGTAGAGATATAGATACGTAACCCTGTATATATTTCGTTAATTTTCGCAGCTTGCAACTTTTGGAACAGGCTAGGTTGAATTTCGCCCAGATTACAACGTGGTTCTGAGTTATCTTCTCAAGTTGTTTGACTGGAGGCTCAGTTAATGTTCCACAGGAAATTTCTACTTTTACTCAAGTTTCAATATGACATCACATCGGTAAGATTTTGTATAAATGAGTTGCTCTTGGTTCAAATCTGGTCTGGTAATCTGCTAGTGGAGGCATTTTCAACCTCGTCTACGCTACATTTCGAGTCTATGTGCTAGTTTAGATGACTTAAATAACCAATGGGAATAGATTTCTTTCAGGAAACATGTATGATATCATCTTAGAATCACTACAGCATTTCTCGGTCCGACATAAATGATAAGAAATAATAGATACTTTTTACCCACAAGAACATAAATTCTACTTATTACTTCCCCGAATTCACCTAATTTTCCCCTAAATCGGTAAAGAACTTCAATAATTGCAAGACGTGAAAGAAAATACCCAAAATTACTCAATATACTCAGTAAATAACACAGAGTCAAATATCTCGGCATAGCACTTCCTGCCTTACACCTATTTAGGCAGTTCGCGGGGTAGGTTGTAGATATACGTCATTATACCTACAATCCCTCAGCATTTAAGCTCTTCATTCCTCTTATTTTCTTCCTCACTTCTGTCCACGTTGAGGTTGTATTTCATTAGTGAGCGGCAAATCCCTAAGCAAACCGCGGAGTGGGGGTAAAACAAAGTGTTAAGAAGCAGTGTTGAGACGCCGCGAGCCGGAGCGAATGTCTTGAATGACGCATAAATTCTATGGCACAGTTTCTCGCCACCTATTCGTCATCATCTTGTTTGAAGAGACTTTAAAGCTTTCTTCATCCGGGTGGAATTTTTGCCGTGTCCTCTCTAAGTATTCTACATCTATATCTACATACTCCCCCAAAATCCGCCTATCAAGGCGTGTGGCAGGGGGTGTTAAGACGCCAGCCGTTTACATACAAAAAGCAAATGCTAAAACAAAAGCACGAATATCATTTATTAAAGTCCTGTATGATTCGGGGAAAAATAGAATTCCTATATCTCTCTTAAATTATCGCTTCTGTCGGACCTGGAAGTATAGCGGGGCTCTAAGATGATGTTCTCCGCGTCGCTCATAAAGATATCTATTTCACTCAGTACCTTGAAAATAATCCGTGATTGCTGTAGAATATGAAATTATTCTGCTGATGAGTTTTTGACCTATTTGCGTGGCTTGATTCGAATTATTTACTGTGATGTAACCCATTATAATTTGTTTTTATGTCTGAAACTTATGGTTGCCTGATTTGAACGGTATATTAGGGATTTTTTAAGCCTTAATAAATCATTTTCCGATAAACTAATGCCTTGATATTGCATTTTGACAGACAATGAAATTGGAACTGTTTTGTGCTAAAATATTCTCTCAAAGAGTGAATTCTCTAGTGTATGCGTAAAGGTAATTCGTTCAGTTTAAAAAATTGAAATAGTGTCCAGCCTTTCACGAATGTTGGTGGTATGTACTTTATTTTTTTACGCGCGACATTTTTTGTCGGAAATGATTGATAATTTCGAAAGGTCAAGTCTAGTCTCCCACTGTGTGACTTTTCACGAGCAGGGGGCAGTAGAAAGTCAACAAGAAACTTAGGAAACTCTTTCGTCATCATAGCTCATTAAATTACATTTTTCCTCCCCGTTTAACGCCACGATGGAGGCATAACGACGTTTTTTATAATTTTGTTCTAAGCTTTTGAGAAACAAATTGTTGCAAATGGAATTTATGCGGGAACTAAGACGACCATCAATGGTTAATGCTAATTAATGTTACAATTGATTGCCGCTGCTTTCGAAGTATTTCTCTAGTCCGTTTATCTCAGTTCATACACTTTTCGTATGTGAATAGCAATGATTGCGCTGAACGATCAATTAATTGACAATTCTAAAGCATTTTTGTGTCGCAACGGTTGTAGTGTAGGTAATTATATTATCTAAAACAGTACATGTATTCAAATAAATGCTATTTGTCGTAATAAAAAAATAAATAGCCGCTAATGTGTGTTATACCAGTAGTTAAAATTACTTGCACCTAGATTACAGTTCACATTTTTGTTCACAAAGACCTTGATGACTCACTAATTTTCAGTTGAGTGTCATGTGTTTTGCATCTCGACATGTATGAAATGAAAGGTTATATTTAATCTAATTTAGTCTAATAAAACCTCGTAGTGTACGAAATAGATTACTACGAATGTAATTTGGTGAACGATATGTACATGAGTTCGTAATTTGCTGATTTATGTTAATGGTGCGTTGCCATTTTTAGGGAAAGCGATCCTTGATATAAAATATCAAATATTCGTCCTTTTATATTTATCCCGAGTATTATAATGTTACTGTATACTATAAATTACTTCTCTGGATTATTATAGTGCCTCAGCCCTCCAATTAGTTCGTTAAATTATAATTTAGGTGTAGAAGACTCGAATAAAGACCTATGTTGAATATGTTGCTGTGTATGATTTCACTCGTTATACCCGAAATGAATGAAATCGTTGAAGTATATGTAGAAGATTGCAAGTGTTTCAATTTCTCTCTGAGCAAACAGTGCCACTATATGGGGAGTAACATCTCAACGGGAGACGCCTATCTAAACCGTTCTCTCCCATTCGCAGTAGGTTTTTCCCGCTGGATTATAAAATACATTCATTTTTTATTTTCGCCCGCTTTCTCTTCCCGCCGGATGCGCCGCGGCGTTAGTCTTTTTTTTCACTTCCCCCACCCTCCAACCCCTCCCCTCTTCCCTTATGCATGCATACTATACTCGAATATGTCTCCCGCCCTTGCGTCGTCGGCGGGAAAACAATGGATCGCCGAGGAGAGAAAATCGCTCTTCATCTGTTTCATTTTTTTTTTTTAATTCCAGCCCATCCCCGTTTCGTGGATGCGCGAGTCTACATGGCGTTCGTTTCTCCGCTGCTTTCGCGCCGTCGTCGCAGCGCTAAAGCGAACAAATATCCCCATCACCAACCCAGACCAGTACGATATAGTCACAAAGTGCCATTATCGGGCGTGGACGAGTGTTGATAATTTTTTTTCGGCGGGGAAGCGTAGAGCTTGGATGGATGTGGAAAATGGAGGCTGTTATTTATGGCACTCACTGTTCCTTTTGCAATTTCCCGCCCCCTCTGCGTGCACAGACTTGTACGCGCGAAGAGTACTTTTCTCTCTCTCCCCAAGTGCGGATCGATCAGACAGAAGAGGATTTGCGGAGCAATTTTCGCGTTCCAAATGAGGACAAAAATCACTCTTCAACGCGGAATGATTTTCTATTTTTTGTATTGATCCACGTTGATCCTCTTGCATTATAGGGAAGATATCTCAGGTTAAATTAATGATGCGGGGGAAAATGGAGATATCTGAAGCTTTAAGAAGAGATGAAAGGAATGAAAATAATAGAGGAGCATGAGATTTCCATTAAAATTAGCATTTACGTTGACTTTATGTGAATTTCACATTTTTTAAGGTCTCAATACTGCGCAAAATAATTACTCTTCGAGGCGGAATAACTTTGTATTGTCCCATGGTGATCCTTTTGCATTATAGGGATGATATCTCACGTAAAAATTAACATGAAACTGATGCGGGGGAAAATTGGAGATATCTGACGCTATTAAAAGAGGTGAAAGGAATTAAAATAAAATAGGAGCATTAGATTATCCATTAAAATTAGCATTTACGTTGACTGTATGTGAATTTCACATGTTTTTAAGGCCTACGCAAAATCTTACGATGCATGGCAGCGCCGGATCCAGGATAGGGACAAGGGGGGACTGGGTGGGTAATATCCTAGCAGTAGTGGGGGTCCGAACAAAATTACCATTTTTATCTAGTGTAATTGGATACCCTAGCGGGGGATAATAAAACCACATCTGACCCTTCTCTGGACCCGCCACTGATGCAGGGTAGTATAATGGAGCGACGGAAAAGTCTAGCGTTGGAGTTAGCCTGTATTTAGCGAACAGTATCCATAGGACCATGGTGTGACACCTCAATTGATGCAATAATAACTTCTCTTCCAGTAGCCTCCGCTTACTGCCCAGAAACCCTTAAAGAAAATCTCCACACTCGCGAGGATTTGATCTGGGAAAAAACAGCACTGAGAGGAAATACATCGTAAAGTAAAGCTTAAACAAGGATTTTTTCTTCGTGAACCAAAGAGTCATATTAATAGTCACCTTCTCGTCAGCAGTAGAATATTTTAATAGCAAACTTCATTTATTTGGAGCAAAATTTCTGACCAGCTGTTTAAAAAATAATATTTCAGAAACACTACCTGGTTTTGTGGTTCTGAGTCGAGCTCAGAGCGAATTCAGTCTCAAATTGTATTGTCTACGTCTGCGAGGTACCATGCAAACCACCGCCAGGATGTGTGGCACGGGGTGATACCAAACCAGGCATGCAGCACTCATCCTAGCCTTAATCAGAAACGCGCTCGTTTGCCGGACACAAGCCAAGCACACAGGACAAACGACAAGTGGTCAGATCAGAAACTAGGAGAGTTCTAATGTAACGAACATGCTAGCATACAAATAAAACCATTAGCTAGTAATCGAAAGCGAAAAGTTTGCGCAGTAATTGATAAGTGATTCATGCATGAGTTATAACATGCCAAGAAATGCATGTTAATAGAGCGCATTGATAACTATAGAAAATTGTAAATAATGAACTAGGTATATATGCAGAGCCTATTTTACCTAGTCCGACTCAAGCTATCCTAGAACTAAACTATCGGAAACATTATAGTCCCTTACTGTACGTGGATAAAACGACATCTTAATTCTATTATACAGCGGATTGAAAGTACCTTTTTCACTTTTTTAAATCGTAATTTCACTTCACTTTTCGATGTTCATCCAGAACTGGAATTGGGATTACCAACGAGTCCACGAATTCGCAGCTGCTGCCACTTGGTTCGCCGGTCAAAAATATATTTCCGAAGAAAGCACCGCAATTTTCTTAATTAGGCGAGCATTATCAGCGTTGCTGTTGCCACCACTTCATGAGCTTCGAGTCCACTCTATACCTTCCACTCCGCAAGCATGTCCCACCGCGAATGTCCCACTTTACTCCGACGAGATAAGCGATTACACTTTCCTTGTCTCCGGGAGTCATAACCACTTCCCACAAAACGAGGTTACCTCCTCTCCCGGGGACGTCTTACCATTTGTTTCCTCTCCCTGTTTAATTAATTCTCACGAGTCCAGTTCGAAGGTTTCCACGTTCATCGAGCAGGTACCGAATGCACTTTTATACGCAATTTACCACCTTGATATCGCTCGCTCAGTTTTCGCATAATTTTCGCCATTAGACATATAAGCGGGATTAATTAGCGTTTCCGTTGGTGTCCATTCTCATTGTGTGTACTTTCCCTGGAGATTATTGCGACAAGTTGCTCCGTGCTTTACTGAAATGCCATGACCATATTAGGAATGTGCATAATGTTGTCTCATCTGTAGTTTGCGAATTTAATAATGTCAGGGGAAATCAGGTGCTTCAGTATTATTTAATAATCATTTGATAATTTTATTTAACAATAAGTTAAAATAAGTTGTTTTAAACTGTCCACCAATTTTTTAAATCAAAGCGAATCACACTTGCCTAAATGCTAACGTGTTATCAACAAGTGTGTAGACCAGCTGATGGTAAAATGTACAAAATTATGAATCTACGCATTTTGATTCTTCACTTGTTATTTATATCGCGTATTACTTTGATTTCTAAAAATTCCGATACAATTATATTCTCTTCTGTGCCTGAGAACTTCTGTTGGATTAGAGTAATCATAATTTCTTACCGGTACGAAAGTGTCGAAAGCATCACAAAGGGGTGTCCTTTTTAAGTTTTTTTAAACTTTTCATCCCTTGCACTAACAAAATTGAATGATTATACTCTTAATAATCTTAATCCTTATAATTTTAGAAACATATAATATATGATAATGGTTTTTACTATAACTTGTCATTTAAATCCTTCCATAGCCGTTTTCTTCACATTATTACTATGTTCGTCTGAGGATTTTGCTACGCCCAGAAGAAGAGCTGTTATTTTTACGAAAGTCAATGCAAGAAAATTTTTCACCTTTCCTAAATTTACCATTCGATTGCGTAAGTAGCTTTCCTTACTTTTTCTCCTTTAGGATCTATGGACATAGTTTTCATTACTTGGTTCTCTCTCATCAAATACACAGCTCCATATCTACTTCAAGCATTACCTCGGCGTGTATCATCCTAAACCAAAGCTGTTTACTATCACCAAACTCTTTTAAATCCTAGATAACTTACGAATATCCGCCGTTAAGAAGTGCTGGACAATTTTGTGAGGAGAGGCAGGTTTTTAATGAGATACCGAGGGCACATAAGGTATGGATGGAGCGAGTACTTAGCGGGGAGGGGATGTTGAAAACAGTGTTAGAGGATAGAAATCAGATAAACGAGGGAGAGGAAGGAAAAGAATAGGATTTTTAGATGGAATGAAAGGGAGTAGGCCTTATTCTGAATTGAAGAGGGAAGTGCTTGAAGGAATGGGATTTTCCCAGAATGCTTCATAAGTACTCCATGGAAATCTACCTTGATCGGTAAAATACTACAATAATTATTCCGCATGACATTTACTGATCGTACTTGCGGGTGCCAAAAATGCCGTTTCATATGCATCTCATTCGAAACCGCTCGCTAGAAAACGATGCCGTTAACCGCGATGGCATGTGAAAGTCAAAGGCATAATGATAATTTCCCATAAATCGCATCATACAAAGCCATCAGCGTTAGTCTCACACTTCACACAGCGCGCCCCCTGGTTGAGGTGGACGGGTAAATTGAGTGATTGACGACGCGCGACGTCACCGTAGGGCGAAAGAGTTGCGATGGGCGTGTAAATGTACACAAAGACGCTCGGGGTGGCTGCCTTGTAACCGAGTTCAGTGGCCAGCATTGAAACCCTAACCTGTAGATTATCATGGGAAATGGAAAAAGTAATCAGGTTCTGATAGAATGGAATGATTTTTTTATTAGCATGTGATCAAATCCCTTAGAACAGAAAATTAAAAATACCTATGATGGAAAAAATAAGTATAGCATGTGTACAAGCCAGGATATAACATATCACTGTAGTAAATAAAAACTAAATAAAAAGCATTACATTGGGTTATGGAAACAGTTAACAAATAAAATACTCATAGAATTAAATGAAGATGAGTTTTATTATTCTGGAATTGGGTTAATTAGAACAGGAAACTGGAAAAAATACTTATGATTGAAAAAAATATGCATAGAATGTGTACAATCCAGGATACAATCATATCAGTTTAGGAAATGATAAGTAGACTCGCTATAACGTTCGCAATAAAAGTAGAGTCACTTTAATAGGAAATGTATAAAAATGTACTGTATGTAATGATAATGAAAAAAATATGTACCTATACAATGTGAACAAGCTGGCATACGATATATCACTGCAGTAAATGATAAGAATGCTGAAATAACAATAATTGGAAATGGAAACAGCATATAAAGTAATAAGTTCAACAGATTCAGGCTTCAATTGGTGGAAGTTAGATATATTTAAGTAAATAAAAGACACCAGATGATGGCTCAGTGAGCCGAAACGCGTTGTACGCATTAAAAACTCTTGTGGAAAAGTGCTACGATCTTTTATTTACTTAAATATAAAGTAATAGTAGAATGAAATGAATATGACCTTCACCCTTTTGCCGATCAGTTGATGGCGTCACGAACACATTCCACTCCTTGTTTCTTCTTGGCTTTGTGCATGGGTCCCGCCTGGTTCGTTGCCATTTGCACTCTCGCTAGCGATTCCTTAACCCGATGAAAGTTTCTTCGTTAAAGAGCTAAGAAACAAGAACGTCAATGACGTCATCTAATCGTGAAAAGTTGACGGAAAGCTTCGAATTTTTAACAATGAGGTAAAATGTGAGGAAGATTTTGCCGTCGTTACATAAGTACTTCCCGCCACCCTCCCAGCCATAGGCGGATCCGGGGGGGGGGGGGGGCACGGGGGCACGTGCCCCCCCCAGACCCTCAAAAATATGCAAGATTTTTAATACGGTCCCACTATCATTGCGTTCGTTTTGTATTGCGAGGTGTCCTTGTGCCCCACCCAGAACAAAATCCTGGATACGGCCTTGCTTGTGCCCCTCCCAGAAAAAAATCCTGGATCCGCCCCTGCTCCCAGCGATATTTTTTCATGAATTTTGGCTCACTTTTCGTGGATGAAAGTCTCTTCCTGACAGACTAATACTTAGACTAGTAAATAGAACTTCAATGACGTCATCAAATCGTGACAAGATGGCGGCAAATTTCGAATTTTTGAAATGACGATATAATGGCTGAATGAGGAAGATTTCGTCGTCGTTACTCATATTTCTTTCTATAATTTTTTGTTTTTTCCCGGCGAACAATTGCAGTGAAGTTTTCTCGGATTTCACACCGGGTCAGGTCCTCCATTTCTCCTTCCAACGTTTCGATGAACAACTCGCCCATCGTCTTCAGGGATTCAGGAATTCTATTACTCCTGATTGGATTCCTGAATCCCTGAAGACGATGGGCGAGTTGTTCATCGAAACGTTGGAAGGAGAAATGGAGGACCTGACCCGGTGTGAAACCCGAGAAAACTTCACTGCCATATTTCTTTCCTTCCACAATTCTTTTCACGAATTGTGGTCATGTGTCTGACTGAACGATGCCATTGGTGAAACGGAGCCGGCTGGATGATGGTATATTGGCGGAGAGCTTCTTCCTCCTCAGCCACCCTTCTCTCTCCTTAGCTCGCTTTCTTATGCATCGGAATCTCGATAACGGAGTCCATGCACGCCACCACCTTTCACCCATTCAAAATCCCAATCGCCATTGTCACACACGTGCGTTTGCCTCGGGGACTAACAAGTCCGCATGCGGATTAGCAATTATTGCACCAGCACCCACCCGTCCGCCCTCCCGCCACTACACCTGCACCGCATGGCACCACTCCCCGCTGTTCTATACACCAATCTCTATTTCTAACTCGCATGCCATCGCAAGAAATTCGAATGAGAATTTGTGGGGCTAAGCGGATGTAGATCGTACAACTTTACGCCACCTCTCTAGAAGCCGATAAATTTCATGTATTTGGACACGGGCTTGTTCGTTCAATTGACCTCACATTTCTCTTTTGCACTGAAGTACTAGAAAAATTAAAACAATGTGATCATAAATTAGCTAGTGATATACGAGGAAC
Organism: Ischnura elegans; assembly: GCF_921293095.1. Classification (NCBI taxonomy): domain Eukaryota; kingdom Metazoa; phylum Arthropoda; class Insecta; order Odonata; family Coenagrionidae; genus Ischnura; species Ischnura elegans. Next base: position 59,007,576 of record NC_060254.1, on the reverse strand, counting down.
TTCACCCTCATCGATTTCTAAAATCCAATGAATATTTGTTTAAAATTATTCTGAATCCTTGTTTAAAATGGCTACTGTTAGAAATTTTGCTACAACCTTAATGTTCGGCAAGGTCTTTCTTTGTTCTTTGTCTTATCATACGAAAGATCGTAATTTCTCACAGTGAATCTTTTATATTTTTTGTACCTATTTCTCCTAAAAATTCGACTGCAGAGTTAAATTTATGGAGATATCGATTTGAAACATGGACTGTCACTACGTTTATCCCCATAATGTGTGGAGTTATTGTACCTGGTAAAAGCAACTCTGTGTACATTATCATAGAAAATTTAACCTTATCAACTTCCTTGTCAAATTTCTCATCTCCGCCCATTACTGCTACTAAAAGTAATTCTGAAATATTTATCTTCCTAATATTATGACACCTAAGTTCGATTTAAGCTACATATTCGATTTTTGCTAAGAATGTTTTTGCTCTTGGAATGCTTCCACCAAATTTGTAGAACTTTTAAGTTCCATGGTTAAGGAATTTCTGGAGATTGAAGATAGATTTATTATATCTGATCGTTTGATATCAAGGAAGAAAATTTCTCAATTTTATTTTTTTTAGAGATTCAATCCCAAAGATTGTAATCCTGGGATGCGACGATATAATCTTTTAATTTTTCTTTCTTTAAAATAGTATCGAAAGATGGAACAAGTAGTAAGGAGAGCATGATTCAATTGTCCACATGAATATGAGTATGAATTTGTGCACACGAATACCAGTCTGGTTTCGGATTTTATTTCGGGACAAAATAATTTGATGCAAAGCTTCGTAGAAAAATTTCTCAATTGAGAGCTGGGCGATGTGAAGCCGTGATACGAACGTATCTGAAGAGCTGCCAACATCTTCCCCCCGCTTCTGCACGCAACGCGAGGCTCTTCTGTCGCTCCCTCGGATTCCGTAACATCTCTTCCCGCTGGAAGTCGAAATATTTTCTCAAAACTCAAATGATGCAACGGGCCGTGTCTTGCGTGTAAAACCTCTTCCATTGGCAAGCGTGATAAAGGGATCTTGTTCCGTTAAGATTTCCTCTATTCCCAACTTCTTGTTTTTTCCCTTTTGCAAGTTGCTACCAGAATTGTTAATAATTCCCAAAAATGGAAATCGATCGTTAAAATGAAGCAGAGTAATACATCTACATACCACCCCGCAAGGCACCTAAAAAGACGTGTGGCAGGAGGTGCTGGGACACCAGCCGTTTACCTATGAAAAACAAATTCTCGAACTAAACTACAACTAGTTCTTATCAAAGTCCTTAATGGCTCGGGGAGAAATTAATTCCCATTATAATGCGTACGAAATATAACGCGGACAGGGCATACAGTCCTAAAGTTGATCATCGGTGATTTTCTACTTGTAATTCAGCGATCAAAACGGATTCAATGAGTGATTATTATGTGAGTTTTCATATCAAATCTTTTCAGGAAATAATATGAATAACTAGTCCTGATGGTGTTATTGGGTAATAAATAAGGAATCGGGTTCACGCATTTGATTTTGTGAGCCACCCATATTTTTAATGAGTAACCGTGAATTTATCCTGGGAAGGAAACAGCTGAAACCTCTTGCATACATTTTGTGGAAAGTAATCTAGCCAACTGTTTAGCCTGTACTGTCACCAATCAATGAATCTTCAGTTTTAAACATTTTAATGCGAGAGTGGAAACACCTGCAATATCCTCAAGGATTAACCTTGGATTTATCAAGGGGATAAACTAGCCTGTCCCCTTCTCTACCTCCTTAATGTTTGAAATCTACTCGCTGGAGACTCAGTCTGCGTTTAGCTCTGAATTCTCCAATCTTTGGGATGGATTACTTCATGATTTTCATGACATTCATGATTTCGGGCACCAACCATATCCTCGGAAAGTGACCGTGAATCTTCGTGGGAAGGCATAAGTCGGACCCCTTTATTACCGGAAGCGTGAAATACATACGCCAACGACTTAGTCCAGGTTGATATTCCTACCCTCACATTCCCTCTTTTAGAAACACTTGATTTCGCGAGCGGGTCCACCGACCATATCCTCGTAGGGTACATAACCGTGGATATATCCGACCTTCGACTATCGTCTACCCCCTCAGATGAGGCTGGAAGACGCACTGTCTAGTGAAGGGTGAAAATAATCGATTTTCGATGATAATCGATCATTGTGCTCCGTATGTTTCGATTATGTAATCGATTATGGGGTGTCGATTTAATCGTTGAATCGATTATTTAAGCGCGATCTTCAATTGAAAAAATCGGTGGCACTATTTGTTGTTTTTAATATATCTCTAATCGCGTGAGAATCAAGTACCGGTGGCTTCATGTTTATATTGCAGTTATGTCGCAGTGTATTTGAATTGCTAGTGATAGGGAAAATTCGTATTGAAAAATCGTATGATATCCTCACGATTATTCAATATAGAATCGGCATGATCGTATGATATGTTGCCTGCGCATAATCGGTAGAATCATATGATTTGTTGCCTGCACATAATCGGTAGAATCATATGATTCGATGCTTACTAAAAAATCATATGATTCGATGCCTACTAAAAATCGTATGATTCTTGCCTGCACATGATCGGTAGAATCATAAGATTCGATGCTTACTAAAAAAATCATATGATTCGATGTCTGCAAAAATTCATATGAATCCACCGATTTTCTATATAATCGATTATGCCATCCCCATTTTTATACTGTATCGATGATTGGGAACCGATGATCAATTTATACGATTAATCGATTACGGCGGAATTTCGCCCATCTTTAGCATTGACCGTCCGGTGGTGGTGGTCTTAAGTCCGTGGTCGAGAGCGTGAAATTAGTTTATGGGCAGGCCTCGAGCTTCCACCACCTTTGGGCTGGCTCTCCGCGCGCGACGGGCGAGGAATGGCATTGCGTGAGGAAGGGGGAGGGGCAGATGAGGAGGTGGGGGCGTGCACAATCTGAGAAGCGGCGGGTGGTGTGGGGTGCGAACTCCGGTCCGATGACAAGGGGAAGTAACTTTCTACTCTGGGACCGTAGCGGCAGCGAAGGCGGGGGGAAAAGTGCTGATGTTGCTCAATATTGCGTGGTAGCAGCGGCGTTCGCTGGCTTTGGAGGTCCGCGCGCTGGTGGTATGGCAGCCGGCTCTTACCGCTCGGTGGATGCAAGCCCAGAATAGTAAGCGGGCGGGCCGTCAGAGGGCAGGCGAAAATGGAAGGATCTGAAAGTTGTTGTATCGTTTCGATTGGTAAACCACGTAATCCGTCGGGGTCTTTAAAGTGAAGAGGAGAGCGCAAACTGGACGGATCCAGTAAGTTACGGTCGTACGTGCACATTCCTGAATCCATTTTAATATCTTAGATCAGGTATAAATTTGCTGTAGGTACGTGGAAGTTCATAAAAATATGATGTAAGCCTACGGGAGAACGTAACTATAACCGAAATTAACGACATTGTTGCTGCAATTATTACGAGACAAATGCATTGTATTGGGACGTGAGGGAATTCTGAAACATTTTAAGATTCGAAGGAGACTTATTACATATGTTAGAGCTAGCCAATCAAACGTCGATTCTTGAGAAAATGGCCCGCTTTCGTCCAGATAGAACTTTATGAGGAGGTATAATACTTTGTCCGTAGAATCAGGCATTTAACTGTGGCTATATTATTTTATTTGGTTCAAAACCCTCTGAAATTAAGGCTGCAAGATTATCTATTCTTTCCCACTTAACCTTTCACTACTCCTACAGTGCTTGCTTTAAGTGAAATACCTATCCTTTCTTTGGCAGCATGTGTTAATTATAATTGCCCCTTCCTTTTTCTTCAAGTAATAAGTTACATTATTTACTTCCGGTAAAATGTACTACTATAAAATCATAAGTCACCGCCGAACTATAATGAATGGTGGTCTTCATGCTGTTTCTAAACGTTGTTTCACTCCCATAATTTAACGTTAGGAAAGGGGTTCTTTCCCAAAAGTCAGCCGGCGTAGTGCCTCCACCGGATATTGCGTAGTGACGCTACGGTCTCTGGGATAATCCAACAGGCAGAAGAGTTGCACCTATTCTTCGTGGCTTGACCCATACTCTTAGTTTTCTCGGGTTTTAGATTTCGATGATAATTTTTTTAATAGGAAAAAATCGTGCTAACTGCTTTAAACTCGAAAAGCCTTCCTCAGGATGGAGTGAGGAGATTTCATCTGATTGCTTCCGACAATTTTTCATTATTTTGTCGTTTTTTAATCCTATTTTTTTGCTTTAGTGCCACAAACTTTTTCAATTGTAAGTTATGGTAAAAGTTTTTAATAATGTAATTTCTCTTGCAAATGCTACTAAGTGCAAGTTTTGCTCTTCGCTCGGTAGTTACAAGTAATTAATTGATTAATACTGTATGATTTTTTTTAACTTCAATTTATTCAGTTAATGTGTATATTGATTATTTTCTGCCAAGGTTCTAACTTCTTTTTCTTATTTTCTTGCAGGTAAGAGGTCTCACTGCTGGCCATCTTTGGTTTGTAAGTATATTTTAATGAAAAAACGGAATAATTTTGAGAAAAAACTATACTTCAATTCAGCGTTGTGGCTCTCTTTGTTTTATGCATGAGGATGCATACCAAACACACGGAGACCGTATAATGAGTTTGTCGAGAAAACAGTCTAACCAACAGGATAATAGGGGAGAGATGCTTGATTGCCTACACCTATTTTCTTTTTTTTTCTCACGAAATAACTCCAATTTTCGTCTAATGTAAGTGTTGCACCCCTATGCAAACCATTAAAATATTAGGATTTATTAATTCGTGGTATTCCCCTTCTCGACGTTACGCTGCCTGAAATGGCGATTATCCAACCGATGCGTTTCAAAGGGATAATTTTTCATTGACCAACCGGTGCATTGGTATTTTACCAAGTTTTTTTTCCTTTTATATATTATAGTTGCGCTTCTGGAAAAGAATTAATGGCTACCATCACCCAATGTCCAAATCTTTTAACGGTAGTGAATGCTGCGTGCAATTTCTTATGCAAACATTAAAAATGACCAAATGTAACAAAATAAATGCTGATCCGGGTGATTTTTGAAATATTTACTTTTTGATTCGCTTCAGCACAGATCATTTTGATAATTATCAACAATTTTCTTAAATTTTAATTTGACGTATTGTAATTCAGAGTCAAATTGGTAAAATTAATGGCGTTGTTATTTATCGTATATTGCTTTTTAATTATTTTATATAGCAAAGAAGAAGAAAACATTAACACTTTTAGTGGATACCACTTTTAGTTAGGGAAATGCATCATTAATGGCGATATTTTCGATCAATATCTCTCTATCGCGGAATAAATCGACAACCTATCGTGACATCAAACGTCGTGCACACGCATATTTTCAAAATTATCAAACATTTACAAAGCGAAATGGCTTGTTTAGTCCTCGACATATCCTTTTTCTCATTCTGCCACTTGCATCTAAGTATCAAGATGCTCGACCAGTATCCAAGCATCTCGGGCGTTGTCTTTTCTCGTGCACACTGGGATCGAGGCGTTTCCAGCGGACGACTGTACTCCCAAGGAGCATGCCTCTGTGTCTTATTGAGACGGTATCGTTTATGAGATACTCTTGACGGATAAGATCGAATTTGCTCTGTCGTACCGACCGGCAATAATGTGGGTGCTTCCAAAGCGACGGCTTTATGGCGGCGATCGGAATCAGCACTGTGCTTTGTACTGTCCTTTGAGTTTCGCGCCCATTCTATCCTGATTGGCAGCTCTGAAGGAAGTCTAGGTTTGGTTGACAGAAAATTTACATACGATTTTTGGGCTTAAGAGTAAATATATTAAAAGTTAATGGGAATTTTCCATTAATACTCAGCAATCCATTCGATGTTAACTATATTGTCACTTATTGTATCCATTGTCACTTAGGAAATTCTCATCCTTGAAACGGTCAGAAAATTCTAATTTCCACTTGACCAAGGAAATTGTTTTGATAGGGTTTAGTAATGAATTGCTATTTTTTATATTTATGTCTTTTTTCAAGATTTAGGAGTGATAAAAATAATTTACCTACCAAATGTGATACTAATGGGTACAAATACCTGGTGTTCGTGGAAAATTGTCGATAATTTTTAAATATATTAACCCTCCCAAGGATCTGAAAATATATTAATTTTTATCTTGGACGCGATGTTTTGAACAATTATCAGGACTGCAGCGAAAATAAAGGGGGCATAAGTATATATTATAGGTTGACTGCATAATTCTTCCATAAATGTGATTCTACAGATGTATATCATTTCTTTTATTTTGGGATGTAAGAAATAATTACCGGTATTGTACGATGTTTGAGCTCGGAAAAGACATGATAGGGGATGAAAAAAACTAATATTAATAGCTGACATAGTAACATAATGTAAGAATAATAGTTAAGGTTAGAAAAGAGAAAAAGTAGCCTATTTGCCAAGAAAATAATTTTTGCACACGTAAATCTTTAAAAAAGTAATAGTTGTTGTAAAAAGAAAGAATTACTGAAGCCTTGTAGAATTTCTTCCAAATTGATTGACCACAATGATTCGCCCAAGTACACACCCATACATTTAGTTTACATCAAATGATATTTACGCATCATATGTGAGTACTTTTCTGGTAAGCATTGTTCATCCCCCGGATACCTTGCAGTTAATCGTGACCAAACTAGACTGCACATAATTTCTTCGGCGACAGCAGGTAGGTACTTAGCCGAGGGAGTGAGTTCTCTGTCTTTCGTGGGATGGCAGTGCTGTTCCCTCCGAAGGCAGGCGACTGACTACTGCAGGAGATAGTGAGAAAGAGAGAGGTCGGCCATGGCCTCCTTTTCGGCGCCGCAATATTCCATCCACAATATCCACGGCGCGATACCCGGAGCCGGCCGGCCGGCCGGGGCAGATACGTACAATCATGTACCTCCCTTGTTTTGCTCCTCTGTATGCTAGAGCTTGTAGCTAGGCTGATCGATCTTGAGTTTATCCGGAGAAAAAATCATCCGTGAGGAGATTTACGAGAAGAGGGCGCAGGGTGAAACAATTAACCGTGCCAAAGCTCTTACCTGCCGCTAGGTTTACTAATGCCTCGTTCAGATTACGATTGTACCAGCAATCGTTGGAACTATCTTGCATTCACTCAAAGATGGTTAAAACCTGTGCTGCCCTCTAGTGCTGACATCGAAAGTGAATGAGAAATTGACGGTTAGCGTAGCTGTTGAGGTATGCAGAGCCAAGATTCATATTCGTATTCAACGTTTATTTAACGAATAATTTTTCTTCCGCCCATATTCTTCCTTGCTTGGACAAATACATGAAAAAAATAGAAAGAAGGGAGCTTCACGAACTTTTCGTCTTTCTCTTGTCGCTTCCCCTTCCGGTCTCTCAGCGCCTAACCATCGTAAAGTGGTAACGTTAGGAACTGCGGTAACTGGGGTTCAAATTCCAGCGGAGCAGAGAATTTTCAAGACTGCCCGAACCCTGCTTGAGTCTTGTGTGGAGAACATTTCCAGCGCAACACTCCGTCCGTCGGTTGGGATGTTAAACCGTGGTCCCCTTGGCGCCTTTTGTAAAGAGCAGCCTAATGCCGACGCCGGGTTTCCCTCCACCCTTCCCTCATGGCGCAAATGACCTTAGCCGTCGGTCGCCTCCTCCAAGTACCGTACCATCTATTCTGAGTAAATTTTTGCGATTTTTTCTGCCCCTCAAATATGTATTTTGAGTGTTTTTCGAATGAATAATGTAAATTTTCTGTACCGGCTGTGATTAAAAAAAAAAGAACCGTCGATATTCTCGATCGATCGAAGAATTTCGATTTTTGCCGAAAATTTGAGGTTTTCATTTCGATTTAAAAAATCGATAGCTCGAAAAATCGATTTGGATCGACATGTTTCCATTACTACCAACCCCGTTGTATAACAATTGAGTCACGTCACGCGTCAATCCCCGCGTCACCCTTCTGCTTTGCACCCGTGCTTTGACTCGACTCTCGATCGCCACCTGTTGTCGTAGTTGTGGGACACGCGCACGCTTTGTTCGTCCCGATGAGCGACGGGGCATCATATTTCTTCGGGGCGGCGTGTGTTGGGTGGACCTGTGCATTGCAGCGTGACCTACCGCGTGCGTGGTCACGCGCTTGTTTGGCACGGCGAGCGTTGCACGCGAAGAAGACGTATTCTCTTTGGATGCCATCCAATCGATGCACCTCCTCACGATGAGAACAAGAGAACGGTGTACTAGGTTTGTTAAGAAAATAACGGCAATTTTACTTACTTTGATTTTATTTAGCCTGGCCCAGGTGGGGCCACAGTGCGGCCCCCATTTCCCCAAGGAAATGTATTCTTATATTTGTTGACTAAAATGTTTGATCAATAATTTAGTGTTAAAATCGGAGATTTAAATATAATGTAATAAAATCACTTTGTTTGGATAAACGCGTAGGAGAGTGTAAAAACAGATGTACTTGGGGTTAAAAAGTAAGCAGTATGCCTAATGTTTTGAAACAGGGTGGATTAAGAAGCCATGGATCACGGAGGAAGTGATTAAGAAATAAGTTGGGGAAAAACGGAACTTATATGCTGGAAGGTGAAGCTATAAAGGCACAAATGATAAGTCAACCCAATGAGCCGGAGTTACGCTTGGGGAGAGGGAAATGATGTGATAATAAAATCTTCAGGAGAGCTTATAAATGAAGGTATTAATCCCATGGGTCAACCTATTGGACGTTAGAAGATGATAGTTAAAAAAAACTCAAAGGACGTGGATAATATATATGCATGAAACATATTATCTTGTGAATAATGCCATTAGCCATAAATTAGATAATAGCATCAGGGGAATATGAACAATGAAGAAGGAGAAACTTAAAGCTTTCACATGAAATATTTATTCACACATTTACACGATCATGGTTTCAAAGTAAGACGTCATCATCAGGTGTACTCTACCTCCTCTATGATGGACCTCTGTAGAGTTCACCTGATGATGACGTCTTACGTTGAAACCATGGTCGTGTAAATGTGTGAATATATATTTCATATGAAAGCACAAAGTTTCTTCCTCTTCATTTTTCATAATGAGTCGCTATCGCAAAGTTGAGCCTCAAACCATCAATTTTATATGGGGAATAATAAAATTGAGCCTGAGTTACTATATGCCGAAGTGAAGGTAGTGCTGAGACAAAATCACGCATTTAAAATCAATTATCTTCTTCATGCTTGTTGATGCATCCTCGACAAACTTTCGTGCATTTTTAAATGCATAAAATTTTCTTGTAGCCAAAGAGGCATGTAAGCCACGCTTGTCGGCAATTTGACTACCATTATCGTGGGTCAGCGTCGTCCTTTCAATTCTATTCTCCATGTAGCGAAGCAAAGAGTCCTTACCTCCGTGACTCCGTATAGTTCTCCGCCTAGCCATAGCATTGGCCTCCCGCTCACTTCGTCATGAGGTGACGCACGGATTGAGATAGAGAGGAGGATAAAAAGTGGTTGTCTCACAAAGCCACGTAGATGGCATCCGACCGACGGCGAGGCTTTAACTATCTCTTTCTCTCCAGCCTCTTTCTTCGACTCCTTTTTTGGGAGTCGGTCGTGGACCAAAGGCGCCATATGGCGCCGTGGATTTTTCCCCATAATTTTTTCTTTGACACTCAAGCATTCGTCATTTGTTCATCCTGACCTGTCCTTCCCTCTATGAGATGTTTTCTCTCGTTCCTTGAGAGTTTCCACACCTTTACGATGACTAATTCATGGACATCCTTACTGTGGCTGGTTTTAATTACGTATATCCTTGCAATATTGCACTCTATGCCCCCCTTGATACTGCTAAAAGTAGTTTTGCTGCGTGAAAGTCTTCTCCAAACACATTTGAAGTCGTCGTAATATATGCTTATCATTTACTTATTGATGCAGCTAAAAGATAAATCAAATACGTTGCAGGGATTATGGTTTTTCAGGCATCACTGTATTTGCGGTGACCTTTAGATAATGGTGCTGAATTAAGTCCATACTGGAGTATATAAAAAACTAAACCTCGTCAAAAACCTTTGTAATTATTAATACGAGAAATAGTAAAATTAAGAATTAGATACAAATTTATTAGTTAATCTCCCTAGTTTGTCAAGTGAAGTGGATTACATCTAAGTGGCAGCTATTGTTTATTATTATAATTTTGCAGGAAAACTTTTTTATGTTGTCAAAGTGCCTTTCTTGATTGTCTAACCAACCGTTGGTTGTGACTCTTGTACATATATCAGCATGTCAGCACCCCGTGTATATCAGGATACCCACTTCCCTTCTTTTATTTTGCCTGAAAACAATAGGCCAAACGAGGGTTTCGAATCCTTTTCAGAATTGATATTCATCATGCGTAATTTTGATTCCCATTCGTCTCTTTACCGGTCGTGTACTCTTCCTCAATGCTTTCTCCTTGTTTCCATACTATCCGTGCTAACTTCTGCCGTGGTGACTGCGTGCTTTGTTTTCCTAGGGCTTCATTATGGTATTTGTGTGGGCGCTTAACAATAGCTGCGGAGTCTGCCAAGAAGGTCAAACCGTAATGTACACAACAACACCCATCTCAAGTTGCCCTCAATCAAAATCAAATATTCGTATGTTGTCGGCTTGTCGTGGGAGACTTTTCCGCCTCCTGCAACAGCTTCTGCGAACTTGAATCGAGCTGGTGACATTCTACCTCGGTGAAACTTTTTCTCTCGTAATCTCAGCATAGAGCAAGTGATTTTGTTCGCAGTCACGCGCAAGGGTCCCAATTATAAACACCGACGATGAAATTCGCCGAGAAATAAAATATTTGGCTTGTCTGGGATTCGAATCCGAGATCTTTCGATTGCCGAACAGGCATGGCTGGGAAAAGATAGTGATAGCTTCGTAGTGTGACTGGTAGCACGCCTGAACGGTAATCGGGAGATCCGGGATCGATTCCCGGCTAAGGCATATTATTTTCTGTGTCCCGCCTTTAACTGTATAGCAAAGCGAGTTGACAATTGATGGATACATGTAGTTTAATTTTTCATTATTATCTCGATCATTCTTCCTCCTTTTCTGACTATAATGAGCGCGTGTACTCAACATTCATTTTTATGGTATAAAATGAAGTGCGTTGAAACATTTACTCAATAATATGATTTATTAAGTTCACATACCTACCTTTATGATAAAATATTTATACTGAGATTTTCAGAAAATATACGCCCATATGCAAGTAATATTTAGCTTGTATTTCTCCTAATCGCCACCACAGATGTAGAGAAATATTATTCATTTCACCCAATTATTCTATTTATCAAATTTGGAAGACCTCTACCATTGATTTCTCCACTTTTGTCATTGCTCATGCCTCAGTTCTGTATGGAAGCATACTCCAAATCATCTTTCTTCCCAATCCGCCTGTAATAAGCGCGAGTACTGATAGTTCATTTTTTATTACACAAAATGAAGTAATATATCGTTCTAATAACTGTTTCGTTACTTCCACGTTTAAATTTCAGATTCCAGTGCGAAAGTGAATTACTGTTTTTTTAAACAAATTTTCTTCATGTTCAACGCATCAAAGGATCGTGTAATGGTTCTGTCCCGAAATCCGGATTGGGTCCACTTAACAATTGGGTAGTTTCCTTATCAAATAAAATGAATGGCAATGATTGCGACTCGTTACCCACCATTAGTATATTCATAATATACAAATTATTTTACTGTAGGAATCCCCATTTAGACGAATGTTAATGGTCAATTCTAGCCTCATTTTGAAAAAGGCCAGATTGGCGCCCATGCGATGCCACTCCACATGACCCACATGCTATACGGGACCACAGGGACCCAGATGCTATACGAGTAGTCAGGAGATTTGCATCGTCTGAGATTACCAATACGTGCATATGGCACAGAGCTCAGGGAAACATCTCTTAATTATCACCTATAAGAATTGCCTAAGGTAAGAAAGTTTCCTTCCTTTAAAAGGGTATTAATAATCCTTATTTTAGCCAAGCTCTACCAGCTAGCTGGGTATTTTGCTACCTGCTAACAGCCTGCATCGTATCGGCCCTCATAGCCTCGCACCAAGGAGACCTCACACAGCGGCTGCCGGAACCAGAATGACGTCACGCGGGGTTTTCCCAACGATCATACTTAACCCTCGCGTTTTCGCGCGTTTGAAATTTTTCACTTTTCATTTGTTCGCGAAAAATAGATATCGTCATTTAAAAATCTAAAAGCGTGAAATGCGCACTCCCGGAGTAATAATCTATCGATTTAGGCAATTAAAAAAATAGGAAACCACCCTATTGATCCGGATCATCGATGTTATACCAAATTCCTTTGGTCTTGTAGGGAAGGATCGTGGATCTCTTTCGCAGACTGTTGGGGCGTATGTGAAAGAGAATCCATCCCCTCTTGACAGCGTCGGTCGTTCCCATTGCTCTCTTCTCCAACTCCTCCCGCACTATCCATTGCATCGGCGCCACACCGCGATCATTTTACGACTTTCGTCTCATCTTCTCCTTCATTCGTATTCCCACGGTCCCGGTACACTCATCATCTTCTGTCTTCCATATAAATATCCCAAGCAGCAGACGAAATCCGTCGATTATCTAAATTAGGTTGATTTATCCATGACAGATTGTTATTACACCATGGATATTTTGACAGTGTTACATAGGTATCGTATTTGGAACATCCATGATGAGTTTTTAAAATGATCTTGCATAGATAGCCAAGTTGTAATACCCGCGATTAAAAGAAAATGTTTTTCGAAACAGTATCCATTTATAGCATATGTTGTGCATTGCATTAAAGAAACCGTATGTTTTGTCATTATGTCTGGGGATTACTAAAAACATCATTTGAGCACATCCATCATCCACTCATTGTTAGTAGAAGTTGTGAAGATATCTAAGAGATGTTTAATATGGACCTTGATGTCTATCACACGACATCCCTGCAACGTTGCTTGGCGGTCCCTATGATTTTTTGAATGATATCTTAATTGGATTAACATGAATATTGCATAAAAATATTCAATTGGATCATCATGGATGTCATATGTCAACTCCGACAATGCTGTCTGGATGTTGTCGGGATATTGATTGCTGCTTGGGATATACATAAAAGAGTTTATCTGTTTGTTTGCCCGCTATGCATTTCTTTACGGCTGAACGGATTGCAACCAAGGTTAGTACGTAGGTGCATCTAATGCTCCCAAATCACGTAGTAAAACATTTGCTGGTGTTTGACATGTCCTTTACGTCGTTTTCTCATTACCGTTTGTTACGTCACGCCATTTAGCTTCTGTGGTCGGATATCTTGCTGGATGGGCATACCCCTTGACGCGCTCATAGGAAAATCATAACTCAAAGTATTCTACACTTAACTATTAATCCTCTTGGTGCAAACCCTTCTGCAGGGTTATGCGTTCATACAACGTGTTTGGTCTACGCGCGCACGTACACCCATTATGATCAATGTTGGGGAGCGAAGTATAAACTGATTCCGTGCGCGGTGTACGGAAATAGTTTTTTTGCGTTACTTGCTGTTACAGATGTATACTATAATCATACCTGCTTTCTTCCTTCAGTGGCGCAGCGAGGGGGGATTTTGGGGGATAAACCCCCCACCCCCCCAGAGCTCAAAGAAATTTTTAAGTTTAATCCATTTCACTTAATTGGATTGATATTAATAATAGAATAGTGTAAGAATCAATAAAATATCCCCCAAAAAGCCGTAAAACTCACGATTTTGTACCATTTATCTTAAAATTCAGCAATTTATTAATCTCGCACCTACCGCTTATCCTGGTGGGTATTCCATGCCCCCACACACCCCGGTATTAGTGCCACCTAAACCCCCCCCCCCAGCCTTAATTCCTAATAGCTGCGCCCCTGTGTTCCTTTACCTAAAAATCCTGCCACGTGAGCATGAATTCCAAGTTCCAAGCTTCCCACTTCTCTTGATAATATTTTTCCCGGGAAATGCCGGATGACATGCTGGTACATTATATATCTATCTCTTTATGCCTTTCATCCTCTCTCTCTCTCTCTCTCTCGCTATTTTCTGGGAAAAAAGCATTCGTTCCGCCTGATTGACAGTAGTTGAGGGTCTTGTCGTCGCGTGGGGTAAATGTGGAGCAACTCGAGTCTCGTTGCACGGATGAGTGAAGTAGTCGATGTCACAGATGGGAGGGCAATCCTCTCATTGCCCAATCACACTCAAGAGAGTGGTTGATATGAAAGGTCGTTTAGCACAGAAGTTTTGTAGAATCATTTTTATTAGTTTCAGTATCAAAACCCTTCATATGGGTCGGGAAATGCTTATAGAAACGTTTCATCATCATCATTAACATTAGTGAAAATCCTAAGGTTGGTTTGACGCAGCTCTTCTTTCCTCTGTGTTATGCGCTAGCCTTTTCATATAGTCGTATTTCTTCTCTTTTACATCCTTTATAACCTATCTTATGTAACTTATTCGAGGCTCTCCCCTGCCTATCTTCGCTTCAATCAGTCCTTCTACGATTATTTTCATCAGGACATCATGTTTCATTATGTGGCCAACTAAGTATTTCCGTGGCCAACTAATTATAAATATATAAAAATGAAAGAATAAACTTTGTTAGGATCTCTAAAATATTTAACTTGACTTAACATTGACGTTATTCTGTAGCCCCTCTACTTGTTGTTGAGTCTGCAGGTAATTACGTTATTGAAACTGTAACCGTTTGCTATGATCATTTTAGCCAATATTTCTTTGAATGAATACATTTTTTGGAAAGAAGAAGACTACCGCTGTTGAATAAAAAAAAACTCCAATTTATTGTGTCTGAGCAGAGCACTTTGAAAACCGAGGCATATTGCGAACGTCTGTTCTCTCGTCTTATTTTCTCCAAACTGCCTTAATTTGCTGTTAAATCGCCCATAAGATTCCAGAGCCTGGCAATCACCTACTTTTGTACCCTAGCTTTGGTATTTTCTGCCCGCTAAATTGTCTCACTTGATTCGGAAAAAGAACTGACAGCAGTTTTATTCTCTTTCCCTTATTTTGTTAACTATCGCCTTACGACCGAGGGGGCCTTTACCCGCAATGCATCCCACCAAACGGCGTTCAACCTCCTACCCCTTACGAAGTAGTCTTGGCTTTCCTCCAGCAGGAGGCAGCACTAGATGATCGCCTTCGTACCACGCTAATGGCCTCTTTCGGGACTTCTTTTCCGCCGCGATAAGTTTTCCGGTGCCGACAAACCGCCGCCGCACGTGGGTACTTTAATGACGAGATAAATGCACTACACTTGGCACTGTAGATCGTGCAATGTTAGGATATGCCATCTAGATTACCGCAAATTTTCTGTTCCATGGGAATATCTTGGGGTTCTAGTTGGAATGGACACTGATGTCACTCAGGCTGGAGCGGAATATTTGTTTGGCACCATAGAAGAGAATATCTGTTTGTCTGTCCGCTATGCATTTTCTTACAGCTTCACGGATTGCAACCGAAATTAATAGTTAGGTGTATATCATGCTTCCAAAGTCCGTAGTGCTAGTTCTGGTTGTGTCCGATGCGTCCATAGGGTCGTTAGTTACGTCACATCATATAAATTCTGTGGTTGGACATCCTGTCGGGTATGCACACCTCTTGACACGCTTTAAGGGAAAATATATGTCAAATGATTCTAAACTTAACTATTAATCCTCTTGTTGCACACCTTATTGCTGGGGTATGCGTTCACAAACGTTTTGGTTTGTGCACGTACGGGCAAACATAACGATCAATGTTGTGGAGCAGGACATAAGCTGATCCCGTGCACTCAAGGGCGTACCCAGTATCATAAATAGGGGGAGCGAGCTATGGTCTAGGGGGGGCAAGCCATGGTATAGAGGGGGGAAAACCAAGTTGTGACACTAGTTTATGAGATTAATTCCTTGGAAGCATAGTTTTAGAATATTTTAGTTACATACCATTTTTCGTGGGTTTAAAGAAAATTTGTTGAATGCTTTCGTTTCAATTCAGTACTGATTTTGTTTAAAGTCTTTTGCGATTTTTGCTTCTGAGGGGGCAGCTCCCCCCCTCCCCCTGCCCCTCGCTGGGTACGCCCATGTGTGCACTATATATGGAAATCGTTTTTCCATTGTTTTTTTACCTAGATGTACCTCATCATACCTGCTTTGTTCCTTTTCGTAAAAATCCTGCCGTGTGTCCATGAATTCGGAGTTTCCCACTTATCTGTGTACTATTCTTCCCGAGCAACGTCGGGTGACCTGCTAGTCTCTCATAAACCTAATCAGCAGTTTTTGGAAAAAGCGTGTTTTTTAATCTCATTTCTTAAATTCATATAATATTAGTGCCATGTCCTCACGGTGTCCCTTCCCCTTCAGCGAAAAAACGACCTTTCCCATGTTCTCTCGCGGGGAACTCCTTCTAGCCTTCAATTCACGCGATCTCTTCAGCGAAGACGCCTACTCCAGTGCGAACGGTGACTCACCGCGCTCCGTACTTGCCCTCCTCAAACGCTTCCCAATTAACCACCTCCCCTACTTATTCCTCCCACGCAATGAGTGTATACCTCTACAAAACCCCACCCCAGTTTTCCTCGGGAGGGGTGGTGGTTCGGGCTGTTTCGTGTGAGGAGCGCGAAGAACGGTAAAATGTCCCATCCCAACGGAGAGCGGTTCTAACGGTGCCCGAAGAGTTGGATGGTGAGGGGAACGGTGTGAGGGTTGGTCTGTGTGGGAGGGGGAGAAGATGAGTTAGCAGGGGGTGGGAGGTGGTGTTTAGAGGGTTGGGGGCCCATAATCCCTTCCGCCTCCCACCCCCCTCTCATTCCCTCATACAAGTTGGTCACACACCGCCGAGCCCAGCGTCACAAGGAACGGCTCCATTTTTTCACTCCTTTTGTTACGTGTTCCGGGAGCGTTCTAGTGTTAAGAGGGCTGGGCTGCTAACTGAAGGGTCCTAGGTTCAAATCCCGGACCTTCCTCCCTTCCAGGGCTAACCTGAAACCCTCTGACACCTCAACAAAATCCTGGATATCAAAGGTGGTCCAGGGCAACTAAATTGCCCCAACCCCGAATGTGTGATTTTCGCATACCTGTGACTTAGTCTGGGATGAAGTCTACCTTCACCCATCCAAGCCAACCTTTAGGTGTAACCACTGATTTTATTGTTCCATATTTACCTTCCTGTTTACTAACGGTATTTTAATGTAATATTTTTAGGAGCAATGAATCGCTGAGTTTAATTAAACGAGATGTTTGAGCGATTGACAACAATACGATTGCGCAATATCACCCATTTTGAGATTCATTTTTTCAGACAATTATTATCGCACATTTTTAACCAACCTTAATCATTTAATATCCTTAAAAATCCAGGGAAAGGCGGGAAAAACCGCTTTCATCGTAACTGTAAAGTGCATCCAAGAAAATGATTGCGTTGCCATGGCTTAGTAACTAAGGCGCTTACGATCCCATGTTTATAGGAAAAAATGCTTAAAATTGACTCCTCTACCACCTCCTGAAGTATTGCAAAATTCCTCCTGAAATTCCCCTTATACACTGAACATTTCTAGATGGTAGCGTAAATTATAACAATTTATTATGTCACCAAAATCTACCGGCTAAAAACCTCCATAAAAACGGCTAAAAATGCTAAAACCTCCATAATGTGCATAAAGAACTCAAATGTCATGAAATATGATGCATTGAAAGGAATAATATGATTTTATACGAGTAGCGTTAGCTGGATTCTCGATGTTCTTACGAGCAGAAGGTTCGTTCGTGAACAATCTGAATTAATATTCACTCTTTATTTACTTGTTCTACGTTGATTACAAACTACACACCAGTGGCGTAGCCAGAATTTCGTTCGGGGGGAGGAGGGGGTCCAAATTGGGGGGGAAATCTTTGAAAAACAGGACACTAATTAATGGGTTTTAAACTAATTTTAACCCTTTTTATAATCGAAAAACTACATTTGTTAAAGAAATATTTTTTTTAATTCACGATTTCTCGTTCGATATTTTGTTTTCTTTTATGAAGGAAAATAATTATGTTTTTATATTTGGGGGAGTCCGGACCCCCCCGGACCCCCCCCCCCTGGCTACGCCACTGTTCATTACCTACCTCTCCATTTAATAAGAATCACATAAAAAGTAAATAGCGGATAGGAGCACGATATACAGAAAATAAATTCAATTGGAAGAGGTTAAAGTGTTCTTTTACATGATAATAATATTTATTGTTCTTGGACAGATTGTCCATTATGAACATAAAATGGATATTACATAAAAAAGAGATCACAAAATAAACTTGTACAAAATATATCAGATATTTCCGAATGGAATTCAGCACAACACATCAGGGCATAAAAATGAAATCTTGAAGTCAACTTAATCAATCATAGCAAAAAAAACTAAAGAATACACATATACCCATCTCAACATTTAGGGTAGAACATGAAAAAATAAATAAATAACTAAATAAATAGAACATGAATAATGATAAATCATTTACTTAGAGGTTGTATTCCTTCCATTAATTCCTCTTCATTACTCCTCTCGTCCCTTACCGCGTTCGCCGATCGGTGTGGCACAGAGAGGAGGAAGGCGGTCGGTGTTGGCCTTCTTGAGAAGGCGGGGCCGATGAACCCTCTGTGGAGAGGAGTTGGTCGTCTGATGGTGCTCGCCGCAGCAGACAATACGGCAACCGACCCAATCCCCACCGCCGCGCCGTCCGCGCCCACACCTCTTACCCCGAGAGAGTCCCGCTACACTGTGAGCGCGATTGTAGCATGTCCTGCTGTGCTCCGCCCCCTCCATATACTATTATTGTCACCTTTATGGGACGATAATTGTCCCGTGTTTACCTTTGGTGGTGGGTGATGATGAATCACGGTAGACCAAAGCAAAAACAAATGACTGTTCCAATAGGATTTAATGCTCTCATAAATATATATCGATAGCTAAGTTCTAACATCAACAAAAGTCTGAAATTCGGCCGGTTTGAGACGAATATCTTAAATAAAGTGTAAAAACATTTAAAAAATTAAATACAAGCAAAGAACAACTATTTATTTGCAAATGAATGCTTCTTTTTCAGTTTTATGAACTTTTGGTTTCTGATTTCCGTGTGCAATAGAAAGAAATTAATTATTTTTTTGCTCTCTTGAAAAGTTGCTATTTTTGAGATACGTGTTGTTAGAACTAGATATCAACATTAAGTTAATTGTGGAACGGTGCTTTTATTTTCTTTTGCTCTACCAAATCAATGTTGCGCTCCACTAATAATTTAATGTAGAAATCTTGTAGAGAGTATTAAATTATTTTGGATCAGTGCTTTGCTTTTTTGTTCTTTATTACTTCGCTATTATTAATATTACTTCGTTCCACTGAGAACGAATCATGTTGGAACAAAGCAAAGTACTGTTTCAAAATAATTTAATTCTCTGTACTAGATTTGTACGTTAAATTATTAGTGGAACAGTCCGATGGATTTACATTTCCTAATGGTTTGTGGATGTTGTACTTTCTTTACTTTACTTTTTTACTGAAACCGTATCTCACTCCGCAAATCCGTAAATTTCATCCTCTTGATATAAAGGCGGTGATTGAAAATAAGGAAGTAGGAGGCCGGCGCTCCGTAAGGATGAACTAATAACCATTTTATGGGAGACTTCATAACTTAAATTAAAATTAATATAACGGCCTCCAGCGTTTTATTGCCTTGCGCAAAATATTAATTATTGTTTTCTTCCGGCGTCCCGGGGAATAACGAAATGGTGATAAGTAATTAAGCCTTTTCAACTCTTCTCTAATTACTGCCATTGCTTATTGCTGCCAAACGTAGTTCATAGAAAACTGAACTCCTAAATTTATTAGTGTGTCCTCGATCAATCTAGAATTGACCCATAGGCACACTTTACACTCCACTGAATGGAAGTCAGTGTTTCTAGCCCGGAACCATAAAATATATAGTGCTCC
The DNA here is from genome assembly GCF_921293095.1 of Ischnura elegans. Classification (NCBI taxonomy): domain Eukaryota; kingdom Metazoa; phylum Arthropoda; class Insecta; order Odonata; family Coenagrionidae; genus Ischnura; species Ischnura elegans. The sequence goes on along the minus strand of NC_060254.1, from coordinate 58,987,560 downwards.
ACCGGATTTTATTGAGGAAATGACGTCTTTTGAACTTAAGTGGACTAACTAGTCCACTAGCAAATTTTTCCGTGCTTGAAATACACTCTTAGTTCAGCCGACCTGTGATATTAAGTTCCACAGTATTCATGATCTAGAATTTAATTTACTTCGTTGTTAACATCTGTGGTGAAGTGAGTAAATATCCCTAAAATAAGCTAAATTCAAGGCCTTTCGAAGTAACCTTCGTTCCGGCAAGTAGTGAAACGTAATCACTTAAATATGGACTCTTCTCCTTTTAGTGCCATTGTTTCTAATTTTTAAATATTTTTAATGGATATTTGTGCTTACACAGGTATGCCGTTATTAATCATTTTCGGTGTGATCCTAATGATTGAAAGTAGGATCTTCGAAAACGTGACTTTACTTAAACAAGAAATATACGTAGATATAATGGTGTGCAACTCATGCAAAATTATATAATCAATGATAGTTTCCCCTTTAAATATGGAAAAAACATAAAAAAAATAAATTAAATTAGTAAAATAAACGAAGTCAACAGGAAAATACAAGAATTCTCGTTTTCCGTCATAAACTCATGGGTCAGGAAAAACGAAGATTCCACGTGATCCGTAAGCATCGTGTTAAAACTTTATTTCAAATGGTGAAAATCGAATTTTTAAAATCTACTGGAAGTAATTTTTTCCGTTTTCGAGCCAAATATTTAATATAAAGTTTATTTCGTAAATTATGTGTATGGTAAAAATCGTGGCGTCATAAAAATAATCGTATAGCGTGTGGTTCCGATTTCTGGATCGTGTTATCTATTATTACATAGACATCTTGACGGTAATTTCTCGAAGCCAAACGTGTGACATGAAATTTCGTGAAATATCATCAGAAAGTAATCCATCTTAACCTGCCAAATATTTTTTTTGGTCTCCAGTCTTAAGCGTTGATAAAAAAAAACATATGGCGGCCTTAATTGAAGCAAGAAGTAGGCCAGAGGAGACCGGACTATATTATCAGGGATGATAACAGCACGTGCCTCGTGGATATTCCGAATGCGACATACGTCATTCAAACCTGTAAATATTTTCCCCCCTTTTTTCTCGTTAGGTTATGCCCGGGTGTTTATTATGCAATCTATTCTCATCGCTTATGCGTCGAGAAAGTGAATTTTATGATATCGATAATAATTCATTCGTCCTCACAATCTTGATTGTCAGCGAGGACACAAAAATATGGTTATCACCACGAGGGTCGGAGTAAGATAATTATTTCGGAAGCGGAATTATATATTTATTATAAGCGGAATTTTCCTGCGTGGCACTTGTACTGTTGTGTCCCACTAATACGAATATTTGGGATCGACCGCTGTTCGAATTACTTGATTTATATTACAATTAGATATCAAAATTTTAGCGATTTGATTCCGATACATATGCACATAAACATATATTTTTAAGGAATTTCTGCTTTGATCCAATTTTGAGTAAGCAGTTATTTGATACCTGGATATTGCAAGAAAAAAATGGAAACATATTCGGTTTTGCGATTCTCAAATATGCACAATCGATCTCTTTTGACGATCACTTCGAGTATTTTTACATAGAAGGTATTGTGTCCCCCATCAAAGTGTTTATGCACTTCACGTAATAAAGTGTGCCAAAATGTATAGTCTTTGTACGATGTGATAAAGTCGAGTCTTAAGTTATCTTCTACTACTATTACGATCCTTTAAAAACAAAATACTATCGTTAATTAAATAAGATGTGTGATGATATACTATAAATAAAAAATAAATTAGTATCACAAAAACAACTCGCGAATCGCTAGCATAATCTTTAATCAACCCATCCCGGTTTTAGATAATAATTGCTATCATAAATTTAAATCAAATTTGTTTTGAATGTTAATTTTCCTTTAACTTAAAGCAATTAAGTTAACTACATATATAATATCTTAAATTTTATATATTGCCTTTTTTTCTAAATATATGTTTTCTAATATACATCGTATATATTGATTAATATCTTTATTTTAAATTAAATAAATTTAAAATAAAGATATTAATAGAAGCTCAATTAGAATGATGCGCTCCGAGGCATTGCTTTTTTTTTGGGCCCTAATGAACATGCGTCTTATGATCATGAGCCCCACCAATACTCCAGGGCCCTACTCAACCGCTAAGTCCGCTTACAGCTTAATCCGCAACCGTCTGCAGCGCGACTGCAGTTAGTTCATTGTTGGACGCGAGCAGCTAAGTCGCAGCACCGGCAGTGCTTCACATTTTCTGCATACAGCTTCCTTTCCCCATCTCCTGAGTTCACCCCCACCGGCGCCTACATACTCCTCGAGGCCATCTCACTCTTTTCGCGTATTTTTTTCCTCGCACACAGCCCTGCAGTAACGATTGCAATTCCACACTTTTCGTTCTTCTTTCTGTGCTTCGCTCGAAGCCCTAGTATTTTTCGTCGGATCTTGTTATCACTCCGTTCCTTCCACATCGCTTTTTCAATGGGCAAGCTCTCTGTTCGACTGGGGATAAAGGGAGGAAGATAGGGCAGAAGGTTTTTTTTGTTCGTCCCCTCCCCGGCCCAGTGTTTTTGTCCTCATATATTCTTGTCCCACAGTCAACTCTTATGTGGACAGCCGCAGTGCTTTAATCTATTTCTTTTCCCCTTCCCACTATTAGGTTCACTTCAATTTCTTGACCCTTGAAGAGGCACGTGACGGACCGGGAAAATGTAGGGCAAGTGTCCACTGTGTGTTTTGATATCTCTTTTTTCCACCAAAACTGATCGAATGAGCAGCAAAATTCTTGATGGGCTAAACTTGTTAAATGTGATTACGGTTATTCTATAGGTAATTGAACGATCTACGGCCGTTTAACAGTTGAAAGAAAATTAATTCCCCGAGGGCGTACTCTTTGTTGGGCAAAAAGGTGGGGGGTGGGAAGGATGACCAAAGAAAACGACAAAAAATATAAATATATAATAATATAAATAAAATATAATATAAAAAATATAAATATATTCATATTATTTTCAATTTATTTCATTCAACCATGGTTATTCTAGATATTTGAAAGCTTAGAATTTTCTCCACATTTTCTCTTGAAATTGGTAAAAATATTGAGAAATATTTGTATTGTAAAATTTTCTTCCGCATTTATTAAAATTCATTTCGCTTTATTTGACCAAAGTTTGATTAATTTCAATTGATTTTAAAAGCTAAGAATTTGAAGTATGCGACACTGGAAGATATTTATTGACTTTCCTGCAAGACAGAAATTATTAATATTAGAACTTGAGCAGATCCGTTTTTAAATCGAAGAAGACATTCGAGGCCACTATACTGAATGAAAATAGTCGCCTTCTTATTCTTTATTCAGTTATCTTTCTCGTAAAAATTATAAACTTCATCCGCGATCTTTCACTAAAAATAAGTAGTCTTAGTTTTTGTGTAATTAATTTCCACTGAGAAGGTCTCCGGCATACCACCAGTTTCTTTATTCCCTTAAGTTGTAAGAATGGAGGTCTATTTTTTCTTGCCTAGTTTCACGTAATAGATGAATTTCAGCTTGCTCTGTCTTGCTTGAGAATTTAAGTGTTTGTGGTGCAATAAAAAACTTCTGGAATGTGTGTCACTTCTGCTTCCACTTTATTTTACCAGAAAGTTGAAATTATTTCAGTTCCGGAAATTATTTTATTGTATTTAATTATCTTGTAAATTATTCATCCTCGTCATCATTAATGGATGCCATACTTGATGTATGTAAAACCTAGTACACCGTTACTTTTTAGTGATTTAAATGTCAGTTAACGTCTGTAATAATGTTCTATATGTAAATATGTTCTATATATTTATATATTTTAAATTTGCTGATAATCTCCCGTCTTTGTTATTATAAATTTAAATTGACTGATTAAATTAATTTATTAATTAATTAAATTGTCCGGCCTGTTTTCAGGTCGGTAGCCTCATTTCTCAGAGCGCTTAATATTTTTATCGAGTTAGAAAACGTTATCGGTGATAATAATTATAACACTACGTGATATGGAGCACTTCCATCACATTCAAGCTTCTAGTTTCGATTTAATTTTATCAATGCTTTCGCTTTTTAGCGACCCAGCTGGTTTTCAAAGCCTGTTGGGTGCCCGGTCGAAAAAAAGGGTGCGGAAAATCCTGTTCGGGGCGCAGTATGGCTGATAAAGTAAAGTCGAGGAAAAAAATAACACATTGGCAAGGGGATTCTTGGCCTAGTTAAGGGAGGGGAAGGATAACAGTAGGTACCCCCCTCCGTGGGGTGGGTACGAAGGCGGACGTAATGGAAAGAGGAGTATTTGGTCTTTCCTCGGGGAAGGCGCGGTTGAGTGCAAGAAATAGACATTCCTGGCGAGGAAAACGAAAGGAATGCAGTGGGGTCACCGTCCACTTCCTCTCCCTCCGGCCGCCCCGCTCATTTCAGTCATGCACACAAGTTAAAGAATAGCGGAGATATCATGGGTAGAGTTGAAAAGAAGCAGCGAATATTACGTGAACCGCCATGCCGCGAATCGTTTTCAAAGCTCAGAATTATAACCCGTCATTATTCCAAGAAAATTTTCTTTTTTTTTAGGGATATCACGGGAAAAATAAAATATAAAATAGAAATAAAAAAATATAAGATAAAAAATATAATAAAAGTAATAGATGTACAAGAATTTCAATAGAAAAAAATTCCCCTGGATCGGGAATCAAACCATGGACTTATGGCTATCCGGGCCAATGCGCATGGTAAAATAAAATATAAAATAGAAATATAAGATAAAAAATAAAATAAAAGTAATAGATATACAAGAATTTCAATGAGGAAAATATTCCCCTGGATCGGGAATCAAACCATGGACTTATGGCTATCCGGGCCAATGCGCAGACCACTACGCTATCCAGGTTCTTTAATTTACATGGCAATTTCTTCTCATGGCAATTCTTGTATATTTCACCGCCGTTCACGCGGCAGGATTAGAAATGTTACAAAATAATTGATATTGATCATCATCGTAATATTGATTTTAATTAATTTAAAAAAATAAACTTTCGGCTATTTTCGTGCGCTATTCTCCCGCCATCGTTATGTAATGTAATTCACATTTTTTTTGTTTGACACTAAAATTTTTTTTTCATTTAAAAATATCTTTAAAGTAAGGTAATTTTATACGTAATTCCGCAAAAATACCCATTTTAATTTTTTTTAATATCTCCGTAGTTTTTTATGGATTTTGGCTAATAATTACAAAGAAGCTTTTTTCTTAAAATCGAAAGTTTTGAGGTTGCAAAGTCGACAAAAGCAATAAATTATTTTGTTATTCCCTTGCATTAACACAAGCAGGCAATTTATCTCACTTTTTTCTTTCCAATGCAATGTGCATACATATGCTTCATTAGAACTGTTATATGATTGTAAATGATTCACGGACATAAACTATAATTTTGAATAAAGCACATACGTGAACATTCGTTCGCCGAACGAATGTAGCAGTCAATTTGCGACTTACTCCATTCCGATAGGAACAGAAATGTAATAATTCACATTTTGCAGTGGTCGCGGAAACGTTAGAGCTTCGTTCCATTTTGATTACACAGCGGAGACAATTTGTCGCGATGAAAATTAAAAGGAGAGTCGCCGTGTCTACAGATGATTGATGATTTGCGATTTCAGAAAACCAGAGGAGAGGAAAAATCCGTTTCCGACGTTTAATTATAGATGGCTCTCCAGTATGTGCGGGATGACGTGTCTCTCTTCGAATCCATATATCGGCTTGAATGAATCACATGCGAAATGTGTTCTAGTCTTGGACGGCCTGTTTTCAGCTCCGTGTTATCTTGTGATTGATTTATCCTCGTCATCATTAATGGATGCTATAATCTATGTGTGAAAAACCTAGGAAACGGTCGAATTTTTAGCGGTTTTTTAAAGGGAGTTAATATCTTTAGTAATTTTCTAGTATATTTATGTACTATAACTTTGCTAATAATCAGTGCGTCAGTGTAGGAACTCTTATTTTGCGGGCGAGGAAAAAATTCTTGACGCATTAATTTGTATTTATTACCGGCCATTAAAAAAAAATCCGTGTATTATTTTGAGTGACTTTTTAGATCATTATTTAATAAATTTTTTCCCCAAACTTAAATCTGTCCTTTCAAAGTTATATTTAGGTTATGAAGCAATTTTTTCTGAAAATAGCTAGCTAGCTAGTACTATTTGGCCTTTTACCTTGCACCGTCGAATCTCGGTAAATTGCCATGCGAATTAAAGCATCTGGACATCGTAAATGCCGCTATACACGGTGAATGATCATGCGAATGAAATCATTTGCCGTGCTTAACGGAAATATTCGCGAATGAACCGTCATGCGCAAGATCATGCGGTGAAAATTATAACGTGTTCTATTTTGCCCGCATGATCCTGTGAATTATCACGTGACCTTTCTTACTTATGCCATTCTTCCGATTCACCTGTCCTTATACGATTGTTTTCATTAGGTTATCATTAAGCTTCATAAGTGATTCATATCTCATAACGTGGCCAACTAAGTTGTCCCGTCTTCTACTTAAGGTTTTTAGGAGGCCTCTCTTTTCTCCCACTCTTTTTAGCACTTCCTCGTTACTTAAACGGTCTATCCATTTTATCTTTATCATTCTTCGGTAGCACCACATTTCGAAAACTTCCACTATAGACTTCTCTGCTGCTGTCAACGTGCAAGCCTCGCTTCCATAGAGAAACATGCTCCATGCGTAGCATCTAATGAATTGTTTCCTTACTTCTATGTTTGCACCAAGAAGACTGCATAGAGGAGGTCCAATGCCACCCCACAGAAGGCTGATTTCAGTTGCCACTTTGGTCGCATTTAAATCGGCTTTCAAAAATGTCCACGGCGCGGTCATGAGTGCAATGCGATCCATTTTTTTCTATTATTTTACATTATAATGTTTGTCATAACGAGGAATATCATCGAAAAGTTATGAATTTGATAGATCACATCAGCATGTGTATAAATTTCGGTTAATACCCGATATTATACCTTATTTCCCCGTGAAACTCGGATCAATTTGTCCGTCAGCGACGCCAATGGTGACTTCTGTAAACATATTTACTTGCGCGGTGGTTGACAACACATTAAGAGGCGACTTGGGAATCCTCTTTTGTAATATTCGTGGTTTGCACTCTCAGCTGTAAGAAGATACTACTTTTTGAAGCAAGCCCTCTTCGCCTGCGTTATTCTACTGACTATTTCTTTATTTCTTCGTCCATCGTTGGTAATTCGGCTTCCAAGGTAAGAAAACTCTTTCACCTCTTCAAGCTTATTCTTATACATCGACGTAAAGATGCGGAAGCAAATCTCTCCAGATCTTTGCTCTAGACCTAGATCGAAGATTCATGTTAAGGCCAGAAAGTAACACTTTGGAAAATTTCCTTTCACGAAGCCGCGATCCGGTGACAATGAAATGTTTCTTTCGGTCATAAGTGGAGCGGGATTCGACTCGAGACTAACGGAAAAGTAATTTTCATGAATGTGGTCACTCATCCGTGCAATGTGCTGGCCAAGTTCGCTCGCGCGGCTGCATCCGTGCATTGTCTATCCCACGCAAGATTCCAGATTAGTCGTGCACTGATCTATGTTCGGGTGGCGCTTAATGTAACTCACCCACGACTCCAATGCCAATGTCTACTGGAGTGGAAAGTTTGTAATTTGCGTTTTCGCATCTGCACTCTTGACCATTAACTACTGGCGTGGGGTGATGGTAGATCTCCGTACTGGTAAATTTGTTGAAGGTTTTGGTGCTTTTCCGGCGAATCTTGTTGATGAAGTCTTCTCGGGAAGTCAGCCGAGTCAGGATGGACATTGCTGCCAACGTTTCGACGGCCTTCTCTGCCATCGTCTTAAGGGCGACTGATAGCCCTGAAGACGATGGCAGAGAAGGCCGTCGAAACGTTTGCAGCAATGCCCATGCTGACCCGGCTGATTTCCTGGTAAATTTGTTGTTTACTTCCAGAGTGATTTGGCAACATCGCTTAACTATTTAGTAGTTTCAAGTCTACTCCCCACTCGAGTCAGGATGGACATTGCTGCCAACGTTTCGACGGCCTTCTCTGCCATCGTCTTAAGGGTGACTGATAGCCCTGAAGACGATGGCAGAGAAGGCCGTCGAAACGTTTGCAGCAATGCCCATGCTGACCCGGCTGATTTCCTTAAAGTGGTGTATATTGCTTTATTTTTCATTTTGTTATAATAATGGAAATATGAGTTCCCAGGACCTGAACGAAAAGAAAATGAAAGGTGGTTTTCGTTTTCACAAAAAATTCAAGGTTTTTTCTAAAAAATATCAAAAAAATATTAAATATTGAAAATATCAAAGTATAATAATAAAAATTGTTGAAAACAATTTAAACTTTAAAAATTTATCATTAAATACTGATATTGGTCTTTGAATCACCACGGGACTGCGCCAAGTTGAGGCCGATTTTTCATTACATCTGTTATTATGTGTAAGTTAAAGTATACTCGATTGATTTCCTGAAATAGCTACTGGTAAATAAAGTCGAGTCATACTTTTAAAGAAGAGCAAAAATTCTCTTCTAATTCGTAGGTGTGTAGGGTTCCTCCTAATTCTTCTCCCTGATGTATTACCTTTTTGGCCAACCATTAGTTACCAATTATTTTTTACTTTCCCACAGAAATATTTTCTAAAATAAGAATTAATGACATTCATGCTATGGCCCCATTTCCTGAAATCAGCTTTTTGTTGTATTTTGTGAATGAAAGTACAAATAAAGCTGCCGCAAAAATATCTATTCGAGTCCACATTGAATTCACATTGAATTCAACTATGGATTTTTTAAATTCTCTTAATGACTTCTCTAATTGCCACAACACGCATGAATCATATCCCGATCCAGCAAAATTATTTTGACGTGAATTAGAGGAGTAATAAATAGACCGTCTTTCGCGGTTATTTTTTTTAGATTTTTTAAAATGCAGATATCTCTGCGAATCTTTGTTGTTCCGAGCATAAAGCATGCTGTCGTATCCTGTTCCGCACTTACTGCACAATGGCACAAATAATATGCGCACATCTTCCGTAGCTTACGCGTCTATCCTCCTTTTTGGCCTAGCACTTCTATGTATATAGGCCCCGCTTGCCTTTTATACTACCTCCAACTTCCACATGAACGAATTACACGTTTGCATGCGACTTCCATTTCGATCCTTCTCATGTAATAACAGTTCTAACATCACGATCCGTTACGTTTGTTGTACTGTATTTTGTGTGAATGAATTGAATTGTTATGTACCGCGAATATCTAACGTTATATCCTACTTAATTTTGATGAATTGTGCCTTAAGACTGGATTTTTATTTGTAGTTTTTAGAATCTAATGTTACCAGATTCAATAGTATATTTGTTTACCGTGCGATGGAGGATGATACCGAAAACTCGTTTTCACGACAATTCAAAATTTTGGTCTTCCAATAACACTACGTCGGCAGACAATAAAATATAGGTCTTTCCCCAGTATATTTTTCTGGAAATGTGTTTGAAAATTGGAGCTTTCAATTTTGTTCTCATGGCGATGATTATTTTCGCATTGGAAAAATGTTTATCGCAATTACGATAGAGATGTCGTTGTGATAAAAAAACTAAACAGAATTCGTTACGCGACATAAATTAAATTCAAACACAGGCACGTCAACCTACGACTTTTTGAATTATATGCAAATGGATTCTGAAATTGACATCAAATCACGGTAGTTAAGAATAAATAGCGCTGCAATTGGTTCAAAAAGCTTGGAAAAATATCACTTTAGAATTTACAACCTAACATTTGTCCACATTCCGCGTTCCATATTTATTCATCTTTGCATCAATGGACAGATTGGTCATTAGCCATGAAAGCGTAATTTTTTAGCAAAACATGTGAATAGTACTTATATTGTTCTCTTCAGTTGCAGGGGAATACTACTTCGATGACATAAACGGTCGATGCTTGTTAAATATGAGTTTAGTTAAACTACAAAATTTTGGAATTAACATCAGTGAAAATATGAAGTAAACAGTTGAAGTAAAATCACGTGATCCTCCAATCTCTCCGCCTCAGAACCTCACGAACCTTTAAAGATCGCTGGTTAGCTTGAGATAAAACATTAGTTTAAACACATTACATTTGAATTATGCCATGCACTGATGCTACTCTTTTCTTTTAAGGCATCAATGAATGCAGAAATATTATTTAAACAAATAATGCGAAAAAAGCATTTGTTTTGACTCGTATAGTCACTGCGGAACCTCTTTAATACCCGTGCGGCCCAGGTAGCCTTTTTACCTATCACATGTGGTACTCTTATCCTTTTAAACGCCAATGGATGTCCTCTATGAATGAAAAAGTATTATTTTAAAAAAATAATACGTAAAAGAGAATTTATTTTGACTCATTCAGTCGCGGCGAAACCTCCTAAATTCCGGTGCGGCCCAGCTAGCCTTTTTACCAATCACATGTGCTGCATTTTTCCTTTTAGACAGCCATGGATGTCTTCTATGAATGAAGAAGTATTATTTAAACAAATAATTCGTAAATGAGTATTTATTTTGACTCGCTCAGTCACGGCGGAAACTTCTTAATACCGGCTCCGATTGCCTTTTTTATTTAGCTCCCCCTCTCCTTCTCACTTCCACGCGAAGAACGAATTCGAAATGCAAGAGTGGTGGGAGGGTGGAAAAGGGGAGGGAAGGACGGAGGTGGAAGCGGCGAGGAGGGGAAGGAGAGAGAGGTAGGGGAAGGGGTAGGACGACATATAAGGAGAGTTGGAGGGGGGGGAGGGGGAGAGGTAGGGAGGAGGCCAATGACCGGTGTCGACCGCGCAGGCGCGAATACACCACTGACCCACTTCTGAGGCTCCGCCGTGTTACGTAGCCGGAGTTCGACGACGACGTTGCCAGCCGGTCGCTCGCTTGGAGGATGGAAAGACAGGCTGGCGAAGCGAAGCGCCAGCTTAGCTGGTCGCGGTGGAATCTGGTACCGCGAGAAGCCACGGGGCGACGTACAGTGGTCCTAAATTGAAAGAAGCTGGCCAAAAGTCAAATTTACGACTTTTAAAACTATCAAGTTTAACGTGCATTCGCCTTCTACCGAGCATGCTTTACAATATTTAGCACCTTCTCTGTCTCTGCGATTATTTGTTTTTACATGTGTACGTGTCGAGAAAATTGATATGTGATGAATGGTTATCTACATATGTATATGTTGAGAGCAAAACGAATGTCCTATATAACTGATAGATTTTAGGGATATAAATCTAAACATGTGGATGTTTTAATTTCATTGATTCATTTCTTAAATTTTATTCATTAAGTTTGCTTGTTTTTGTATTATAACCCGGCAAATTTGCCTGTTTTGGTTTTTTATGTAAAAGCATTGCTTTACTTCGCCGCTTTTTATGCGGAGACATAGTTGAAGCCTTGGAGAGATATCGAAAAATATCACGGTATCTATTTAAATATATCGCGAATCCGATACTGAGTTTTGAAGATTGGCGATTACAAACTATTCCAGTAAAAACTGTGATTCATTGCCTGATTACGAAAATCAAAATATATAGCCAAATAATAAATGTCCGCCCAATAGAATCAGATATCGTGTGACATTTTATTGGGAGGCATTTGCAATGTGGTTTCTTGATAATAATTATGTATTTTGCTGGTTTTTATCTTCATATATTTACATATTTAGGCTTGTTTTGTTATTTTGGTTTAATCAGCCTTGATGATGTTTAATGCATTTATCATTTATTCTCAAATATCAAGCGCTTAGCGGAATAATTATGAAAACATCAGGTGCCAGTAATATAAATGCTCAAGAAAGGAGTTTTTTATGAAATCTATTCTTGTTCATTTTTATTGCATAAGAATATTTCATAACTTTAGCTATTTTACCACACTAATACCGGTGTAAGGGTTTCAATATTAGCCTAAGCTTTTGGTTACCTCGTATTTACCTTGGGTTCTCTTGTACATATTTATTCTAAGGTGTATATAAGCAATGTGTTCTGAAGAAAGGGGGATGGGACTGCAGATAGGTCGGAGAGAAATAAGTCGGCGACACATGGTGCGGGAGCCGGCATAAATTCTCGTCACGGACCCGCACAGAGCGCCGCGTTGCGGAGATCGTGGAAGTAACAATTTATATGAAGAGCGGGTTTGACTAGAGTTGTGGTAACAATGGTAGCTACGTAGTTTAACATTTTTTTAGCCGTGTATTGGCAGATGATTATGGCCGTTACCCTATGTTACAAATCTGAAGGATGTAGTATTTTTAACGCGAGAAATTCACAATGGTATCACTCGCGTGATCATTTATAAGGTATTTATGTTATATTACCTCCACAGGCAAAATTCATTTTTTTAAGCCTAGAATATTATTGTATTGTATTTATTTATGTATTTTGAAGGTACGATTTGTATTATTTCAGTAGATAAATGAACAGGTTTGTGTAAAGGTTAGGTAGAAGGTGTTAAATATCAACGTATGTTTATACTATTGTTTATTCTTCATAACTCGTAGATCCAATAATAAGGAAATGTTAGAACTCTGTGATTCTAAAAATGTATAGCTGATGAAATGCATTGACTTGATGCCGAATCAGCCACGATATTGGAGTTTTATACCAGCTTCGAAATTGATAAATTTTTAATTATTCCTGTTTTCTGAGAAATTATACATTTCTTTCCTTCCTGATTGTTCTTTAATCATTCCCATGCATGAACTATGAAATAAGGAAGCCATTTTGTCCTTATGCGTGCTTTCAAATGCTCTCATCTAACTGTTCATGTCAAGAGAGTCCAATTAATTACACTCGTATTAGATGCTCTGGCGATTACCCATGTATTTTTTTTAATCGTTGCAACACACTCTTGGCTGGCGGCCTCATAGCCACGGCGTATCTTCTCGTTTTACGCTTACGTATCTCTGGCCATCTTCCGGTGCACTTTTTTTACTGTAAGGTTTTCTACTTGTCCATTTCCTCCTAAGAGTACGATGGAGTTTCGTATTTCGTAAATAAATTAAGACCGGAACGTCTTCGGATCAGGAGACTAAGAGACTATCCTAAAAATCACATTGCTAAACTTTTCGCTCGTAGACTGACTTAGTAATAATTTACAGAAGCCATGAAATCAAGGAAATGTGCTTTAAACAAAAGCAACTGATAGTTACATTCATTAAGGGTGAACGCCCTAACATTATACTCCCCGCTATACATAAAGGTACTCATCCCTAAAGTATATACTGCCCGCAATACACAATAACTTCCCTATAACCTTATTCTTTCCATCTGTGATTGAATTCTTCATCTTATAAATGTCACGTTTAACTAATTCAAAAACATAATTGATTACTTCATTGTTAATAACAAAGCTTTACAAACACACTTCACAACATTTTTACATCTACAGCAAACGCATATAAAAATGATATATTTATGCATAAATGGAAAGGAATTTATTTGAATACGACTCTTCACAAGTACTTGTAACAATTATTTAGAAGAACTCAAGTTAAAAAAATCTTGAGTGCTTCTATGAGGGACGAAGTTGTGAGATAAAGAGTTATTTAATGGGATAAAGTGTATTCACGAGGGAAGGAATTATGGGATAAAACTCCGAGTTGATATGAGGTCGCTATCATAGCAACAGCAGACCGTTGGCACGAATCGAGCATAAATCCATTTGCACACTGCTATAACTAAGCACTTGGCTTGGCGCTCATACTGTTCCTTTCTTCGTGAATCGCCCGCAGAGAGTGATGCGGAGAAGTGAGGGCGAAAACCCCGTAACCTAAGCCGGTGTCTCTCGCGTGCTGCCGGGGAAATTGCGCTCGCCGCTCCTCTCTTGTTTCATCCTTGCCTCCTGATATTTCACTCGCCGCGACATGCGTGAGTGTGAAATTCAGTTTATGGCCACCTCATCTTCGCCTCCTCGTCGCCCGGGGGTGTGACCGTTTGTGCCAGGAATGCAGCGCGATGATTCCACACGCTAAATCTTCGTTAGTGTCTCGCCCCAAAATAAATAATCTCTCTTTTCTTATTTACCTGTACTTGGAATAAAAGAACTTGTCAAATTTCCGAATACAAAACTTCGTCGGCAGCCTTAATATAATCAACTAAATACATTTCGCATTAATTTAAATTAGTTAAGTGTATTAATTACCTCTCTTAACTTTTCCACACTAGGAATACAATACTATGACTCCGCTATCAAGATCCTTGTGTCTCACCACAAAAAAATAGTATCTTTCTTTGTTTTTTACTTACAATGGGAATAGAAAAACTTGTTCTCTATTAGAATGAAAATCTTTTCCGCTTGCCTTAATGTAATCAATTACATTTTTAATTAATTTAATTAAGTTAATTTTATTTAATTACCTCTCTGTCTTTTTCTACTCAAGTAAAATATATCTGTGCTCATAAACTTAGGCTGAAAATATAAATTATTTCGATATTAATTTCCTAAAAATGAACAAATTGTTGGTTATGTGGTTTCTGTCATAATTAATCCAATTTTATTATATATTTATTTAATTCAGTTATATTCATTTATTATCTCCATTAATAGTTTTTCACGTTTACTGAGCTCATATTTCCACGGTGTTAAATGAGAAAATGGGAAAACCTTATTACGCCCTTTTTATCTTTTGAGTAAATCATCACCTACCAAATTATTGCGATAAATATAAAATACAAGGTTATTAATTTTGTTTTCTTTTTCGTTTTTCAGGTGAGTTAAATTTTTCTGAGTGTCATGCATCGTTAACTTAGCCCAGCAGTCTCGGTAAGTAAACTGTTTTGACTTTTCAAATCGACATGTAATCTTTAATCGATTTAAACAGGATCGTGTGTTGTTATTCAATGTTGCGTTCACATTCAAACACATGGCTTATTTTCGATAGGAATTTTTTTCCAAAGAGGCGGTAGAGGTATAATGGACTAGTTTAATCTTAGTATAGTTTAGAATTGTGGTAATTGAATGAATACTTGCAATTTTCCACCATCATAAAATTTATTACGTTCTAGTTTTCAATGCTACTACATAATCTTTAGAATTCAAAAGGTGCCTGATGCATTAAATTTATACAATTCGGAGGAAGTAATATTGTATACATTGAATGCCATGTACACCATTCGTATCAAGTTTATGCTGTAATATTGAAGCATAAGTCAGAAAAACATTACAATCGTGGAAAATTACAAGTATTTATTTCAATCTGAAAAACGCTTGAATTTTCGAATTTAATTTAGAATTTCAAGCGATACAGGCAAATTTTTCCAATGGACACACTTTAGAAATACTTGTATTATCATTTCAAAAATCATGAAAGCCTATTTTGAGTTTGCTAAGCGTATTATTTTCCTTTTATATGCTTTTTAAACTTGTCAAGATCAAATTATCGAAGGCTGTTGCTTCTTCACGTCTTCAATTCTTTCCGTATAAGTCACCCTAAGAGGTTCGGGAATGATATCGTGCCTTTTTATGCAGTTTTATAGCGATTACGCCACATCTCAGACTCGATTATCACGATCGATCGTTCACGAGGCATGCAAATTCCATAAAACCGAAGACACGAGAGGTTAAGTTTTGCTTTCTTTTTCAACCTATCGTCCAACCAGGTGATCAATTTCCCGTCTCACGAATGCTTGTCCTCTTCAACTGTGAGAATGCGAAGAAAAGACAGAAAACGTGGAACCGTAGGCATAGCATTGGCTCCTTCGTGGAAGAATGTCTCCGACGTGAATATGACTGCTTTGAGTTCAACAGATTCAGGCTTCAGTTGGTGGAAGTAAGACATATTTAATTAAATAAAAGATCGTAGCACTTTTCCACAAGAATTTTTAATGCGTACAACGCGTTTCGGCTCACTGAGCCAGGTCTTGTACCAGATGATGGCTCAGTGAGCCGAAACGCGTTGTACGCATTAAAAATTCTTGTGGAAAAGTGCTACGATCTTTTATTTATGTAAATATGACTGCTTTGCTTAGAAATCCTAGCGTTAAGTTTACACACTATCTTTTTTCGTATGACGTTAGTAGCATAGCCGCGGGGGGGTCTGTGTTAAAACCCCCTCCCTTGAGCCTTTAACGCTTTTAATCCACCCGATTTATATACTTTATTTTAATAAATACTCGTACAAAATTGCTGTTTTTGAGTCCTAAAAATCACGTTTCCACATCAAAACTCCCAAAATTTTCAGGGGAGGACTCCCGGACCCCCTTTGCACTGGGGCGTTTTTCATACATCCCGTAAGGGACCCCAAAATCTCCGGATACCCCCCATTTCAAAATCGTGGCAACGCCACAATATGACGTGATACATTATTTCAAAGACATACAAATACATCTCAGGATACGATGATCCCGATTATTGATTTTTACTTTATGCTGCAGAATATGTTTTTCCGTAAATAATAGCTCCAATTCACTTTCTAAAGCTCAACAACGAGGTGTTTTGCCATCTACAATTTTTTAAATCCTCATAGTCATTTTTTTTAAGTTGGCAGTATTTTGTAGTCATATTTGCATTGGTGTATTCTGCAAAAATTGACCATTCCGCAGTTATTGTCCTCTCTGATATAAATTGCTACTTATAACTAGGCTCATATAGCTTTTGTGTTTCTGTTTAAAAAATTCCATTTAACGTGTTAATTTTTGATCTATTTTATAGCGAAATGTGACTACAGCTTTAGTAATTTTGGAAGTATGTACTTCTGAATGTTTGTATTCGTGTCGTATTGAATCAAATGGGCTCCTCACCTCCTTTTGCATGAAAAAATAAAACGCCCAGGAGCTAAATCTTGATTTATAATTGGTGTTCCCTGAAGTTTGTTAACGGGGGAAAAGGTTGTAACTGTGAGTTAGGGAGAGCGCGTATGCAGTAAGAAACAATAAACTCTGGAAAGTAATTCAATGGTCGATAGTTTAAGGCATGCCATTCGCGTTCGCAAGCCCACGATACCTTCCAATAACTTCGTGGCCGCAGGGAGGCAGTCCATTGCGAGTTATCGTTCTCAAACCCCGTACTATTTTGCGCTGAAACTAACTCTATGAGGATTAGCATAGACTTGCGACATCCCTCTCAATTGCGTCTCAAATTATGGCATTCTACCCCATTGTCTTCGCCGCGCTCCCAGCCCGACTACTGTTCTTAATTACTCTCGTTCAGTTCAAATAGGTGGTGCGATAAAGTAAACCTTCCCGCGCACAACCTAGGTTCTAATATGGGTGATGCTAAAGGCTGACACGATTTAAGTTGGAGGGTAATGGCTGCTTTCATAAGTGTAACGTTAAATAAATCATGCGATCCAAGGATAGTAAAAGAACCATAACATTATCCTCTAATTGACTCACTACACTTTATCATACATGGTATTTTCCGCTAGTAGAATATTAATTAATTCATTTCCAAGAATTGTGTTTTTACATCTATTTAGGCGTGTCAATCAAGAAATTTGGTGATGATTTAATAAACAATGAAACATTTCGCGCTCCTATAAATTAGAAAACTGTGTACTTTCTTATTTAAAAAAGGACTACTCTTAATTACCCGAATCCTCTAGAAAGTTAACAATAATTTTGGATAATTTGCTTTTAGGTAACTTGTTTCTTCAAAGTTTAGAATAGTTCCACCGCGAAGTGGAATGAATTTTATATCTTAGATGCTTCAATTCTTTTATTTTATTTAGTGATATTTTATTTCGGTGCATAGCGTTAAGGTTATTGCCAAAATACAAGGATAACTGTCGAGCTATATCCTCTCGCGGCATTGTTCACCTGCATAGAATGTTTTATTTGTGGCACCTGAATCGACGAAATTTTATCTAGCTCGTAGCTCGTACTTCGCTCCGCGGTATCGTGGCCTATTCATGAATTCCGGCTCGCCCCTTCCCTAGTTTCTCGATTTGCCCATAGAGTTCGCTCCGCGTCCTCTGTTGCCTGGATCGACGGAATTCCAAAGTTGTCTCTTCCTTTTCTACTTCCGCGCGGCCATCGTCCGTCACTTGTTTTCGGAATCGCCCTGGACCCACAACCACGTCGCGTGAGTCAGGCGTAATTTATTTATACACCTCCCATGCTTCCTGCGAGAATCCGCCTATTCCCCGACTGCTTGCTCTCCACCCTAGCGAGTGAACGTATTTCATCGCGAATCCGCAATTCTGTTGTTGTTGTTTTCGTTGACATGGGGATTCCACGCAGATTGACATTGATTAATTCGCTGTGGTATTAATTTATCATGTTATGCTTTGATTACTCTGTCCATATCTTTATCATAAAAAGTAGACCGTAATCAGTTAAAATTATTCCTATATGTATAAAACTGCTAATGAGAGACCCAGGTACCGAGATTGTTATTGATGGTTGAAGTAAATTCTGATAGAAGTTTTACTATGCTTTCCTTCGGCGTAAGGCGATATTCTACCGCAATTATTTCCATAACAATTATTTTCATTTGGACTATCGGCCTGTCAAAAAAATGTTCTGAGACTTAAATAAAAATTAAATTTATTTTTTCCAGTACATTAGTGATTAATTTAGTGACCAACTACAAATTTTTAATCGATGTACAGGTAGTACTCCAGTAAACAGTGCAGCGGAATTCTACCCCAATTATTTCCATAACATGAAACCCAAAAACATAACAAAGAACAAGGAGAATTACTTACTCCCATTTTCTGAGCAAAAGCATCTTTTAGCCTGTCGACCTACATAGTCTTACTGGTTTTAGGTAAGTTTGTGCTTGCAAACTGTCAAAAATAATGTCTGAGACTAAAATGAAGTATTTGTCTGCCATTAGTTTATTGATTAAATCGGTGCCTAACATCAATTTTGTGACTCTTTACGTGTGGTACTCCAGGATACAGTATGTTATGTTTAGTAATATTTAGCCTTTTCGAAATTATCATTTTGGTACAAATGGTGCTGAATTTGCTCAGAGGCTAAAGTGGCTGTCAAGGTAAATTCAGCGTAACCTTGCGTCGGCATCTAAGCAACCCAAGAATAACTTCCCGTCACTTTCCCCCGTTGCATCATAGGCGAGCTTCCCCCCCCCTCTTCTCCGCCCCCTTCCACACCCCCACTACACCTCCTTACCTGAACGCCTACTTATTTCTGTTTGCATCTCCTCGCTCTCAGCCTCCATTTTGATTTTTTCTGAATCTGTTGAAGTTCCTTTTCTGCTATGCTCTCTTTCCTTCAGAGTTTTCAGTCACCTTGGCGACATCTCGTATTTTTATTATGGAAAATAGACAGTAATTTGTTATTATTAATCGTAAATGTATGAAACTGCTTCTGAGAAAGCAAAATACCGTGATACTAGCTGAAGGCTGAGGTAAAATCTTTCTCAACTGTTGGCCTATCAAAAAATGTTCAATGTTGTTTGCCAGTAGATTATTTAGTGCCAAGCTTCAATTTTTGTATCACACTGCGAGTAATACATACTACTAAACACCATTTTTTTGTTATAAATGATCCACAAAATAAGTTAGTACCGTAATAAATCGATGAATATCTAAAAAAAATAATTTCGCAATTAGTTTTGAATTTGTATTTGTGCCTTTCCACTTTGAAATAATATGAATGAATTTGATGAAGGTTTTTCTGGTTAATGCCGCGTCGACTTATTTTTGGTGGACGACAGTGATTTTATGAGTCGACGGTCGATTTTATGAGGTGAGAGACGAGGCGAGATAGGTGATGAATTATGCCCAGAACATATCGGTTTCCGTATTCGTTTCTTTATTTTATCTGGCCGGCTTTATTAACTTCTGTAAAATATGTAAAACGCGCTTGAGAGTGCATGCTAATTTTCAAAACGTTATTTCATGCAGAGAATACCGTCATTTTCTTATTTTTAGATCGAGGAATTTTAATCTTCCGTGGTAATTTACTTGTTATGTCAGTAATTATTGTTTCCGCTGAGGAAATAATTAATCGATTGCGAGGAGAAAGTAGTTTAATGCGAAGTAAAGGGCTCCTTCCGTCATTACTTTTTTTTGTGTGTTGAACGTCATTGATCTCCGTTTACTCCTTGGTTCAGATGATTTTGCTTGGTTGTATTGCCGTGTTGAATTAGATAATTACCTCGCCAAAATTTATACTAAATTTTGATGATACTCGTAGAATAATTAGAGAA
This sequence comes from Ischnura elegans, assembly GCF_921293095.1. Lineage (NCBI taxonomy): Eukaryota > Metazoa > Arthropoda > Insecta > Odonata > Coenagrionidae > Ischnura > Ischnura elegans. The sequence continues at coordinate 58,967,358 of NC_060254.1, read as the reverse complement.
CACTCAATGGTATTTGGACAACTATTCTGTTTTATATAGTGGAAAAATATGTTTTAGAAAAAAACATCCCCTTAACACTCCACTTATTATTTTTCCTGTGTTTTGTCTTGGTGAGAAGAAGTAATCAAGCTCATCATGATTTGTGGCGGCGTAATCTTTGATGTAACTTTCAGATTTACGTATTTATATTTTTATGTTTATGTTTCCCACGAAATTATCGCTCCAATACCTTGTCTAATTTGTTTTAATTTTTTAAATATTTGTTTCGATTTTTTCCTGTGACGGCTTACTCAGTTTAAGTCCCAGAATCGGTCTAATCAAATCACCTTATCTAGAGTTTAACAATCTTTTTATGATTTAAATCACTGACTACATGCGTGAGTGTCCGATTGCACTCAAGTTCACTAGTATCCACGACCGTACAACATATTCTAATTTGTTTTATTTTTTTAAATATTTGTCTTTAATTTTTCCTTTGACGGCTCACTCAGTGTAAGTCCCATTCCTGTGATGACTTACTATACCATCCATGTAAAAGTGCCCAGGTCCAAGGGTAGGACTGTGGCCTCATCTTAATGTTAAATACATGCTAAGTCAAGTCACTGAAAGTTCCCGCCAGAATTGGTCAAATCAAAGCACCTTATCCTGGAAAAGGCTATTCGGGCTTCCAGCCGGGTGGTCTCCCTCAATTCTGCCTCCATCCCGCTCAAACCCTGATGATGGAACCCGACTCGTGTTCCGAAACGTCGACAGAATGGAGGGAGACCACCCGGCTGGAAGTCCGAATAGCCTTTTTCGAATATATTCGCCGCGAAAGCATCAGATTTTACTTCACATTATCCTGGGTTTTACAATCCTCATGAGATTTAAATCCCTGACTACATGCATGCGTGGTCCGATTACACACAAGTTCACCCGTGTCCGCGACCAAACACCATTCTCTTCCATATCTCTTCGTTATCGACCTATTTCCTCTCCATTCATCCTTTATACTGTCATTCTCTCGCTTTCCCTTCTTCCGCCACGACTCAGTCCCTTCCGCAACCCCCCCAACCCTCCCAGCAATCTCCTGGAACGATCCCCAGCCCCTCCTCCTCTCCTCCTGGGTTAAAACCCTCCCCGAAATACATCAATCTTGAGAGCGGTGTGTCTCCCGGCCCATCTAACGTCACACAGCGGGGGTCTCCCTCCGGGTTTTATGCATACTTGCCCCGTTCCTCCCTTCCCAACCTTCATCACCCTTACCCCCTCCACCCCTAACCACACTTTAGCACCTACTTCCACTACAGTGGACTCATGCTATTCGATTATACCGAAGCCCATTCCGAGACGTGGCCGCAGTATTTGTTTACGATGTATAGATATAAGTTCAACGGATTGAGATGTGAGATCGTGAAACACGAATTTAAATAAAATGTAATTGCACTTTTTAATGATTATTATAATGATTTTGACCGAATTAGGCTCTAAGATTCATCCATAATCTGGTACATGGAAAGTGCAATTTTATTTTTTTTTATGAAATGTAAACTAGGTAATAATTTTTCATATCGAGACTTCCTTCGAAGTTCTAGTGTTTCTTGGCAAAATTAAGGCGCTACGATCCCTGACAATCAATGCATCCCTTTCAGTTTATCAATAATTATGAGAAAAGTTATTTTAATAATATGAAAGAAATTGTATCAATTCAACTAATAACTTTACTGACAAAATGCAGATGTATCATCATTGTTACTCCCCTATTAACACTAGCACCTCTTTCGCAACAACAGACCCATGCGATTCGATTATACCGGAGATCATTACGAGACGTGCCCGCATTATTTGATTACGATGCAAAAGAATAGTATCAGCCGATTCAGTCGTGATATACATGGTGGAGAAAAATGATGCCTCGAAATTTTAACCCTTGATAGCTGATGCCAGTAGGAATCAAAATGATCGAAGATGTTTAGATCGAAAATGGACCAATTACAAACTACAGAGACTTTGAGGCAAGCGCTCCGATTAGTCACGAGTTTCCCTGTTGCTGACGGACTTGATAAACGGAAAGGCAAATGCTGGCTAAGCCTTCTTACTAGTCGGCTTCAAAATTATATGCTTATATATATCTGGGCTTCAGTGTATGCTGTAATAATGAATAATACTTCATTTTGTGGATAATTTTATTATAAATTCTGATTTATTTTTTGTTTTATGAAGATTTCAGAAATTTTGACAGGTCAGTGCAATAAATGACTCCGCGCCCCGTAAAATTAGCCGTTTTGTCAACATCATGAACTTAGTAACTCAGCCTAGGGAAAACTACTACGTCTACAGCATTCATCCTCCATATTAAGTTGCAAACATTCATGCAGATCAAGAAAATGGCTTTTGCGTATTTTTATAACGCATATATTGTTGTTAATTAGTAGCAGCAGTAGTTGTTAATTAAGTAGTAGTCGTAAGTTTAGCACTTCCTTCCACTACAACGGACTCATGCTATTCCATTATACCGGAGCTCATTCCGAGACGAGGCCGCAGTGTTTGTTACAATGTAAACGAATAAGTTTAACCGATTCAGATGTGATTTAGTGAAAGGCGTATTTGAACAAAATGTGATTGGAATTTTCCACAATTGTGTTAATGCATAACACGCGTTTCGGCTCTTTTACCAAATGATGGCTCTGTCGAAACAAGTCGTAAGCATAATCTTGATTTGGTGGAAAATTAAAGATGGTCATATTTACTGTTTTACAGTTCAAGTCCTTCCACCCTATTCATTGTGAGTTGTTTCATTTTAATTTGCTGGAAACTCGAACGGAGAGTAATTTCATTTCAAATATTAACATTAATTTAATGGCCGAATAAGTTATGTGATTGTGATACGTGTTATTTATCTATTAGATGTTACTTATTCGTGATAATTTATCACTTAATGTATCATTCATAAAGGTTTGATGCATTCTTCCTTGCTGTTTTCCAACAACAACTTTTATTAATTCTTTGATAAGCACATCCCACTTATTTAAAAGCAAATCCTTTGCCAAAAAAATGAAATGGTAAATGATATGTATTTTCGATTCGTTTATAAATGTCGTCCGTTTCAGAATGGAGTAAAATGAGGCGCGAATTTCGTATTTACTGCGCCTTCCACTTTGGAATCGCCTCCCAGTTGCCATGACGACCGAGCGTGAAAAGGAACGGGAGGAGCGGTGTCGTTCGTAAATAGCTTTTTCGGAGAGAATAGTTTTCCGCGATCCCTCAGAGAGGGCGACAGTGTCTTAAGCGGAGATGTTTCTCGCAGCGGAGAAAACGGGGAGATTTAATGTGGATTTCCTCCCGCGCTATGCCACGATCGTGCCTCCCTCTAACACTGTGGCGCCCCCATGCCCGGCGGCAGATCCGCGAAACCTATGTTAACACTAGAAGGACTAACGTCTCATGCCGATCTAGAAGGACCGTTACCAATCATTTTGTAAATTAAATTAAAATTTTGTGAAAGTAATTATTTTAAATATTTCTTCGTTTATCTAAAAATTAATGATACCTTGATTTGATACAACCTTTTCCGTTACTTATCCATACATCTGAGTATTTTTTTACAAATAATTTTACAATATAAAATTTTAAATGAGTAGCCGTCAAGTCGCTCCTGATTCCCCTGCCCTGATCTACCATACATCACTCGATACGGCAGGTATGCTGCTTATTTCCAATCAAAATGTATGTTAAATGCATAAATGTGCTTAAAAATAGCATCAAAATGGCCAGACGTTTCATAGGGTAGTGAATTCCCCGATTAAAACACGCGTTACCGTTGCACTAATAAAATAGAAATAAACGGAAAAAATTAAAATAGCAAATATAGCTTAAAATACCCATCTTTTTAAGAAAAAAGTATTAACAATGTGCTAATCAATTTTAAACTCCCAAAAACCCAAGAAATAAATTGTGATGAAAAGCAGAAAAAGGTACGTTTAGTATTGAACTATCAGCTAAAATATCAAATCGCCAACTTGAAAAAGCCACCTTTTCGGAAAAAAAGGTATTAAAAATATGCTAACCAATTTCAAACTCTCTTAAAAACACAAATAAATTACGATAAATAACAGAAGAAAAGGTACGCTTAGTGCCAGCTGGTACCATGCGGTAATGCTAGGCGTTAATGGGTTAAGCAAGTAGAGGTTATCCGTAAAAATGACGGGTCTGGTACTAGTGTTAAACTGAAAATGTTCGTTTGCCTGGAAAGGGAGGAGTATGGTTGTGGAATGGGGGAGGTAGGGGAAGGGGTGATAGGGACAGGAAGTGGAGTGCTGGAGGCATGAATGGCTTGTTAGGTCTATCGGTCGTAAGGATGGGGGAACATTACAGCATCAAAAAAATCCGAGTCTCCCTCTCATCTTGTAAATTACGCGCGGGAAGCGTCTTTTTGAATGGATTTGGACGGCACGTGCTATCATTCCGCTTGTTCCATGGCCTTTCATCACGTTAAACGATCGTGGGATGTCGTGAAAATTGTCCCCTTATGTCTGACTTCTTTTGTTTCTTCACTCGAAAGCCTCGAAAGAACGAACGTATATTTAATGCGTAAAATTATGTAACCTTCAATTAATTCGAATGCTCTTTCATCTCAGAGTGTCTCAATAAGAATGAATCTCAATCAAGATGAGTAGTTAGTCATCGTCATTAGCTCCTACCATTTGGTGTGTTAAAATAATTTGGCATTTTTTTGGGGAAGTATGAACAATTTGAGTATTTTCTCTTTGCCTCTTTCATGATTATAGCCTCTAACCGCGGCGCAATCAAGCGGCTTTTTTATTTCCGCTTCCGATGCTTGAAAAATCATAAAAGCAACTCTTCCAGGTAACATTATTCAGCCATCTTATTTTTTTGGTAATGCAGCTCTTCTCTTACAATATTGGGCGCAGGGTGTTTTACGAAAGGCTTCAATCGAGACCTCTTTAATTATTTTCTTTGAAACGCAAAATTGTGACTCGTAACTTAAGTTTCTAAGGGAAGCGAAGAAGTTTATATAAAAAATTTCCTTTGAAATATTGTCTTGAGTTCGCTTTTGTCCTCCCTCGCCTGCACTCATTTCTTTGGTTCAGAATATCAAATCGATTTTTCTGGTGGAATACAAATATTCTGCCTGCTAGTTCATTCTATTTGGATAATTTGACTGTATTTCTTTACACCCGAGAGGTATTTTTGGAGCTGTCTTGGATCTACAATCTCATGTATTCCAATAGCCCTAATGTTGACTGTTTCATATTTTTCACCCTTCACTTCTTTACATTGAGTATCTTTCTCCCGTCATTTTTAGCCCGGTCAAAATAGACATTGCCCCTTGCATAAATTGCCAGCAAGCTGAAAATTCTCATGAACCTCAAGGATACCACTCGAATGAAATCCTGAAAAGTCCCCATCGATCCCGTGTGTGCAAAAAAATTTATTCAAGGTCAAAGGTCACAAAAATGAATTTTTTGCATTTTTTGGCCAAACGGTTAGTTTTATGATAAAAATTGCTCAGATCAAAATTGTAGATCAGAAAATTATCTACAAAATTGTCATTTCTGTTTTTTCTCTATGATTTACCGTTTCTGAGAAAAAGCCTTTCGAATGTAGGCTGGAGCTGTACTCTCCGTAATATGTTTGACTATATTGTTGCGTTCTCCGAACATTATTGGAACATTATTCATCATTATTTAAAAGGTTCTGAATCTGAAAGAAAAAAAGATTATGTTCTTCACACGTTGCCGCAGGTAGGTATAGTCCATCCTTTTAAAATCGCAAAGTTTGATTGAGTTAATCGAAAGTGGATGTAATCTCTCGCCGGCGTTCAATTTAAGTGAAAACTATGATCGATAGTTTGCCCCGTGGCTAAAGACAATTTTCACGGGAATGCTGGTGATTTATATAGAGAAACCTCGCCTTCCGCTCGAGAGAAAAAAGTTTGCGTTATTTCACGAGGAGGAAACTCGACCGGATTTCATTGAAAGTGTTCCGTAAAGTATAAGTAGAACACCTTCCTTGAAAACATATATGTGGAGAGTACGGGGAAATCCCTCGGTTAGTCATCACTCTGCGGGTCTTTATAATTTATCGTACGCTATTTTCCGTAATTATTTTAAATGATTCATAACCTAGTAACTCTTTCTCACTTAGCTAACTACACACCGGGTACATAATTTCGGATTTTAGTGTTTCTGACCAGTTTTTCATCTCATTCTAATTGAATCAAACGAATATTTTACCACGATTTGAAAATTACATATAAATAGAGTTTCATAAGTTTTTTGGTATACTTTCGAAACGGTATTCAGTTTTAAATTAAAGTTACTAGTACAATTCCTTACGTGTCATAATATTATTTTTGATGCCATGGTTTATTCTTATCGACTGATTAATGATATGATTGGCTTGTAAAATGTTTTTGTGGACCAGATGCAAAAAGTATTGCGGTAAATATAAATTGCTGCCTGTATCCACGTAAATTGAAATTTTATCTATTTAAATTATGAGGTATGGATTATCCGCGCCTAAATCGGTGAATAGGAAAGCCTTACGTCATTGATGATTCTTAACTTCAGAAACTGCCGGTGGAAAATAGCGGAACCAAAAAAATCATTCTGGTCAACCATAAATAATAATATAATAATAAATTTATTACTCGAATATGTCTAAAATTTATAGCTTTGTTAGCAAAAACTGAAGGAGCTTTAGGTAACTTCAGTGGTTGCCTAACATCAGTGTGGAAGCTACCATCGTTGAATTTAAATACAATGCGGGTCATAATAACTATTAATTTTTATGCATAATTAATATCTCATTTAATATGACTCATGGCAAAAAAACATATCATATGAAGAATATATAAGTACAATTGGAGAAACAATAAGGGCATAGAAGATAATACCAAAGTACAACTTTTTAGAGAAATATATAACTTTTTTAAAGCAAAAAATGTAATCATCGTCTTGGCATTTATTTGTCGCCTTCATGTCGAACAGGGTGACTCAACCGGTCATACATGGAAGGAGTCGATATGAAGGGGTGAAAGGGGTATTCGAAAACTGATGCCATGCATAATTTTTTTCAGGGATTCACGAACTGTTTTTACCGTTAAAATCCCTCCTGTTCCGTGCCTCGCCTGTTCCCTCTCAAAGGCTACCCGCCCTTAGCCCTCCTCGGGGGAAGATTGTATCAATCTTCCATAAGGCATAACTCCTTTCACGATTTAATAATGGGACTGGGTGGAATAACGGGTTATCCAGAAGGATAGTCTTGCTTTTGGTGGTGGGGAGATGTTAGGGAGGCAGCTTGGAGGTACACGGAGGGCGATAGATGAAGTGGGAATGGAACGAAGATGAAGTGGAGAGGTAGGAGAAGGAAGAAAAAGGGATAACTCCTCACTGTTTGCATTGTACACCCATCACGCGCCATCTATTTTCTCATCTTAGTTTCCTCCTCAATCACTAGAGTGCGGGGCGTGGGGTTTTCTTGGTTGAGCAGTACGAGGAGGCAGTTGTAGAATTGAATAAATTCAATGTAGGAATGGGTATGCACCGGGATGATTGGTATAAAACGTGTGACTCTGTTCACTGTACATCTATATTAACCGTTCATCATGTATTGAAGAAGTCAAAAAATTATGGAATATGAAAATAGATGTCAACCGAAATTGAATATATATTAGTCGATCTTCAGTCGTGAACTAGCCCTTTAGCGCTTTCTTTCTTACTGGGGCACAGGCGAGAAATGCAGCAAAATAAATTAATAAAATGCAGCAACTATACGAAAAAAATAACAATACAAATCTATTTTATTACATGTCCATATGCGGTTTTTTTAATTGATGAGGTTAAACTGGTTAATATTGACAAAATATTTTTATGTTTACTGAAATAAGCTATAGCTAATTAAATAATGGACTACCCAAGAGCCGATATATCGGACCACCGCACTAAAAGGTCTAGCAAAACCTATTCACACTTTAGCTCTTTAGGAGGTAGGTTACTTTTTAGGTGGATAGGCAACATATATTCAGCATATGTTTCGCTTCTATACGAGCTCTTTAGCTTCCTCTTAGTGTCAAACTGTAATCTTTCAACAACCTCATCAATTCGTTTCCGCATAGATGAGGTATTTATATACTTATAAGTCTAATTTTCTCTGTAGAGCTTCCTCCATAAGATCAAAATATTCCAACTTTAATATCGCATACTTATTTAATAACCAGGAAAAAAATCGGTGCGTTATCTATGAATGACGTCCGTACTCCAAGCCCTATATTATCGGCCTCCGAAACAGTGGCGTAAATATGGGGGGACGAGGGGATAGATCCCCCACAAAGCCTTAGAGAAATAAAAAAGATATTTAAAATTATTATCTAGATTTGAAATTTAATAGCTATATCTACTCAAAGTTAAAGTTTTTTGTACCAAAGTGTAAAATTTATATCAAGGCATGTCATTTTTCAAAATTTTTCCCGGAACCCTCTCCCCTCACTCCCCTGTTGTCTGGAGGGGGGTTCGCCACCCTTGGCCATCCCATCCCCCCCCCCCCAAATTATATTCCTATTTACGCCACTGCTCCGAAATAATTTCCTTTTGTGTTTTTGAGGGGTGCATATTCCCTTTTCCCCCATCCCTGAATTCAGCACACGGAGTATGAGGTGGCGAGAGGAGTAAGGGGCGTGATGATGTCACGAAAGTCGAGGAAGAAAAAAAAAAAAGAAAGAGAACCAACCGAATCATACGTGCGTGACGTAGCACGAATTCGGCAGGCTTCGGGAAACTTCGACTTTTCCCGTTGTTTTCTCTCCCTCTCGTGTTTTTTTTCCTTTTTTTCGGGGAAGATCATATTCCCCCACTCGTCTAGTCCCATCATCTCAACAAGAGCCCACAGCCCCCAGAAGACTTTTCTCCCTTTCTTTTCCCCCGCCAATCAACCTCCCCCATTTCCTATAGCGCCACGAGGAGGGATTCTGAAAGAAGATAGCCTAGTGGACGATCGTGGCAGCACCGTCGCTTCTTTTTCGTTTCTCTCTCCATCTCCCTCATTTGAGTCCCACGGAAGGATGAAAGAAACGGTATTTGAGTTATGTGTTGCCATGGGATATATTTTTTGTTTTCTTTCATGTTAATCCTCTTCCGATCCCAGCGCGAATCTTTTACATCATATTGGATCATCGCCTGGATCTTTTCGTGGTTTATTCGGTGAATGACACGAAGCTCATATATATTATATCCCCTTCTTTCTGAATCAGCTGTTAAAAGATTTATCTGAACCCGGGCATGATGTAGAATGAAACGATAATCCTTCGCCCGACGAGGCGAGTTAGATAAGCTTTCGGAGAGAGGGGCGCTATCAATCTATTGCGAGGACCGTTGAACTGGCTCGAAACGAGCGTCACCTAGGATTTATTTAATCGGACGGTGTCGCCATCTATGAGTGTCACTCCGAACCAATCTTCCTCCGGCGGGAAACATCGTGGTGTCATCCCCGCCACCTCCTTCTAAACAGTCAATTTCCCAGTCATAGCGCATAAAACGTTTCTCTCCCACTCCTTCCATATCGTACCGCACGGGCGGCGCCACATGCTCATTACACTTCATGCGCCGAAAAGTGTTCGCCTTTGCGCCTTCTTTTTTTTCCACGGCGTCTCCATCTCTCGCCCGGTCGGCTCACTACCGCCCCTCATCATCCTCTCTCCTTCTCTCTCTCTTTCTACATTCCTTCTTTTTTTATGCGACCATCTTCTTCTCCTTCCCCGTTCTCCCCCTCCTCCTCCCACGGCCATTCTCTGTGGCTCGACTCGTCACTCCGTTGCCTGAGGGACGTAGTAGCCGTCCGAGGTCACTGAACTCCTCTCCCGTCTGTTTCTTTCCCTCTCCTCCAAACGCTTCTCACGTGTTCCTCTCCTACCCCCTCTTCTACATCCACGTAACCGCCTCGAGGGTGTTTGGCAGAGGGTGAGCTTTTTTACAAACTACTCCTGCGCATTACAATTGATTGAAGCGTTGTACTAAAAATTCACGTCTACATCTACATAATACCCAGCGAGCCACCTCTAGGGTGTTTGGCAGGGGGTGATCAATCACCAGCATGCTGCATGCAATTGGACTCCCACATGCACACCACACGGTCCAAAAAGCGTCACGTATACTAACAAATTATACTACCATATGCTGTTAGAAATAATAATAAAATTAAGAAACATGCATTAAGTTTTACATAGGTAAGTAGGCTACACGTGAATATGCAGTCGGTGAGAGCTCTCATTAAGTTGATATGTATCGATCAATACTCGACATAGAACTACAGAATATATACCCCGCTTGATTGGAAATCATCAATTGCGTACTGCAGGTAAGCAATGGATATTACTCTAGCCATGCGATTGCACTTTAATTAGTCGAGTAAAAAATAAATGGTTCATTCAGAAATGGTATTCACTGAATGTATTTTGCGAAAGTTTTCCCTGATGGCTTTCAGAAACAATGGTTATATATTTTCTTATAGTATAAAGTCAATTTCATTACAATTCTTTCTTGATACTTGGCAATTTGCGGCACAGCTTCATTACTAACTCATCAAATCAAAAATGCATCCACCTTTAGGAACCGACTTCACCTGAGAGACGCGCTATCAAACCTGACCACTCGAGAAACGGCATGAACGGCCCTGATGACGATGAATGAGTAATTCGTCGAAACATTGGCTAGGGTGGAGATGGAGGGTCTAACCCGGATGAAAACCCGACAACGGTTTACATTAGCCATTTGCTGGGAGAAAGTTAAAGCTTTCATATCATATCATACCTAAATTTTCCTAATTCCGTCTTCTCTCGACACCAGTGGTGTAACTAGGAATATGCTTTGGGGGGGATGGAGGGGAATGGTAGGGGTACCCCCCCCCCCAGACAACAGGGTCCGGGAAATTAAAAAAAAGACATGCCTGGATGTACATTTCACATCATTTTGGTACTAAAAAATTAACTTTAAGCAGATGCAGTTATTATATGTCAAAAATAGAAAATACTTTTAAATATTTTTTTTTATTTCTCTGAGGCTTTGGGAGGGGTCTATCCCCTTATCCCCCCCCCTATAGTTACGCCACTAGTCCACACTTCGATTGCCTCCTGATCAATCCCCGAAAAACCTCTCGACAGCGTGAAAGGGGGAATGATTCGCTCCCAGACGACAGAGGCGAACGCTATACATCCCCCCTCTCCCACCCGCAGACTCGTCAGCAGCGAGATGTTTGACGGACGGAATGCTTTCTCAGACTTTTTATCTCTCGCCCTGTGATCGACGTCTCGGGAGTCATCGATGACGTGCGATTGCTCTCTTCCGAAATGGACGGGGTTGTTTGCGACTAGGCGGAGCGTGAGCAGAGAAGCCTCTTGAAGTGAACATCCTTACAATTCTAAAGAGTTAATACGAATCAAACCAGATTTAAGTAAATATTTGCAGTTTCCACGATTTTATTGATTGAAATATGGACGTTTTCCACTCCAACACACTTGATTTCTTTGGGTTTTATGGATCAAACCAGATTTATTGACTCGGTAAAGTATTATATTGATTTCCATCTTATTATGAGGAATCGTAAGAACATTAGGAGAGAAGAGAAGCCTTATGGAAGCCTTAATAAAAAGACGGAACAACTTAATTGACCACATATCGAGGCATTATTGCCTGATGATTACAAAAATCGAAGGAGAAGCGGATGGCAAGTATGAAAAAAAGGTGGGCCTCGAATAGAACATGGTTTCATAAAAGAATGGGGTTTTTTTAATAATATATAGAGGATAAAGAAGGATTTGGTTCTTTCCCGACGAATGCTGTTGATAAAATCTTCTCGGGAAATCAGCCGGGTGATGATGGCCATTGCTGCCAACGTTTCGATGGCCTTCTCTGCCATCGTCTTCAGGGATAGATAGGATAGTAGGCGAAAAATTCGAAAATAAAAAAAACATAAACACTATGGAATTCTGTTTTCATTTAAACCATGTTTACAACCACGCCATTATTTTATTATAACCCTGCATATGGGTAAGGAAGTAGGTAAAAAGAGAATTAATAGGTAGGTTTGAAAATATTAGCTGATTGGATAATTGATTGGAGAGCTGTACAAAACCAATCTCAAATCAACTCAATCGGTTTCAGCGTTTAAAGTACTTTTTCAGAGCTGTCTTAATAAATTAGCGTGGGAAATGAGTACGACTGTTTTTATCTCATTGCAATGAGATACCACAAATTAAGCTCTTCGACAATCGATCTGACAGAAAATTGATCTTTCTCCCATTAACTTTAACTTGACTTTAAGTAATCCAAAGGTTTGGATACGTAATGCACACTGTTAATTACAACTTTCATGCAAATGTGACCGTCTTCGCCTGAAGATAAATAGTTCTCGAGTGTATTTTTTCATTTGTTCCGGATTTTCTTTGATGCTTGCCGAATCGACTAATTTATTTATCAATTAAGTAATTACTCAAAGATGTGTTTGAAGCCTTTCATGTACCTTGCCGCCTTCGAATTGAGAGTCTGTGCACCCTGCCGGAAACGTAAGGTTTCTGTCACAGGCAGGGACGTTTGTTTTGTTGAAGTTCTTAAAAGTCGCCGCTAATTGGTTTCCAAAGAAAGCCCATTTGGCGTAGATAACTGAGTTCAAGCGAAATATCTTTCTTTTTGCTCATCGAATCGAAAAAAAATAATCGTTTAGGTTTCCAGAGGGGAAAGCCAATTCCACTTAACATCAATGCATCGAACGTCTTCATTCCTTTTCCTGCCATTTCTCCAAAACATTTCGTTTGATTTCTACTTCTGTGTTACGTTGAGGTTAACTTTATGTGTTTCCATATAAACCTGATCCAGGCGAATGACGATCGTAGTCAGATCTCACACTCGAGAAGAATAACACTTCCGTGTGAGGAGACTTATCAAACTTGGTGCTCCTACGTATTTTCCTTTTTATCACAATCTTAACTATGAATTTCCTTATGTCTTTCAAAATGGAAGCATGAATGAAAAACACAGGGGTGGAGCCTGGAGTGAATGAATATTAGTGGAATAACTAACTCAAAAACGAGCACGGAGCTTGCCTTGTGTCTAAATGATATCTGTATCGTGGTTTCCACTTTTCTACACCAACATCTACATACTACCCCGCAAGCCACCTAAAAGGCGTGTGGCAGGGGGTGTTAGGACACCAGCCGTTAACGCATAAAGAGGTAATGCGAAATTACGATTAGCATTTATTGAAGTCGTTTATGGTTCTGGAGAAAAACGAATTCCCATATCTCTCGCTTGGTCGGACCTGGAAATATAGTGGGGCTCTAATATTACGTTCTCCGTGTGGCTTTAAGGATATCCATTATCAATTGTTCAAGAAATCTAAGCCTAATTCGCTTAACGCAACGAGTCTCCAGCAGCTCCCAGCCTAATTCGCTTAACATCTGGGTAACATTGTCTGTATGCCTGTATGAGTTTTTGACGTACCGCGCAGCCTTCCTTTGTATTTTATTCAGTTCGCGGATTGTCTTTCTGCACCGGATCCAGGGGCGCCGACTTATAAAAAATATTGGGGGGGCCCATATCGGGGGTCTTTCCCCGGGAAGAGGTTAAATTCAAAGTGTGTCGCAGCACCGAAAAGCTGTCATAATTCACACCACCTGATTCAGTTAACCTGCTTAACCTTATAATTATTTGTTTTAACACATTGCTGAATTTATTTTAAAAGGTAACTATCGTCAAACATGGGAAAAAAATTACCAATATATTTTTGTTATTTCACAAAGCATAATATAACTTAATTATTTTCTTGAATTATTGAGGGGGCTCCGCCCCCCCAAACGAATCTTTGAGGGGGCTCGGGCCCCCTCAGGCCCCATGGAGTCGGCGCCACTGACCGGATCCCATACGCTCGCTGCATATTCAAGGTTTTTCGGACGAGTGCGACATGCAATTGCTGCTGTTATGTCCGCACGATGTTGGTTCTGAGTAAGCATTGATAAAATAAGCGTTTCATTCGGGAGCATGAGAATGAATTCTCACAAATCTCTCTCTATTTCAAGCTTGCCTGGACCCCTCAATTTTGAATGTAATTTATACCTTCGGGCAAAGGATGTGGACGAAGCAATTGCATAGTCGCTAGCTCAGTATAAAGGTTATAGATGGTTAACTCTTGCGCTTTAATTCTGGTAATTGTACATACATTATTTCCTCATACCCTGCATAACAAAATTGATCACATACTATGAGGCCTCGGAATTTTTCACCTGGCGAATGTGTTACAACTTTTCAGTAATTTTCGAGTTTCTTGTACCTAATGGGCTAATTTTTTTTTATTATCATTCTATTTTGATAAATAATTATTGCAATAATTTGATTAGCAACTTACTCATTCAGGCAGAATTTCATACGTGGTAAAATTGCCATAATGTTTCAAATCCTTCAAAAAGACTTGATTGTTGGCTCCGTTAACAAATTCCTTCACTAAGGAGAGTAGGTATATACATAATGTCGGCGGTAACGAGAGTATCGGGTAAATATATAGTTCTTGCAACACTCAGCATCCCTAAGGGTGATGCGTGATTGTTGCAGAGAATGTGCTAGTATGAGCAAGCGTCACAAGATGATCGTGATGAAATTCTTTTACGCGTTGGCCAAGCGAAGCGAAGCAGTGGAAGGGGCGATAGCGTTATAAAAGGTTGTCTAGAAATTCCTCCTGTCCGACGAGAGCCTCTCGGCAAATCCTCTCACGCCTAGAAATAATTTTAGATGGAGCAAGCTATCTCGAAGTGGATCTAGTAGTGGTGCACAGAGCAAGCGGCTGCGTCGCATGTATCATGGGTTAAAATTATGTATGTATGCAGCCGTTCCGTCACTTCTAGCGGTTATCCAAGAAAGGCATCCCCAGGTATACCTACGTTATTATTCCACGACATTCTTCAGTGAAGTGCCCTATATATTTTGCGCTTTTAATTCATGCGCTCAAAAATTTATTTCGCTTGACTCACGGGTGAGATTCGCCTTTACATATGGATTGGAATTCTTGCAATTTTTTTCGTTGAAAAAATGGAATTTTTCTGAGAATTTTTCTGAGGTTTTTTCTGACACCATGAGGCATCCAGGGGTAGCTGACCGGACCGATCGACTGGAGCGTTGGAACCCAGCGGAGAGGGTACCATGTGCCTTCCCACCTTCCCCTTAGAGGAAGACATTAAGGACAATTAGTGTATTTGTCATACTCCTCTCTAACCCCATCCTCAGTTTTCCCAAGCCCCGTGACTGTACACCCTCCCTCCATCCCCTTCCCCCGCCTTACCGCCCACCACCCCCTCCTACCTTCCTATTTAAGCACAGCGCACTTGATATTTTTGTACCTGATGATGCTGAAAAGCGAAACTGGTCGTATCAATAAATGTAAAATTGTGGAAATTGCTCCTGCTCTTTCATTTTCATTATGGAATTTTTCAATGGTCAACATTCTGAATTAGTAACCACAGCGACTGTGCTTTATTCCACTGAGTTTTTATTTGGTACTAATCGCTCGTTACGCTACTGCCTCATCATCAGGTATCCAAGGAATACAGTGACGTAGGACCCACAGTGACGCGTCGGTACTGGTACAGTAGATTCCGGTTAATTGGGACATATCGGGACTTTTGCACTTTGCACCAATTAAGCGGCTCCCCCAATTAGGCGAACTCTCTTGTATATGGACATAAAAAACTTTGAAATGGTAGAAAGAAGACTAAAGAATGTTTATAATGCAACATAAGTTTATTAAACTATTAATTTGATTAATAAATCAGCGATTTTTGTTAAATTATTATCATTTTTAAGAACTAGAACATTTTTGATAAAAATATTTTTCACAGCCTCGGGCGACGCTGAATGTCTTTTATTAAGTCCTATTAAAGAAAATTCCTATCCTCTTACGGATAGTATAGCAACAAAAGCTTTCAAAATAGGGTAAGAATAGGACAATTTGTGAAAAATAAGAGAAAATCGAAAGAGGAAAATATAAAAATATAGTATTCTGGAAACAAAAAATTTTAATTTCGTCACGAGTATAGAGTGTATGTCGCCGACTCATGGCCCAATAAAGCGGCATGCTGCCCCAATTAAGCGGAGAATACTCTGGGATATTCCTCTATTGGGTTTTGTTCTTCAGGATCTGCCCCAATTGAGCCAAGTAACCGGTGGACCCATTAAACGAAATCTACTGTAGGTACATAGTATCCAGTGGCGAAACTATGGCGGGGGGGTGGGGATGAGAGGATGTGTTCCCCCCAAAGCCTGAGAGAAATAATAATATAATTTAAATTTCTTGTCTGGATTTGATATGCACTAACTGCGTCTGCTTAAAGTTAAATTTTAAGTGCCAAAATAATGTAAAATGTACTTTAAGGCATGTTATTTTTCAAAATTTTTCCTTAAATCCCCGTTTCCATGGGGGGTTACCCCCACTAACCCTTCTCATCCCCCCCAAGGCCCCCACATCCCCTCACAAAGCATATTCCTAGTTACGCTATTGATTGATAACGCTGTGTATCAAAATATAGCTTCTGTTATAGTTATTATTATCTCATAATGATCTTCCACAGGGTTACGTCTAGAAATATTGAATTTAGGTTACCCTTCTTGCATCTACTTAAATATCACTGCATATTTTTTGTCGACATGATGAATTATGCTCCTAAAAGTTATAGGTAAAATAAAAATCAAAGATTTAAATTCTATTTTCCATTACATAAACCATTATTTCAGTGGGTTTCGATGGTCTTTTTAGTTCCCACTCTTTTTTTATCGCCACTTGACCTCAGTTCAGCGCAGAGTTTATGGATGCATTATTCTTTTACTTTACTTCTGATAGTTTTACATTGACACATACCGTATGGCCTATGAATTTTTCACTACACATGTGTAATTGTTACAACTTTTCAGTAATGTTTGAGTTTCTTGTACTTTATGGGTTAGTTTTATTTTATTATCATTCTATGTTAATGAACAATTACTTAAATCATTGCATTAGCAATTTATTCGTTTAGAGAGAATTTCATATTTGCTGCTATCGTGAAATATAGGAAATTAGGTAGCTAAAACAGCGACTGCTTTCGAAAATCAGTCAATCAATCATTCTCTCATTACTGTTCGCTCGCCTTGATTTAAGACACTATAGCATAGTATTTAGTCTTCAGTGTTACCATTTTTAGCTCTACATCCGTGAAAACTCTGCAGCGGGAACCAGAACGACGTCACACGGGAGTTTTCCCGGCATTCATAATTAGTCGTCGCGTTTTCGCGCGCTTGAAAATTTTCACTTTTCATTTAATCGCGAAAAATAGATATCGTCATTTTAAAATCTAAAAGCGTGAAATACGTACTCCAGGAGTAATAATCTTTCGATGTAGGCAATAAAAAAATAATAGGAAACCACCCTATTCTTCTCCAGAGCGTCGACGAATCCAAAATAAATGTTTCATCGGACACTTTTCTCGGGTTCAACGACTCCTCCTTCTCTCGCCTCCCGTTTAAGGCCACCTCGTAAACCACCCACACCATAATTGAATTTCAATCGTCTCGTTCAATATTAAATACCCGGTCGGGGGAAGCGACTATGAGGCGATTGCTCGCGTTCGATCCACGCTCTCGACACCAAATTTGAAACAGGCTCTCTATAGACTTGCATCTCGACGCTATTTACATCAAGTAATAGCCGTGGGAAATCGAAAGCTACGATCCTCCTCTAACGTATTCATTAGTACCCTTTCTTCTGTATTCCGTCGTGAGTTAGGGGTTGAAACCGAAGCTACATTATGCACTCTAATAGGACTATTACTTGTTAAGTGTGGGCAATTAGTCATCAATTACGTTTCATAGGAATCATAAACTGATATCGGCCACCGCATGCATAGCATGAGAAAATCAATGGTAGCATGTTTTTAAATTTAAAGGCTCCACAAAATTGTACAGTTGGTATTTTTGGACTTCATCTAGTACCCATTTCATTTATATGATCGACATGCTTTGGAAAGTCATTTGGAGTTGGACATTCTGGCATATTGAATCATACCATCTCGTTTCAAATGATTGTTAATATGAGAATCTTTGGAGTAACTGAACACACTCGAATTATTTCACGCTTCAATATCAAGTAAAATGTTTAAAAGTAAATCATTATTAAATCACGTTTCAGTTGTCAGGCATAGTATTTTACTATATTAGTCAAGATGATATCTTCGTGAATCAAGTTTTCCTCTTCTAATAATGCCAGTGCATTTTGAAAGAACATGCCAGGGGTATCGAGCTCCTACTCGATTCCCTTGAAAATATATTCATGCACTATTAAAATAAATTTGTATTAATTCTGTCATTATCGATGACTGAATCTGGTTGTCTCAAACATTTGTTGTTCGTAAAAACTTTGTATTTTTGTGCTGGGGCGCGGCTAAGAATTAAGACAAGGCGAGGTTTTTGGTGCAACTAATTCTGGTGCAACAAATACTGGAATAATATGGAAGGAATTTTACGTTTTGTCAAAAATTTATTTAATAATTTATCGATTAACTTATCGAAATTTTAACTATTTGGCTGAGTAGTCTAGACTAAAACTGATGCGTTCATCTGATAGAGATTGTTCGCTTAAGCCTTTGGAGAAGGAGGCATTTTCTATCCTGTCTAATTATTCGGTTAGTTGAGTACGTCCGTTCATTAATCTACTTTTTCATGTGCTCCTCAGTGAGCTCCGTGATGAGAAGGGCAATGGAGACGTGGTCCATTAGCGATATATTTCAGAGGATTTTTGCCCGGAAAACTTTTCGTTAAAACTAGGAAATTACTTCAAAAGCTACTTTGCCCAGACACTCATGACGTCGAATGGCACGGTTATCGAAGCTGCTCGCGGAAAGGTGGGAAAAGAGGTATCGTTGGGAGAAATTAAGTTGAGCAAATAAAAGCGCGAAGAAAAAAACTCTCCCTTCGGCGAAGGGTGCTCTCGTGCTAAAAGCGTAAAACGACCGATCGCTATTTACGAGGAGACCATTTTCAGAACCCGAAGCCGCACGACCCCCTTCTTTTGTTCCCCGTTTACCTCGCTGTTCACTTCACGATGATCGTCGCACGTGGTGTGCGAAAACTTTTTTTCTTTTATGCGGCTGCCTTGCCTGTAAAAAATATTCTTCTTCGCCCTCAGAAATTTATTTTGTACATATCGCTTTCAAGTGCGATCATTTTGTTGGTGTAAATGTTCAAAGACATGCACAAAATCAACATTATTTTTGTGCTAACATACATTTCGTTCTATCATATATGCCCATTGTATTTCTTAATATTGTTGCTTGAAACGCGGTAATAACATCGCTATTGTTATCAACAATTTGTTAAGTGTAATATGTAGAAATTATATTCCTAGAAAAGTGCTTCTCTGTTTATTTTCGAATATAAATATTAAATTTACCTTAGAAAATGTATGCTATGTATTCATTTATGAGACTGTCTTTCCTCAAAAAAATATGCTTGCTGGTGCTCATTCGCTCTCGGAAATTTTTTACTCTTCACATCGGCTCAAGTGCGATTGTTAGGGTATATTATGTGAGGGTAAATCTAAAAGGCCAAACGATCGGTCGATCGCTCGGACAATCGTAATGTGAACGAGGCATGACTTGAGGATCCTCTTTTGTAAATAAATAAATAAATAAATAAACTTTATTGGCTCTAGGAATCCTTTCCTTTGGAGCCTAAATTAATACATAATCATAAACACTCAGGCTGAGAAGGTTAACATAAAAAAAAGAAGAAATCATGAAACACTTAACCAACCAACTCAAACAACCACCTGTATACAGATTTCCAAAGACATGAAACAAAATCAAAAACCATACAAAAAACATACAAACCCAAAAATTGCAAGTTGCAGACGCTTATATAAATTCAGGTATCATAAAAATAAAAAGAAAACAAAGACTTTTTGAAATTATTGAATGCTGAGATATTTTTTAACTCTTGAGGAATCGAATTCCATACATGACATGAATTAATATAGAATGAATTTTGGTACATGGTTGTTTTATGAATAGGTACAATTAATTTATTTTTATTTCTTGTAAATCTTGTTTTTTTCATAAAGTTATCTATGTAAGGCTGGAAAATGTAACAAGGAGTTTCAGTTTTTAAAAGTTTATACATAAATAGACCCATTTGAAATTTTCTTCTTTTTTCAATTTTTAACATTTTTAATTCCTTATAATATGGAGTGACATGCTCATAATATCCAATGTTACACACATAACGCAAGATACAATTATGTATTTTCTGTAATTTAGATATCTGACATTTATTAATGTTCGAGTAACGTAAAGTTTGTAACATTCGTGATTTGAGGGATCCCGAGATCACAGTGTCTTGACGGTTTGTAGAGTTCGTTGGAGTGGGGAAAGGAACAGTGAAGTCTCCCAAATCCTCCTCCCCCACCCTCCCTCAATATGCTCTGACCTTTTTAAAAGAGGCACCCCCACCCCCGGGGCATTCTCGTCCAATCGACCTCCCACCCCCTCTCCCCCTATTTTCTCTCCCTCCCCTCCGCCCCGGTTGGGCCCTCGCCATTTGGAACAGCTGACGTTGGTCGGGACTTCGATCGCGGGGGGTGCACGGATAGGGCAGAGTCATCGGGGGTTGGAAGGGGGAACCAGCCGTTCGATTCCGGAGCGCAGTGCATTTGCTTCTTTCCCGTCGCCAGAGGAAAAGACCCACCCCATTCTTTACTTTCCCTGCGTTTTTTATTTCTCATTTCTCCTCAACGGTCCCGCTATTATTATTTGGAATCTCGAGTTCATTGTTAAAAAATGGAAAATATTTATATTCCGTCGACCCCTTCTCATCCCCCTCTGGATATTGTCCAATTTCTTACAGAAGAGTTAGGAATAAGATTTCCTGGATATCACACAATTACTTATATGTAGGTACCACTTATTTTTTACAGAGTTTACCCGGGTTTCAATGAATTATCATCATCTTCAGGCGCAAATTATGATTTGTTTATCTAATTCATTGATTGATTTATTAATTGATTTAATTTGCGCCTGAAGATGATGATAATTCATTGAAACCAGGGTCGCGCTCTGTAAAAAATAAGTGGTATAAGTTCTTGTGTGATATGCAGGAAAACTTATAATGGAATACCACAAAGCAAATCAAGAGTTAGTGATTTTTTTGGAGTTAGGTATAACAGCGAACGTACCAAAATCAAAATTCCTGCTCATCAAGCAAATTAAATATCTAGGGGTGATCATAATTACATCGGAACATACCTTACAGTTAACACAAAGTGCCCAAAACAGAGTGAAAACAGTGATACCCCTTATGCTTGGCCAAAGTTTCTTATGTAAGGATGTACCATTTAAAAATGTGGCATTATGATTGTGGATTGATTTGTTTAATTCTTTTGTGAGCTCACCTTTTCTTGATCTCTGCATTTCCCTGAAAAGTTACTCGCCACGTTGACTGTGACATTGAAAAAAAAATATCCTTTGAAATGGAGACGGAATGGAAAGTGCGCATGGCTGCTCCGACTCTGAAGAGCAAACTTGGATGATATCTTGGCACTCTACCGATTTAGTTCTTGCTGCTTGATTTTCTTGTTACCGGAACTTCCTCGGCAACCCAAAGGGTCTACGAGGACAGGAAGTGGCCCCTGAGCATGCGATTCTCTCGCGTCGCTGGCTTTAATATCCTGCGAGGTCTCCACCTTCGCCTATCACAGGAATCTATTGGGTTGAAAACCGCAGTAGTTGGGCAGATAGAGCTTCCGTGTAAGGTGATATGGGCATTCTTTCATCTATCCTTTAGTTTCTCTTTCAAAAACCAATAATCGAGTTATTTTTAGTCCGTAACCATTACTGACGCCGTAAAATATACGCAAATACGCCGAGTAAGTATACCCAAAGCCCTCATGGGGCCTGCGTGATAACAAAAAGCTTTGAGATCCCCAACTTTTATATTGTTAGGGGTAAAAGTTGGCAAGTAGAATGCTGTGATATGGATTTTATGAATACCCCTGTACTTTTCGACTTATTTCGAGTATTTAATAAAGAGATTTAAATTTTCCGGTTAAAAATAAACTAATTTTAACCAATCCCTCACGTCAGAATCAGCCTATCTGAACATAAAAATAAAGGAAAAGTAAAAAAAGTACAGCAATATTGTATGCTTGGGACTTTAAAAATAATTGTTTGTTATTATTTATTACTATTTATAATTACTTCATTTCTAAAATATCTAAATCTGTTCCATGTTCCTATCCCTTTCTTTCCTTACCACTGAATCTATATGTAAATAATTATTAATATATGCAACTAAATATTAACGGTACATTATTCCCCCTTCTGAGGAAAGTGGCAAAACCATCGAAAATTCAGTTTAGTTAGTGATCTTTTCTTCTTATTCTGTATTGCTCACCCTGGGTGACTAGCATATTTTCCATTAAATGGTGTGTGTGTGGGTGAAAAGTTTGGAAAGTTCGTCACACGACTTCAAAGAGTTTGGATTGCGTGACTCAAATGATTGGAAATTCTATCATACAATTCTATCATTCTATCAAATTTCGATCGATTGCCCGGTGGAGATACACCATAGAGAAGTTTTCATTTACATTTTTATTACGAATAATATATCAAAAAAAAAAGATTTTCAAATTTAATCGTAGTTAATAGTAGAAAACTAAAGAAATAAAAATAAAAAACGATAGCTTTTAACACGTTAAGCGCCGGTCACTATTTAAAAAAAACTCTAAAATATCCGGCAATTTTTAACTAATTCGTGAATTTTTCAAGACATTAGCAGCAAAACTATAATTATTACGAAGTGCATTTTAATTAAAATGAAATTTGCTCTAATTTATTAATAAGTAGAATAACAATATTCGCGGACTTTTATATATATCATGTAACATTGAAAACTTACTGTTATTAAACTATAAACAGGTTAAAAAATTGACCTACAGCCATCAAATGCATTATATTTTTATTATGTTCAATTTGAACAGTTTTATTCAAGTAAATCATTTAAAGTTTTTCATGTAATATAAAGTCTTTGGCAATTTTTGGATATATTACCAGGGCGTAAAATTACGTCTGTGGCACGCGAAGTGTTAACTTTGTTACCAGTAAATACTAACGATTTAGGTATGTTTCTGTACCTATTCATCCTAAAAAAAATTTCTAGGGAGTGATTTATATAAGTGCCTAACAAAATTTTCGTTTGCGCAATAATACTAATAAAATTGTTTGTTTGAATCTATTGTAATAACGAATTATCACCTAAATTCTTCTAATTATATCTGTTATATCTAATTGCGATTGTTTATTTTTTTTTTTTTCTTTTCTTGAAAATATTGTTTTGCTGAATTTTAATCACACTCTTGGCGATCTGCACTGGTTGCATTTCTCTGTAACTCTACTTATTCACTTCTTTTCTTCTATTTATCTACAAATGCTGAAAATATAGAAATTTGTACATTAATTTTCTCATGGGCCTCTGTGCCCACGAAAATAAACGAAATTATTTTACTTTGGGATGGTCTATACTGGCACGAATATGGTGTCTTGCCGCTGAATGACGATGCATCACGCCAATGCAGACGAGAGTGTCGTATTAAGAGTCTCTCCAGACAAACACGAGGCGGAAAAAAAATCCTTACACCCTGCTCCGCCTTTTCCCTCTCAGCCTCTCCAGCCAGTATCCATCCGCCGGAGGAGGATTGGCCTCTTTTTATCCGGAAGATGGGCGCAATATTGCATTCCGCCGGTCCGTAAAAATTCTCTTTCCTCCGACTTGCTGTCGAGAGATTCGCCCACGGGACGTCGGCATGAGTTCCTTTTTTTTGCTTCTAATTGTGCGATTGAATTTTTATCTCCCTGAACACAAAAATTTGCGCGGAACAAACAAATAGGTGAACAGTTTTAGGTGAAGGAAATATACCCTAGCTTATTAGGCCTCTAGGGTGACTTCATTAAGATCACTGATGTTGGTTAACCTATGTTTGGGGCATGAATTTGGTGAAAAAGTTATAGAGGATAAGCTTTCTTGTTTATGTGGGGTCGTCTTTCATTGTGTCTTTCCTTTCGATAGAATTTACGATCGATAAATTGTGTTTTCGAATATAGGCCCGTGATTTTTTAAGGATACAATTAGTCTGAAAAGGTTTTTAAAAAGGTATCTTTTTATTTTTAACCGAACGCCCTTAAACACTTTTGACATATTTCACTGCATAGAAATTGTATTCAGGCTACAATAATACAGGAAACGTAACTATATCGGTAGCACTCACCTGTATTAAATTGTCAAAAGTATCTTTTTTGGATTTTTAAATTTTAAATGACTTTTTAAAGATGTAATAGTCGTAATAAAATTGTATATAATAAAATAAAATCGCAAAAAAATAAATTGAATGAGATATATTTGGAGTTATTAATAACTTTTTCATTAGATAAGTAGGTGTTTCCTGTGTTTAGGTATCCAATATACTTCGCAGTCGCCCCACTTCTCTATGGCAGCAATGTAACAGAAGAATTATACGACGAGATCGTTTCTCAGCAATAAAAAATGGGGAATTTATCCCGTGCGTTACTGTTGCTAAGGGCGCGAATGCTCCTTTGAACGTTTATTGCCGCTCACCGTCCTCAGCATTCGTCACAGCGGCGTTCGCCGAAAGCCAATGCCCGCTTCGAAACGACAACATATTTCGGCTGGGAGGAGTTTTATCATCAAATTGAAACGACGAACAGAGTAATGTCCTCGCTATTCCATCGACGATTCCCTCAAAAAAAAATTCTTCTTTTTTTCGGGAAGGAGGAGAAGAAACCTTTCGTAGGTATGGCCATCATTGCCGTTAGATATACCCGCAACTTTATAAGGCATTTTGGATACGTGGGCGCGTTCGTCCTTTGTCTGCTGCTAGGTGGGAAGACTGGGAAGGAATGGAAGGGGTCAAGAACCCGTGGCGGACGGTGAGCGCATGCTTGAGAGTGTGGCCGTGTTAAAAGTCCGAAAAAAGTATCTTAGCGCGTCATTACAATTGTGTGCCCCGTGCGGAGACGTAATGGGTTCCTCCAAAGCGAAGTGGGTTGGTCATTGTACGTAAATTTCTCTTCATGGACGAGGGGCACGTGTGTTTTATGGCCGTCCATGAGGGTCTTAAGACTTCTGGCACAATTTCCTTTAATGCCCTGGTGATGGTCGTGTGTAACCATTCAATATGGTGTTTCTTCCTTTTTTTATTTGGTCTTCGTATATTATTGTGTAAAAATGGATTTTGAGGGTTGGTTTTGAGGGATGATTGAGTAAATGTAGACATGTATTGTTTTTTGCTGATTTGGTCCTATGTACATGGGGACATGTATTGTGTAAAAAATGGTATTTTGAGGGCTTTTTAATTTTTTTTTGTACTTAGTATTTTGTTTTGCATTTTGGTTTATGTCTATTTTTGTGTGTGATGTAACCTATCAACCAAGCTGGTACTTTGCATTTTATATTTTTGTCTAAATGTACTTTATAATTTTATGTTACCACCCGACTTCATGGTCGACTTGTAACAATTTATGTATTAATAATATTAATAATAATTTCCCAGAAAGAATGGAAATGTAATTATTAAACTTGTTTAACTTTAAAACTGTTTAAAAAAAGTAAAACTGATGGGTAGTTTTTCAATTTAAGTTTTTTAACAATACAATTCGTATCATCGTCGAGTGAAATGCACAAAAACGGAATGTATTGAAAACGGTTGTGCTCTTAAGTTTTTTGCGGATAATGCGAGTCATTTTTATAATACGCTAGGTTTTCAACAGATGAAGTCTGAAACTCTCATTACAGTTGTACTCCAAAATTTACTCTTTTCAATGCCTTGATTCCCTCAGTGATCTTGCGCTGATTTAATTTTTACTAAGGACATTTCTATCTCTTTGTTTTTATCATTTCTACGCAGAGCAATATTATATCGGTATTTACAAAAATGTTCGTGAGCCATCAATTGCGCCGGTTTACCACAGTTTTCACATGGTTCGTTAATGGCACTTACCGTGGGGAAATAAACCGCGATAAAACAAATTCCTCCACAGTTCTCTCATTCCAAAAGAAATAAGTATTCGAAACTTTGATTCATTGCTTAATCAGAAAAGGTCGTTCGAAAGTTTTAAGAGTGATGTGAATACAGAAGAGATTCCTCGCATCCTCGTATTTCCTTTTTGGTAGAGTTAAAAATTGGAATTCCGAAAAAAAAATATTCGAAAAAACTTCGAGAATGCAGAGAGGCGAATAGTAAGTTGAAGAACTTCCCTCGGGCATTTTTCTTCGTAACAGCTGATTCATCCCTTCCCTAGCAATAAGCGATTGTCTCGGGAAAAATCGAGAGGATTCTATTAAGACTAAGAGAGTAGGGAGAGAGGTATTAATAATTAATAAAAATACTTCGCCGTATTCGGGGGTATATCAGGACTCAAAAATCCCTTTTTCCTGCTAAACTTACATCGACTCATCGCATAAGAAGTAGCTAAATATTTTCTTCGGTAAAAAGAACGGTACGTACAAAGAAAACAAAATTTAATTTGTAGTAATTATTTAATTAAGTCAGAAAATAAAATGAGATGAAATTAACATAACAGATATATAAACGTACGTAAATTTTTGGAGAAAAAAGATGCGTAATTGAAATCATTGGTTAAAAAAAACTGCCGAACAACAATAGTGGATAGGGGATAAGAAAAACTCTCAAAAACGTTTAGATGTAGAAATAATGTAGACATGGGAATAATCGCGTAGTGCCTACCTTGAGTTGGCTCGAATAAATTGTAAACGGCCGGTTAGTCAATATTAAATATACTCTAACAAAATTTTTTATGTCCTTTACTTTTAAATATCCTCCTTTTTGAATGATCCACGAAGTACGCGCGTGTTTCTCTAATTATTCATAACTTAACATGGTTTCTGTACTTATTATAATCTATTCGCTTTGTCCAGTTCTGCTTTCCATCGATATATCTCTTTTACAACATCTTGCCGGCCTCTGTGGCGGCGAGACAAAATCCTCGCCGGCCAAACAAGAGGTCGCTGGTTCGAGTTCCGCCTGGGTAGGTTGCCGCTAGTCAAGGGAATGGTTGTTCGTACTTGTGTATTTGTTAAATTTATTGAATAACCCCGATGCAAAATCGCCAACATGTGCTGTAATCAGTGGTATATAAATAAATAAAATCAAGAAATAAATTTCTTTACTATAAGCGTCATGAAAAATATATGTAGATGCAGATAATCGTGGAAATATTCCATATCGGTTACATGACAACACATGCAGATGGTACGTGGTCGGAGGAAGGTATGGTGGAATCAGCAAAGGGAAATGTATTCTCCTCTCCCTATTCTTTTCTCTTCCTTCTCTTTATGCCCATTCTTTCTCCGCCCCTCCCACCATCCTCCTCCCATTCCACTCCGGGCTGCGGTCAATGACTGCGGGCCGATCTTCCGAAATTCGTCACCAGCTTCCGGGGTCTACCAGCCGACTCATTCCCCCTCCCCACCCTTCACTGGTTCCTACCCCCACCACAAACCTCTCCCCCCCCCCCCCCCAGTGTAGGCCCCCAGCGGTTCCTCCTATCCCAAATGGCAGACCCCTCCCCCCTCTCCTTTCAACTTCCTTCAAAGGCCACGACCTGCACCTTCCACGCGATCTTTTTTTGCACCGTTTACCGCAAAAAAAAGGATGGGGTTCCGTCCGTCGAAGATGTAGTATCGGCTTGTTTACAGCATCCTCGCTCTGTAAGGGTTAATAATTTGTCCTCTATAGGTGATGGAATTGGTCTTGGTGTGGAGGAGAATTGGCTGTGTCGTTTTTTTTAACATTCCATCAACGGCAGGGTATTAGATGGCCGTTGAAGCATTCCAAGCTGATATTTCGCCTTATTTGCGTCCACGGTGAATGAATTAGGACTGAAACTTTATTTATATTTGCCGGATTAACTATTTGCTAATCATCTTCTTTCATTGCGAGGTGTACCAACACTTAACGATGATTTTTTGTCAATTAACTCGTTCGGCCAAATCACGCCCAGTGATTTTTTCAGATTATTATGAAATTTTTATATTTATTTCAATAATTCAGAGTTGTTTTGTTTACTTTTGTAAGTTTTTTTTCTCTCCCTTGAGTACCTCCAAAAAGGTTCGTTGTTGAGCACAACATGATTTACGAGTGTTTATACCCCTCCGGAATCATTGTAATAGAATGAAATTTTGCGTCAAATATAGTATCTTCGTTTGCCAATTTATCCCTTATTTAATAAATGTGTATTTTAGAGCATATCTTCGTTCGCACATCCATAGTTTTCTTCGGTTATAATCTTTGTCGCCAATTCAAAATCGCAACTCTTTAATGCCCGTATTGATTCGTGTTTTTACTTATTATTCACCAATTTAGCAACTAATTTTAATTCATGTATACATATTTTGTTTACTTATAAATGTATTTGTTTCTGGTATAATTAATATTTCTTGGAAAAATCACCCTTTTTTGTTTATGCAACCTTTTTTTGCCTTCGGAAACCAGTTCTGCGTTGTATTCGATAAAAGCAAAACTTTTCGATCAAAATCTACATGAATAGATGGCTAATTTAACCAATTGTTATTTTCTGTGAACAATAGCGTCCTAAATTAGCCACTCGTCTGGCGATAAAGCCTGCATTACACTTAAGCAAGGCATGTGAAAAAAAATCAATTTCGTCACCGCCTGCACGACGCATTTCCAATGAACACTGCTCCTTGGTGCTAAGTGGCCCGGTATTGATGAGACGTTCCTTGACCCAAGAAATAGTAGACGTGATACGTCGGAGGAGGAAGAATTCGCGCGAATGTGAATTTACCAGTTCAGACTTGTCCGACGTTGCGAAACGGGTACCTGCCGAAATTCTCGAGGTTCCACGTCATTTCCTGGCGATGCTGACAGTTCATGAAATTACACCGCGTGGCTTGACGGCACGTAAATTAGGTATTACAGTTATCCATGTACGTCGTTTAAGCCCTCGTTGAATATCCATTTGGCCCTCATGAAGTATGTTTCGACGGGAATTATAATATGGGAGTTAAGGAAAACAAGTAATCAGTTCTCTTTGACATCATGGTAATGGAATTTTTAAACGATCCGTTTAAAGGTTTTAGTGTGAATGAATAATGAAAGAAAAACCGCTTAAACGTCTTATATTAGCAAGCTTTTTCTTTCCCCGTACCGGAGGCTTCGTTTTTCTGCATTGTATGAGGAAAACTGCCGTGGTCGAGGTAAAATTTAATGTACGAGTGTCTTTTATTTTTTTTTGTTAAAACCTGGGGTAAAATAGCAAATTCCTGAGACAGCTGCCTTTTCATTCTCTCTCTTTGCACTAATTATTGTAATTTTTACACAAAAAGCAATCGGTTAATGTGACAGGAAAGTGTGCTACAGTCATTACGAGGGAAAATATTTATATCGGTAAATCGATTATTGGCAGCAAGTAAAGACATTCCAATTTAAGTAGTATCATGCCACATCCAAAAGAAAACCGCCATGGGGGCTTGGCGGAGGGACCCTCGTAGTTCCTCGACAGTCGATTGCCGTCGAATATCGATTATGGGCGCTTTGCCATCAATAATGACAGCCGAATAGTCGATCCATCGATTCTATGTCCCATTTTTACAATTATCGTCGTTAACTGAGGTCCTCATTTGATTTTAGCCATCAGCAGCCTAACGCACAAACCCAGTTGATGATGGAGGAGAGCCAAATGCCACTCATATTTACTCTAGTATCCGAAAGATTACTTTTATTCTCGAGAGCTCAAATTATTTCAGTTAATACCTAAGATGATCCCTTCGGAACCAATATCTCAGGATCCCCAGTGAACATTAATGAGTTGGAATATTTGAAATGAATACGCCCGCTTGTAATCGAGTACTTCGACAATTGAACGAGTCGAGAACCAACTTTCCATGGTGTTCATTTAAGACAGGGGTCTTCTACCTTTTTTAATGCAAGGCCAAAATATCGATTTCATATCGCCCTGAGGGCCAAAATGCCGGTGGTGCAGCGGAGGGGGTTTTTGGAAGATAAACCACACCCCCAGAGATCAGAGAAATTTTTAAGTTTAATCCATTTTACTTAATGGATTAGTATTACTTATAGAATAGTGTTATGATTAATCAAATACCCATCAGAAATCCGTAAAACACGCCATTTTGAACCGTTAATCTTCAAATTTTTCTGGTGAAGGACCCCCGCAACTCCCACTTACCCTGGCGGGTATACAATACCCCCACACCCTTAAGTATTAGTTGTGCCTAAAACCCACTCTAGCCTTAATTCGTAGCTGCGACCCTGCACAATGCTGCATGTCACTTTACCACCACATCAATAAAATATATTTTAAAAAATATATAATTTCAAAGTGCAGTAATATTTATTAATTAAAAATTTCAATCAATTAAAACGATTTTTGACATTTTTCCTTTTTGACGAGTGTGTCGATTTATATTTTATATTTTGAGGCGCGATACAAGATTTTATCAAGCCTCCAGGGGCCGCAAGAAATAAGCCGGCGAGCCGCATGCGACCCCGGGGGCCGCGGGTTGAAGACCATTGCTCTAAGTATTCATTGTAATTAGAGTAGGTAATGATTATTAATTCGGGTGCTCATGTTGTCATTTCGGTTCTCATTCAATTGTTTTAGTGTTCGTGTAAGAGCGGACGATTATTTTTGGCATCCCCGTAGCTCAAGTGACGCGTGCCAGAAATTGCTCCCTTACATCGTCATACGTGCAGTAATCGATACGAGTACCCAACGGCAGGAACGAAAGGGCAGTCAATCTCATTGAACGGTTACGAAAATAATTAGCGCACGCACCAATCCGCACTTTAATATCACCCTCTTCATGTACTTAACACCCCAATCTTCCCTTCCCACTGCAAAACTTTTCATTCAATCTTCTCTCTCAAGTGCTTGCCGGGAGAGCCCCCACTCCTCCGCTTCCTCTCCGTAGCGACGGCCTCTCCCTTCCCCTCTTTTCCTTCTCTTTACCTCCCCTCCGATACCCTCCCTCCCCTCTCTCGATTTCCCCCTCCCCTTCGCGAGCGGTCGGCCTCACGCAAGAATATCTCTGTACGCTGGCCCTTCAAGGCCGGGCGTTCAACTCGCTGAGGCCGGCGACCCAAGCAAGCAGCCTGCCTCGCCGCTGCGTCGTGTTGGTGTGTGGAGCAGTCGTATATATCTATCTCGCCGTGAAGTGCGCACATAATCGGTCGGGCACAATTTTCGTGTTCGGAACCCAAACATTCGCGTCTATCATATACAAAATATTTTGTACTCATAAATATACGTAATAATTAGGAAAGTGATACCTAATACACTGAAATATAATTAGTGAAATAATATAGAAAATAATTACGATTATAAATAGTGATTGTATAGTTAATGTTTTTTTCGAAAATATCACTGCCATTCCAAGTTTATTACAATCCCCTTAGCTTGTAGTAAAATGATTATATTATGATTCAATCAAACTTGTCAACAATAGTTTCGTGTTTCATTTGAGACATAATTCGGTGAAATAATCCTAAAAGTAGGAATAATCACATTATTTATTGTTATTACCTTTCGCGACCTTTAAGAAAATTCGGGAACACATTTTGAGGCGAGTTTAGTTCTTGAAAAATAATTGTATAGCCTACATTTTAATTGTAACACCACGAACAAATTTGGCTTGAGTAGCCCAAGCATATGTCCGTGTGAAACAATCCAATAAATTCCATCTCGGCAGGGGGTATATTGCTTGCGATACCACATGAATGGCTCTTTCGGAAAATAAATCTAGCAAGATATTATGGATCAAATTGAGCACTGATTTTACCAAAAAAGTATTCTTCCTATGAGATGTTTATTCGGGCATTCAATTTTATAACCATCCATCTACCCAACTATACTACCCCGCGAGTCGCTCTATCGGCGTATGGTAATAGGTGAAATAATACCAGATTTGGGAAAGGAGGATGAATATATGTAATAGGAATTCTTTTGGAATGCTGCAGCTTAAATTTTTATTATGGCCATCCAGTTCCGGCGAAAAAGTAATAGGACTTCCCATAGCCGCGCGAGGTTATTCCCATATTTTATCGTTCCTGGTGAACTGAGAAATATAGCGGGTGTCCAAAATGGCAGAATTTATGTTGCACCGAATAATGTCAGCTCCGAATAGCCTAAGCAATCTGTTCGAAGCCTGTATCCTTTTAGTCCCTAGGTACTTCCAATATTACTCTCCACTAAAGTTTTTCACGTGGAGTAAAAGTTTTACCGTTATTTCTCCTGAAACATGCTCAGCTCTGTCGAAATTTCAGGTAGTTTCACACAGTGAAACTTCCGTTACTCTTGACAGTGGGGAAGGGGCTTTTGGAGGATAACCCCCTCCCCCCAGAGCTCAGAGAAAAATGTAAGTTTAATCCATTTTTCTTAATTGGAATGATATTACTAATAAAATAGTTGAAGGATTAATAAAATATTCCTCGGAGAGTCGTAAAAACTCACCATTTTGAAACATTTATCTTAAAAGTCCGCATTTTATTAATCTCGCACAACCGCTTATCCTGATGGGTATTCCATACCCCCACACACCCCGGTATTATATTCCATTCACTTTATGTCTGCGGGTGAGCTTTCGTGAGAGCCCGGGCACTCTCGGATGGCTTCGCTGATAGGGGAGGGGTTGTACCGAGAGAGAGAGAGAGAGGAGGAGCGACCATAACGTTGGCAAATGTACATATCCACCCTACTTTGTTACTGAAAGCGTGCGAGTCATAGGTGGCCACAGGTATTTTGGCCCCGGCGCCGAGACAATATACCTACTCATTTGGAAGGCTTTGGGGATAATCATTTCACATAAGCCCATGACATTGCCAGCTACCGCGCTGAATGAGGCACCGTCGGTGGAAGGAATACTTAGTCATATACAAGGAGAACGCGTGAGGTTTGGCAACACTGCTCCACAAGCAGATTCACGATGTTCACTCGTCGGAGGTCTGATAGCGACTGACTGAGGCCACGCCTACTGTTTGCTGATTGTCTAAGGCAAAGTCACGTGTCGAGAAACTTTCCCTCCTCTCATCTCCACTTGCTTTAGCCACACCAGCTCACCCGCAGAGATAAAATGAACAGAGACTAGTTGCACCTAAACCCCCCCAGCCTTAATTCCTAGCTGCGCCCCTGACTCTTGGAACCAGTCCCTCCTTAATTCAAACCTGAAATGCCGCAATGCCGACGAAACTGTCGTCACGAAGCTGAATCAACATGGAGAACGACCCGGAAACCTTGCTTTGCCTAATTAAGTCCTGATTTCTACCTTTGCTAGATATTTTATTGTTTGCATCTGAATAATATTTCTATGTTAATCCAGTTTTCATATTATGCCTCGGAAGAAATGCATTCGTGCAATAATTGCTACAGATGTAAATTTACTGACATCTCTTAATTTTAAACATAGCAGTTAGGTACTGTAAAACGACTTGATACCACATTCATCAACCATTCTCTATTCATTTCTCAAGAAACGTATGTTTACCAAACATGTATGAGGTCTTTGATGGTGTCGTGGCACTATAGTGTTTGTTTTCCTTTGGTCAGCATACTTCATTTTACCCTGCATTTGCTTAGCTTTCGCACTTCGGAAGCTTATCTTTGGTCACGCTATAGAAAAAATAGTCAATCTCATCACCTTTATGGAATGTACCATACCGTTAATCTCGGTTAAAAGTTAAATGAAAAATCGGCTTTGGAAACCTTTTTGAAGTTTCTCCGATATCTTTTGTCGATTTTTCTTGTCAGATTTGTATTTCTCTCCCGTTGTAGCTGGTTCTCATGTCGAGTTGTAAGCTCGTCGAGCTACGAACTTGCTGTTCTACGGGATCCTTTTATTTTGGGCTGTTCAATCCATCTCCAATCAATCCTTCAACCCACTTCCCGATCAACAAAACAACAACACCAGACGCTCGTCCCCAATTCCCCTCTTCTCTAGCCACCCGCACTAGGCCGGCCGAACTCCGTAAATGTCCTTCAACATTTTTACTGAACTCGCAACCGTAATATTCCGCCCTCCCTAAAATATTCCCGAGTCCTTATTCGCTGCGTATGCTGAAGATCCTCTCCGTCGCAGCACTTGAAAACATCATCATCGGTCAACACTCCTGAGTTTACTCAGGGGAAGCTCCCCAATCAATTAAAATACATCGTGCCAGCCTCGCTGGCAGCGGGGTGAAGCCCTTGTCAGCTGCATTTGAGGTCGTGGGTTCGAGTCCCGCCGGAGTAGGTTGCCTCCATCCTCGTAGTCAATATTTAGGTGACTTTATCATAAATTCTTCATGGATGTTCGCGTATGTTTGTTTTTAGTTAAAAACCCTGATGGAAAAGGTCAATGGAGCTGTTTTCGGTGGTACAGGAATAATTGAATAAAAATGAATATACTATACCGAAATATTTATTTTGTTGTACGGCTTTCACTTTTGTCACGTAAAGGTACATGCGTTTTTAACTTCAGACCTTACTTCAATAAATCTTTCCATTGAGGGACACAAAGTTCTACACTTCACAAGGTTAACTTGATATAATTATTGGAAACGACCTAGATTTCATAACATAGTAACATCTTTAGGTGAATTGATCATATTTTCATCGATACTTACGCAAATAAATTTGATATCTAAATAAAATCAACCTAAATTTAAAAAAACATAATTAGGCCTCAGACACATGTCTGATAAAGTCTATAATGATACAGGGTCCATACAGTAATTCTTTATGCTTATGTTTCAAGTGTTTCTCTGTGTTAAAGACCTAAGTATGTGAGGACTTTTACTACAAAGGCGTATTTTCTGATAGGAATGGTCTAAAGAAGCGATTAAGGTATTTTTACAGCAATGGTTGTAGTATGAAATCTTACGATACACAGCACAATCAACATTCTCTTGTTCTCGTAATATGTTAATTTCTACCGTGTATCAAAATAAAATATTTATTGGACGTAAATGACAGAAAAAATTGATTTTTCATCATTTTCAATTACATTCACTCTTCCCTCTTTCTTAGTTTGATTTTTTCTTTCCTTTTCCTATTCTTGGTTTCAAAGAAATCCTGAATGCGAGAACGTTTTCGAAGATTTTTTCCAAAAATTCCTCTAAAGCAGTGAAGGACTGACGGAAAGCGAGCAGAATATATAAAACCTGATGGCCATTGTCCATCATTTCCGATATTTTTTAAACCTCCTTTAAAATTCTATGAGGTTCTTCTCCATTGTCCCTTCATTTTCTCTAAAATTTGACCTTTTTTTGCCTCTTCTTCCTCGCTACTTTCATTTTTCTGTTTGAGGTGTGGATGGCGTAGAGTATTCCACTATGGTAGACCCAGGTTTTTATGCCATCCACAGGGTCAGCTCCTCGTACGATTCCCGTTTCCTGATTCCTACGACTACGAACATTTTATGCAATAGTAAATGGAGATTACATCAGGCTGGGTAGTCTGCCCTTAAAATTGGTGGTGGTGTTCTGTAAACCAGACAAGGGACTAAGCTATTGCCTATTCGTGCTTGTATTATAGCCATTTGTTGGTAATAATGACAGAACTTTTTTAAACCGCAATATCGAAAGTATTCATGCAAACAATGAGAGTTGTGGGATGGTTTTGATTTCTTTAATCCTGCATATTTTCTTTATTTGAGTTTTGCTAGAAAAGTATTTTGACCCGAAAAATAAATAATATAAAAGGGGTAAATGATTTGTCGGTTTTTTTCTCTGTATGAATAGGGTTTGTCCATCAGACTCTTGAATACTGCATATTTTATCTTTTCTTTCAACTCGCAACTTGACTTGAATCCAAGACCCACCCCGGTAATATTGCAATTCAAACCTATCATGTTCTATTCTTTGCTTATTTTCATACTCTATATTTCTCTTTACCTCTCGCTTAATCTTCACCGTCACTTTTCGAGTATTTCCTCTCCCTGTATCCCCTCCTTTCTCTCATGATTTCGATATCTAGATCTCTAGCCAAATCGATGATCCAAAATTTTCTTCTGTCCTGTCCATTATTTTCATTTCCGCTTCCTCCCTCGCTTCTTCTCCTTTCCCTTTCCGATCTCCTCTCTCTTTCTTCCTCCATTCTCCCCTCCTTCATCTTCCATCTTCCTTTCTCTCCTCTCCTCATACCCCACCCCCTCTCCTCACCGCCGCGTGTTCGAGAAGGCATCGGCGTGCCTCGCCGGGCATTGAACCCGGGAGATCCCGACATCAAGGATCACCACACTCCCACTCACGCCGCACTCTCTGCATCCATCTATCTCCTTCCGGCTCCCCCTCCCTTCCCTTCTGAATCACACCCGAATAATCGTTCTCCCCCCCCCCTCTCAGCAGCAGTATTATTATCGGATGAGGGCGAATGACGTCACTCCAAACGAGACTAACACTTATGGGATTTGTGCTCGATCATGTAAACAGAACCTGCGGTTTGAATACAAAGTATTGGTCCCAGGACAAGACCTTGAGGAACTTGCAGTGATAAAGATTGTCCCAGCCGCGTCAGAATTTTGCACCAGATGGCTAAGATCATCTAAACGTAGATCATTTGAACTTTGATCACTTGGCGGTTTCGGTGACAGCGTGGTATTTTTTTCTCGATCATTTGGTAAGCCAAAATATTGGTCTCGGAACGAGACATTGGGGAACTTGAAATGGTATTGATCCTCCAGAACCCGCCGTTATCAAACCCTCTTCGGTTCTGTAGTCCTTTCCTACTGTCCATTTTTCCGTTTTCTATCTTCAACATACCCCACATTTTGGAAGGGTTTAAAGGGTTAAAAGTTTTAAGAGTAAGTTGATATGAGGTTCAATACTTACGGCACTGGACTTGTATTGGCTGCATTGATTGATCTGTTGAAATAGTATTCGTAGTAAACGATAATAATAATACTTTTAAGATTTTCGTTCGCTCTTGCAAACAGTACCTGCGTTGCTGAGAAAAAATATTGGTTCCGGGACGGGACCTTGAGGAACTTAAAACGATAAAGAATGTCCCAGTCGCGTCAAAATTGTGCACCAAATTGTTTAGATCGTCTAACCTTAGATAATTTGAACTTCGATCACTTGCCGGTCTCGGTGGCGGTGATCGATCGTGCGACTGTGTTGCATATAAAACATATTGGTCCCAGCATGGGACCTTGGAGAACTTGAAACGATAACAGTCCCAGTCTCTTGAAGTCTATGGTCGCTACTTTAGATCATAGTAACCGAGATATGTCGCTTGGGCAAAATATTTCTCACAGATTAAGACCACAAAGGTCTTAAATTCATTATGAGATCATCTCACTACAGCCACGTCACGTGCTAACGTCATCTAGTTACGTCCTCGAGGAGGTGCTTCAGAATTTCGGCAGAGCATGGATATGCATTGTATGACGGAATTTCATGCCTATTAATGAGAAATTAAACGTTGTTATGCAGGAAAAAATGAAATTAATAGATTTTATTATATTTTTGGTATTCGAACAGGAATTAGTCATTCAACAAGATCGTGAATTTTGGGCATAGAATGCATAATATTTACCATTTGACGTCAGTATTACCATAGAGTATGTACTATACTCTATGGTATAGAATAAGTATAATACTTACTCTATGGTATTCCGGGCTAACGTTTTCGCCCATATTCCGTCTAGGTGAAGTAAGGGGTGTATTTCTTGTAGTAAATGATATTGGGATATTTTCAACTTATTGACGTGAAAATCCGCGGAAGTACTATATTATGCTTATGTTTTTTCTATTGACGTTTTCATGATCTGCATATTCTTCTTCCACAGTGACGTGATTATCGTTAACTTATTTCCTACGCTGCCATCAGCTGCCAAGTAATGAAAACTATTATTTCCTTATATAATACCTTGAAAACAACTTAAATGGCACGTATTTTCTTGTGTTTAGATAAGAATTTCACATTCGCAGCAGCAACATGTGATTGAATAAAGTTAATATTTTTAATGTCATTAAAAATAGCATAAGGATCTTACTATCGCTCTTGCCTTGTCTTTTTTAGCAATAAGGAAGAGCGTTTGAAGGCTTTATGATACTGGGCAATCCCACCGCAGTCGCGCGGTTTATATTGGGCAAATTATTTTCACTGGGACATTTTGTTTACGGGTTTTACCCAGCATATTCAAAACCTTCGCACCCCAGTTTGCCCATTATATCCTTCCGATCACTTGTAATTCAGCGGGGAAAGCGAGAGAGTAAACACACTTTCGTTGAACCGGATTCTTAAACAAGAGTGCCCTTGACATGGGTGCATGTTTTCGTCGTAAATATAAGAATACAATTGCGCTCTCTCACATAGATCGAACTCACTCGCAAAATATCAAGTTCGCGACTTCCTCATGCGCCTCTTCATTAAGGTCATTCATCCCTGCTAACATCTTTTTTCTCTCCATCGTTCATTCGTGGCTGTGCCTGAGCCGAGAGTCGCATTTCCTCTAAGCCACGCGCTTTGATCGTTTCATTTAAAGTCTCGCACTTTATCTTACTTTGATTCTTTCCAAATAATCAACATAAAACAAGTACCGCAAATCATTTATTTATTAGCTAACTACAAATACAGTCATTATAAAATATTAAGCACTGAATAGCTATGGAAAACTTTCTAATGAAAAATGAAAAAGCAAGAGCGATATCCACAATTTTACATTCATTAATACTACCGGTTTCGCTTTTCAGCATCATCAGGTATCATCAGCGTCATCAGGAAAACTTTCTAATATCACTTCAAAATCAATCATCGATGTCTATCGACAGCAGCTGATATAAATCAATGGGTGCTATTCAAATAGTCAACGTAGAAAACACTTTTGGAATTAAAAATGATGAATTTAGGCTGTACGGCCTCAAAGATGTAATATGGAATGAAAACACTCAAATGGCCGCATAAGATTTTACTATCATTTTAATGTTTTCATTCCATATTGCACTGCTGGAAAGAATCTGGGAAGAAATCCTACCAAATATTTCTCTCCTGAGAACATGGTGTATTATCAATTGCTTGGTTAGAACATCTAATTAGCTCGTCCGATTATATGATAAACCGTTGTCTTTCGCGACAGTTGCCGATAGAACTACGTCTTCCAATGTTAGTAGCAGTTTTCTTTCGCCTAATTTTCGATTGTCATCGATTTGTAATATTTATCAATTATTTTCGACTATTCTATGACCTGAAAATTATTGGTGATAGCAACTAAAAATCATTTATTTATTAACTAACTACAAATTCAGACATACTGAAATCCTTGACAGTGTACCGCAATTGAAAATATGCTACCATCACTTATGTATCAATCTTCGATGTCTATTATCAATAGCCGACACAAATCAACAGGTTGAAACCGAACATTGAACATGATAAGCGGAGGGATCAAATTAGTTTTCAAGTGCATTTCAATGCTTACGTACACAGTTAGGAAAAATAAACCATTAAAAGGCTTATGGAATTTATTGCCACTTTGGAGAAATGCTGTTTTTTGTGTGTCAACAGCAAGGAAGTCACTACATATAACAATGTGCTAGGCTTCCGATGGCGTCAATTAAGACGGCACCGTTTC
The DNA here is from genome assembly GCF_921293095.1 of Ischnura elegans. NCBI lineage: Eukaryota > Metazoa > Arthropoda > Insecta > Odonata > Coenagrionidae > Ischnura > Ischnura elegans. Next base: position 58,927,681 of record NC_060254.1, on the reverse strand, counting down.
AGCCCATGTCGCATCCACTAAACTCCGTTCGATTTGAGCTACGTGCAATATCGATTGGATGGAGTTGGGTGATGGCTGTTTGAGGAGTGTAGTCTACGCGAGCATTAAAAGAAGGGGTGGGGGAAGAGGAGGGGGTATATAAGGGGTTGATGGTAAAGGGTATGAGTTTCCCTTGTTTGTCAGTTGAACGGTGGAGCGGGCGACGATACGCGTGGATTTATGAGATTTTCCTCCGGCATTCTTACATTCGAGTTGCGGGCCCTAAGCCGAAGCAATTCCAGACTTTTCGCTACGAGAGCGATTTAGAACAGCGTGATTTGCACTTCGTTTGTTTCCCTGATTTGCGTGCGAGGCAAAAATGGCGGTGTGGTAAGTACCTTGGTAAGTTTAGAGCGCGCATTAATCCACGTGCATTCTCAAGAGCTCCAATAATTATGAGGATTCAGTGCTAAAGGACAGAAAATGCGACCGAAAGTCCGATACGATTTAGAGCTGGAGAAGAAAACCAAGTTAGCTGTTGAAGTGCGATTTGATGGAAAAAGGCTTAGTGTACTGGAATACTTCAAAAGAGGTTCAGCGTGCAAATAATGTTGATTAATATAATGTTGACATGGACCAAAATTATTTAGTATGTTGCCAATCAATATGGCAAAGAAGGAGAAAAGATGGGGATTTACATCCGCTTTTAAAAAATGGCTTATGCGCTATGAGAAAGTAGAGTTTTTGCTTAGAAGGGTAGCGTAAAATGTTTTCAATACAAGGTATATTGTACGTATGTATGTAATTGTTATGTGTTTCTAAAAACAAGTTAGTTACCATAAGTATTAGTATTGTATGCATATACGTAACTGAAATATAGAATGCAAGAAATAATAATAATATTGAATGCAAACGATAAGAAAAAAAAGTCACTGAATTCAAGGAAAGAAATTTATTTGTCATGTATTGATAGCACTAGTCCTGTATAAACAGTGTGTGATTGTGGCCCCAAAACGATTTCACAAAGGCTACCTATATATTCCACGATACTTAAAGGATTTTCTGTTGTAATTTAATCGCATATGAGTGGAATAAAGTTATATTATTATTATTATATATGAAGAATTATGAAATTTTAGAAGGGGAGGAAATATTCATTGGATTTTATAAGCTGAAGATTAATAGGCCAAGAATGATATAAGCCTCAATTAAGCGTATTATACCTTATTAGTCCCTGTATTTAATCAAGAGTCGCATGGACCCTAATAAAATGCGCTTATGAGAATTAAAAACAGTTTTTACTTTTAAGTGTTTTTACTTTACGATGGTTTCGTTTATGCCTTATCAAGTAAAGTAAATCGACTCGGGTGTGGCATTACGTGTAAGAGCCATTGTAGTTGAGTGATTTAAAATAGTGGAAACCTTTGTTGACTTGTACACCGATATTGATTAATTTCTATTATTTTCTATTTCTATTTATCGATTATCTATTATTTTTCTCTTGTCGTCGTCGTCGTCTCTGAGTAATTTTCTAGATCACGATGGGAATGATGGTTTTGAATGGCTGATTCCTAAAATAGCTTTGTTTTACTCGTTGTTTATCTTGAATATAAATCTTATTTGAACTGTATTAAGTTCTCACTATGGAGAAGCATCAAGATTCAAATACAATCCACTTTTAAGTATTTTATTTGCCAACTTTTCCCATTTCCCATAATAATACCGAAATGGGGAAAATTTAATGTTTTAAAGTACGAAGAGTCAAGCGTGCTGCAGTGGATTTTTTCCCATATTGAAAAAAATTCTTGCAATTTTCCACGATAGTCAACTTTATTATATTGAAATGAGTACTTGCTCGATTAATAAATGGTTCCAAGATTATTAATGATCCTGGAAACATTTACTAATCGTGCAAGTATTCATTTCAATAAATTCAATACTTTCCCCACTTTTTTGTTGCCGCGCAACCAACTCGAAGGCTTGAAGATGCATTTCCTTTTAAGGTGAAACCACCTCTGGTTGCCTGAAAATATGAAGTGGGGGGTACGGATATTTTTATCCTGTGTGGGAGGACGGAAGAAAGAAGCATGAGTCGTAGAAGGTTTGGAGGCTAGAGAGAGATTATTGGTAGCGGGGGCGGTCGATCTCGCATGGAGAAAGAAAAGCGATGCATCTGTTTTCCGTGATCTCAGGTCAGGACTCGAACACATGCTCAACGCCAGGGTTTCATAACGGGTCCATCGCCTCCACTTCCTTCCCAGCGACCGCGTTGAGTCCGCTTATCCCATTCCCATCCCACTTCGATCCGGCGACTGACTTCTCCTCCGCGGCGAGCTGTACTCGACCGTGTCATTCATAACTCAGGTGAATCGGGCGGGCCGGATGCTTCGAGTAACGAGAGAAAGAAACATACGCTCTAGAGGAGGTGTACAGAGAAACGTTGTATGCCTCATTTTCATGATGGGAGGAAAGAAACGCGATCTTATAATTGTACTACATCGAGCATGGACCAAAAACAGATGACTTCTGGAAATCACTTCATAAAAATCTTATTTTCATATCTCCCTAATGACAATACAATACGGCTCTTTAGTGGGAAGAGATTTTTATTCATCTATATTCATTTATTTATTCATTTAAACTTATGTTTTCGCTTTCAAAATAGTTTCCATTCCATAACCATTTCACCAACAGTTAGTAACCATTTCTTTCACGTTTCCGCGTTTTCATCAGTTGTAGATTTTCTGGGGCGTTCGTCATCTTCAATGTCTTCACTACCATCCTAGGAACTCCTTTACCACTCGTAAATTCTTGTTTCACTCATAGCACACTCACTTAAGGCCTTTTTTTTTTAACACTCCACACACTTTGGTACACTCTATTTGCTGATCATTCATGAATTTCTTTTAACAAACGAATATCGACGAGCTCATTGAAACACGTCTAACCTTAGCTAATGACACAGACAAAGTTAACAATGAAAACTGCTATACAATACCAATGAATACTTACAGTAATTTTATAATTCTTCGAGGGCATGTATGTCATTATAGTAAAATTTTTACAATCTTACTCTCGAAAACAGCGAAATTTAAAAATTCCCTTTATTTTTTTTAACAAACCCCGTAATGGAATTTCATTTTATTTGAATCGCGCAGTCGAGGGCCTAGCTACCCGTGATCCATTCGAGATGTTTGATCTGAGGTTTCCGCGACGTTTCTTAATAAGAGTCTGGGCTTCCGGGCGTTCCTGCGCGTTGAGTTGTCCATAGGTGACGACATTTTCTCCAGCCATCCTGCTGGCGTCTTCAGGTCCTCGGAGAAACTGTCGTCACCCATGGACAAATCAACGCGGAGGAACACCAGGAAGCCGAGACTCTTATTCATGCGAGATTTTGAATCCACCCCACCATGCTCCTCAGAAGTCTGTCCCATATGCTCTGAAAATGTTAAGTGTTTATCAAATTCAAGAATTAAAGTAATTGGTAAGTGAATTCTACCCAAAAATAAGACAAAGAAAACCGATCGAGAGTGCGTGGTGCGTACGATCTATCTGTAGGGGAAGATAATAGCTGGCTCTCATCCCTCCACGTGGTTAACAGAGGGGGATAATGTGATTTTTGACTCCCCGCGACATCAGTTTGTGACACCCACTCGGGTCTGTATGGTTCGTTTGCGATCTTCCTTTATTGTGCGTGGGACACGGGGGCGTATAAGAGTATAGTCGCTCGCCTATATCAAGCGCCGTGGTTGTCTCCACCCTTGGCTCCCCTTCTAGTTTCCGTCAAACGTTATTAGTCCCGGGGTCTGTTATGGGAAAGAATTGGTTGCCAAGAACATAGACGTGCAGGAAACGTTATCCGATGCACGTAATTTTCATTATCACTAAACTAAATACCATCATACGTCTAAATGAATAACTAAACCTTGTTATCTTGATGTTATTACTGTGCAAATAATTTAAACGCAATATTGCTTTTAAAATTTGCATTATAAATGCTATTTGAGCGAATATTTTATGTAAAAATAGATAAAATTAGTTTCAAATAATGTTATCCGCTCAATTTTTTTTTCTGATAGATATTATACTATTTTACTACAGACTACCATTGAGGAAATAAATGAGCACAACTATTTTTAATCACCTAGGTTGGCTTAATGTCACCATTTTGCCCTCCGGCTGTGAGTTGAAGGCGAAAACTTGTTACAATTTCTGCTAAATATCATACAATTTTGAACATATCCATAGTTAAATTTGTATCCATGTGACACGTAATTTGTAAGGTATATTTTTAGGCGTGCCTTATTACATCATTGGAACCCCTTGCATTTCCTGCTAGATATAGGGGATGTTTAGGATTGCGCTTGTCGTTGAATGGCAACATCACTGTCGACACATGGAACGGCTAGAGTCTCGGCGATCCCATGTTAACGCCTATGTATACGGACCTCAGTCAACGCCTCGCTTATGGGATTATCACAGTCATTGTTCTCGTTTAGTCCGAGTGGGTGTGTGAATGTTCCTCAGCAGTGATTGTCCGCTTGTTTGATTTTAAAACCATCCGCGATAAGGGTAAGCAATCAGTTTGATAGAATTGCTTTTGGTCGGGGAAAAGATGTGATTCCGCATCCTCGTAATCGGCTCTTCTCGAGTCTGTTCGGCTCATTGTCTCGCCTGCAGTGCTTGGGGAGTTGGGGACAGGAAATAACCTTTTTGCAGCGCAATCCAGTCCCTGATCATTTGTCTCAAGATATGCAAATTTAGCCGGATGTTACATGATGAAAGGGGAAATTTGTCGAACTATTAAGTGCCGTTAAATTCTCAAGGAGTTCTTTCACCTTGCTGTCCATGTTTGCACTTAAATACGAGGCAGTGTTTATGAAGGTGTTACAAAGGTGGTAATTGAAAGCACTCATAACTAATAGCATAAGTTTTAAGATTTATTTTGTTATTTTTCATAGTTTTTCTTTACTTATTATCTATTTATTTTCTTGCCGAATCTGTATTTCACACAGAACTATATTCAAATTTATATCAATTCAAATTCTTATAGTGTGTTGAAACTTTCTTTTTTTGTTAAAAAATGAGCATTCATTCAAATTCATATTTACAGAGTAAATAATTCTCGAGAAATAATACTTATCACAATCATTATTATGGTAAAATACCCGAGTTTCACGACGAACGAAATTAAATATATCTAAAGTATATTTTGTTTCCCTTAGTAGCACTAGTATATTTAAAATAATCAAGTCATCTATTAGTAAACTTGCATAGTGATTCAACTTGAAGGTTCGTTTAGTTTTGTGAGGGTAGAGCTCTCTATGTAACAAGCCGCAGATCTGTGAATTACTCTAATGCACAGTAGAAGACAAGTTCTCCTGTACTCCTGTTAATTTGCTGATAAATGGAGTCATGTGGTGACAAGGTAGGTAAGGGTCTTAGCCGTCCCTCATAGTATTTTAATCAGACGGCTTGTATATGAATTTTCATACGTCATCGGAATATTGCTTTTCCGATGTTCGGGAACTTTCCATCCCTCCCGAGTCGTTCCGACATGAAATAATCTTACGATGATTTCTTGTGGTGACGTAATGCCCAAATCTAATGTTTCCGCATCGTCATTTCAATTTTTGAGGACTCGAACAGACAGAGGTAACGTTATACCGTTATCATATCGCCCACGATCTTGAGGACCAAACGCCGACTCTCTGTTGCTAAGCGAGGTCCTAGTGGTCCCACGCACTTGAGTTGGTATACCATATATTCAGCGTAGTGCGACGCGAATTTTTGTGTAAGAGTTAGAGATTTGGCTATTGGTTGGTGAACATTAATAAATTCCAGAACGTTAGCGTGATACCATGAAAATGACTGATAGTTGGTTCCAGCTTATTCTATCCATTGAGGGATTTACAGTGCTGTAAGGTTAATTTTTTTGTGATTCTTTTAATTTTTTTCAGTGCGTCAATTGAGGGAAATTAGACTCATATCGATGGGATAATTTATTTAGCATTTTTCTACATTTTCCGTTGATGATGAATCATGGCGAGTAAATAGACATTTTACTCGATACTTTCCTGTAGCTTTAAAAAATACCTTTGGCATCTTAAAGTTTACATCATGCCGATTATAAAAAAAATATTTTGCAGGTTATTTTTTAAATCTGTTGTACGGACGACCTATTTTTCTCTTAAAAAAAATACTCATATGGAATTCCTCTTTATGGTTTTCACCAATGAATGTGATCTGCTGAAAAAAGTTGGATAAAAAAAGTATAGCTAAATCATATTTCCTCGCTGATGGTAATAGCATATATTAGGCACACTGCGAAATAGGGAGAAAGGTCGCATATCTGTATTAATTTTCTTGGGACAAGGAAAGAAGTATTTCTTCTACCGCCTCAGCAATTGAGCGTTTATCTAGGAATATTTCCATATAGCAGAAATAAGTAAGTCAGAGGATAATTTAAGTATACCGGAACTAGCCACGGAACTCTACGGAGTCACCCGCATGCACAAACTGTGCGAAAATTCACCGAGGAAAGAATCATTCGCCGAGAAAATTTCAACATACGGGAATATCGTCTTGGTAGCTTACTGGCTATAGCTCTCTACCGGAAACCGTGGGATCGGGGTTCGAATCCTGGTCAAGACGAATGAATTTTTTCCTCGTTGAATTTTCGTATAACTCAAAGGATGGTTGAAGGTTATGCAAATGATGCGGCCCTCTCCGAGGAAGGAGCGAGTTCGTTTCTCGGTGGCAAACAGGTATTCACGAATGAGTTAGCCCCGGCGCTCGACGTCGAACCAAAAAGTCACGAGTTCAAGTCCCGCTCCCGGCTTGGAAGTCGTGTATGTCGATTTGTGATTCGAGACTCGGAAACAGGCATAGGAAGAGCCGCTAGTTCCGTGGGTATTGCGTGATCGAAAACCTAACGGATCATCTCTACCGTGAGCGTTGAAAAATATCTCGTACCTTCGTCTCCTCGACACCTTCATGCGGTGGAAAGGTTGGCGAACCGCAAGTGACACTGAGGGTAAGGATTCCCATTGCACCGGCCAATAGATTGTCCCAAAGCTCATCCGTAATTTGATGGTTGAATAAAGCTCAGCGAGTTGTCTATTCATTGCTCTTTGAAAATATGAGACGCCGTTTTCTTTGTCAGCTGACTGCGGGGTGAACGTCTCAGTTTCCATGACGACAAATGCTTGTTATTCTTCGTTGAATACTTCACTGGTTAAGATGATGTTCATCAATTGTTGAAGATGTTTGACGGGTTTTCCCCACGTACTTTTTTGGGTTTGTTTCCCGACACTTCGTGGCCGTTATTGGCCACTTTTTCAGAGGATATGAGGATAGTTTTTCCGTGACGAATATATGAGTATTTAAAAATAAAAGGACAACTCCTTCACCCCCACCCCTTTCAACCTCCTTCCCAAAATGAACCCTTATAAATACCCTCCACGAAAAACTGTACATATTTCTGGGTTTTCCACCGGGTGAGTCGATTGTAGGCCGACGTTTCGATGGCTCCCTCTGACATCGTCATCAGAGCATCGACAACCCTTCGATATCCTTTATGGTAACCCTGTGTAATAATAATATTATATTATCGTCTAATAATAATATTAATTGAGATGCACTCAAAACCCCCATTATATAAACCACACTTTCTAACCACGTTTAATATTAACTTCCTCAGGCGTAATATCCCTGCCACATACCCTTTAGATGGCGGGTAGAATAATTAGAACGTAGATCTGTAAGTGCATTACATCCACCCTTAATTTGGCCGTTAGTTTTTTGTTCAGCATATTATTATTGTAAAAAATGAAGAAACTCAAATAGCCGTATAATTATAGTAATATATATATAGAGGCCATTTGAGTATCTTTCTTTTTTACTGTTTTGAGGCCGTAGAAGCTCAACACCCAGTTTTTTAAATTATTATTGACACATATATTTATTGCAATTTTTCCTCCCCATTGTGGACGTGCTAGTTATCTCGTGTTCGGAGGCAATCCGACCTCCTTTCTCCCGCCTCGCTCTCCAATGCGTCATCTCTCATTTTCTCTTCGCCCGACGAGAAAAGTGAATGAGTGAAAGCTATCCGAATTCGTATCGACTCTGTTTCTCTCCTTCCCTTTCTTCCGCTCACGCCCAATCTTAGGTCTGAAAGAAATCTACTAGAATGCGGACTCGTATTGCATGTGTGACAGTACAGATACGGAGAATAGGCCACTGCTACTACTAAAAACTAGCACTAACATTCTACCGAAGACAACAGTATCAATCATTTTTCAAATGACCCACTGGTTCCGAAGTTAGCTGAGGTTTGCGTTGTTTACAACAACTCCATTAATTTTAGTGGTATAAACAATTTATTTACGGAAAATTGCTAGTAATAAATGTGGCTCCTCTATATCAAAATTACAAGTTATAGAAACAAAAACTACGGGAATGCCAAGCGCTCAAAGTTGGGTAACTTGATTTTACGCGCAAAAAAACGGGTACTTTTTTGAAAAGAATGAAGTACAGGAAATACTATTGTGCCTAAGATTTTTTAAAGTATATGATACAACGTAGAAATAAATTCTATTTCGTATGCTTTCTGTTGCATAGAAATTGATTGCTTCGTTTAGACGCTAGAGCTCCTCAAACTCGAGTATCTTGCTTTTTTTACAGGCAGTAAGCCCGTTTTGGCAATTAACAGTGATATTTATTGCATTATCGAAGTTTAAAGTCTATCTAAAGAACTTTATGCTTTTAGGGCCGCTATACACGGTGAATGATCATGCGATTGATCATGCTTAATGATCACGTGGTCATTCACAGGATCATGCGAGCAAAATAGAACATGTTCTAATTTTCACTGAATGATCATGCGCATGAAGGTTCATTGGCGCATTGTTCCGTTATAAACGGTGAATGTTCATGCTGAATGATCATGCGCATGATCATTCGCCGTGTATGAATTTGGCCTTTATGATGAGTGAGAATGATCAAGAAATATTGATAGTATGCAACCCGCGTGCCACCCAAATTGTCTGACTGGGGTGGCGCGCGCTCACTCTCGGTGCGATATCTCGGGAACCAAAGAGCAAAAATGAAAGAAATTTGAGTTGACATTCTGCAAATGTTTAATAAGTCGTTGTAGAAGACAAAAAAGTGATAGAATAATCCGAGAGTGACATCATCTTCAGTATTGTCCGAAAAACACCAAAAATTACCAAATTTTCAAAACTTTTATTGCGATGCGGCAAGTTTTCCCGGTATCCGATTGCAAAAATAATTTCCATGATTTATTTTCTCACCAAATGGAACAAAACTGGGGGCCTCCCAAAAGAAATTCGAAAACTTTAAAAGTAAGGACCACCTAAAGTTAGGTTAATCCTTTGATAAATCTTTTGCGATAACACTGTATAATAGTAATATAAAATTATTCTTTTATAATTATAGCGTTAATTGAGATGTACTCAAAACTTCCTTTACGTAAACCGCACCTTCAAACCCCTTTGTCACGAACTTACGAAGCGTAGCACTCCCTGCCACATACACGTTTACGTGGCTTACAGATTAATATGTACGTAGACGTGGAAGTGCATTACGGGGCTATCAGCTCGTCGCCAAGCGCGTGGACCGTTCGCCGCGCGTCCGGTCCATCAGCGGACGATGGGATTGATGCGGGAGAATTTAACAGCACAGAAGGCGTATTCTTTCAAAGGGAGAAAAGTTGTTGCTGGCATAAGCTAGAGGGGGTATTGGCTTCTGTTGGTTTATTTGGGGAGTGGGGTGGGGGCGTGGGAGGCGGTGGAGGGATGCAAGAGAAAGGGCCCGGAGGTGGTCCACCAACGCGGGTGCCTCCGTGATTCTCGGCACGTTCTCACGGATATGTCGCTATATGGTCAACATTACGATCCAGCGTGCCTTCGTGTGTGTGTGTCTCTTATCTCGCTGCCCCTCGGGCTCGCCGTATATTCTCCCGCTTAAACGCTCGATACTTAGTTGCAGTGTTGGTAACCGCGTACCTCCATAGAATGCATGCACCGTCACCGAGTTCCACGGGATTTAATTCCCTGAATAATCTGCTATCTGTACGTACCGAGATTTCGTGATTAAAAACTTCTTAAGGTTTTCTACGATGGCGAAATTCTGAAATACAGCCTTGACAACGCGGTTGTATCTGGACCTGGTTGCATGGCTTTGTCTTGAAAATACAAATTCTGTCAAACGATACTCATCCAAGAGATTATCAGTGCAGTTTTACTAGACTGCGTTATGTGTCACATCACTTTATCTTGAGTGCATTGCAACCTTTCTTAACGCTGAAGTCAACAAACGTCATCGTGGTGGACTAATTCATTTGTATTTCTTATATTTGGAACTTCATAATATGGTTTTTCATATACCTATGTTTGAATATATATTTCCTTGAGTCAAGAGAAGATTTTAATTGGTACAAGTGAATGCCTTTTAATTAAATAAATCTTAACTAGGCTGAAACCGAATGCAGTTTAATTATGTGACATGAAGTTGTAAACTTCATTGCCTAAAAATTATCATATGACTACCCCCAGTAGGAAAGGAATGGTATATCCCTTTGATGACTGGCGTGCCATCTATGGACGTGAGTTAGTCGTCTGTCTCCGCTGCTTCGTCTGAGGAGACAAAAATCTTTAACGCTCATGTTCGCCGACGTGTGAAATGCTCATATCATGCCATGTTTTTCCTCCCTTGTCTCACCGGTGATTTCTCGGAAGGATCTGGTTCCTAGAAAAATCAGTCGGCTTGGGTTTAGCCTAACTTGTCCGGGGAGATTTCTTCCGAAATTGATCCGGGCTCCATGGCGGTCATTAACCTTATGCTCAGGGACGCCGACTTTAAAAAAATATTGGGGGGGGCCCAAGCCGGGGATCTTGCCCCAGGAAATTAAAAAGTAGTGAGTTTTAAGTTTTTTCAGCATTTTAGAATAGTCATATGATCAACATTAGAACCCTGATAACTCGAATCTCGATATCTGGACACTACGAGGAAAATCAACAAGCCTGACACATTTTTTCCTCACACCTATAACGAATTTTTGAGGGGGCTCGGGCCCCCTCAGGCCCCATGAAGTCGGCGCCACTGCGGCTATGCTCCACCCCTTGTGCGACCATGCTGTGAGGTACGAGTTGGTCTTCTTACTCCACGAAAAACTTTATTTCTAATTTTTGCTTTCAGGAAGGCTATTAAACAGTTCTTGAATGAACGATAGAAACATATTTATTGCTCTAGGACTTATGTCCTTTAGGAACAAAAACAATTCACTGTACAAAAATTATAGAGCAAATGTATGCATAGAATAAATAGAAACATAGATCCATGATATCAACTCACTAGCTCATTGCGAGCGATAAACCAATAGGACAATACAACGAATGAGTTCCATTATAGCAACAAAAAAAGAAAAATATACCATGCAAAATTTTCCAAAAATTATAATTAGTTACATTGTAGTAAACATAAATAACATTATTATCTTTATTATATATTAATACAGCTTATGAGTTACCCAGCGATTAATCACAGAGAGCAGAATTAATGAGGACGAAGTTTTAGGAACAGCTTTAAGTTACATGATGATAAAAACAAACAATCAAAGAAATATGAAAAAATGTACAATTTTTTTCATGTTACCAATCAGTTTTAATGAGGTAGTTAGTAATAAACTATTAAATTTCGCCTTGAACGATTTCAAAAACCAAATATTTTTTACTTCATCTGGGAGATTATTCCTTGACGGGGCTAATTATGTAACAGGACAGAGCCCGTCTATGTTCTGTATTAAAGAATTAGTTTTGAAACGTTTTGAGGATTGTGTAAGATAATTTTATCATGGAGTGTCAGCCGTGCCTTCATTTGCTGTGTAATTAGTTACGTGGAACCTTGATTTTTTAGGTACATTGTCGATTTAAATGAATTATTCGTGGTATATTATTTTTGTGAAGCGTGGTAGTGATCTTGGGTCAAAATCTCGGGTGAAGCCTTAGATACCCACTACCCTGAATGTGACCATGGGGTGTGCTCTGCCTCAACGTGTTACAAACGGCTGATGGAGCGATTATTATCACTAAATGATTCATATTTTTTTAATAACCTTTTACGCCGAAATCCTGTGTTTTACTCATAGAGCAAGTGCTTTCGTTGTTAATTATATGTACTACCGTCTCGTAACGCCAGCTAGAATGTTATCCTTACAAAGTGAAAGACGCGAAGTGGCTTCTTCCAATTGAATTAGTTCTGGTAAGGCGTGTTAACGGATCGAGGTGATGTCTTCATTGAGTGATTGATGCTTGTGGTCGACATGCCCATCACATTCAAGCATTCACAGTTGTGTTTGCTGTGTGAAAAAACTTAGATCACATGCTCTCTCTTACAAATTTTACCGGAGTTCTTAAATAGATCACCAAGTCACATAACGTTGTGTGTGCTGACCGTGCTGACTGGAATGCTGTAGAAAAAAGTGAGTGGTTACATTTTACAACGCAAAACATGAAATTCCTTGGGTAATTCCCAACCATCTGTAGTCGATTGAAGGAGAGGTAGATGCATATGTCAGTTCTTGTTTTGCTTTTGCGGTTTGGATGGTTTGAACTAGTGAGCTAGGGCATTTCAAGTATCCATCTCGTGACTCACCGATCTCCTATGCTGTCTTGGGATTATTCAACCCTCATAACTTCAACTTCCGCATTTACAGCACCGTTTTAAGTCATTAAATCAAAGTCCTGTTCGATAATCTGACGTCTTCGCCTCAGGCCAGACAGCAATTTCAAGCTTGATATTGGTTTGCATTCTAGTGAAAATTTTCGGTTATACTTACATAGTCTTGCTTTCTTGCACTTACTCGGTCGATTCATTTTTATCTTCACCATTCTTCGGTAGCACCACATTTCGAATGCTTCCACTCTTGACTTCTCCGCTGATGCCAACGTCCGAGCCTCGCTTCCATAGCGAAAGATGCTCCAATATGCATTAAACATCGCATGAATTGTGTCCTCACTTCCATGCTTGTATTCTCAGCCTTTTTACACGCTACATTAACACGTTCGAGTTAATGTTAAAATGTATGAACGCGAGAATGAACGCCAAAATGAACCGTGTAACCACCCAACTTATCGCCCTGTTCCAATTTGGTTCCGTCATGATTAGAAATGCCGGAAAGAATTTTCCTTGAATTTTTTATTAGTGAAATATTACTCTCTGTATTATTACTAGTTATTATTTACATTTTATTGCAACATTTTTTGTTTTGGTTACGATACTGGAAATTTTGAGGCAAAAAAAATGATAGAAGTGTTTTTTAACTATTATGTCTTTTGTTTACTTAACGGCGTTCCGGCAACATGGCTCCACTGCTGAACTACTCAAGGGAGAGTTAGTACTCAGGATTGAGTGAGGTTCTGTAATAAGGCCCGGTATCTTTAGCCTCGCCCACTCATTTCGTGTACATGCCCACACGCGGTCGTGGCCATTCCCCTCTGGGAGCCCCGAGATCGATACCTAGCGCATCCCTTTTTATTCTTCGACTCCTTCCTCCTCTTCCCTCTCTTTTTCATGTGCCTCCCACGACACTTTGCGAAAGGCCAACTTTTCTTCTCGTATATTCCATCCTAGGCCGCCTTTTTCTTCTTCTCCCGGTTTGCTAAGAGAGCCACGGTTCCCAGACAGGAGAAAAACGAAACTCGTAGGACGCAACATGAAAGAGAATTTCAGCGACTTCAAGAGGAGGAGGAAGCCTGTGCAACGGCGAATGCGACAGTGGCGAATTCCCACAAAGTCGATTGCCCAGACACCTTTGCCTCCCTCCACCATTTCTTCCTCCCGGCGAGTCAGTCGAAGTTGATCGAAGTGGTCGGCGGTTCATTGGCGCACGAACGAAGGCGTTGCCATAGGAACATCCCATGGGGACGATTCGTTGAAATCTAGTGAATGAAGATTGCTTATCGCAGCGCCACGGACATAGCATAGAAAGAAAACACTACGTAACTCTTTTTGGTGGTATTTGAATAAAACAGTGTTTTTTATTCCTCCCACACATTTCACTTTCCCTTTGCAACTTCCAACCTGAAGTAATGTTCGCACAGGTGAGGGTAAAGGTCGCCAATGCCTAATATTCTGGCTTTTGGTATCGTACATTCACGGTAGAGGAGCCAGCTTCCTTCCCTTAGTCTCCACGCACTATCGAAAATTTATATTATAGGAGTACCCTAAGGCTTCGACCGGTATTTGAACCTAAAACCCAAGGGGACTGTACATATACAGGAGGTCCAATTCCATTGAGTAGAAGGCTGATTTTGCTGCCAATTCGGTCGCATTGTAATCGGCTTTCAAAAATGTCCGCGGCGGGGTGATGAGTGATCATACCTTATTTCCCCGTGAAACTCGAATCAATTTATCCGTCAGCGATACGAGTGGCGATTTTTGTAAACACATTTACATGGACGGGGGTTAACAACACATTTAGAGGCCGACTTGAGGATCCTCTTTTGTAAAATTCTTGCTAAAACCCTTGGATCAGTGACCAAGCGCGCTACCTATTATGGCATCGCTGTTGTGACAAGCAGGACTGTGCATTATTATTATATTGTGGGTGATGTTATGGATGGTGGTCTATGATAAAGATAAGGTGCGATAGTTTTGATGTGTGAGTGGAATAGCCTAAGGCCTCTGTTCATGTAAAATTTTCCCCAATGCGAACTCTCGCATTTAGTTCTCCAGGCTAACTTCCATGCGGTGGACGATGCGAACGCTGCCCAGGCTTTTGCCATTAACTTTCCAAAGGTCGGTGGTCCTGCTCCTCCACCTCGTGTTTCTTCTTCCCCTATATTTCGCCTCCCTTCGCGGCGTGGAAGCGTTTTACGTGATCTCATCGGTACGTGCGGCGTTCCTTCAATGTTGCATCATGGGGCGGAACCTTGGTGGACTCAACACGAGTGACGTACTGCGGAACGAAAACCGGCGAGGGTCATTGCCTCGTGGGAACTTTTATCGCTTCCGAAAATATTTTGATAATCCCGCCAGCTTTAAAGAATTACGATCAAAATTTATTTTGCTTCAACTTTTTTTATTTAGTGTAGGAGGCAGGGGCGTAGCTAGGAATTAATGCTCGGGGGGGGGGGGGTTAGATGCAACTAATAAGGGGGTGTGTGGGGGTATGGAATACCCACCAGGATAAGCGGTACCTAGGTGCGAGATTAATAACTTGCTGAATTTTAAGATAAATGGTTCAAAATGGTGACTTTTACGGCTTTCTGAGGGATATTTTAATAATCCTTAAACTATTCTATTAATAATATCAATCCAATTAAGTAAAATAGATAAACTTAAAAATTTCTCTGAGTTCTGGTGGGGGGGTTTTACCCCCAAACGCTCCCCGTGCTGCGCCAATGGTAGGAGGTACTAACTTGTACCTAAAAGCGGTTTTTTGTAGTGATTCTGTCTCGGTGGCGGCAGGGTAAAGTCCTAGCCTTCCAAACAAGAGGTCTCGTGTTCGAGTCCCCCTTGGGTGGGTTTCCCCTATCCAGGCTATGGTCGTTTGTGCACGTGTAATTGTTAAATTTGTTGAATACCCCGATATAAAATGGCCCATATGAGCTGTATTTGGTGGTTTGGGAATTTAATAAAATAAAAAATAATATAATATAAAAAATAAAATCAATTAACACGGTCGAGTTAATGTATGGTTGCACAAATACTTTTGGTGGACTGGAACGGAACATGTAAGAATGCAGGAACCAAATTAGAACAGGTTTTATTTTTTGTACACGCCTTTGAACAAATTTAGTGGTTACAACGTATATTTTGGCGTTCATTCCCGCGTTTATACACGTAGACATTAACTTGTACGAGCTGATATACCGTGTGAACTGGCCTAAAGGAAACCTGATGTAACTAAAACGTTGTGATAAGCAGGACTGGTCCTTATTATATTACCGGGAGTGTTAATGAATGATTGTCTATGATAAAGCTAACGCGTGTAAGAGTTTTAATGGAAGTTTCTGGAGGAAAATGCTTCTCTGTTAATTTTTAAATGAATGTTTACACACTTTAAACTGCGATAAAGGAAAACATCAATGGTTTAGGGAAATTTACTCGTGCATTTATGTAATATATTAATATCCTAACAAAAATAGTGGGATTAAGAACTGAAATCAACCTAGTTACTTAGTTGTAATGGCAAGAATATATTCTCCAGATTTCACAGAAACGAGGCAACGTGATATTCCTGAATATCTTTATTGCATTTATTTGATTAGTCTCGTAGGAGGGTTATTCGCCATTATTCAATTATCCAATCCAATTACTATGTACAATTATTATTATTATTATCCAATCCAATTATTTTGTACTTACACTTTAATTAGGAAAAGCGTTTCTTGAAATGTTACTAAGAGCCTCGTAATGTTCTTAGTATAATATATATTTGTACTGCATTTATCGATTCATCAATATCGTCGGAGGTTTGAGCGCCAAATATTCAATGATTTTGTGCGATTCAATCAGGAAAATTGTATGCTGAAATATTATTAAGAATTGCGTAATATTCTTGGTATCGTCCGATGGAGTAACTGGGCTAGCTTCCGCGAATAACCCATCAATCTTCAGCGAGACTTTTCAGAGCGCAATGTGCTACACCCTTTCTGCCTCCTTTGCACCCATATGGCATCCCGTGAAATAAAATTGTACTGCCGTATTGATGTAAGGGTTGACAGTCGTGTGAGTTCCCCAGTGCGATGACGGGGCGCATTTTGTCCAAGTCGTTCACCTCCGCGAGCAGCGCCTTAAGTTTTCCTCCAAGCGTTTCCCTGAAATGATGACTTATTGGGATAGGTCTATTGAGCGTTCGGAAAGATTTTTCTCCGCTGCGCTCTTTCATCTCATGGTGCTATTTTGAAAGGAACATTTGATGTTCAGGGAGGCGGTTTCGTTCGTTCTAGGTGAATAGATCTATTGAAAAATGTGTTAGCTGTGATAAAACCATAGCCTTAGAGTCCCTTTGAAAGTGGATTATTCTCGTTCGCTCAAATTTTTTCCGTTAAATATTACGATTGGTTGAATGATAAAATGGAAAAATTCGTTCCTCAAATGCTTACGTGTTAAAAGTGAAGCATTTTCGTTCCCAGACATTGGTGACTGCTATGAATGTATTAAACTGATGATATCATTTGTATACCAGCATTGCTTTTAGGTAATACAGTCGTCAAAACTTGCGATGTGAATTAATGAAACTTTTCACTCTCAGAATTTTAAAGGTAGATAGATACATATAAACATTTCATCAAATTTCCATACCGGCGTAAAACCGTTATTTTGGCACTTTACTTCGGGTTTTTGTAACAAGATAGCAATAAACGCGCAAGAACATTCATGCCAATGATGATGTAACTTACACAGGTGGGACTCGAACCCGTGACCTTTGGTTTGGCAGGTGAGGAATTTACCCCGTCACCACCGAGATTACCGAAATTATCTTAAAATGAGTCGTTTCAGAGCAAGCCGCGCCGTCCGCATGTGTCATCGTTTGGTTTAAAAGGTATGACTACGCCAGACCTCAGTGGTCATTGTTCCGAACGCAAGCCTTCAGGGCGGAATATGTAGCGGGAAGTAGGAGGTGCGCCAGAATCCTTTAATTTTCGTCGAGATCCTTCCTCGGGCATCTAGAATGGATTCAGACCAATGGAACTGCATACAAGAGGGCCATTTCCATTCCATGGAAGGATAATTTCTGCGACCACTTCGGTCGCATTCAAATCGGGTTTCAAAAATGTCCGCGGCGCGGAGATGAGTGCAATGCGATCCACTTTTTTCCAATATTTTGAAATATAATGTTCGTCTTTGCGAGGAATACCATTTAAAAGTAATGAATTTGATAGATCACGTCAAAAAGTGTATAAATATCGGATAATACCCTTAATCATACCTTATTTCCCCGTGAAACTCGGATCAATTTGTCCGTCAGCGACCAGAGTGGCGACTTTTGTAAACACATTTAAATACGCGGAGGGTGACGACACATTTAGAGGTAGGTTTGAGAATCCTCATTTGTAATATTCGTGGTTCAGACCAACGGTCACTCCCCTCCAACGAATAGTTCTCAAATCTCTTCTTCCCAGACGTATCGCTTGCACTCTCCGCTCAACGTGAAATTCGAAACCGAGCGCCGCCGTCTGGAAAAGCCCTTGTCGTCGATAGCAGATCGATGGTTCGCGGCTCACTCTTTTGGAGTTCGCTAATGGGCAGACGATTTGATCAATGGTGGTTTGGCGGTCGTTTCAATCGGGGCCAATTTCGCCGGGGATACCTAGATTGGACCCGGTTGGGAACCTTGCGGCACTCCCGCCCATTGTCCGTTACTTCGCGTCACCCGCGCGGATCAAACGGGGTGCAGGGTTTTGATGCGGTCCCTCTGATATTTACTTACCGTCCCGCGGGCATGGGAGCGAATTTTGGAGTGATTAGATAATGTATGGAATTAGATAGATCATGAAAATTCACATTTTTTCGTTCAACACGTGGATTTCTCTTGCAACTACCACCACTGATATACTTCTGTTAAAATATGTAGCAAGATATTCAAAAATCATTCCAAATAAGTGACGTAATGGAAAAATTAACAGTGCCGCAACGCACTTTTCTTTACTTTTTTTGAAGTGAAATATTATTGTGTTTTTTTAATGACAAGTTATTATTTAAATTTTATTACATTTTTTGTTTTGGTTACGAATTTATATATTAGAAATTTTGTGGCACAAAAATTCATAAAATGTTATTCGACTATTTTGCCTTTTGTTAACCAGTGCGTTCCAGCGCGTTCCCGCACCATGGCACCACTGTTCCAAATATAAAACGAGTCGGTATCCTCAAAACGAAGTCTTAATTCCAATGAGGTACCTATGTTCCTAAATACATAATGTGTATTTTATATACATATTATGTTCTAGGGAAAAATTGTAATTTATGTATGGAATAAACATTATTATTGCTATTTATTCCTTGTAAGAGCACGCGTCACTCCCATTTCATATTTTATCTTGGAGTATTTCTACTTTAAACTTATGCCATTATCTTAAAAAAGTCAGGGGATATGCTATCATTAATATATTCTGCAGATTAAGGCAAATTTACATGGACTATTAAAAAGGTATTCTACCTGTTTCCCTCACTATTTAGAAAGTTTTGCGTAGACATTTCCTCAGATGTAATTTTTTGCCGTTAGCATTGGAGGCAAATTATCACTAAAGTCAGACCTTATCTCCCTGAAACTTGCTGGTCGATAACGTAAATTTGAAACAAAAATTACGAAAAAATATAATAAAAAATAATGATTGAGCGAACGTGATTCGCCCTCTTTAGACTTTCGATTGTATTTTTACTAAGTTTTCTTGGATATTTCACTATTACTTATACAGCTACTATTTTACATAACGCGACCCGGGTTTTGATGAGTTATCAACATCATCAAGCGTTAATTATGATGCATGTATCTTATTATTGTTACCTAGTTACGTAACGGAGGAAGAGATGAATTTTAAAACGGACGCCAGAATAGGGGAAAAGGATGGGTAAAGATATTCATTTATCAGAGAGCTGTCATGACTTCCAATAATTATCGTATTTTTACTCACTAAGAATCATCTGTATCGGTTCAAACCTATCTTCTCTGGATGGTAGACGCTGTTCGCGATGGATTCATGGAAGATCTTCGTGGAGGTAGGATTCCTGGAAGGGTATACGCCTCGGGCATTGTTCAACTCTCATCTGCGAGTGTGTAGGAGCGCGAGAGAGAAAGTTTAAATCTTCGTCATTTCCGTCCGTAGACCTAAACGTCCGGCTTCCCACTCTTCCAAGTGTTGCGAAGGAACGGCCACTTTGTCCGTAAGCCGCTTCCGTTTGAAGGGGACGGCACCAAGTGGGAAAACAAAAGAAAACTCGCTTATTTGAGCGTAATTGAGAGTTGGATTTCTCTTATGTCATTATGAAGAGATAGAAAAAATGAACTATGAATGAAAGGTAGATACTTAGGAAGGAGAAAAAGAGGAGACTAGGCGTTTAGGACGCTATACAAGGTGAATGATCATGCGAATGATCATGCTGAATAATCACTCAATCATTCACAGGATCATGCGAGCAAAATAGAACATGTTCTAATTTTCAATGAATGATCATACGCATGACGGTTCATTCGCGACATTTTCGGCTATACACGGTGAATTATTTCATTCGTATGATCATTCACCGTGTATAGGGGCCTTAAGAGATGTGGGTTCGGAGAAGAATTGAGAAGGTAATGTGGACGGAAAGGAGGAGTAACGACGAAGGGCTGGACATGGTGGGTGCGGAGAGGCAGCTTCTAGATGAGGTACAGAGGTGACAGGAGGTATGGAAGGAGCGAGTACTTTGCGGGAAGTGGATGTTAGAAATGGTGGTAGAGGGTACAATATTAGGTAAGCAAGGGAGGGGAAGGAAAAGTGTAGGATTTTTATATAGAATGAAATGGAGTAGACCTTATCGTGAATTGATGAGGGAAGCCCGTGAAGAAAAGGGTGGCTGCCAGAAACGGGAAGAGTATTACAAAAATAAAGATATAGCAATTTACTGATTGGCCATAGTAAAAAAATGAGGAGGATACTAGAAAAATGAGATGAACAAAATATCCATGCAGTAACATAAACAGTAATATGTGAGCAATTTGTATGTTAAGAAGAAAAAGCTACTGCATAACTAGGAAATCTAGTAAAACTAGTAAAAATGATGTACAAAAATAAATTGTAAATTGCAACTCTACATTGCAATAGGACCCAGGGAAATCTCTGTCAGTATTAAGCCATATTAAATTTTGACCCGTTATTCCACATTAAGAGGTGGCCAAGATATAACAATATAGATAGTATGCTTCCACTAATGAATAAATGCGTGAAAATGGATGCATGAAGAATAAAAATCCAAAGGTAGTAAGTTCAGAAGAGTAGAACGTGGTAGGGATCCTGCAAATGTTTCACCAAAATGAACGAAGTAAAGTGTGAAGTTTTACTCCACATTGCGAAAGGAAATGTTCAAAGCGGAGTCAGTATTGTTCCTTCACTCCAGTGAAAAAAAAACGGATTAATTTCTGTTGCCGTGTACCGAGAAGGGTTTAAAAAACATCGGGGTGGGAGACGCAAAGCGAAGCTCATGGGGACGGGGGGGAGTGGCGGTACAACTCTCGTTGGCCGAGGGGAGTAATGTCGCCATATTGTCGCAGCCGTTTGAATCGGAGGGGGGCGCGTGGGAGGAAGAGGGGAGGGGGACGAGGGGGTTGCGGGGGTGGGGGTAAGGCGGCTGAGAGGCGCCCCCCCGGGGAGTTAAAAGAACTACTGATGCTGCTGCCCCCTCAGAAAGGAACAGTCAAAGGCGCCGTGTGCTCGAAACTCCGGCTTTGCACCTATGCCTCCGTCCTAATATTGGCATCGCCCCTTTGGCCAATTTTCCATCCGCTACCGGCAAACGGCTTCTGTCATCCGTTCCCGGAATGGGTTTATATGAAAGAGCTATGCGGCGAGGAAATTGAGGATGAAAGTGGAGGGAATTCGTGTTTCAGCTGTTCTCTTCTTTTTGTTTCTTCTTTTCTTGCTTCTCCAGTTATTTTTCCCTCAACCACCTCTATCCTTATCCCTGTTTCAACCCCGTTCTTCTAGCTCTGCTAAGGGTATATCCTGGGATGTGTGATGACAAGGAAATAATGAAAACCTCAGGGAAAACTTTCAAGTTGTTCAAGGCTCCCAGGTGCCTCGGCCAAAAAGTACCCTGCAGACGATTGGGAGGATTCGTCTGAAGTCTCTATTATGCTATCCGCAAAGCATTAAAATGCTCAATCACAAAGAATAAACATCGATATTTAAAATTAGTGTCGTGATTTTTCATTTCAAGTTTCTCACGCTGTAATATTGACTTCGGGAAAACACTAATTTAAGTTCAATTAGCTGCTTGTAACGGTGTCTATGACGACCTAGTCCAAAATCGTGTGCACTCACATTGAACGAGAATCCTTTATCTCCATTTGGGAGCATTCCATTATTATATACTCTTCATAATAATCTTTTTTGGTTGATAAAGGCCGATGATTTGATTGTGGTGATGATGATGACGGTCGACGCACCCTAACTGAATGAAGAGATATATATCTACTCATATTACCTTAATTTCGTAAATTTGTCAATGATATTCATCAGTAAAAGTAATGCAGGTTTTTTCCTCACCATAAGGTGCTTATAATGATTTCTATTTAAAAATTTTAACGCCTCACTAGACCTCATACAGCTTTAAGCCAGATTGTAGAAAAAATACTCAAACAGGGAATATTAGAACAAGACATCTATTATTATTGAATTAGAAGATGAAGAGAAATATATTGAATAGCTTAATAGAAAAACAAATGAGCTCCAAATAGCATCAAGGGAGTTCAACTCAACTCACAATCAGTATAGAGAGTGCGTCAGCATGCTGTTAGTTCTGAGAAGAGTCTAAGCCAGCTTTCAGTGCACGTTACTTTTTTTTACTAACGCCTCAGAAAATGGCTTTGGACTTTTATTTATGTATTTAATTACTCAAAAACAGCATATACGGCTTTACATTGGAAATTAACGTTAAAATAAGCAGCTTTACCAGATATAAGCAATAAAAATATTTAGAAAAAGAACAAAACATAAAGATTCAGGAGAATATGGCTATTCGAAGCTGCCTCTTGGATTTATGTATACCTATATATTCCGTTAAGGGTTGAGTAAAATTTTTCGCTGGGTACTTCTATAAATCAGGATTTTGGGAATATGGCAGTGTTTGCGAGGGAAACTTCAGGAAATGGACCAGGATAGGAAAAAAGTCACTTTCCTCTGTCTTGATACTACAATGGTATCTCACCTCCGTACCTTTTCCGTGGTTCTTTCTCTCCATTCCTCTGTATTCTGAAAGACCCTCTTTTTTTTTGGGGTTCCACCAGTATTTTTCCCCGCCATTGTTATTTTTTCTGTCCTTTAGGGTCGGTGGAAGTCACGAGGGTTGGGGGATAGGATATTCTGGCGACCCCTGGCGCGACCGCTGCTGCAACCCTTATAGGAGCCACGACCCCCATCCTAATTCCGTTCCAGGCCTTTCCGCAACCCTTGCCAACACCCGTCCTCCATACACAACTCCTTAATCCTATCTCTTCCTCCTCTTCTTCTTCTCTCTTTCCTCCGACGCAACCGGTCCCCTTAGAACTTATCCGAAACACTGACTTCAATGGCAGTGCGCTCATGACAAATGGTATTCGTATTCTCCCAAGGCGTGTGTGGCGTGGGAAATGAAGAAGTCCTGTTAGCTCCGAAATCAACTGTTATTTTAGCTTTTTGAGTCGGTTCACTTCTATCATACCCGTTATTTGGTGCTAAAGTATTATACCGATTAAGGTAGAATTTTGTGGAGTATTTAACAAGTATTCCGTCAGTTTCCCTTCCCTTGATATTAATTCTCCCTGTCCAATGTCCGTCATCCATTTCATTTATCATGAAAAGAAATTCACCACCCAACCTATATCCAACTTGTCCACACAATAATTATTTTCGCTTTCAACGTTGGCCTCTTGCTTATGATTTTTAATATTTCCTTTCGATTTTTTCATGTCCTCCTCCGGATTCTTATTTTTCCCCGTAAATTGGCGATAATGCCGCATGTGAAAAATGTTTTTTTTTACCGACGCGTTTCGTTAATGTCATCGAACACCTTAGCTTTGTAAGTTATAAAGCTAGAGAAAACTTAGGAAGATTTAGGATCAACATCGTATCTGACTACGGTTTTCGCTGAACTGTACTGAACTGTCGAGTTAAGAATGGCTTTTTCGTTATTATGGCCGATTCAGCTACCATTGTGTTTGGAAATTCTGTAATGAAGGAATCCTGTTGTTTCAGTGCCTGGCGAAAACGGGTTGATATCATATTAGAATTTAACTCTATAACATGCAAAGGAAGTGAACTATTTCGTAATAAAAATTTACTCACAATTAATGGAAACCCTGCTATGGTCTATGAGGGAAACCGGTAAGAATCATTTCGGCACTTATATAATATACCGATTTTACTTAACCTCTCTGAATACCGTGAAAATGTCAACATTATGTGTTTAGTTTTAAGCGAGTAATGCGCCACAGAAAAGACCGGTCATGCGGGAGTGAATCGTTCTTTTAATACTCATGCATTTTGCGTGTTTAAATGGATACGTCGAAAGGCGGTAGCCACAAATCGAGTGTCAATTCGTCTTAGCATCGTGTTGACGTATTTTCAAATTTTATACCAAGCAAGCGATAACTCAGCCACCTCGGTCAACATTTAAAAATCGATACGGACCGCAAACAATGAATGGTAAGCGGGCGTTTGTTCTTTTGCCGTGCAATCGCGATTGACAACAGCCAGTGGTGCTTACTCTCGCGATGGAGCACAATGACCGATAATTAACATCCATCGATGAAACCAGACTATTGATATTTCCGCTTCGGGCGCATGTGGTGTCAATAAAGCGAAATTGCTTACACGAGGGAGACAGTTTTTTTTTTCGGAGACGTATCTCTTCCGGCCCTCCCGAGGTTTTCGTCGCTACTCTTCTCTTTCCGATCGTATTTCTCTTTAAGTTTGGCTTGACGCACGCATCGGCGTCACATTAGGATTTTTCGGCTCTACTATGGCGTTGAAACTTTTTAGAACAGGGATGATGGGTTTTCGTTTTAGAATTTGTGTTTGACGTCTTATATTTAACCTTCGAAACTGGTGAATAATTAATTTAGGTTCTCAATAGTCGTCTATTCTAATTACAAAAATTATAATCTGGTAGCTATTCTTTTCATCGTTATGCCTAAGTTAACAATCTGGCGATTGGTTTGACGCACGTAAACCATTCAGGGCTACCCTTTGCCTTCCTTCCCGTCAGCCTGTTCTTCGACATTTTCTGCTTTTATCAGTTTTCAGAGTTCCATCAAACTACCTCCTGAGCTGAATTGATGTATTGTTAACATAATGTTATTTGACATTGTGGGAGCAATGCTCCATTATCTCTATAAGTATCAGTTAATGTTATTAATAGTTTAACCTGGTTGGCCAATTTTTATCTCTTCCCTTTACAACTTGAGTCCGTTCAAATCCACACTTTCTTCCAAACCGACCTGGGAAGATGGCACAAATATATTGACACAGGTATTGGCAATGCCGGGTCCAGAATTGTTTTCTGGGGTCACAACGGCCTTACAGACAAATTTGAGATTAAAAGCAACTTGCAACAATTACAACTATAATAAATATTCTTTTTATTTAAATATGAAAGTTATTAATATGAAATTAAATGATTAAGGCTCCGTAATACACAAAACGAAACGAACGTAATGATAACTGTGTTTAAAGTCATTTGTATTTTTTTAAGTGTGCAAGGGGGGCACGAGCCTCTGTGCCTATGGGTGTCGGTTTGTTTAATGCAGTGGTGGATACAGATGTGAGGCGCGCGCCCCCCCTTGTGGGGCCACCCGTATTGCCAAATATTGCAGAACCACAATTATAGCTTTTTTATATCATAAGATGACATTGTCTTGTATTTTTACATAATCACTTTAATTGAAACCTTCTTAAACTTTGCATATGACTTGATTATTTTTTATTGCGATTAAAGTAAAAGTAACTCATGGTATCTTTTGCGCCTCCCCCCTTGAGTTTTTTCTGCATCCGCTTCTGGTTTATTGAACACAGTTATTTTCATTATTAATCTTACTTGTAATGTACTAATTATGGAAATACTTTATCTTTCCTCTCTCTCTCTCAGAAGGCTTTTTTGGCTAAGTACATCCCTGAAAGGGGCTTGCCTCCTTCAGACACTATCTATTCCTCTCCCTCCCTTACTTAGCCCCCTGAATTTCTTTCCTCCGCGTCATTTGCCCCCAACCCCCGCCTCGGCGCTGATATCGAAGGGCGGAATCGCGCTCAGCGGGGGGGATGAACGTCCTTTTGTGAAAGGGAACACGATGAAGATGGTGGAGGAGGCGGTGGAAAATGTATGGGCGGAGAATGAAGAGCGGTTAAGGGAGAGAATTGTGCGGAAGGTAGGAGTGGTGGTGCGCCGTAAAGGTGGCTTGGAGTGGGGAGGCACATATGTCTCTTGAAAGGGCGTAGTCTCTCGCACAAAATCGTGGGGCGGTGGGGTTGATGGCACAGGGTGGAGGGACCTTTGGTAGCTTATGAGGCTAGAAGACTCGTGGGTGGCTGACTGAGATGGGAAGTCGCTGATTTATCGGAAACGATCACCTTCTATGTTATTTCCTTTGTAGCCTTTACGTTTTCAATAAAAATGTGTTATTCATAAGTAATAAACGCAGGCTTGCTTGAAAATAATTGTGTTAAAATTCTTATTTCACTTCCAACTGGACGGTTACGATTAGATGTTAGTTATTTTTTACTTGTAAACGTTACTTTTCCAAAAATGAACCTATTAATCAAGTCAGGTTTGTTTAAATTAATATTTTACTTCAAATCAGACGGTATCGTTTACATGGTGGGTGATTTTTACTTGTAAACGTTATCTGTTAAAATATTTATCTATGATTCGTCATTAATCAACTGAAGGCAGAATGAAAATAACTTTGTTTAAATCCACATTCGAACTGGAAGGTGACAATTAAATGCTAGGTTAGGTTTTGAAAAATGTGAACACTTCATTTTCCAAAATTATCTTTTACTCGTAATTAATTAACTCAGGATGGCCTTTTTGTAGTTACACACATTTATAATGAGAATAACTGCGTTCAAATCCACATTTTATTTCAAACCGACCTGAGATGATGGCACAAATATGTTAACACCCGCATTGGTTTAAAATGACCTTTTTTTTAATAAACTCGGTTATTTTCATTGTGAATGTAACTAGTAATGCACTAATTTATTTCTAGAAATCTTTATCATTCCTTCCTCTTAGAAGAGACCAATAAATCCTGAATTAGTGTATTGTGTAAATATGTAATGCTATCCGAAATAACTGTGGTATTGCTTCACTAGTAAATATTTTCAAAAATACTAGCAGAAGCGTGTTAAAATTGTAATTTAAGAAATATATATATGCTAGATTATTATGCTTTAACCTTTGAGAGCACTTTCTGATACTCATATGTAACTGCATTTTAATTATATCCTTTTTGAAGTAAACAATGCCATTGCATCACCAAAGTAAGTGTAAATTTTTATTTTATTCCAAATGAAGTACTTCGAAATTTCTGCTTGAGAGAACACTTAATTCCCAACTCTAGTTCATTAACTTTGGAGAAAAATTCTGTAATACTTCCCACATGAAAAGCAACTGAAACTAATTTTTTGTTTACTATCTATTGTAATGGTAACTGATTACAAACTCTAGAAAGCAGCTGTAACGTATCTAAGCCACCTCTTCTTGGTATTTTACCGATCTATTCCATAGCACTACCTTTATATATTTAGAATTTCACACTATATTTATCGAGGAACTATTGGTATCTTCTGGTTTCTTAAAGGAGAATAAGGTATTTCCAAAAGTAAATTAATACGTTACAATACATAGCTGATAATTGTCACTGATAACGAACTCTAGAAAGCAGCTGTGAACTTAAACGAGTCACTTTTTCTCGGTACTCTGGTTGCTTGGGGGAACCGTGGGGGTGTATATGAGGAAGAGGGTTGGTTCGTTACGTGTTTGTGTGGGTTTTTGGGGGGGTGTATTCCGAGGGGGTTGAGGGGGGTTGGCTTGTGCGGGTGTAAGGCGTAACCACCAAAAGGGGTAGGGGAAAGAGGGAGTGAAGAGGGGTGGGTGGTGGTTATAGGGTGTGATGCAGTGGGAGGGGGAGGAGAGGAAGGGAGGGGGGGGGAAGTTGGCGCGCAGGTCTCGTGGTGGGGCTGTTGTTGAGGTCATTGCCCCCACGGTGTTGTCCCACCGATTTTCGAATGATTCCCCCTCCCCACCCACGCCGTAATTCTCCTCCCCCCACCCCTCTATCTACTCACCTATTCCTTCCAACGTTCGCCGGCTTATTCTTCATTACCCTCTTCCCTTCTTATTCACTGTCCACATCTATTTCTCGTTTGTGTACATTTTAGTGTACTTACCTATTTTATGAACTCAAAATACAATCTGCTCCGCCAGTATCTATCTAATTAAACTATTATCGTTCACCTGAGCTGCATATGCTATTATAAAATATGAAATAATTGAGTAACATTCGTCCGTATTGGAATAAAGATGATAAATCTTTCTGTAACCTACATATATGAAAAGATACTCTAACTTGTTCTTTTTGATAAATATTTCTCATTCACCTGAGCGAGGTATAGTAAAATCCTAATGAATTGAGTGGACTATTTCCGTATTGGAATTTAGGTGAGAAAACAATCTATAACCGACCTATAGGTACGTTAAAAAAATGTGACAAATTCTTTTCGTTGGATGCATGATTAGTAATCGTAACTGATAGCAAATGCCAGAAAGCATTTGTGAGGTGTCCGCCTCACTCTTTCTTGGTACTTTACTGATCTTTGGTGGCTCGGGGAACCACGGGTTGTATACAAAAATAACGTGTTGGTCCCACAAAAATAACTTTTGACTCATCTACATCTACATCCACAGAATACCCCGCAAGCTGCCTAAAAGGCGTGTGGCAGGGAGTGTTAGGACACCAGCCGTTTACAGCTAATATAAAAAATTGAAGTGCTCTAACGAGGTTGGGACTAGCGTTTATTAAAGTCCTTTATGGTTCGGGACTGACCTGACCTGACTTATGACTCGACCGGGCTTGTAATATTATGGTATCATCTGCAGAGTATAACATTGAAACACGGATTTAAAATGAAGTTATTATTATAGCATATGATTTTGGTGATAGAGTTTGTAGTTGATCATGTTACACAGAACAATAAACGGAGTTATGAAGTCCAGTTTATTGCGAAATTATTTGCGTAATGCTCTGTCTATTTAGGCATTTCAAATGCATTTTTTGCGAAATTACGTTGTCAATACGTAACGGATTGAATGGTTCAATTAGTTTATTTTCCATTACCTATTAAATTATGGGTTCACATTTAGGCAGTCATGCAACAAAAATAGAAGTAAATAACGTCTAGAATACAATCATGAAGAAGATACAGTATCTGCTAAAGAAATGTATGTCAGCCAATAGTTTGTATTAATTACTTGGTACGTAGACTGTTTGTTTACCAATCCATACTTATTGTAGGTACACATACTGCATATTTGTGACAACGCCAATAGCAGCGAAAATTTAGACTGAAATATTATGGTGCAGGTGGTACATTTTTTATTCGATTTTTAAATTTCGGAAGACAGTAATAGCGTTTGTTGATTCTGATTCAATTACGTTTTCGTCTCACTCAATAATTTTTTTACTAAATGAGTTATGTCTATATCTATCTGATAGGAGAGGAAATATGGGAAAGTAGTATTGATTGTGATGACGAACATAATGAAACTTTAGATTTGCATGTCGTCAGGATTGGCATAAATGACGTCATGATACTCCATTTTAAAATTTATCCCAGCAATTGCTTCCACCACACCATAACAGTCATAACTATATTCGTTAAAGCTTTAATGAAAATCTTTGCCAATTAACTAATAACCTTTCTTCACACTAACATCAATAACTCTAATCATTGCTTTTTATCATCCATATTTTTATACCTCTCGTGTTGTATTTTAAGGGCTGTTTACATGAAGACAATGCCTAACGTTCGCACTATACCTTTCTTCTACCTCCTATCGATTCTAAAACATAAAAGACAATTCGCTCTGATTTCATTTGTAATATTTTTCTTGTTAGTACTTAAACTCATGCATTTTATCATAGTGTGCACCGTCATCACTCGTAGACGTAGGTTAATTAATTTTTGTCACCAAATTCATAATTGATCCCGTGGTACCAATAATTCTACCTACCAGATAATTTTTGTTCAGGAAAAAGCGTTTCTCTCTCCCTTATGAATATGCAAATATCATCGATCATAATGGGATTTACTTGACCTCTATTCCGCCGTCACCTAGACGAGACCCCGGCATCCGTTTTCGCCGCATTCAGACGACGAGAGAGTAGTCTCATAACGTGTATGTGAGTCACCGTATATTCTCCGCTCAACCCCTATTCTCAATCTAGACGTGCGAGAATGCTTCCTGAAGAATAACCCTTTCACGCCCGCGTCGCACAAGTTTTCGTCTGGTCTCACGCCTCTAGCAGGGTTTACACCCCAATTTCCTTCAAATCATCAGGTGCATTTGACACGTATGCATATAATAATGAATAGCGCCTTGGAGTATAGTTCCGAGAAAGAAATGCAAAATTGTTTACCAAAATTTTGACATATTTCTTATATCTTCTTCAGGGCTATGGAGCATATAGGTAAAAAATATAAAAAGAATTCAATTGTACATACGTGAAAGAAGTGAAAAGAATTTTAACATACCTTATTTACACAACTTTTGTTTACCACCTACAACTAAGATAGTAAAATATCATAGCTACCATCAAATTGGATTTATACAACTGAGGTCAAAAAATAATAAATCGCATGATGTATTGAATCTCATTACGATTTAAGCGAAGTTAAACATGCCCAATGCAACTTTTTCCTTGAATGATGGCTTCATGTCTGAAAAGCCGACATTCATATCAATTATGTTTTTTTTGTTCGTTTTAATGTGGCTTATTGCATGAATTATATTTCGCTTTGATTCCTCAAAATATTTGCATAATTTTTATTGAGTTAATCAGCTTTATTAAAGCCTTAATTTTTAGCATAAAATCTCCCCTACGCCAGGTAGATAATGCACGAACTTAAAGAAGCTTTCATGTACGCAAAGGAAATGTGATATTGACATGTTTGTGGTTTATCCTTGTTGTACTCTTCACACATAATTTGTTCGGGCTAAAATACTGATTTTATTACGAGTTATTGATTATAAGTTGTTATTTATTTGAAAAGAAATGAATATAAATTATCAATCGCATGATCGTCAAGTTCACCCATTTTGACCGTAATCTGCACTTAATTTTACGTGCTATTAATTTCCTCGACGTTGATAAAGATGTTGATATTTTTCTTTGTGTTAATGGATACTGTTTGAGATTGAGATAGTGGAGATGATCTTCCTCATAAATGATTGACAATTCATTCGAAAATTCTGTTTTTTCGATATGTTCTACAAATTAAATTGGTATTAGGTGTATGTTGTCTTCCTACCTTTTCACTTTCATTTATTACTTGTGATAAATGTACGAATCCTACAGTATCAAACAACTCCAACGAATGTTTTTATTATTTATATATTATTATCAACTTCTCCGTAAACAGCACATAACGGCTTATTACAACTAGTGCTTTCAGTATTAACAAAGTACAACACAAATATCCATGCCCTGGATGAGGATTACGTACCCAGGCGGGAATCGGACCCACGACCTGTGGTTTGGCAGGCAAGGACTTAACCCCCCCTCCGAGGCGCCACCACCAATGAAATTATAGGATGTACGATTATAAAAAAAATAATATAAATTTTATATAATAGAGTCAGTAAACTTTAACCAATCAGTACCACAAATAAATTATTATTATGAATATTTTTGGGACATATGTTCTCTATCGAAAGGTGACCGAAAATACTTCTTTACCGTCCGAATTTCCTGAAAGAATTGGAAATCTCAAGAAATATTTCTTGCATCCAGCAAGGCGCTGCAGTGTAAAAGTTTCCACGTCCTATCCCTACGATCCGCAGGTGTCCTCACCCCTCAAATGCACCGCCAAGCCTTGCCGCTTAGTTGAGCTGTAAGTCGATACCCAATCGAATCGTCTGGGACTCCATCCGCCGTGGAGTGAGATCGGAAACCATTAATTTCTTTCATCACGTCGGAAAGGGGTAGGAGAGTTTGAGACCTCCATTAAATAGCCCCTGGGGTTTTATTTCCTAGTAATTTTAAAGGTAAACAAATCTTATGCCGTATGGTATCATTTTACTTTGGTTGCATTGAAAGAAAATTAGGAGGACTTGAATTTGGACAAATCATTTGTCAAGCAGGAAAATTGGCACCACCAAAATATTCGTGGTTGCTCACGCTATCACAGGAGTCATGTTGAGAAGGTAACAAAATATATTCATCGTAGTAAATTGATGAAGAAAGGAATTCACAATTGTATTCATAGATATCTTTAATTCTAACTGTTCAGTTTCGTAAAATTTTACCCTAAAATTATGGGATTATGGGAGCCCAAATCAAGGTTAGAGTCAATGGGATTTTATTTCACCGCCTAAATAGATTAATTTATGGGGAAACGAATTCTTTAATTTGTTCTAATTATGCCCTGAATTTTCATTTCAGATTTTTTTTTAAATTTAATAAGAATTACTTTGCACTGAAGGTATTCCGTTTTGAAGAGTATTGAATTCCTTTATACATTACACTTGAAGTGAATTTATTTCTGGCAAGAAGGTACTTGCTTCTCATAAAAGTAATTCTCGTGTTTACTTTTCGAATGTTAAATTTTTACAGATCCGAGTGCTATCATCCAAATCAGAAACAGCAATCACGAAGTAGATGGGATAAGCGAACGATAATATGACCTTTATTTAATGATTTGGTTTCACTATTGTATAACGGTGTTCAGCAAGAGAACAAGTTAACGAGTAAATACCACCGATGCTCGACATAGGTATATATCATCGCTACCTTATCATGCCTGCTTCCTGATTGTGACTCCATATTTACAAGATAGAGCATTTATCTTTATAACGTGATAGGCATATGCCATTTATCGGTAGTATAAGCTCGTTTCCTTGCTCTTCTCTCCAAATAGCCAGAAAATCGTAACGAGGAACCTTTCGGAAAAATTTCTCCTACGTTAAAAAAAAAACCCACCAGAATAACCCCTTCCCTCCCGTAAAGAGACGCTAATGTTATGACAGTCGATATTGTGTTATCGCCGTGTTATTATTGCAGTCGTAATAGCTCTTCCCCTCCCACTATATATCTCCCTTTCCCCTCTTTATAGCGCCGTCTTCACTCCCCGCGATCTCCTTCCGTGAAAAAACAGACCTTCTGCGCATGCGCCCGCGCATGGCGATTCGAAAATAAAAGGGACTCCGCGCAGGAGTTCCCGAAATAATATCCCTCTCCTACGCTCCTCATCCTTCTCTTATTTCTCCTCCTTCACTACTCTCTCCAGTTCGTTACCGGGCGGGTTTTTGGAGGTTTGGAGTTTTGGGGAGGGGAGGGGGAGGTCTATCCCTATCCGTCTCCGTAGGGTTTTTCGGCAGCGGAGCGGAGGGGAAGAAGGAGGGGGATGAGGGCACTAGAGGCGGAGGAGGGGAGGGCGGAAGGATTGGAGGGGAAGGGAGAGGTTCTTGCGCGAGCTCGTGGGATGCCATAGTCGACCATTCACTCGCGTCCGAGACACCGTGACAGTACGTTACCCTCTATATCTCTCTCACGAACACAACCGTTCCGCTATCGCCCCTCTCTCAGTCACTAGCCGTGTAATTATACATTATATATATTTACACTCAATCCATACGTATCCGAGCACTCATATATTATCCGTGTGTGTGTGTGTACAATCATCTGTTATCATCACCGCAAAACTCCGATCAGTGCTCGTTCGCGCAGTCACCAGTGTTATCGGAGGAGATGAGCGAGTCAGTTAGCGCGGTCTTATAACAGTTCCTCTCCGCGTGTGTGTTGGATTGTAGCGGTGGTGTTGACCTCTACTCTTCATAAGTGTTACGTCTCTTTCTCCTCCAAAGTGTTTTGTGCATGTGTTTGGTGAACAACTACTGCAAGGGCGTGCTCCTGTCAGGGTTCAGCCGCTGATTCGAGTGGCTGTCGCCTTTTGGATTATCGCACGCCGCTGTTTTATTATTTTTTCTGACGTGACTACACTCCTCCCTCGGGTACCCGTGCTAAGGATACCCGAGAACGCAGGATTGTCATTTCGTCCCTCAAGTTACTGCTCTTGGGAGGCCCTCACGACGAAATAACCCACGATCGGAGTACTTGGTGTCGGCGGAGGAAAAAGAAATTAATTGCATGCACTACCGCCGGTGTTACCGTCCGTGGGATTAAACATATAAGGAAGGAATACACACATTCGTGAGAAACGAAAAAAGTGTTTTTTTAAATTTGATTTTGGAGTGTTATACTTCGGTGTTGTTTTTTGATATTCTCAACACCTGTCGAGATTAACGAACCGAGGTGGCGGAATTGTTGTACCTACTCCTACGCCTAGCGTATTTTTACGTATTCTGCGAAGGGGAAAACGTTTGCTGCGTTGGTGTCGTGTCGGTCGTGGTTCGCGTCCTGCGAACCCGTGCCCTGCGTTTCCTCGTTATATTGGCGCTGACCCGTTGGATTACCTATCTATCAACCAGACTCCTGTCCAGCTCAGTGTTCAGATCTGTCCTCTCGCCTATCATCCCTAGGATCAGGGTACCGCTGACTTGGTGGTACTCTGACCACCACCGTGTGAATCGCGGTGGATGAAGGGCACGGAGGAGGAAGAGGGTGGGGGAGAGGGGATCTGTCGCTGTGATGAGCAGGTGGGGGCGGGGTACGACGATAGGTGGCCGGGGGCAGGGGGTGCCCAACTACTGTGTGACTAAATAGATTTGTCACTATCACCAGGATAGGAGTAAAAAACAAACTTATTGCTTGCTGACAAGCCGGGGGGAGATATTGACTATCAAGTCGTTACTGTAGTGATCGCACATCATCCCAGTGTCAGTGTGTCTACGTACTGTCTTATTATTTTTCTTAAGTTTAAATGTTATCCCCTGTGACAAGTATGATGCTGGATTCACTCTCTCCCGAAGACAAGGAAGAGAAAAAGTGTCGTTTATCGCGGATTGTTCAGTTCAGTCTGTGACTGGAAAAAAAATAAAGAGGAATCCTCGGTGTCCCTATCACGTGACATAGTCCCCCGGGACTTCTAATCGGGAGTACGGAGGTTCGATCCCCCTGTCTGAAGTTCGCGAATACCATCCTTGGTTGTGTGTGCTCGTGTCTGGGCGATTCAAAATCGCTGACGACTTCGATTGAGAAGGGATCAACGTCTTTTCACGACGGGCGGATTGAACTGGCGTTGACCGGCTTCCTAACGGAATACAGTCTAAATTCCTTCGACGCGTTTTATATCCCCAGTTCATCAAAAGGGTGGGAGAAATTTTTTCCAAAAAAGAATTAAGATGTAGCGAGCAGACTGCTTGAAATAATTTGTGCCGTCCTTGTCAACGAATTTGGAACAGTATTTTGTGCTGAAGTAATCGGAGTTACTCCGCGGATTAATTCTTGTTGTTGTTTCAAGATTTAGTGACTTACCTGGGCCGGTACTGGTGAATAAAGGCTTCGGTCCAGTAGAGCAAAAACAAATCAAACATTAGACTTTTTTTAAAGCTGGCGTTTTAGACGCCGTTTTTTCGTCCAGTATCCGGAACTTGTTTCTTTCGGGGGCGGGAAATTCCCTTTCGGATTTCTCTCCCACCCCGAAAGAGGCAAGAGGGGGTGGCGTCGCTAGGAGGCTGTTACCAGGAACGGCTTTTGCTCGGGGAGGGGGGGAGTTGGTGAGCGGGCGTCGAAGCCCAGCATGCCAAGGAGACAACTCGCCGCATCCGCAGACGACGCTGGAGGAGGAGGGGGAGGGGGCGAGGGGGGTGGGTGGGGGTGGGGGCGCAAGAGGAGGCGGGGGTGGAGGTGGCGGGGGTGGTGGAGGCGGAGGAGGCTGCCCTTACGTGACCGCCATGGACGTGCTGGACCAGTTGCTGGTGGCCGCTGCGGCATCCTCTGGGGACGACCCGTGGGACGCCGGGCCGGAGTCGCCGTCGGACGCTGAAGGCGGCGTCGAAGTTGTGCCGCACCACCACCACCACAGGGGTGGCGGCACCTCCTCTCTAGGGGGGGGTCTGGTGGTGGGCAGCGCGGGGGACAGTATGGTGGTGGGAGGGTCCTCGAGGAATAATTTCCCTGATCTCCTTGCCGGCGAAGGCGGCGGCGTGTTAAGCGGTGGGGGACGTTACCAGAGGGACTCGCCGGCGTCGTTCAAGCACTCCCTAGTAGGGGGTCCGGCGACCGGGAGGTCCTCCTCTTCATCTTCTTCATTCCCCGACAGTATAGGGGAGAGGTTCAATCCGCGCGATTTCGTGGTGTTGGACAGGACTTTGGGTGGCGGGCAAGGCAGGAGTGCCTACCTCGACGAGCTTGGGTTCTCGATGAGCGAGGTGGAGGGTGCTGGAAGTGAGAGAGGCTTGGGTGGTTCGTGCACCAGGGTGACCGCCACCTCGTCTTTCGGGCGAGAGACTTCAACGCCGGCCTCGGCGGCCGCAACGTCCTTTGGACGAGAGACTTCAACGCCGGCGACCTCCGCCGGTCCCCGGGACGTCCTCGGAAGACCCTCCGACGAGGAGCGGTCCTCCGTGGCCCGTGGCATAGCGTTCGACTACGCGCAGGACAGGTCGCAACCCTCCCAAGTGCCTAAGTTGGAGGAGGACGGTGTGGCGGGCTTTGCTCGCGAAGTGTACGCTCGGCTGGGGGCCGGGGGCGGCGGTTCCCTGCTGTGCAGCGCCCTCGGGGGCGGGGCGCAAGGACCGCCGCCCCCGAGGGCCGACGACCCGCACTCGACGACGACCCCCAACTCGCCGCCCCCGGCCGACGGAGGCTTGCCCCAGGCGCAGGCGTCTTCGTCGTCGACGTCGTCCGCCGCCTCCTCGTCCTCGCCGGCGTCCCTCCTGGCTGCGGCCAAGAAGGCGGGGGGCGGTGGGGGCGGCAACGCGGGAGGCGGAAGCGGGAGCGGCGGACAAGGAAACAATTGCAACTCCATCAGAGGTAGGATGACCATTATTGAGTGACAGAATTTTTAGGAGTGAATTGCACGCGTAGTATTGTCTGTGGAGGTCTTCAATGGTTCGCAGTGTTTTCTTTTACGACGTAGTTTTGGGTTTGAATTGAATATTTAATTCATAACGCCCATTTTTGCTGTCTCCTACAATTTTAAATTGTTCTCTCAATCGATAAATTGAAGATCATACAGTTAATGTTATACTCATAATTGTGCGTAGGTACATTTAGTTTCAATACCTTTACCACAAGCAATGAATATAGTTGTTCGTAAAACTATTAAAGCGATCATTAATGTTTTGTTCTCCAGTTTTCATTCCAACTCCTCATTTGACCGTATTTGGTCCAACGTTTCGAGGATTTCGTTTCCTTGCTACGTGATGACTGATTTTATCCTGAAATTTATTGCGGACTCAGCCGTCGATATGTTTGGACAGAGAGGAGAAGTTTGGATCGCTCTTTTCATGATTTTGGAGAGAGTGAACTTACTGCGAAGAATATGACATTGTCAACCGTCGAAAAGTTTATTTTTAAGTTTTCGTGCTTAAGTTTAGCTGTCCTGAATTGTGGTCTCTTTAAAAAAATCGGATCTAAACTAATCTGGATTTTTTCGGAATTTCGAAAAAAAAAAAATTCGTCCAACTGTTGAAAATAAAGTTCTTCTGTAAAGGTATATGGCTCTGTCCATCTCAACCTGAGTATTACGACGGAATCATGTTACAAATCCATCGCTAGTTCCGTCATTGCAAGACTCGTAATTCTCGTGGAGACCCGTTGCCTTGCGAAGGGTGGAGCACTTCACTTCATTGACCCTCATTAACCGGTATTAGCCCTTGCTCGCTGTCGAAGCATTTACCATCTTTCTCATTTCATTACAGGAAGAAAAGTCTCCTTAGTGTTTTTCGCTATATTTCGTATTTTTTCGTTCGCAGAATTTCCTTAAACCTTGAAACCTGGGTGGGTTGAATACGGGTATTTATGTACTTTGGAGAGGTCAAACTATGTATTATCGTAAATATTAGGGACTGTTTATTATTCATGTTTTAGTTCACTCTTCATACATTCCCTCTGTTTATAATTTCTCTCTGAAGTCTGTACAGTTTTGTTCCTACTCGTATTCTTTAAGTTTCGGAGTGTGCCTATTGCATTGAATAATTTCATTGAGAGTCTCTCTTTGGTACAATACATATATATTTGATTCTTTGTCGGTTTTCGCGTCCGTGTGCATTTAAATATGCCTCAAGACTGATAATATTATTTTATCGTTTGGTGTTGAATATGTTGTTTTATACACAACACGCTTTACGACATTCTTGATAATAGCACTTGTGAAAAATTGATTAGTAGGTGCGCACTTTTTTTCAATATGTAATCCTAAACTTGGTAGTTACACTTGTTACAATATCAGCACAGTAAGTGTTAATCTTATCTTATCGATAAAATGCCCAAATTATTTCGTGCTATCGACCTGTTATATCATACGCTCTGGAAGCTTCCCTTTAAACCGGTGATCTCTGCTGTAGTGGTCGTACGCGGAAGTCTCCTTTGCGTCGCGAGTTCGATAACACACCCGCCCCTGTATATCTGCAACGTTTTAAATCGACCATTCTTGCATCATCTTATCCTGCCATGTTGCACAGTGTATGATAAGTTTCTATTGCATTTAAACATGCATTTGACTAAGGCATTTGTAGTTATTTAAAGTCTTAAAACTGTTTTTCGCCGGAAGTGGCGATATCCCGAGTTTATCTTATAAATGTAATTATAATTTAAGTAGTGAATCATTCATTGTAACAAACAGACCGAGGTTAACTGTATATAAACGTTGCTTGCTCTACATGGGGCTAAAGCTATTTAATTTACTGCCCGCTGAAATTAAACAAATTAAATTCTTAAATAAAATATCAAGATTTGCCAAATACCGGCTTTTCTCTCAAGATATGATTGAACATTTATTTTGATGTTATTTCTATAAAACACTTATGTAATATTTCATGCATTATTTTTTTGGCATACATTTTTGCTATTGATGGTGGCTCATTCCTGGTCCTATGTCTCTTTGTTGTCTTTGCTATTCAGCTGTAAAATCAAATTGTTGGAGTAAATAAGTCATTATTATCATTTTGATAGTTTTGTGAGCCGTAAATTTAGGAGTAACGCATAAAATTTCCTTGCGTCCCCTGATCCTCTATATTCGCTCGAGTTGGAGATTCTTTGGGCTATTGAGCGTACACCTTTCGTGACCACAGATAGGGTCTCTCTTCCTCTAACGGTTCACCTATTCTCGAAATTCCACAGGCCATTAAATTCCTTGAGACGGCGTCGAAAGTTAGAAGGGAAGAACACGGTCGATTTGGGAAGATGGCAGTAATGCTACAATTAAGTAATGTCGTCGATTTTAGTATTTTTGTTACCATGCGTTTATAACGGGTTTATCGTGATCACCAGTATTTTTGGTAAGCAAAGCTATCATTTCTTTGATCTTTCAGCTCCATTCGCTCTCGTAAAACAAAAATCTAGAAGGGATTCTTTACGTGGGTACTTCGAGTTTTTAAAGAATTATGATTATGAAGTGGCTATTAACGAAGACATTAGTTTAAAAAAAAAACTTCACCGATGCTTTCAGAGAAAAAACTTAAATGTATATTCAAATTAGTGGTGACGGTTCACCGTTAAGACTAATTCGTGTGTTAGCTGTCGGCTAACGGGGTTTGGTAATCATTTCTTAGCCTCGTGCCATCGTAGTCATCAAATCTTTGCAGTCATTAAGGCAAGTCGATTATCATTTTCCCCTGTCACCATGTTCATTTTTATGCGTGGTTGATTTATTGAAGGACCACGATTGTCAAGCCAAATTACCCCGAATCGTTCTCACGAAGCGCGTTGTTGATTGATAGATGATTTTTAATCCTTCAGGTAATTAGTATTTAACCTCTTCAAACATTAAACTGAACTCTAAAGCACAAAATTGTATTCAAATTTGGAATTTTTTGGCAGTTGTTGGCTGGCAGTTATTTGGATTTTACGTAACGTCATTCCCCATAGGAAAACGGTTGAAAGCTATAAATTATTTAAAGTTAAATTTACAAAATTTGTTGCACAGTTTTCGGTGAAACGTTTTAGTATTTCAGTTTGCGTCATCTTTGTACTGAAACGTCAATTGCCTAGAAGATGATGGTTGTTCGTTATTTCAGCAAGGAAATTTAAGCGTTTATTTAGTTGAATCCTCCATGAAAGTTGGAATGGGAGTCGCTTCTTGGTTTTTAGAATCCAATTATACAAATTAGCTTTCAATGAAAATTGTTTATCAAAGCTTAGACAAAAATAATCAACACGTAAGACTAAAATGACTATCGTAGTATTACTAATTTGAACATAATTTGTTTATTATTACTAATTATTATAAGTAGCGAACGATGTAAAGATCATAAGAATTTCTAGTAGAAATATTAGATTTGCTATATTACTAATTCATTTGTCTTTGTTTTGATTTAATTATATTTTATTTATCTGTTATTACTTCTTGCAAAGGAGAAGGAGGAACCACCGAGTATTCAAATAATTGAATAACTTTTAAAGGAGAGACGGAGGAGACAGAAGGTATGGATGGAGCGAGTAATTAGAGGGGAGGGGATGATGAAAACAGTGTTACAGGGTAGAATGTTAGGTAAACGAGGCAGAGGAAGGAAAAGAATAGGATTTTTAGATAGAATGAAAGGGAGTAGGCCTTATTGTGAATTGAAGAGGGATGTGGTTGATGGGGAGGGAGGATCCCAGATTTCTTCTCAATCACTCCATGGAAACCTACCTTAATTGGTAGAATATTATAATCTCTTAATAAATAGATAATCTCTTGTATTTTTCCTATTTTTCGTGCTTTATGAGATTAAATAAAAAATAAGATATAATGAAACGAAATTTAGTTGCACTTTTCCACAGTAATTTAATGCTTACGACCTGTTTTGGCTCACGGAGCCATCATCTGATACGAGAAAATAACATAACCCCGCTTTCAGTCGCTTTGAGCCGCTGTTACCTATCGACGGGCACGAGTCGTGTCTTTTTCTCCCACGCGGTGATTCACGTTTCAGCAACTTTTGGCATCAGCCCTCAGGGGGACCGGTGGGTCGCGGGAAGTTTCGCCGCGTAGTTCACGAGATTGAATCAGAGGCCGTCGGGATGGAAGATCCGCGAGGCAGGACTCCAGGTTGCCGACCTTTTCTTCCTCTCCTTCCACACACTGAGCTTCAAGCACGCGGTCGATCCCGCGGCGATGCCCGTTATTTAGGCACTTCCCGTGCTTCATTGCGTAGGTACTTTCCAGAACGTTCGACTTTAATCCCGAATCACTAATTCTCCTAAGCAGGATTTGCCTACTCGTCAAAGTTGACTGTCATGATATTATCTCGAAAACGACATCTCGCTCCCAATATCTACGTCTACATACTACCCCGCAAGCAACCTAAAAAGCGTGTGGCAGGGGGTGTTAGAACACCAGCCTTTTACATAGAAAAAGCAAATGCACCAGCAAAATTATGACTAGCATTTATTAAATTCCTTTATGGTTCGCGAGAAAAACGAATTCCCATATCTATCCTTTCGGCAAAATATCTATCTTTTTTATCGCTTTTGTCGAACATGGATTTATAGTGGAGCTCTTAAATGATGTTCTCCGTGTCGCTCTTAAAGATATCTATTCTCAGTACAATTTCTTCAAAGCAGGGTTGTTATTGAAGTTGACTGCTATGATACTATATCAAAAATTATATCTCGCCACTAATATGAGCACAGTACCTAGTGTTGTATCAGTGCCAATACGTTTCGTGATGGCTGTAGTTGAAGAAAAATGGAACCGATGCAATTGGCGAATAAAATTTGAGCTTTGTTTTTCCACATATATATTTATTTAAACACTACTGCTTGGGCTTGATGCCTGATGATGACGCAGTGCGTCGAAACCGCGGTAGTGTTTAAATAAATATATATATATATGTGGAAAAACAAAGTTCAAATTTTATTCATCGTGAGTAAATTCCATAAAGTGACGCCTGAAACCATCAACTTCGATGCAACTGAGAAACATTTTTATCTCCTCCTGTTTGAAACTATCGTTAATTTTGGCTAACGATTACTCCCCGAGAGGAAAGAATTGAAAAATAGCAAATTGTTGCTACAGTATTTCTCCTGATTGGTTCAATTAATATAGATGCGCTCGATTCATGACTTCCTACCGCGTTCAGAGTGGCACTGTTTC
This sequence comes from Ischnura elegans, assembly GCF_921293095.1. Lineage (NCBI taxonomy): Eukaryota > Metazoa > Arthropoda > Insecta > Odonata > Coenagrionidae > Ischnura > Ischnura elegans. The sequence continues at coordinate 58,885,517 of NC_060254.1, read as the reverse complement.
AAATTCGCCAAGGCACCAATGAAATTTATGATCAAATACGTCCTCAATCGATCATTATTTAAATCACTCACCACGCGCACGAGTCGAGTTTAATATTTGCGAACAGTCGATTGCTGTATTTGTCAACTTCAGTGGTAATCCAGGTGATAAGTGCTCTTCGATGATTGTCCTATTCTGCAAAGTGTATTTCCTTCCATGATTCCTCCCGGCTTAATCAAATCCTGGGATTTGCGAAAAGTTTTCGCGATGCGTAAATGGCGCGCCGTATTTCTTTAAAGAGGAACTACCGTACGAGATTTCGCCCTCTTGTATGCGCACCTGTCCCTCGTGGCTTGTGCGTCGAGTCGACGCGTTTTCAATCGCTGGACGCGGTGAAATTCGAGGCACGTATCAGTTGTCAGCGTGAATCTGTGGTTATGAGTGTGAGGCGATGAATTGGCGTGACGGAAAAAAGTCGTCAGTCACTCTTTTTTCGCGTACTTCAGTTTTCGTCAAATCCGGTCATATACATCCGGTATCTTCGTCCTCTAGGTTAGGTCACTCTTGGCTCTTTTCATTGAATCTTTGCTCTATACAGTGGCGTAACTAGACATAAGGTTTGGGTTGGGGGGAATGGGGGAGCCTGGGAGGACGACCCCCCCTGGCAACATGGTTTCCGGAAATTTTTTTGAAAAATGACATACCTGGAAATACGTTATGTATTATTTTGTCACTTAAAATCTAACTTGAAGCAGATGCATTTATTACATGCCAAAACTAGACAATAGTCTTAAATATTTTTTTTATATTTATCTCAGTCTTTGGGGGGGGGGGAGAGGATCAATCCCCCCCTATAGTTACTCCACTGGCTCTATATATGCAGAAGTATTTGCTCTGCCTACAGTTCGTACGAATCATACAGTTCATTTTTAAAATAATATATCCTACTGATAAAAGAGAAAATATAGATTTATTATTGGTGATGGTTCTATTTCGAGTATCCGTGACGTTTGGAAAGCACAGTTTTTACTGTTAAACTTATTGGATTAACTTAAAAGTGATCATGGTTTCAGAAATAGTGGCTTTATTACCCTATTGCCAAGGTACGCCTCGGCTTTGATTATTTCAATTAAATAAAGTATTAAAGTCATCACTCTATTAGCCACCAAATTTTTCAAATGAACCAGTTTGGACATTTCGTTTTCACCTTGATATGTATTTATCATGAACAAACTTGTTCGAAACTTATTTTAAGATAATATGTCCGCCTTAAAAATGAAACCGGTTGATTATAATAGTTTTCTCTTTCATTTTTGAATGTTTATGAATATTTTCATTTCTTGTCGATGATTAAAAGAAAATTTTTTCTGAAGTAATATTGCTGATCGTAATTGATATAGATAGTGTATTACTATGCGATTGTTGTTTTTGGAGAATACATATGTGTTTTAAAGAATATTCAGTATCAATTCTAAAAGCACCGCAGCAAAGTATAGTTCATTCGATTGATGATTGATTTGGAAGTTGTATCAAAGTGTATTTTTACTGTGCCACGAGTGAGTTTCCAGGAATTCGGCTTTGACTTCCGTGTAGTTCTTATACTTGCGAAATTTCTGTACGCTCATCTTTTCAGGCATTTATAGGGAAAAAAACAGTGATCAGATGACATACGTCTAATTATAGATGTCCGGGGAATATCATATTGTGTATCATTCGGTAATGCTACGACTATGATATCAGACGCCGAAATATGAAGCCATTATCTTCCCTACATCATACTCTCTAGGTCGCAATGAAATGGGCGAATATTCTGGAAGCATATGCCAGGTCGAAGGAGCGACTTGGGATGTAATCGATTCCAGTTTAGGGTCACTTGCGTCCACTCTTGATGCGACCCCAGACTCTCGCCCTCTCCTCCCCGAACGGTGAAGGCATAAGCGTGGTAAGCCTTGCAGTGGGAACCACTTTCGCCCTATCGGTTGCTTACCTGGACCCGCAACCTCTCCCTCTTTGTAAATATTCAAAAATATCTTTTAATTTGTTCACTAAATTCCGCTAACGCTTAATGAAGCTTGCTTATTTTGATGCATTCCGTAGCGAGGTATTTAACCTATTATAAACCAATGTTGCTTCTAAGTAACATAAAAAATGTAAACATTTTCAGCTCTACTCAGGAAATATTTAAACTACGTGTTATTTTGTGCCTTAAAGTATCACCGCGGCTAGTCCCGGAAAGCTTTAAACTAACTTCAAATTTCTTGATTACGGAAATGAAAAACATAAAGACAAAACTACGCATTAATTGAAGAATAATATATTTCAAAACAAAATGTTTAGCAAAAATTTCAAAACTGTCGTGGCTGTAAAATGAACAGCACACGTGGAATGTCTCGACTAGTTGTCACCGCCTTCAATAGTCGAGGATTTGAGGAAATGCTGGCCATTCCTTCGTCTCCACGGGCGCTATAATATCTCCCTCGCGTCCGCACGAGGAATTCGCGCTACGCCCGCATTCAATTTTACCAGCGCCGTGTTACCGGCACTTCCCACTTCCCCGTCGGCGAGTCGCGGTCGTCGGCCATCGCACCTCCGCACTTGTAGGGGCAGCAGGATAGCCAAAATGTTTTTCGGGTGGGTGCCCTACGCCGAGAGGCCAGTCTCTACGTCCGTCTTTATATGGAGACGGGCATAGTTGAAGACCCGAGGGCATGAGAAGGAGGAGGTGGGCGAGGAGGAGTGGGGGGAAGAGGTTCCTAGCAGGACATACTTCTATAACGGTGGGCAATAAATCGTACCTCAGCTGGTTAACGGGTTCCTACTTCCCCTCCATTCCTTCACATTATTCCCCTCCCCCTACCACTCCCCCCTCCTCCTCCCCCACCCCCATCTCTCCCACCTCCTTTGTTCCACACCCAGCTTTTTACCCTCTCGATTTTTCCGGGCCCTGTTATATTTTGGATGGACACAGAGGGTTTGGGAGGGATGGTTAAAAGCTAATGTTTTGCCTCGGCCTGTCTGTTTTGCGTTGTAAAAGGCGGTAATCCTCAAATACTCTCGCTAGAAAACAACATCTGGAGGGTGTCGGTAGGCTTTGGGTCGTTTTACGAGGAAGAACGTAGCATATACCTTCCTTCTTGATGACTTCTTCCTGGTATGTCCGTCCTCTGGGGGTACAATTAACTTAAACACTGGTGTGTCAATGAACTTCAGCCTCCTTTTCGCAGTAATAGAGTATAATAAAGTACTAAAAATAGAATACTACTGATGCAATCAGTCAAAAGTAACCATTTTATAGCTAATATTTACTCTGGTACTAATCTCCACTGGCTTAATGGATCAACTTTGATTGAAATATGAGACTAAATATACCATAAGGAATTTAGAGTTCATATCGTATCTGTGCTACTCCTTTTTTGGAGAGTGAAATTTCAACGTAGCCATTTTCAGTCGATGTCCAGCTAATAGCAGGCAATCCCGCCTAATTGTCATCACTTCCTCAGGTGGGAGGTTTTTTATCCATTAGATACATTTTTAGGGCCACCATTTTTCTTTTATCGTTGGTTAAATATAAATTTTTACGGAGATATAGACTTATTATATTCAACTTTTCGTAATTTAATACTGGTGTCGTTGTTATGGTCAGTATTTCTTCTCTAATTTAGCGTAAAATTTGTGTCGCTGATTCAGTAGATGAAATATTTGCCTTATTTAAAGCCACGAATTAAAATTTATTTACTGGACGTCAGAAAAGCCACACTACAGATCTTGGATACGTTTGTTGCAATTATCAGTGGTATCTGTTACCGATATGTTTACACAATTATGTACGAAACATATTTTTTTCGATTAGTCAGGGATATTTGTTCCGTGCTACTTTGGAAAGTGATGCAATCGTTCATAAGAAATAGATCAGTAAAATCCATGTGTTGCCATCGTTACTTTTTTTCTTATGTTTTCATGCACTCGCTTCCTCTTTCTTTGTCAAAGGTTACTTTATGGGATTGTGACAATCACAACGCTTTTTTTCCTCAAATTAAAGACACTAGCAGTTCTGGATGTGTTCAAGATTTCAATGTCAATGGCATTTCATTACATGTCAACGATATTTCGTGACATATAATCGACATTTCGTGACATGTCATTGATATTTCATGGCATGTCATTGACATTTCACGACATATCGTCACCATTCTCCCGGGTGATATATCCGACTGTTTATTTTATCCTCTATGGGGATTGGGCGTATTCTATCGTGCCTTTTCTCATCCCAATCCCATGCCCGCACGAATTTTTCCTAATCCTGCTTCGCGTGACTGTCTCTCTTCAGCGTCATACGTCTCCTGCGTATGTGACATTCGTTTCCCCTCGCTTTTTGTTATATTTCGGGCGGGATGGTTTTGAGCTTTGAGGGTCCGTCACATGTCTTTGTGCGGAGACGGGTACATATTCTTCCCCTCTCGTCATGGCAATCTCCTTCCCCTACCACAGTACAACACCCACATTTCTCCCTTCTCGTTTGATCGTTTGGATTGTGTCCGCGTCCACGTGATTTTTGTCGTGATTCCAGCGGATGTGAACAGGAATCCGGTCATTTTCGGCATTGAGAGCCAGGGCCGGGTGTTACACGGGGAAAAATATCCTTCGCCATACAAGTGAGCGGCCCGTTTCGCTCCTCGTAAATTGTTGATTAATCGCCCCGTAGTCAGCGGACGGAAATCAATAGCCTCATTCCACACTTAACCCTCATGCGTGTGTGAGTGTGTCGATACTAGTTTCTGCATTAAGGGCCTGCATGCTTACAGCTTTTAGATTTGATCGCGTGAATGCTGCAGCTGAGAGTGGAAACCAATGCCAATTTTTCATTTTCCGCGCTATCTACTGCGAAATCTTTTCGAAAATTTTGGGTATGGTCTATTATTGTATCGCTATTCATGCAGGAATAAATAATCTGCAAACATAGTGTTGCAACGGATTGTCGCTGTCTACACTTATCTCTGAGAGTTAACCGATTCATGTACACACATTCAACATCGTTAATTATTTCGCATCAATTCGTTTGATAAGCATCAGGTATTCCTCATTTTGTAATGATGGATACCTAATGAAGCTGGTTGGATATCCAAGTTTTCACGGCACAAATTTTGAAATACTAGCATATTCTCGTATAATTACTTTCGTAGTTAATACTGTTTATATGCTGCAGGTAAAATTTTAAGTATTGTCCCTTTCAAGTAGGATAATAATATAACTTAATATGACTTTGTGAAAAGATATTATAACTTTATTCCACTCGTACATAATTTCAGTATACGCTTGAATAAAGCAGTGGAATTTTTAGGTACCCCTTATGAACCTACGATCATACGTTATGCCAAGAGAACTTTTGCTATTAATATATGAAACATATTTACTTAAATTCAATTCAGTGATGATTTTTGTTTTCCTATCATTGGTACATTCATTTTTAAGAATCCAGTTATTATAGAGACATAGAAAACTAACACATATGATGACAATGTTCCATATAGCAAATATGAATGATATGCACTTTTTTGTGGCTTTATGTTAGCGGCTTTAAGTGCGATGATCACATTTCATAATATGGTTCACTTCTAAAGGTAGCTGTGAGCACAGTCACCTCTCCAAGTGCCACTTTCCGTGGAAGACTTTTAAGTCGTTCGCCGCCCTGATTGCGTCAACCGTTATTTTCCCACGCCAACTGTAATATTTCCCTTGCGGTTTTTTATTTCGAGACGAGTTGGGGAAAAAAGTCATTTTGAGGAAACTTGCGACCGAACGTTCTTTGTTCCTGGAGCGTGGGAAAAAATCGTGCCTGCCCTTCGTTAAACTTTGTCCGCTTAATGTTGGCTAGGATATTTATTTCACATTCCGTTCGTCGCGGAAGATTTCTGCTTGAAGTGTGCTTCCCCACTTCAAAGTCTTGCGGGTCGTCCATTTAAGTAGGCCACAGCTGATAAGTGAGATTTCTGTGTTTGAATCGCTTTTTTTTCTTTCTTGTTTTATTCCTCGATAAGTCGGATTTGCTTTCGGTTCGATGTTCATTTTCATTCTTTCTGCTGATGCTTGCGTTATATCTTGTTATTTCTGCATGATCTGTCTCGTTCATTCTTTTAACTCCATTCTATGTTTAAATTTTGCCATTAAATGTAATTACATTCTTAACATATCCTGAAGAGCTCAATCCATTTCGATCAGCCTTATGCAAAATAAGGCTAAGTGAATATGAAAATGTGAAATTAAATGAATTCTTGAAAAAAGCTGTTGCAGCTGAAAATCTAGACAATTTAAGTAAAATCGTCGATGAAGCTTTGGATTTAGGAATTAAGAGTGAACGCTCGCAACGAAGATGGCTTTAGGTGAAAATGTGCAACCTGTTTATAATTCAATAGTGAATCTCATTTAATATGCTCGTTCTATGAAGCTCAATATATTCTAGTAAATGTTGCGTCCGTTACATTGATACCCATAATCTTGTTCTTTCTGTACGACTTGTCTCGTTCATTCTTTAGCTCCATTTTAGGTTTATATTTTGCGTTTTAATAGAACCATAAGGCTCAGGGAGGGAGATATATTAGATGAAGTGTATTGGTCGTTTTTGGAAATGTAACTTTTTGTTTCCCGAGAAATAATACATTCATATCCGTAATTGACTGAGTAATTTTATAAAATAATACTGCTTAGCAATAATTTATTTTCGCATAGCCCTAATTATTTTTTTTTTCTTTTTCTTAGCAACTCATGTCCACGAAAAATATGTTCATAAACTAAGAAGACTGACTCATTTTGATGAGTAAAGGTATCATCAATCCCAGTTTAACGTCAAATATCTAATCTGTGATTATTTTTCATAAGTTGAATTACGTACCCCTGTATTTTGCTACTTTATATCTACTCCCTTTATGTACTATTTTCTACCTTTAAAACAGGGTGACCTTGGTTATATGCCATACATATGCTGTTCATAATTTGTGAAGGTTTAGCTATCGTTATAGCGGCTTGTGACGTATGCACCACCATTCTAATCTCGTAATTCCTCGCCTCGTAATTGGGGAATAGGTGCAGTGCATATTGAGTGCGCTCATCACATATTCTTCCGTGACGTAGGACATCATGTATATTTAACAGGCTGAAACGAGCTGCATACAAAGATCGGCCTCTTCCTTCATCAAACTGTTGATGAGGATTTTAATAATCTGATAATCCTGGTCCTTTTAATAGCAGTCACGAAATAAAGTTTGAAATATTTTTCGTTGACACCTCGATAATCCCTTGCCACTCATTAATTGTATAAAAAGAAGGTTGTGCGATATTTTCTTATCTGTCAGTGAATGATCATTGGGCGAAGATGCGCAACTTGTATATAATTTTAATAGTCTATATAATTTAATATTCTCGTTCCAAGAGGCTTAATGTATTCAAGTTAATGTTGCGTGAGCTAATGTGTATAAATACCCATAATATGTCCCCTTTATAGTGCTATCTCTTTGTCCCTCCACGTATTATGTATGTATGGAGGTAGGTTCGTTTTTGATAATCCCTCTACCGCTCTATCGGGCGACCTAGTTGCGTGTGACAGCCGTGGATCATAGATAGCCGTTCCCTTCCTAGTTCCCCAAATCCACCGGGATAAGAGGGCACACCTGGATTTCCGCGAATATGCGGAAACAAGGAATTAGATGTGTCAAGGGATTAAGCGATGGCGGTGGCGGTTGAACCTATTAAGAGTGTTTATTGGCCGCAAATTAAACGAATCATCAAAACAGATTAAATTCCGTAAAATCAAAGCAGAATAATTTCCGTGTCGCCATTGTTCGTTGCTTCGCGACTAATCCTAGTCACTAACACTATGCTTTGATGTCACGGTCATGACTAATCCCCTAGTTTAACTCTAGCATACTCATGAACGTTTTATCGTTAACTTGATAGTGTAGTACAATATTTAGCCTCTTTTTTTTCTCGATAGAAATAATTTCGTCCCAATTTGTAATCTCCTCTAATAACGGTTCTCAATTGTTTTCTCCTTTGAAACATTGTCATGCTAGAATGTAATATGTATTGGGAATTTGAAACCCCATTCTGTGAAAATTGACGTCATAAAATTTTATTCGGCATTATTACTTCCACCGGAAACCTTCGGAAACGTATGTAGAGGGGAATAAACGGCCCACTCGTAGATAATCTACTGACTAAATTATGAACGCAATTACCATTGGCGTTTGCATCTGCTCTGTGACGAAGAGTAACGAGTCGGACAAGTATACATGCTGTGTATTTTGTTGGTGATGTAGCCTCTAGAAGGGGTAGTAATTTATGATAGCATAAAAATGACCCCCTCGTGATGATGAGAACAAAAACATGAGAGAACCAAGATTTCTTCCGCTCACAATGCTCAATGGGCGGAAAGAACATAGAAATATATTTTGCACCGCACTATATTGTTTTCGCTTGAACGTTATGCCACAGCCAAGAATCGTTACTATCAGTAAAAACGGATGCAGTCTCGTGAGGTATTTTTCTCTCTTTCTCTCCAAAAATGTTGATTTTTATATTCCCTTTTGAGCCGCCGCCGAGATTCTACCGTGAAATAGGTCGATGACCGAGGAGCCGAAACAATCTTTTTGCCCGAAAAAATATCGTATCACATGTCTCATGTCTCCTTTCATATTCTCAAGGGAAAGATATATGTCCGTTCGATGCGCGCTATCTTCCCTTGTATCCTCCAAAGTACTGTATGTACAATTGCACGTAGCTCCTTAAACGTGCAGGGACGTTATGCCCATATACACGCGTATAGTCCCGCGAGATGAGCGATGCTTATACGTGTACTATTCGGAGAGATTTACCCACATTCTGGAGTATCACATAAGGAAGCTTTGTTGCTAGCAATGCGTCCTTAAAAACAGTCGAGACATTTCAAAATTAGGACCAATGTATTTCCTATTTTGTTCAAACCATACCTTTTTACACGCCTTTTCTTTACTTGCTTCGTCTGTTTTTTTGCTTTAATGAACTAAATTTCCATATGAACAACAGTTTTAAATTTTCTCAAAAGATGACGTTAGTTATAATTTTCTGGCCGAAATTTCTTCAACACTTCTAGTTTTATAAATTACATAATTCACCACAAATACAAGTGGAAAATAAAAAAAGCTAATGAAAAACCGTTTTTTTTTTTTCGAAAAAAAGTATAAATGATACTAAAAGAAAAAAATAAGCTTTTCACACCTCATGAAACGAGATCAACGCGTGGGTTCTGACTAGGTATAGATAAAAATATGCACTCCGAGCGTAGTTTCATAGATAGATCCATTCTTAACTTTTGAAGCGTGTTATTTTTCTACTATATTTAAAAATAGTCCTGTGGTAGATTTGAATATATGAGGAAACGTGGAAACAAATTTCCTTTCCTATATAGTTTGCTTGATTAACTGATCGATACGTGTATTTATCGGGATACAACGCATGTAAAAACGGCTATGTCAACTTCCAGTGGGGACATTCCGTTGCAATTATCGGAATTGATTGTGAATTTATGCTACGCAAGGCTTTTTTATCCACTTCTTTCTTGTACGTCCCTTGCCTTTGGTTCTCACCCCTTAAAATTTGTTTCCAGTTTTAAGTTGAAGGTTACAATCGAACGATTCCCTTTAAGGAAGGAAAATTTAACGGCTTTCATTCATAGCTACCCAGCTCGCGTCTTCATATTCTGAAAGGCATTTTTGAAGAACTTGTGTCATTTTTTTTTTTCGTCTCTTTTTGTAAATTCTACTTGTTTTGAAGAGCAATTCGTTAGTGCTGTGATGTTTAAGACGGCCTGAATAGGTTTTGGTACTCTGATATCCTTGTAACTTTAAGTTAAAATGCCACTATCTGGATAACTCGCACTTTTAACCCCATTTCTTATGATTAACTCCGTTTGGTACCTACTCATTAGTGTATGAGATTGCATGCAAAGTGTAAACATTTTTTTTAGGTAATATAATGGCATTTTCACTCTTGTCTTTAACATTTCCGTGAATATTCGCTTTGAAACGAAAGATTCAGTGATGGTAGGAGAGACAATTTAACACTATGCCTTCGGAGGTCAATGAAATAATGACCCTAACGGCAATTAAGAGTAATTTTGTTCCGAAAACATTGCATTGTGGGTGAAGAATAATTATTTTTCATGGCTATATTTTGTTTCGTACTTATTCAATTTACGAAAAAATCCTGGAAATATTTGCTCCTAAAAAATTGTAATGATTAAATAAATAAATAACATCTTCGATTCAGTCATAGATAATAGGAAAGGTGTTACCTAATAGCTTGTATTGATTGCGCGAAAGAAAAATTAGAATGTAGTTAGTACAGAAAGTTGCAAGTTTTAAACGAATGAGGCTGGGAGCCATTAAAAGACTCGGAGGCTACGCACCAGCCTTAGCTTTCTTGAGCAATTGACAATAGATATCTTGAAGAGCGATACGGAGAGCATTATATTAGAACCTCACTATATTTTCCGGTCCGAGAGAAACGATAAAATAAGAGAGATATTATGCCGAATGACATATTTTAGGTATAGGAATTCGTTTTTACCCCGAACAATAATGAAGGACTTTTATAATAGCTAGGCGTAATTTCTTTGGAACATTTTTGTAAACTGCTAGTGTAGTTACACCCCCCTGCCACACGCCTATTGAAGCAGCTAGCGGGGTTGTATGTACATGATTGAAGTTCGCGGGTAACTTTCGTCGTCACCAAAGTGTCACGTGCTTAGAGTGTATAAAAGTGTACTTAGCGGAAGCTCAGCTTATCATTTTATTTTGCGTGGAGCGTGTAAATTCTCTAATGCGCTCAAAAGTGACCGCAAGCCCATTCTTGAGAGAAACATCGATCCCTCTTCATATCGCTGCTGCTTTTTTTTTATATCATGCCTCCAAAACCGTCGGTTAGAACGCGGAAGTAATTCGCGTGGAGCACGCAAGGCGGTATGAAAGACACCGGTCCGCGCAAGGGGAACACAACAGAGGCATTCCAAGGGATCGATAGGGACACCGTACCCTCACGCCAGCGCTGGGCAAAATACAGGCCGAGGAGTATTCGAAATACAAAATACCGCTCCGAATATACAGCTACATGTACATAATATCCTGCGAGCCACCTCTAGGGTGTTTGGCAGGGGGTGACCAATCACTAACATGCAGCATGCTATAGGACCACCACCATATTGGCGTATCTATGGGGGGGGCTAAGTAGCCCCCCCTCCCCTAATTATAAAAAATACATTCAGGTAATAAATAATAGATTTGTAAATAGTTTATACATTCGGGTCGTGTATTTGAAGTACAAAATACGAGTTCATTTCAAATACGTATTATTAAATACTTGTAATTTTGAAATACTGCTCAGCCCTGCCTCACACGACCCTGAGGAGTATCCTCAAAAATGTAAAAAAAAGTGAGAAAAAAAGAGAAAAATGCTGACGTAGGAGGGTTGTGGGGTGAGGGGTTGCTTGGATGGGTGGAGGGTGTGAGGGTTGAGGAAATAAAAGAGAATCGACCGGGCCCCGCCCAAACCACCATCCCACCCCCCGCCGTACTCCAGGAGCCCTCATACCCAACCCACCCCACTGTGCACAACACGGAAGAATTTTCCCGCGCTTCCGACGTCCGCATAGCCTTCCGCCAATCACGGAGCTCGCTTCCCGAAGCTCGGTCACGCAGCCAAGGAGTCAGGCGTACGGGGAGTGGGGAAGAAAAAAAATCGAAAATGAGGCGACAGCAAAAGTTTTCACCCCCAAAAAATGTCGCCGGATGACACTTGTTTTTCACGGTGGTGGTGGTGTGGGTGCGGAACTTTCCCCCCCCCCCCCCCACTGTTGCGAAGTTTTCATGTTTTTTTTTCTTCCTCAAAATCTTTTAGCCGGCTTGTGGTGCCGGAACCGAATATGTTGCGGGCTTTTCTTGGTTCTCCTTTGTCCAGAAAAAGGTAATGACACGTAGAAAATTCTACCAGCCAGCAGGGCCTGCATAAGCTTATAAAAGTTACCCCGTCCTCGTCGCTATCGTCAACAAGATCGTACAATTTACACCTGTACCCACAATTCAGTGTTAATTTATTTATTTATTACCATTTCACCGAAAACAGCTCTTACGACCTTTTACATCGTTATTTTTAATCGGGCACATTTTAACAGTTTTAACGTACCCAAACAACCATTCCCTGGATAGGGGTAACATACCCAGGCGGGATTCGAACCCGAGACCTCTGTTTGACAGGACTTTTCCCCGCTGCCACCGGGGCGAGTTAATAACTAAACCGCCTTCAGGCGCCGAACGGATGAAACTTGTGTTTCTGCAGTGGACAATGGATAGCAACAATTCCCATAATAGTGTCAGTATCCAAGTAATTAATTTAAATTTTTTAGTGCGTTGCCGAAGCTGTTATTTGGGGTGAGCCATCACAGATCATTTTTCCCGTGATACGATTATGAAACTTACTGCTACCCACTATCCAGTAGAGCAATATAGGTTCTGCGCTTGAAGGCGGGACACAAGTCATTTTAATTTGGCTGCTAGCATTAATTTTTACAATAGTTCCAACAGTGGTAATGGGAACAGGTTGTTTGTTCTAACGTGGTACAAGACATGTGGAAACCTCACCTCTTAGGCTTGAGGGAAGTACACATTTCTTGCATAGGCATCATATATCCCTTGTCCAACCATCCCAAAAGGGTTTCAACCGATTCAGCCGTGATATAGTGGAAGTTAGACAGATTGAAATGAAAGTTAATTGCATGTTTCCACAGTTATTTTAGTGCGAAGGACGCGTTTCGACTTTCGGCTCACAGTGCCATCATCTGGTACATGATGGCATCACATTTATACCGTCATATCATCTGGTAAAATGTTTTGTACCAAAGGAATGGCTATGTGAACCAAAACACACCGTACGTATTAAATAACTGTAGACAAGTAAAGACAATTGTAAACATTTCATTTCAATAACCTTCAGGAAGGGTTGTTGCTAGATGTTTTCTTTGAGGTGTGGAATATGTTTTCGACCCATGTCGGTCCTGAGCATGGCTTGGCGAAAGAATGGCCGGCTACAAGTCTCCAGGAAGAGGAGGATTTTTGTTCAGGATAGTCGGGGAAGGAGAACCGGGAGATTTGGGGTACAACAATGATTTTCGTGTTGCCTAGGAAGTGAAGGCGGGAGGGAGGAGGGGGTGTGATGGCACTTGGGCCAGGCGGGGAGTTGGGGTGCCCGTCGAATAACGGGTCCCTAGGGACGGTGGGATGAGTGAGAACTCGGTGGCAGAGGGTTTCGGCTTGGGGCAACACGGGACTGAACACTCTCGTATTACTTTACATATTCCTTTGTTCCCATCAGAAGTCTACCTGCTCACTTTCCTCCCATCCTGCTGCTACCTGGGTTGATTATTATCAAGGAGAACTTGAGGAAGAGAGGAGGTAGGTTAACAAAAATACGGGGTGTTGTCTCATAGTCTTCCTTGGCGTTCTCGATTAGTTGATCTTTCGGGTTGTCTCCGCGTTGTTTGTCATAGATGGACGACAAAATTTCAACCGGAAATCACAGCGCAGCAGTGAGAGCATACGACCTACAACAACGCACTAAGGAAGGCTATATAAACGCGGCGAAAATGCCGATACCGGCACTTCGACTTGAAGATGCTTGGTGTAGTGACAAGCAACGCGGCGAAAACCCGAAAGATTAAAGAAAAAATATTTTTTAAATCTCAATTACCCCCGAAAACTGCCCAATGAGGCCTTTACATCGGGAGATTTAACAATCAACAACAGACGATCACACACACGTCCTGGATGGGGCAACCTATCCAGGCGAGACTCGAGCCCGCGACCGAGAACGTATGGTAGGCGATACTTATCCCCGCTGCCACGTAGGCCGACAAAAAAATTGCCGTCATTGGGACTCGAACTCGGGACGCACACGTAAGTAGTCCACGGACCAGTGCCGTAGACAGCTCCGCCACCGCCGCAAATATGGGATTTCGGCCGGAATGGTTGAACAAATTGCTATCGGGATTTTTCTTCCGTTCGACATACTTTTCTTGCGTGTTTTCTCCAGCTAAGCCCGTTAGAGGGGTAGTAGTTCTTCATAGATCACCAATAGCAGATCACGGTTAATGCGTCATTTTGTAGATGTGCGCCAGCAACAACGTCGCCGGCTATGCGTAAATGCATTACGTAGTTATGCTAATCGCGACTCGGAGCGATAGAGCGATACATAAATGTTTGGCTGAATCCATTAAGGGGACGAGGTCAGGACTTGTCGTCCATATTTAACGCATGCATACACTTAACTTTTATTATTAGAATACGGAATTATTTTTCTGTGCTAAAAATATTGAAGATTTAGTATACATCTATTCATCTCATGGATTATGTCCAAATCTATACTTATCTTTACGCATTGATGATGAATTTCTTGATCATGAAGTAATGAACCATTGTGGAAATTTATTCGCTTTCGAGAAGTGATTTTTGGTGATAAACTTCATTTCCGTTTCATTATTCCAGTTTATTCTGTATGTATGTACATTTTCACCCTTTACTCCGCTCTTTCTTGAAAGGACTCAACACCCAGATCCGTAATTACCTTGCTTTTCATGTTCTAGGGACCTTTTAGGAATACAAATGTGATACACCGTTTCAATTCAATAAATATTCGGTTCGATATTTTACATTTGCATTCTGAAATGAAATTTTTGTCCGTGGTTGTAGGTTTAACCTTTTCCCTGCAGAGGTATAGTGATATTATCGTTCAGCGTCAATCATGGAAATAATTAAAAAATTACAGTCAATGCCTGAAGATCAACTATTTTAGATGCATTAAGTCTTTTATTCTCGTTATTCACATCACTGTTAAGAGAATGCATAACTGACGCTGAGGTTTATTATTTGTGGTGTTACATGTTTGAAACATAAGAAATCGCCTTTAAATTTCTAATTAATATAGAGTGAAAGATTGTAAATAATTGCCAGTGTTTCTCATTTATGAAAATTTAACCTCTGTGATGGTACTAAGGTATCGATATAGCAAGTGACCAATGTATCTTTACTTCTTCTTGAACCATGCTAGAAAGTATCCCAGACGTTCGAACGGACAGCTTCCACTAATTTTACCAATAGGACATGCAGTAGAATTTGAGAATAAAATTTTATTTTGAAATATTTCGCCGTTTAATTGCGGTACCCTATTTTTTCGTGTCCTGCACGTTAACGCGTAAGGATGGTGCTGTGATCGGTATTTTTCGATCAAATTACGAGTCGGGCCAGCTCTTGAACGCATCTCAATACAAATTCCTCGCTCGTAGCGTGACGGTCATTAATAAGTTAAAGGCTGTTTGAGTAGGGGAAGGCATGAGAGGAACCTTCCCTCTCTCTTGAGGTGGATGGGATAATTAGAGGCTAGGGGTGGATTGGGAGTTGAGAGGGGGATATTGTGAGTGGACGTGGTAGGGGAATAGGCGACTCCAAGACTGGCAGAAGGTAGGGGAGGAGGTTAAAGTTGTGTTAAAGGTGTTCCTGTGAGCTGGAAGGGAACTTCTCAAATATGGTGGTGGTTACACATGTAAACCTATATAATAATACGCAACGATCCGCTTATAGGATTTTCATCTTCAAGTTATACTTTAAATGTACTTCGACTAGCCACGGTGAAAGCTTTATGGAGTCATCCGCAGCCGGTGTAAATTGTGCGCAAATCTCACTGAGACATAATGATTTAGCCTTGACCGGGATTCGAACCCGGATCTCCTGATTTCCAGTCAAGTGCTTTAGCCAGTTAAGCTACCGAGGCGTCTTTCCCCTTAAGTAGTGGAAATTCATGTACTACTCCATACGCAACTTAATATACTCCATGCATTGTAATGATTTTAGGATTTTCATCTTCAAGTTATACTTTAAATGTACTTCGACTAGCCACGGTGAAAGCTTTATGGAGTCATCCGCAGCCGGTGTAAATTGTGCGCAAATCTCACTGAGACATAATGATTTAGCCTTGACCGGGATTCGAACCCGGATCTCCTGATTTCCAGTCAAGTGCTTTAGCCAGTTAAGCTACCGAGGCGTCTTTCCCCTTAAGTAGTGGAAATTCATGTACTACTCCATACGCAACTTAATATACTCCATGCATTGTAATGAAAAACTTCGTTAGAACAATTCACGCATATCGCTCATACAGGTATTTTCATCAAGCATACCACAATCCTTGTGCTCCATAAACAACTTAGTAAATAAATAGAAAGGAATTTTAGTCATATCTAAAGACGAAGTCCCAATCATGGTACTTTACATCCACAAGGAAACAATGCAGGAAATGAGAACGGAGAAATCTTATAATAATCTGTTGTTTATACAAACTTGCTAATGAAATGGAACAATAACATTCAGAGTCGAGAATGCTATTATCATGTTGCAGAGAATTTGGAATGTATATCTATATTTAGACCAGAGCTTATACAGTAAAATTAATGACGGCGTTGCTTAGTTACGGTATAATTGAAATGCATACGTATCCAGTTGGTGAAACATAATTATACTTTTGAAAAGTCATGCAGAAAGTCAAAGGTCGATTAAAAGTAATGTGCCTGCCTCAGGGACGAATAAAAGACCTATGGCCCGCCCTCCAAAATGGAAAAAAAATGTTTAATGTGAATAAATATAAGCATAGTACGCGTGAGAAAATAATGATATGAAGCTAATACCTAATCAAAGCAATAGTATTATTTTAAGAATGAACCTACTCGTTTTTTATTTTTATTTAATTTCTGGATTTAGCTACCAAAAACCTATGTAAAACATTTATTGCGATTATTAATAAGTTATTATTGGTATTGCCCTCACTCCTAAAATATTATCTATATTTCTATATTTGCCGCTGGACTCAGCCTCCTCTCGTTTTAATGGCAATGACTGCTTCATTAAATGTATTACATTGGACGAGGCAAGGCGTGGAGTGAGGATAGGTGTGTGTTACGGGACCTGTGGTGTGGGAGTCTTAGCCAGGCGCCCTGGTCAGGTGGGGTGGGGAGGTTTAGGCTCTGGGGGGGGGGAGTCCGACGTGGTGAGGTGGGAGTGGGATGGGTGACGTTGTGGAGGGAGGGGGGGTGGGAGGAGTGGGTTCAACGACCCTTCCACTCACAGGTGTAACAGCAGCGCCCCGATGCGGTGGGTCCTCGCAGACACGACACGTAAAAGAGAGCCAACCAGCTCACACATAACACACAACCTTACCTCTTTCTCTTCCCACCTCAAAGCCCCAAGCAAGGGGGGCACAGCATAGAGGAGATCCAATTCAACCCCATAGAACAATTAGACAATTGAGGCGGTGAGATGCTAAGGGGTGCGAGTGATTTTTTTTGCTAAACCGAGTTAGAAACGAGCGTTTTATAGTACAAAAATTGTATCATCTGAACAACTAAAATAAATTCTGAAACAAAAGATTCACGTTACTACTCAATACGACGATATTCACACGAGGAAACGAAGATGACCAATGCAAGAAAGCAAATCATTTTCAAAAAATGCTTTTTTTTAGATTGAATCCGACCTGCGAGATACTTGCATAAAAACATATATTGCCTACGAATTAATCCGAGAAAAATGTGACAAATGCAGTCGCTTCGGCCGCACGATTCCCCGCTAAACGACTTCGTTCCGTTTTTTATTTTTTTTTCATTTTCCTCCATCTCATCTAGCTCATACACTTCATTCCATCACTCGTGCGCACTCAAGTTTAAACAGTGCTCCGCCCTTATCCCAAACCTATATGCATACCACCGCTCCACACCTTTTTATTTCCTTATTATTTCCGCCTCTACCGTGTCCCCATCCCAATGCTAGCGGTCGGAAAGTTATTTTTTCCTGTTGATGTAGTCCTTCCCTCTCGAGTCAATAACTACTCACGACCCATCTCAAAATGTCTTGTTACATGATTGAAATTCAGATAACGTTTTTAAATTCATTGGACCGTGAATTTTGTCTTAGGTAATTCGATTATTTTTCAATCCATTTAAGATTTCTATCGTTATTTTCAAGATATTTTCGTTTCATTATTTTATGCTACGAATTTATTGGTGAAGTTGGTTTTACGCTTTGAACTCGTGAGACCGTGACTTTTTTCTTGTGTTAAATGATTATTCCCCGTGGTTTTTATTAAATTTTATCATTATTTTGAAGGTATTTTCGTACCATGTTTTATTGTTTTATGCTACGAAATTATTTGCGAATGTGGGTTTTCGATTCATAGGATCCTGAATTTTTTTCATGTGTCATTTAATTTTTTCCGTGGTTTATGGATTTTTATCAGTATTTTCAAGATATTTTCGTCCATTGTCTCATTATTAGATATTACAAAATTATTGATGAATGGTATTTTAGTTGTGAAGATATTTTAAGCGAATAAGAGGGGTTTGTTGTCGCTAGATTAGTTTCTGTCAAGTAGAGTTCCTTAAATGATAAATGTCAGCATATAAATTATAAGATCAATATTTTTTCACTTAAATCGATTTTTAGATCAAATTGGTGCTTATGTGTACATGATTCCAACTCCAGACGATTTTTTAAATTTTAATGTGGGCATCGTTTGTTGAATGCAATTTTTAGCTCACACCGGCATACAACTAAAGTTTCATTGATTTGAAGACTAAAAAAAAGTTTATCGAAAGATCTAGATTTTAAAAGGACGATTGGTAATAACCCTGGTTCAGGCATCGGAGTTTTTATGTCTGTCAATTTGATTGGTTTTTGGGAATTTGGAAAGAGGTTAACTTCATATGCCTTCTACTGGTGGGTACGAGTGAATTTTGTTTGCTTGGCATTTTCCTTATTTAGTTTCGCTCTGTGATGATTGAGGTTATTTCTCTCAGTTGTGTACAGCACTTCACACTTAAAGATTGAGGATGGTCAGAACCTTGTAAAGAAACCGTCTTTGCTAATTATAGATGGCATTGCAGTTTTCTTTTCCTTATGGTATACGATTCTTTATAGAGATATGGAATTTATATTCTTGGTTTCTTTTATTAGGGTGTTAATCTCGAAGATAGCATACGAATTATGTGCAGAAAAAACTCGAACGTGGAATGCGTAGTTAACTGTACCCTGGACTATCTACTTCGTTCTAACCTGTTTTTTATTTCTGCCTTAGGAATAAAATAACGCGTTTCCTTACATTGTGTGTGTAGTTTATTATTGGAGCCAAGACCTTTGATATTTTTTATCCTTCGCCGCAAAGTTATTAATAGTTACGGGAAACCACAAAGTTTAGATTTCACGGTGTGATGAAACCTTAACCTCGTGCTTAGATGCTAGAATTTGTACCTACACTGATAAATGAATTGATAGAAAAACGGATGAATCTGTCAAATAAGATGGATAAAACATCTGGGTCATTCAAGTTTTTTTCATAATTTCCGCCAAAAAAGGTTATTCTATTGTAATAAAATTCAAGCACGGTACCTAAAACGAGATTTTTGTAATTTTTAGCGATTTTTCCGAATGTACCCGTAAGTATTGACTTTATTTTCTTTTAAGAGATGCAAGAATTAATCTAGTTTTGCATAATACATTTCTTCACTTACGGTAATGCATTATATCTGGATGCATACCTGGTATCTATTGATTTAAAAAAAATGGAAAACGAAAAATGAATTGTTATCAGGATCCAACTGAGGTTGAGCTCTAATAATTGGAATAATTAGTTAAGGCAGGAGATTTGTAAGAAGGACTATGTTGGGCACAGCTAGAGAATTTAATTTCCTTGCTAATTATTAATTTTAACTGATATTATTTCACTCCGATGTTTATAGTAAAATCCTAATAATATACCACTTTGACGTATTTTTTGCAACTTACTAAGTGGAATGGGAATTCGTTTCCCCCCCTAACGATAGGGTAGTTAAATAAATGCTAGGCGTATTTTCACTGAATTATTATTATTATTAAATAATTTCAGTTGGGCATTTCCTTTTTATGTGTTAATAGCTGGTGTCCAAGCACCCTCCGCCAAACGCCCTTTTAGGAGGCTTGAGGGGCAGCATGTAAATTTAGATGAAAATACTTGCAATTAATCAAAGCTTACCTAATAATTACACTCGACCCCGAATGGGTTCGTCAGCAATCGATGGTGAATACGCCTTGAGTGATTGTAGTGGGAAATACCGCAGTGGGCGTCATAGTAATGCCCTTTTGCGTTTGCCGTGGAAACGTTGGACGTTTAAGCGAGGGATATTCGGGGGAGATTCATTGTTCGGGCAAGAGGACAATCGCTGTCTTCACACTGCCGTGTGGGGTGGTAGGGAAGGGAGATGAGGACAGGGTGAGTGGGAAAGGGTTGGCAGGGGGTGTAGGGTGTAGAGGAAGAGGTGTGTGTGTGGGAGGAGTGGCTTTTTGGGCGTGGATGAGGAATGGGAGTGTGTGCGTTTGAGCATGGAGGGTGTGGGTGAGTACGGTCGTTCGGTCCCTGTAGTTGAAAAGGGTTGAGAGCCCCAAGCAAGTGGATGCTGCGCTCAAAAGGACCGCGAGCGTTGCTGGGATTGTGTAATGCCCTGTTCCATCTTCTGCCAAGGCATGCAGCCATTGCAAGGATTCGCCTTTGCGACAAACTTGGTACTTGTTGGTACTTGCTACACGCTTCGTTCATGCATCGTAACATCTATGCATCATGTAACATCGTAACATCATCGCATGCATCTATGTACTAATATTTTTCGTTTTTTATTGAATTATTCTTCCGGTTATGGTAAAGTTACTTGGAGCAGTTTGCAGATTACCCCGGCCCCTATCCCCTAATATCTTGTATTACCTTCAAAATAAGGTCTTCTGCCCTTTAACTAAGCTGCAAATTCTATTCTCTTCCTTCATCTCCCTCGCTTACCCAACATTCTTACCTCTAACATTGTTTTAAACATCCTGTCCACGCGAGTACTCGCTCCATCCATCTATTACACCGTGGTTGTGATTGAATACATCTAGTTATCCGCAACAAAGTATTTTAGTTATTTACGACGCGTTTCGACGCCATATAGCTTCATCAAGTTGCGTATATTTTTAAGTTCGTAGAAGTTTGCTTGTTTGTTGTACTTACTATTTGTTGTAGTTGAACGAGTAAATATCTTCGTTAGAAAGCGCTCAAAAAATAAGACCTGAATGTATTAATTGTAATATTCTTTGCTGTATAGAATGGAAATTAAATGATGTATAACTTCTATTGGCGCTCAGTAAGAATTGCACCTACCAGGCCCATATTCAATGGCAAAAGCAATGCTGTTGTTGGGCCGGTAGGGCGTACCCCCTAAAATCGAACTCGTTATAAGCGTACCGGTTAAAATACCTTCGCTGCCGGATGTATAATACATGTTCAGCTGTTGGAATTTTTGGTGAGTACCGCCTAAATTTTTTTTCCAACTACAGCAATGGGCAAAAGAGTCCTCGGATATGAATACAAATATCTATAATCAATGGCGTAGTTTGCTACGTAATATTTTCTGGATTTTCTGGAT
This sequence comes from Ischnura elegans, assembly GCF_921293095.1. NCBI lineage: Eukaryota > Metazoa > Arthropoda > Insecta > Odonata > Coenagrionidae > Ischnura > Ischnura elegans. The sequence goes on along the minus strand of NC_060254.1, from coordinate 58,863,994 downwards.
TGGAGCATGAGATGCAGCCATGTAACTACTTTGGTCGCAATCCGTGCATTTGTCTGGAAACGTATAGCGGACAGACAAACAGACATCCTCCTTTACATGTATAGAGATTTTCTCCAATCTCTCCTGATTTTATTTCCCATCTCTAACAGTTAACCTTGGTTTGCGTTTAGATAATTACGAGTACTAATGCTTCTCTGGTTGAATGCTGCTTTGGTGGGAAAGTAAACAAGACATGATGCATGTGTTGGAATGCGGGAAGAGTTATAGGTTGAAAAATGAGAGGGCGTTTTAGTGGAAGTGTACGAGCAATCTAAGAAGGATAGGTATTCGTAGATGTGACACCGGCTGATAGGCGCATTACCGCTTTGAATTCTCAAAGTTGGAGCCGGTGGATATTATCATCCCTCGGTGCAATTAACTCTCGGCGTCTGTAGGCTTTTTTGTGCACTCTCAACTCAACGAAGAAACGTGTAATTACACGGCTGGACAGCCCCACGGTCTAATGCGGCAAGGCGTCAGGGTTGTATTACCGAGTTTTTGTTCCCCCCCCATCCCCTGGAGCAGACAGCACCCATATCTCTCCTAATGTTTGTCAGCACGGACTCGAAGCCTTATGGGAGTGGACTCGGGGCAGGGAACTGGTGGGGTGACTGAGCCAAGGCTAATTAACCTGGACAAAAAATACAAATATGGGAAAGTCAACGTGCGCATTGAGTGAAATTTTAATGTACGATTTATAGTAGTTATTTTTTATCCACACACTCACACTCAGCAATTTAACCCGTAGGTTTGGTTAGTTGACGGAAGAACTCACCCCATACTAAGCCAAGGACGTGTGAAAATCACTGATTCAGGGTAGGGGGGCCATTTCCTTTCCCTGGGAAACCTCGCACTTCGAGGATTTTATATGTAATTTTTAGATACTATTATTCTGTATATTCTGATAATATGTATGTAATATATTTTCAGTATAGTGACTAAGAGAAAACGCAAACCACGGGGATTTTTCAGGCCAGAATAACCACGTTATACAATAGTATTTAAATCCTAGATCATCCTATACCCTTGTGCTCTACCACTAATTGTAATTCATGATACCCTTTGGAGGCTAGGGAAACTTTAAAATACGCGCGCGGAAAGGTAGAATTCTGGTGGAAAGATTTCATCTACCATGTTTGGAAAGACTCGAAGAGAATTTCATTTATTTATTGCCACATCACCGAAAACAGTGCTTTCTGGCCTTTATATCTGGGTTTTCACAACATTTAACTATGGCACACAAGCTTTCATGCCCTGTATTAGGGCAACCTACCTAGGCGCAGGGACGCCGACTTACAAAAAATATTGGGGGGGGGGGGGGGGCCCAAACCGGGGATCTTTCCCCGGGAAATTTTATAAGTAGTGAGTTGTTAGTTTTTTTAATTTTTTAGAAGAGTCATATGATCAACATTAGAACACTGAGAACTCTAATCTCGATATCTGGATACTCCGGGGAAAATCGACAAGCCTGAAACTTTTTTCCCAACACCCATAGCGAATTATTGAGGGGGCTCGGGCCCCCCCAAGCCCCATGGAGTCGGCGCCACTGCCTAGGCGGGACTCAAACAAGTAGCGGATACAGAAAAAACTCAAGGGGGGCGCAAAGAATATCTTGAGCTACCTTTACTTTTATCTTAATGAAAAATTAATCAAGCCACGTTGCGAAGTCGAAGAAAGTTTTAGTTATAAGTTAAACTCATTATACGCGTATATAAGACATCATGTTACGATATGAAAAAGGTGCAATTGTGGTTCTACAATGTTCGACAATGGGGGCGGCCCCGTAAGAGGGGGGGCGGGCCCCCTGCGCCCCCCATCAGTATCCACCACTGGCTCAAAACTCGCAACCTACGGTTCAGAAGGCGAACACTTTACTCCGTCGCCAACGAGGCCGGCAAAACTGGACGGAGTTGAAAAAGAAGTTTTTCGGCCGAAAGATTAGACAAGCATTGGATTTATGTATTTGTGAGGCTTACGTAGAGCCAACGGGACTTGTGGGTACACGCGTTGCCATGCGAGCTGTGGATCGAGAACGCTTTTTTGTCGGTGAGCTTAAGTGTTGTCGCGCGGCATTTGTTTGTGTCGCACCACTCGTGAGAATGAACTCTCCATCTTCAACGCCTCTCCAACCCACCTTCCACCGTTCTAACCCCCTCTAACTCCTTCTTCGCCCTCTCTCCATGTTCCTATCCCTCACCCACGTTCTCTCTTCGCATTAAATCAGTTCTCCACTCTAGAGTGGCTCCCTGAGACCTGCTGGAGATATATTGAGTTAGGTGCGCAATTTTAAAGGTGGAAAGGTCGAGGAAAACATGGAGGCTCATTCGGTCCACCCCTTGATACAGCGAGCCCTGCGCTTGATATTATTTTTTGAGGATGCAACGTCTCGGATATTGATCTGACTTACGGAATAACATCATTTGAAGAATTCGGTAGTCCTGCTTCAAAATTTCCTTCCTTATTGTTCGTGAATTTTGCATCTTTATAAAGAATCTGGTCTCGGAGTTCTGGAATTTGAATTTATTTAAATTTTCAAGTCTCATCTTTGAAAAGATACCCATAAGCTACCGTAACAGGAGTCTGATTTTCTTATGCATGAATGGAAATAAGAAAAAATAAACTGAGTTACTCTAGAAGAAGAACAATAATATTTTTGCGTGGTTCTGTCTGCATGCCAAACTTCGTTCTACATTGAGAGTTGGAGAGGTTGATTACAGGCATTGTGAAAACACATAAACCCAGCGAAACGTTGGCCGACAACATGCAAACCTTAACCCGGTCGGGAACCCGAGAAGAATTCATTGAATTCATTCACCAGAAAATTAAACTCCAGATTCTTTGCAACGAGATAGAAGCCTCGTCTTTGTCTTAATCATTTCTTACACATTGCTTCAATGGATTCACTGCCTTCTAATCGTAATTCTCAATTTAAGATTACTAGGTAAGCCGTGCGATAATAGGGTAGTTTCCTTCATCAAAGAAAAGGAAAGGCATTAATTGCGATTCGTCGCCCACCGTTAGTGTACTCATAATGTACAAATTATTTGGTTTTAGAAATCCCAGTTTAGACCATTGTTAATGGTCAATGTTAACCTCATTTGAAAAAGGCCAGATTGGCGGCATTGCGATGCCACTCCACGTGACGTCACAGGGGCCTAGATGCTATACGAGTAGTCAGGAGTTTTAAATCGTTTTACATGGTCGGAAATTTTTCTTTATACAAAACATATGAATAAACTACAGTCAAGAGAGTTTGGTACGAGTTGGAACAATCATGACGTGTTATTGAATAATGGTACGCAAGTAACAAAAATTCTTTAAAGACAGTAGGTTGAGATTGTATTTTTCGTTAGAAGCCGGTGAGTCAACGTTTAAAATGATGCCTCAATTATCACTGTAGGCGCAGTATCAACGGAGCATAATTTAGCTGATCTCAGAAAATACCATTATGTCATGATATATATGATTATCCTTTTGATCTGTGTAAAAATTGTTTAATTGCATTTATGGAAGTATAAGCATTGTCATCAGTCCTTTTCCCCTCTTCGTATATAGTTCCCAATTAAGGTTCGACTCGTATAGTTCCTAGCACTTCCGCATCTTCCTCATGGCGCCCTCGAAGGTCCACTCACGTCCTTAACGCTGGCTGAAGGGTTCTTTCGTGAATGTACTCGCGTGGACCCTAGGGCAGGCACGCGTGTCCCCCATTCCTTATTTGTCCCTCCTTCCCTTGGGCGCATATTGCCACTCGCTTCTCCATAGTCACAGTGACCCGCTAGGTCTTTGCTGTAATTGTTTGTCACGGAGATCCACGACGGTAGATTGCCGCTTCCGCCTCCCGGACAAGTAGGTGCCTGTTAACCTGTGCTTGGATTATTTTCTCTCCTCTAGCTATCATTTGTCAACTCTGGGAACTTACGTTTCATTTCTCTGCGCCTTGAGCTCTATTTATCTCCATTAAAATGTATTTGCATGAAAATATTTCACCGTGCCTGCTTTATTTTCGTTAAAGAGTGACTTTGACTTCCTACAGCCGCTTTATGTATCACACAATATAGCCAAATGGTGCTGATTTTTTGTGATGATTATATCGATATGTTTGTTCCTCTGTGTGCCAATTTGCTGGCAAAGTTAGTCAGTCGAGTTGGTAATACATCGGATTCAGCCTTCATAATGGTATTTTTAATCATTTCCTTTATATAAAGTTTCCATAATGATATACTGCAAAAACTGAGTTAATGTACTCGAAGTAGCACCGGTAGCAAAACGTGAATGTGGTTGTTATCTTTTCCGAAAATTAAAACTGCTTTTGCCTTTGACTTATCTTTCAACATTATTCACCATCGCGTCTAGCCTATTGATATCTTATCCTTTATCGGTCGTTTAGACGTTCTGAAATCGAGGTCAGTTTTTGCTTTCATTTTTTAAGAATCGCCCGCTCACATTCCAATAAGTTTTTCATCTTTTTTCTTATTTTCTGTTTTGTTTTCGTCGTTTAAATTATAATAAATATTCTATTTTAACTCTGTTTAAGGTGAAGGTACTTAAATAACATGGTGAATACGTACATCATTATATTTTTTTGGGTTATTACTGCATATTTTGGTAGTTTATGTACTACCATGATGAGAACGAGTGATGCTCATGACTCATCCGTCACTTAAGTTGTATTTCCCTTCCCTTTAAGTGTCCCTAATTGCATCACATGGAGTCATATTTCTTTTCCATTTAGACATACGTTTTAGCCGGTTCCGCTACGCTGTTGTTACCTCCCCTGGAGACGATTCAACAAACCTGTCTCCCACAATGGAGCGGCACATCTATCAAAAAAATTTCCATCAACCAAACCCCATCAAGTATTCATCTTCTTTCAAAACATGGTATTGAAAAAAATGTTATAAAATAGATTCGAGTCTAGGAGGCACCTGTTTCTCTTCCCCCCTAGCCGGCGGGGAACGTAGCGATGGTGCGGTGAGGTAACGGGATACACATGGGCCCGTCTAATGTTTGAGTCTTTCATTAGCTCCCCTCCGACTTCTTTATATGGAGATAGTTTTCCAAGAGCGATTACATTAGAGGCGCCTGCCTAACCTGAGTCCCCAGCAATGCCGCAGCGTCCCTATCGTGGTTTTTCTTTTAAATCTCAACACATAGCTTGAACAGTAGCGGCCAACCTTCTTGCTCGCAGTTATAACTTATAATTTATCTTTTTCCTCATATTTCTTACGGCCTCTATGCGATTCCACATCTGAATTGCTAACTGCAGTAAGGCATCATGTCCAAGTTGGAAGATTTCTGGACGATTGGACGAAAATCTCTATACAACTCTTTTAAAATATTTCACTTACTTTATTAGTATATATACAAGTTCCAAATGAATTAATGAATTAATCCAAATGAAATCAATGAATTAATTCTCTGCCTTTTGATAGTAATTCTCAATTTCCTCTACCTTCCTTTGCTATCTGTTATAAGTTTTTCTATGCTGTGAATCAATATGCAACATTATCAATATACAAATGCGAATAATTACTTGTAAAATGAACTGAATGATTTTTTTGGCTTGAGTGGCGGTGGGATAAGGTCCTTACTTGCTACGTTGAAGGTCGTGAGTTCGAATCCCGCCTGGGTAGATTGCCCTTGTCCAGGGCAAGGATGTTCGTGTACGTTCAATTATTAACTTGATAGGAAATCCCGAAGTAAAAATCTATACAGTGCTGTTTTCTGCGGTATGGGAATACATTTGTATTAACTACATCTATGAAACTAAGGTTTTAATTCAGTGCCTTTTCTAAGGTTCATTTTGACGCCTTACAGCGTGAACGTATTTCTCCACGTTACTTCGGGAAATATAATTTTAATGTTTGAATACTACATTATTACGATACAACCCAAGTTTTGGTGTGTGTAGAATCTTTGGGTGTAGCGCACACATACACCTTACCAAGTCTTACGCTAGCCTTCTCACAAAACCGGAACAATTTCATCTATTCTCAGAGATCTCATCCTGGCCTATAGCACCTCCTCCACCGTACCATTCCAGCTCGCCCTCCCTACCTGCTAACACTCGACCGTTAGACGAAACCTCCCAACTAAGCCCCCCCGCCCTTCCCCCCGCCCCCCTACTTCCCCACCCCCTCAAACTCCTCCGCCCCCCTCCCCGCCCGTCGCTTTTGATGGGCCCTATCCTATCTCTCGTGGGCCTCGCCGCGTCAAGTGGATTGATGGGCCTACCCATGCCCGTAGCCGCATACTCCCTCGCGAAGATGGAGCCTTGCCTTTCGTGCATGCATTGCGTGTCCCAGGGCAGGGAACCTTTTCAAGCTACGAGCTGTGCTTTCTCGCCGCTGACGAGAACAAAGTTAAAGCTTATACGTGTGGCTGCGAGTGCCAAATGTACTCGAGGTAATGTCTCCTATGGTATTCCTCCAAATTGTGCGCTTAAGGCTCGTTTAAACGTCGTAGTTGATTGTTACGACAGTAACTCAAGTGCGATATCTCGTCACCATTAACGAAGTATCAATGTAATTAGTAATGAAATTATTTCCCGTTATGTTCATGAGTAAAATTTAAATTTGAACCGATTAACTTTTTTATGAAGAGTGTAGGCACTATGAAAGAGATTTTCAATGTCATTTATTATGTATATGTATTAGTGCTAGTAATGAGGTTTGTCTTCGAGGACGAAAAATTAACTTAATGAATTCCGTTCGTTAGAACTTCATTAGCATTATATCATTAAAAAGGCGGATTCCACGTGCAATTTCTTCGTGAAACAAGCATTTACTTGCTGTAATGCTATTAAAGTTACATAGTTACGACTTAAAATGAACAATCCACAAATTTTTGCAATATAAAATATACCTATAACCTCCATAATGTTAATATTCTACCCCTGTATCCGTGTTCCACCATTGATTCCATTTTTCACCACTCTCTTATACAAAGCGTACTCCCCTCCATCACAATTTGTTAAATAATTAACAGATGTCAGCACCATCTCTGCCCTCTAAAATTTCAAGCTTCATTACCGTATCTTCACAAACAAGTGTGCGACTCGCAAACACAATTGCACGAAAATATTTCGCGCAGGTGGCCTTAAACCTGGAGGCATTTTCACATCAGGTTCAGCACGGCTTGAATGGGAACCACGGCCTTTTTTGGGAAAGCCGGAGGAAGTTGTTTAAAGTGAAAAAAGAAGGAAACGGTATCGCCGACAACGAAGCTATCTCTCCCCACTGTTTTAATTGCACCGTTATGAAACCCCACTACGTTTCGTGGAGAAAATTAGGGGAGTGTTTATATTTTTCGTGGGATTTCTTCCCATGCCACCGAAGACCACGTTGAATCTGTGTCTACCTACACAGAGTAAGTGGGAGAGAGGAGAATATATGTATTTAAAAAAAGTCTACGGTTACGTTTCCATGGACTAATAGGCCCTTCCTTCCTTCAGATTCAATCTCATCGAAATTTAACGCCGGAAAAATAACGGTGCGTCGACGCAGATGAACCTCGATTGCGTGGAAATTTGTCCTTAACTGGCACAGTGGCTCGTGATCGTTTACTAAGCGGAGAAATGCGTTCGCGGAGCATAATGAGATCGGTTTTCTGGTTCCAGAGCATGGTATCCTGGCGTAACTAGTTCTTCCTCTTCCCGCCGTATATTCCGGCGCCGCTGGCTGTCGGTGCATTTTCGTGAGAGAAGTCCCGCGACCCGTTATTGCGCCTACCCGACGTCAGTTCGTTGCGTCACGAGTTGCCGATCAAATCCGTTAAGGCCTCGGGCGTTGTGAAAATTGAGGTATTTAGTGTCGTCCATTTATGTGGCGCATTGCGACCTGCATTTTATGCGCGTTGATACGTAATTGATGGGGGGTAGCTGGTCGGAGAGGACTGTCCGGTTACAATTTTGACCCATTGAAACGAAATTGTGACATAACCGAAGTTTCTGGCCGGATATTTTGGAAATAAATATTATGAGGCTGAACATTCGAAAAATGTCCCCTTTTTTAATTTTTCTGTGGTAAAATTGTGGAAAGTTACTTTTGGTTTTTAAACTTAGAATTATTATATATGTCTCAAATTTTTTGGCTCATCTTTGAGTAAGGCTTTCGAAGCAATTTAACGAAGAACTTGGTTTACTGTTAAACAAATCGGGAGAGATTAAAAACCGTAATTTGAACGACTATTTAAGTGCAAGGTTCCGTATGCTAGATAAGAAAAGAGAAGACAGCACAGAATCGGAGGACACATTGCGTACATATGGGACTCAATGTCTCAATGTCTTTAGGCAAAGAAGTGAGAGATGCAATCAAGGGATATTAGATCAGTCAGGGATCTTTAATTTCTATGAAGCGGTAAAGAAGGCGTAGTAGGGACATGCATTTCAAGTTTAAGGTTTTGTAGGCTTGTTTAGGAAAGTGAAATTCAGAAAAATAATAATTGCTGGTAAAAGGTGTGTCCATATCGTAGGAGAAGCTCCTTAAAAAAGAATTTTCAAGAGGATAATTTCATGCGTCAATGGTGTGTGCTAGATCAAATTCACGAAGATAGACCCTTGTCCTTCAGGGTCGGGTCTGGAATTATTAAAAAAAAAACTCAATTAGGGTGGAGGGAACCCTCCCATTTGCAATTTTCCGCAGTTTTAGAATTTATTACGACATAGGTTTCAATGTTGCTAGATCATGTTTCAATGTTAATTCACTGTTACAAGGTGTTCATCATTTTGATCATCTAGTATTATTTCGTTATTAAGTATTTATTTCAATATTATGAAGTAATTTTAAATCCATTTTGAGTCTAAGGTTCTGTAAGGTTCTCGATAAGACAACAGAAATTGTTCTAGATAAGGAAAGAGAGGTTTAAAAAATAATAATAATTGTAGGTAACAGGTGTCTCATTGCCGTAGAAGCTCCTCTAAGAATCCTTTTGAAATTTTTATTTTTTTAAGCGTCAATGGTGTGTGCTAGATCAAATTCACGAAGCTAGACCCTTGTCCGTCAGGGTCGGGTCTGGAATTATATAAAAAAACCTCCCTAGGGGTGAAACGAACCCTCCCAGGGGCTGTGAGGGTACTGCCAGGGAATGAACGTGAAATGAACGCAGGGTTCCATGCGAGACGGGTCTTTCCTCCACCACCTTTTGGCCCGGCCGCTTTTGAAATTGCTTCTACGAACCCGAAACCGCTATCTATGATAAGTGTTGTGCGTGGCTGGGAGGTTTGGAAGAGGGGCCTGCCAGATACCAAACCATCCCATACCATCCTCTCCCCCGCCTCGGGCGTCCTAGCCCACAGAGGAATTTTTTGAGACGGACCGTATAAGAGAGCGGGACTTTACCCCCTCCCCCGCTCCCTCAAACACCCCCACCCCTCCTCTTCCACCTGCTGTGGGATGGGGGAAGCTGAGATTCGATGCGGGAAGTGGTGTGGGGGAAGGCTCACCTGTGAGTTTGGCCGGGCCAAGTGCTTTTTTTTTGGGGGGTGAGGGGGGGTACCGGTTGAGTGTTCTGGGAGGATAGTTCGGGTTTTTTTTTGTAGGAGGAAACATCGGAGAGAATGTTCCCGTCTAGAAACCTAGGATCTACGGCCTAGGGAGGATGAAGGGTACACGAGTAGAATATCTATTACATAATATGCTAATGGTATCAGTAAAAAAATCAGTATTAATGAATCGAATTGTTTACCAAGTAAGGTGCACGAGAAGCGGTGAGTATCACTCGAACTATAGGAACGGGCTTTATTTTCAAGCTATGGTTTTGTGGTTATGATTAATTTCTGCAAAAGTTCTTTAAAAAACTGCTACGGGCCTACAGAAAATGTTACTCAGATTTTAAACGGATTATGCTGTAAGCTGATGGAGACTCGGAGGCTACGCGTTCGGCTTATATTCTGGAGCAATTAAGAACAGATATCTTTCTGAGTGTCACGCAGAACATCCTGTTAGAACCTCACTATATTTCCATCAGGGAATTAAATAGGGAAATATAGGGGAGATCTTTTGCCTGACGGATACGTATAGGAATTCGATCATCCCACGTACAGTGACGGACTTTAATAAATGGTAGGTGGAACTTCGTACGCGCATTACTTTTGTATTTGATATCGGCTGGTGTCGTCTTATGGGGTAGCATGTAGGTGTTGAATACATTCAGTTACTAAATTAATGGAGGTTTCTCTTCCGGGAGTTCATTTTTTTTAAGTATTTCCGGCTATCATGTTGATTAGAAACCTGATAAAAAAGGCCAAATTAATGGAATGGTATGTAGTTCTCCATTAAGTAAAGAAAATTGTCGGATTTATCGCCAACTATCCTTTGGATTAAGCATTGATTTTTATCCCTATTTATGAATAGAAATGAATGTCTAAGAAATCATGTATAGATAAAGGGGAAAATACCATGAAGTCATATGCATAATTAATTTACCCTAGCCATGGTAGACAGGATAGAGTTGTATTTATGTGGAAGGAGATCTATGATGATTTTATGGCTAAAATAGGAAACATAATAGCGGTTTAACGGCTGATGATGAAGGAAAGCCTGCATCTTTGTAGCACTGCGCCGTTAAGAAACATTTAATAAAACGTTATAATCGGTTTTCATATACTTCCTCACATTCACACACCACGCTAATGGTCCAGGGAGAGGAAAATAACTTTATGGCTTCCTTAGTGATTGAAGCGCCTAAAATGAGGAAGGTTTTTGATGAAAACTAACGGAAATCGTGGATTCTTAAGAATGATGTCCATACCCACAGGCGCATAGCTGCTAAGAGAATTTTCTATTGGGAATTTCGCGGAGATGCGGAAATCATCGAAATCAGTGGTGATGTGAATCGGTTTCTCTATGGTCACTGCTCCGTGGTATTCTTTTTTGACTGATGGTCTCCCCTCTCTTTCATCAATTCCCCGTTGGAGTGGAATGGCGCGATTGAAATTCGTGGTGGTACGCTGTTTCGCCGTGTGGGGGCGTGAAGAATGTTGGAGGTTTGGTCCTTCGAGATCTATCAAGCTCTCTGAGGCCGTGCCTGGACTTAAGGCGGTAGGTCCTCGGCTTCTTGATTCAGAACTTATAATTTCCTTGCGTGAAATCAAAAAATGTGCTTGCCCACAGAAAATGCATCCATCTGGGTTAAATAGCAAGATAAGGGTTACTAGAATGTGCATTAGTCAATCCTTATATTTTAGTGCTTAGACATTTTCTAGCTATTGGAGCCCGCCTTAGCGATATTATAATGTTAACTTAAATTCTAGGAATCGGTAATTAACTTCGATTTCTGTAATAATTTAGTGATAGCTCAAAAGTTAGTCCAATGACGAGCCTTTCTTTAATTTTATCATGATTATTAACGGTATAATGTGATTCATATCAGTTTTTTGTGCAAACTACACGTAAATTATAGCATTGACCATCACTTTTCTTTCTTGGGGAAGTGTTGCCATAGCAACTTTTAAAGTAATTACGATTTCAAAATCAATTTCCGGAAATCAGCCGGGAAATACCACTTTTTCTGGCCGTATGTCAATGAGGTACGATTTGAAGAGCATATGTTGATATTTCTATGAAAAAGACGTGTACTTATCATCTTAGACTACCTCCTAGATGCACACTTCGGGAGTGTCCAGTGCTGTGAAACGGTTAGGCCTTTTTTTTTCAACATTTCGTTCGGATACATCCTCCCTCGACTACCCGGCCAATCTTATCCAGAAATCTCGTCTCGAATATTTTTCCCAAGTGGAGTCTTTATACAGAACCAAAGCATTACGGCCGATGCGAAGGAATTCTCTCGCCTTTCCTGATTCATTTTCTTCGCCCCACGTCTGTTCTTTTTACTCGCGCGAAACGTGGAAGTGATCATGGAATCCCATTCGATATTTATCTGCGTTGAATTCCCATTTATAAGGGTCCGAAGAATTATCCGCACTTACGTTACAGCGTGTAGTTCCGTTTCCTAGATCGATCACTTTGCGTTTTTTGCCGTTTCTCCTCGAATTATTTCGTGCGTTTCACTCTTTCCTTCGTTATCATGTCTGGGGCAACGCCCAGCGAGATTTCAATTCACGTTCACATCTGCGGAATGGGAAAGTATTTATCGTGCATGTTACGTGGCATGTGCATGTCACAAACGCCGAGCTATTATTTTTGTTAACCTCACGACATTTGCTTCGTGTCATCCAAAAAAACCAGCTTAAATTTTGCCTTTTGACTCGCTAGGATCATTTTATTATTTGTTTCTCATTTCATAGGTTATATGGAAATGTTGATTTTATGTCTCAATAAATATCAATTGAAACTTCATTAGTATAATGCCCCGTGAGCTACTTTTTGAACTCATAACGTAATGATATTCTATTTACAGAAGCAAGAATTTTCAATTAACTTGTTGGGGAAAAATTAGAAAGGATTCAAACTGTAAGCCGAAGGAAAAATGACGTAGGTATTTAACATCTTAGCGATTTTTTATTCCTAAACTGATTAAGTAGACTGTGAGTATATGTTGTCTTTATGCTTAAAGTGTTTATTAATGAAAGAAAGGTAGATTAACAATTTGTATTTGCTAAATAATTATTTATGACTTTCAAACCATCTCAAGTGAGTGCCCTGGACGTGATCAATTTTTGGATGTGATTATTTTTTTAAAATAATTCGATGCATTTTGATGCAATTTTTGCATTAGTTACATTAATCAATGGTTTCTTTTTAATAAACTCAGAGCTATTTCTGAGTCATTTTGAGGTACTTTCAAGATTTATCAAACTTAGTCCTAGTGATTCCGCTCCTGATTTCAGTTTATCCAACCCTGGTTGAGCACGTTCAATGCGGCACGAAGTACTTAAACCCTTGGACGATTCTTTGGGGATGAAGTGAGAAATCACGTTTGGAGTTTAGATTCATCTATTAATTTAGCCCTTCCTTTTTGTTACTTCATTTAACGGTTGAGGTGTCTGATGCTTGCATTTTCTTCATCGTGGACGAGCTGAGCGTCGTCCCTTTTCTCTTGGAGCGTTTATCGCGATCGGCGAAGGCGTTTAGTCGTGGCTCAATCTGCAATCGGAAGACTGCTCTCTGCCTTTCGTGGCTTTGTCCGTTGCGGCGCGGCGGGTGTCGGGTCCGCTAAGCACCGTCATTGCTCACGACGCCTCTCACCTCACGACCCCCTCCGGTCATCGGGAATTTTGCAACCCTTAAGGAGCCTCAGCCGTGACGGAACGACTCGGAGCAAATGATTTTTTCATGAAGAAATATTTGGTGTTTTCCCACCGAATAGAGAGCGTGAAGAGTTCTCGTGTCAGGAACTTAAATATTTATTCCATTATCTGTAAAATTAGCCATTGCAATATTTCCAAAGGTTATTCCTGGAATGTTGCAATGTCTAATTTAACTAATATTAACAACTTTCACCACATCGTGCCCCCTATCAAACTATGTACGTATATTTATTCCAGTTGTAATGAACAAGTTTTGTATGAGGAAATTTATCTTTAAAATAAATATTATCGTTATTTTACCTACCCCTGCTATCGTAAAAGAATCGCCATGTGACTATATGTAAAATTGAAATGTAATTTTGGAGAAATTTTTTTTTTTCAAATGTAATTTTGAAGAAAAATATCATTCATATTCAAGGGAAGTCCAATTTTTTTATCACCAATCGATGAAGTATTTTAGAAAATATGTTAAATAATTTTCCTGAATGCTATTTCTTTCATTAATCGGTGGGGCTACATTTAAGTATGCCCATTCACCTCTCTTCAAAGAACTCCGACCTCTGGTTCGTACCCTACCATAGGCCATTACCCGCTCACATTTCTGGCTTCCCACACGTGTGATCCGTTACACTCGTAAGATATAGTGCCGCGGGCTCCGCTCGGTGTAATTTAGACTTGGCTACCGGCGTTGACCATTGACTCCACCGAGTCGTGTGAAGGTAACAGGATGAGTGGGTCACTCCTGCGTGTTTCTTAATCACGGCAGTGATTGTGGTAGAGGCGGGTCACGGTAGGAGATAAGTGGTTCGAATGCTTGGTTTTCGTGGCGGAATAAATTGTGATACTATACTTCCCTTTGAGATAGTTACTTAATTTTCCTCCTAAAGGATTCAATGGATTATTTTAATTGCGCACACACTGCTATTTTTAAATTTAATTTGGTTACAATTTTTATTTAATAATAATTTACTTTTATCGTGTTCTGATTGTATTTTGTAATGGTTTTTTGTTCTCATACTTTTTATTCATTTTATAAGGTAATATTGTTTATACGATGAATTACAGACGAGCTGCTTTTGTTTTAAACTATTTTGTAAAATGTACTACCGAGCAGTCTTATTTTCGTTGAATGGCAGCCTCTATAATAGATTTAAAATATATTCGGAGATGTCCAATTTCCCTTCCTTTGAGTATATTGTCACTATTCTGGCATCAAAGATTTTATTCCATTTCAGTTAACTCTAAGTAAATGCCTTTCTTTGGAAAATGAGGCTTTTAGCCAAGTTGCTTGCTACCTTCAGCATATTAATCAAGCCCTGTTATCGTCCGATTCCACGTTTTTCTTACTTGCAGCTCTATAATATTTAGCAAGTCTTTACTCTCCTTTGTCGGATCATGCTTTTACGTGGGGTACAGCGTTACTACAGCATTTGCCTACGTATGGTGATGAATCATCATCGTCGTTGAAAGATCATTCTTTACAAGGTAGGCGTCGTGTTTGCGAGCATAACTTGCTATTTAGGAAGACACTTCCGCACGCTTGGAATGAAGGAATCCTCCCTGAATAATAGTCCCCAGAGGCGAGGGGACGTGTGCTTCCGACGAATTTCGTGGAAGGCGTCCGTCCGTGAGTAGCTCATTCACGGTCTCCTTTCCCTGTCCCGTGAAGTCCTTCCTTAGAGAATTCCTACCTCTCGTCGGACGGACTTCGGTGGTAGCCCCGTGGGCTTCACTTGAAGCTCGGGTAAGGCAGTAACTACTTCAGAATGTGTTTGCCTGCTTCTCCGAGCGAGGGCGCGCTAATGTGCGAGGCCGTGTTTTCCGCGTGACGGATGGTGCCGTGGGTCGCGAAAGGTACGACGAGGGAAGAAACTTCATCTACATCGAAGTACTACCCCGCAAGTACCCTAAATAGGCGTGTGGCAGGGGGTGTTAGGGCATCAGCCGTTTAAATATAAAAAGCAAAAGCTCAAACAAAATTACGATTAGCATTTATTTAAGTCCTTTATGGTTCGGGGAAAAGATAATTCCCATATGTATCCGTTACCCAATGAAAATTCTCTTTGTATCTTTTCGACGGCTCAAAAGATGATTCATTCCTGAGAGCTATGGTGAGATTCTTAGTGAACGATAAAATAATCAGTTTACATGGCCCCGAGATCAACTTGGATATTTCGGTTTACCCATAGGTACCAGTTAGTAAAGTATCATCTTTCGAAGCTTATTTAGTTGGTTGTTATTTCGAACTTACAAGTGATATTTTCACTGGTGTCACGCTAGAGAAGATGGTATATGAAGATGGTGTTTTGTGGCATTATGGATATGGTTAACATCCATCGGAATTTTCAGTTTATGATGAAATGAAGTTAATGTATTTATGTTGTGATATTGATAACCTTAATATAGTCTCTTGAGGGTACCAAAAGGGATATTTTTATTTCGACCGAGGAGATTACAGTAATTTTTTTAGCGATTTCAATGATTTCAGCTGTCTCGTAAACTTTTATTGTGTTGTGTCTAGTTGAATATGTTAGATGCATATAACAGGGTAAAACAGACAAAACAGCGTTATTATTTAGTCTTAAATGAATCGTATTAGTGCGTTTCAATCACACAGCTAGGAGACTGTTGATGAGATTTTGTAAAAGCCTCAGAACTGAAACACTTGGAAAATATAGTTTTAAACGTGTTGCATGTTTCTAACTTGCTTATTTTTTTGCACACTTTCTCATGGATTTTGCTTCCTCATACACTCCGGGTTTTACATCCATTGTCGATTTCCACGGCGGCCGCTGTTTGTTTTTCGCTGCCATCTTAATTGCCTAACAACTTCGCGAATGCGTCGGAACCACGTGATCTCGTCACGGCTCCGTTTCCCCTCTTCATCACCGCTAAACGTGAAGTCACGCGAGTGCAGAGTACTTAAGTCGTGTGTGTAATGGAGGAGAGAAATAGCGTGTCGTCGTAATAATTCCCTTCCCTCCCTTCTTTCTCCTATTTGGAAGTCTTTTTTTTTTCTTTTCTATTTGCCGCGCCAGCCCAACGTCTTTCACTCGCGTTCCTTGGCATGCGGATTTTTCGTCGAGATATTCCTATGCCATTCCCCCTCTTACTTTTCCCTTCTCGTGAATCGATAGCCTTACCACTTTTAATGAGGCCTTTTGTTTGTATCGTTCTCTCGAAGTCGAATTCGATGATGTCGAATTTCGGGATCGACGGGGATTTCATTTGAATATTTCGTGTGTAATAAGTAATCTGAAGCAGACGATATCGAGATTAATGGATAACTGATGACATTCGCCGGAGTCCGTAATGACTTTTTGACGCCCAAATTCGATATACATGAGAGTTAAATAATTAATTTAAAATTTCCTACATTTTTATTTTTATAATGATAAATAACCAATTTTGTCTTCAATTTTTCAAATTGAATTTATCAACTGATTAAAATATCTGTTTTCATTATAAATTACTTCGCGTTTCGTTCTCCTTTTTAACATCATTATGAAATCCCTCTGTAAAAAATGTGAGGTCAAACAATATTAAGATGAAAATAAATCTTCCGTAAAACAACTTTTGGTGAAAACAATGTTAAAAAGAAAAAAAACTTCCCAGAAAACTTATAATGAAAACAATATTTAAGTGAAAAAAAATCTTCCGAAAAAAAATTATGTCGAAAGCAATATATAGATGAAACAAATCTTCCGTGAAAAAATTAAGGTGAAAGCAATGTTGAGATGAAAATAATCTTCCGAAAAAAAACTTATCTTGAAAACAATTTTATGATGAAAATAATTATTCTATTTAAAAAAAACTCATGGTGAAAACAAAAGTAAGAAGAAAAAAAATTTCTGTGAAAAAACTTAAGGTGAAAAGAATATTTCCTCGTGGCTAATCCTTTAATTTCATCGATCGAAGGCGATGGGATCGCTTTCTTTTGCTTAAATCCCTCGGCAATACCACGCCCTCCTCCCGTTATTTTTTCCCGCGTTGGAAACAACCCCTCACTTTTTGCCAGCCCCTAGCGCTCACTTCCTCCGACCGGAACATCTATCCCCCTCCTGTTTGCGGTTTGCGTGCCCTTCTTCCGTGTCCGCAGCGGCGAATTAACTTGTTGACTTTGGCCGCTTTGGTCGTCACCCTCCGTTCCCTCTTGGCGCCGGCGCATAGACTCAGACACAGCTGCTTGCTAGGCTAATAGATACTTTTCGTCCGCTGTGAAGTCCCGCGCATTTCTCCATGCTGTCATTCCTAGGATTAAAGTTGACTCACTCGAGACATCTACATCAGTGAGCATAAAACATATGCTGGTGACTACTGGGGAAATACTGATTTGGGTAAAATATTCTCGGGTTGTCCACCGTGTGATTTGCTTGTAGGCCGACTTTGCGATGGCAGAGGCACCCATCGAAACGTCGGCCAACAATCACCTTATAACTTCTTGGTATTTTCCTCCTTATCTAAATATGATTCTTTTTAAATTTGATCAGAAAAAAATACATCCTTCCTAAATTCTTTTAATTAAAATACTTAAAATCTCACTTATTCCGTTGTTGTCTGATGGTAATATAGTTACAACAAAACATAGTTCATATAAAATCTTCTTCAGGTATTAGACAACTGCTAGATATCCTTATGTTATCGATAATTTGGTAATTTAGGCCTTATATGACTTTATTTTCTCTAGATCTATTATTGCCACTAAGTTATTACTGCCTGGGAAGCTTTAAATATTTCAACTTTTTTCACGAGAGCAATTTATAGAATTTGCAAGAAAAACTTGTTTGCGGAGTGATATTTTAAATCATGTATTACAAGTATAATTTAAAATCTCACATCTTGTCCATTGAGATAAAATTTTTCTGATTGTGTAATGACGGCGATAAGTCATCTGAAATGGAACCGAACTTGTTTGCCCCAGATTTGCCACCGTTAGCAGCTGTCGTCCAAACACAAGCGGCTACGGCTTGCGAATTTTCGTGTCTCGCACAGTCATATTATGCAGGGAAACGGAAAGCGGGAAAATTATCGACTCAGAAACGTTGACAAATTAAATGATACGTCTGGGATTGATTTAGCCTTATCGATATTTCCGATGCGCTCGCATTAAAAAGTTTAGCAACGACTTGTCGCCTCACTTCGTCTATGTGTCTAATCTCTCATCGTGTGAGAAACCTTTGAATTATCTATCTCTCCCTGAGAGAGTGTTTCTTCATCATTTCCAGTGAAAAAAGGAATGTTTACTTTATTTATCTCTCTTTTTGCTCCCTTCCTCTCGGCATGACTAATGCGAGAGTCCAGTACAGTCGCCCAGTGCATTGGCCGAAATGACTTCCGCATTCGTGGTCTTCGTAAAGCTATTTAATGTGATCGAATCCTTTTTAATACCATCTTCGATCGAGAGCGAATAAATATTTGGCGTACATCTCGGTGATTATTTTCCTAGTCGCCTGTAAAGTAAAGCACAGCAAAACTTGCCGCTCCTCGTCAACAATGTTTCAAAGCGTTTTCCCAATCGATCATTCGAAAGAGAAATGTGGGTCGCACGACGAGTCCAAACATTTCGTCATGAATAAATAGATTAAAGAAAAAAATCGAGGGAATTTATTCACGGCAGTAATAATTCACTTTCAAAGTTATCTTAGCCTTTAACAAGAAATTCGTTATCGCGGAGAAAGATCCTGACTCGGTTTTTTTCGCTGGCCCTTTGGGCACCTGCCCGCTACGTATAAAAAAACTCCGTTTCCACTGCTGAGAACGGGCTTATATCGACCGCTTCTTAAGTTACGTGTGTGTTCCCTAATTTTTATTCGATTTCAGTCCCCGTTTTCGTGTCCGCGTTTTTAAATTATATTCTATTTTTGTCCTGGTGGCGGGTCAATGTCCTTGTGCGAAAGTATCGTGAAAAAAGTTAATAGGTAAATTTCTTTCAGTTCATTCTTTTCCCAATTTTATATTCACGGAGCTGAAAGGAAAGGTATTCGTTTTCTTTTCGATAAGAGGAAATGAACTAGGAAATAAAAGTGCTTTAGAGAAGAAAATGGCGAAGAAATCATAAGATTCTATCGGTGGAAATTTAATCGAACTGAGAAAAATGTGTAGGCATTCCTTCTAAAAGTTCCGCAGCCTTTGAGTGTAATTATAAGGCATCTAAAATATTTAACTCGAGAGGTTGGAGATGATCAAGTACGTAAAATGTGGAGGAATCATATGAAAAGCACGTATCATTATCAAATTTTCTTTGGTCATTTCCAAACCGATGAATGATCAAAGTTTCAACGCTTAACATTCCAAAATGATATAAAAAATTAAATGCAGTGATTTTTGGGATATTAATTGCAAATGATCATTAGAAAATTCTTTTGTTTTTTTTTATTCCCCCGTTTAAACTTACTTATAGCACGTTGTTTCATTTTTCTCACCGCAATCTATTGAACCTTTTACTCTGTAACTTAAATGCGTGATTTTCATAAAGGTTCCTAGTGTTTGATTATTGTGATCGTGTCGTAGGTTGAAATGAAAGTTCATGAAAATAATAAAATAAAAATACGAAGCTACGAGAATATAAAAACGAAAATGAAAATTTCGGGATTTCTTTTTTCACTATTTCTGTGGAATAGAATGAAAGCTAGTTAAACATTGCCTTAATTCCTATCCCCAATAGTTATCGATCGCACCTATGAGAGGAATAAAATAAACATGATTTTTGTGTCTTTATAGATTGGTCACACCCGGAAGTATATTCTTAGTGCGGATTGATGGAGTTGGGGTGGGAGGGGAACAACTGTTTATCCTTTTTTTATGTATTTTTTCCTCGATTATCGGGCAGAGCGCGGGAGGAAGGGGTCGATAGCCGCAGAATGCGTCAATCACGAAACGAGCGCTGATACTGCTAGGTCCTAAAAACATGCGCGCCCTACATTTCTTCCTGTCCCGCCTCCTTCAATGCCGCTGTATATATCTCCTTGATCGTTTACGAACTTAGAAATGGGAGACTTAAGTCAAGAGGGGACTTGTATCCAGCACTGTAACTCTGCGGATTGTCGCATTCAGTTCACTTTTGCTAAGCACATAATATCGTTTACAGTGCCTGGTGGCTTATAATGTCGACCTCGGTGGCGGCGGGGTAAAGTCAACGCCTTTAACAGGAGGTCGTGGGTTCGAGGCCCGCCTGGTTAAGTTATCCTTATCCAGGGGATGGTTGTTCGTGTACGTTAAATTTTTAAAATATCACTAATCCCTATGTAGAAAGCCGTATAGAGATGTTTTCGGTGGCATGGAAATAAATAAATTAATAGATGCACTTTAGTTTTACCATGCCCGATTTTTCCACCTATCCCAGTAGATTTTCGTAGGTTTTTCACGCATCCCTTCTGGTATTTCCTGCTGTTTTTTTCCAATAAGGACTAAAGTCAATATCCTTAGATTTTTCCCACGTTGGTTCACATATTTTTACTCTTGGTGAATGTAGCATGTAAAACTGGGTAAACGTAAAAATGCTCACATTTCATTTTTTTACTATCTTTTAAAGCATATTTATATGTCCTTTTTGTGCCAATTTGACTTCATTTAATTTCAAGAGTAACTTGAAAATGTATTTCTCCGCAGATATTTGATGTATGACGAGGGGTTAAATGGAAGATGGGACATCTTTGTCCCAATCTCGTCCAATAAAGTGGAATTATTATATACTTTGGAACATTCTATTTTTTGTCATTCCCGATGAATAATTTGATATTCTAAACACATATCTCAATTAAAATGATATAATCTTTTGTTTCCAATACAGTCGATACTTTTTGACCCTGCAAAGTTTGTTTAGATAATTATTTTATTTCATTATCCATAGCTTGATTTGAAGCAAGGCCAGAATTTTCATGCCATGGGGTTTCAATTTTTATTCGCCATTAATTGAATATTTTCCATAACACCAGCTCCCTCGAGTGGGAAGTAATCACACTGGCGATACGTTCAAGTTGAAATGAAATGTAAGCACTCGACTTTTTTGGCTAGGGTAGTGTGATGTTTGAAATATTTCTCAATTTGAGTTACTCTCAAATATTCAATCTTCTATATTTTTCTATGCGTGTAACGTATTTAATAGAGGAGGCGCTATGATCATGACCGCTATCTATTTTTTTCAATAGTGGCATGATGGCTTTCAACGTGCAATTCATCACTTTTATTTTTTCCAATAATGACATGTTGTCCAACATTCTATCCGACACTTTCTTAGTAAAATTCGCTTGAGAATGATTCCAAATTCTGAATGCAGATTTGAATGCTCTTCAAAGCGTTGCAGCGGTACTCGGTGAAGCAAAGAGAGCGAAAAACGTATCATAATCATGGGTCCACCGCCCGTCCCTGGACCAAAAGAGCCGTAAATTCAACCCTCAATAGCTACGTGATGGCATCCTAACTTTGTGGCCTTTGCGGTATCAGTGGGATGGGCTCGAAATCGATTTTGTGGTCTCCGAGAGGGATGGACGTGGAGACGGTTCCTTTCTTCCACATGCGTCCTCTATCAGTGTCATGAACGTCAAGTGTGAACGGTCAATTTTTCTCTTCCCTTAATGTTGGTGAAATACATTTTCTCCTCGCTGGCATGAGACGATTTTTATGCCCTCCTTCGAGGTTTACGCTTGGGTTCAATGCTTCAGCAGCCCCGAAGAGTGCGTCCACGAATATTACAAAAGTGGATCCTCAAGTAGGGCTCAAAATGTGTGGAGACTCACCACGAATTTAAATTGGTTTACAAAAGTCACCACTCGCGTCGCTGATGGACAAAGTGATCTGAGTTTCACGGGAAAATAAGGTATAATTAAGGATTTTAAAAATAGTTTTCTACCCATTAAGGTAGGTTTCCATGTAGTACTATAGAAGTGATCTGGGAGCCTCTCTTTCCTTCCAGCGCTGCCTTCTTCAATTCTTTCTGAAGGCACAGCATACACGGGGCACGGAATTGCGCAGGTTAGAGCTGCATTCATTTCTTAAATGGCGTGGAATTGCGCGAGTGCATGAATGAAATTAGAAAAGGGGTTATTTCGCCGTCTCGCATCCACGCATTCTCGCAAGTGTTCTAGCAATTCACCGTTTTACACGACGCAATTTTGATTACGCCTTCGCACATACGTCAGATTGCGCACTTTCCGAGTATCGTGTAAAACGGCCTTAAGGCCTACTCCCTTTCCTTTTTGTCTAAAAATCCTATTCTTTTCCTTCCCCTCCCTCGTTTCCCTAACATTCTATCCTCTAACACCATTTTCAACATCCCCTCCCCGCTAAGTACTCCTCCCATCCTTACCTTCTGTCTCCTCCGTATCTCATCTAAAAGCTGCCTCTCCTCGCTAACCATTTCCAGCACTTCGTCGTTCTTTTTCCTCTCCGTCCATTTAACCTTCTCCATTCTTTTCCATACCCACACCTCGAATGCCTCTAATCTTCTCTCGTCTTCTTTCCTCAGTGTCCAGGTTTTACAATATTATACGAAATTTATACACATGATGGTGTGATCTATCAAATTCATAATTTTTCTATGCTATTCCTAGCAATTACAAATATTATAATGTACAATATTGGAATAAAGTGCATCGCATTGCACTCATCACCGAGTCGGGGACATATTTGAAAACCGATAAAAATGCGACCGAAGTGGCAACAGAAATCAGCCTTCTGTGTGATGGAATTTGGCCTCTTCTATGAGGTCCTCTTGCCTATACTCAAGCTATCACACCACCCTGATCCCCATTAAATGGATGTAGATGTATTTTACTCTGCCCTTGATTCTCTTCATCAACAACTGCAAACTGTATGGCTTAATATACTCCAACGATACAACTACCAAAGTGTCTTGCGGACATTTTTGAAAACCGATAAAAATACGACCGAAGTTACAACATAAATTAGGTTTTTGTAGATGGAATTAGGCCGCCACTATGCAGCCCCCTTGATCAGCGAGTGAACGCCAAGTGTGAACGGTCAATTTTTCTCTTCGCTTAATGTTGGTGAAATATATTTTCTTCTCGCTGGCATGAGACGATTTTTATGCCCTCCTTCGAGGTTTACGTTTGGAACCAATGCTTGAAAAGCCCTACAGAGTGCGTTATTGCTGTGGTTGATGTCAAATTTCAGCCGACACACCATTAAAATATTTGCTCGTTTTTCTCTCGCGTCGTGGGACTTTTGGCACAGGTGCGTGGGCCGTTTCTTTTCGGCATTTCTTTCTTTTTTTGTTTCCTTCTCTCTTTCTTCTACCTTCCACCTCTTTTCCTTTCCACACGTTTCTCTTATTCCCCTTCCATTCCGTTTCCATCTGTCCTCGTCTGTTTTTCTAATGTTCGAAGCAACGGGACTGCATAGAGGAGGCCCAATTCCATCTCATGGAAGGGTCATTGGGGTTGCATTTTAATCGGCTTTCTAAAATGTCCACAGGCGCGGTGATTAGTGCAATGAGATCCACTTTTACATTAAGGTCTTTGCAAATGAGATGAATAGCATTGACGAGTTATAAATTTGATAAATCATATAATATTAGCTATAAATATACGTCGTTACTTTCACAATTTAATATAATTTCAACGTGGAAAATAATCATTTTTAATCAATTTACGCGGGGAATTTAAATTATCTTAAAATTCCTCATAAATCGTGGAAGTAACGAAGTGTCTTTCATTTATAATATGGAGCCCTTCGTAGACGTGAAATGTTCCAGTTTCACTTCATTTTACTCGTACTTTAATTGTCTTTCGGCAATATCCGTGGCGCGGTGATGAGTGCAATGCGATCCACTTTTTTTCAAAATTTTGCAGAACTATATTTGTATTTGCGAAGAATAGCATTGTAAACGTATGAACTTGATAGTTCACATCATCATGTATCTAAATTTCGGATAGTTCCCCTAAGGATACCTAATTTTCTCCGTGAAACTCGGATCACTTTGTCCGTCAGCGACGCGAGTGGCGAGTTTTGTGAACCCATTTAAATGCCCGGTGGGTGGCAACACATTAAGAGGCCGACTTGAGGATTCTCTTTTGTAATATTCGTGCGCGAGACTTTGCGCAGGTGCGTGGGTCGTTTCTTTCCGCCATTTCTTCCTTTCTCCTCCCACATCTTTCCCTTATTCCTCTTCCCTTCCGTTTCCATCTCCCCTCCTCTGTTTTCCTTACGCTCCTAAGGCCTTTCACCCTCGCTGTGCCTTTCACCTGTGCGTCCGATCTTAAATCGCAAAACGGCAGATGTTACTCACCCACCTCAGCTACATCCCATTCTTTTTCCTTCCCCTTTCGACACGCCCCAGCCGCGGAAATACTTCCGTCATTTTATTCTTTAAAAGAACATACTTTTGCTGTGCCTATCGTAGGGTTTTTATGATCGTCCCCTTTTGGTGCCGGTGACGCTTCAAGTTCTCAGGCTTATTCTTAATTTAAGTATACCGGGACTAACCACGGTGAAAAATTTACGGAGTCTCACGCAATGCAAAAATTTTGCGAAAATTACGCGGAGAAAAAACACACTCTTCTTGACCGGAATTCGTTCCTGGATCCCGCGGTAGCTGCAGTGGCTTAAGCCCTCGATTGAAAATCGGGGGCTTAAGCCAGTGTTTGCGTTCGTATCCCGGTCAATAATTTTTTCTATGTGGGATTTTCATATAATTTATTCTAAATGGCTACCTAGAGTTACTTCATGTGTGTAATCAAGTTGTTATACTGTGCATTTTTCCATATTTTGGGAGCAGTAAAACAAAGTATTATCATAAAAATATATATTCTTTCGTATATATTTTTACTATATGTTATTTGACCTTCACTTTATCAGGAAAAGAGCTATTAATCGGTCTGATATTTATTTCTGACATAACAAACCATTTGAAATCATTGGAATACCCTAGTTGGATCATCCAAGTTGGAGTGAAGAGTATGTATGTAAATATACTGCAACAAAACTTTTTAGTGGCGCGTGGCTTTCCCATAGCGGTGGAGAATTGTTTATTATTTTTGTACTTATATTTTTTTATTATGTGCGTCTACTGTAGGCTAGATACCTTGAAATTTCCAAATTTCTCTTGTTAATTCTTTCGTACACGTTTAAAAAATATTATTTATCCTCAGTTTATAAGGAAAAGAGATATTAAACAGGCTTATATGAATGACCTAGCTCAGCATACGAAAGCATTGGAATATCTTTGTTAGAATAAAGAGCGTATAATTTATATATTCTGCAAACATGCGTAGCAGTGGTATCATAATCTTCTTCCTCATAGCAATGGAGGACATATGTATGTTTTTGTATTGTTATTTTACAGTCTGCGTCTTCTGTTTCCTTGGTTTCTTAGAACTCCCAATTTATTGAAGTGTTTTGAACTCTTAAAGTCTTCTTTCACCGCCGTAACGATATGGTTTTCCGTGAATGAATGTGTTTGAATCAGGATTAGATACTATTTTCTATGAAACATTTTAAAAATTGTCTTAAGGCCGTTTTACACGGTACACGGAATTGCGCAGGTTAGAGCTGCATTTATTTCTAAAATGGCGTGGAATTGCGCGAATGCATGAACGAAATCAGAACGGGCTATTTTGCCGTCTCGCATCCACGCATTCTCGCATGTGTTCTAGCAATTCACCGCTTTACACGACGCAATTTTGATTGCGCCTTCACACGTACGTCAGACTGCGCAATTCCGTGTACCGTGTAAAACGGCCCTTAAAATGGGATAGTATACGCAATTCTTTTTTCTTCCCCACCACGTCCGAATTTCACTGTCGCTGGATAAAACGCACCCATTAATTTTATTCAAAATTTACATTCACGAGAACGTTTTTGGTGAATGAAAAGCATGACGTGGAGTAGTTATAATTTGGACCCTTTAATTGCATAGTGCTGGATGTAGATCAACCTGTCTCCTATCTTCGCTAGGGATAGGTGAACTTAAAAATAATGCCTAGCTACCTGTTCAGAGCGCCATTTGTCACGGACTCACTGCCGGGTGTGAGACTCCTTTTGGCTCATTTAACGGCGAGAAAAATGAGTTTTAATTTTGTGAGGTTCGTGGAAGTGTTCTCGAAAATAAAGGAAAGTAGTTAAATAAATGGCCGTCGCGTTCGCTGGTCTGAGGTTTACACCGTGGGTCGGCGCCACTGTCGCCCACCCTTCATCGCCTTTAGGAGGAAGTAGGTTTGCGACTGCGCGACTCTAAATGAATTCTTAGTCAAAAAATGTTTTTCCATCATAGGCAAAATCCATTGATAATGAAAGCAAAATTAAGGCACGGATAAATTAAATAATTCAATACTTATATTTGTAATATGAAGAATTTCCTAGTTATTTCATCTACATCTACATACTACCCACACTGGCGTTTCTACATTTTTGAAATTTTCATTAAACAGAAAATGAATCAAAATTGAGAATAAATTTATTTTTCAATTGACTTATTAATCATAATTATAGTATACACCGAAGCCCAGATATAAATTCGCAAAGTACAGCGGTATATCATTTTGACGTAAACTGTAGTTCTGATACTGTGTAGGCCCATGCATGTAGGCACTTTGTTTCTCGGACCGAACTCCTTAAGAGCTCGAAAGTGAATGATTCCGCGAGTGGATTGGATTGTTTTCGGACCTTTTTATAAATTCCTCCCCCCCTTCACTTTTCCCTATCTTCCCCCCTCCAAACACACCCCTCCCCTCCGTCTCTTTCCCATCTTTATTTTCGTACCACTCCCCCTCCCAATCGTTCTCCGCTAACCGTCTTCCTGAGTTATTTGCGGACCGACCGGCTCGTTGCATCTTCTCAACGCCTGTGGCCGGCCAGGCAGTCATGGAAAAATACCTCCTATCCATTTGTGTCATCCATCAAACGTCGCTTTCGCTAAACCTTCATACCAAAACATTCCCTTGAGCCTACCTCCCACCAAGCAAACCTATCCTGCGACCATAAACCTATTAACCCGCTTACTGAAACAGGATGATAGCGTCTCAGAGCCTGAGTGTTTGTGTATGTTCGTTCCATTGTAATATCTCAATGGCCATAGCAATTTTAATGAACCATCAATT
This sequence comes from Ischnura elegans, assembly GCF_921293095.1. Classification (NCBI taxonomy): domain Eukaryota; kingdom Metazoa; phylum Arthropoda; class Insecta; order Odonata; family Coenagrionidae; genus Ischnura; species Ischnura elegans. The sequence goes on along the minus strand of NC_060254.1, from coordinate 58,836,694 downwards.
TTTTAACTCTTTATGTTTCTATTAAAGCCATCATTTATGAATTTACAGGCCTTAAGTTGTGGTATTAACGAAAAGTTCTACGTTTGTATTTTGTCCGCACTAAGTGGTTGCTTCTTTAAACTCATACGTGGAATGCATGGTTGAAAATATGCGCGTATTTTTACGGATACCTAAGGCTGATATGATATGACTGCCCAAAAAATATCTGCCTGGCGTCTTTCAACTCACGTGTGGATTGCGCAGTTGAAAATATGTGTGTATTCTGCCGGATAACAAAGGCTGATGTGACATGACTGCCCAATAAATAATCTTTACATTGCGACAAGTTGCATAAATTATGTACGACCATAAATTTACGTCCTGTTGTAGTAGTGTTTTTGTGGCTTGGGACTGCTTTCAAGTTTGTACACATTTGTTTGGAGCCACAAAACAAGTATGCATTTTACCTGTAGAACTCACAGTAACAGAGTCAGTCAGTTGGTATGTAGTGCTAGTGGGCGTGTGAATAGGGAATCAAAGAATAGCAGATCAACTAAATGGCCACAGTGTTTGAAAGAAAGGCCACACGATATGTTTTTACTATTTTACCCATGTAAACCTATATAATCTTCGATATTTCGTCCAATGAAAGTTGCTTATTTCCGTAGTTAAGAAATATCCATGATTAATTTGAGGGAATACCAATTTGTTAATAGGCCATTCTATGCTGCGAAAATGAAAATATAACTCTCCTGACGAACGCAAGTAAGTTAGGGAAAAATTCAGTTCATATTATCGACTTTCGACAAGGTTCTTGCTACTTGAAAGTTCATTCAACTTTGGGGCCGCCTCTCTTAATTAGCTATCCTCGGGATTTATCCAATTAAAACTTGGTACTTTAGCATTTTCAGTTGGTAGCGAATAAAGAAAAATACATCGAGTTGACCTTTAAGACAGCCGAAGGGTTCACTTTATGATTCCTTGCTAAGCATTTCTTAATATTGTGGAGCTCACAATGCATATATCACGGATGGACCTTTGTGCTATGCTGCATTGAATTTTGTGAACTTGATGGGTATCATGGGTACATTGATATAGATTGTGAAAAGATTTTCTTTCGCTAATCCAAATGGTAACATTTTTTTCTTATTTCGTGCAGAGAATTCATTGCAAGTCTTCCAAGAATGTTATCCATCAAATAAATAATCACATATCCAATAACCAATTGAGATTATAATGGCCTTTTGCAGTTTGATATATGTATTAGGAATGTAATTAAGTATCGTAAAACTATTTTATATATATGTTTTTGGATGATCCCGTAAACAGAGATGACAATAGGCGCAATGAAAACTTGTGCCACATTTTTTCATTGCCAATTTTGGGTACTTGTATATTTTTCTGGCAATTGTCTTTTAGATGTTATGTGGGAGTGGTACTGCAATATCAACTATATAGCAAGACCTATCTTTCTATATTGTTATAAGGTAATAATTTTTATTATTATCTTTTAATGGTGGTAATATTCGCAAAAAGTGTATAATAAATTTCATAAACTTGTGCAATTTTGGGAGGAATTTGGATGCAATGGCGGATACATGTGAGGGGCGCGGCGCACCCCCGCCCCTTGCGATGTCTAACATTGCAGGACCACCATTGAAACTTTTTTATATCATAAAATTGCATTGTCTTGTTTATGTTTATAATCAGTTAAAATAAAACTTTCTTAAAATTTGCATGCGACTTATTTTCATTGCGATAAAAGGTAGCTGAAGGTGTATTTTCCCCCCACCTTGAGTTTTTACTGTGTCCGCTACTGTTTGGATGTAGTGAATTAATCGAATTCTACTCGTTCTTTTCATTACAGCTCAGATCGAGATTATCCCGTGCAAAGTGTGCGGCGACAAGAGCTCCGGGGTCCATTATGGCGTGATCACGTGCGAAGGCTGCAAGGGCTTCTTCCGGCGCTCACAGTCCTCCGTGGTCAACTACCAGTGCCCCCGCTCCAAGGCTTGTCTAGTTGACCGGGTCAACCGCAACCGATGCCAGTATTGTCGACTACAAAAATGCCTGCGGCTTGGCATGTCCCGGGACGGTGAGTACAATATTAATGTTTCTTGGTTCATCGATCAAATAATATGGAAGACGTGGATTACAAAAAAAAGCTTAAATGCAATTGGCGTAGTTTGAGGCAAAATCCTTATTCTGTACACCCTCAAAGTCAATTCAACTAATTTTTGAGGCAATCCATTGTTCTGTGTCATCTTAAAAAGCTACCCGAAGCATCAGTTCGACTTTTGTTTCCGTAGAAAGACATTTTAATAACTGCTATATCCATTCATAACAAAAAAATAGGATTAACAGTTACAGCATTAAAGGACCGCGAAATAGTCAGCTACATGTCTTCAAGTGGTCACCCAAAAATGCACACAAATTGCTAAAATTCCACATGTACCTTCAATGGAACCTAAAAGTATTCTAAAAGATGTGACTTTCAAAAAATTAGCATGTCCATTCAACAAAGTTTTCATGCATTCCATTTTTCTGTGCAACTTCAAAGCTACCTAAAATATCACTTCGACTTTTCCCCATAAATAGATATTTTAATAAATGCTATATTCATTCATAGAAAAAATTCCAAGCAACAATTATAGAGGCCATAAAAATGTGCATGCTATCATTTCACCTTAACTTGTTGCCTGGTGAACTTGTGTCCTTATCGAACAAATGTTGAGACAGCAGCTAAGTTGTGAAGCACTTGGGAGAAATGTCTACTTGAGATTTTCTTGTGCTCACTCCTAATATTTTTTAAGTTCAGAATTCTTTTTCACTTAACCATTTAAACAGCTTTTTTTTAGGTGTGTTAAAACGAAAGATAGGTTTCCTGATTACGATAGGTTTCCGCGAAGTTGAAAGTGATTGTATTATATTTATATAATGGATGAACAGGTTCTTTTGAGATTGATAATAGCGCGAGACTTATCACTATCGGACTAAAATAGTCTCTTAAAAGTATTCGTGGCCTCCTTATAGTGGAAGTATTGTAGGAAAGCTGAAAAATTGTGATAACTTGATTTCCGTATATGTACACCGACTTAATTGCAGTTTTCGTAAATCGTAGTGCTGTCGAAATGTATCGGAGTGAAAATTATTTTCTCTTAATATAATGAATTGTCGAGGACATACTCAACTCAATTGCAGAGTAGGATTACATTTTTGATTGACATATTGGCGATCGATTCGATTGGGCATTCGGTGAAAGAAATGATTCGATGTTTAAAATAATTGGTTATATATATTTTAAAGATAAAAGAAAACTTCACCCGCTTTATGCTTAATGAAAACTTACGGGCAATTAGTTCTCTTTTTGTACGTATGTATAGTTATAAGATAAGAATCGCATTATTTCAAGTTTATGTTTTAAAGCCATTATTTGCTTCAAGTCATCATGAATAGATATTTATCCTGAGTCATGTTTCATTCGTCTGAAAAAGTCAGTCGATCTCCATGCCGAAATTGTAAATTTCCCAGCCACAGAAATATTTCACTTCCGTAATATTGTTGATGATGCCTTTTTCAAAAAAATGTGTTTGACTCTGATTATCTCCTACGATTTTAGTTGAATCCAAATTACTCAGTCATTGGAAAACTGAGTAATTCAAGTGTTTGAGTTTACAAACGGAATTCCTTGCGTTGACGTTTTCGCCGTTCCGTTCGCTTCTGCTCACTAAGAGAGTTCATTAAGATGGTTTAATGTGAGTCGTTCGCCCCTCTTCCCAGTTCAAATTGTGTTCTCTTAATAGCCGAGCATTAAGACCAGCTATGCGCTTATCGTTTGTCATTTACTTTGGGGCTGTGGGCCTCAGGATTCCGGAAACTCGACCTCCGTCCGCATTTGAGTAAGAGCGGAGAGTAATGTCCCATCGCGGAAGTGTGCTAGGCCGCTGTTGAGCGTTTAACGCTCCCTCGAACCTCCCGCCCACGTTTCACCTTTTAGGTGCTCTGTGTCATTCCCCGTGACCGACGGAGTTGGTGCTTTGGTGACGTGTTATGGTGTGCCCGGGATCTTCCCGCAGTGAACATATTGATTCCATGCTATTGATGAAGGGGTCTTAAACTCAAGAGGGGAGACTACGTATCTATCCTCTATATGTTTATATACATGCATGAAAGAGACTGGGTGTTTGTTTGTCTGTTATGAATTTCCATACAGCTAAACGAATTAAAACCAAAGAGATTACGTAGGTTCATATCGTGCTCCCAAATCCCGTAGTGGTTGTGTTCGACGCATCCTATGTGTCGTTTTCTCATTACCGTTTGTTACGTCACGTCATACAATTTCTGTAGTTGGACATCCTGCCGGGTAGGCACAGCTCTTGACCCCCTGAAAGAGGAAACAACTCAAAGGATTCTATAATACGCCTAACTATTAATCCTCTCGGTGCAAACCTTCTTGCTAGGATATGCGTTATGCGTATGCTGTAGAGCGGGGGATAAGCTGATCCCATGCGCTGATAATTTTTCCGTTGTTACCCATTAATCTTGCCTAAAATTCCTGCTATGTGACCATTGTTTCCAAGTTTCCCACTTCTGTGGGTACTATCTCTCCTGAGCAACGCCGAATGATCTGTTAGTATGCTATAAAACCCACTTCCGACCAATGACTGACTGAACGATTCATGAAAATGTTTACGGTGAACGAGACGAAATATGACAATAAGTCATAGAATCGACCCCCTTTAAAAGCGTCTGAAACACTTGGACAAATTTCCATTTTTTAGACTGAATGGTAAAGCATAATTAAATGCACGAGTATATTTTTTATAGATTGATTATTTCTACATCTCACATTGCGAGAGGATTAGTTTTTCTACCTTCTACGCAATATTAACTGAATACTATAAATCCACATTTTATTGATACATTGATTGTTTGCCTTCTTTTAGGAGCAATACGTATCCTTGAACGTCATTCCCATCTCACGCGCGGTGCTTCAATTTGAGCTAACTGTGACATTTAGCTGGTCACCTATCTTATCGCGACCGGATCATAAGGTCACCCTTCGTGCTTTAGGCTGTCTCTTTTTGCGATAATGTTGTTGATCTCGACACTCTGGTTCCCCGACGCGTTCAATTAGCTTGAGGTATCTATCAGCCGACCAGTCGGGGATGTGGGGTCGCGATGATTTTGCTCGCACGGTTTTACGACAGAGGACAAAGACACTCTTTCATCAAAGCCGTCTTGTGAGGGTCTTATTTCGGTACTACTCTGTTTTCCGCAGTGATTTTGAGTTTTGCACTGATGATTAGTCGGGCTCTTATCGGACAGAGGAACCGTACTCCTCATTACTACGCGTGTAGGATGATAGTAGTCACAATCAATCATTCTTTATGTACATTGAGAAAAGATGAATTTTACTGCTTTTGAAGTGGTTTGATAAGTCAGGATATCATTTCTTTTTGAAAACCTGAAGTATAATGAATGAATAATGAAAGGATAGTCTGAAATCAAATGCTATGAATTTATTTCATAAATGTAGGATACTTGGTAATTTTTTGTTGTATTTTTTTCATTGCTGAGCGATTTCAATTTATTACTCCACTAAGACTTAATTGAGAATATAATTTATTAATTAGCTAATTAATTAGTAAGAGTTAAACTGATTACTACGCAGTAAACTGTTCATAAATAATGTTAAAATCGGATGTTATAATCTGATGGCAGTAGATATTATTATTAAAAGTCTTTTCTGACTTACGACCGGCACTTCGGATCGCATCCTGTTCAAAAGTGGGAGAGAACCTGTATTAAGGCCGTTATGCACGGTGAATGATCATGCGCATGATCATGCTGAATGATCATGCGAATGAAATCATTCGCCATCTATAGCAGCCTTTACGAAATAGTTTGGAAAAGCCTGGGAGCTCCAGATTCATACTTTTGTGTTCACTCTCTCATTGCTGAGCAGTAACTAGTTACAAAGAGAATACTTATTCTTGCTGTCTGGCAGGTTGCACCTGTTTTAGATGAGGTCGGGCAAGAAATAAGCCTTACCAAGACGTTGGCTTAATAGCTCTCTCCTCTCCATTCGGACGGCCAGCCATCCTTCGCGTTTGTTTGTATTTTGATTCGGACCCGACTTTGAAGGACGAGAGTGGAAGAGGAGGGAGTTGGGGGGAATGAGGAAGGGGGCGCAGGTGGGCCGTGAGAATTTATTTATGCTGATGATCCGAGCCTGAGACAGTTTCAAAACATTTATGGTACATAAAAATTCCTCCCTCTCTTGAATGTGGATCACCAGGCAGCGACGTGTGGGCATATTCTCGGTGACGTAGTCACATACCTTTTTTTGCAAGCGGAATCCATTCCTACAACTATTTCATTTTTTATGTTTTGACTCGAAGATCGTGGATCTCTCCTGGACAGAATTTTTAAGGCGTTGGCTAAATTTATGTGGAAATATAATGGGTTTATGAAGTAAGTTTATATGTTTAGGTGAATAAATATATGAGTAGTCTTATCGCTTTTAGCAGTGCAATGTCTACATTCGCAGTGTAATGTAAACATTTCTTAGTCACATCTCACCTCGATCTCAAGCTTCTACAAATCGAATTTGTTATACCTAATTAGAATTACTTTGTAAACCGCTGCCATTCCTTTAAAACTCAACACATTTTCATCATCTCGGCGAAAGATGACCAAGCACTGTGGAAACCGCGGCCCTTATTGGTAACAAATTCGGTGCGTGCGATAATTTACCTCTTACCAAGTGGCTTAATTAGGCGACTCACTCAATCATAGTTCGTTGAGCATACTTAAGCAGGTTTAGATTTATTTTGTTCGCTTTGATGAACCATCGAAGTGCGGAATGAATAATTGAATTTAAAGTAATTGAAAACGAATGAAATCCAAAGAGTGGAATTATTCCATTTTGAAATAAATGCTGATTTCCACGATTATTAAAATTATTAAAACCTATGTTTCAATGATATTACATCATCATGATGATGTAGTAACATGTGAGTAAAACCTAGGTCGGAAGAAATTTAAAATGTGTGGAAAATTGCAAATATATAATTCAAAATGGAAAAAAAATATGTAAAAGCATTACGTAAAAGATGATGTGATAACATTGAAACCTAGGTCGTAAAAAAAATTTTAAATGTGGGGAAAATTGCAAATATTTAATTTAAAATTGTAAAGAAAATATGTATAACTATTGCGTAAATTACTGTACGGGCTTGCACGAAATTTTTCGTAAAGGACCATAGAGTTGAAAGAGTACCACGTGTTTGAATGATAAGAGGAGGGAAAGGTAAAAGTGGTCCTACGTACAATGTGGGTGGAAATTGAGAGGTTTCAGGGAGCAAGGAAGTGAGGAGAGGAGTTATAGGTTGATGGTGGGGTTGGATGGTGCCTGGGGCTGGAAAGGGGAAGGATATGAGGGGTGTGTGTGTTGTCGTAGCAGCGAATGGAAGGAGGAGTGGGAGGATGATAGGGGAGGGGGGGAATTGGTAGAACAGAGGCGCCGTGAGTCCAATATGAGCCCACGTTTAAAGGAGATGGAACAAGGCGATAGAGTGCCCTCGGCGGAGTCGCCGGACACTTAGGCTCGTCCTCTTTGTCCTTTGGCGTGGCGTCGCTTTATATTCGCTTTACAGTTGTCGCTTTTGCGAATATTACTTGAAATATGTATAAATAAAGTGAAAAAAACTAAAGGAATGGATATTGAAATAAATCATCAGATAAATCAACTGTATATTGTATGATAAAATGTAAAAAAATCATATTATAATATATGTTACCAGTTTGCTTAAGGGCATAAAAATGATTATTCCAAATTGCAGATTAATTTTGCTAAAAATCCACTGAAAAAAATCATTGAAGCCTTGAAGGCGAATGATTTTTTCCTCTGTGGATTTTTCGCACCATATGTGCATTGCGGGTGACTCCGTAAACTTATCGCAGTGACTAGTACCCGTATACTTAAATTAAATAGCACATGAACTTTGTAAAAACTGGCACACGCTGACAAGTCCTAACGGATTTGGCAGGCCAAAATTGTAACGATTATTTACATTAGATACATAATTAATGTATATAAGAAATTATTTTGTTCATACGTTAACTTTATAATATGTTAAACTGCATTGATCATGCATTATTTGATATCAAATGTATATAAATGTCATTAGATATCTTTTTCCGTATCCCATCTCTTCATCAAGAATCTACCAATCGCATTTGATGTACGCAATTCGAATTACCTCAGACTTGAACAGGAATCCAATATTTATTTACGTTGTACAGTTTTTACATATAGTCGTAATGAATATCTTTGGGGATTTCAAAATTTGTTTATTACAATGTTTCAATTTTTACTATTGAAGGTATACAGGTAAACAGTAATTCCAATACTCTCCTATTAACATCTAACTCTAAATATAAATGAATACGTTTTACTTTTTGTTGATAAGCGCCTGTTAAATATTTAAAATGTCTATCTTGACCATGTGCGACTTGAATTTGATATATTTGAATTAATGCTTACATATTGATTAAATGCATTTTTTCAGGCGATTTTCATTATTTTTTGCTTGGGTTTTTTTACTGTTGAAGACATTCAGATGTACGGTTTTGTCATTACTCTCTTATTAAAGTTAAACTCTCTCGTGAACAACATGAAGCTTCCACGTAGTCTTCAGGAGAGTTTTCACGGAGAGCTATCGCGGAGGAATTTAGGGATTAGAGGACAAATGAATACGTTTTGCTTTGTTGATAAGCGCCTGTTAAATATTTAAAATGTCGATCTTTGATCAAATGCAACTTGAATTTGATATATTTTCAAAAGTGATACTTTAAATATTTAATTTAAATTTCATGTTTAAATGCATATTTTCAGACGGTTTAAAATATTTTTTGTTTCGAGGTGATTTTTTTTTACTTGAAGGTATACCGGTGAAAATAAATGTCATTATTACTCTCTTATTAAAGTTAAACTCTCTCGTGGACAACCTGAGACTTCCACGTAGTCTTCAGGAGAGTTTTCACGGAGAGCTTTCGCGGAGGAAATTAGGGAACGAAGGACAAAGAGTGTCATTGTGAGGTCCCCACTGAAATCTGCATAATGTGTGTAGTTTATAGTTCTCTCTCTCTTTCCGACTCCTTGCGGGCACTCCCACTCATTTTTTTTTGGGGTCGTCTCCCCCTCCCCCTGCACCCTTTCTCCTAGATGCCCTCCCCCTCCTAACCCAGTTTTCCGTCCTCCCCTCCTCCTCCCTCCTAGATATCCTCAGTGCAACGCCCTCGCCATTATGCATTATGATATCCTAACGAGCAGATGAGACGGCAATTATGTAGATGAAAACAAATGGAGGAAAGTTTACTCCCATGTTAAAAGTATTAGAGAGAGTCTTTGATTCACTCGATGTGGTTTTAATTTTCAAATCTTACGTACACCATATAGTCGATGAAAAGTGTGACCGTTGCATAGCTAGAAATTTCGTTCGGGGGGGTCCGAAACCAGGGGGAAATTTTTTTAAAAACAGGATACTAAGTAGAGGGTTTTAAACTAATGTTAACACTTTTCATAACCGAAAAAAAAATTCATTTTACAAAGAAATCTTTTTATTTATATTTCAATATTTTGTTTTCTTTTACGAAGCAAACTAATTTTGTTCAAATATTTCGGGGGGAGGGATCCGGACTCCCAGGGGCCCCCCGAGGGGCCCCCACTCGCTACGCCACTGGTTGCAGTACGAGAAGGGTATCAAAGTGGGAATATATGGTCGTTTCATTCAATTGTTCACTTATTAGAGAAATCAGTTAAATTCGCTCGACGTAGTTCCGATTTTCATTTTTTATGTATAGCTCAATAGTTTTCAATTATTTTTACGTCATTATATCGAATGCTTCTGGGCAGTTGGCGGGCGTAGTTCCTCTTTTGTCCGCCCAGCTAATCGATTCCCGATCGGAATCGGGTGTAACGTTGGCCAACGAAATTGAAGAAAAGACTTTTCCTTCGACCTAGAAAGAGGTCTTTGTTGTTTTGAACTTGCGATCGATGTAGTCTTGTCTTGGGAACATTTGACTTTGCCATTTCTCCCGAAGGGATACGCGTGCAGTTATGGAAATGCACTTCCGTCAGAGATTTATGAATGATAGGATTATTTCGGAATTATAATCTCTTTATGGCAACATTGACAATTTTTCTTTAAAGTACTATTAATCCGTGAGTACGTATTCTACCGACTGGAATTGTGTTTATTTTGAGAAACGCATATTTAGCTGAAATGTTTTAAACGGTGTTATTTGTACTGGGTAGTAATCTCTTTCATGCGTCAGAATGAAAGCTATCGTGAAAAAGGCCTTTCCAATAAATAAAGGGCCCCTTTTCAAATTGATGATAAGGGTATTTTCAAGTGAGGAGCATTTTTCAACAATCGTACCCTTTGAAGAAATCATTTTTACCCATTTATAAGATTCGTTCGGATAAACTTGTCTAACGAAGGACAGAAGACGTATAAACTAGAGAACCTACGCTTTCGTCTTGTATGCTGTGATGAAATTAATATTTTTTCTCCCACTTCGGGTATTTTGATAATACATTTTTATTATTTTTAGAAAATTATACTCTTATGATGTTTCTTCCAATTCTTTGAAGGGTATTTTTAAGTGCGGAGCATTTTTCAGCCATCGGACCTTTAGAAGAAAACAGTTTTACCCCTTTAGAAGAGTCTTATAGATAAAATCGTATAAACGAAGTATGGAATACTAGGGAAGCTAGGCGTTCGTGTTTTATTTTCTTATCAAATTAATTTTTTTCCTCCCACCTCGGCTATTTTGATCGTATATTTTTATTTATTTTTAGAAAATTAAACACTCGTGATTTTTCATCGACTCCCATCCCTACCACATGTTCCATTTGGCAGCGTTGCCAAGCAATCCCGCCAATAAAACTCCCCCGGTCCCGTTCAAAGGAATTGCCGTCTTTTACGTTGGCAACGTCGCCTTGTGCCGTGCGTGCACGAAACAAACTGGGCCACGGACCTCTCTTACTCCCTGGGTTCTTCCAAGTCCCTTTCGTGCTCTTTAAAATCCTTCTTCATTCCTACCCTTTGATTTTCTTCCTCCCTCGAACTGTTCTCGGTTTGAAAGACTGCATAGCCTTTAGCATTTTCTCCCCCTTTTTAGCCGGAGGCCGCAATATCACTTAAAATACCCCATTTCCGACTCGGAATTGACCGCGTTCTTGTGGTATGAAATGAGAAGCACTTATCGATTGGTAATTTGCAGCAAATATTACGTATTTTTTGCGGCTCAAGTGCTTCTTTTTTTTCACTGTGGTTTGTGGATTTGATGGAAATCATAGCCTAACAATTATCAGGTACTAATGAAACACTGACTTGCAATTTTCCACAAAAATAAAATTTAATTCGACTCGAGTTTCGATGTTACTACATCATTTTCAAGGAACAACTGAGAGAGGAGAAATGGATGGTTACGAGATTGTAATTTTATTCTGCATTTCTCCTCTCTCAGTTGTTCCTTGAAAATGATGTAGTAACATCGAAACTCGAGTCGAATTAAATTTTATTTTTGTGGAAAATTGCAAGTCAGTGTTTCATTATGAATCAATTCCACTCCATCTCGCTTGATTCTTCGAATTTTATATCAGGTACTAGTCTATCATTTATGATGCACAGTGATCGAATCAATCTAATAATAATATCTTTCATCCTTTTCTAGATCCATGTTGTTGCCAGATTCATATCTCTTTATGCTGTCAATTGCTATATAATACCCCAATGATTATGCGGAATAAAATTTCAATCTCGTAACCATCCTGCTTCTTCCTTTAGTGGATTATTTTGATCAGTCTAACGCTTTTTGTCGCCCTTGTGAAATCGAATTTTTAATTTTATTTTGTTGGTAATTTTGATCTTAATGAACTGTCCTTGCTCCTTAATTTAGAAGCACAAAATTACCATGAGTTTGACTGAATTATATATCTCTCATTTATATTTCAGTATCCCTCCCAAATCAAAGTACTTTCCTGAGTGCCTACCCTTTCGTTGATTTTCCATCTCACTGCTCTCATTGAATTTGGTTGGTGTATGCTAGACTGGTTTAAGTGAATCTGGCCGGTCTAATCCCTTAGAAATTGCTTGGATAAAACTAGTTCCGCTGTAGCATTGAGAAAGTTACCATTTCCTGGAACTCCTGTCCTACTCTCGGAGTATTATCCTTAGGAAAGGGACCAGCTCGAGATCCAAGAACCTCTACGTTGTTTATGCTAGCATTGAAGCGATAATCCTTAGGTAAAATCCTTAAGTAAATTATATTTCCTTAAAGCATTTCACTTTTCACCTTTCGCCCATACAACCTTAGGTTAAAAAAATTATTCATAAGGTGAATCACCATAACACTAAATTATATATAATGATGTATAGCGTAATTGGAGTCACAATTCGTTAATTGAACCAAAATGGAACTGTATCCTGATCGAGCTGCCGGAAAAGTGTCAATGCCACTCCACGTGACGTCACACGGACCTAGATGCTATACGAGTCGATAGAAGTTTTACATCGTTTGAGATTACCAATGCATGCATGAGGCATAGAGCTCAGGGAAACATCTCTTAATAATCACCAATTAAAATTGCCTAATGTCGGAAAATTGTTATACGAGTAGATAGGAGTTTTACATCGTCTGAGATTACCAATGCATGCATGAGGCAAAGAGCTCAGGGAGACATCTCTTAATAATCACCTATTAAAATTGCCTAATGTCGGAAAGATTTCTTCGTTTGAAACGGCATTAATAATCCTTCTTTAAGCCAAGCGCTACCTGCTAGCAGGGTACTCTACGCTTGTCCCTTCTGGGCCTGAATATCCATCTGTCTCTCCATTCCCCCCTCTCTAGTGTTGACCCTCTCCACATGAATTCCTCATCGATTCCCCATACCTCTCTCCTCATTCATTCGTATCCTGCGACGAAATGATGGATGTTCACGTAATACCCGGAGACTCTGGTACCATATGCAACCTCCTGATCCGTCGGTGAAACTGAAATCTGTAGACTTTCTAGACTAGAAATCTGTAGAATGTGAGAGGATTTGTGGAGTAAATTTATTAAGAGTACCAGCTTAGTATGATTTAGTTTCCTTATAATTAAATGCGAGCTCACGTGATTTCGGAGAAATTTAGTTTTTCTCATAAATTCTCCCCGCGAAAGTCCGTCGTATTCTTTCAAATACAGAAGGACTAATCGTGGTGGAGTGGAATTTTTCCATATTGAAAGAAGAACTTGAAATTTAAATGTTACGTGATCATAAACTTTTATTACCATCCTAGGTTTCCATGTTTTTATATCATCTTCAAGGTACAAAATTGTTCAAACGTTGAGGATGATGTTGTAAGATCGAAACCTAGGTCGGGAATAAAAGTGTGTAATCCTGGAAAATTGCAAATGTTTCTTTAAAGACCGTCGTATTCTTTTGAGTGTAGCCAATGAAAGGATATTCTTTTAAAATTGGAATGAATTAGCTTTGACGTAAATATTTGGTTTTTATTTTGCTCTGTGAAGCATGATTTTCGGTTCCTAAACTTGACATCTGTGTCAATTTCGTTTCGCTTACGAAAGTGGAGCCATGTTCTTATTTTTCTTTATTTCTGCAATACTCGTAATATCTCATGGTTGTCACATCAGCTCATTTGAGTGTGCACTCCTATAATATTTGTTAATTTTACCCGTTTACGGGAATAATTTTGAAGTTTTGTTTTTCTGTTTTCCCTTTATCTGGCATGAGTTACGTTCCTGTTTGATTTCCCTTTTCCTCGGCGATTCCTGCGTGAAAGCGAGCATATGACGGCGTTCGGATTCCCTCCAGCTCATCTGAAGAAAGTAATATTTCTCCGAAGCTCGCTTTCTCCAGCTATTCGTAATCCGAGACCCGTTCGCTTGCTCTTTTGCTGGAAAAACCCAGCAATGTGGTACGAAATAAATATTATCCCGTAAGAGATGAGGGGCATTGGCAACAAACTAAATGAATTAATTTGAAATAATCACTATCGAAGAGTAAATTTGACGAATTATTATAAAACAATGAATACTGATGAATTATGTAGTACTTTTCTGGTGAATCACTTGAATTAAATCTTCTCCGGTCTCGGGTTCATCGACTCGTTGTTCGAAACTTTGATAGAAATAGAGCAACAACCGGTGAAAGACATGATAGAGTTCAATTAACGTAATTAATGCTGCTTCGCGGTTGACTCTTTGGTGAATTTGGTCCTTGAATCGCAAACAGTGTGACGACCGTAAATGGCGTAAATCATATTTTGCATTGTTGACACAGGAGGCATGGATACTTTGTTTATGTATCCGAGACTGTGATTGTAAACAGCCCTGCTTAATAACCAGTAATCGTGAAATAAACTGACTTTGGCGTGACATGGTGGAATGAGGAGATATTCATGGTACGACAAAAAAACACCTTATAGTACCTACACTACAGATGCCATAAAGTTTGTAGGACTGTACTGTTTTTTTATCTGTTCTATCATGAAAACCAGTTGTAAATTAATTAGATAAACGTTGACATCTTCTGACTTAACTATCTCCGTAAGCGTTATTAAGAGCTTCAGCCCTGTAAATAGGTGGTATGGGTACGATAAGGCCCAACCATATTTTTCTCGCGTGTAGGGGTCCTTCAACCGTCGCCCAATGCTTCAATCACTTCGTCCCAAACCTGATTTCGTTCTCCTGATCCCTCCAGTCTGTTGGGTTAGCATTGGGAACAGGTACCATCCCTCCTCATTTTGCACACCATTCGTGGGAGGGGCTATGTACCCACACTCCGAAGGGCGAGGTAGCACGTGGACACGGAAATAAATTAATAGCGTTCGAGCCATCGGAAAAAAAAACAAAAAATGAATTTTACATGGAAAGGTCGATGTAACAATAACCGTTTGGAAGAAACTGGTCGGGTGAGTTGAGACTAGTCGTTCCCGTGTCAGAGCAGATTCCGCTCATCGGTCTTCTGTTGCGTGGTGACGCGGATCATATTTTGGCGCACGGAGGTTTTGGCCGGAGGTATGTGAGGGACGAAGCTGGCCAGTTTTGAACATAATGGGTGATGGATCGCTCAGCTACTGAATTTCTCGCCCCTTCCTTCTTGCCTAACGCTATACGTGGCTCATGAATATTGCACTGTTTCCAGCATCCCCTCCCCGCTAAGTACTCGTCCCATCCATACCTTCTGTCTCCTCCGTATCTCATCTAGAAGCTGCCTCTCCTCACTCACCTTGTCCAGCACTTCGTGGTTCCTCCTCCTCTCTGTCATTTCACCTTATATATTCTTCGCCACACATACATCTCGAATGCTTCCTGTATTTTTTCGTCCTCCTTCCTAAGTGTCCACGTTTCTGCACCGTAAAGCGCTACACTCCAGATCAGACTCTTCACTAACCTTTTCTTTAAATTCTTACGTTGAGAACCCTTCAGAAGCTCCTTCCTGTTCATGAACGCCTCCTTTACTAATGCAATTCTCTTCCTGATATCCTTACTACTGTATCCGTTTTCCTCTAACGTACTGCCTAAATAGAACTGCTCAATCTGCTCAAGTTTTTCCCCACCCACCTTTACCTTTAGTCTCACATTTCTCGCACGTCATGCTTTAGAAAACCACATAACCTTGGTCTTCTTGTGATTAATCTATCACCAAAGGGAACTAAGAAATCAGCAAAGTTATCGGAATGATTTTCGGAAAAGAGGTGAGTCTGTGTAACGCTAGTGCTTTGTTGACCCGGATTCATTTCCTGAGTGTTCACCGCTGCAAAGATAATGATGATAACATAATTAATAATGATTTTAGTACGCAAAAATCAGCATCAGTAAATAACCTTGTCAGCCTGGACCTTAAAAATCACAGTTAAAAACAAGAAAATCTGTAAATTATTGCAAGATTTTTCAGGAAAATGATAATTCTGGGCAAAAGAGAACTGGGATTGATGGAAAGCAGGATAATTGATGTTTAAATCGGTGGTAGTGAAACAAGTCAGCATTATTTGAAGTTGTTTTACCAAGCCTAATTATAACGATGGCATTCACAGTTGTATCTGGGAGCTGACCAACTGAAATTTGAAATACAGTATCATCGGGCAGCTCATCTTTCTCTCAAGGCATTATTAAGAGGATTCACAGATACCCAATGCTTGTTTTTAAGAGAGAAATTCGTTGCAGTCAAGAAAGGAATTCTTGTCATCCAACGCAGCTGCAGTATAATCGATAATACTGATTCGTCCAATTTTTAGAATTCTATTAAATGTCACTTTACACGTCACATGTCACGTAAAAACTTACAATTTGTAATAATCTACACATTTTCCGACGGTTCATTGCATAAGTGTCATCGGCAAGCAATGAAATAATAACGGCCTACATCCGAAGAAACCGGTCGGGCAGATAAATCGAAACGTAATCTCATTTACATTTATATTGAATGTTTCACACATTTTTTAATGTCTGGCCAAGGTTTCAACATTATACACTATGTCATTATCCTCTGATAATTCTCAAAATGAATGGCATGATATATAATGTTGAAATCTGGCTCAGATCATTAAACGATTCGTGGAATTTGCAATATTAGTGTATCCGTGGTTAAGTTTCATGTTACACAGATCAACCAAATATCGCCATCGGCCCTTAAGTTGGGCAGGTAAATTATTTTCGGAGCTTTGATGAAAGTTTAATTAAAAATTTCTACAGGCCATTTAGTATAGTACCGTCGAATGTATCTTAGAGCCGTGACTGTTAGTAAACGCGCTAATTTACCGAAACATGCCGCTATAACCTCTTCCTTTGTTCTCTACTTTCCCTGTCTCCTATCTCCTTCGCGAGTCTAGTCTCCGCTTTGTGCGTGCTGAGTAGGGACGCTGGGTGTGTGGGAGAAGAATGGAAGAGGCTTGGCAGAAGGAGCTCTCTCGGCCAGTGGCTGTGGCGAACATGTGCGCGAAGGATTGGATCCCGAGTGGAAGCTGGATATAATGAAGGGGTTGAGTGGAGGAATTAGTGAAGGCGGTGGCTTCACTCTTGTGTGTTCGCAGCAGAGGAGGCTGGCTGTTGGTTTGACTGTGGTGGGGGAGGGAGAGGCCGGACTGGGGGTATGATTAGGGGTTTTCGGCTTGGTAGAGACGTTGCTGGCATGCGTTGGCCGCCCTCGCCTTTCTTCCCAGAGCCGTTCGTTCGATCATGCGGCCCGGGATTCGCCGTTTCCCGGTGGGACTCGGTCCATGGGCGGAGTTTTGGGTGGGCAGGGGGAGCCCGACCCCTCCAGCTTAAATGGTTATTTGGCTGAAAAAAGTACGAAACCTGTACATTCATGTAAAATTAAAACTAAACCACAAAAAATAGTCTTTGATAGTACTTAAAATGTTGTTTTCAGAGGGTAATTTAAACAAATTTTCCTTGACCACTTAAGGGCTCTCCTCTACCCCCCGTTTAACTGGTTTTGAAAGTTCCATAGCTCCTTAATTCCCGGCAGGATTGCTGGCTCCCTATACTTTATAATGGAGACATACATTTGAGATTGGACAATGCGAGCCTGTAGTATTAATTAGATCAACTATGCCAGCATTTTTGTTGGATAATCTCCAAAGCATCGCATCATACTTATGTTCATGCATACATCCCGACCCTGAATATCAAGATGCAAGTCAAAAGATTGCATTTATAATGGAAAAAAAGTTTCAACTTCCCGGGAATTAAATATTCTTTTAAATATTAAAATTTCTTTTAATGGTTATTTTCCTGGAATAAAAATACCCCAAAGAAACTACGTTTCCTTGAATATAGCTGTCGGATGAACACACGCGTTTTTCAGGCGGCAATCCATTTACCATTGAACGTAGCAGTGCATTGCTCGACTAAGAATTAATTACAATGAAAGTGTTTTAAATGAGAATAGTCTTCGTATTGTTAACACTCATTTTGCTAAGGCACCTGGATAAGCTCTACCTTCCGCGCTAAAAATCCTTGACATGAAGAGTTATCAACCAATTAATTTCCTGTCCCCGTTGGAAATGCATTTCGCTGGTGCATTTCGCAACATTCCCTGTGTTGTGTCTGTGGACAGAGGAAATTAAGTCATTCACCTGCATACCACTCAGTAGTTTGCTCAATTTCACGTCTTCTTATCTCATTTCGTTTGTCGGGAGCCTCGTGATTCCACGAAAGTAGGTCAACAGGTGTATACTTCTCCTTGATTTTCACGTTCTCAAGCACTCCTTAATCTATTAGTTGTAAAAAAAAACCTTTGGGGGAGTAGTTTAAAGTTTGATGAGAGGTAGATCATACGTTCAAGGGCGTACCCAGGATCAATACTAGAGGAGAGCAAGCAATGGGTAGGTCATTCACACAGAGAAGGTTATGAAACCATAATTTCAAGAAAATTATTACCGCTCTTTATTGTTTTTTAAAATTATTTGTACGGAAAAAATATTTTAATTACGTGCTTAATACTACTAACACTTTTCTAGGATTTAAACAAAATTTGTCCAAAACTTTCGTTGTGAACTAAATTCACTATTCCTTCTAGGGGGGGGGGGAAGCTACTGTCCCCTCGCTGTGTACACCCGTGCATGCGTTGCAAGAAACGGAGAAATAGCAATCATATATGGTGATATTATTTTTTTTGTTATAACGACCCAAGTTTTAACTATTACCAAGACATTTTCAAGGTATTAGTCGTATCAAGTTTATTTTGGAAACTGAATTCTGTAAGACTACGCTGTACGCCAAGTCTTTACAATAGGTCGGCCGAAAAGTGTACAATGCATTACCGGATTCATAGCTGAAATGGAAAAATCATAACTCAATAATGAAAGATATATAGTCCTGGTTATTTACAAGACAAAATATGGAGGATATTTTCCTTTGATGTAATACCATGTAATATATTTATATGCAATGTTTATTCAAAATTCTGTGTCTTAAAATGTTTCCATGTGCGCAAGACCTTTTTGTAAATGATGGTAGCCATAAAACCGGTTCTCCATTTTGCCTACCTAAAGTTACTTCACCATGAAGATTACATTGCATTACAGTATGTAGATCGTGATTACATTAAGTTCTTATACTGCACCTTTTTATTTTTTTTAGAGTAATGAAACAATTGATAATCAATATATGCTAATGCGCTACTAATTCGTTGATAATACTCACATTCATGCCTTGTGATATCAAGGAAAGAGCAAATATTCCATGAGGCACCCCCGGATCGACATAGCCGTTATTTATACTTATATGGAGCCGAGATATATAATAAGAATCCTTAGATTGGTGTAATCAGTGATAATCTTGGGCTTAGCAACTCTCCACAGAGGGCTTGGGGAAGTAAGGGCCCCATTTTATTGACAGCAAAACGGCTAGAGTGATTAAAAAAGCCGTATAAATTTCGAAAAGTTAGGCTGCCAGTGTAGAAAAGTTCCTTAAGTTCCAATCGCCTCTCTGAAATGCTTCGCCAGCAGTTCTTTCCAAAAAACTTAAATGGCTTTAGGGGACAAGAATACCCTTCGAACCGACCTTTATCTCTATCAAACCTTCTTTCTCTATTTTGGCCATCATTTTTACGGGTACTCTCGTTTTAACTGTTCAATATTGTATTCTTCAGTCGATCGGGGGTGATCAACGCATTATAGTGAGGACTGTGAATAAACTTTAATTAAGGAGAAATTTGATAACTTTAAGTGGAACCCTCCCTCCCAATCCATGTATGATTTGATTTGTTTCCCGACTTATTACAGTTTTATATTATGTTATTTTCATAATCACAGAATTTAACATTTTAACCCCTGAATTTTCTCAGATGTGAAAATGCATTATTTGAGATACGATAATTGTTTACGATCATCTTCTCTGTATAATGTGATAATTACGAGATAACGGCATAAGATTTATGATAGTAATGCGTCAGAAAAATTTCATTATGTGACGTTTCCTGAGGGAATAATGCGTACCTACTCATGAATTATTACCATGGCATTGTTTTAACGTATTTTATTTATTTATAATATCCCTGATAACATCTTAGTATGGTCTTTACACCAGGGATTTAAACATAATCATAAGGCCGCTATACACGGTGAATGATCATGCGAATGATCATGCTGAATGATCACGTGATCATTCCCAGGTTCATGCGAGCAAAAGAGAACATGCTCTAATTTTCACTGAATGATCATGCGCATGAAGTTCGCGAATTGTTCCGTCATACACGGTGAATGATCATGCGCATGATCATGCTGAATGATCATGCGAATGAAATACCTATACACAGGAACAGCCATACCCCTGACAGAAGTAATCCACCGGAAATCAAACCCGCGACCCTCACTTTGGCAGGCAAGGAGTCCCCACCACCACCAGGGGTATTAGTAAATATACTATAGTACCTTTCTATCCGTATGATTTTTATCCGCAAATCTATCAGACGTGGAAACGTGGAATGTCATCGGGGGACTTACTGGTCAGTGAGAATGAATGTGTTGGGAAATACTCGTGCTAAGCAGGAAAACTAAATATTCTGAGGATAGCTCAACCTTTCCTCCCAGTTACCACCCGCAACATGTCAATCCTCTTATCCCCTGCGTCGCGCAATTGTACCAAGTGCTCTCTCCACTCGGAGCAAACCCTTTCCCTCATCTCTTATTTAAACCCCCCTACACCCTCGGGGGATATCCCTTCAAGGCACCCTGCCCCCAACATCCCCTCCTTACATCACTTGAATTTTTTTTATCTTTTCCCCCCCTATAGTGTCCTTATAATCCCTCTCTGGGAAGCCTAGCCACGAGTTTCCGAGCGATACACAGGATTTCGAGAATAGGAGAAAAAAACAACAGAAAAACTGCATTTTCCAGAAATTGGATACGGAGGGATAGGATGAGTGGAATCGTGGATTCAAGACAGCAGGAGTAGGCGAAATTGAATGAAGTGTTTTTCTCTCTTTTTTTTCGCTTTCGGGAATTCGTTTTCTTATATTCTCTCCTTACGTTAATGCATAACGCGCATTTTTTGTTTTTTTTTTAACTTGTTTTTATTTCGTAATTTCGTTTTCCTATCTTCCCTCCTTGCGTTAATGCATAACGCGATTTTCTTTTTTGTTTTTTTTTGCTAGGTTTAGATGTAGAACTTCTTTATTTCCCTACTTATGGCCAGATCTTTGCTCGTATTCTTATTTTTTTAAGTCCGGGGTTTTTGTGTTTTTTTCGAAAATTCGTTTTCTTATCCCCCCTCCTTACGTTAATGCGCAGCGCGTATTTTTTGTCTAGTTTCGGATAGATTTAGACGTAAAAAATCTCTATTTCCCTGCTGCTGGCCAGGTCCTACTGACATTCTTATAATTTTTTTAAGTCCGAGCTGATGTTCACATTAAATTTTAATACGGTAGCAAAGAGCTTTTTCGAAAGCTTGTTTTTCAGTTCTACATTGCTAATGCGTATGTTTTTTTTTACTTACTCCACAGTGAGTAATTTAAGTCTTCTCTATGATGGAGAAGCTTGGCGAGTCGTAATACAATTATTCGTCACTTAAGGGCTGGAGTTTGGGGAAAGAATTTGATTATTCGCGTCGTCTTATGAAATTAAGCGAACCCTTAGTCTCTACCTCGATGGTCTTCGTCCTTCCCTCATCATCTTATTTCCCATTCGCTTCCTTTACTTCCTATCTTGGAATGTGACAGTTAAAACGAGTCTCACTGAGCTGAATGAATGCTAATTGAGAATACGAAATTGCCGTTTCGCTGAGATAATGATCCTCAAGTTCTCTTTTCAAGATTCATGGCTGAATCAGTAAACCCTTTTTAATTACCCATCATCTCTTGCATGGGTACATACTATGTCTTGAATTTGCTCTCCCTACTGTTTAATTCAATCAGTTCATCTCCGAAAAGGGATTGTAACTCTTTTTACTATCCACATTGCTTAGAGGTAAGACCTTATTTTCTTCGCGTGGGTCTTCTGCTTTTGTCAGTCGGCATTCGTGCACTCAATATTTCGCTGTGTTTTTATGGTTATGGGCACCTTTTAAAATACGAAACATTTATAACGTTTGAAAATACGTTTTTTTTTCAAATGAGTTGGGGCAAAAAATACGAAAAAATTTTTTTTTTCGTGAAATTCAGATATTGTATACCGATTAACTAACTATAATGGCTGGAAAATTAGCCTTTGGCCTGCCTTAATGTCTTATAAAAAATGTATTTTTCGTGGGAGATAATTTTTTATTATATTCATGTTGTTTTGAAATTCTAGATATTGAGCACCAATATAGTAAAATAATGAATAAAAGCGCTGGAACAAACGAGTGCTACTATGCTCAGTCAAGCAATTCCACGCTAATAAATGAAGCGATGAATCCCACCGTAGTATCTGCAAATTTATGGATAATAAACCATGAATATTCTGAAACTTCGCGCTCTTTATTCTATGAACTATGTTGTGAACACCACGCCGAGAGCATGATAAGGTGAATTTATTGCCAATTCTTCATAAGTATAAACTAGCTTTCATATTGAAGAAAAAGGGGCGCCATGCCAACTTTTTCGCCTTCGGATATTATTATTCGCATTTTCCCAAAAAAGCTTTTGGGCATCATACTCACATCGAGTTAAGATATGGGATAACTTCGGCAGTATCCGCTATTCCTCTTCAGGCTTACGGTTCGGGGGCAACGACCTGAAGCGGCCCAAACCGCCTCCGACGCTGGTTCCTCCTGGATCACTGGAGTCAAACGTTTTTCCTCCCTCAAATTGAGATGGGTGAATCCCTCCTCGCAAGTGTCATACGTACGTAATTGCGGTACCTTTTTACTTGATTTCGCGTGGTAGTACTCGTTTGTTTCAGCCCTTTCCTTGAGATACCCAGCCCTTACCTTGTTTGCCCAGCCCTACCCAGGTTTGCACAACCTCTCTCAGTAGGTTTTCGCAGGTTTTTCACGCCCTCCTTCCGGCGTGGGCGTTTTCCTGCAGTGGTTTTTTTTCAATAAGGACGACAGTCAATATCCTTAGGTTTTCCCCATGTTCACTAACATCTTTTTACACTTGTTCAATGGTAACTTTGTTAACTTATAATTTTATTTGTTAATTGAAAATGGAACTTCTATTTCTTTTTATGTAATTTCTCTGCCTGTAATTTCTTGAGCAACTACATTTTGTATTTAACTGCATATATTTCATGTTTCACGAGGGGTTAGGTGGAAGATGGGACTTTCTAATCCCAATATAGCCCAATAAAGACGTTTTATTATTTCCTTAATTTTTTTAATTTTTTCTCTATTGAAACGAACTTTCGGGCTGAATCTCTGAGAATATTTATTTATTTCCAATTTCTCCGTAAACAGCACGTTGTGGCCTTTACAACAGGTTATTAACATTAACAAAGCACAATACAAACATCCATGCCCTGGTTAGGTATCACCTACCCAGGCGGGATTCGAACCCACGACCTACGGATTGGCAGGCGAGGACTTTACCCCACCGCCACCGAGGCCGGCATGGCGAGGTAATATGTGCGATTCAGGCTAATTAACGTTAGATTCGGCGTCTTTAATACATTTCTGACTTGAAAACAATGCACGATAAAGTTTTTCTAGACATCCGAAAGGAAATGCGACGTAGGCTTTGATCAATATCGAAGCATTCACTCTTTGACTGATTTTGCCCAACAAATGCATTTAATATGCTAAGTACTCAGCGTTTTCTGGAGTTCTTCATGTAATGAAACGACGTGACATAAGGTTGTGGAATAGTACTGTGTTTTTATTTAACCATGAAGAATAATTTATATTTTAAGGAATTCAGTTCTCGTCGTTTGTTGATTAACAATTCTGACTCACCGCGAATGGAATAGGTCAGAATAGGTAACCTATAATACGCCTATTCTCCTCAGGCTTACCTGACCTTAAACTACACGTCTTTCATCTTCAAATAAAGGCTCCTTATTTTATCCATATCTCTTTGGTCCTCAAATTTTTACGTGTTCAAATGGAATAATGATAAGCCTATGATTATACTTCCTCATGTTTAATTAAATGATAATGAAGTGTCTTTAATGGGGCGAGATCAAGACTTGAAAGCTCCTTCCTCGAGCTATCCCCTCGCCATTCAACAAATGTGTTTCTTTTAAAGAACATCGGAATATGGCTTTGAGTTACGTACAAAATTTATCAATTCATGAAATTATCACAATAGTTATTTATTCGAAATAATGCATGAATGAGTGCGCATTGTAATGCGTGAATGCGTGCGCGATGTAATGCGTGTATACGTGCTCAATTTAATGGGTGAATGCATGCACAATGCAATGCGTGAATTCTTAAGGCGGGCCACCTCACGTAAACACCGATTGCCCCCTAGGAAATTTCGTGGCTACCTGTTGGTGCGTACCCTTTTATGAGGGGGAGGCTTTTAAGTGGCGAAATAACTCCACTTACTCGCGCGGAAGGCTCATTTCCCCGTCCCCGTGTGTTAAAAACGTCCCCTTGTCTCAGGATGGAAGAGGCGAGAGACCCAGAAGGCCGTAAATGCACCGGGAAAAAGGTTTCTTTTTCGGTTACGGACGGTGATGAGACGCTGGGGTGGAAAATGAGTGGCTGTCGGAAGGTTTTCGGAGGAGAGACGAGTGGTTGAATTTTTCAAGGGATGATGACGGAAGGGGAGATTGGCCGGGGGAGCTGTCGCCGAGTCCGGGGCGGAGAACGACGCGGTGTCAAGGGGTCGCGGTCCGGGGGTGTGGGCGGTGGGGTTGAAGGCAAGGGCATAAAAGCTGTTTTAGCGGAGCCATGCGACGCCCTCCGCTGAAAGGATAAGGAAGTGAACAGTCTCCAAAAGCCCATTCCCATTTTCGGCAATCCCCGCACAGCTCAGTGCCGCCCAGATATTTTTCTTCTTCTTCTTTGTCTTTTCCTTCAACCCTTCATTTCCTGCAACCTCTTCGCTCCATTTTCTTTCTCGTCATCATTTTGGCATGAGAAAAGGTCATTCCCCGTTCCACTGATGTTGGGAGACAGGAATACATATAAATGTGCGGCCAAAGTGGCACCCGATGTGGTCTTCCGTTCCTCCACACATTATCTAGGCTGTCTCGCCAGTTTTATCCTTCTCTGTTCGTTTTATTTCCTCCCGGTACCTTCTAGCGTTGTCCTCTGTGCGCGTCTCATTGAACCTTGGGCTATTCTTGCGGTAAAATGACGAATATCAGTGGATACGGTGAAGGCGACTTACAATTTAATTTTTTCCGCTGATAAAAACCTCGAAAATTATTCGGAAAATCATGAGATCCCTTTTATATCGTAGGACGACAGTGTAAGGGCATGATAATGGTTTGCGTAGCGTGGAGAAACATTCAATTGATGTCCGTTCATGTGTGTGAGGTGATGCGAGGAATATGTTTAATTGAACGCATATTAAAATTATCCCAGGGAATTGATGGTTAATTGAACGGGGCCCGGTGATCGAAGTATAACTGTCTGGATAATTGAAAATATTGGCCGTCTTGGATTAAAAAATTGCAATGAAATTTGATAATTCCCTCGTTGGACATCTAAAGGCCGTTTTACACGGTACACGGAATTGCGCAATCTGACGTACGTGCGAAGGCGCAATCAAAATTGCGTCGTGTAAAGCGGTGAATTGCTAGAACACATGCGAGAATGCGTGGATGCGAGACGGCAAAATAGCCCCTGTTCTAATTTCGTTCATGCATTCGTGCAATTCCACGCCATTTTAGATGTCAATGCAGCTCTAACCTGCGGCAATTCTGTGCCCCGTGTAAAACGGCCTTAACAACCAATCCAATGGGCTAAAGTTGGCCAATGATTGTCAGCAGTCAACTTCGGTTATGTTGATTCTCGATTTTTGCCTTTAGTATCGATTGTTGAAGACGATGCTTGTCTATAGTGGTTGAATTATAACTGAAAAAATAAGTGATCGAAGCAAATTGTAGAGGATATGTTCCTCCGACATAAAGTTGACGATGCCTGTCAGCTGTAGAAAATCAGCTTGACTTCACTTTAGGTTTCGATGAATCGAACCATCGAAAACATCGAATCTTCCGCACCAGCCCGTGGTTACGCGTTTGTAGCTCCATCTTTCGGTGACTACTTTAATTACACCTTCAACAATCTCCTCCCTCTACTCCGGCTTTCGTGTCTGGGAGCTGTGTGAGTGAGGCACTTGTCGGGAGATGGCTCCACGGTAGTCTAGGCTTCCCCGCAGACGAGATTGTCTTTTAAAGAGGCACACAAAAGGAAATAGGGCATTAAATGAGGCGGAGATAAAGTTTTCAGCATCCTTCGCTGTGCTCCCCCATTACCGTTTACTACAGCGGAGGCCGTTTTCTGGGCGGAGGACGTTCGCCCCACGAGAGAATCCGGAGATATCTTTTTCCAGGAGGTCGCACTCATCTCCCAATTACATTACGCCTCCCGTCGGATTATGACTTTTAGCGTATTAACGGTATTGCGCACGCGAAAAAGTACCCGAACGTTTTGGGGAATACTTTGAGAATAAGCTTGCTCAAATTAAAAGGAAAACTAGTCTTTTTTATCTTGCGGTCTTTCTGCTCTCATTCTTATTTTCATTTATGCCAAAGATTTTAGCTTTTGTGGAGAAGTAGGAATTTTTTACTGACCCGTTGTGGTAGAATTGATTGACAAGCGTAGTGTTGTGTGATTGTGAATTCTATAGGGATATTTGCAAAGCCTTCATTTGACAAAATGCGTGAAGAACAGGGTTAAAATTTTAAGTTTGCAGTTTAAGATATCATGCTTGAATCGAAAATTATCGAATTGATCTTTTACTCATGTTTACAGTTTTATATTTATTGTTATTACCCGCAAGTTTATCAGTATTAATTTTTCACTAAGAGTTTCTTCCGCCCACTTCCACTCAGTGTGGGATAATATCTGCTTGGAATGTTAAATTTTCTTCGATATGCCGTTGTTTCTACAGCATTTATCATTTTTCCTTGATAAACCAATTAACGTGAACAGTACCCGTCATAATTACTTGGAACTTCTTTGTCATAATATTTCAAAGGAAAAATATCAGGAAAATGCCAATGGTGTTCTGATCTGAATTATTTCGGACATTTTCCTGTTTATTTCATCGATTAATTTGTATTTAAAATGTAATTTTCTTTTGAGGTTGACCTGTACCAAGCCTCGATATCGATAATAAGTTAAATGTAGTTACAATTATTTAATGAATGTTTTTTTTCCATCACTAGGCGAATTTCGTAGTTGCCCAATCGGGTGCGGTTCTCCACAGACGCCATTCCCTTCCACTCCGGCCCAAAAAGAGTCTCATTTTCACCCGAATCCCATTGGCCTCAATCTCCCTGGTCATTCCCCATAAGGCGCCTCCCGTCTAAGTCCCCCTCGCATTCTTCCGCCCACTGTATCCGTCTCCGGAGAGTGAATCTTCTCCTCTACTCTGTCTCCCGTCCCATTGCGGCTGATTATGAGACGGGTTGCTTTCGGGGAATCCGTCAAGGAAGGCAAGAGTGTTGCACCCATTAGCCAGACTAGTGCGAACTATCCAACCATCGGCCGAATTCGGAAGTAGAGCTCCGTGGATACCAAGTGATCACCTAAAGGTGCGTTTATACTTTGTAACATGTTATATAAAACAAGTTACATTTGGCATCCCTAGTACCACCAAAAGGATTATATCTGTATATTTTTAAGATTTAGAAAGACATCGGTATACAGATTTGCAAATCTGTGTCTTGATCTCAGCATTGCTTCAGGGTTTTCTTCCGCGTCGGCTTGTTTGTGGACAACAGTTTCGCTGGCTATCCTGCCAGCGTCTTCACGTCGAAGGTGTCGGCTGCTGGTTTCTGCCTCGCTTATATACTGTAGGCTGGATGGGAGCTGCACTGTGATTGGCTGTCTGACCAAATTGGTTGTCTTAATCCCGTTACACCAATATTTACATCACAACACTATCCTCGATGCGTCGGCCATATTGGCAAATTACGTCAGCGACTTCAGCGCCGCCATCGGCGATTTCAGTGTCGAATGGGAAGGGGGATATGCTGAGTGACGGCTCGTGTCCATGCCATGTGCTCTTCTCCTGAGTGCTCACGCGGTGTCTTCCCTTTAGGTTTACGGAAGCGATTCAACTCGCCTCCGGTTCCTATGTGCTCGTATTCCGGTGGGCAAGTTTGACGGGATGGGTAATCCTTCGGAAGCACGATCCTGGGGTTCTATCCAGAGGCGTACCCCCGGGAAGGTAGAGAGGTTCTGCCTCTTTCACTGATTCATCCCGAAGGTTGGTTTCAATAGGTGGTGGTAGAGCTCACCTCGTGTTAAACCACAGGCTAGGCACTTTCCCTGAAATGTGTTTCAGGAGAGCTAATTCTTATATATGTTAGCCATCCCCTTTAAAAATATACCACTTAATGTACATATTTACCCAAAATAGTTGAAATTTGTATTCATAAACAAGTTTTTGGCAATTTTTTTCCGAGGTCAAAAAAGTTTTATTCGTAAAATGGTCAAATGCAAATGATGTATGTGCAAAAACATCACAACATGGTATGCAACCTTGTTTAGATAATTTGTTAGGATTTTTATTCTTTTTCTTTGTTTTTATGCATGGTTCTATTTTCAATTGTTGGAGCCACGCACATAATCCTTACGCCAATTATTGTAAATTTATTACCGTATGATACCGATCGCTATTATTCGAGGGTTTCGGATAAAATATTATCCTCGACTCAAAATTATGTTTCTTCGACCTTCCGTTAGCTCACTAGGCCCTTCGACGTATCGATATTCGGTCATATATTGTGTGGGAAACTCCCAAACTCTGCCCTGTCATTGATCATGATCGCTCACCCAAAGCGTGTCAATGCCAACAATATCTCCTATTTTCCACAAATTCCCCATCGCTTCTATTCTTTCTCTCGTGCAGGAGTATTTCTTATTTTCATCTCAAAATGTCCATCTCCACGTGGATTTCGGAGAAGACTAGGAAGTGGAAACTTGTGTGTTTGGAGTTTTGACACTGGAGATACAGTTGAGGATGAATTATAATTTCCGCATGGTGAATTTTCGTTTAGTCAATCAGAGTGAAATCTGCATAAATAACAGCCTGAATCTTTTGTGGATACGTGACACATGTGGATTTATACATGAATTATCCTCCTTGAGGAATTATTCGGGACTGACATAATCTTGGAAATAAAAGCCTTAAAATTTAATAGCAGCATATAAAAACGCGAGATACTTCATGGCAAAGAAAAACACGGGTTATATTTTTATTTATATAATCTTTAAATTATATGTAATAAATATAACCTATTTTTTCTTAAATAAAACTATGAATTACCTGAGTGAATTTCATGGGATCTTCACGGAAAGTATATATAAGTTTCCATTGTTCGTAGACCAAAGGCTGGCACCCAATAGATTGCAATAACTGCTACGCTGTTAGCAGAATTTCATAATGATCTCGAACCGTCAAGGCATCTTAACGGATTGGTGTGGTGACTAGGGTGTTGGCGCTCTACGCCATGGGCTCGGGTTCAAATCCCGGCGGTGACAGAGAATATTTAGGGACTGCCAGATTTCTGCTTTAATGTCGTGTGGAGGGCATTTCAAGCGCAACACTTCGTCCGTCGTATGGGACGTTAAGCCGTGGTCCCCTTGGCGCCTTTCTTAAAGAGTAGGCTAATGCCGACGCCGGGTTTCTCTCCATCCTCTCCACTCTGTACCCTTCCCTCATGGCGTAAATGACCTTAGATATCGGTCGCCTCCTCCAAGTATCATACCATACATTGAAACAATCTACCTCAATGGCAATTTCTATTAACATGTGCCCCATTAGGAAATACAGCGGAGACCAGAAAATAATGAATTTTGTATGGACTGCATGCCTAATCCTCCATCATTCATAATCTCCTCAGTATGTTACCCAAAAATGTTCCATTGAAAGACGTGAGCGTTGATAACACGTTTGGCTCGCACCGTGGCTGTCCGATAGCGAAGATAAGATAACGGGGTGGGGAGAACTTGAGTGGCTATACGAGGCGGATAGAAACGGAACTTAGGACAGCCGTTAACTTGGAATGCTCGCGCGTGAATGTAGTTTGAAATTGTAGCATTTTCCGGAAGTAAAGCGCTCAAGAATGGCATCACTCATTCATCTATTCACGAAGCTAAAATCCTTAGGTTAGCTCCTCCTCCTTCTCACGACTCATCCGGAATTTCAAGCAGGTGGAACAGTGAGAGATCACCAAAGAGAGAGAGAGAGAGAGTCACCGGAGAGAGGTCACCAAAGGGATCAGAATGAACAATTGTGACTTTTAAGTATAGGTACCGGGGGTAGCCACGGTGATAACTGTTACGGGAGTCACCAGCACAATGCACAAATTGTGCGAAAAATCCTCAGAGAAAAAAATCATTTTCGTCCATCAATCATGTTCGAAAAATCATCAATGATCAATGTTCATTTTTCGAACAATTGTGGCCTAAGATATGCGTTTAAGAACATAATCTCTTTTCAAGCCGGGAAACACTCAGCTCAGGAGTTCCATACGTCATACATATGCCGGTTTCAATGTAATTTTATTGTTGGCGTTCTTTGCTGCTTTTCATTTCCGGCTTCGAATGATTGCGGGACACTTTCAGATGGCAGTCCTCTCGTTTTATCGGTCGAAATCGATGGATTGAATTCTCGTGATAGGTTCTGGAGAATCATAATGTATAATAAGCGGACTCAAAAAATGGGGATTTCCATGAAAATGTCAACTTTTTCTCTCAAATTAAAATTTAGGCTGGAAATATATTATCTTGATAAATCAGCAGCTAAATGATTTAATTTTGATTCGCTTACGGATTGGAGGCAGCTTACGGATGCATATAATTTTATTTACCTCTTCTGATTTAATTTAAAATAACCTTAATTTAAATTAGTTAATTTATATCCGAGTTAGTTTTAACTTGCTATTTTATTCGCAATCAGACTATATTAATACATTTATTTACCTCAATGATCGAATTTAATTGTTTATGAGCGATGTAACTTATGAATCAGTTATGATTTTTAAGGCCGTTTTATACGGGGCACGTACTTGCACAATCGGACGTGTGTACGAAGGTGCAGTCAAAATTGCGTGGTGTAAAGCGGTGAATTACACCATTGCACATGCGAGAATGCTTGGACGTGAGATGGCAAAATAGCCCCTGTTCTTATTTCGTTCATGCATTCGCGCAATTCCACGCCATTTTAGAAATTAATGCAACTCTAACCTGCGCAATTCCGTGCCTCGTGTAAAACGGCCTTTAGTCTATGTTCACTATAAAATTTTCTATTTTTGTCGGCCTTTCTCGTAACTTTCACAGATTAAAGATTCCAGCAGTTTCATTTGCTCAGCATAAGTCTGCTTTGGTCAAATAGCACTTTTTTAGGTTCCCCAACAATGCCCACGTCATGGCAAACAATTCTTAAGGAATCCTTGTTTGGAAGAGAGTCACGTATTCTCCGATTCCGTGGCTGAATCGCTCGTTCTGCTGATCAGTCATTTCCTCGACATTCCCGCCTCGTGTGGCTTTTTCCACTCCTCGGCACCCCTCGGCCGATCCTCAGCAATAAAACTAAGCAGTGGGAACCTGCATTAACCGGTTATCAAGCGGTGCTGACGCACAAAAGGGTCGGATTATCGTTGTAATAAGGGCTGCGGCTTTCCTCGCGTGGCACCCGGGTTCGAATCTCGGTTGAGAAGGATGAATTATTTCGGGAACGCTGCGACTTTCCTGAAGCATGGTAGATCGTGAATATCGCGACATTACAGTACAGTCCTCCTTTTCTCTCTTAAACAGTAGGCTGGTGCTGGCCGTCGGCTTCCATCTTATTTTCTCTCAGACATTGCTTTATATTATGGTAACTGTCATTACCATTTCGCTTATCGCCTCGTCGAGAACCCAATGGGAATTTACTTGAAAATTCGCCCAATCCTGGAAGTGAATAACGCAGTATTCGCAGTATTTCGGCTGAAGCACAAATAACTGTGAACCGTATAAAAAAGGTTTAATTCTAATGAATTCGTGTTATGAGAAATATATTGATTGATCTCAACATTTGTCTTGTGTTTTCTTCCGCGTCAGTTTGTCCTCAAGTGGACTGACGTGGAAGAGAACCCGAGAAAAATATGGAGATCAAGCCATCACCGCGGAAATCATCGCTCTAGCAAGATATTAATTTATTAGTTAGATCCAAATTAATGTTTTTTTATCGCCCCTAGCTTGGCTATTAGTCTTCCTTTCTATCTATTCCGTCAAATTCCTGGGCATGTTTTCATGTCGAATGAATTTTTAATATGTGATTATGATGGTTTAGTAAGCGCCTTGCAAACTTTCTTGCTTTAATACCTCTATCCTTCTTTTTGCTTATTTCCTCCGCCGTCTTGCTGACTTAATTCGAGCAGGTGCATCGCAGCGTACGTCAGCTAGTTTTGTGCCAATGAACATCGGCACCGTGAATATTCTAGGAGGTGTCTGCATATTTTACTTGTTTTATGCCTAGAGCTATTTCTTTGGCTCGCAGACTATCCTTACGGGAAGAGCAATACATGTACCAGACGCAGGAAGGAGTATGATGGCAGTGCACAGTACTAAATCTCTATTTGCACATTTGGTACGTCTGGTTAATTAGCCCTCGGGGCAAGTATGATGCACAAAGCCCTTCGCAGACTTGAGTTTATTCTTCCTTGCCTTGTGTGCATGTCGCATTACGAGCTGAGACATCACACCACCGGGATGTGTGTGCCTCTCCATATTTTCCTTCTCAACAACCCGTGGCCGCTCCGTAGAGGCGCCAAGAATGACGCATCATGGTAGACCCGACTCCTTAAAGTGTTTTTGAGACTCTAGCACTCACTTCCAACGATCCTTTACGCCCATACGATATTAATGGGAATATTATGAGAAATTTTTGTGCATAATCTACTATAATTATTGGACTACCGTGGGTCTTTTTCCCTTTTCCCAGACTGCTGACGGGTATTCCAACAGTCCGTTGGGAATTGAAATATTGTGTGATGGGCAAGAACCTGGGGAGCGTGTCCCACCGAATTTTAATGAACATGCAGTGTGCATCACCGAATTTTATTTTCAGTTACTATGCAAAAATAGTAATTGTAGTACTCTACAACTTTTGTTCTAAAAATTTCGTGCGCGTAATACTAAAATTTTTACTGAGTTGTTAAAATTTTGACATGCATATTGTCATTTTTATAATATCTTGTTTCATTCATAGAAATTTTTAGGACAGTTCTTCACCATTCACTGTGCAATTTATTTCGTCTTTATGTTCTCCTTTTGGGGTGGCTACTAGAATTCTGCATTATACACAATCCTAGGATCGCAATGACTTTCGAGGTCTACTTATCCATACTTTCAATACTTCACGAGTGTGCAAGTTAGCCTAAATGAAATCATTCCCGCAAATAATTTTTATCTTCAAGTAAGTAAGTACTAAAAATCGTAGATTCCTTTAAGTTCTCCCCCGGCGAGGCTGCTGTGCACACAATCGTAGGAGTAAGTACGCAAGTTTGTTAAATATTCAAGTCTAAATGAAATTATTCTCGCACGTAATGTCCATCCTCATGAATAAAGTAAGTAAGTAAGCCTTACGAATCGCAGTTTCTTTCTTTAGTTTCTCCTTCGGCGAGGCTAAATGGAGGGCTGCGGTGCACACCATCCTAGGAATTCAATAATTAGCTTAGTACGCAAGCCTAAATGTAACCATTCCCACAATAATATCGATCTCTATGAATAAAGTACGTAAGTACTGCAAATAGCGGGTTCTTTCTCTAGGCTCTCCTTAGGTGTAGTTAAATGGAAACCTGCTGTGCACCCAATCTTAGGATTGGAAAAGTTTGCTAAGTATGCAAGACCAAATGAAATAATTCCCTATGAATAAACTACATAAGCACTGCGAACCACATGTTTCTTTGGGTTTTCCTTTGGCGAGCCAAAATGGAGGGATGGAGTGCACACAATCCTAGGATCGCCATGTTTTGCCAAGTATGCGAGTCTAAATGAAATTATTCGCACATGAAATTCCTATTTCCATGATTAAAGTACGGGAGAATTGCGAATCGCAGGTTCTATCTTTTGGTTCTCCTTCGACAATGCTAAATGTAGAGATCTTGTGCACACAATCTTTGGATCGCAATAACTTGCAAAGCATGCAAGGCAAAATAAAATCATTCCCACAAATAATTTCTATCTTCTCCATTGCTAAAGTACTTAAGTATTACAAATCGCAGGTTCCTTAAGGTTTCGACGATGATAAATGGAGTGTTGCTCTACACACAATCCTAGAATCGCAATACTTTATTTACTATGCGAAACTAAATGAAGTCATTCCCGAAAGTAACGTCTATCTCCACGAATGAAGTACTGCGAATCACAGGTTCTTCCTTTAGGTTCTGCTTTGGCGAGGCTTGGAGTCAGAGCGACGGCGGAGGGGAAGGGCGGCCTGCCTGTGCATATCGTGGAGGGGAGGGGGCACGGGCAGGGAGTGGAGGGGAGGTTGAGTTGGCGGTGGTGGGGGTACGGTGGGAGCAGGGCGTTGCCGCCTGGCTGTACGGCGGGAGGGGAGGGCGGCGGTGGTGTTTTCGTATAGAGGTCGTTGCCTCCTATCCTCTCGTGCCTGGCTCTCCACGCTATACGTCCTCTTCCCTCTCTCTCTTTCTATTTCGTTTCCTCTTATTCCGTTCCTTCCTGGGCGGCCGAAATAGCCGAAGGGGATTTCGGATTCTTCTGCGCATCTTTCTTTCATGGGTGTAGTGCCGGGTTTGGATACGGTTGGCCCTGGGTTCGAATCTTTGGAGTGCCCTGATATACTTACTTTCGGCATATTCGATTTGTGTTTGAGGAATAACTCGTGTGGTTATGTTTTTGCGGAGTTTATTTGGCGCCAAAAATTTGGCATACTTCATTAAGTAAAGGTAAAAATATCCCCGTTACAAGTATTTACAAGGACAACAGGGATTTTTTGTACGTTGTATTTGTTACCAAGTACTGTGTGGCGTGTAATAAATATTCCCGTTGCACTTGATTACAAGAGCAACAGGATATTTTTTACACAGTCGAGTATTGATTACCAATATTTCATGTTTGATATGACGATGGCCTGTTGGTTAGAGCTTTATGAGTGCCCTGATATTTTCTCAGCAAATTTCAATTCGTGTCCGAGGAATAACTCGAATGGGTTTTCATTTGTTACTGAGGAGGTAATAGTAATGCTCTTGCCAAATTCCTCTTTTTTCTTTTCCTCTATTCGAGCCAAAATTATCTTGGTCTTTTATTTTTGCATGTGACGGACAGTAGAGGTTGTTTGTATCATTAAGAATCGATTGTTGGTTTAAGGAAGGTGCCATTGATAATTAAGGGAAGGTGCAGAGAATCCTGGCTTTGGTTGAGGTCTAGT
Organism: Ischnura elegans; assembly: GCF_921293095.1. NCBI lineage: Eukaryota > Metazoa > Arthropoda > Insecta > Odonata > Coenagrionidae > Ischnura > Ischnura elegans. Next base: position 58,801,212 of record NC_060254.1, on the reverse strand, counting down.
ACTTTGGGTACGAAGGAAAGATCAGTTTTAATATACCACCCAACGGACGAAATCCTGTGTGTACCTAGACCTACATCTATATTCTACCGCATTTATACTACCCATACAATTATTCCATATATTATACATCTACATAATACCCTGTGAGCCACTTCTAGGGTGTTCGGCAGGGGGTGATCAATCACCAGCATGCAATAGGATTCCCACATTCACACCACGTGGTACAAAAAACTAAACGCATGCTAACAAATTATGCTACCGCATTCATTCAAAGGGAAAACTAGCTACCTACTCATTAAAATTTTCTACCATTAAGCTATAGCACACAAAACGTGCTGTTAGAAATAAAAAAATCAGAAACATGCATTAAGTTTTAAGAATAAGTTAGTAAGCTACAATACAAGTCATCTAATCTATTTGCGAGATCTAACGCTGTCGTTATAGTCTCTAAATATTCTGCCAGTCTCCGCATTGGTAACATAATTTTCTTTTTGTGTCAATGACATGGGCATCTTTCATGCTGATAATTAAAATTTTGATCAGGCGGCCCATTGGGTAGAGTGCTGGGTTGCTGACCTAAGGATCCCGAGTTCATATCCCGGCTGAAGCCTTCGAGCACTCCACACAAAATATCCTAGAGTTTCGAGTTGTCCCTGCGAACAAAACTGCTGTCCTTCCTAGCCTAGCCTGAATGCCTGATATTTCACACAACTGTGATTTAGACTGGAGTGAACTCTGCCCTCATGTAGTCAAGCCAACATAAGGGTTGATATACTGAACGAAGGAAGCCTAATGGTATTTATAAGCTGCTAATGCCTTTCAATTAATGTTGATTGACTTTTTCTCTGCCCACAACTGTACAAACATTGGTGTTTTTTTTAATGGAATTTATAGTCAAGTTTTAGTCCTCCATTTTTTCTTCCAAAAATGTTAGCAGCCCTCGCCCAGGTTGAATGTGTGTAATCCACACAACTGTGCCTTACTCTGCGCTTAGCTCTTCCCTCACCTGTCAAAGCCAAACTGAGGCTTAATTCACCGAATGAACGAAAATATTTATAAATTTCATATGTCTTTGAATACATGAAGATTGATGTATGCTGCGCATACGACTATAAAAATATAGGTTTTTTTTTAAATTTTTGTCAAGTTTCCGAGCTCCACTTTTTCTTCCAAAAATGTTGGCAGCCCCTATCTGCAGATGCAGAGGTCTGCGTCACGAAGACGCAAGGTTTTTTTGTGGGTGGGATTGGGGGAGGGGGTGGAGGACAGGGTGTGGAGCGGAAGTGATTAAGTCTTAGCCTTTTGAAAGTCAAATACTGTCGGGGCGGTCGGCACACCTCACGCAGGGCAATCAAGAATAAACAATTGGTCTTTGATACCATCAATTTTCTCGCCTTGATATGGTTGAGAATGAAATTAAGATTTCCTTAAATTTTTTCTATGTACACTGCACGAACTTTCACTAGGGATGGGCATGCAGTGAGTACCACCGAATTAAAAAAAATAATTGGTACTCTGCAGCTTCATTGTTCTAACTAACACTAACACTAACTAACGCTTTATTGGCAGAAAACCTTAATGAGTAGTCGGCAAGTTTTGCCTTTGAATGAATGCGGTAGCATAATTTGTTAGTATGCGTTACGTTTTTTGTACCACGTGGTGTGAATGTGGGAAACCTATTGCATGCTGGTGATTGATCACCCCCTGCCGAACACCCTAGAAGTGGCTCACAGGGGATTATGTAGATGTATAATATATGGAATAATTGTATGGGTAGTATAAATACGGTAGAATATAGATGTCGGTCTAGGCACACACAGGATTTCGTCCGTTGGATGGTATATTAAACTAACACTTAAGACTAAAAATTTACTGAGACGATAGAATGTTTATATGCTCATTAAAATATAAATAATAGCTTGTTTCATTCATACAAATTATAGGGCTACTCTTCACTATTAGAGTCAATTCACTTTGAAATTTATTTCGTCTTTATATTCTCCTTTTGGTGTGGCCACTGGAATTCTGCATTATACACAATCGCACCGACTTCCGAGGTCTACTTATATTACGCTATTCTTTCAATACTTTCCATGTGTGCGAGCAAGCCTAAATGAAATCATTTCCTCAAATAATTTTTATCTTCATGAATCAAGGAAGTAAGCACTAAGAATCGTAGATTCCTGTATGTTCTCCTCCGGCGAGACTGCTGTGCACACAATTGCAGGAGTAAGTACGCAAGTTTGTTAAGTATGCAAGCCGAAATGAAATTATTCTCGCAAGTAATGTCTATACTCATGAATAAAGTAAGTAAGCACAATGAATCCTTATTTTGTGCTCCTATGCCCCTTATTCATCATCATCATAAGTCAACAATTCTACGATTGGTTTGACGCAGATATCCATGCCGGTCTCCTATCCGCTAGATTTTCATTGTTACGTATTTATTTTCTTTTACATTCATAATAACCTGTCCTATGTAACTCATTCGGGGTTGTCCCTTGCCCTTCTTCCCTTCCTCCTGTCCTTCAACGATTGTTTTCATCAGGTCATCATGCCTCATAATGAGGCCAACTAAGCTATCCCGTCTTTTGCTTAAGGTTTTTAGAAGACTTCTCTTTTCTCCCAATCTTCTTTGCAATTCCTCGTCACTTACACGGTCGATCCATTTTGTCCTCATCGTTCTTCGGTAGCACCACATTTCGGATGCTTTTCTACTCTGTGACTTCTCTGCTGCTGTGAACGTGAAGTCTCGCTCCCATGGAGAAAATACTCCTATACCCCTTATACTCCTTGAAGTCTTGAAATTCTGACCAAAGATTAAAGTCTCAGAAAACATAATCCATTTTAAGGATGTTTTCTCAAAACGTAAATTCTCTATGGACCTCGGGGAAATCAAATGAACTATGATCAATTCTGGTTGACCTCGCATTGTGTAATTGCGCACTAATCTTACAGGCAAATCAAGTATACTGACCAATTATTTCACATCCCTCACTTCATTTGAAAAAGAATGATGATTTCTACCAACAACTCGGTGAACCTGCATCTAATGACCACATTCCTTTGTTAAAACCGTGGTTGGTATTTTGGTAGTGAGACTAATGACCCTTGACAAGAATTTTGCAAAAAATAGCGGGCATTATAATTGTCCATGCAAAAAATAAATCGTGGTCGCTATTTTATTTTTGAGGATATCAGTGCGAATTCATTTGTCTCTTGCCTAGCTTTTCCCTAATAGCGCACGAGAACTTCCAGAAAGAAAAAAGAATTGTAACGGATTTTCTGTAGAACGTTGGCCTCCTCGGCAATGAAACAATGCGTTCTTTACAAAGCTGTACAGTAAGATATCTCAAGGAAAATATAAATTTCTGCAGATTTTTTGCGGTGCTTTCAGGAATACTTAAAAAATAATTTCTCATAGATTTGTATAGCATTTTTCAATGGAATTCCATGGAGGGTTTCAGAGGTATCAATGTGAATGACCCCAGAGTTTGTGAAGGGGTTTATCACGATGGCCGTAGATTCTATGGGCATCAAAGCCCCAGAGCAACGGCGTAATTTTCATTTCCGACCCTCCCTTCGACGTTATGAACTTGCCGGCATCACCTGCCCTTTCGTCTCTATCTAGTTCTTCCCACTTCGAAGCGTCTAATATTTCCTCCCCCGCATCTCCCTCGTCACTTCCCGCTTCGGTTCTTGGCCTCGGCGGCGTTGGCTGTTGCTGCGCTTTCCTTGCTTACGCGATCCACCAAGAGGTGGGTTTACTTCATTTTCCACCCTCAAATTTTTTTATCCCCCATTACGTGGGTTCACTACATCTACGGAAAACGCCACTTCAGAATATCATCTACATCTGCATGCTACCCCGCAAGCCACCTCAATAGACATATGGCGGGGGATGTGGACACCTGCCGTTTTTTCCTACATGCTTTCATGCTGTCTCTAGCATTAAAAATTAAGATTTCGTATGTTTGCAACAAAAATTGGTCCTTAACATTCTATTGGAAACAGTAGGTAATACAGCATTCCTGAATATAACATTAACTCGTAGAAAGCGAACGCATACATCAAGTTTTTTCTTAAGTACCTACTCTTATGCTATCTCTAGAACCAAAAATTAAGGTTTATTAAACTTGCGACAAATATTGGTCCTTAATATTCGATTGGAAACAGTAGGTAAAACAACGTTCATGACTTTTAAATTGCATTATTTAAAACGAACGCATGTATCAAATTTTTTTTAAAACTGTCCCCGTTGTAAGTGAAACTAATTGATAATGTAAGTTCATAAATTTCATGCTGTAGTTTCATATTGATAATTGTAATTTTGCATTCTGTTTTCATGAAGAAATAAATTCAAGATCGCTTTTTTCATCTTTTTTTTACCTTTTACGCTATTTACTAAGGAATTAAGCCTCATTCTGTCTCTCCACATGCTCTTTCCTTTCCTTCTTCCTGTCTGTTTTGAGAAGTAAAACCTTCCATCTCCTCCTTACCGCTATCACCTCGTTCAATTTTCGTCTTTCCATTGTTTTTGTTCAAGCGCATTTTTTCCAGGGGACTTAAAACTAGAGTCTTTTATCCGTCTGTCTCCATCTTCGAGAACCGGTTGTAAAGAGATACGAAATAGGGATCAGGCAATTTGGAGTGCATTCAAAATGTTAATACGCTTGTTGTCGCACGATTGTACTGGCTCGCATTGAGAGAGGCATACCGTCGAGTTTTGGCATCACCCTGGGGTTTTCTTTCTTCTACCCAGGGCTGTGAGTCCAATTTTTTTACATGTTGATCAATCCTTTATCTTGAAAGCAAGGTAAAACAAGAATAATCATTTCCAACTTTGAATTTTTGCTGGGGATGCGTTTATTTTAATCCACAAAGTACGCAAGCTGACACTGTGAAGTGTTATTATTATAATGATACGTAATACTTGTCTTACTCTGAGGTTATTTGTAAAACCGTTACGTATCTACTAATTATTGAGGACTACGCACGCTCTGGTGTTGAACCCTACTTCTTTATTTTTAATTTCATTCGCAGTGTTCATAATCATGTATTTCTTATATTTGAATACTTTATACATTTTTATCCTCCATTGATTTCAACATCCCCACGCTAATATTTAGCTAATATCAGTATTCAAAATTCGATTATTTTATTAGCAATTGCTTTTCCTATACAGTGAACTCTTGCCTCTTTTTAGCAGGGTCATTACCTTTAGCTGCTAGCAATGAGAATTTGGTTTTTTTGCCCGGAAATTTCCTCTTAATGATCAAAAGCCAGGGTGATGCGTCATTTCGATGAGAGTTTCGTTGGAGACAGATGGTATGGATGGAGTGAGTGTTTGCGGGTAAGGGGTAATTGACAACAGTGTTGGAGGGAAGAATGTTGGGTAACCGAGGGAGAGGAAGGCATTATAGTAGCATTAGAATAGTATTTTTAGATATAAGGAAAGGGAATAGACCTTATTGAGAATTGAGAAGGGCAGTTGATGAAGGAAGGATGGCAGAATACTCGTCAAATACTCCATGGAAAACTAATTTAATCGGTAGAATACTTTAATAATAATTCATTCACTTTGGTTACAATAATTCATCTCAAATGTATTTTGGAGGCCGTCGCATGATCCAGCGAGTTTCTTCGTGCAGACCCGTCACTTTTTCCGCCGTCAGCGCCGGCCCTTTTTCGCGAGATAACATCATTGGGGCGCGGCACTTCCTGATTCAGGGACCCACCCCTGAACCCTTTCTCCCTCGACGGGTCCGCGACTGCGCGGTTGAACACAAATATTTTTCGCGAATGTCATAGAAGTATGGAGAAAAGTTTCTCGGGTTTTCCACCGGTTGATGTCGTCCATGTCTCCCGACGTTTCGATCCGCGACTTGCTGATCATCCTCAGGGGATCTTCCGAATGCTTTATAACGAATAATGCTTTGAACGCATTTGGAAGATCCCCTGAGGATGATCATCAAGTCGCGGATCGAAACGTCGGGAGACATGGACGACATCAACCGGTGGAAAACCCGAGAAACTTTTCTGCAACTGATACGCCGGGAAAACCTAAGATCATACGTCATAGAAGTATGTTTTACTATCATAGGTGACCTATATTTAAAAGTAAATTCAGGGTGTACAAAATGGATAATGAATATAATTCAATCCCTATATTTTTAATTGAAAATGTCGCAATACGCCCGCTTGATTAGTCTTTTTTGGTAGCGTACTATTCGTTAGAACGTGAACGAGTGTTTTCTTTAGCGTCAAATTCTTTATCTTTGAGAAACAGACCACGTTTGACTAGGATTTATTTTGTGTATCCAGAAAAAATCGGAGAGAAATTTTAATTTTGAAAAAAGTGATACCTCAAGAAAAACGAATACTGCAATCCGATGGGTAGGAGCTGCGCGTCTTTTTATGGCCGTTTTTCTCTGGGCACGTGATTTCTCAGGTTAGAGCTACATTAATTTCTCATTATGGCGTGTAATTGCGCGAATTCACAAACTAAATTAGAGCATGGGGCTATTTTGCCATCTAACGCCCATGCATTCTCGCATGCGTTTGACGTCACCCTAGGGAATTAACATGGAGTTCTGGACTTTAACTTTTCACGATGCTTTGAAAAATTTCTAAGTATGAATTTCCCGTACGTACATAAGTTATTCTAGTGTACGTACGACGCAAAATTTTTCTAAGTCCAGAGATTCCAAGATGGCGCTGAGCGCAATAACAAATGACAACACAAATGCGTTTTATAATGAAATAAACTGTTTATTAACCTTTAACATAAAATTGAACATCACCAAATACACCAATAGAAGCAGAATCTGGGGTCAAATTACTTTTACAAAAAACAATTAAACGATATTCAGGTTTAAATCTCATACACCTCTTAGATGTTAATACATTCGAAGAAACAGTAGTACAATGCTCCTTTTGATAAGATTGAAAATTATTCATTCATTATTCATTGTTCAAACGCTTTAAAGGACGCAATTTTGACTGCGACCTCGTTCACGCGTCAGATTCTGCTATTACGTGCTCCATGCAAAACGACCTTTAGTAATTTTTATAGAATTAAATAAAATGACTTTGTTTTATTCCACACTTTATTTTAAATATCTGATGACAGCATTAGATGCTGAAACCCGGGTCGTGCTATTTAAAATTAAGTGTGGAATAAAACAAAGTTATTTTTTTATTCTATAATGAAGCAATTCCACAAAGTAACGCCTGAGACCGTGTCTTAGTAATTTTTTTTAAGAATATTTTGATATTTTCGGGAAAATTCTAGCAATTTTTTCCCCGCTGCATCCTCCTTTAACTTCTGCGGCACCCTCAGTGTTTATTTCGAGGGAGTGGAAGCATAAAGTGAGTGAATAAGGGAAGGAGGAGAATGAAAAAAAATAAAAATATCAGTCCCTCTACTTCAAACGCGGAAGTGTTCGGCCGAGCGGCTTGGCGGCAATATTTTAAAAAAGAATCGCATAAATCCCCCTTTCCACTCTTCTCCCCACCCACCCCACCTCCTCACCCCCACCTTCCCCTCTCTCTCTCTCTCCTCGCACACTTTCGCCGAATAAATGACGCAATTATGGAGAATAAATGAAAAATTCATCATCGGCCCGACCTATCCAAAGGAAGGAATGACGTATTTATTAATTCATTTTTTTTATTTAACTGCCTCTCGTTAGCATTTTTAAAATCGAATATCAAATTCTACGATTGTTATCTCCCGTATCGGGTCGTTTTCCTCTAAAGGGGTTATCGAACCTAATTTCTGGGAGTTTAAATTTTTGGATGGTCAATTTTGCGACGATGACGTATCTTTAACATGGCTCTTCCGCTGTTCATTGTTGCTGTAATGTCCAGCCCTGTTACGTCTGTCTTTTCATTGACTCGATTGCTTGTACTTTCGCCGAGTAAATGACGCAATTAAGGAGAATAAATGAAAAATTCATCATCCCTCCGACCTGTCCAAAGGTAGGAATGACGTATTTATTTATTTTTCTAAATATTAAAATGCCTCTCGTTAGCATTTTAAAAATTGAAGTTTGATAATTATCTCCCGTAAAGGGTCGTTTTGAACCTATTTTTGGGGACTAAAATTTTGGGATGTGAAATTTGGTGACGCATCTTTAAGATGTATTCCCCCACTGTATTTAGTCTGGCTCGGTTATGGCTCTCTTTTCATCGACTCCATTGCTCGTACTTTGTCTTTGTTTCCCTCCTCATGGAACGATTCTTTTATTCCAAGACTCGTGTTTTGCTGCCTCGAAAATCATTGAGCTCCCTAGGAATTGCGCTTATTATTTTTTTCCATATATTTACATGATTCAGGTTGGTGTAATCGAAATCCATTTTTCGTACATGCTCTGTACCTTATTTCATACTCAGGGTAACTACTCTTCTGGAAAACGTGAAAGGTCAAGGAAGTTTGTTGTGTCAGTAATGGAAGCTTCTCGGAAAAATGAAAAGTAAAAGGAAAAAATTACGTTACGAAAGTTTTCGTAGATATTTCGTCATCCTCTTAGAAATTGGTATAACTTCGATGCTTGAACTTCTTGCTACTTGATTTTATGCCTAAATGTGATCGGTGAATCATCGAGTTTATGCAGAGCTAGCCGAATTTCAAATCTCACATCATGCACTTTGAAAAGGTTCAATTTCATCATGTTCAATATCGTATCAATGATTATCTGTTTCCAATAAATTTCATGTTGTATCGTAATTTACAGTACAGTTTATTGGTTTTACTCGTTGGCAACACTAATTTTACGTAATTTAAAGTGAAAAATACTCTTACGAATGTTAATGGTGAACGCCTAATAATGGTAAAAAGTAGTCTTTGAAGACAGATAATCTTGGAATTAATCCTTGAAGTTAGATTGGTCGCCCTGATACCGTAGCCTATTTTTTCCTGCTTTTCGCAAAAATCCATGGGCATGCCCGGAAGTTATGTTTTCAGATCAAACGGAAAATAGCCTGGGTGCGGCGTCTTCGTTTTCGCCTGACTCAGTGGCGTCATCTGAAACTCAGAAGTGTCATTGGCCTCCGGGCTCCCGAGTTCGCATTGCGAAATTAATCCGATTCATTAGTACTCTTGAGCTCTTTCCTTAGATAATCCCCGCGGTATTTTTTCCTCTTATCTCTTAATTTTATGCTAAGTCATAATTGATGAAATTACTGCGTTGTGCGATCCGTGGATGGTCATATTCGTATGAGCTATCATATCTCTTATTCATCCTTTTCTTTTGCATTTATTCTCCAGATGGTCGCGGAAATCAAAAGGAATGACTCATGACTACTCGTTCGTGATAAACTCTTTCAGAGAATGTGTGACTTTGTGATCGCAATTTCCTTCTGCCACTCTCCTGTATTTATTTTGGTTGCTCTAGTTTTACTCTAGAGCTAAAATGTTTGGGATCTATACCAATCGTTTAAGCTGTAGGTAACGTGCCTTACATAAAATGTGAGAGAGGACTTTTGCCGAAGGAGGCTTCTACAATGCTGTCCCTACACGACTCACGTTAAAAAAAACCTTTGTTAGAGTTTCTTGAGATTTCAAGCACATGGAATATTTTCCTGCATTATGTAGGTATATTTATTTTTGGCATCCTGGGACCACCTTCTACTCTTGTAGGCAATAAGTTTAGCATTTATGGTGTTTGTATTTTTTACATAATATATCGAACTTGCATATTTTTTCGGCTCGAAAAAGTGGTCGTTGATTGCTTTTCTGTTTTTTTTCTGTAATAATTATATTTCTTATTCCGTCAGAGATGCTGTTCTTCTGAGCATATGATTAATGCATACACTAGCTTCCCTGGTTAGCCATGCCATTCCAATGAGAGAAAAGATGAATTAGAAATTGTGTAGGATATTATTTTTCTGTTAAAAAAAACTGCCCACTCGGCGCCTCAACGTTACGTTGCCTTAAAATCTTCTGGGACTCAGGAGCCAGTAGCAGTCGTGGCTATTCATTTTTGAGTGCCGAACTTTTTGAACCTTGCTCTAACATAGCCCCTTGCTTCTTTCTTGGACTTCACTTAATTCTTGCGGGAGTTACTTCATCTCATTATTCCGCACCGTGTTCCCTCTCTCCTTCTTCTCTATCTCTTGAGAGGGCTCTAATTTAGAGGGAAATTCCCCAGTACTTAACTCCACGGAAGCGTTTTCCCCCTTCAATATCAGCTTCCCCCCAACCCTTCCTAGCCTGTCGGGGCTTTGTTTTCCTACCCCACCCTAGATGGCGCCTCTGCGATCCCCTCCTAACCCCCCCCCCCCCCAGCTGTAAAGACGTCTCCGGCAGCAGTTACTAAGTCACCACAGAATATTAGGCTGGAGACGGCGTAGAAAGGGACAAAGAAGAAACATTCTTGCTCTTAATTGATTCGTTCGCCTAGGCTGCACTCCTTCAGTACTGTAAGCCTCCCTAGCATCACTTTTTTGGAAAGACTTTAGTGGGCTTAGCGTGTAAGGGATGCTCTTGTAATTAGTGCCCCTTCAGTCGGAATTCGTGAAAAGGTGCGCGTGTTGAAATCTTGTTTTTTTCTTCCTTTTTGTTTTAGGCCTATTAGCATGTAAAGACAAAGTATTAGCTCCTAATCCTTCGCTTTACAAAGCCTTAGAATAGAATCACCCGGAACCTTGATCGCAGTCGTTACTTCATGGCTCCTACATAGTATCAGGTTTGATGTCGTTATTTATTTGGTCGTTATTTATTTGTCGTTATTTAACTTATTTATGTTTTATGATGTTACTCTTTGCACAGGTAGGATACCTATATTAGTAGCTCTTGTATTATTCTTTTTTGAAATATTGTCATGCTTTTTTTTAATTAATATTTTTCCCAATTTTCATCGGAGACTTCTTTTGATGAGGAATTCGGTTCAAAAATGCTACAGCTCTATTGCATTTCCACTTCATCTCAGCCAGCCTATATAAAATATTATCAATGAGTTTTAATTAATATATTTATAAGGCATCAGTTATGTGAACACGCAGCAAAAGCGTTCCTGTACAAGTACCCTCTGACTAACTAAAAAGGCACATATTGACCTTTTGCATCGGTTTTTTTAAACAATTTAATAATTGTACGTGCACGAACAACTATGCCCTGGATAGAGGCAACCTACCCAGGCGGGACTCCAACCCGCGACCTCTTGTTTCGCGTGCGAGGACTTTTTTCTCGTGAAACCTCATGAAATGGGAACGAAGTATTTCTCGAGTTGGCACCTCCGAGCTTAAATGCATCGCATCTTCGCGACTGTTTGCGATGGTGATCGCGGAAAGATCCGAAGTGGAGAGGGAGATAGGAGTCGTCGCTGGTGTTGATGGTGACTAACGTTTGAAAGAAAAACAAATCTTTCGTCCTATCCCGTCTGCCATCTCCGTCCCGGCCATGCTTTCTGCCGTGGGGAACTACGCCCATGACTGCCCATCTCGGAGAGGCGAGGCTCATTTCCTCCCCTGTTTGTTTCTCCCTCTCTCTCTCTTTACTTTCACCAATCTCCCAGTTCGCGCTGTCGATTCTCGGAATCAACTCTTCGCTTGTTTTCGTTATTGTTTCTCTCGCCGGTGTCGGCGATCTTTCTTTTCCCTGCTCCCGCAGTGAATGTATCTGGCTTGAAGCCACTGGTTTTATCGTGGCGGGACGAAGTTTTGCCAAAGATCCTGAGAACATAAATGCTAGAATATGAATTATCGTGATTTGCACTTTTTTTGCAAAAGGGGAATCCTCTAATCCAAATCAGAGTAATATTTTCGCCAAAGGGATTTCAATCGCCATGGTTATCGTCTGATCAGAGAAGGATCAGGTAATGTTAGCCCATTAGGTCTATTAGGGCTGTAATTTATATTTTATATTGTAATCGAGGAGTATTCTTCCGCCGCAATCTAAAGGCCGCTATACCCGATGAATGATCATGCGAATGATCATGCTGAATGAGAATGCTGAATTATCATGCGAATGAAATCATCCGCCGTGTATCGCGGAAAAATTCGCGAATGAACCGTCATGCGAATGACCATTCAGTGAAAATTAGAACATGTTCTATTTTGCTCGCATGATCCTGTGAATGTTCAGGTGATCATTTAGCATGGACATTCACTGTGTATAGCGGTCTTAATGAACAACGAGTCTATTAGTGTTGAAATTTTTACTCTGAATATAATTTTATTTAGCTGGCTATCGAGCAGGATTTAAAATTTGGCTACAAAGAAACTACTTGTTTCCGAGTCATGAATCTCCGAAGTTAAACTTTTCGGTGTTGCGGTTTTGCTGTTTCCTTGCTCCTGCAGATGAGGCATAATTGTTAACACCATCTTTCGGTCTCCTTACTGTATGCCCCTAAGGGAGCATTTTGCTACCATTAGTGTGTTAGGGACGCTTACAGATTTCCATCTCTTCCTCTCTTGCTACATTCCAGAGCAGTTTTCTCCTTATCAACCATTTATCCCTCCTTGATCATGAAACATGGGTGGTCTTTCCAAATTACTGCCGCCACTCCAATTTAGCTGATTGAAACCTGGGTTCTTCTCTTTCCTCGGAAAGCTTGCTTGTGTCTTACGCCTACTTCCCTAAGAGCCCTCCCATTGGAATGGAGTGATAGGGGAACACTTCTATCCACTTTGGATTCCCAGTCGATCGGTCATTCACGTGCGATCTGATTGAATGAGAGAAGCCAGTCATGCGCGTCGAACGTGTGTGAAGAACGCTGTGAGTGTCTATTCGAACAGTTTTTGAGATAAAAACGAGAAAAATCGAGTGAAAATTAAAAGTCACTTCCAAGCAAACAAAGTTGGGATGTTTTTCAATATAAATTTCGACCCAGATTATCATAGTTGTGTCATCACTGGATTCATGTTAAGGACTTAAGTAGTGCCTCGAAGTGATTCAGAAAGTTTTGCATTCATTTTGTTCCGTATCATGTTTTAAAAACTCTAAATTAGTGTCTTATAAGGTGGAGAATAATAGATAGGCATGTTTCCCCGGAATTATAATTAATTGGAACCCAAGATTCATTTGTCAGTGTAACCTTTTCAGACGAGATCAGGTACTTACCTACCCGTGTAAATAATTCCTTTTGACATTTCTTTGGGTTTTTGTGATTCTAATTAATTTTTTTTGAAAAACTACCACTTTTTAATTACTCTAGTTTTACTTGTTACTGGATCTTCAATGTCATCATCCGACCATACCATCCACACCCTACTCTAGACTGGACAAAAATCAACGGAAAACCTTTGTAACATTAAACCTTATCTTCAAAAACATTCAACCTTACCTGTAAAACTAGTCGGTTTATTAATTCATCCGTATATTTTGAACATTTTAGCTATAGTTTCATCTTATTACAAGTTCCAAAAAGGTTTATTTCCATATGGCAGTGTACATGAACGTATTTACATAGTGAGGTAGTATCATAGCTATTTACAGTGAGGTCCCCGTTTTAGGAAAAAAAATTCCTTTTCAGGGCATGTCACAAATTGTTATTGTTTATACTCGTGCATCATTTGTGAGCTTGTAGCAGATATGGTAAAAATACAAAATCAAAAATGCTGGAACTCTTTTCCTTCGGGATGCCTATTAACTAGCTAATACTTTTTTAACTGCTCTTCTCTAACTGGCGAAATGTCTCGTACAAGACCAATTTGAAAAAGAAGGGTTTTCCCCCCTCTCCATTTCTTGCTCTTCTCATAACTTCTCATTGACCATTCCGCGCGAAATATTCCCCTTTCAACCCGTTCTTCCTCGTGCTCTTCCTGGAAAGATCTTCGCTCCTTCCCTTCCACATTCCCTTCTTCCCCCATCTCAACGGAGCGGCGTCGCAAACAGCGATTCCGCCGCTGGCTACCATCCCCGCTAGCAACCCGCCTTCTTCCGGTTATTCTTCTCCTTCCCTACTCCACCTCTCATCCTTCCTTTGTACCCCTGGAGGCCGAAGGAAAGGGCCCTAAATGGGATCCATCCTCCCACGACAAGTTCCTACCCCCCCTGAATCTCATGGGATCCCACACCCCTATTCCCCCCCTGATTTCTTTCGACCAACCCTTTCCGCTACTTCTTCCCCACTGTGCGGGTTTTCTTCACGGAACTCAATATGGCGGGTTCGCTACCCCTGCGTATTGCAGTGACTTGACTATGGGGGAGTACAAGGGGTTACGTGAATATGGGGGAGTACCCTCTCAGAGAATACTGTAAATATTTGAGCCTGAGACGGTAGAGATAATTCGTGCATTCTAGTTACTGTCGTTATAAGCCAGAGAATGCCCCTTAAATTCCTCGGAGAAATAAAAAAAATATTGAAACTATAGTCTAGTTATGGCACATAATAACTGCATATGCTGCTAAGTGTCTAAATGATGTAAAATGTATTTCCAGGCATGTCATTTTTCAAATATTATGCCGGTAATATATAAATATAAATATTATAACTCCTGTTGCCTGTTGGGAGGGTCGCATCCCCAGGTCCCTCCAATCCCCCACAAAGCATATCCCTCGTTCCGCCACTTGCGAACAGGATTATCTGTAGTTTGAGCCCTACCCTACGTGGCTTCTAATATGCATTTCAAATTCGTGCATTCTAACGTTAATTAAATGAAAAAAACTTAATTGTATTCCAACAATTTATTTTCCATCAGATAATGATGTTCCTTCTGCGTTGGAATTAGTCTGACCTTAAAATAAAACGGTGGAACACAACAATATTTTTTCATTTAATTTTCGTTGAAACGAACTTACACATATTTGAGCCAGAGACGGTAGAGATAATTCGTGCATTCTAGTTACTGTCGTTATTAGCCAAATTAAAAATGAATGTCTGCCCACTTTTTTTCGTCCAGTAAATACATATAAAAAATGCGTATTATTCACTGAACTCATTACGATAGTATCGTGATCATCGCATACCGCGTGTAGGGACAGCTACCGTTCAAGGTCTACGCATTTGGCTTCCCAAATGGATATCAAATCACATTCATCTTTCTATTAACTATCGCTAAAAACCAAATTAAAATGCCCTAGTGTTGATGTTTGGCTTTCAGTAAATAAATGAATAGAATTCGATGTTCAAATTCAGCGTTCAAATGTGAGCGTAGTGTCTTTCGAAGTGTCTGAACTATCCTTTAAGGTATCAGACAGAAGGGCTGCGTTAGCAAGAATGGATTATCCGATTGGAGATTTGAGGAGAGAGCTTCGTCTATCCAATCTTAGGATTGCTGACTCACAGTGATACAGAAAATTGTGTCCTAAGATGCGTAACATTTCCTATGCATCCAAATGCAGCGCAATGCTCGGAGGCTACTCGCAGAAAGGCCAGATGCGCATTTGTTTTGCCTCACTCTGCAGTGGGATAACGCCATTCCATTGTGTAGAGCTTTCAGTGGTTTTCTTCTTTCCCGTAAAAATCGATTCGGAGAAGAATCGGATCAACTCGGACGGATCCCCTGAAATCAGCTTCGTTCGTTCGCCACTCTTCGGCGGCCTAATCGAATCTTTGGCCCCCGCCTTGTCGCCGTCCTTCCGGGCATCAGTTCGGACATTTCCGCCTGGCGACAGCCTAATCCCCCTGATGTTTAATGCAGCGAGCATCCTGGAAATTTGTTCGGGGTGGACATCGGAAACGTAATGACCCGAGGCATTTGGTCGAGACGCTTTCGGACCGACCTTATCGAGTCTTTATCACCCCATCCACTTAAAATGAGGTGATTCGAGTTTTTTCTTTGCTCTTGAAGCAAGCGGTCGAGTGAATACCCATAAAGCTTTGAGACCCCGCCCAGCTACTGTCGGTATACCTCTGTACTTTGGAAATTTATATATATGGGCTTGTGTGCATGCTAAAATAATGAATTATGAATCATTTTAAGTGAAATTCCTTTTTAAATTCTGATTTGTTTTTTTGATAAAGTCAATAATGTAGACACGTCAGTACAATGGATAATCTCACGAACCGAAAAATTAGCTGTTTTATCAACTTAATGAACTCACCGCCTCCAAAAAGTAGAGGTTTTTACGGTACATTAAGCTGTCTAAATAAACGAACGCGAAAATGAATTTACCGTGTAACCAACCACCTAGAGCGAATGCATGCACAGAAAATACAACCTGTTCTAATATGGTTCATGTATTCGTACATGTTCCGTTCCGATCCACACAAATCGTCCATGCAAACAGACATTAACTTGCATGTGGTAATGTATCGTTTAAACAGGCCTATTGAGGCAGTTGATAACACTGTAACAGATTTAGTGCTTTGGCAATTTTTCTCATGGTTTCAGACGATTTTAAATGTGGACGATTCTATGACTTGTTGTCGTATCTCGTTCACCCCAAGCATTTGTACAAATCAGTGAGCCATTGTTCGGAAGTTGGTTGTATAGCGTAGCGCGCGAATATTACAAAAGGGAATCCTCTAGTAGTCCTCTAAATGTGTTGTCACCCACCGCGCATTAAAATGCGTTTACAGAACTCGCCACTCACGTTGCCGACAGATAAATCGATCCGAGATTCTCGAAGAAATTTCCGGGGTAATAGTTAGGGGTGTAAATCGATATTTATATACATGATGATGTGATCTATGAAACCATGGGCGTGCCCAGCGAGGGGCAGGAGGGGGCAGCTGTCCCCCCTAGAAGAAAAAATCGCAAATGTCTTTAAGGAAAATATTTTTTCAAGCAAGTAGTTTTAAAAACTAATAAAGAACTGTTACAGTTTCTTTACATTGTTGATTTCATTCACCTTTTCCATGCTTAAATCTTACCTACGACTTGAACAACCATGGCTTGCCCCCCCCCCCCTAGTTTTCATCCTGGGTACGCTCTTGTATCAAATTCATTACTTTTCAATGATATTCCTTGCAATTACAAACATATTGCAGGATATCGGAAGAAATTGTCGGCCTACGTGGCGGCGGGAATAAGTCCTCGCTTATCATACCGAAGGTCGCGGGTTCGAGTCTCACCTGGATAGGTTACCCCTTCCAGGACATGATTGTGTGTGATCGTCTGTTGTTGATTGTCAAAAACCCCGATCATAAGGCCTCATTGTGCTGTTTTCCGGGGTAATTGAGGCAAATAAATCTAAATTGGATCGCATTTTACTCATCACCGCGCCGCGGACATTTTTGAAAACAGATTACAATTCGATTGAAGTGGCAACAGAAATCAGTCTTCTATGAGATGGAATTGGGTATACTCTGCTCTAGGGTATACTTTGGGTACTATATTGGGCACTTATTGGGCACTATATTGGGTATACTTTGCTCTAGGAATTACTAACCATTAGCAATTTTTTTATGAATAAGCATGTACATTTTTCTAGTGTGCGTAATATTTCTTTGACTGTGTGGTGTGCATGTGGCGGTCCTCTTGTATGCTGCATGTTGGTGATTGGTCACCCCCTGCCAAACACCCTATAGGTGGCTCGCAGGGTATTATGTAGATGTAGATACTCTTGGTGTAGTGATTCCCATTGAAAACAAGGGCATTCCCTCCGCCCTCATTCTGTACGTGCCTTCTTTGACCAACCGCTGCGATCAACCCCCTCCTTTCTCACCCTGCCAATTCCTCACTTCCTTATTTTTCTCTTTCGTTAGTCTCTTTCCTCCTCCTGTCCACCCTTGTGTTCGTGTCAGCAATACGTCCCCTGTCTTCTTCCGTTTCCTTGTTTCCCTCTGTTAACAACTGTCTATTCGCCACTTCATCTCTTCAGGGAACGTAGTGTCATGAGCACTCGTCTTATTTTTCTCGACGTCCTTAATTCTGAGCTATCCGGTCACTGATCGTGTGCGGAAGACGCCTTGTCCTTTGATACCAATTTCTTTATTTATTTATTATTATAACTCATTAAGCCATAAATAAGTACGATCAATAAAATAACTATCATTCTTCCGTATACACCCTTCTTTCTTTTTAAATACATTACTACAAAGAAAGAGGAGCACTACAGTAATCACGGGTAGTGCTTAGGGAATTATTTTTAGATTCGCTGAAAAACGCGTAAATACTCCGGAATTATCATTCTAATATTATAAGAATTTCCTTCACTGTGAGCGAAGAGGAATGATGGCTACAATGGCTCCTCTGTGTCTAATCCACCGGACGTACTACTTGTATTAGAGCATAAATCAAAGTACACTAAAATCAGCACTGAGGCCTTCACAATGGATTATATTAAGAGTAATAAATTATTTAAATACGAAAAAATATGGTAAGAAAGTTTAAAAATAATCTCATGAATAACAATGGTTAATGTAACATTCATGACATTCATTCTTCCGTAACATTAATAACATTCATCAATATAACATTAATAAAATTCATTCTTCCGTATGTACCCTCTTTCTTTGCCATCAACCGGACGTTAGAACAGAAAAGTTTCAATCTCGTGGGTATTAATCCACGAAATGCTGCCGATTCAATTGATATGATGAGGAAAATTAAGGTTGAAGTGCATTTTATAATCTAAAATGTATGATTTGATGTTTCATTTATTTTTGCTCTGCAGCAACATGTGCGGCTGTGGGAATTCTTGCTCGTCATATTTTTCCCTACGTTCCGAGTTCTCTGGCCTCTGACCATGTGCGGAAGACGTCTAGTCCGTCAAAACAAATTTATTCCATATTCATCTCTGTGTGTAATCCACCGGACGTAGCTGTATTATAGCGAAAAAATTTCAACCTCATCGATATTCTTCCACAAATGCTGTCAATCAAATCATTTGGCTAAAGAAAATTAAGGTTGAATTGCGATTCACCGACTACGATGTATGTGATTCCAAGTTTTATTTCATTCTTGTCCCACAGCTATATGCGTGGCTTGAGGAATTTTTGCGGTACAGAGTCGGTTCTTTTTTGTTTCAAATCATAAAATATTATATTAATCCTAAGCTTAAAAAAATATTTGGTGTCTGAATTCCTCTATCACTAAGAGAGCTGTGTAACATTTTTTTCTCGTGAATTAACTCTTAGGCAATATGTTATCTAGCAAGTATCTCATTAAACGTCGGTTTTATTCTAAAAGCAAATATTTTCTGGGAATGGTTTGCCAACTACTACGACTTTTTGGTTACACGTGTGAATGTAGTCGTATTAAGTAGTAATTGACACTTCTATGCTATTTTTTTTGTATAATATACGATTGTTTATACTTGTGATGGTACATTTTTGTACTAAAAACCACCAGAAATTATAAAATCAATTTCCAAATTCTATAAGAATTATAAAAGAAAATCATAAGATCCGGGTTCGAATCCTTGCTAAGCCAAATGATTTTTCATGGCGAATTTCATCCTTGGCGTAAACAATCTTGCTATAGTGCGCGCGACTGCGTAAAAAGTTACTTGCTACATGTAGTGATTTGGGAAGTATTTTCAGATTCCCTGAGAAACTGGTAAATACTCCAGAGTGATCATTCTAATATTGTAAGAATTTTCTCCACTGCGAGCGAAGCGGTTATCTCTATTCATGCGTCCTGCGGGAAAAGCACTTCTTTCTCATGGAACGTTTGAGCGAGGAACGTAAGCCGCTAAAGAGGACTGATGGCTACCATTGTATCGCGTGGGACGGGAATCATACCGCATTTGAACGTGAATCTTCTTGGTCCTCGAATTCTAAAAAAAAATAAGCTCTCTCCTGCATTTCCTCTCCCTATCGCAGGCGATCTCCAACGCGTGGCTTTTAAAAATTGAGTCTTATTCACCGAGGAAGTGTCTGAATTTCGGCATCGCTCTCGAAAAGAGTGGACTGCTTCATTCTAGCACGTCATTTTTTATCTATCTCTAGGGAGCTATTTTTTTTTTTGAGATATTCATCGCGCTTGTGGGAACGTCTGTGAGCGAGAATTCACTCCTGTTTGTTCCTGAATAAAGAGAGGAGTAATATTTAAAGTGAGGAGATGTGGTGTTAAAGGGGGCGTGGCACTTTTCTCCGCAGGGCCCGAGAGTAAACAGAACAATCATATTCTTTATGCATATCCCTGATCCTCCATCCCACTTCTTTGTTACCATTCATCTGGCTTATGTAAATTCCTTCCCCGTTCTTCATGGAGTTAGCTGAAGAGTTAGGGGTCTAACATTCCTTCCGCGAAGTCCAAATTTCCATTTCATCTTTTACCTTCACATCCTCTCTGCACCTTTTCGTTCAATTTTTGGAAGTTGCAGGAAATATGGAACGAATTTGTAGTTTTTTATGATTAAACTGTCGCCTGCTCGTCTCGCTCAATTATTAGTGCAGAATAATAGCTTCAGTTGATCTTTAGAGTATATTCTAGGCGGTGTTGATTGATATAACTTAATCCGCTGCATTTTACTACCGTTTCCCAAGTTGTAATCGAAAAAAAACTTTAATGAGTCGCATCATGATTTTAAAAAAGGCTAAAATATTACTTATATTCTACTCCCTAAAATATAACCCTTTGTAGCGTTAGCTATTCACAAGTAAGAAAGGGATTTATTTATTTATTTTCATACCACCGACAATAGGTCTTGTTGGCCTTTACATAGAGGCTTTTCAACAATTTTCAACAAATACATGTTCACGAACAACCATGCGCTGGATAGGGGCAACGTACCCAGGCGGGACTCGAACCCGCGGCCTCTTGTTTGGCAGGCGAGGACTTACTCCAACGAGGCTGGAAATTTAATTTATCAGTAAAAATTTAGTTTTCAGAAAAAAAGTCAGTGTTATTTAAAAACATGAAACACGTTGTGGAATGAATTACTCATTGATCATAATAAAATTTTTATTTGCGACTTTCTTGCACTTTTATATTCTCACCCTTGCTTTTTTAGCCTTTAGTAGCATTGAGTCGTTACGAATTTTTGGCAGTTGTGCACCAAAAGAGTTTCAAAAGTGGGTAAATGTCCATTAAACATGGACAAATCTCAAATGCCTCAGCCAGGTTCCCTAAGTCTTATTTCCCAATGATCTTAATTCCGAAATCTCCTTTTCCTACACGCTCTTCGTGCCATCTCTCCCTGTTTATTTTGTCCCCTCAATTCTCTGAACTTTTCGGGCTCTCTTTTAGGCCATGCTGGCGTGGTTTGGGCGCAGACGGGTTTCTTGTCCACTGGAGAAGTTTGGCAAATGTCAAGTGAGGGACAGTCGTTATGGAACTGGCAAATATAAAAGACGGGAGATGGACAGGAGATGTTTCGTTGGAAGAGCAAATGGATTGGGGAGTGGAAACAGCCTTTGGTATGGGAAGAAATAAATCGGGGTTGCCATCGGCATGGGCTATTCTTGTGTGGCTATGAAGACTCCGTGATGTTTCGATCCATCGAAACGTTTTTTGATACATCGATCAATACTTTCCCTCGTCCCGGAAATGATACAATAAGGCTGGCAATATCAAGTTATCTTTGTCGGCGGTTTAATGTCTAATCGATGATATGGTGATTAGCACTGAGCATCGCTGGTTTATCCGTCACAGTACCAACGTAAATTTAAGAATTTTATAGCACTTTATGAAAAAAAACACGGTATGATGTTACTAAATAATAAATCATTGTAAGTTTACATTTTACTTGTAAGGAATTATTTATTGGTTATAATATTGTAATACATTGAATGAAAAATAAAGCAAAATATATTTACTTATCATGAATTTTAATCCAGTCTTCGTTCAAGCCCGTGGCACAAAGAGGATTAATATCGTATTGCAGATCTTATTCTGCGCGAATATCTTTGTAGTTATTCATTAAAAAATTTAATTTAATACTCTACAATTTAAGTAGTAGTCTATAATTGCCTGCGATGGCGATACATTACCATAATTGTCGTGTTTTTTCAAGACGAATTTTGAGAGTTGATGAAGAGTTCTCAAAAAACAAAACCGGTAATGGTATGATGTCGTCACTTTGCCGAAGCTTTTTGCGTACACCTTCAGAGTGGAGTAGCCATGAACGACTTATCACTCTTGCAAAATGTTGATACGTAGAACCGGTTGTGAATTCGAGTACCTCTTTATCATCTCTCATTAATTAATAGCGTGCACGAAGCATGGATTGTGGCTGGAAATATAGATTTTCTCCGATTTAACACCACAGTGTTTTGCAAAATTTTGAGTGAAGGACTCCAATCGTCAGGGGTGGATCCAGGATTTTTTTTTCCTGGGGGCCTGACGGGCACACTATCTTCTCATACTTCCGATTAAAAACAAGGTAAAACAATTACTGTACGAAATATTATCTTTTTTTAAAATGAAAGTTATTAATATGAAATTAAATGATCGAGGCTCCTTAATACACTAAACAAAACGAACGTAATGATAAGCGTATACAAATTTTTGTATATTTTTTAGCATCTGGGGGGGGGGGCACGTGATTAAGGGGAGGAACGGGCAGATTTAGGGGGGGGGGGGGCACATGTCCCCGTGGCCCCCCCTAAATCTGCCTGTGCCGTTCGTTATTTTTGGTGGAAAGGGGTGTTCTGTTATTCCTGCCACTCTTTTCGTTTGTTCAGATTTTCGCGCCGTGACGGGAAAAAGAGGAACTACAGTCACTCCCATGAGCCACCTCGGCGCCCTCTCGACGGCTGTGTTGTCATTTCTTCTCCATTTGCTGGAATTGGCCCCGAAATGGAGGATTAAGTCGCATGCCGTTTGTCCAATTGTGGTCAGTTTTCCTTTTTAAAGGATTACGCGCGGCATTTCGAGATTGCGTCGTGTTCCCTTATTTGACGTCGGCGGCGCGTTCTGAAAAAAGCGTTTTTACAGAACGAGTTTCAAGAAACACGCTTTTTTCATTCGTAGCATACTTTTTTTGGGGTATATGGTGATTATTTATTTTTTTACGTCCAAAAAAGGTTTCCTTAACTTTAGGCGTTTTGGAATGTTGTACTATTTGGGCTTTGGGCTATTTGGTCTTCAGCCTACGGCCACATGATCAGGAGGGCATCACATTCAAATTGTTAGCAACATTAAAATTACACTTTTATAAAAAACAGTGAACGGTAATATATTGCGCCACACTTTTTTTATAAAGGTTAGTATCAATCACAATTGTTTCATTAAACATACTGATATATATCGCAGCATTGATATTTTTATTATCCTCCACTTAATTTACCCACTTAAAAATGTTAGGCTAAAGGGAACACGACAAGGCTAAAGGGCCTTAAAAGTGAAATAGCCTACCATTTTAACCTAAATCCGGCCCTGGCTGTAGTTATTTTTCGATTGTGCTTTTTTCTATTTTATTAAAAAGTTATCTAAGTAGTGATATTTTTAGTTTATTTTTTTAAGGTTTATTGTTCCGTTTTTCACACGCTTCATGTAGGCTACAGTAAGGAGGACTCACGTCTATTTTTTTTAGGAGTATGTGAATGAAATTGAATTGTTATCTCATGTATTGTTAACCCTGGATAAGTAAAAAAATGGCAAAACTTCAGCGTAATTTAAAATGTATTCACGTTGAGAATGTCAACATAACATAGAAAAAAAATGCCAGAAATAGTGGTCAAGAAAAGAGTGGGGACCTATTTCAACAACCGCATTGAAACTCTAGTTCTGGGTAGCTAGAAAATGGAGTGAATTTGGTTAAATATTTCCATCTCTATACTCTCCTTTTTATGGGTGTGTTTGGAAGTGGTATTACGCTTTGATACGCATTCTGATATTTATCAGAAAGGTTATTTTATCGGTCATCTTCGTCTCGCTTATCTCTCCCCAAACGAGCTCAGCTTTATTTATTGTTTTTTTTAAGCATGCTATCTCTCACTGAGGATTTGCTGTGTCTGTATAGTAAAAACTAACACGATTAGTTCTATTTTATTTTTGACCTGAAAAAAAGTTGAGTCTAACGTGCCTCCTCGACATTAATTCTTCAACGGTTTTTCTAAGTCACGTGACTTCTTTGACGTGGCAACAAGTATTTTCCGTAATTTGACTCACATTTATGAATGCGCTTCATAAACTCAACGCCGGAAACAATTGTTGGCCCAGTATTCAAAGCAGTATGAACCATGTCAAGCTTCATTGATTGAGCGCAAGATATTTCATGGAGCATGAGCTATTGATTATAAAATTTCCCATTGACATGCTTGTATATAATTTCTTCGGAGGTGCTTTGCTTTGAAACTAGCGGACTTAACGGGCTTTACCTAATGAAATAAATGACGCGACAAACTTTTTTTCATGCACGAGAATGAGCTATTGGTTACTAAATTTCCCATTTATAAGTTTGAATATCTATTCTTCGACGGCGCATTGCATTGAAACTAGCGGGCATAACGGGTTTCAACTAGAGAAATTGATGGCGTGACAGGGATGGTGTAGGTTGAGTTCTTCCTTTAGACTTTAGCCGTCGAATGAATACCTATGAGGCTTTGAAACCCCGCCGCGCTGAGGCATAAAAACATGACTAAACTTGTGCACGAAGTCGTGCTTCGAAGCGGTAAAGAAACAATGAAATTCCAGTTATTAAACATGCCGCGCGGAGGCAAAAAAACATGCCTAAACCCATGCGCGAAGTCGTTCCTCGACGCGGTAAAGAAACAATATAATTTAAGTGATTAAACGTTAGTGCACACTGTCCTCAATTTGTCTTTTCTCGGAGTGATTCATCCACGTTAGAAGGTCCCTTGTCCTTTTCTACGGAACCAAGTTTTTTTTCTCATTTTTCAATTCCTACCTTCCCTTACTGACTGAGTTCACCCTCCTACATTCTTTCTCTCCTCCGTCCCTTCTTGCTGTTCGATTTTTCTCCCTTCTCGCCCACAATCATCTCGGAGACAATTCGTCTTCATATATTTTCTTCCTCAACCTCTCCTCTGTTCCATTTCTTCTTCTCTCCTTTCACATAGCCTTTTACGCATTTCCCTCCAAACTCGCTTAACCTTTAGCCAAAAGGCTTTCGGTGAGAAAGGATTCCTTTTTCTTTATTTGGAAATTTATCGCTTCCTGCATCTAGCTTCTCCCCCCACATACAAACCTCCTTACCCTCATTCCTCTAAAAACCCTGAACTTTTTTATTTTGGCTCGAATCAGGGAACAATCAAAGGGAAATTTTGAAGGGATGTGTCTTATCGGAGAAACCGTTCAAAGGATTCCAAGGTGTGTCTCTTCTCTTCCAGGTTGCTTGGCGACTCTTTTTCGTTTTCCTTATAACGATTCCTATCCTCTCGAGCTACCCAAGATGTTTGCGAAATAAATTTTCTCTCTCATGTCGGTGAAAAGGATGGGATGACAAATATGTCGGCTGGGAAGTCAATGGATGGAGAAATGAATGGCTGATAAAGTGTTCGTTCCGAGCTGATCCCTCCGAGAAATACGTTTCTCATCGTTACAGTATCGAATATCTTTCTCGGAATCGCAGTGTTTATTATATTCAAGTCGCACCCGATTACCGTTATCCGTATTCCTTTGATCTTCCTCCCAAAATAATCTGTTGGGATTTTGGGCAATTTTGTGAGGAACGAAAGTTTATTTTGTGATTATTGTGCAGTTTATTAAAACTTTTCGCTTGAGGAAATGTGATTTTACATTATATTCGTTTCATATTCAATCTTTTTTTTTTTCTTTTTTTCCAAAAATACCTCTCACGTTTCTTTAAATTAAAAAAATGTATATTTGACTTGAACTATTGCTTCTTATACAGTGTTCAGCTTTGCTGATAACCTCTGGCCAATATGCTTTTTTTTATTCCATCGTAGCGAATAGGCCCATGCCATACCTCCCCAAGGTTTTTCAAAATCCACGGCTCAAATATTTCAATGAGATTTAGATAGTTTTCATTAAATTGATAAATTTTCGATGAGTACTTGGAGTGTATTTAGAGGAGGCCTTCGACACCTAAAATCATTTGCACCATGAGGAAACGGTAGAGAGAGACTCGGCGTCGGCGTTGACCTGCCTAGTGGACCGCGATTTAACTTCCCATTTGACGGAACGTGTTTTTCTTAAGAGTTTTGTACCCACAAGGAAATCAAGCAAGCTCTGCCACCTCCATGATTTGAATCCGCAGCTACTGGGAAAGGGTAGCGCTGGACACCAAAGATACCCGATCCCCCATTATTTTCCAAGTTGCTGTCTTCAAATTTCCTAAATACTTATAATATATCAATGCTACTGCATTAGTTATAATTTATTCTTATGTAGATGACACATACTCAAATACAATCTGCCACCAAATTATCTCAATTCATACCAAATTTTTGTTCCTGCAAATCTGTTTCTATCTTCAGAATAGTATTGTTGCTCGGCTTCGTGGAGACCTAAAGAACGATAATTCTACCTCTTTTGACCTATGTCCTCATGATTCGGCTGTTTTTCTTCCGTCTTCTCTCATACGTTTCTCCCTATTCTTCGTTTACTTCCGTGTCTCTTCCCCTTGCTGTCAGCGCCATCTCACCGGTTTTCCCCGTAGCTTCACACCTGCGCCATTTTTCTCAACAGATGTTCCTCTTGATCGCTTCATTAAAATCATTCTCGGAATAACGCCTGTGCTCTTTATATTTCCCTCGTCCCGTCCCATCGCTAAGGGCCAATTCCAGCTCTGTCACGTGATCTACTGTTGTCTTTTCCCTATAGTCTTTATAATTTCTAGTTGCGATATTTTCTCGGTTCTTAACCAAGTCCATACCCTTTTACTTATTGGTGATGAATCCCATTTTACTTATGTTTTAGGAAGTTATTCGGTTATATTGAATTAAATGAGACGAGACAAGTCAGTAAATATTTCATTTATAAAGATAAGGGATCAGTATCGGTAGGGAAAGAATTATTTGGGTGGAAAGATCATGAAAAAGAGAAAGTTTAATAATCGATAACCTGAGTATCGGTATCTGGAGTAGGGAGTTCGACACTCTTGTGTCTTAGTCGAGTTCCTATATTCAAACCTACCTTTGGGCTGTATTTCTGATTGATTCAGTTTTATATCCTTGACTCTTGGGGTGCGCAAACGGCTGCATTTCGCGCCTAAATTCTGTTTTTTTTTCGTTGATATATTTATGTCCAACTTCCCCGCAAACAGAATATTACGGGATTTACAACAGTGATACCGACATTAGCAAAGCACAACCCAATCCATGACCTAG
Organism: Ischnura elegans; assembly: GCF_921293095.1. NCBI lineage: Eukaryota > Metazoa > Arthropoda > Insecta > Odonata > Coenagrionidae > Ischnura > Ischnura elegans. The sequence goes on along the minus strand of NC_060254.1, from coordinate 58,774,177 downwards.
AAATGGAGCACCTAACCATGCGGGATTCGAGCCCACGACATACGGTTACTAATGGTTAGAGTTTGGGGTGAGCTCTACCCTCTCCTATTCAAACCAACTGAACTGAATTTCGGACTGAATAACTTTTGGTGCTGGTATTATTTCATGTATGTATACTAGTCAGGGTTCAATGGCTACGCCGAAGAAGTTTGAAATATCCGCGTTCTTTTGCAATTTTCCCACGTGTTCTCTCTCATCAAGCCTCTCTTCTCCACCCTTTCATCTTCCTCCCTCCGTCTCTCTTTCTTTCGCTCTTTCCGCTCACGTCGATATTTTGGGATCCCTCCCCTTAGAAGACCGTTCCGAGACAGTTACCCACGGTGGGGGGATATGTGGGTGTACCACGGCTTGGGAGGGGGTGTGGTCGCCATGGTAGGGGGAGCTGGGAGGGTATGAGGGGCCTGAAAGTGAAATGGGAATGCTCCGACTGCGTTGCACATGGGTAAGGGTGGGCGGAAAAATCGATTTCGATTAAAATCGAGTTTTAATAGTCGAATATCGAAGAAATCGAGATCGATATTCGAGTTTCTATCCAAACTCGATTTTATAACTTCGATCTTGACCATTTAGTTTGATTTCAGCAGCGTCACTACAGGTCTATATTAACACTATGCGTTCTGTATTTTAAATCTTGGTAATAATAAATAAGTCCAAGACTTTTCTTTAAAATGAATTGGTAAGACACGCCCTCAATCTTCAAGAAAGCATCTCTATCTGTTGACCTCTCTCAAAAGTTTTTCTGAAGCCTAATGGTTCCAAGCGGTGTTCTCAAAACTTAAATGTGCGAGGAGTAACTAATTTTTATTACTAAAAAGTCATGCATGTATTCTGATCAGGTTTTCTTCTGCTACTCAAATGTGTATAATGAGTGTTTTTTCGAATGAATAATGAATGTGTTTTTGTGCAATCTGTTTTTTTAAAGAACCGTCGATTTTTTTCGATTAATCGATCTTTTGGTTCAAATTTCGATTTATGTTGAAAAGCTGATCTTTTCATTTCCATTAAAAATCGATTACTCGTAAATTCAATTTCTCGAAAAATCGATTACTCGACAAATCGATTACTCGAAAACTCGATTTCGACCGACATTTTTCCATCAAAAGGTGGGGGTTGGGAAGAGGGTGGAGGAGTTTCGGGAATAATTAACGCCCTTAAAAGTGCGGTGGATTGGAAGGAAGGAGACAAGGGGTTAGGTTCGGAAAGGGTGGAAGGAAGAACCCTCAACGATATTATTCAATATTTACGCCCCGGATCGTTTATTCATATCTCCCATTAGGTTTATCCCGGCCCTCGCCTGGTGTTTTAATCCCCTTTTGGTGAGCCGAAAGGGAGAAAATTCATTTTTCGAGGTGAAGTGCGTGTTTCTAAGGGTATCATCTGATAAAGGTTCTCGTCATATTAAAGGGAGAGTTTTCCGACGCATAGATTGATATCTTTCTAGGATTGTGGAGAATTCCTCATTTAGAGTTTATATATGATAGAATAGAAACACGTTTTTGTCGTGAGATCGACAAATGGGCATTTCCATGAAAATGTCAACTTTTTCTCACAAATTAAAATTTAGGCTGGAAATATTTTATCTTTATAAATAAACAGCTAATTGATTGAATTTCAAAAAATCAATGTTTAAAATATTATTCACAGCCTTGCTAAAAGTGTTCAAACTATACTTCGATTCACAGAGCTTTGAAGATGTTTAAAATCATTGCACTTTGGAGGTTGACCTCGCACTAATTCCGTCATATGTTAATTATGGGCTTGTTTAGAAGGTATTTCCATAATTAATTTTGTTTATGTACATGAAAATCACCTTCATAAATGTTTCTTGATCATGCACAGTTACAAGTTTTCCATTTTTTTGTATTTTACAAATCAATGGAAATATCCTATTGCATAATTTTCTCTAAAGGTAATTCCGTCACAAATGGAATTGCCCAAATATTAGGTTTAACTGGTGGATTCTGGCGTAACTTTATGAAATAGATCCATTATAAAATTGAAAAATTTTCCCTGTGATTTTACGAATGAAGTATTCTTACGACCGGTTCTGTCGTAGGTTTTCTACTCGTACCCTTCAGCACTTAATTGTTAATTAATTTTATGCGCGAAGTAACAAACTTAAAATATTGTTTTCGTAATTGTGGCAAATTTTACCCTCTTTAGATTGTTTAATTTTGAGTTTATGGAATTTGAAGTACATCAAGCTGGTGATATAGTGTTATTTTTTCCTCCCGTGGGTTATAGGCACAAACTACGCTGCTAGAAGTTATTTTTCCCTTATAACCTAGTCGTTTCATCATTTTTGTAAATTGAAACGTCTCCTTGGCTTAACTGCACGGAATACCATTTATCTCGATTATAACATTTCTCCTCTGTTCGTGAGCTCATAGACTCGAAGCAAAAACAACGAATCAGAGTCTGAGTGTAGCCAAGCCAACCGGCTTGTGTATGTGCACCTTGTTAGTGAGGCTGGTGATCTGGATCATATTGCGAGATTATTATGCCCGGAGGCTCACACGACTAGCTTTAGGGTAGTGAAAGGCCCCGTTGAGGATTTGTGGGGACGGTTTCGGTGAAAGGAATGAAGAAAGCTCTAGGAGAGTGGTAGACAAGGTTTTGACACTGGGACGATGGAGTGAAAAAACGTTATCATTAGAAGATTTGCAATCTGATCCGTCATTTTTCCACTTTTTATGAAGCTAATTAAAATTCCTCGCAAAAATATCAGCAAAGCAGCAAAATGCATCCTTTTCATTTTAGACCAAGATGACTAAAACCATAATTTTAGGACTTGAAATTTATAAATGTAATTTTCCACGATTTTATTTTATAATTTTGGAAAAAAACGCAATTATTTATTTCAATATGGAAAAATTCCACTCCACCACGCTTGAATTTTCAGTTTTTATTTACATTTTTATGCAAAGAAACATCACATATGATATTTATTGGCATTATGACTTTCTTATTTCGTTTATTATGTGACACGATGACTCCCTAAGCCATCGTTGCATGCCTTAGTCAACCCGGAAATAGATACTTCTCCAGTCATATGTCAAGAGTGCACAAGAATCATAAAGTCGAATTTGGAGATTTTAATATTTTTTGGGGCCGTTGAATGACAATATTGGCATCAACTTAGAGCTTATATAATTAATTTATCAAGTTAGATCAAAAAGATGGGGATTTTTGGTAAAGATTCTTGAAAAAGATCTCTTGATCATTCCTTAGTTGGTAGGTACTTGAATGTAAAGAGCGTGGTATATAAGGAAAAAGATGGCTTGGCAAAAAAAGTGAGAAAAACTGGTAGATCTAGGGAGCGTCTATAAGATTCTGTTTAGAATTTAATGGGGGCTTTGTGGCGGGGGAGGATGCGCAGTTGTTTGTTCACTTGTCACTCGAGTGCGCGCGGTCCTTCGCCGCGATCGTAATCGACCAATCGCCGGCGGGAATAATGAAAAATAACGGCAAGAAAATTTTTGCCATTGAAAGATTGCCTCTCGTGACGGGCTGAGGAAAGATAATGAGCTCTGAATGAAAAGTTTAGTGCGACGACAGAAAGGGGAGATTGGTAATTGTGCGTCGAGAGTCATCTACCTTTCATATCCCCGCGCACTCGGGCATTTTTCGTCCCTCTTTCTTGCCACCATCAATAATCCCCTTTAAACCACGAACAGGGGACGATGTTCTAACTCTTTCGCAGTGAGCCAACAACTATCGATCGTTGCGCCGCTCTGCGGATCGTAGAGAACCTACTTTTGTGTGAAAAATAGCTTCATTTCAAACCTGCCGAGTGAACGGCGATGAAATTCATATTAATTGCCATGAGGAAAAAAGAGAAAGGAGAAAATATAGAAATGATAAAAAAGAACGTAATTGGGTGGTTTCCTATTTTTTTATTGCCTAAATCGAAAGATTATTACTCCTGGAGTACGCATTTCACGCTCTTAGATTTTCGAATGACGATATCTATTTTTCGCGATTAAACGAAAAGAGAAAATTTACAAGCGCGCGATAACGCGACGGCTAAGTAGGAATGATGAGAAAAGTCCGTGTGACGTGTTTCTGGTTCCCGCTGCCGCCCTGTGAGGTGACCTTGGGGCGAGGCTTTGAGCGCTGATACGACGCAGGATGCTAGCAGGTAGCAGAGTACCCTGCTAGCTTGGCTTATGTAAGAATTATTAATACCTTATCAAATGAAGAAAACTTTCTGACCTTAGCCAGTTTTAATAGGTGATTATTATGGCATGTTTCCCTGAGCTCTGTGCCTCATGCATGCATTGGTAACCTCAGACGATGTAAAACTCCTGTCTACTCGTATAGAAACTAGGTCCCCGTGACTTCACGTGGAATGGCATCGCATGGGCGCCAATCTGGCCTTTTTCAAATGAGGATAAAATTGACCATTAACATTCGTCTAAACTGGAATTTCTAAAACCAAATAATTTTTATATTGTGAATAAACTAACGGTTGGGTAACGAATCGCAATCATTGCCTTTCCTTTTCTTTGATAAAGGACACGACCCTATTGCCATGAGAAAAAATGGAAATGAGAAAATATAGAAATAAGAAAAATAGAACATGGTTAGCGTAGTGGCCCAAAAAGACAAAGGTCCGTAGTTCGGTTCCCTGTTGAGGGATATTTTTTCTCTTGACATTTGATGTAAATCCTTGAAAATATTATTCTATGAACCTTTGTTAGAAATTGCTGCTATTTAAATGCCGCCTCGTGAAAATTAACTGAAAAGAGCGAAGTATTTCTCATAAAATGAGCAGTCAGTTACCTCGGGAGCACACGTATACGAATCTTTTGTTTCAAACCAAAGAAAGGACCAATTCCTGTACTCGTTGCAATCGACTCTGCGAACTCTGGCTTTCACATCAGTAGAGAATTTAATAATGCATTCAAATATTCGTATGCTTGACGTAATTAGCAAATTCGAGATGAAAATATGAAACGAATGTATTAATACACTTCAAAATTGATCAATAAAACTATCCATTACGAATCCTTGTTATAAGTGAGACGTTTATATACGTTGTTCAATCATCCAGTGTAATCTAGCAGAATATAACTAATGGTTAAGAATGAGCGACATTAATGACGATTCACTATAATTGCCGTGGGACAAAAATGCCCCTGCACCGGGAATCGAACCACGGACCTTTGGTTTTCGTTTCCGCAAGGGCCCAAAACCCAGCACCTTGAACCTAGGTAACCTGCTCTAGTAATTAAGGAAGACTCGATACTGTAGTTGCCTGCGCTGAAATTAAAGGTTCTTGGTTCGATTTCCGGTACTGGGGATTTTCCATGGCAGTAATCGCAAATTTAAACTTGGCAGAATCGAAATATGTAATATATCAAATACTACAATGACGATAACATAAATTTCTCATGGCAATTCTTGTATATAAATTTCTGAGTTTTGGGATCACGGTTAAAAGCCCTTTCCTAAGGTCCGACATTTTTTCATGTTCTACGTACGTTCATACTCTTTCCCATCAAAGTCCCTAGGTTCATCCGACCTTTTTAAACCTTAGTCAAACTTTGAAGGCTCTCCCTCAACCCCAAAACCCTCCAATCCAAAGCCACCCGCACCCCTCCCATCAATGTCTGATTACGTCAAAATCGACCTCGCCCAATCCTCTTCTCGTGATTTCCTCAAAACGAAGCAATCAATCACCGGAATCTGTTATGCTCCTCAAACGAGGGGGGATCCCTTCAAAGAGAACCTCTTCCCACCCTCGTGGTCCCTTCCGCCCTTTGCATTGGAGCTACTTCGAGGGGCTTTTCAGAGTGTGTACTACGCTTGAAATATTTTTTACCCATATTCGAAGCCTTCGCAGACACCATCTACATTACTGTCGCTAGGTTGTCCTGTGAATAGCCTCTTTTCTGGGTAATCGCTGGAATTAGATTTTCTATCATCCTATAAAATATTTAACCTACGCCTAGCTCTTGTAGACTTATTAGTTGTAGTGTCTGTATTTTTTTCCAAAGCATTTATCTATAAACCGGCTCGGTAATTTTTGGAATAAAAATTTGTGATGAAAATATTGAGTTCGCCTAAAAATCGAATTGGTCTTTTTAGGCACCTCTAATTCTGCGAAATAAATTTGGATAATTCTTTTTTTTTTTGAGTTCATTATTCTACTATCTCGTGTCTTGTATGTTACGGAGAAACATAATTTGTGGAAAAAAAATCCTCTTAGCGGACAAAATGGTTTTTGGTCGCTGGAATTCAAATTTTTTCGTCGAAACGTACGAGCTGGAAACCTAGAAACTTTTAGGAGGTATACACTGAAATATACGGTGAAATTTTTCGTTCCATATTTGGAATTGATTCGTTATCGTTAATTGAAATAGAAACCTTTTGCCCAAGACCTTATACGGAAATCATTTATCCTCTGCGAAAACGAAGTATCTGGGACATTGGACCTACAATAATGAAAATTGATGAAGTTGAGGTGCGTTTCCTCTCGTGGTAATTCATGAATAATGCTTCTCTCTCGCGCATCCTCTCCTGATCTCGTCAATACGCTATTTTTTTCAGGCGTTGATCATTTCTTCCCTCGCACTCCGCTAAGCGGTGAGAATTACGTGAGCCTCCGATCGGAAATCTTGCTGCCTTGGAGGGACAAGCACTCCTCTTTTTTTTATTCTCTGCCGGTTCCACTGTTTTTTATCATTCGTCACGCGCGATAATGTGGGGAAATTAATGGTTTTCCCGATGAATGCTAATGCGTGGGGCCTTTATTGCGAGGATGATGCCGGTAAATGGGCCCTTTTCATCAAACTCCAACAATTCCTATAGCCTCATGTTGGTGTGAGGCCAATATTGTGTGTGGCTTTTAAGGCTGTTTTATATACCTATCTCTGAGAGATGGATATGCGGTATAAAACCAATTTTAGTATCGCTAAAGGGTAAAAATAGGAATTTGATTGGTCATGTTTACTTGAATAATGAGATTGGACAGTTGGTTATAATGCCTACCGAAAAATATAAAGAAAAATAACGCAGCATTAGGTTTTGACAAAATTTTTCGTTTAACTTTGTTGTTGGTCTAGAATTTTTCAGTAATATCCGCTGTATCGATGGGAAACATAGAAACACAAATGTTTAAGTTTTCAAAACTAATCTTCGCGTAGAATCTTTTATTTTCATTGACCCAATTAGTAAATTATTTAACAATTTTTTACTAATTTGTATAAACTTTGAAATTTTTTTGAGTTGAAGGTACTTTTTCTTAACGATGAGGAATGGATGCTTGACAGATACCTAGGTATAAGCACTGACGTGTTTTGGATAGGATATGTAATGCATCGCCTCCCAACGACTGACTTGGACACAGCACATATAAATCGGATTTCTGGTTACGTTTCAGACCAAATAATTCTTCGAATATAACTTGCTTGATGATGACTTTGTGGTATTACAGTTTTAAAAAAATAGTACATTCATTAGTACATAGGCTACTGAGTTTTTTTAAAATACCTATTACATTTATTATTAGATTTGCCATATCAAATTGTAAATTCTAAAAATAAACTTATAATGTAATTAAATACGTAGAATGTGTCAAAGGTACTAGAATTACCCTCGTTCCCTCACCCCCAACGAATGTTCCATAAGGTACCGATTACCCTCTTATTCTGCGCACTGTTCATTTTTGTAAGCTGATAATTTTTTAGCCATCTGTGCCATGTAAGGAAAGGATCGCGGCGTTGTTGAGACGAACTAATTGCTCAATGATTTCTTAGTCATCCGCTGCTTGCCACCACATTTCCAGTCAATTAAATTGCCCCCTTCCCAACTTTGAAACATGCTCACCGAAGACTTGGGACGAGAGAGATTCCTCAGATAAGGCACGCGTTACTTCTTTTTTTTGTGCTCATTAATCCGGCTATCGGTCGTCGACTCGCTGGAGATGTACGCGTCACTCGGGAATCAAAGTCGCTGGGGAACGCGGAAGGCGTAGGGGTGGGGTGCATTTGCTCTCGTATACTCACCGAAGAGATGGAAAACGCATCGCTCCTTGCATTAAGAGTACTATTCACCCTCTCGTGTGATTTGCTGTGGGATTTTACTCGCCTAGAAATAGGTTAATAATTCTAGTTTTATTGTTTTTCACATTAGCAGTACTAAAAAGATTTCAGTATCCCAGTATCTTAGCAATTTTTGTGGGATTTTCCTTACGTAGAAGTAGGGAAATAATTCTAATTTTGTTGTGTATCTCACAATTAGTACCGAAATTGTTTATCTACATCTACATAGACACATTACCCCGCCAGACGCCTGAAAAGTGGAGCAGCAGGGAGTGTTAGGACACCAGCTGTTTACATATAAAAAGCAAATGCACAAACAAAATTACGACTAGCATTTATAAAAGTCCTTTATGGTTCTGGGGAAAAACGAATTCCCTATCTAATATTGTTGGCCTCGGTAGCGACGGGGATATGTCTACCATACTAAAGGATACGGGTTCGAGTCCAACCTAGATAGGTTGCCCCCAATCTACGCTATGTATGTTTTTTATATCTCTTTCTGGGACATGCATATACCTACGGTATAAAGCCAATTTTAGTATCGCTAAGGGGTAACAACATGGATGTGAATGGCCACAAATATCGTCTATTGTTAATTGTTGGAACCGCCGATATTCTGTTTTCGGGGGTCGTCGAGATCCGTAAAAATAAAATAATCAAAGGCATTAGTATCAGTTTTCCTAAGAGGTAAGACCCTGTATCAATAGGTAATGAAGTCCTAAGATCTATGATGGATTATTCGATTTATCTGCTAAATATTATCATTTTATTACAGCTAAACTTAATGAATAAAATGAGCTGAGGATATGGGCGAAAATATGAGGCCGTACTACGAAAAAGAAAATTTAGGTTGAATGTTGGCATGAAGGTATAAACTTCATTATCATTTGATGACTATCATTTTCAGCTTACTTAACTCGAATTATGTGTAAAAAATCGATATTTTGCTTAGTATGCCAAGCTCATGACTGATTTTTTTCTTATGGTGTGTTCGCGTTTGAATATATTGCCTTCAAAATTAATTGAACGAATAATCAAATTTTTATCTTGGAATTAGCTTCCATCATGTTTATTTATATATATTATATTAAATTTTCCCTCAACTTGGATTCCTCCCTGTCAGTTAGATGTTATATGTAATGAAAACCAAAAAAATCTCTTAAAATAATCGTTCTGCTACATTTAAACACATCCCAAGAATAGCAAGGTGTTATTTACTTGAAAACATCGGATTTTTTTCTTTATCACGTCCCAAATCAACGCGGACATTTCATTCACGACAGAGTTAATGTTATCTCAGTGGGAAATGCACCGTTATTGAGCTCATATTTTCTCCGACGAACTAATTTTTTTTCAATGCTTCGTAATTGCTTTTGATTCGAGAATGACTTTTATCCCGAGAAATACAACCGTGAGTTCATGCCCGAATGCATTCCATGCACTTCAAACTTCTGACGCGAACACCATTTGCACTCCTAGACCCAGTGTATGCGTGTGGAGTGGAAGCGGGACTATTGCATTCGCTAGGCTCGCGATCTAGGCGCCTTTGTGAACCGATGCGTCGGGTCGTTGGCAGGAAATCGCGTGACTAGCCTAGACTCAACTCGGCTAGCTCAAACAATTTTACACTTTACTTCCGTGGATGAAAAGCTGCCTCCTTCACGCTTCTCGCCCCTATCCTTGGCAGTGTGCACGCGTGACTTGCTTGATTTCTGTGACCGTTCATTGTATCCCTAGCTGTGCTACGGAGCTCCGTTTACGCAACTAAGTGCGCCTTATGAAAATCGGAAAATTCGAAAATATTCTCTCCTATGGGAAGATTGAAGTGGTAACTAAGCAAAATGACTAATATGTAAAGGTATAGGCGTACCCAGGGAGGGGCAGCTGCCACCCCCCCCCCCCCAGGAGCAAAAATCGCAAAAGGCTTTAAGAAAAATCAGTACTGAATTGAAACGAAAGTATTTTTTTCAAATTTCTTTAAACCCACGAAAAATGGTATGTAATAGTATAAGATATGTAACTAAAATAAAACTATTTTTTCATGGAAATAATCTCATAAACTAATAAAACGCTGTTATAATTTTCTAAAAGGTTTGTTTCATTCGCCTTTTCTATGCTAAAATGTCAATACTTACTGTGCCCCCCCCCCCTAGTTATGATCCTGGGTACGCCCTTGCTTGGGTAGTCATAGCTGTGATAGTAATTTAGTGCATGAAACCACCAAAAGATATTGTTCAAATTTTATGGATCAACGGAATAACATCATTCATCACGAAATATTTGTCATTAAAACTCATATCACCACTACAGATTCACCTTCGAAGTTTATATTACGAGGCCTTGAAAAATTATTTGTATTTGATTCTTTTACGTGCTAAATTATTGTGTTGCAATGATATATCTTTGGTTTTGTAGTTTTATGACAGTTCATGCCATTTATAGCTTAATTCAAAACAATTTCAAGGTCATATCATGGTTGTTAAAATCGTGAGGACGTTGGATGACCATTTGAAGTGGCAAACACTCAATCGTTAAAGTCAATTTAATGAAATTACCAGTATAAATTTAAAATAGAATTTACAAATGAGTAAATTTACCGGTTGATATACCGGAATCAGGCACGCTGATATTGGTGTTGATAGTTAAATCTCCCCTTGTTCTAAGTGAGCTGTTTCTACTGCTCGACTGAAGGCCTACATTTCTTCTGATCCATTAAGCCCGCTTCTTTCCCTTCAATTCTTCGCTTATCTATTAATAGACCAATTTAATGGCTATAATTAGCAGGCTATTCGACCGGTTTTGTAGTTAATTTTCGGCATAAAGGTCTCTTCATTAGTATTCAATTCCTACTTCCGTGTGTCCTTTGTTGGGAAACGCTGTAAATCTCTCTCTTTCCCTATAAAAGTGCATAAATTAGCTAAAGAATTCGACCTAATTTGGAGTATGTAAATAGGGCACAAATGTGCTAGGCTTTTAACTGCCCACGACCATCGACAATTGGTGGTGGCTGTCTGTGATTGGAGACTCAATTGTGTAATGAGTTTAATTTGTGCGATGAGTTGATTGAGAAAACAGCACCGATATTTTCACTTTTCAAAACGCGATTGTGTGTTTTTTATTAAGTTAATATTTGAAAATGTATTTTATATGATTTTTTAGTCTCCTTTTGAAAGATAGACTTGGTTTCCGATCGAAATGACCAGCAGGAAAACTAACGCTATCGTCTTAGTCAGCCAATGAGACTCAACACTTAATCTCGGATTTATCGTTTTAATTATGGTCCAACGTGTAGGAGCCGATTTTTTCCCCTACTCTAAGGTCAGAGTCGGCTACTACAGAAGGAAGTAAAGTAAGTAGATTGTTATCTTAGCGTCAAACAATTGCCAATTATTCACCAGTCCTCAGCCGAAGAGGTGGTATGTCGTCAATTGTCAAAACATCGATGAAGCTCTCGATTTAAGGCACCATTGGAGCCTATAACACCCCTTGCCAATGGCCTTTATGGGGAACCGCGGAGAGTACCACGTATGCAGATGCGTTGGGGACTTTTCCCGTCCAAGTCCCCGCAAGAGTAGTAAAACGGCGCGCGGGTGGGTAGTGAATAAATTTGTCGATTCCGCGGTGGACAGGCGCCCCGAGACCAGCTGGCTTTTCATGACTATCCCCTCCCTTCCCTCCATTTCCCGCCTTTTGCCTCTTCCCGCGTCGACGGTGCTGCCCTCCCCCGGAGAGACCACCGGGTCGATGTTTTCGCGGCGCGTGAAGCGTTGCCAGCCGGCCAGGCCATTCGTCAGGAGAGGAGGTGGATGGATGTGTGGGTCTAAAGGTGCGAGGAGAGGATATGGGAGTAAATAAGCGGAGGAGAGTGGGTGGGAGGAGTTTATAAAAGGGGTAGAGATGTGTAACGAACTCACGCACGTCCGCTACACTCGCGATCTTCGGTTTTTACTGTTAACGTTCTCACACGAACAACTGTAAAGGAGTCGACCAATTCTTTAAATAATATCGGGATCAAGAAGACACATATCTTCCTCTCGATCTGCCGCTTTTTTCTTACTACTTTCTAATTACTTTACTTCCTTCTGTAGTAGACGACTCTGACCTCACAGGTAATATATAAAGGAGGAATACTCGGCTTCTACACGTTGGAAATCATCTTGAAATTTCAACTTTGGTAGACCCTGCGCTACATTTGCCTTGATTTTGAATGCATTAATAAATCTGAGAAAATTAAAACACAAAATTTTCGAATGTGAATCCTCCAAGTAAATCTCCAAAAAAGATCGATCGATTGTGAGGTAGGCAACTTAATAAAATACGGTAATTCAGAATTAGCCTTCTCCCGTCTTTAACTTTGATAATACCTAGTAATTTAAAATTGTTTCACCCATCAAGGCTGTAACGCGTAGGGATATCATGGAGTTCAAACTTCTCCCCATAAAATTTGGGAAGATGCAATCTTAGGTTCCCCCGCATCAAGTGGACTCTCCGATATGCATTATTCTCTCCAAACCCCCTTGCCCCACCCAAAGCGTTTCTGGCTCGCAGTCTTTGTCTTCTGTAAGACTGCACGAAAATAATTTCATGCCTTAAAATTATTCCGCGATCCCACTTTGTACAGTTTCAGTTAGTTAAATTTGAAAGAGAAATTTACTTTCATCACTAATTGTGACATATTTAAAAATTGGCATTTCTAAAAAAGTGGTTAAGTTGACTTAAATGACGACGAAATTTTATATTAATTTTAATTAATTAATCACACGATTTTTTTCATTCGCGGAAGAAATGCGGTTCGTCTATCCAGTTCTGACAGAATTTTAGTAATTTTATTCCCGTTTTTATTTAACACCGGATTCTTAATTCTAATCGCAACCTTAAGGGAGGTTCTAACATTATGTGTGTACTTGCCCTTGTGGCCCATTAAGGCAGAAGCTACCACTATAAACCTCAGTAAAATATCCCGTAAAAGAAATTATCCTCTGATGGCGTGGTATTCTGCGCATTGTCTCTGAAAGCTTAATGCTCGTAGTTAGTTGCCGCGGTAATGCTAATTTTTGTCGTTGAAAGTAACGTAAATTTCTTCACCATTGAAACTTCACCACCTTCCTCTGCTGCGTTAGGAACTGGTACATTTCCTTCGAAATAATTTAAGCGATATTGTTCGTAATAATTATAAAATATCATATTTCCATTTCTCATAATTTTTCCAATACAGATATCATTGATGTAACCTGAGGAAACGAATTAAATTCAAAGTTCGAGTTTATCCTACTATCCCACTTCCTTCTACATATCTTCTAAGCCTTTCCTGTTAAGTCTTCTACCAATTTTGCACGAAGGAAAGTTCGTGAAATGCATCGTATACACTTTTAATTGCGGTCCCTATGCTATTCGAATGTGGGTGGTTTTTTTCTCCGATTAGGATGATCCTTTTTCTCATGACTGTCATCGATGATTTCGCTGTGTAGCTCAGAGAAACCAATCGTGTCTTCATAGGCGCCGACTCCATGGGGCCTGAGGGGGCTCGAGCCCCCTCAATAATTCGTTTGGGGGGGCGGAGCCCCCCCAATAATTCAAGAAATTAATTAAGTTATATTATGCAGTGGCGCCGACTCCATGGGGCCTGAAGGGTCCCGAGCCCCCTCAAAAATTCGTTATGGGTGTGAGGAAATAATATGTCAGGCTTGTCGATTTTCCCCGGAGTGTTCAGATATCGAGATTCGAGTTATCAGTGTTCTAATGTTGATCATATGACTCTTCTAAAATGCTTAAAAATCTTAAAACTCACTACTTATAAAATTTCCCAGGGCAAGATCCCCGGTTAGGGCCCCCCCACTATTTTTTGTAAGTCGGCGTGTCTTCAATGATTGCCGTCGATGACAAGTTGGTCATTCCCCGCGCACTTCACCCTTGCCATAATAGCCCCATACGTCTCTTGTGTTGGTATAAGCTGTTTCCACGGAAGCGGAAGACTTTTGGTTTGTTCGAGGAGGTGGGGTATATGATGGAGCGGAAAATAAGGGAAAGGGGTGGGGGAAGGTGGGGTAGGAGTGGTGTGAGGTGAGGGTGCTAAGGTCCTGGAGAGTAGGGTGGGGTGACTACGTCTTTTTAAGCGTGGGTCGAGGGGGAGGAGGGAAAACAAAAGCCGCGAGATAAGCGGTCAAAGACCCCGCGACGCCCATTTCCCCCCCCCCCCCCTACACCCCTCCCTACCCCCTTCCCTCCTCTCCCATCTACCCCCACCACCCTATATAACACTCACACCCTTCGCGGCGAGATAATGAGAGTGAAAAATGACAAATGTCGGTGCGTGATCCGGTGCTGTGGTTTTATTTTTTTTCTGATGCGTGTGAGAAACAGTGGCGAATATCACGGAAGCAGCCGAAATTTGCGTTTCGCGTCCCGCCTTTTTTTTCGGAGGGAAAATTCGATTCGCGCGCTCCCCTCTACACTCTCTACATTCCCTTTCATTCTCTCGGTTCATTCCCTCGCTGCGTAGAATGTCGCTCGAAGGTTATGTTTACTTCCGCGGTGTGAGGTCGGGAGTTCTTGATCGAGCTTTTCGTCACCCGACTGGTGCGGCGTTCATGGAATAAAGTGGTGACAAATGAAATATCACTGTCGCCGACGGCACAATATTGCTGCATTGATATTTTGAACGACTTTTTTTTTAAGAATTTGATTTAGTTTTGTGCGAAGTTCCTTGTTTTCTACGCACATTTTGCTGTAAAGTGAAGTACAACCATGGCGTAGTCAACAATATAAACCCTAAAGCTCCAAAAATAGTCTTTGAATTCACCGGGATACGAACCCAGAGCTTCTAAAAATTTTCACCTTAAAATTCTTAACATTTGAAAGTACAGGTATGCAATATTTTGCGGTGTTGTTTGTTATTTTACGGATTTCTGCTCTGAAATCAACGAAAACCATAGCGTAGTCGGTTTTTTCCTGCAGTATAAACCCTAAAGGAAGAGAAATTCTCCAAAAAATTCTTTGAATTGACCAGGATACGAACCCTGAACGCCTAATAATTTTTACCCTTAATTTCTTCATTTTTGAAAGTGTATCTCTGCAATCGTGTCTGCGTGTAAAGCCACTTATTAATGTAGTTTTCTATAATAATACTATCTGTGGAGATATTTTGCCCGAAATAATGCATATTTATACCATTTTCTTATATAATGTTGATTTATCAGTCATAAATAAACACACTCCTTGCAGGTAAAACAGTCTTAATTCATGAATAAACGTCACGAAGTAATTTCAAACTAGAGCTCAATTTGAGCTATGTAACTTCGAAAAAAGTATGACCTCAACTCGTCAAATAATCTTGCACTCGTCTCAGCTCGGAAGAGTGAGCAGGAAACTTATAATTGCTTCCGCAACGCGGTCTATTAATATGACCATTCCATTCACAGCTGCTTACGGTCGGTTAATGGGTACTCCTCAAGCTATGGGGACGATATCTGGTATAGTTTTTAATTTGGAGAGGTCCTTAGTAATGTTAACATCTTGACAAGGCTAATGATGATAGCTGTATTGATCATTCTAATCCTGGCCCCTGTTCTTAATCCGTTGACCTTATCATGTCTTTCGATCTGATATCCCATCCCTCCACACCATTTAACTTCCCTCTTGAATTCCTTCTATAGCTGCGCGCAGGATATCAGCTGTGCCTGAAATCGAATTCCTTATCTCAATTGATTGCACTGTTTGTGTCGATCAAATGTATTTGCCCTACATAGTGGCTCTATCGGAAAAGTTTTCCACTTCAGTGCTGCTTAACTTGTGCATGAATTTATAGCTTACACTTATGACCCGTTAGGGTGATGTGTATATAAAATAAGATGTTTGTGTTCATTGGGGAAATAAGGAGGTGTTTAAATTTACAAATTCAGTCGTGGTTTATGCTACTATCTGAAGTAGGTTATTGCGCATACTTGGGCAGTGTAACTTCAGTCGTGACGTCAAGTGAATTACAGTTGTGACTATTTACGTACAGTACGTACTACGTATTACTATCTACGTACTGAGACAGTTTGATCTGATGCTTGATATAAATAATGGAAAATATTCATTTTGTGCAGTGATAAGGATTGCCTTAGGGAATTGAATTTATTGTATTAATTTAATACATTGAAAGCCTCCTTTTTTATAGTGTTAGGCCTTAATAAATATCTGTGCATGATTAAAAATTCGTTGTATCATTTAAATATTAAATCGCTGTGCATTTTCATTCCAACATTTGTTTAGTAAATTTTAGACGCATTCTTCCTTGAATTCGTAGACCTAGTACTTAATTAATTTGTTTATTTCGATAATTTCCACTAATAAATTTTATTTCATTCTATTTTCAGGTAAGTGTTTTTGATGGACCTTCACTTGTCATATTCAGTGCTGTAAAGATGGTAAAAACCGTGAGTAAAATATAAATATACCAACGAAAAGGTAAACTAAGTATATTGTGGTAAATTAAAAGGATTGCAATGTCTCTTCTCCACTGAAATTTTGCCTTCGCCGAAGAATTCTGTTATGTTTTGGACGGATGTATGACAGCTGTTATAAGCGAAAGGTAGTTTAGTTGGCAATTTTTGTGCTATATTTTCTCATTTTTCTAAGATATCTGTTGAAGAAATTGTGCGTGAAACAATGAGGTCTCGAATTCAACCCTAGTAATCAAATTATTTCAAAGTGATTCGGAATATTGCTTGAAGTAACGCACCCGAAATTGCCTCAAGGTAGAAACCGCAGCGAAAATTTTCTTTCATTTCTTCTAAAAATAACTTCGTCTGAAGACTAGCAAGCGCTCTTTCCACATTTTTCTATAACGATAATTTTCTTAATAATAACGCTTTCCCACTCACTCATGCCTACGTTATGCTTTTAAGCACTGAGGGAGAGGATTTTTTTTGCTAGCTGTCAACTTCGTGGATATTTGAGGCAGTTTATCTAGAAAAAACAGCAGTTGAAAAGGTGGCAAGTTTACTTATCTGTTTCCATACCGCCGAAAACAGCTCACATTGGCCTTTAAAATCGGGGTTTTCAATAAGATAACTTTCATAGGCACACAAATAACCATAAGTTTGTTCATAGCAAACATGTCCTGGATAGGGGCAAGCCAGGCGGGACTAAAACCCGCGACCTCTTATTTGGTAGGCGAGGCTCAAGCCCTCCGCCCACAAGGCTGGCAAATGTAGTAATTGCATTCTAAAATAGACGTGGGCACTCATGACAAAAATATCGCAGTATCACATTGCATATCGTCGCATTAAATGTAAAACCTGGTAAATTAAAAATATAAAAAATTACGGTATCAACAAAAAAAAATTTTTTTCTTCTCATGCAACTTTTTTATTCAATTTATGGTTTTTTATTTAATGTTAAATAACTTTTGGTTTTTAAATTCATGTCAATACAATTTTCAGAAATTTTTTGAGCTATATTTTAAGACATACGAGGTTTTACAACTAATGGCACAAAAATCTGATTCTAATGAAATTTTGGATTTACAAGTTTTTACATTTATGGTGACGATATTTCATCAGCGCATTCTCACCGATAGGAAGGCGTTCGAAAAATATCCTAGCAACACTTCAACATGATCCCCTGAGGACTATGACGATAAGCGCTTGACATATCTTTGACTACGGCGCGTGAGGAACGGATTCAAAATTTCGTGGAGAGGTAAGAATAAAAAAAAAATGACATAAACTGGCGTGACGCAATTTGCTAATGACTTCCGAATCGTTATTTTTTCTCTCCCACTCTCTCCACCACTTTATTATTTTTCCCTCTCTCTCTCTCCTTCTTCCTCTCTTGGATGTGAAGAGGGAGGCGGTGAGTGGGTGGAAACTTAGGGTAAAAGTGAAAGGAGAGAAAACAAGGGGCGAGAATGGAAAAAACTTGGTGGATGCTTTGGTGGGTTTGTCGGGAGTTGAGGATGACGATTGTGGAGGTGGAATTTAAAAGGGACCAATGGCGTTGCATGAGGGAGAAATCTACATCTACGTACATACTAGCTCGCAGACAGTCTCAAATGATTGATTGCATGTTTTTCTTTTTCCGTTTTTATATATTTTTCGTTCACTGTAAAGAAAGAATACAATTAGTCACACAATAATTTATTTGTTAGTTATTAAAAAATAATTGTGAAACAAGCTAAGTTTTAATCTGTATTAACATTTATTGATCAAAAGATGTTATATTCATATTTATTTATTATGTAATCTGTTATAATATTTAATAATTAAATTATTAATTAATATTGTGGGACTAGCAAAGTTTTATTCTTTCTTGATAGGTATGAAGTTCAATCTAGTAACGTCTCAAACCATTGCATTTTTTGTTCATATTGCATTTTCTCTACTATATATTTTCTTTCCTTTTCTTCATTTTATCGGTTTTCAGCATTGCTTTATCTGTGTTTTCTGTTTTTTTCCATTGCATTGCTAGGTATTAACTTGGGTAAACCAATCCATATTAACACCCGACCGAGTGATCAAATATTATCAATATTTTTAATGACAATAATACTTTATCATAATCACTTAGGTGCAACAAATTTCAAATGCTTTCACTATTTTATCCACTTTCAAATACTTTTCTGGTGCCATATAATATCAGCAACTTGTGACACAGTGTCCTTTCTTCGTTCGGAACCAATTCTTAGTCCAGTTATGAAATTTCAGTGAGTGGCGTCGGCATTGATTGAATGACATGGAATTTCATAGTCTTTGTCGGCGTATACGTTACAGATTCGTTTTCCGTTACGCAACCCGTGAGCCCTCTGGCGAGCCGCATTGCAACCGTTCCATGATACGTAGCGATAGGCATCTTTGACGCCGCAACTGTTTCCCGGCACCCGTTAGTGTGAAGTTCGTTAAAATTCCGGTCTGTTCGCTGAAGACTTTAGATTACATCCAATTTCTCTGACGTGGATTCCGTAGTCTTCACACATCCTTGCTTGAAATGTCATACGGATCGGATTGTTGTTTGACGACTAATACGATGTTTAATTGGAGTGGTTTCGGAGGATTGTCTCATATTCCTGGTGAAATGACATTTACTCAATACCTATCTCGGTCTTATTTGATCAACAATTGAATTAATATTCACCGTCCAGGATGAGAGTAATAAATGACTGCGATAAGATTTTTTAGGGAAACATCCAACCTGTTTTCCATCTTAATCAGCTTTGTAACCGATCCATTTGGCTTTACTAGCTCGAAAATTTATCTACCGTGACTAAAATATGTTAATATTGAACTTTGTGCCCTACAATTCATTTCAGTGAATTTCTAGGTCGGTTATCTATTTATGTTGAATATACGCATGTTGTGAATATTATTATTAATGGAACGCGAACTTAATTTAATATTTCATGAGTAAATTTTCAAAGTAAATTGTATGCTCTAATATTTTAGTACTTTCATGCGACCGACGGAGTGATCAAGAATCATACTACCATGTGGAGGGTATATTCTAGTTTCAATCTCCGTCCGCCAGATGGGGCTAATGTCTTGGTTTCCTCGGAGAATTTCCATAAGCGTAGGCTAAGCTAGGCTAGGAGCGGGATATCCATCCACCCACCTTCCCACAGAAGCACAAATGGCCTCATCGGTCGTCTCATTAGAATATCACATACTGCCGTAGTTTGATGCTCAAATCATGATATAACTTCAGTTTCGTCGAGTCAGACCGTAGATTGAAAAATAGACTAAACCTCTTAGTTAAATATTTGAGCAGTGTCTTACCTAACGAAGTTAGCCATTTATTTCGAACGCCAACATACTACGGAAGATCAGATCATATAAAATAAGAGGGATAGACCGTAGAACAGATAGATTCAGAATGCCTTTTTTTCCACGATCAATAAGAGATTATAACGGCAGCGTTAGAACTCACAAATAGCTTAGATGACATGTAGAGTATCCTACTAACTTATTCATAACTTAATGCATGTTTCTGACTTTTATTATTATTTCTAACAGCATGTGGCAGTACAATTTGTTAGTATGCGGGACGTTTTTTGCACCGTGTGATGTGCATGTGGGAGTCCTAATGTATGCTTCATGCTGTTGATTGATCACCCCCTGCCAAACACCCTAGAGGTGGCACGCAGGGTATTATGTAGATGTAGATGAGTCACGGCCCTCTTGTTAATGTTGGTGAACTTTTTACCATGCCAAACTTTAAATCGAGTCCTGCGGGGTCGTATCTCGGTCTAACGAAATGACTTCTTTGTCAGCGAAAATGTTCCCTTGGTGTTTATACCTTTGCATCTGGGCGTGTAAGCGCGAATATAGTCACTTGTTCATGCAGCGCTCCGTAATGAATGCGCAAGTATTAAGCTAATACCCATCGGCATTTTATCCGCTTGGAAATCCGATATTTTCGAGTCTTCCCCTCTCTTCTACGCATGGAAGAGCCTAATCGTTGACTGCGAATTTCTGGGGGCCGGAGCAACGACCGACCTTGGAAACACAGGGGTCAGGTTCATGAGGGGTTGCAGCTGAGGCAACAGGGGGCGCTAACCTCGCCCATTGAATATTTCGTGGTGGTGGAGAGCACGTGGTAGGTAGGCGTTGGTGGAGTGGGGTTCCGAAGCGACGGAAAATATTTCTCCCACCCACCACTGACGTCGCCACCGCCGAATATCACGGTCTCCAGGGGGGGAGGACAATTATTAAGGAAGAGTGTGGGGGTTACGAATGCAAGGATTTCAGCAAAGGGTGGGTTTATAGACGCCGTTAGACGTCGGGGAGGTAGCTAATGTTATGATAATTTTTTTAACATAAATGCTTTTGAAGGTATGAATTAAAAAGTTGACTTTCTACGCAGTCAAGAGAAATAGCTCATTGATATAAAATCAAATTTTCGAATTCGTGGTGAGGACATCGTTGGACTGAACAGGGTTCTTCATCAGGGTTCTAACTGGATATCTCAGTTTTCGGCTATGCATGACAGCATTAGCGATAGTTAATATACGAGTATAACAATAAATATATAAATTGAATCCTAGTCAAGTTAAATTATTCTTTTTGATGAAAATACCCTCCTTTGATATTTATAGTTCAGTATTGAACTTGCAATTTTCTACGGTTATAAAATTTATTCCAATCGGTGCGACTGCTTATTTCAATATGGAAAAATTCCACTATACCACGCTTGGATCTTCGGATCTTATAGTCCATTAGACACTCCCTTTATGATATTCATCCGTTCGGAAGGACAGTTCGTTAAGCAAATAGAGTACATAAACTCTGCTGTGTTAAAAATGTGCTTAGTTTCCAAACAAATAACGTCAAGGATCATTTATTGTGCGATTGTAAGCAAAATCGGCGAAATTTTTAACTTTACAAAGCAAGTGCAAAACAGTTCGTACCGAATCCAAAAATACAAGTCAGAATCATTGTAAAATGGGGGTTTAATGTCCAATCTATATCGCATGCTTTATTAATTGTATATAAACCCCGTTTTTAAGTTTACTTACCGTGATAAACCGAATTTTTTAGAACACCACAATTTAACCTGACAAATCCAAAGTTAGTGCGAATCATCATAAAGCGGCGGATTATTGCACTATCTTTATCATATGCAATATGAATCATGTATAAACTTATTTTTACCACGTTTTATTTTGCTCGCTTTCCTGTTTGTCCGCCCAGGAAAATATTGCTACTCAAATTTCGACCACTTCTCGATTACCTAGAGCGCTGAAGTTTACTGGATAGATCAGAACTTGATGACAATGCAATTTTCTTACTCTTTTACCACGATGTGAACAGTATTTCGTGTTATATTTAGGAATAAATATCAAATCTGGAGTTCCAAAAATGGTCACCAAAATGCAGGCGCTGCAATCATTATAGCTGCATTTTTAGTGACTTTAGAACGTAACTACAATAACTTACGCCGCAGTCAGTGGCACCGACTCCATGGGGCCGGATGGGGCCCGAGCCCCCTCAAAAATTTGTTATGGGTGTGAGGAAAAAATATACGTCAGGCTTGTCGATTTTCCCCGGAGTGTCCAGATACCGAGATTCGAGTTATCAGGGTTCTAATGTTGATCGTATGACTCTTCTAAAATGCTGAAAAAACTTAAAACTCACTACTTATAAAATTTCCCTGGCCAAGATCCCCGGTTTGGGCCCCCCCAATATTTTTTGTAAGCCGGCATCCCTGGCCGTAGTCTAGTTGTTGTAAAGGCCGTTTTTCACGGTACACGGAATTGCGCAATCTGACGTACGTGCGAAGACGCAATCAAAATTGCGTCGTGTAAAGCGGAGAATTGCTAGAACACATGCGAGAATGCGTGAATGCGAGACGGCAAAATAGCCCCTGTTCTAATTTCGTTCATGCATTCGCGCAATTCCACGCCATTTTAGAAATAAATGCAGCTCTAAACTGCGCAATTCCGTGCCCCGTGTAAAACGGCCTTAAAATGCGACTGCTGTCAGGGGGGGGGGGTCTCGGTTCGAGAATTTCAAAAAGCATTTTTTTTTATTTTAGTGATCATGATGAACAAAATTTTGCAGTAGGCCTCTCCTTTCCGTAGTCGTTTCCTGGCTACGCCGCTGGGTGCGTGGCGGGGATTTTTGGATAGAAACGGGTGGGAAGAGCGGCCATAGGAGATGGGTCGGAGGGGGTCTAGGTTTGGATAGAATGATTGATTAATGATGTTCCACTCCGCAGACGGTGACACGACGTGGTTTCTGCCCGAACCCACCCCTCATTCCCCTTCCTCTCTCCTTCATTGTCCCTTTATCGATCTTCCCCACTCCCTTTCTTTTCCTCTCTCCTTTGCGCCTTCCGTTCGCTTAAAAGTGAGGATCCCTCTCCCAAGTCCTCCTCCCCTTTGCCCTTCTCTTCTCCAACACCCTCCAGGAACTCTTCCTCGTATTATCTCGCATTTCGGGCGGCTTGCCTTTTGGTTCTCGGCGATGAAATGTCATGTAGCGTCCTCAGGTTTCCAAGTTGTTTCATTAATTTCAGCCCTTCCTCTCTCGCTGTTCACCTTTGTCAGATGTTCGAACATGTTTTCGGAATCCATCTAGTGACGAAGGGTCAAATTAGCGACTATTTTTCGTAATACATATGTATAATTAGTATAAAAAATTATTTTTAACGATTAAAAATTATCAAATCAAGTTGAAAAAATTATAAACTTCCGTGACGTCAAGATCCCTAAAATGATATATGTATTATAATATATTATATAGCATGCAATATATATAATACTTCATTCATTCGCACGACGCCTTTAGCGCAAGCATACAAATAAATTCATAGATGCTGTGGCAGATGGAAAAAGCCAGAAATAAGAGGGTAAAAATGCGGGACTCGAATCCTGAACCTCCCAGTTGCCATCCAGGTGCTCAACCAGTTGGGCCGCCAGGACGCTTAGATTTACCATGTTTCCAGTGGGGGTTTATACACAGAAAACTCCCTTTGCTTTTGGCACCGTTTAGCACTGTTGTCGTTGTCATTTTTCTATTACATGTTCCTATCTCTTTCTTTCGTCACCTATGAATTCATTTGTAAATTATGTATAAAATATTTAATATATAAATATACTGTATTTATATATATTATTTTATATAATATACATAAACAAATATATATTCTCCTTAGACAGGTATTCAATTATGTTTTCGGTATCCATCAAGTTGAGCAGAGTCAATTTAATGGCTATTTTTTCTGGATTATTATTTTTATTAATAAAGTATTCTACCGATTGTGGTAGGTTTCCATGGAGTACTTAAGAAGAATTCTGGGAGCCTCCCTTTCCTTCAAGCACTTTCCTCTTCAATTCACAATAAGGCCTACTCCCCTTCATGTTATCTAAAAATCTTAAGTATTCTTTTTCTACCTCTCCCTCGTTTACCTAACATTCTACCATCTAACACTGTTTTCAACATTCCCTCCCCGCTAAGTACTCGCTCCATCCATACCTTCTGTCTCCTCCGCATCTCACCTAAAAGCATGCACTATGACTTGGTATGTGCCCGAGACTTGAGGTCAAAGTGCAAATTTCTCATAATACCACGTGCGAAAAAAGCCATGATCAATTTAAATAAAGTAACGAATATTTTAACTATTTTTAACGATATCGGAACTTACACAAGGATATCTCGTGTGGAGGATAGTGATGTCTCTTTGTTATCGCTTTATTTTTCCTGGAGGTTGGGTTTGGTTTTCTTACTTTATCATAACTGTTCATATCCGTCCTAAGACAACCTCAAAAGAGATATGCATGTTTGTCCTTGAGAGTTTGCTGCGCATTTTTTGCATTATTGGCTTTGAACCCTCAGAGTAAATGTATACAAGTGCAATATTCGGATTTTTAGCACATGACCTTTGTTTTTAATGGCAAAATCCCTGATCACGTGATGTGTGACAGGCCACATTGGTTGACTACGGCGATATTGTTATTTTTCGTGTTCAGAATTAATTTTTTTCCCTTTAAGATTAATGACGCAAAAAAAACGAGGAGAAATTAGAATTTCAATGAAATATAGTCGTCATTTCAATTGCCTCATTTCCAATTTTTTTCCATTTTCCGTTATAATAATGCCGAATGTTGGGGGTTTCAATATTGGCCTCAGAATTTGGTAACCTCGCAGCCACCTGGAGACCTCTTGTTGACATTTATCAGTGATGTATCTACCATACGTTTTCAAGTAAGGATTAGGCCTAAGGGAATACCTATCCGAGGCCCTAGTCTGTTCCTTGAAAACTTTGTGTTGCCACTTCTAGCGAATTATAGTCGGGTGTTCAAATACTATGACAATACTACGATGGGTGCAGTGAGCAGTGGCGCAGCGAGAGGGTGGTTCTGGGGGATAACCCCCCCCCCCCAAAGCTGAGAGAAATTTTTAAGTTAAATCCATTTTACGTAATTGGATTCATATTACTCATAGAATAGTGCAAGAATTAAGAAGTATTTGCACTCGCAGGAATGTCACTGAAAAGTTAAGAAGTTATCAGACTATACCATCACGAATAAAAATATCAGTTATAGCTATGGCTTGATTCGCCTTGAAATTCGGATCACTTTGTCATCAGCGACGTGAGTGGCGACTTTATGAAACCCATTTAAATGAGCGGTGGTAAAAGCACAAACTAGTGGTCGGCTATTGTGATATCCGTGCATTATGCAATATATGCCTTTTCGGGATTTTCCCCGAGTTTTCGTCAAACTGCGTTTCAGAGTTTTAAAAAAAAAATGCCTTCTCCCAAGACGGGAATCGGAAACCGTATGAATGGCGGACCTCCCCTCTGTGATCGTTGTATATGACCTCCGTTCCCTGAGCATATCTGTTATGCCCTTGCGTCGTTGGCTCGCCCAACTTCCCGCCTGCATTCGTCTTCCAAGTAGCGGGAAATGTGCTTTGCTCTGGACTGGCGGTTGGCCGATTCGGTCGTTCGAAAAAATGACGGTAGGTCAGTGTAGGGTAATATGCGTACGATTCTGTTCAAAGGCGGATATGCCGATCTGACCACAATGCGTTTCGGGAAGCGGCGATAAAGTTGGTCGTATTTGTCATTGTAATGTAGCGTATAAATTTATATCTTTTATATCCCAGTACTTATTCTTGACCAAGTTTTTACCCTTAGGATCGTTACTTTTCGTCTGAACCGCCCAGAATTTAGTTAAAATATTAACTGACGTAAATATTTTATTTTTGCCGTACAAGTTTCGTTTTAAGTTTTCTTGGATTTTACACTATTACTTATACCACTTATTTTCAAATTATTTTCAAAGTGAATTTAGTTTCGTTTTATACCATAATTACTGTGCCAAAAAAGTATCAGGTACATGTTACCATGCAAGCCACCTACTGAGGCGTTGGTTCGGGGGAACTCCTTGTAATAGACCTTTCTCATATTTTTTTCTAAATTCTTACTCATTCATTGAATTGAAATGTTTACCTTATGGTATTTATTCTGCATAATACAACAGGACAGTGCTTTCTCTAATTTACGGCTAAAAATTACTAGTCGGGTAATCGCAATCCTTTACAGCCTTGGAATACCTTGTCGTGAACTACCTTTGTCTGATTCCTACGTTGTGGACCTCGTTGGTTCAAATAGAAGCATGCATTACTTCTCACACGAACGTACTTAACTGGGGATCATTAGAAAGAAAGTGTTTTTGGACAAGATACGGGGTCATCCATTATAACCTCTAGTAATCAGTAAACCATCGAGGGAGATCATTGGCGAAAATCAACACCATTGTGATGAAATCGCTCAATTTTCATCGCTGTAGGGGAAGATTTTACGCTTCATCGTGGAAAATTCCATGAAATTTAGACTCTATTTACCCTCATACAAGTTATTCAAGCGTTATTATGTATCCCCACAGGTTAAGTAAAGACTTGAGTTTACTCAAAGTTGGATGCATATTTAAAAAAAGACCGCTCAGGATCTGCATTCGTTTACTCAACTTACCTCATCTCATACCGATGCATAGTTTCACCGTGCGGAAGAGAATTTCCTAGAAATTTATACATTTTTCATGAGGCGAGCATCATGAGGGAATATTCCGCTTGTTTGCAACTTCTAAAGATGGGGTTTTCTCTTGAAATTTGAACAAAAAATAAGTATTCTCCAGCATCATTCGCAGTTATTGTTTTTTTCAATGTGTAAGAATGCAAGTTCGAGATGTGAGTGTGGAAAAGAATGGAGAAGGTGAAGTGGACGGAGAGGAAGTGGAGCGAAGAAGTGCTGGACATGGTGGGTGGGGAGAGACATCTTTTAGATGAGGTACGGAGGAGACAGAAGGAGCGAGTACTCAGCGGGGAGGGGATGTTGAAAACAGTGTTAGAGGGTAGAATGTTTGGTGAACTAGGAGAGGTGGGAAGAGAATAGCATTTTTAGATGGGATGAAAGAGGTAAGCCTTATTCTGAATTGAAAAGGGAAGTTCTTGAAGATAGGCGATTTTTCCCAGAATGCCTCTCAAGTACTCCGCGGAAACCTACCTTAATCGTTAGAAAACTATAATAATAATAATAATAATAATAATAATAATAATAATAATCGCCAAGTACTTAGATAAACAAAAACAGCAGCTCATGGTCACCAGCTCTAGACTAAAGAGATACTTACAGAGCTACAAAAGAAGATCAGATAATAGCTCATTTCATAACAATGAAAAAATTTTTTATCAGAAATTAATTAAAGCAAATGAAAAAATTTTGGAGCACCCAAACATTGCTGACCTAGAATCCCATTGGGCGAGTATATGGGCTGACGATGCTGATCTAAGGATAGAAGGGGCAAGTTGGATTATAGAAGAGAGAAATAGGATGAAAGAAGTTGAAGAAATGGGTGCAATACAAATTACAGAAAATGATGTATCGGAGAGTGTAAGAAACACACAAAGTTGGAAAGCACCAGGGGCAGATAAAATCCAGAATTATTGGTATAAAAAATTCACATCCATCCACAAAAGTCTAGCGTTTGGTCTAAACGAGATCCTTAAAAACCCAGAATCCTCACCAAACTTCCTCACACAAGGAATAACATACCTAAAACCGAAATCCGATAATACAATGGACCCAAATAAATATAGACCAATTACATGTCTACCCACAATCTATAAAATACTATCATCAATTTTGGCAAAAAAGATTTACAAGCATATCGAGACACATGACATCTTGTCGGAGGAACAAAAGGGATGTAGAAAGAAATCACAAGGCTGTAAAGAGCAATTGATAATCGACAGTGTAATTATGAACACTGCGAAAAAGGCCAAGAGAAATCTATTGATAGCATACATAGACTACCAAAAGGCATACGATTCGGTTCCACATTATTGGCTAAAAGAAATCTTAAAAATTTACAAAATAGATATTTCAATTGTGGAGTTTCTAAACGCAGTAATGAGCAAGTGGCAAACTCAGTTGGTATTGAATACCTCTCAAGGTCAAATTCAAAGTAGTATTATCCGAATAAAAAAAGGAATATTTCAAGGGGATTCACTGAGCCCATTATGGTTCTGCCTAGCTGTCAACCCATTATCAAATATATTAAATTCAACAAAATATGGATTCAAATTAAAAATTGATAGAAATCAGACACATATGATTAATCATCTGTTCTACATGGATGATCTAAAGCTATATGCCCACAATCAGAAGGAGTTAAATTATATGTTGAAATTAACGGAGAGCTTTAGTAATGACATATGTATGAAGTTTGGAATAGATAAATGCAGAAAATTAGAAATTAATAAAGGGAGATACGTTAAAGGGCAAGATATTCTTTTAGATAGCGGAAAAATCGAAAACATGGAAGAACATGAAAAATATAAATATCTCGGCATACTGCAGAACACTCAAATCCCACAGAAAGAAATTAAGGAAAAAGTCACAAGAGAATATAAAAATAGGCTTCAACTTATACTTAAAACGCAGTTAAATAGCAGGAATACAACAAAAGCCATAAATACATTTGCTGTTCCAACTTTAACGTATACATTTGGTGTAATTCATTGGACTAATACGGATTTGGAAGACCTAGATAGATTGACAAGGAAAGCATTAACAAATTACAAATCACATCATCCAAATGCTGCTGTCGAAAGGTTATACATTAAAAGAAAAAATGGTGGTAGAGGTTTAATACGCATTAAGAGCCTACATTACAGAATTATAGATAAATTTCGAAATTACTTTTTCCAGAAAGGCGAGACGACTAACCTCTATAAGTCAGTCGTAAAAAATGATGATAAAGCAACACCACTCCAGCTTAATGTCAGAGACAAATCAATAGATGAAGAAAAAATAGAGGAGCTAGAAGACACATGGAGAAGCAAGCAAGTACATGGCATACATCACAAATTTCTTCATCAGGAATGCGTAGACACCTCACTATCAAATGCCTGGTTACAAAGAGGTGAGCTATATAAGGAAACGGAGGGGACAATGGTAGCCATTCAGGACAGAGTAATTGGTACGAAGAATTATAGGAAATATATAATCAAAGACGGAAGCGTATTAAATGACTTATGTCGCAAATGTAATGCAAAGAGTGAGACGATAGAACACATAATTAGCGAATGTACGAATCTAGTAGGTAATGAATACACCAAAAGACACAATAATGTATGCAAAATTATTTATTTAGAAATAGCGTATGTTACCGGATTAAAAGTGGATCATGAACCATATTACCTTTTCACCCCTGTTACATTGCTAGAAAATGAAAATTACAAATTATACTGGGACAACACAATTTACACAGACAAACCTCTCCAGCATAACAGACCGGACATAATCTGGATTAAAAAAAAAGAAAAGCAGACCTTTATAATTGAAATAGCAGTTCCGGCTGACCACAACCTTAAGAAGAAATACGAGGAAAAGAAACAAAAATATCAAGACCTCGCAAGGCAAATAAAAACTATCTGGAAACAGAACGTGGTCACCATCATCCCCATAGTAATATCATCAACAGGAATAATACATTCATCACTCAATTTTGGAATTGAACAATTAAAAATTAAAAGAAACACAATATATAACATTCAAAAATCTGTAGTACTGGATACATGTAGAACAGTTAGATTGTTTTTAAATGAATTGTAACTTGAGGCAGCGTCTTGGCAAGGCCCGACGCTGGCAGACCTCCAAGTAAATCTTGTGGAATAAAGAATAATAATAATACGTTTGCAAGAGTATCATATGGCGTTCACTCTATTAACCGGTTCCATCGCGTATCTTAGCTCTCTCTCCTCAGTCCCTTGATGACGGGACGGCAAAGCATCACGTGAATCAAGTTGGCAAGGAGGGACGAATGCGATAGCGTAAGAATATCAGTTCATTGACCCGGCGCAAACTCCGAACTGAGGCCGGAAGAAAACTGAATCGCGGGTGAGGCGGAAGGGTGGGCCGGGCTGACTCCCTTTGGGAGGGGAAGTAGGTGCGGGACCGCGAACGTAGAGAGAAATCCCCAAATTCCTTTTCATTCGCTGACACAAGATCCGTTCACGCTAATAGTTCGAAATATTTTTGCCACAGTTAAAGAGTGATCCTTGTCCACAAATGGGAATAAATCAGCCCTAAAAAGAGCCCTTCATCGAGTAGTATTATCGTTATCAAGAGTGTAATCGACAACGACTACACGCGGCCAACGTACGATGCAGAGAAGTAGCGCAGAAGCCAGAGAACTTTATGGTTGACCCTCGGTTGTGAGTTTGTGACGTCATCAACTTACCTCTGAAATGGTCGTCACTCTTCCGTTTCAAAGAGCTCTAGAAGCAGGCGATGGATCAAGGAAAGGAAAAAACCTATAAAAAAACTCGTAAAAATAATAATCTATCGACTAAGAATCTGCAAGACTTCAGGAGGCGGACAATTTAAGCATTTTTTGTCCTGTAAACTTAGGGATGCAACTCTTTAGTTACTGAGCTATGGCAACGCCAACATTTTGTTAGATGCACTTAGCAGTTACCATGAAAACATTGAGTAATGTAATGTACTATGATGGAAGGGATCTGAAACTTGTGCTGATACTTTTCAGATATTTTTCGTTCATTTTATGCTATTCACAAAGAGAATGGTAGCTTTTTTTGCTATGGACTCCGAATAATCCTAGACATTTGAACTACCGAGGCGGTTAGCTATAGCAATGGAAGCTTGTCAAAGAGATAAGGAACTGAAAAAGAATGGATTTACCGTAAATTTTGGGTTCACCGCATTTTTTATTCTTAATTGCCATTGTTTAATATTAACTTTGTGTAAATAGTTAGGCCATAGGTTGAGGAAAGCATCGCGGAAGCATTGAAACGCAGAAGTTCTTTAATCGAAGACATGAAATGCGTTTCCACGAAGTTTTGAAAAGATTATTATCGATATGTTGTCGAAAAGGCTCTTTTGTTATTCGGTTATTTTTACGATTTTGTATATACCAATTTGTGGAAATTTTACTCGCTCGATATCACTTGATGCAAACATTTTCATCCATAAACTCTACGGCTGGAGAGGAAAAATTATTTTAATGAAGAGTATTGAGAGTAAACACTTTTTTTATGCAAGAGACGCTCATTGCCATGTGGCACCTTTGTAAATATTGACAGACGGCTGAAGTTCTCATTAATTTTTTCAGCCGTTTCAATGAATCCAGAATTGGAACTGAGAATGCAATGAGTGATAGAAATCGCCTCATTATATGTGGGCTTGGGTGGGCTGGAATTGGTGATGAATCAACAGATTGGGAAAGAAAAGTTATGTGTACTTTGGCTATAGGTGTTGCAGCCACACAGTCCAGTTCATCAAATGAAAATACAATTGGTGAAAAGGTATTGATCAAAGTGATTGAATCCAGAGAGGGTCTTCGGTTGCCTACTAGAATCGAAGTCTCATTTCGGTGTTGCATGCTTTTAGTCTCCCGCATTGGTCGGGTAAATAGCCCGGACTTGTGTTAAATGGAATTGGTACAATCCCTGAGTGCCGATCTATCGTATCGAATCGCGATCGAGTCTGATGGGTAATGGAAATGAATCGTCCAATGGGTTAGTTCCGAGAGCGCTGGCTTAACGAGATGTCGACTGCACGCTGTATCGTCCCTCAACCTCGCGAGTAAATCTTCAAGAATGAATGGGCCACTCAGATATCTCATTTGTGTGGATTTTGGCAAATTAAAATTTAAAGCGGAATGCTATTTTGCAAACATTTTATCTGACATTTAGTTAAATCTAAAAACTCGCGATCGATGGGTTCATATGCTGATTATTTATTGAAATTATTAATTTATGTAGAATATTTTCCTCATGTATCATACTTGCCAAATCAGAAACTTGACGTAATCATGAGATTGAAGGACGACAAGTAGCTTTTCTTGGAATAACAGCTCGAGAGATTTAGTCACCATCTGTCTACATCTGCATAACACCCGGCGAGCCACCTCTAAGGTGTTTGGCAGGGGGTGATACACCACCAGCATGCAGTATGAAAATGGACTCCTACCCACACACGGTCCAAAAAACGTCACGCGTATTAACAAATTATACTATATTATGTCTGTTTGTGACCCAAATGCATAGTAGTAGTGCAGCATTTGCTAATCGTCTGCGAGTCACGTGGCTCAATATGACGTCACCATTGAGACTCTTGAGGTAATATCGAGGCTCCGATATCATTGGAGGGATCCCTGAAGCTACGGCTCTGACCGGACGGAAACAAAATGATCGTGTGATTTAGGCTAGCAAGTTACATCTGCATCTACGTAGTGGCGTTCAAGCCACCACCAGGGTGTGTGGCACGGGGTGATTCCACACAGGGCATGCAGCACTCATCCTAACCTTAATCATACACGCGCTCTCTTGCGGACATAGGCCAAGCAAACAGGACAACGACACACGGTCGGACTAGAAACTAGGAGAGGACATGAACCGTACCAATAAAACAATTGGCTAGTAATAGAAGACGAAAATTTAGCATAGTAGGTAAGTGATTCAGGAATGAGTTCTAAGATGGCAATAAATACAAGCTGATAACATTCCAACAACAATTATTGGTCGAAAAGTATAATTTATTTTCTTCGTAAATCATATAATGTACCCTTGGATATCCGTTCGTCTTTCTGATAGAGATTAGGCTAATACATCATTATTCTATCTAATATAAGTATACATAGACAATTACAGTAAGTTATTAACAATTCAGGCAGGGCCTATTTTGTCTAGTCCGAGTCGCGCTATCCCAGAGCTTAACTATCACAGGTTTAATGGTCCTTTATTGTACGCAAATATAGGTATCATGAGGTAATGTTAGTCATTTTCTGATTAATTTTTAAGTAAGAGGCTGGGCAACGTCTAAAATGTGCGACTCCAGGTTTACGACGCTGACAAATGGGAGAGGAAGGGGTAGGTAGGGTCAGAGGGCAAAAGGTGGCGGGATAGGCCGAGGTGGACCTTCCTTCTCCCCTCCCCTTTCACCCACCCACCTCGCGGTGTTTTCGGCGGGGGGAGGGTGTTAGGAGCGGAGTGGGGGGAGAGAACCGTAAAAAGCTTGAGGAGTGGGGATGGGCTGGGTGAGTACCGGGGACGGACGATAGGGGCGCTGCCGGTCAGCGACCTTCCCCCCCCCCCCCCAAAAAAAACTGTAATATTACTACAGTCCGACCCGCCCATGCGACCACCCATCCTGCGTTGTAAATAGCGTTACTTTGCCTTGAAAAGACTTACCCCTCCCCAAGTCTTCTGAAGCTTTCAATATCACGCGCATTACCCTGAAATATTTCTTGTTACCGCTTGTCGTGTTTGGAATAAGATGTCAACGGATGTTAAAAATTGCACACCTGTTAAAACATAAAATATTATGATTAAACTAAAATATTATGATTATTTTCTGATTCGGGAATAGCATAAGTTACACTTATTTTTTTTTAAATTTGTTCTCGTTATTATGATTTATTATTTGCTTTACCATTTTTTTATTCGTTAAGTTAATAATACCAGAGTTATAGTTATTTATATATTTTTCGATTATCTATCCATATCTAACCTCCCACTTGCATCCATCCCCTCCTAGTAACATCCCTAACAACTCTAATGTATTCGCCCCATCCTCTTGTCAAACTACTTAATCGATTTATCTTTCTCCCGCGACGGTTCGCTCGACCCCTCATGTTCCGTAATGCCTCCAAAAATGCAATTTGTCAGCCGTGATGCTTCGTGTCTAACTAGGATAATAAGCAGACAAGTGTTATTTATTTTCCTCGTAAATCATATTGTGCCTTAAAAAATTCTTTAGTATTTTTGCTTGAGATTAGCCTAATAGCTGATTTTTCTGTCGAATATAAGATGTGTAAATCATCATAAAATCAATCAGTTTCTCAACTCGGAGGATTATTTGAATAGGTTGATGGTGGAGTTTCTTCTGAGCTAGCCGCTAGCATATCAATACAATTATTCTCGCCTTGTGCACCTCTGTGCCTAGAGCACTTCTTCAGTCGGATTTGATCCCGATATCCTTCGAATACTAATCCTTCTATGTTTTAATTCTTCGTTGCTCAGCGTTATTACCACAGGGCGTCCTTGCCCCTCAAAAGATTCTAAATACGATTTTATAAAATTATTCTTTCGATTAAGGTAGGTTGGAGTATTCACGAAATAATCTAACGAACAGAAATATATTAGTTGCTCTCCTCGTTCGTAATACATGTGATTCCATAGAAATCCTTTCAAGAGGGATATTTTTCAACCAAAGTAGTGATCAGTCTGATGAAAAAAGGTTTTATATGATGTTGATGAATATTGTGGTCTTATATTGTTTCATAATGTTTTTATTTACCTCTCCTGGAATCGTTATATACATATATGGTGTTCCGTTCCAATTCCATCTTCCATTGGTCCACAATATGTGGTAGGTGTTTGCATTGCCTGTCAGATTAATTCAAGAATTCGTTCCTTCTTAGAGCAACAGATAGTCTTACTCAGTTTAGGCTGTACATCTTGCCTAAACTTTTCCTCTTTCCATCAAACGTTATTTTCCAGGCACCCGGACATATGCCGCTGGAAGGGTAGGTAGATCGTAGATGGGAATGTAGTTGGCTCACAGTTAGCGAAATGGTTATTTGGACGAAAGCGAGGAATTCCGGCTTGCGGTACCTACACTAGAGTGGACATATATCGAGCGGTCGCTATGGCTCTTTGCAAATTGCTTCAATGGACGTAGATGATATCAATTTCCGGGAATTGGACGTTGTAAAATTTTATGAGTAGACATGGTATTTGCCTCTTTAATGAAAAAATCGATGATGTGATTATACTTTTACGACCTATATTTACTACGCTGTAGTAAATTTATATTGACCATTCTAGGAAGAGTACGGTTTGAATGAAATAGGTTCTTCCCAACTTCTCATTGCATTTCTTCTAAATTTTCCTGTTTCCTCATATCCGAGGCGGTAATTCTATTAAAGCAGCAAATTATTTTCGCCCTGATAAGAAGAATTACTCAGACAGGAAACATGATAATAAATTAACATATTATTTATTCAATCGCGTTTCCTTTTTGACTTAATTCAAGAAATATATCGTAAAAAGAAGTTTTGAAATATTCTATGGCGATATTTTTAGCTGTACTATTCCTGAATGCGTTGTCGGCATAGTGGAAGGGAAAATGAACTTAATCGGTGATAAATACAAATAAAATAAGTGCAAAGAAGAGAAAAACTTGAGCAATCAGTTTTACGATACTATATACCTGTAGAACTCTCTGTCCCAGATTGTGGTAGTAAACGTTGAATAAATCAAATTCAAATGAGACTGACGGAAAAAATTTTGTAATTTTTTGTTATTTCAGATAAATTTATAGTTATTTTTCCATCACTTGCTGAGTTTCCTCAGATGTTGATGGTTGATTTTAATCTCACCTTTAAGTGGGCTTGCCCGCATCAATCTCAAAGTGATGGAGTTTAACGAAAATCGATATAAATGGAGCCATTACGTGACGACTACCAACCCACTTACACATTCTTGTTGTGTTTACATTGGTAGTGGCCTGAGATGAGAGAACCGCTCCACTTTCTCAACATATCAAGGGAATGTAAGTACTCCACGCATCGTCCGCTTAATGGAAGTATAATGTAAGCAAATGAGGAATTCTATACGCGTGTGATTTTGTTCTATATCTTGAAGGCTGTTTGCAGAACCTCTCAGTTGTATATACATGATATCCATGTAGGGCTGAAGTAAAATATAGGGTTCACCTTGAATATAAAAGGTAAAAGAGGATGAAAAGTCATAATATTAAGGAAAGGAAAGCGGTGGTGACGCTGAAAGAAGAAAAAATACCAATAAAAGTAACTAGGTCCAAGCGAGAAGTGGTGGAAAGGACATCCTGGATTAATAATGAAGATATGGACTTTTTTCACTAATTTGTTGAACAGTACTGTCTTGAGAATCACCCAACTGTCGAAACGCGTGGTGTATCACTCAATAAATTTGTGGAAAAATTACATGTCTTTGATATAAAGTCCAGAAATACTAATTCAAATAGGATACAAATGCATTGAATCAAAATTCAGTCATTCCGAAGTGATGGTTTCGGTTGGATCACAAAACTCATAACTTGGGTTGTATCAAAACTAAAAAAGTACTCACTTAAAAAGCACAAACATGCAATTCATCAAAATTCAGACTTATTCTGGAGCTAGCTCTGCCCTCACCTATGGAAACCAACTTTCCGGTTGGGTCAAAAAGAACTAAAAACTCGGCCTGGGTGGAAACTAAAAAAAATGCTTACTGAAAAATGATATACATGCAATTAATCGAAATCGTGACTTATTCTGGAGCGAGCTCTACCCTCACCTACCAACCTTCGGGTTGAATCGATGAGTGAGCATAACAGTCACACCCAAAAACAGCCAATGTAAAGTTGTAGATGCCCCTGCCTAGCTAGTTATGTACTCGCAGTCTCCGAGGCTGCTGAAAAAAAAGTGCCGGTGGGACCCGCTGCCTCTGCC
This sequence comes from Ischnura elegans, assembly GCF_921293095.1. Classification (NCBI taxonomy): domain Eukaryota; kingdom Metazoa; phylum Arthropoda; class Insecta; order Odonata; family Coenagrionidae; genus Ischnura; species Ischnura elegans. The sequence goes on along the minus strand of NC_060254.1, from coordinate 58,737,607 downwards.
GGGGTAATCCAGCCCAACCCTCCCCTCTCCACCGTAAGTTTACTCCGATGCAATATAACTACCACACCCCCTCCCACTCTCTCCCCCGCCCCAAAACCTCTCTGCCCCCACTCCATGTCTGAGTGCACTATTCCCCATACCACCGCCGGGATCAATATCCCACGCTCCCCACTCCAAGTCTCCCTGCTGACCCCTTCTACCTCCTCTACTATGACCACCTCCGCGGTTCAAAACCTCAAAAATCTGATGCTACTCCATCCTCCTCCTCCTACTCTGGACCCAACCCCCATCGTCTACGTCCGATATCCCAGCCGCACCTAGAGCCGCGGCTGGGCCCGCGTAAGTTCCCATATCCAGTGTCCAGCGTTGTACGAGCAGTGACGGATAGAGATGGGGGGCGCAGGGGGCGCGCGCGCCCCTCTTGCGGGCCGCCCGTATTGCCAAACATTGCAGAACATCAATTATAACTTTTTTATGTCATAAGATAGCATTGCGTTGTATAAGTGCGGTATAAATTTCATTAAAATATTGATTATTTTTAATTAGGATTTCAGTCAAACTTGATTTTTTTATTAGGATTTAAGTAATGGTAACTCGAGGTATCTTTTGCGCTCCCCCCTCGAGTTTTTTTCTGTATCCGCTACTGTATACGAGTCCATATACTAATGCAAGATATTTGATGGTTTTGAACTTTTCCACAATTTTAAAATATATTATGACCTAGGTTTGAATGTAAGCACATCATCTTCAAGGTGATTAATTACTGTGATGAATGCTACTACTGTGATGAAAGTTATTACATCTTCTTCAAGACGACGCGTTTTCTTGAATTCTTATAAAAATCTCTCTTCATTGTCGTATCTTTCATTTCTCGATCCGAACTCATTGCGTACGATTAATGTCGATACTTTTAAATTTTCTTGGCCTTAAAATTGTTTTTCCCAATACAAAGGCCATAAATTTCACCTCTTTTTTTAAATACTCTTCAATTGTAAACTTTTGTTGAGTGGGCACACTTGCACAGAAAAAAGCTATCAATATTTTAGTTTATGAAACTTTTATGAACGACTGTAATTCAACGACAATGATATTTAAGTATTTAATTGTAGTTTATGTATTTGTAAATATAATGACGGTAACTAACTCCATCGTATCGCCTAAGTTTCAGTTAATCGTTTCGCATACACGCTTTTAGGCCGTTTAGTGTACATTTAGGACTTTATTGGTGCATCACGATAATTCAGAACGCAAGGTATCAGATGCAGCTTCCATAAATTATTCATCAAGCACCCTCCCCCTTATTTATGCACGCAATTCGCTGCCGTCATTTTCATATCTCTTGTGGCCCACTAGGAATTATGCAGCAGAGGGCCTCTCATTTCAAGGCATGCTGACGAATGAATGCAACACTTCGCTCAACCTAAAATGGGCTTGCTATAGTGGGCTTCTCGATGGCTTACATCTCTTAATCCTCTAGATGGAATGTCATTATTATGAGACTTCAGAAATGTATTATTTTAATTGTGTATACATCATTGATCGACGATGGGAACACTTTCACTCTCCTTGCTACATTTTTAAAAATATTGTTTTTAAATATCCTAAGTTTTATTCAAGGTCTTATGATGATACTAATGTAAGCATACGAAAAACGTTGATTGCCACCAAAATAAAAATATCGTTTTTACGAATACTCGATAAGAAGTTATGTATATGATAAGAGTGATCATAAAATAAGCACAATACCTTAACTTGAATAATCTATTTAATTATTCGCTTAAGAATACTATAATGTGTATCAAATCACGTTAGTCCCGTGGTAAAATTGCCTCACTTGGGTCATAAATATTTTTAAATATTAGTTTTAAACTTTAAAAGTTAATATATATTATTTTTGCACCCAAATTTTGCTTATTATCATAAAGGTTGCGTAGAAAAATGTAAAATTTGTTTCGCAAAACATATATAAAGTATCTGTTTTGAGGTGATTCATTTGTGTCGGAATATCCGCAAGAAGTATAAGTAGGTACCAACTTTTTCTTCTGGGTATCACTAAAATAAGTTAGTTGACCGGAAGTGTAGCTTAAAAAACTGATTATCTATTCTTTGATGCTGTTTCTGAAATATCCTAACATTTCTAACGTAGAGATAATGTGTCATATGTAGCGTACATGAAGCGTAGTGCATGCTAGAGGAGGAAAGTTTTAATCTTCTGATGCATATTGGTGATGTTTCACCCCCTGCCGAACTCCTGTATAGGTGGCTTGTAGGTTTTACACGCAGACGTACGATACCGTTCATTCTTAATCTCGAGGTCGTCACTTGTTGTTGATCCACATATTTTCGCGTAATTTCCTCGGCATTTTCCCTCCCACTTCTATCTACCCAAACGCTCTTGTGTGGTATCGGCCGCGGCCTCTTATTTTGGCAATGTTTACTAATGGAATTTCTGGAGGCGGTGTCGGTGGCATTGCGGCAGCGGAAAACCTCAGGACTATCCCGCCCAGCACTTTAAGCGGCCGGCGGCGTCGTCGTCGTTCGCCTGCTCCGGAGTTCATTAACCCCGTCAAAACGATCCGTGGTCCGCGGAATCGACAGCGCGGAGTGAAGTCTCGCTCGAAATGGCATGAATTCGCTCTGAATCAAGTTTCGTTCCGATTTATAATGGCTATGAAATAATTGCTACTATATTGCTTTAACTATAGAGGCTCATAAGTTTAGGCATTCATACCAAAGATTTTGAGCATTATCAATTAAAAGTTTTTTCAAGCAAAATATTTTCGATTCATAATGGCGATGAAATAATTGCTACTGTGCTACTTCGACTATGGAGGATCATAGATTTAGGAATTCATACCAAAGATATTGAACATTATCAATTAAAAGTTTTTCTTGCAAAATATATTCGATTCATAATGGCGATGAAATAATTGCTACTATGCTACTTCAGCTATGAAGGCTCATGAATTTAGACATTCCACATTTTTGAAGATATAGACATTCGTACCAGATTTTAGTCAAAAATTTCCTCCAATAACCAAGGGTTCACCTCTTATATTTTTACTTCTGCCATTCCTTTAAGATATCCAAGGATTTTAGAAGTGCATTCCGCATCTGAAAGTTATGATTTCTTGAATAATATATATGCATTTTCGTAAGGGAATGAAATTTTCAAAGATTAAAGAAGGTTTTGATTAATTAAAAAAGAATGTCGCGGAAATTTTCACTTATTTATGGTACAAAATATGTTAATTTTGGTACCCAAGAAACCGACCGTTTATGACCGTTTACCTGTTTAAAAAAAAATTATTATCATGCTTTTCTCTACTACTTTTTAATCCCTCCCTTACACGAATCCAGTTTTATAATCAGTTTCTATTTGCTTGTGGATTGTTATAATTCCGATAGAGACGTGGAATCGGTCTATGGTATTCATGCATGATTAAAAATTGCGTTCCCACTGCGTTGCAACGAAATTTCAAGGGATATTTATGGAGGTGAGTAATATTTTTTAGCACATTCCATTCTTCCACCATCACTTGTCGAAGCATGCCGTCGAAATAAACCAAAAAAAAATTAAAAACTTGATTTTCGAGAGGAATATTTCCACGTTTGCCCTCCGACCTGACCCAATCTGTACCCGTCTACTTCTCCGCTCCGCTGATGTTTCCATCCAAGGTCATTGAACTCGAAGGAACGGGCTTTCGGAAGAAGGAATGGAGAGAGGGAGAAGGAAAAAAAAGAAAGGAGGAGAACGAAGCAGTTCTCATCTCTCTCGCCCGCGCGGAAAAAAAGAAGCATCGCGATCCGCTGTGGTGGTCAGAGATCCCCCCCTCAGTCAGTTCGGGTGGTATCGGAGCCCCGTGGTTTTTCTACCGTTCGACGGAAAACTTTTACTTTCGCGGGACGCTTAACTGTATATAAGAGTAACGGAGATGAACGCACGAATGCCCACGGCCCTCCCCCTCCTCCTGGCAACGGACTCACCTTATTCCTTATCGGATGGTATGCGTTCGTGACGTAGTTTGCGGAGAGAAGGCGGTCGATTTAAAAGTGTAGCGGGGAGGGGCGGATTTCGTGAAGGAACGGCGCGAATGGTAATTGTGATTATTCGGCGCTCCGTAATAAAGAGTTTTGGTTGTTTGAAGGGAGTGATGAACACATATCGATGGCTAAGTTCTAACAACACGTATCTCAAATTCGGCCGGTTTGAGACAGGTACTTTAAACAAGGTGTAATATCATTTTTTTAAATAAAATACAAGCAAAAAACAACTCTTTGCTTGCAAATGAATGCTTCTTTTTAGTTTTACGAACTTTTAGTTTTTAATTTCAGTCTACAATCAAAAATATTAATCGTTTTTTTCCTCTCCTGAAAATTTGCTATTTTTGAGATACGTGTTGTTAGAACTTAGCCATCGATGTGCGTTTGTCTCCAGTTAAAGCCTGATCCTCCTCTATAGGGTTTTCTATAGCGAATACAATAATTACGCACCCAGCGTTACATCATCTTTACACCAATACCCTTTCGCTACATTTAATCTCTGCATTCTTTCATTTACACCATATTTCGAGCATTTAAATTGGATGTGATCTGTTTTAATTATCATCATCTCTAGTCAACAATCCGGTTGTTATGACGCAGCTCTCCACTCACTTCTCCTATCTCCTATTTATGTCGACATGTTGCAGTTCTCTTGCTTGCTGTATGTTGGTGATTGATCACCCCCTGCCATACACCTTAGAGGTGGCTCGCAGGGTATTATGTAAATGTAAAAAAAATGTAAATCAGCTAATCTTTTCGCACCTACGTATTTCTTCTCTCTCGCATACTTCTTAACCTGTTCCGTATATTTCATTCGAGGTCCTCTTTCTCCGTTCTTGCCATCTACTTATCCCTCGAAGATTGTCAACATCAGGCCATTTAGTTCCTATAGGGTTATTCCGTCTTCTTGACAAGGTTTTCATGAGGCTTCTCTTCTCTCCTACTCATCTTAGGACTTCCTCATTAACAACTCGGTAGTGTTCACAATTATTGCCATGGGAAAAATTTTCCCCTAAAGCGGGAATAGAACCACGGACCTTTGGATTTCCGGGACACAGTGCAGACCACTACATTATCCAGGTTTTATGGTAATTCCCACGTAAATCCAAAGGTCCTTAATTCTGTTTAAATGTTCGTATCTGCTGTAATGTAGTAGGGTGGAATTCTTATTGCAAATTGTGAATAATAAATCGAATTAAGGTTGAGTACCCAGGATCAAAACTAGGAGGGGTGCAAGCCGTTGTTGTTCAAGTTGCAGGTAAGATTTAAGCATGGAATAGGTGAATGGAGTCAACACTTCAAGGAAACTGTAACAGTTCTTTATTACTTTTTAAGATTATTTGCTTGAAAAATATTATTTTCCTTAAAGACATTTGCGATTTTCGCTCCTGGGGGGGCAGCTGCCCCTCGCTGGTAACGCCTATGGTTGAGTATGCAATTATTCCTATGGTTAGTATGTTTTTGTTAATTGCTTGCTGGAGTATGAGAACAGTTGAAGTTGAATGATTGACCTTGTCAATCGTTCAACTTCAAGATAAACATTGGGCTGCATCACTTTTGGCTACGGAAAGGGAAACGATTGATGTACAACAGCGTACGTGTTTTATTTCCGATTCATCTCATGATTATTCTTATCGAGATGGCAGGGAGTAGGAAAGTTGCTCTATTCCTGAAAATAGGCGGAGAATACGTTACTTCGAGCTTCCCTGGGTCGTCAAATCTTTCGCATATGCGTGGCACTCCAGCATCCACGTAACAAAATTTTATTTTCGATGGTGTTATGTTTTACAACTGACGCGCTGTCGGCACCACAAATAGTTTTTAGAAAAGTCCCCTTTATTGCAGCTTCCCGTTGCTTTCCTCTATAAACCTTGAGGGTGAATGTGGACGAAAAAGATATCTTTCAGTTAGAACCGGAAGGTGAATCCCAGACCCGAAATAAAAAAAAACACTCAAGCTATATTTGTCCGTGGGGCAAGGTCTCTTCTCCGTCTTCAGATCTTCCGCCCGGCCCGCTAGGTCGTACCGTAAAGATGACGATGGATATTGCCTCATCCGCACATGAGCAAGGTTCTTCACCCTGACCGTTTTACACACCCTACCAGCCCGTACAGGTTCCTCAAATCTCAAATCCCTCCTCTTCTTAGCTAACAGCCCGCAATAAGGGGAAGGTCGTTCGATGCTCTTTGGCAGAAGGTTTCCTATCGGCACTTACAAAGCCTCTCCTGTGGGGACAAAGACCTCGTGGTGCATGCTGTTGTCGAAATATTCGCTGTCCCTGTGTTTCGCCGTCTTTCATCCTCACGGTCAAATAGACGCCGTAAAGATGGATTACGCCTCTCTACCAAGGCGATGGAATCAAAGAGAAACTTCACTTTGCCGGTTCCAATCTGGCGTCTGGCGTACCGTCATAATATTCGCCATATTTTCAATATTTTCGTCATGGTTAATGTTAATTTGAAAATATATGTGAAATTACTTTCACTATTTTTGACCATACACGGGCAATTGTTTACAATTTGCCAGTGTTTTAATAATTCACCTCGTGAAGCATTCTGCATCCCTTTGGCTGCAGACGTTATAGTTTTCGATCAAGATGTAGATGTAGATTGAATATGGTCTGGCATAGGCCGAGAAGTATTTCTACGGAATATTTCTACTGTACTGGAGGTCAATATGAACGAAATCTATCTAGCTCTCTAGATATTGTTGGGTAACGTCTGTAGCAAAGAGCATGGAACGACCTTCCTCTCATAGCGGGCTTATCATATCTCTTATATTGTGTAGAATCAGATTCAGATCCACGTCCTCCCTCTCTCCTCCGTCTAAATCAATATAATACCCTGCGAGCCACCTCTAGGGTGTTTGGCATGTGGTGATCAATCACCAGCATTGAGCATACAAGAGGTACAGATCCTCGCCCTACAGTTGCCTCAAGGTTTCGCCTTTTCGTCCCTCACGGTCAAGTGCACGCCGTAAAGTTGGATTACGTACCTCTACCGAGGCGAGGGGAGACTTCACTTTGTCGGTTCCAAGTCGTCGCCTAGCGTACCGTAATCTTCGCCTCGCTCACGCGTTTAGTTGTGTAATCCTACGGGAGAGGTGTGGGCCCGGGAGGCAATGCTCCCTCCGGTTTTGTGGATCGCTTTCTTTGGGCACGGCGGAGTTTGAAGAGGTCCGCCCAATTCCCGTTCCTGTACGGGATGCCGCCACACCGTTAATTTCTAAGGCCTCTCCGGGTGAAAAAGTCTCGATGGTGATGTAATCTCAGTTTTTATCCACAATCTCGAATGTTTCTTATTCATAATTCCCTGTCTGAGCTGAGCTGAGATGTCTCGGACAGCTGCATATAACGTTTAACCCACTCCTGTTGCATTGTGGTCGTGCATTAATTTTTTTATCAGTGAGTGAATCAAATAAGGAAGATAAACTCGTCAAACTCGCTCCATGTAAACGTAACTTAACATGTAGAACACTGTGATAATTATAATATATTCATTATTAATTTGTCTTCGAATATATTATTGAAAGTTTACAGCACCGCGGAGTAAACGATTTTGGGGCTGTAAGAGTTTATTTTTTTATTTAATAAATGATTTGTTTATGTTTCGTAGTATATATGTGTTCTCAGCATAACTCAGCATTATCTTTCACCTTTCTGTGTTCCTATTGATCTGCCTTCTGCTCAGCTATAAAAATGAACTACTTAGGTTTATTTTTTAAGCTGACCAGAAGGTATGCAACATTAAATGAATGGGATATAATGACAGTAACAACATTTAATACGATGAAAGTAAGAATGATGTCATATTTATTCTTCAAATATTGCAACTTGAGTATGTATTTTCCAATATATTTAATGCTGATAATTTAAATATTATTATTTTCATATCTACAGCGCATTAAACTTCAATACAAGTAGTAATGCTGTAGTTAATGTGTGGAAGGAAAATTTTTATTTTGCAATTCCCCGATTTTGCCGTCGTCCCTAAAAAGAAATATTTCCTATTTTTTTACGCATTTCGTTAAGCTAGCTCGTTGCCCCATACCGGTTCCACGGAATTTAACGCGTATGCCTGAGAAATTCGAGTTCGAGACGGAAACCACTTCGTGAAAACCCGATTTAAGCGTGACGTAAACATGGGCTGCCCATTAAAAAAACAGTCAGTCCAAAGAGAGGCAGCTACCTCGCGAAATATTATTCAGCGATCACCTTTGAATCCCAGAGAAACTGCATTCGATGGTTATAAATAATGAATGCATTAGTTCCCGTTGGGAGGTTAATTTTTCCTCGGCCTGTTTGCCCTTTTCCTCGTTCATCTTTTGAGTGAATTTCTTCCGCGTCCACGAATTCGTTTCTCTCATCGCTCGGAATGGGAGATGAATTTAAATTTACCGGTAAGTAATCGAAATTTATAGGCTCAGAATACATTAGTTTGCAAACAGTTGGGTGGCATTTTTTTAGTGTACCCCCTCGGAAATTTTCGGACCAATTCCCCCCCCCCCCCCTTGAAATTCCTCCGAAATTCTCCGAACATCCTCCAAACCTATCCGTTGAACTTACAATTAGCGCGAAAAGTCCTTAGCGGAAGAAGTTTTGCGGATAAGTTCGGAGGATTGCGGAGGAATCTCTGGGGGAGCCCAGAAATTTCAGAGGGTGGGGATAAAATAAAAAATGCCGCAGTGGTCAAGTCTTCTCAAATGTTCTGTATTATAGTAAATTTTGCGTGCTAATGCTCTTGATGATAGAATATTCTGTGGGGAGTGTTTAAATAAAAGTTGGTAGCACTTTTCCAAAACACTATTCTTATAAGGGTGGAAAATAAAAGTTTAATACGTTGGCTACGTTAAACAACATAAACCTTCAAACCACTGTTACAGAAAATGATGGATTTTTGCAATGAATGGCAACTGAAATTCAGTATACATTACTATGAATGCATGTAACATATTTATTACGATGTTATGATAGCCTTATACCACAAATATAATTAGAAAAATCAGAAAATACCCAACAATCTCAATGATATGTCAACGTTATTTCCTTAGGCAGGTGCTTGGTATTCTCGGAGCTCTTCTTCTGAATTCGGCCGATAATTGGCGTATTGCTTGTCTGGATTCTCTAAAGGCCGTTTTACATGGGGCACGTACTTGCACAATCTGACGTGTATACGAAGGCGTAGTCAAAATTGCGTTGTGGAAAGCGGTGAATTGCTAGAACACATGCGAGAATGCGTGGACGTGAGATGGCAAAATAGCCCCTGTTCTAATTTCTTTCATGCATGCGCGCAATTCCACGCCATTTTAGAAATTAATGCAGCTCTAACCTGCGCAATTCCGAGCCCCGTGTAAAACGGCCTTAATGGGGCAATTGCCAGCTTTTAGCGCGTGTCCTCAGCCCCGTATCGAACACAAACATTGCGTCATGGGGTGGGCGTCCTTCTCCGAGTACGTAAAACCACCTTAACCCCTGACTGAGTGAGTCAAACGACAGTTCTTTGACCCCTCTCCACCTTAATATACCTTCCCCGCACCCCGCTCTCTCCCTTTCTCCGTCCTTTGGCAGGTGACCTTCCTGCGAAGGGCCGCCCCTGACTGTTCCGGGTTCTCCCACCCCTTCGAAACACACCCATACCCCTGACAACGCACCCCCACCCAACCCCAAGGGCGTCGTTTCCGCCAAAACCCTATCTTCCTTTCTCCTTGTGTACACGAAAATCACTCCCCCATACCAACATTTTCGTGTTCTGATCCATCCTTTCTGTGGAAGAATCTATTGCGTATGTACTTTAGACAGAGACTAATATTATTACTAAGCATATAGCTTATAGTACTACCATTGTTCTGTTCATATTTTTTGTGTACGTGGAGGTAGAGGTAAATATTTAGGGTTCAGGGTTCTTGAAAATGAAGACGGTACTTTTGTTTGCGAGGAAATAATATTTTAGAGTTTTGGAATTGAGGCAGGAAAATGAAGGTTATCTTTGAAAGTAAAATAAAAGAAGACGTGGTCCCTTGTAGCCATCATGAGGGCTAAATAACATTACACTGAATTCCTGTAGTCAGTCACGAGTCGTACGACTTCTAGACGAACAGGAAACCAGCGATTTAACTTATTGTTAGTTTCATCCCCAAAGACTGAAAACTATCTGTTGAATGCCTATTGCTAGTAAAAAAAAAAAACTGTGGATTTCAAGAAATTTCCATTATTTACACCAATAAATTTTTGAGTTTCATCGTTGAATCTCCACCTATTTGATAATGGGATACGGTACGTTTTTGTCCATCTTCATTAAATTAAAGATTTCGATTTATGCAGTGTTTTTATTGGAATGCTTGAATTCCACCAGATACCCTGGAGGCGGCTGTAGATATATTTGTAAGTGGATTGGAACACGGACTATCCTGTTCCCCTCCACTTTCAGCTCAGTTTTACTCCTATCCCCACTCCTTACCCTTTCGCCCTCAAGGGTCGAATTCCCTCCCCCCCCCCTCCCACCACCCTTTCCAACTCACCCCACTCCATACGTCTCCCTACCCTTCTTCCCACAATGCCCTTCGTTCCAAGGGTTATTGTACCCTTATACCCCTTCGCTCGATCGCGAGGGATTTATATATGTATAAAATGCGTCGAAATTTTCGGGGGTGTCGTCCGCCCTTCACGGGGCCAAAACTCACGCTCTTTCTCTCCTCCACCTTCACAATTCCCTTCACTCTCGGATGAGGGCTAAAGGTCGCCTCGAGTTGAACTTATGAGCGCTCATTGCAAAGGTGTGGGAGCCCACCCTTATCACTATGACCCTTGATGGAATGCAATCACGGCCCACCTCGAGATGCCACAAATTTCATCCACTTCGCAAGTATAGAAAGAATAGACGTATCGATGGCTAAGTTCTAACAACACGTATCTCTAATTCGACCGGTTTGAGACAGGTATCTTAAACAAAATGTAATAGCATTAAAAAAATAAATTAAAAGCAAAAATCAACTACATCTACATAATACCCTGCGAGCCACCTCTAGGGTGTTTGGCTGGGGGTGGTCAATCACCAACATGCAGCATGCAAGAGGACCGCCACATGCACACCGCACGGTCATAGAAATATTACGCACGCTAGAAAAATATACATGCTTATTCATTTTAAAAAATGCAAATGGTTAGTAATCCATAATTCCAAGAGCAAATACATGCAAGGTTACAACTATAAAAAAACATGCAATGAGTGATCCTAGCAAGCGACGCCATTAATCCTATCAATTGAGACAACGTTGCTATACTTAATAGTACGAGGGAAGAATGACATTTTATGTCTCTTTGTTTTGCAGTCTATTTCTTTTATTTTATTACTATAGTAGACGTGATCATGAGAATACTCTTTGTATGCAAATGAATGTTTCTTTTTCAGTTTTATGAACTTATGGTTTTTACTTTCAGTGTACAAGTAAAAATAAATAATCGTTTGTTTGCTCTCCTAAAACGTTGCTGTTTTTGAAATACATATTGTTGGAACTTAGCCATCGATATGGCTCTTTTCCACTGGTTTATTATTGAAATTGCGACGCGTTTAGACCCCAATTGTACTTGATGCTCTGACGGTCGAAACGCATCGTACTTTCAGTTATAAACCTATCGAACTATAAATAATAAACCGTCAGACCATCAAGTACAATTTGGGTCCAAACGGGTCGTAATTTCAATAATAAACGTATGGAAAAGTGCCATATCTCTGTTCCTTCAATGCTTACAGGATGTCATTCCGCTATCCCTCGCATGCTTCTTTCTTTTATTCATTTATTTCCATTCCATTTATTTTAAAAACATTCCCACGGTTGCTTGGATTGTTGAGGAAATTATTTCGCGAATTTTCATTCTTATTTTTCACTGCAAGTACTCAATTGTATCTTTGATTTTCGAAGATTGCTAGAGTCAGAGCATATTTTAAGGAATTTTTACCAGGTGACACTGAATCTGCTTGAAAGCAACCCAGAACCCTAGAAATACCACCATTTAATCTCTCTCTGAGTGTAAAATATTAACTTTATTGCCGCTATGTGAAAAAATTAGATAGTTCCCACCTACCTTCTTCCCGAAGAAGACCGAGGAATGGTCGAAAACTTGAAACTACTCCTATAAGTGTTGTTTTTATTTGTGTCTCCTTCGTTTTTGTGGCATGTCAATATGAATGTAATAAATATACTCCATATTTGGCTTGATATTCTAATTCCATTGGTCATAAAATTCTTCCGCTTTGTTTTAAACTTGGCGAGTACTTCCTGGTCCTTATTAACTCAATTCTTTTTTAATACCATACAAATATTTTCGTCATAAAAAAAAGATTTTTTGATTTTTTAGCGTATAATTCCGCATCTAGAACTCATTTGAATCTTAAATTTTTTTCTGATTGAGTTTTTATCACCAATTTCAAATTGGATAAAGTTTACCTCATTAAATTTAAACATGGCAACGACTTTTTGGTGGGTCAAGTGCATGTCTTCAGATCAGCAGGAAGTTTGGAGAAGAGTTCAGTAACGGTGAGGTGGGCAATGAAAGGTGAAGAAGAATCCTTCTTAATGAAGGGGTCACTCATCCGCGACAATCTCTCTTCTCTTTTTACTTCCGCCGAGGCTTCGGATGCCATCGACCCTCTGTTTAATACTTCACCCCCCCCCCCCACGTGCTGGCGACCCCAGAAACATGACTAAGAATGCGAATATTCAAAGAGCTACAATTCAACGCAACTCGTGCTGGCATATTGGTAGAAATTTGCTTCAGGGAGGGGTTGAATAGGGCAGGGTTGCCTATACTGATCTTTTTTTGTCAGTTCACACGCATTGTAAAATCACAAATCTAATTTAAATATATATGTATTTCGTATAAAATCGTTTCAGGTGTAAATTTGTGGAAGTTCGATATATCTATGATAAAATAACACAAATGGTAATTTCCACATCTAAATTCAAAACTCAACAACCGACCATGGTCGGTTGTTGAGTTTTGAATTGAACAAATAACATGAATAACAAAATCAACAACAGAGACTGCCCGATCCCTGCTTGAATGTTGTGTGGAGGACATTTCAAGCGCAACACTCCGTCCGTCGGATGGGACGTTAAGCCGTGGCCCCCTTGACGCCTTTCGGTAAGAGCAGGCTAATGCCGACGCCGGGTTTCTCTCCACCCTTCCTTGCATACCCTTCCCTCGTGGTGCAAATGATCAGCTGTCGGTCGCCTCCTCCTAATACCTTACCCTAGTTAGAAAACGAAAGTTAACCTAGGCCTTGTATTTTCTTTGCCCTCCGGGTCGAAACAAAACGTTATCGTTTCGTTTCACCTGCCATTCCTGGTTACAACATCTCTTAGAGATCCTCACAACATCCAATGAGTAAATGATAGGTGTGCTTCTTATGGTTTTTTGATAATGCCCAGACATACAGACAAAACATTTGGATCTTCAATTCTTCGCAGAAAATATGTTAACTATCTATATTGTTAGGAATAACAATTTTTAATATCACTGATAATACAACTTGCATATCTATATAAAATTATTTCGACAACTGTCGTGGATGTTACAAACAGGATATCTATGTAAGGTTGTAAAAATTTCTATCGTGTAATAACAACATATTTTGGGTATATCAACCTCGTTTGGATATAAGATAGATATCGTCTGGTGCTTGGGGATGTACTTCCGCGGAATATAGCTTTTTACTGTCTCCTCCATCGTGTACTGTTGACGGAGCAAATCCCATTCTATGTCCAAATCCCGGAGCAATGGACGGAGTTCGTTCGGTACATATTCGTCTCTTTTTCCACTTAGCGACGGGTTTCAGTCACTTCCCGGATTCATTCACCTTTCGTAGCCTTTTTGCACTGCCATGGTTTCCCCATTTCTCTTCCAGATGTTTGTTTATTTATTTTCTAAGTGCAACGTTGGTGATATGCAAGGTAAAAGCCTCCACATTGTTCAAAGACATTCATAGGGTGAGTAATTGGATTTAAATATTCATTTGCGAGTGAATTTAATTTCGAACCTTTTTCAAAATATAAATATTTCATGCATAATTGAGTCAAAAAAATTTCATGACCAACATGAAAAGTAAAGTATGTAATGGTCCGTGTATATTAAACACAATTAATGGAAATGATTACGATTAAAAATATAGTTTGTTAATTCTTTTACTTTATGTATTAATGACGTAATCATCTTTTTCTCGATAAGTTCGTAAGTCCGCTTTATTCGCATTGGTGGCCTCTTGATTACTTATCATTACTCTTTTATCTTTTTGTAATTTTTCAGTCACAGGTTCATGCATCGGCTAACGAGGTCTTTCGTTCGGTGTACGTGCATTTAACAAGTCTTCCGCGACTCATTTTGCCTCGTATTTTCCAGTTCATTTTTGATTTGAGGTCCTCAATTTTCTTCTCTCCCACATGAAGCTTACTATAGTCAGTTCATAAGAGTCGTCAATATATGAGATCGTACCCCTGTAAAGTCTTCCGCAAATATATATCTTGGAAATGAACTCCGTTTGTTCAACCGTCAATTTAACTGATTTGCGCCAACCAGACTGTTTACACTCGTGTCAATTTTTTCTAATTTTGTGGGCACATTTTCCTATTTCATTACATGATGTGCTTTACTTTTTATATTGGTCATGAAATTGTTTTGACTCTATTAGGGGTATGCATGAAATATTCATATATTGAATAAGTGCCGAAATCATATTCACTCGCAAATGAATAATTAAATCCAATTAATCACCCCATCCACTGCTTGTACGAGTAATTTTATTTAAAGCGGTGCCTTATAATTTTTGATGAACTTTTTTTTTACATTCTCGGTCATTGACCTGCGTGCATTTCGGTCGAGTTGAGCTATAGTGTTGAATGATATAGCATTTAAGAAACCGGGATCCGGAGGGGGAGGAGAGGTTTGGGGGGCCAGTTAGAAACCCCTCCCCTCTCTCTCTCAAGTATAACGTTGATTCGTCGGGCATCTTCTGGGACCCACGTCGGTCGATGACCCTGCCATACCTCGGGCAAAAACCCTTCTGCTTCCAATAAAAGGGAAAGTCAAGGCGCCCTGCCGCCCCTCCAAGGCTCAGCAAATACCTGTCAACCTCCCCTACCTGCACGAACAATAACCCCTGAAAAAAGGAGACATGGATGTGTCGTCTTTTCGAGTACCCACCGGTGGTTATCCATCAAAGGGAGCCGCTTCTTCTTCGAGGATAGGTCAGTAAACCCTACGGACGCATACCCAGGCTTCTTCCACAGTAAAACTTCTGATCGGCGTTCTCTTTCTGCCTTCCCTAAATTCCGGAAACGAATGGAAGACTCGGTTGGTACGTTGTCTTTCCATCCATGGGGTCCGAATTCAAAGCCCGGCCGTGTCTGAAAATTTCAGAGACTACTGTGTATTCAAAGCGTCATTTCGCCAAATTCCATTTAGGACTTTAAATGCCAGTCGTAATATCGTTAGAGCATTTCCTTTTATGTGCAAACGGTTGGTGTTAACACCCCGTGCTACATGCCTTTTAGGCGGCTTGCGGGGTAGTATGTAGATGTGGATATATTTTTTTTACTTATACTTCTTCCTTCCCGTCCTGGGGCTCCGAATTCAAATACCTTCCGTGGCTAAAAATTTCCTTCCTGATAACGTTAGTTTGAAGTGATTAAATGAAAAATCTAGTGGAAAATAATATGATGATAAAGTTAGTTCTATGTGACTTAATGGTTTAAATAATTAATTCATTAAAGAAAAATATCGTGATACTATCGGTCTAGGACTAAGATCTCCAAACTATGGCCCGCGGGCCGCACAATTTCAAACGGCTAGCCAAACAAACCCCTTATTTTTGTGTGAACATACTTTTGTGAACACATATTTTCCAAAATGAAGCATGTGAAATCAAACCACCGTGTATTTTGCCTGATACTCATTTGAAATCAATTCGTACAATTGGCTAATATAATCTTCAACATGTTTTAATGAAATTTTAAAGTCAAAACTACAGTATCATTCGTCTCACTAATTTAGTTGCATAAAACTAAATGAAGGAACCTTATTTTTTCCAACAAAATTTTTTAAAAAATTCCATAGGTATACTCTTAATTTTTGGGAAAATTTAAATACTGGCACTGATTTTTTTACATTTTTTATTCCTTTTGCCCCACATAAATGTGGGAAATAAATAATGTTCCCCTTACATCGAAAATTTTGTAGACCCCTGATCTAGGACGAGTAGTCCGTCTAGTACTTAAGCAGCCTGATGACGGCACCGGGTTTCTCTCACCCCTTCCTTATCATTCCAACGTTGACGTTTAAGTAATCTGTCGGCAGATTCCTGCAAATACGTACCCAATAGGTAACCTAAAGGTTCTCTGCCCCTCTGCGCGCTTGTCCATCGATCCTCCCTTGGGATGCACCGCCCCCGCCGCCCTCATGAGCTTGGGGAAGTGCAGACAATATTTCCCCCGCTCCCGTTCACACAGGCCTCCCCATCCCAAGGTCGTTTCTTCACCCCAAATCGGGATGTTGGAGGGTGGGGGAGGGGGGCTGGGTGTTGGAAATGTGGGAGGGGGAGAAGTGAGGATTGGTTGGAATGGAGAGGGGGTGATCCCTTCACAACGGTGGTGGAAAAGGAGTGGGGGGAGGAGGTCCCTGGGGTGTTTGAGCTCTCTCGCGAGAAAAGTTTTGAGTGTGTGTTGGTGTTGGTTAGTCAGTCTGCCGGCAGCGGTCCGGATAGTGTGGAGAGAGAGACCCGTTGGGATTCAAAGCTGACTGTTGGGTGCCGCTCGCTGGGCCCATCCTCCACCGAGTGTCCGCGTGTGTTAGTGAGATCGTCGATTTCGGGGAAGGAAGATTCTTCAGTCCCGCGGAGAGGTGTCTAGGAACCGGCCGTTCAGGCGGCCCACGTGTGTGGGGACAGTGCCTCCTGCCTTATCTAGTCTCATCTGCGTCCGTAATTCTAGTTCTACCTCTCCATAGTACTTCAATGCACAAATCTACCGTCTAGTCTACAATCTAGTCATTTAATTTCTTTTTTATCTCCGATTTTGACCGAGTTCATTGCCTCCGAATCCTACTTCGCGCCGTCAACAGTGATCCCATCTGACAGCGCCGCCCCATTCAACTTCGGCCGCCATTACGTTTTTCACTTGTTTCCATCCATAAAGGCTCTAATCGTAGTCTTCCTATTGAATTGGTTTCTGAGCTGAGATTCTTGCCATAAGTTCTTATTTCAATCATTTTGATATCGTATTCACCACCTGGGATTCCTTAAATATTCCATCTACATTTCGTGTGTCAATTAAGTGCTGCCTAGATCCTCAAGCAATCAAGACCTCGTCATCATTTTTCCTTGGAGATTCTGCGCATCGTTCTCGTTTGGTGGTCCAATTTCGATTAGATTCGACTCTTCTTCTGTGTCCCATGCCCTCAGTGAGTATAGTGAGCTGTGATTTATAGTCAGAGAGGAGTGTTCAGCAGTTACTTCGAAAAATGACAGTTCTGGACGAGTTCGTGTGCGCCGATGATTGTTACTCTTGGCTAATCAACCAGCTCGTGAGGAAGCGCAAGAGACGTGAGTATTATTTCATCTCTCATTTCCGCGCTTCAAATGTTATGTTCTCCCCATACCAAATGATCGAAGATACGCCGATTGAAATTCCTTCGCGCCAATAATTCTGTCGCAATTATTATATTACTTATGTCGCGGCAACAATTCGAGAAGCCGATTGCCCTGCTCATGTGGATACTGTTGCTGCAATTGACTATTAAGATTTTATACCAGAGATATAGGTCAATATTGAACTACTTTATATACTCGAAAAATTCCTTGATGCTAAAGTTATTTTTAAAGTTATGACATGAATGAATTGTTGGAATAAAAAGTGGCGTAATGCGATCGGTCTAGGACGAGTAATCCATCCTCTTGAGCAGGCTGATGCCGGCACCGGGTTTTCTCCACCCTTCCATCTTGCACTTACTGTTCCGAGGCTATTCATTTTACATGTGTAGCGAGGTAATTAGCGACTGGCGTTCGGAGAAAGACTGAAAACTTCGAGGAATTTGTGGAAACTCTATGGTATCATTTTATTTTTGCCTTTACGTGCATAATCATAATTTTCGTGTAGTCTTCTCGGTTATTTCCATTTGTTACATTGTTTTATATCACCAATGTATCCACGTTTTTATGATGTTTATAAGTTTTATGACAACCTTATTCATTCAGACTGATGATGATGGACAAGCCGTCCGTTGAAAGGTAGATGATAATCATGAAAATCCAAAGAACACTTCTCACAATTAATTCGCCGGGAAATAATTACATACAATAAGTATGTACATACAAGAATTACATTTAACATAATCATATTTTTTTAACTAAAACCGTAACCCATTAAATGCTAATACCATTGAATAGTTCCATGTAATGAAGCAGCAATTAGTCGAATTCTTACGGTGCTCTTATAGAAAAATTAAAATTGCGAATTAATATTTTTGCCATATTGTATTTTCGTCATTCTTTTTTAGAGTGCAGTCACCGTTATTCATCTTGCCCATGTAGTAATTTTCTGAGCAGTCGTCTGAATATATCGCCGTTCGGATTTGTTGCTGAGAATTTGAGTGGGAGACTCCATGACCATCGTGGGCCAGACCACGTGCGCACAAGGCCCATCTTCACTTGCCGCCGTTATGTCCCCTCCCCTCCAAAAGCTACTCCTCATCATCCCCTCCCCGCCGAATCCCATGTAACAATTCCAATCGGCTGTTTCTATGGGAATGCCCCCTAGTCCATAGGCCGTGTCATCACTGACATTTCATGTAGGTACTGATTATCCTGATAGCCGCCTCAATACGCGTGTAGCTAATAAATAAATGAATGAATTAAGAAATTAATTCATAATTAGTATGGGTATTGAAATCGGTGTCGGGGCCAGCAACCTACCCATGGTTGAATCACACATGGCTTACAGCAAGTATTACATTTTGATGCTAATTAATATTGCATCGCCTCCAGGCAACTCAGAAGTAATGCGTACTAAATGCTCTTACTTTGTGGCAAATAATCTTGCCTTATAGCTGTCTGCAAGCTTTCGATTGCAATCAATGATCGCGTTATTTTAATTGAGATGACATTTAGTCTCTGGTAGAATTTTTTTGGTGCAATTAAGTCTTATAATTTCTTGCAATGCGATGAGGATGGTTCAAATACACACTTATTGGCTCTGGTTTACCTGAGAAATGTATTTATTACATGTGTCTACTAGTTTTACTTTGACCGTGTCAAACCATTTTCCCGTGCGGGAATGAAAATGGTATCATTGATAAGCACTTGAATTTAGGTCACAAAATATTCCTTTGGTGTTATAGGCAGTGGCAGTACTGTTATTTTTCGATTTGCGAAAATCACTATAGTTTTAGATTTACATCAACTTTGCTGCATTTACATAATGGTTAAATAGGTTGTTACAAGAAGGTGGAAATTATTTAACTCCTCGATATGTCCACAGTATATTCTCTGGGTTATTCCAACCAGTATGGATTGGCCCCAAACGTACATATACAAGAGATTTACTGGCTTTGTGGTCACAGTTGTTAGCTGCTGTAAATGATTCAGGTTGTTTTTTATTTCTGGTGAGTGAATTAATGCCATGATGGACCTTCAAATGCATTTTTCCTCCTAAACATTCAAGAATAGTTATAATTCTGGGAGCCGGCTTCCATTACATTCCCGCTGGCTGTATTTGCAAAACTAAATGGCAACATGAAGCAAAAAAAATGCTATTTTCAATATATTTTTATTAATAAATATTTAGAGTAGAAGATTTAAATATTAGACGCGTGCCTGTAGCACTTTCACGGGGTAAACTTTTGCTGAAATCAACAGATATAAGTTATGGGAGCTTAACATTATTTCATTTGTCTCCGTACCCTAATGTTGAGGGCTGAGGAAACTAGTTGCACGTAACGGGTTTTACTCCATCCCTGATAGTGCTTGCCCACATCTCTCCCATCTACACACAGATTGGAAGGAAATTAATTTTTAAGGGAGCGAAGCAAGCGGTTTCATAATCACCGGTCACTCCCCGGGGGCACTAATGTAACGGCGTTCTGAGGGTATGACGTATTTTTTCACCGAGCCGACTATTAGAACGTCCTCGCCTCCCGGGCCTCATCATTTCTCGTATTTTTTTCTCTCTCCACCAGGGGTAATTTCTTTCCCCCCGAAAAATCACGATAATCACATCCTCTAGCGGGAAGTCCTGTAGTTTCATTCCGTCCGTGTGTGTTACGGCGAGCGACCTTCTTTTGTCTCAAACCCCGCGCCTTCTCGTCCTTCGCTGGAGTATTTACTATTGGTGGACTCCCATTAATTCTCTCGCGTGGATTTAATAGCGGCTCCGAGTTGATTAGGAGTTCCGCCGCCACCGCAATTAGTGCGCCACTGTCGCCACCGCCGACCAATGCCCGAACTTGGTCCCAGTAAACCTTCCTCAGCTATCTGTGGTGTTGAGTTTGAAACTGAGATCTCATGAGTCTTTGGCGTAACTTCAGGAGGGAGACAAAGGACCCCTAGTACTCTCTTTGCTCTTTATAACGCCGAAATCTAACCTTAATTGGTTAGTCACAGTCACGTGGTAGCAGTATTTTTGCTTATCAATCTGATGTGGCTACTTTGGCTATCAGTAGTCTGGCATCAGCAATCCAGAAATTGCTTAGATGCAGTTCTCCTATTAATTCTACTATCAGCTTTTTATTTAAAACTTACATAATTCTTTTAATTTCCATCCTTCATCCAGTGACGTAGTGAGGGGGGGTTTCGAGGGGTGCGGACCCCCTCAAATATTTGAACACTATTACTTTGATTCATAAAAGAAAACAAAATATTGAAATATCATGAATTTACAAAAGATTTGTAAAATGAAGTTTTTTTCGATTATGATAAGTGTGACAGTTATTTTAAACCCTCTACTTGGTACCCTGTTTCTTTTAATTTTACACATTTGATTTTCGACCTCCCGCGAACGAATTTCCTGGATACCACACTGCTTTCATCACCTCCATGTATCTTATTCGTTTCCTTGCTTTGCCATTCTTCAATTCCTCTTGTCCTTCAACGTTTGTTTTTTCAGACCATCGTGTATCATGATGTGGCCTTTAGGTTGTCCTGTCTCATTCTCCATTCATGTTGGACACTTTTATCCTGCTCTTCTTCCACATTACCTACAAAATCGATCCATCTGATCGTCATTGCTCTTCTGTGACGATTTTTATGATGCATATATGTAATCACTGCCGACTGGAATGTTTAAAATATGCTGATTCAAAAAATATTTTTTCACTATTCTTGTTATCGGACAGGTGGCGTTCTCTTCCATAATATTTTCTGAATTCGCCACTGCTTCAATAAGGAAGAACAAGTTTTGGCTTCTGCGCATGCTTCGAATTGAATGAGAACTTACCCTAACTCGCGTGATTCCAGTGGCGCAGCGTGGGGGGGGGGGATAAAACCCCCCCAGAGCTGAGAGAAATTTTTAACTTTAATCCATTTTACTTAATTGGGTTGGTATTACTAATAGAATAGTGTTAGGATTGATAAAATATCCCTTAAAAATCCGTAAAACTCACCATTTTGAACCATTTATCTTAAAATTCCTCTATTTATTTACCTCGCACTCACCGCTTATCCTGGTGGGTATTCCATACCCCCACACACCCCGGTATTAGTTGTTCCTAAACCCCCCCAGCCTTAATTCCTAGCTGCGCCCCTTGTGATTCCCCCATCATTGCAGAAAAGACCCTTGACTGGCAATTATTTATTAGAATGTGTTAGGTTTTGAAAAGGATGTATTTTTAAGGCCCTTACTTGCTAGTTTTATCCACTTTTCTAAGTCTTTAAAGTTCAGGGTCTGACGGTGTTAACTAACCTTTGCTTTTTGTAATTAAATTCAAGATATATTGCATCGAAAAGTTTACTCACTGGGCCAACTCGCCCAAAAGTGTACATACTTAAGGTGTGTAAAAAACTTCACCCCCAGCAGCTCCTGCTATATTTTTTTGATTGTACAGTTATTTTGCCGGCATTGTTTTGTCAAAGCTAGCTTTCGTGTAGTTATTTTTCAGCAATCATTTGAAGTACCATAGGAGATATCTCTTGAAAATGGCAGAAAGTGTGATGTGTGATCCAGGCTTTAACTTCTGTGAAAAGCCGTAAACAGTGTTTCCATATCGGTAGGCTATTGACCACTGGTATGCTTTAACTATGGCGAGAGGACATTGATACTACATCGTAGTTCGATACTTAACACCGTATAGTCAGTTGGTCGTCCACACTCGCATCCATTCTAATCGCGCCGTGGAAGCTTGTATCCTGTTACGCTTCTTGCTTGCCTTTTAGTATTCGCTCCGCTTCGTGCTGACTAAAAATCTCAAGAGAACGTTTTTTTCCTCCTCTTTTGCGGCGTCGATATTTTTTCGGTTGGACTTAATCATTATTCTCGTTGTCTGAGAAAAAAAAAAACTCGATGCGGAATCGGTTGAATGCAAAGCTAAGGCTCAACATTTTTGCCCCAAATTTTTTCTTCTGGGGTAAAAAGAGTTCGATCAAACAGTCTTTGTCGCACTGGACGTTCCAAGAATACTTTAAGTCTCGGTGAGTGTAATAAATGAAGTCTCTGCAGTACCGCGGAGGACTTTTCCAATGAAGAGTGGGAGGAATTTAACGATCGTTATCATGTGAAGGACGCCAGTATCTGGAGGAGAAATAGTGCCTCTAGTTAACGGATTTAAATTTGATTAAAAGTCGTCATTTCGCAGTCTTCTGAGAGCATTGTATGTTTCGCTTTAATGTGATATTATTTTTCAGGACGTAGATGTTTCTTTTATTTTCGGGGTTGGTTTTAGCAATATTTCAAGTTTTAGATTTACTTACATGTTTACTTTCTCTTTTGATTTGATATTACGTGGAATGGGGGATTTATTCACATTTCGCTTTATGTCCACCTCATGTACTTCTACGAATTTTTGTCTCTAATTTAATTTCCTATTATCGCATCAATAAAATTTTTTCTCTGCTACCATTACCTCACTCGGAGAAATGTCTGTATTATTGCTGGTGTTACTGTCCATTTCAGAGAATTAAGAATCTTGGTATGTGGACGAACGGTGTTTTTCGTTGGTTAAGAAATCATAAAATAGTTTTGAATATACCGGGAAGCGGTAATTTTTTGTCCAGCAAAAATTTCTACTTTCTGTGGTAGGATCACATTCAATCTAATCATTGTAAGTGATGAAATTGGACCTGACTTTGAATTGTAAATAGTCAGATGCTGTGCTTTATCATTCGATGTTCCAATTTTATCATGTTCAGGTGTTTTAAAATTATTGAAATGATATTAATGAATTACTAACTTCTTATCTCATCGTATTCTTGCCCACGAAAAGTGTTATTGACCGATTTCTTTCACATCATTAATCTCGTTTCTATTCTTTGCGGCATTCGATTGATTAGAAAATAAAATATTTCATCCGGCTCTGATTTCTGGAAATTTTTCTCGGTCTGTGTGGAAAACCACACCAGAGTCACGGCGCACTGCAATGATTTTAGCGCAAAGTTTTATGGAAGTATTCTTTTTGCTATCATTTTTTCCAGTCTTGTTGAAATTGTAATTTTGACCTTTGGAGGTTTAAACATAAACTTGCTAATTATCATGAGAAATGATTATGTCAAATGACCTTAGGAAAAATATGAAAGTGGCAAAATTACAGTTTGCTTCGGGAGCGAATCACTTATTTAATTCTCATGACCATTGCTAGTCCTTTTTTCTATTGTCATAAAAGAAAAATAGCTTAAATTTTCAAAGGTTTTTCGTGAAAAGATGCAGTGTTGTTGAACCTTAAAATGAAGCAATCTATTCTGACGCCTTCGCCATCCCTCATTATTAGGGGCCGTTGACTTCCTAGTTTAGTCAAATCGATAGCGATCAGTTGGAAAGGCAAATTATCTGCTTATTTTTGGGTTCGTCATTTCCCTCGTCCCGATAAAACGTAAATCATATCTTTATTTGTATTATTTGTCCTTCTTATCAACCTTATTCCCAAAGATAATTTTTCTTGAATTTATTCTAAGTATTTCCTGTTTAAAAAAAATCATTCCTGGTTTTAAGTCCATTCTATGTTGGCTTGTGTATTCGATCATTGCATTAGGCGTGAAATTTTTTTTGTTTGGATTAGAATATCTTACTTATCGTTTATATTTATTTACGATATTTATTTTTCGTCTATTACCTCGAAAACAGCAAAATGAGGCCTTTGATGTCTGGAGTTTTAACAATCAACAACACACGATCACATACACCCATGTGTATGTAATTGTCTGTTGTTGGGGGGAAGGGGCAATCTATCCAAGTGGGACTCGAATCCGCGTTCTTCGGTATGGTAGGCGGGTACTCCCCGACGCCACCGAGGCTGACGATATTGGTGATAGAGATAATACCATCGCAAACTTTGGGCTGTGTTTTGTCGTAATTAACGTTTCGAGATTTTGGATAAAAATATTATTTATTATTTGGATGTTAGTGCACATTTGACAGTACTCATTCGGATTTGGATGCATACCTATTTCCTTTTCTAGACCGCCCGGAAATATCACGAAACTTTGATTTGCAGAATAGGTCGTTGGGCAGGGGAGGGAGTATGTAGGCTTCACCTGGGTTAAGAACCAATGACCCGTCATAGGGCAACACTTAAGACCAGCTTTCTAACTCTCACTTCATATCAGTTTCATAATATATACCAGTATTATAACTCGGTAATCACAGAATGCAGTCGATTAAATTATCTAAATAGCCGAAAGCCATGGATACCTAGCCCTCCATGGAAACAAAACTTCTTTCCGATCGGGTTACCAAGCCGTTCCTCCTCAATACACTGGACGTCATCTTCTTTTTGGATTCTTAAGAACCAGTCCCAGCATTCCTGATCTATTGTTCTGTCCGTCCTCATCTCCCGCCCAGCAACCATCCCTCTCAAAATATACCCGAGTCTTTCCTTGGTTCCACCACGCAAGCTATAAAATAAAAAAAAATAGTGTAAAAAGCTTTTAGATAAATTCAAGAGCAGTGTCTTTTCTAACGAAGTTAGCCATATCGTACGGAGAGTCTATTTGAGTAAATTAATCCTATCTACATCTACAAAATACCCTGCAAGCCACCCTTAGGGTGTTTGGCAGGGGGTGATCAATCACCAGCATGCAGTATGCAATTGCACACCACACGGTCCAAAAAACGTCACGAATACAAACAAATTATACTACCATATGCTGTTAGAAATAATAATAAAATTCAGAAACATGCATTAAGTTTTACATAAGCAAGTAGGCTACACTACAAGTCATCTAATCAATTTATGAGTTCTAACGCTGCCGTTATAATCTCTTATTATTCGTGGGAAAAAGGCATGTCTGTTCTACAGCCTATCTCTCTTATTTTATTTATACGATCTGTCAGGCTGGCGTCCGTAAGATAATGCTAACTTCGTTAGAAAAGGCACTGCACTTGAATTTATCTAGGACCATTCGGGTGAAACAGAAACATCGAGATAAATTTCTTTGATCTATGTGGCGGAACAAAAGTGAACGTATGAGTAATCATGGTCTCTAAATTAAGCTTTACTGCTACCCGTGCCATCTGACACATTAGAAGTCTCGAAGAGGATATAATCAGGGTCCGACATTATCCCCGAGACGTGTTTCTAAAGAAACATTTAAGAGTGTAGACTTTGGATTGAGCATATTTGACACAACGTCCAACTATGCTACCACACCCCCAAAATATACGCATTCTACATCTACATGAAACCTTTCGAACCACCCTACCTCTAGGACGTTTGGCTGAAGTCCGTGGATAACGGTCGACAAAGTGTTCCTAACAGCCGTAATCAGTATATTTTGTAGCAATCATATTTGACCTAACGGTCTTCTCACTAGGCTAACGCCCACTTCTGGGGCCACACCCCCAAATGTGTGCATTGAAGGCTGTAACAAGAATATTTGGGGATGGGGGAGATGAATAGAGATCTTTTTGAGGTACACCGAAGAATGTATCTTTCGAACATTCTATTAATTTATAGATTTTATAGTTTTCCCAACAGCATAATTACCTACTTGTAACCCTGCGAGTCACCCTATCTCTAGGATGTTTGGCTGAAGTACGTGGATAACGGTCTTGAGGCATGATATGCTACGAGTCACGCAGTACTAGAGTGTTTAGCATATGCAGTCATGGATTACGGTTCTACAAAGTGATCGTAATACCGAAAACCATGGATTCAAAACCCTCTTTGCAAACAAAACTTCACTTCTAGCAGCTCCTCAGGAGCATCCTTGGCCATCTTTTTCTAATTTTCAGCACCCCTATTCCATTGTTATGTCCCCCTCATTCCTTCAAGCAACCTCCGACGAATTAACATAGAGAATTGTATTGTTGTGTCCCTCGTTTCCATTAGCCAGACTAGATTTTCCAGCATTACAGGCTGCCTTCTCGATATTCGTGGTTGGAATGCATTGGAATGTTAAAATTATCTATTAACGCATACGATCTAAAGGCATGTTCACACGGTACATCTGCTCGTACAAGCTAATGTGTCTAAGTGCATGAACGAGAGAATGCACCGTGTAACCACGCAACCTGTGCGAACGGATGTACGGAAAGTAGAACCTGTTCTAATTAGGCTCATGCATTCGTACATGTTCCGTTCCTGTCCTCCAAAATTATTCTTGCAATGAGACGTACGTATTATTGTATTTTGTAATCCTAACAGCCGACCGAAACCAATTGGATACCAAATCCACTTTGTAAACGAAAATTTGCTTAGGCTACTGTTTTCAGCATAATAGTTCCTAGTTTGCTTCTTGAGATACGTGGTGAGAATGCAATTTAATTTCAAAATTAAGTTATCTGTTAACGTGCACGTTCTAAGATCGTAACAGCCTATGGATACAAAATCCCCCTTGGAAACAAAACTTCATTCCTAGCAACTCCGTGGTCGTCATCTTCTTGTTTTCTATTCTCGAAACCAGTCCCAGCATCCCTGTTCCATTGTCCCGTGCACCCTCCCACCCCCCAAAGCAACCCTCCTCCTACACAACATGAGGCTGAGGAGTCAGTGCCATCGCCCTACCTTCACCTCCATTTGGTCTTCCCACACCACGACCGAGAACCGTTCGTTCATCCCCGTCCCACTCGACCGACTACCACTCGCTGTCCCGTTGCTGCAGCGGCGTGCTTAACGGTATAACCGTGCTCTTGCAGCGGCCCGCGTGGGGGATTTGTGTACCGTTACGAGCCTCTCCCTCGCTTATGCGAGACGCCTCGTCGAGGTCCCTCACCCCTGGGCCCTCCCCTCCACCGAGTCTCGATCCGCCCCCCTCCCCCTGCTTGACGCCGCCTACGTCACGCGCTTTGCTCGTCTTCCTCCCCTCCCACGAAGAGGCAAACCTTCCCCTCCCGTGCTGTAATATGGCCTACGTCACGAGGGGGCATCGGTGCCAATGTGGAAAGGGGCCTGCCTCTCTTGTGTTGGAATCGCTTCCGCGTTGAAACCCTACCCACCACTCTCCGTCTCTTCTTCCCGACATGCTTGCTGTGGTAAACTCGGTACCGGTGTCTCCCTCTCTGGACGGATCGGTGAAAGAGAGAGGGAAGCGCTCTCTGGGAGACGGGGGAGGGGGGGAAGAAGTGTTTTTTGTGTGCGCGAGAGACGTCCACTTCCCGAAGGCGACCTTGCTGCCATCTCTGGGCGAGACGTCATAAACGCTTCGGCGGGGTGTTGATTTCTTTATTTTTTTTACCTCCCTCCTCCAATCGGGTAAAATAGAGGGAGGGTGAAATTTAGGCGCGGAATGTGTTTTTAAATAGAGCGTCTACAGCTGTGAGAAATCTTCCTGGGGACAATGTTTATGGATTTAATATGTCATCCCTGTGGTATCAAATGCGTATCTGATATTACTTCGAAGGATATTTATGATTTGGCTTTATTACTTTGATGGCTAACATAAAATATTTTTCAGGTCTGGATCATCATTCATTTGGCATGCTTACCCTTTTGATCGAAAGACGTTGTTAGTTCACTTGCGAAATCATTAAATTGAAGACTAAACTAACATCTATAATAATTTTGTATACGATTGAATTACTATAGCAGTATAACATTTTGTTTACACTGTTTACTTGCTATTTTTTACATTTTTTTATTTTTTCATTGTTAACCATCTCATGCAATTTTAACTTAGTTAACATCATATTAATAATATAAGGTGTTCACAACCGCACACTTGCTGTCAAGACAAAGAATTTTTTTTTAATTCCTATTATGCAGCTAGTAAGGTAATTTACATTCTTTGTTTCAAGAGTAGAAAACCTGGAGTATTGAACTATAGAATTATAGAAATATATAAGTATAGAATTGGATTTTCACATTGAACACACACTTTATGAACATAAACGTGACCTTATTTTTATATGTACGTCGGTAAAAATAACCCTCCGTTACCAGCGGTTAAAACCAGGGGTTTCGCATCCTGAGTGATGGAGACTTCCTTGACAAATATCCTATTGCAATAATAATATAGGTCCCTCGACTATGTATGATTAGGGCTTATAGTTAATATAAAATTATTAGATTAAACAGTATTGTTTACTTTTGAATTACTTCTTCAACTTAACTATCTGTTTACGCTGAATATCTGATTTTCTGATATTTCTTAAGCTAAATTTTTTCTCACTCTGAATGATCCCATACAATTTTACGATTGATTGTAAATATGAAATGAAATTTATGAAATGGTTTCATTTTATATTTTATTCATTTAAAAAATGCGAAGTGTTCGACAGTGTTTGGCAATCATTAATTTTCTCTCTCTCTCTCTCTTTGTGTTTGCAGCCGTTAAGTTCGGGCGCATGTCGAAGAAGCAGCGGGAGAAGGTGGAGGACGAGGTTCGCTACCACAGGGCGCAGATGAGGGCGTCGGGGGGAGGGGGGGTCGGCGGCGGGGAGACTGCTCCGGACAGTTCGGTGGTGTTCGACCAACAGCAGCAGTTGCCTTCCTCCTCGGACCAGCTCACCACCACCTCCACCAACGCCTCCTCGCCCTCCCCCACGGCCACATTCAATGGAACGCCTACAGGGTAAGTCAGCGGGCATGCCCCATTTGACCAACATGCAATATGTTGAACCAATCGATCCCAAAAATGTTGAGATTCTCAATTGCCCCACTTGACTCCTAAACTTAATATAATAGAACGTCGGTGATTATAATGAGCGTTGAATGTGAGGGTGGCAAAAAGCTATGGAAAATATTGTAGTACTTACCCAAATTTAAAACCTCTTTAGTAATTTTGGAAAAATTAGGATTTGAGAATTATTGGGTTTATTTCTTACAAATAATCGAGAATATCATTTTGCTTCTAAACTCAATGCAAGTGAATGAGTCATTAAACTGTGGGATGAAGGTAGTTGAACTAAATATTGTTCTAGTGTAAATATTAACTTATAAATATTTCGATTAATATGCAGCAAGTTTCTCGATTTTTTCGATTGGCAATGAATTCCTTCCTTGATTTCTTTTACCATACGTTAAATATTCCATGTGTATAAACAGATATGCAGAATGCGCAGACAGGTACTAAGTAATTCTGATACGTTGGTCATCTACTGTAGAATGGTGAGATATCATAATGACCACGAGATAATGACACTTAGGTTAAACGCATTATAATTATAATTCATATTTTACCAAAATTTGTTTAAATATTTTACTCTTAACCCTGCCAAATTGAGTCAATACGACTATGATTCATTTGCATATAGAACATTTTTCAGTGATTTAATCGGTAATCATTTGTCATTTTTGTAAAATAGTAGAAACAATTTCAGCCGATAAATTTTCTATAGGATGACCTGTCATGTCAGTACGTGATATGATCCATGGATATATTCGCCAATGAGGGAGGTTGGAAGGGGGAGATATCCCTAATGGATGAATACGAAAAAAATATGATCAATATCGAAATAGAGATGAAATTATGCTGTATGACCATACCCCGGATGTTAATTAGCAATGGCGAGGTCACTGTCTCTTTGAAAATATATCATCTGATATTGCAAATCTCTAATCGAGTTGGGCATATCGAATTTTCCGTAGCATCGATATTGCCTGCCTGGATAGTGCGGGCTGTGCATATTGATTCCTTTGGAGGTGTGAGACAGATAGGAGCTCAGGCATTGGAGATTGGGGTTAATTTCGGTATGGGAGGGGAAGATAAGTGTTTAAGTCGAGTTTTAAAAGATCGTTGCATGTACTAGGCTAGGCTTTACAACTCCAAAACTACAATGATTCTTACCGCCGTTCAAGTGTTTAAAAAGCAAACTGATGTGTTTCTAACCGAACTATTATTATAAAATAAATTCATATTTGAAACGAATATTTTGAGTGATCAAGTTATTTTTTAATACGCGATTCTTAAACAATCCACAATGGTGATGGTAATAGATAGTAAATGAATTATTGAGTGCTCTGTGATATTTAAATCTTAGCTATCGTTCCGGAAACAATTTTTTGGGCATAAAATCAATAATATTTTAAGATTTTATAATAGTATATTGGAAACCAAAGTGTGCGTTTGATATCTCCAAGTAAGTATATCATAAAACCCTTACTTATGTGTCAAATCCGTCAACTATTATATTTTCCCTGAGAAACACTGGCTTCCGCTAGCTATGCCTCCTATAATACTGATCACTCAAGGATAGGGATAAATTGTATCCTGTGCATGCCGCAATCACAATTTGTCATTTTATCCTGGAAAGTTGGCAATCGTGACTTTAATGTGTATCCTGAACTTACCGCAACCACCTCTACTAATGTGCGTGTAGGACCCCTCAGTCTTTCATGTAGGTATAACCCCAGGATGCCAACTTTCAGGTAGATCAAGTCACTAATTTTCAAAAAACTCATTTTCCAGTATCTCCTGGGTTAGAATTATTCAGTGGACTTGATTAAAATGTACGCGCACAGTATTTTTTTATGAAAACACAATGCAATAAGTTCATTATAATTCATTGGTATTAATTTTTTTATATTTATCTGAGCTGAAGTGTATCTCTGTTTTTAGCTAAGCTTCTTTATTTTTTTAGGTATCAAATGGAATTCTTTGTTCTTTAAAAAAAGTCTGGTCTTTTTGATAATCCGGATTCAGACTGGTACCTAACTCAGAGGAGGAAATATATACGGACTATGTGGCGTGAGATGAAATTGTCGAAAAACCTTGCTCACGTGATGGATCTGATGGGATGAAAGTGACAATACTGTTTGCTTTAATGTTCTTTATTTTGAACGAAAATTTTATTCCCATCAAATTTAATTCGAAGAAGCAAAAAAGATATCTATTTACAAACATTTGCTTTGTTGTTTCCATCTCCCATATCTTTACGGAAGTTTAGGTGTCAATGTTGATTATTTTACTAATAAGTATGCAACTATTGACGTGAAACCTTCGTTAATGTGAAGAAATCACTGCATAATTTTATACTATCGTATCCTAGGAATAGAAGAAATAAAAACTTAAAGAGCTTAAAGTTTTAAACGTTTGAATTAAATTAACGTATTGTTTTTGGTGAAAAACAGTCCGAACGAAAGAATTTTAGCTACATAAATAGCCAATCCGGGTTTGGAAAGCGAGATTTTTTCATGCATTGAATCAAAAAAATATATAATTAGAATGACAAATAGCCGGATAGCGTTGCTTGCGGCGAGTTAGGGGAACTAGAACGATTCAACCGCTCAGGGAGCGGAAGTAGTGGGTCCTTTCATAAATAAATTTGATAGATTTCACATCGTCCGGAGGGCCACAATGCTCCACGTCACTAAATCACCACATCAATAAAATTATAAAAAACATATTATTTCAATGTGCAATGATCTTCAATGGTTAAGAAGTGCAATCAATCAATGCAATTTTTGAAATTGTTTATTTTTTACGAGTGTGTCGATATGTATTTGGCATTGTATGGCGTCAACAATATTTTCATTATTGGAAATAAAGGAATAAAACTTTGTAAGGTTCACTATTAAATTAATTTGGGCACGACCCGCGTTTCGTAACGTAGTTACATCTACCTGAATATGTAACCACGTTACGGAACCCGGGTCGTGCTCATATCAATATAATATTGAACCTTACAAATTTTTATTCCTTTATTTCCAATATGGAGAGGTTTCATAAAGTAAAGCTGCCTGAAGTCATCAGTTCTATTTTCATAAGCCTCTAAGGGCCGCAAGACATTAGCCTGCATTGAATTGAATACCCTTGTTCTATTGAATAATGCGTTATTTATAATTCTGTGCTTTACGGCTGTTATCGGTCATTGAAATCTCCCGTTTGTTTGTCTTCCTCCTGAAGGTACACCGTGTTTGCCACCGACCTGGGCTCTTACACCCCGAACGGCTACGGCTTCCCGACGGCGACCGTCGGCTCGGGTGACGCGTCGGTGACGCCTCCGCCCCTGCACGCACCCTCGCACCAACTGGTGTCGACGCCCACCCCACCCCCGCACCACCACCACCACCACGCACACCACCACCAGCACCATCACCACTCGCACCAACAGCAGCAGCAGCAACAGCAGCACCTCACGTCCTCATCGACGTACGACATCAGCGCCGACTTCGTCGTGGACAGCACCACAACTTTCGAGTCTTCCTCGACGTCTCGGCCGTCGCCCATGGGCATGGACGGCCTGGGCGGCGGCGGAGGGCAGACGCCGCAGATGCACCACCAGCATATGCAGCAGCAGCAGGTGCCGCACCAGTTCTCCCAGCACCAGCACCACGTAGGCGCGGAGGCTAGTGGGATGGTGCCCACAATGCTTGCGACGGGTAAGTCCACTTTGGCGATTAATCTCCTGGGACAGCTTGCATAATTGTTGCAAACAAGATTATCATCTGTATAGTCTCTTAGCCCTGTCACACTGTAGGCTTTTTCAATATAGTAACACAAAACTACCACAGGGTGTGTGCATGACACTGATGGGAATTAATCCAATGGGTTTTCATTATGATCGGTGAATTCCTGGTGGTTGGAAGTGATTTGAAACTATTGTGTTTGGAACGATATTACCTTCTTCCTAAACTCTTTACCTTGTCGCTCCAAATGGTTCTTTTGAACTAATTTTAACCCTAAAATACCATAAGAGTGTGGGGGGGGGGGCACGTGCTCCCGTGCCCCCCCCCCCTAGATCCACCTATGAGAGTGTATTTGATACTGATCGCAATTATTCCAATGCATTTTCATTACAAGTGGTTGACAATGCGATCAAAATCTTTTCTGTTTGAAAATTTGCATGCCAATCACAAGATGAGCCCTCATTGTAAGCCGTCGGAGTGTAAATTTCATGAGGAAACATAGTTCGATCACATTGCTTACCACTTGGAATCAGCCATTCAACCACTCCCCTGCTAGCCCAAGTGTTGAGATATGCATAGTATATACTTGAATTCCATTCCCTCGGAGAAATATAATATCTAATTCCTATGTGGATTCAAAGTGGATTTGGCGTTGGTATTAGATGTGATTTATCTAAAAATGGATCATGCCTATGAAAATCCAACCATATTCTATGCATTTTTTATCACTTGCACTTGCTGTGTGGTAGAGAAAACTTTGGGAATAATTCTGTTCAGTGTCAAGTAAACCCCTCAGGGATCTGACCAGGTGCTTGGTACATGAGATTATAAGGGCAAAATATGAAGCATGATTCTGCTACCTAGTGTGGGTAGTCGCACCCATCGTCTTAATGGTTTTAGTATGGATTTGATGTGTCTTGATGGATTTGATGTGATTCATTTTAGATGATACCGGAATTATAAAAAAATTTCATGAAATGAAGTTATTTTCATGCTAGGAAACGTCTGCATTTAGTTAAAACTTGGGTCGGGAGCTTTCAGGGAAATTATCGTTTGAATTCAGTTCATCTAACTTGTTGTCATTTACTTTTTGAGTGTAGTACTTGAATAGGGTAAGACAAGCATAATTTGGTTTTTGGATTGCTCATTTCAGCAGTGTTATTTGTTCTTTTCATTATGGTGGAAAATAATTCACTAGTTGGGCACCTAATTCAGTTTAATTTTCACTGCGTAATTTGTAAAACAAATTATGCCAACTCACCAACCTAAAAGCACCAGGCAATGTGGAAATATGCGGAGAAAGGGTGCATTTAGAACTTTGGAGCGACATACCCTACTTAGCAGCATCATGCATAAAGTGTATCATCAGACCGTTGGAATTTCTGCTGGGCTAATGAAGGTCGAGTTTTGGAAGTGAAACCATTTATAAGAAAGATTGAAAAATGTATAACAGAAAAAATATACTCAATTAATTGGTTAGAGCACTTGGCACAAATTTTTTTGATCCTCATTGTATCCTTAATCCTAATTGAGTGTTTGCACATTTTTGTGCAGAAATTTGGCTGATCCTGTTAATGCTATATGCTGGTTATTTGATAAAATTTGGGTTTGAAATTGAATTAAAATTTGGCTATATTGGAACGATTATAAGATTTTCAAAGATACCGTCCCCTTTTGGATGCTTTTGTCCCCAAAATTGTTTTGCATTCAGCTACGACCTTCATCATTGCATCATATTTCTTAACTAACAACTATTAGGAAATATTAAAAACTAATGAATAAAAACATGAATGGAAGGTGTCAATGAAGTTTTATCATTTATCTGTTAATTTATTTGTTTTACTGCCTGTGCAAAATCATTTTGAAGATTAAAATATGGGAAGTCAATGATCTTACTTTATTTCCACCTTTCATGACATTTCATTGCTTATTGTAAATGTTACTTGGAATTTCTTGTCTTGTGGTGTAGTGCTTTGTTATCTCTTCTTACTCTATATGCTTGCCAATGTCAGTGAGGACTTTTCTATTGCTTAAAAATTGTTTATTTGGTGATATCTAAGCTTAGCTTTTGGAAAATTGCATTGATTAACAAAAATTCAGTACCATTTATCAGTCAAACAGAGCTTTCTTATGAATAACCTGCACTTTTATCGTCAATTCATGTGAGTAATTGAATTCCTTATCAAAGTAAAATGCTTCACTCTTGCAAAACAGTTACAATTGATGGTAGTTCAACTTTTATCATTCTATTGACGTGTTGTCGTATACAAGTATCGGGTGCAACTTTATTCAAAGAATCTCAAATATGTATCTGAGAGTAGACACTTTTCCCAAACTACATGTGATTCTTTGAAACCATGAAATACAATCCTTTGAAATGCTAGTAGCCCATAGGATAAATTTAACATTAACATTCTTTTCATGATGTCTAATGCATCACTTGCTTGAACTGAAAAGGCGTTTAAATCAATGCGTTCATGTGAGTCTAAGGATGCACTTTGGTTCACAATTTTTGTTTAGTTTATTAAACTTTTCCTGGAAAGAGTTTCTGCTTGCCCTATATGAGAATTTCATAAGTTATTCTCAGCAGTCATTTAAATGCTACTACATTACTTAGTCATGATACATTCATACTAATTACTCAATTACACAGAGTAGAAGCATATTGAGGACAACCAGACATGTTACCCATAAAGAAGGAAATCAAAGTATGTAATCCATTGACATTTTCAATTTCTAAAACAAAAATATACATTTGAGGTTGCTAGTAAATAGTAATCAAAAACTTTGTTCTGTCTGAGACTATACTTAACACACATTCTTATAGATATACTTAGTGTGCTTGCTTGCTCCACTCCAATAATCCATGAGTAATATAAATAATGGAGTACAACATCATGAGGAAAACATTAGTGAGAAGGTAGCTTATTCATGATCATTTCATCATCACAGTTTTTCACCATACATACTCCTTTCACTCACCATACATCTGCATGCTGTCTAATAACGTTGCACCCAAGGCATTGGTCATAAATTGAGTCGATGTGATTGTAAAGCACAAGATGATTTCATCTTTTTGTGGTTTATGTACGGGTCTTGGTGATGGTTGTGTGAGTCCGTTTTGGGGATTATTCCACCCCCTTATCCTCAAAATACACTTTTCCGCACCCTTTACAAAACCCTCTCATATCTACTCTCATATTAATAATGGAGTAGAACATCATGAGGAAAAGATATATAACGAGAAGATCGCTTCTTCATGATCATTTCATTATCATGGTTTATCACCATACATACTCCTTTCAATCCCCATACATCTGCATGCTGTCTAATAACGTAGCACATTAATTGATTGCTCAGCATTAACGATTGATTGGCCGTTAAAAAATACCCCATTTGCAAAAGCCCGATCGGAAAATCACTCGCGTATAAGTCACACCAAAATCGCAAAGCCAAAGGTATATAACTCACCCCCGGGCGCACTGCGGGGCAGGTGGCAAGTCCGTGTCTCGAGGTGGCCTCCGTCTTGGGGCAGGCGGAGCTGGCAGCGGGGGCCTCTCCCTGGTGACCGTGAAGCAGGAGGACGAGGAGGCGGAGGACGAGGAGGAAGAGGAGGAGGAGGAAGTGGGGGGCGGGGGAGGGGACGGGACGGGCGGAGGGGGCGGGGAGGAGGGGGGGCGGGGGCGGAGGGGGTGGGCAGGTGGGGGAGCCGGTCATGGGGGGAGGGGGGAGCTGCGTGGAAGTCGGCCAGGTGGCGACGCCCGTCAACAGCAACAACAATGGTGGCGGGCCGGGAGGGGGAGGGGCATTTGTGGACAGCACCACTTTCCCGGCGGCCCGGCACCATCACCACCACCACCACCACCATCAGCAACACCAGCAGCTCCTGCCGGATCAGTCTGTGTCGGTGACTGGTCCCACGGAGGAGGAGTCGCTGCAGCCGAGTAAGGGAGGGCTGGGGAGGGCGTTGGGTGGGGTTGGATGCAGGTCATTTTGTATTGAGCTTCTCTCAATTCCGATGGGAGGCTTTGCTCTCCATCTCCACCAGTCAGTCCTTTCCTTTGGGAACTAGATATAAGGACTCACTGGGTGCCATGAAACCCTAAGTTGTTTTTTATTGTACCAGCCATAGAGGTTTCTGGAGTGGGTTATTGCTATACTTCCCGTGAAGGCAGGGGTCCACCATAATTTTCCTCCTCTGGTGAAGCAGAAATTAGCTGGTTCTTGAGATAAATATTGCTATGGAAACTTATTTTCATTAATGGATGTACGAAAATCTCTTTTCAACAAGTATGTCATAATTGGATGCATAACCTAAGTAACAATGTTATCTAATGTTTTTATTTGATTGTCAAATTTAATAGTAATCCATTACGTTCATGATATCTCAAACGTGCCTTCTGTTTACTACAGCAGCCTCAGATTGAAGCAAAATTGGCAATTTATTTACTATGATTGCTTATGGGAAATACAGAAAACCCAGCATAACACTACAACGGCAATGTCAGTAAACAGTCTTCTGCTGGCTTCAGTTCTATCCACTAAAACCCTCTCCAGAAACTTCCATGGTATAATATCTTTTTGTGCATCATAGGGACTTATTGTTTATGTGTATTTCTGATGCTTGCTATTTTGTAATATCCATTGTAATTTAGTTTTAATTTCTTTTTGTATTGGTAGGATCAAGTAGAGCAAGAATCCGTCACTTTCCCCGTATCCCAAGGCTTTGTAGCTATGATATTTTAACTGCGAGCCTATGTTTTTATCACCTTGGCAGTATATTTTTTTTTAAATTAGCTGACAATAGTAATGATATGTACCTATAATTGAGAAAAATTTGTATTTAAGTACATATGCATTTGATATTTTTTTGATGGCCGTATCTCACATTAATGTCATAGGCTGAGTTGAATGTATTATTCTTCAAAATCAATTAATTTTTTTATTTGAGCCTAAATTTTGTGAAAAAAAATTTCCTTCTAGCAGTAATTGCACAACATTCATTTGAAGCATGTTTGATGGGCATGCTTTATTGACACTAATTATTTTCTGATTTGACCACTTTTGAGGGAAAGAATTCCTCCCTCTGTAATATTTTCCCGCACCTACTCCAGTGTATTAGAAATTACAGTCTTCGTTCGGCTGTTATATAGATGAAGCTAATACAAAATATATTGGACGGTCATGTGAATTAAGTATCAGTGGAAAATAGTAACTTTCATTTTATTAGCGCCAGCAACTTTTATTTTACTAATGTGTGCGAATTCCTCATGATTAAGCCTGAGACAGCTCTTTATATTCACAATGAGAATACAGGCAGAGCTTTCTCTCAAATTGATCTCCAAGTGTTGTATACATCCTTACTGACCTCGAGATAATGCAAATGTATTGGAACCATGTGGGCAATTAAAGTATCTGTGTAAAATTGTGAGTAACTTTTAATTTATAAATGAGCGATTATGCATATAATTGCTAGTGAAACATCTGAAAAAGAATGAGTAACTAGAATAATGATGGTCAAAATATTATGTTAGGATTACTCTGTCTATTGAAGAAACTTTTACTGTTTTATTTTTGCTTGAAAGAAGTATTTTGTATGTATTAATTTTGTTGACATGGAAAATTCTGATATGAGTAATCTGAATTAAGCTTTTCAAACCAGGGACTTAAGAGTCAACCAATCTACTAAATGTTGTGAATCCATTGGATTCAATGCTAAAATGCCACGTTATAAATGGTCATATAAGCATAAGATAATAAGGATTTTTACTTTGTTTGTTTGTTAAACTACTGAATGCTTTTGCATCAATAGCTTGTATTAAATTGTTAATCTTGAGATTCATTTTTTTCTGAAATTATAAAATGTTGCAGTGAAATATTTTCGTGATGAAAATAATCCACCACATATTGTTACTCTGCTATTTCAATTGGGTTCTTAACTATTTGCTTTTCAAAAAATGTTTAATACAAGCAATCCTTTTCGTTTGTACAATTACAATTTCAATGGTGGATAAGGTTGAATTCTGTGTCATAACATTTAAATTACAAGGAGAATTATTGCTTGAATCCTATTTTAGACTTTTTTTTAGATCATTGTAGCAAGTAGTGAATGCAGATAGTACAAAATTATATTTTTTTCAGAAAAAAATTGGAGATAATAGAAAAACATTTATATTCTCGTGCACCTCCTTATGTAATTCATCATTATGTATAATATCTATGGCTTTGTGCTATATTTGCCATTTTCTCATACCACTGTGAATCAAGTATGTATTTTTATTGTAATTAAGTGGAATGTTTAGAATGCTAGTATTTCCATTACACTATCTTTTCCCTTCACCAAGGTTGAATATGCATGTTTATGAGTGAGTGAACTTTTAAATGATGTACTTTTCAGAATGTATTGTACATCATTCATAATTTTGTAGGTATATCTGTATAAAAATTTATTAATTTGCATGTGCTAGACATTTGTGCATGGATTTAGTAATTTCAAAGCAATACCTATCTATGCTTTAAGGAAAGATGCATTGAAATTAACACTTTTATTTGTAAGTTACGTGTTATTAGTTTAAGTTTTCCTGTGGATTCATTGGTGAATTTCACTTTAATTCACATTCATCATCTCATCTAATTATCCTTGGCAAATTCACATAAATTGTGGACCAAATATTTATTTTTTATTCATTGAAGAACTTGAGCTTATGTTTGGCACTATGATAATTGCTTCATAATCATATTAAGAATCATTTTCTATTCCTTGTTAAATTTTGCATCAAGAGAATTCATTGTTTTTACATCCAATTCTTCATTAAAATGTGCACCCTCCTAAAAAAAAAGATTTTTAATGCAGATCAGATAGTAACATTTTTTAAATTAATTTTGTTTTTCATTTTTTTTTTGTTTCTTGCATTAGATGATTGCTATTTTAATTCACATTTAGCTCATTTCAAATGTTTAATGTTTGTAAAAATTACTCATTTATTAATGTTCAAAATATTTTTCTTTTTTTTCCACAGTAGACCCAGCTCAAATCTCAGAGCTGCTCTCAAAGACAATAGCTGATGCCCATGCACGCACCTGCCTTTACACAACGGAACATATCCAAGAAATGTTCCGCAAGCCAGCAGATCTCTCAAAAGTTCTTTTCTATAAGAATATGGTGAGTTCTTTTCTAAGGTCTTTACGATAAAGTTTAATGTGTGAATATGAGATATCTTCCCTTACATATTCTACATTCATATTATCATTTTTCCAAATGAAAATGAGGTTTTTAGATTCTTAATGAAAAATTTTAATGATTTGCAATGCCAAAGTTCATGTTGTTGAAATTAGTTTGTGCATAATTGGCTTTGAGAAAAAATTGAAATTTTCTTTGAATCTGGAGCTAATAATAGTGTTATTGCTAAAAATTTGTGCTGAAGCATATGAAATCTTCTATCAATGTTAAATTGTCATATACCATTCAATCGCTGAGTCAACCCTTGTAAAGATTAAATATGCATGTTAAATATTAATATTTTGTTTAAATTGTTTGCACAAGATTATGAAATCTACTGTAATCATAACTGTACAAAGAGGGATGGAATGTGAAGTTTGAAAGCATAAACCCAGTGTTTCTTAAGTTATGATATTCACCATTACCTCATTTTTTTAGAATTTAGAATCATAAATTATTAAAATTTCATCAGAAACAGATGCCAAAATTTTATTTTTTATTGAATTTTATTAAATTATTTTTGATTTTAATAGTATTTATAATTTTATTAAATTAAAAATAAAATTATAAAATTAAAAATTATATTTCATTAAGTTTTATTAATTTTATGAAGTCAAAAAAAGGATTTTAGCTACAAAATTGGTGAACGATTTATTAATGATTTTCAGGCTCATGAGGAGCTCTGGCTGGAATGTGCCCAAAAGTTGACGTCTGTCATTCAACAAATAATCGAATTTGCCAAGATGGTGCCTGGTTTCATGAGGTTGTCACAGGTAAGTATTGCTACCAATACAGTATCCACTTTTTGTTTTTATTAGAAATTCTATAAACGGTAATCACAAAGCCCAATATTAAATTAAAAATTATCATCCAACTCAAATATCTGTTACACACTAGTTTCTTTATCAAGAAAATACATGCTTTTCCTACTCACGAAATTTGATGAGATAAGAGTGTATTGTTGCTTTGGTGGCATACAACATTGCAAGTCTATAATCCTTTGTTTTAAGTGGTCATTATCGGATGATAACAATTCTTCCTAATATTTGCAATCATTAGTGCAAACAGGGATGATCTTTCTCATGCCCCAATGTGTTTGAGCCCTGCTATTTAAAAAATTATATTCAGATTCCTTGTTTAGATAATAATGATGTGATTTCGTTGTCACAGGATGACCAAATTGTGCTGCTCAAAGCTGGAAGTTTTGAACTGGCTGTGCTTAGAATGAGCAGACACTTAGATCCCACCACTGGGAACGTGCTTCTCTACGCTGGCGACGGCAGTGGCGGTGGCACTGTGGACTCCGATGGGGGTGGGGCTATTGCTCTTCCACAGGTAATTCAGAGGTTTAATTGCAACTCCAAAGGGGTGTACCTCGGAAAAATGCATGGATCATGTATCATGCACATTTGATAACCAAAATCCCTGGACCATAATTTCAAAATATTTTCTGAATTATTCTCCTTGGTTGGGAAAAAAATCATTAAAAGCTGACTCAGCTAGCAAAAAAGTCATAGAGATATATCTGTCTTTTATAAATTCATATCCATAAAATCTAATGGCCAATATTTGCATGGTATTTTCTGAAATACACTTTTTCATTGCGATAAAATTACTAAAATCTGACTCAGCTTGCAGAAAATTCTTTGAGATATCTCTGTATATCTACTTCCTTGCAATTTTAGCTGTGATGAGAATGCCTTAGCTTATTTTTAGCGTTATAACCGAAATCTGTCAGTATTTTTTACTATTAGACTTTTTGTATTAAAAATAAGTGCTCATAGGTGTCAGTGGCAAAAAAATTAATTCATTTATGATAGAGGGGTTATATGTATACTTACAAATTTCTGTGTTTTTTTCTTGCAGGATGCCTTTTTCACCACGGATACTGCTGAAACACGGCTAGTAGCCGGCGTTTTCGATTTAGCCAGGTCTGTAGCTGAAATGAAGCTGACAGATGCTGAGCTGGCTCTGTATTCAGCATGTGTACTACTTTCACCAGGTGAGTTAGACCATATAGCAATGGTAATTCAACTGTCATTTCTGCGAACACTCACTTGGAATTGCTTTCCTTATACATTTAGGGCATTGCACAAATTTCATTTTGAGCTTAAGCTAAAAATGTTTTGAAACCCATTCTTGAGGAAGCAAATAGGTATGTGAACTGCAAATGGAAGAAATATGAATGTATCAATTTCAATATCATATTTTCCTCATGATTAATCTTAAGATTTGGGGTGCTGGAAGGTCTAGTGCGGCAGCCAATACGAATCATAACAATTTAAGCATAAAAAAGTTTGTTTGAAAATTTTATTACTATTTGTTTGCTCTTATTAAAAATACACTGAGTAAATATCAAATGCATCTAGGGCATGTGCAATACATTATGTATAACTCCTCTTCGGTAAAGGGTGCTTAAGCAAAAATATATTAATTTGTAAATTCTACTTGATTTCTTAAATAGCATGGTTTTTACGGTACCTACTTACTTATGTGACATTGCCGTTGAACACTCCAAAAGTAGTATAAAATATATATATTTTTTTTCAAGTAAACTCTTAATTATCTGGTTCCAATATACATCTGGTTTAAGGGATATACGCACTATTTTTCTTCCCTGTGAACTTATAATTTCATAAAATATTTTGAAAGCAACAATGATGAAACTCAAAAAAATATTGGTGTATATATCTCAGTAAAATTCATCCGAAAATTTATGTAATTTATCAATCCTGTATATTTTCAATTATACCAACTGAAATGCCCATATTCTCACATTTTCAATTATCCATGTTTTATGGTCTCTCCTCACATTCATTAGCACTGTATGAACCAAATGGGCGCAAAATCTTGCATACAAAAGTGGGGGAGAGGTGGGGTTTGGCAAATGATTATTTTCCTCACAAAAAGGGGTAATAAATTGTCAAAATTGTGCTTCCCAGCATGAATATGCATATTGATTTTAAGTAAATAAAATTGAGATTCTTTAAATTGTTGAGTTTGTGCATTAAAATTGTTTATTCATCTTTTTCTGCAGACCGACCGGGACTGAAAGGAGTTGGAGAGATCAGTCGATTAGGTCAAGCTGTGGCGAGAGCCTTGCGCACCGAGCTGGAGAGAAATCATAGATTACCTATTAAGGGTGATGTGTCAGTTTGTGATGCGTTGCTTGCAAAGGTTCCTGCTCTAAGGTAAGACTTGAGACTTGATGGTCCACATAATCTTTCTATAATTGTTGAGCATTGCATTTTATCTCTTAGCCCTAACCTCCCTTATTTGGATTCAGTTAACTTGAATAGTGCTTTAAATAGAGACAGAACTATTCACAATGTAGCATTAAATGTATTGTATATTAACGTTGAATGAATGATTATTTTTCATTAAATGTTTCTTCTATAAAAATAGTAACCGAGCCAGGTTGCTTCTATACTTTCTTTATATGTTAACTTCTTCAATATTTTTCTTAAAAACATCATTTTGATGCATTGTTGCTCTGTCAAAGATTTTTTTACGGGTGGCATACCTGACTGTGAAAAGGTATATCCGGGTTCCAACTCAGCTCTGCCATAAGACTTTTTCTAGGAAAATTTCTCCCTTTTATCTTCTTGATAGTTTTTGATAGTTTCTCTTTTGGAAGTCTCTTTTTGATAGTTTTTGTTTTTAGTTTCTTGAGGCAACAGTAGACCGTCATTTTATGGCATTAACCATTGCGGAGAACTAAATGTAAAACTACCTCTGTCCTTTGTGGAAATGGAATTATTACCAAACAAGGAGTCGGTTATCAGTGCACCTAAATGCTGCTGTGTTAAAAAAGTTTCATTTACAAATTAGGTGTAGATAATCATATTTAGTGTTATGGTATTTGAGTGGAAAAAAATGGGTTTAACTTGAAATTTTAAGAAGCGCAACCAAATCCATCTTAAGTGTAAAAATCCATTGTGATGCGGCAGTGGTGGACACATATGGGGGTCGTAGGGGGCACTTGCGGGGCCATCCATATAGCCAAACATTGCATGCAGAACCACAATTGTAACTTTCTTATGTCATAGGAAGGCATTGTCTTGTATTTGTGTATAATCAGTTTAACACATTCAATGCACATGCAATGCAATGGACATGCTCTGCCGGTCGGGCCGGGAGTCCTTTCTCCACCTCCGCACGTGACTAGTATCCACTTTCGAGTTTTCCGATCGTTTGTATGGCCTTCAGCAAGCTTCTCCCTTTCGAACCGTGTGCGCCATTTGTAAATAGCAATTTTTGAACGGAAGTTATGGCATGAAAACCTCTCTGTATTTTTTTTCTTATTTTATCGGCCGATTCTGACAACTGTCATGAAAATCTGGCCCGCATTGAATGTGATTAATGAAAAATTCTTAAAATTTGCATGTAACTTTTATATTTTCATTACGATTAAAGTATAGGTAGCTCAAAATATCTTTTGTACCCTTGAGTGTTTTCTATATCCACTACTGTGATGATTTAGATGATGTGAAGGCCACTATACATGGGGAATGATTTCATGCGCATGATCATGCGCATGATCATTCACCATGTATGACGGAACAATTCGCGAATGAACCTTCATGCGCATGATCATTCACTGAAAATTAGAACATGTTCTATTTT
This sequence comes from Ischnura elegans, assembly GCF_921293095.1. Lineage (NCBI taxonomy): Eukaryota > Metazoa > Arthropoda > Insecta > Odonata > Coenagrionidae > Ischnura > Ischnura elegans. The sequence continues at coordinate 58,692,746 of NC_060254.1, read as the reverse complement.
TCTCGCATGATCCTGTGAATGATCACGTGATGATTCAGCGTGATCCATTCGCATGATCATTCACCGTCTATAGCGGCCTTGATGATGTGTGGATTTACTACATGTTTTCTTCTTCCAATACTAATGATTGTAATTTTCCTTGCAGAGAACTGAGCATCCTCCACATGGATGCTTTGGCCAAATTCAAACGCTCCACTCCGCACCTCGAGTTCCCTGCCTTGCACAAGGAACTCTTCTCCGTTGACAGCTGAACGCTGGAGGGCATCATCTCTGTGAGTGGCATCGTCTCTTAATCGCTACTACCTGCCGCCAAAACTGAGATATGCGTCTCATTCGAAGAACCCCTCAGCAAACAATGTCCTCTCCTTTCCCGACCCTCTTCTTACGCTCTCCAAACACCTCATCACAAGGTTAGCACCAGAATCAAAAAAAATTTTACTTGATCTCGAGTCTTATTATCAAAGTCCAGTCTATACTGCAATAGAAGAAGAACTCCCCCACGTCACGTCTGTCATCGAAAAAGTGATCGGAAGAAGATATCGTCCGAACTTGAACTTGGGTTGTGCAACGGCCACAAGTGTGAACAGGGAGCAACTTACGGAGCGGGGTGAAAGAACACACTCAGAAGGGGAAACATTTGTGTAGAGAGCATGGAACGTAAGGAGTGCGCAAGTTTTTGATGAGTTTTTGAAGGAATACTAGGCCATAAAATATATATATGGTGTGACCTTCGTTTTAAGAGAAAAAAAAACTCGTCTGGATGAGGATAAGTCCACTGTGACTGCCAGTGGTGTACAATAATAACTTATTATATGGCAGCTGCTTATTGTGAAGGTGAACATTAATGGTGTTGTGATTATTGAGATGCTCTGTACGTTTCTTGTGATCTTACTTTCTCCCCTCCCTCCTGCTCATAATCTCATGCTTGAGCGCAGCGCACTGTGTTCGTGGGGCCATAAATATCACTTATCTCCGTTTAAAGTGGCCAATTTGGTGTTCAGTAATCATGTTAGAGGTGAAAACTTGGCCATTAGACTGTAATAGGGGAAATAGTACTAACCGGCTGGTGAAAAACTTAACTGCCATACACCTTAAATAGAATTCCATTATGAAGTAATCACACATCTTCTACCAGGCTTACTGTTCATAATAATTATTCATTTCGATTTGCTTTTTTATTAACTCTCCCATACTTCTTTTACACCTGTTAGTAAAGAAAAGATGCAGAAACTACTCTCATAGCCTTTTCATGGAATCCACATTAAACAATACAGATAGCATTACGAATGAATAATGTCAAGTCTAACTATTTGAAAACAAAATAGTAATAAGAATACCTTATGCTGATTTCAGTTGCAAGCTCCGTAATAATTTAGAACCATTCTTGCTAATACAAGCCCTGATAAGAAGTATTTTTTGCTTACTGATAATAGCCATCCTTTGTAATCTGTCACAGAAACATTTTTAAACCCTCTCAACTGTAATTAAGGAAATTTAATTCATACTTATACTCTCTGATACTGGAAAGAAAATGATAACTCAACAGGAGATGGTGGGGTAAGGGAAGGGAGAAAATCATTATGGTAAGGGGTACGTACATACATGCCTTAAATTTGAAGAGAAAAGTTAATAAAAATAAAACCATGTGTAATTACATTTGTAGTGAAGCACCATGTATGGTTGAGTTTGTATGCTTGATGCGTGGAAAGTGACTGCATGTTTGTGAATCAGCGTGCAATGAAAGCTTGCATGTATGAATGTTTTTTTTTCTGAATGATTTTGCATATGTGTTTGACTGTGCAAATTTAACAACATTGGGGCAAACTGTAATGATGAATTTAAAACATTAATCGTTGTTTAAAAGCATTTTAATATCTAGAATGGTGATACAGAATTTTATAAATTTGTTGTTTGCAAAAGCTGCAAAGAGTATATATAATATTAAATCTATAAATAAACAAATAAATATATATAAATATATATGAAATGTTGACACATATTGTACAGCCTGTTTCAAAATACTCGTTAATAGTGAATTGGTTTTAAGTGAGAAATGGCAGGTATGAAAAATTTGCAATGTAGATCACTACTGTTGGAGATTTTTTATTTGTGTACAATAGCACCAAAAGTGTGGCTGGTAAAAATGAAGCATGTTATTTGTATATTTTCTGTGTATTACAGTATGGGATTCAGTTGAACCTTCCCTCTTTGAATGACATTTTATATGAGTACGAGTGTCCCGTTTATGTTTTTATTCTGTTGAGTTGATAATCAAATTATATCATTTGCAATGCAAAGAATCAGTTTTGTACTTCCTCAAAGATCAGTAATTATCTACATATCTCATTGCATTCTCTTTGCAATTTTTTCTCATATTCCATAAATTTACATTATTTATTTACCTTTCCTTGCCATTATCCATTTTATATTATTACCCTGTCGGTGCTTGATTTATTGGTGCTTCACTTAAATGGTACTGGCCAAGAAAAATTTTAATATTTATCAAAATTTAAAAAATCAATTTCTCCTACATTTATCAGATAATTGGCACTTTAAGTTAATATTTTTGCAAAAACTTACCAAAATAATTTACCTCTTCTCTTATTCCCTGTGATGGTGGAGCTTTTTTCAATCAGTAATTTCTCAGAAATAACCTTTTCATATGATTTTTTCTTCAAATGTCATGATCATGGAGCATATTACTTAAAATTTGAGTGCTGAAAGTCTGTGCACATTCTAGGAAAAGTGGTATTCTAAAAAAATTATACAAAATCTGTTAAGGAGGGAAGGTTGGCTAATACATCCACAGTTGTTCAGATCTGTTGTGTTGAAATTCTACTCATGAGACGCAAAAACCCTTATTGGGTTTATAGTGCTTCTGAAATCACTGCCACACTTATAAAATCTCCAAACTAGCCATTGCTTCTATATAAAAATGCAACTTGTACATTGCTGTCACCAACCTTAAAGTTATAATGCCTAACTAACCTTTTTTCTTCGAAGATTTTTGTTTAGCATGTTTTAAGTGGTATGATAAGCCATTTATTACTTTTGTTTTTAAGATTGTTTTGTATAATATTCTCTTTGTGGAATCCTATCTGTTCTGTATAGAATGTCCATTTAATGAAAGTACCTGTAAAGTTTCCTCCCTCACATACCCTATGATCAGAACAAGCGCTATGATCCAATTTTATAGAAAATGCATTAATCTCAGTGTCTTCTTTTTGACATATTTAAAGATGAGCAAGAATTAGTAAACAAAATGTTGTTTGTCTGACAAATAAAAGTTAATCTTTTATTGTAGTTCCAATACGACAAAATGAAAGATTGTGGACATTTTGTGAATGCATCATAATATTGCATACTTCTTATAAAAGGAGATGACTGAACACAGGTTGCCTTTGTTGACATTAGAAGGGCAGTTTTTATGCAAAAAAATGAACTTTGACTGAATGTAAAATTACATACAAGGAACTGTAAAAAAAAAAGTGTATCTAATATCAATTGTTCATCATTCTAACAGTCATCAAGCTGTGGAAATGTCAAAGGAGATTAAAAGAAACAATATGCATATTGAACTTGTGAAATTGTGCATAGCTAGCTGGAAAATTCTCTTAGTGTGGCTGGCTGTGGTATGTGCTACCTGAGGTTGCGTGATTTTTCGACAAGTATGGGGACCCGACTTGACATCTGGGTCGATAAACCTTATGGTTGGAGAGGGGCGACATATATTTTTTTTTAATAATAATGATAATGTTGACCTTGCATACGCACATCACACAACTTTGTATGCATCGGGATTGCCTCTCTCTTTCACGTAAATGTGTCATAATGACTCATCCTCAGAGACCATACCCAAAAAAAAGTTGGCAAAACATTGTGAATGTCTTTACCATAGTGCTTAGTTTCATCATTGTTATATCATACTGACTCATTTTTATTTTTATCATCATTATTATTATTATTATTATTTTGTACTTTTTACAATTGCCATAATGATGTTCAATTATTGTGACACATGACAGAGGGAAAGAGTACTAAAAACAGTATGAAAATAATGGAATAGTCGCGTCCCAATGCTAAGTATATATATTTTTCCTTGATTGATTCCCATGTGTCTAGCAGGTGGACAATTCTCATGCCAGGTAACTTATAGGTTGTGGGTCAGTTGGCTATTTATTACCCTTCCTCATTTATGTTGTAGTCACTGTATTGAAAACAGGCATTCTGGGACATTTCAATTAAAGTGGTATTTTGGCTAGAAATACAGAAGTGTGTTGAATTATTTGCTTGGGTGATACCAAGCTGTACATCTCAATCACCCATTACCCCTCTATTGGTTTTCGTATACAATTTTCAGTTTTTTTTTTAGTGAAGCAGTCTTTCTTTTCTTGAATTTACAAAGAAATAGTTTGAAAGAAATGACTTGTGCCACAAGGAGAGACTGCAGAATATAGAATATGATTTTATGGTTTGTATTTACAAAGAAATAGTTTGAAAGAAATGACTTGTACTACAAGTACTTGTTGTACAGAATATTGAATATTATTTTATTGTATGAATTTACAAAGAAATAGTTCAAAAGAAATGACTGGTACTACAATATATTGTTCTACTTGTTCTACAGAATATTGAATATGAATTCTACTCGTACCCATTTTATTGTTTGAATTTACAAAGAAATAGTTCAAAAGAAATGACTGGTACTACAATATATTGTTATACAGAAAATTGAATATAATTTTATTACATGAACTTATGAAAAAATAGTTTTAAAGAAATGACATGTAGTACAAACAAGGAAAGGCTGCAAAATATTGAATATAATTTTATTGTATGAATTTACGAAGAAATATGTAGTTTGAAAGAAATGACTTGCACTAAAGTACTTGTTCTACAGAATTTTGAATTTAATTTGATAATATAAATTTACAAAGAAATAGCTTGAAAGAAATGAATTGTGCTACAAGTACTTGTTCTACAGAATACTGAATATGATTTTATTGTTTGAATTTACAAAGAAATAGTTCGAACGAAATGACTTGTGCTACAAGGAGAGGCAGCATAATATTGAATATAATTTTATTGATTCAATTTACATAGAAATTGTTTGAAACAAATGAGTTGTGCTACAAGGAGAGACTGCAGAATGTTGAATATGATTTTATGGGCATCTTTAGCCATGAAGATTTTCAGTAGTTCATATAATGATAGTTCCATTTATCTCCCTTCACAGAATGCTCACTGCATTACAGTTGGGATTTTGACTGGATTCATCCAGCTCAGGGCTTTATAGGCTCAGGGACTTATAAAAAATATTGGGGGGGCCCATATCGGAGGTTTTTCCCCGGGAAGAGGTTAAATTCAAAGTGTGTCGCAGCGCCGAAAAGCTGTCATGATTCACACCACCTGATTCAGTTAACCTGCTTAACCGTATAATTATTTGTTTTAACACATTGTTGCATTTATTTTAAAAGGTAACTATCGTCAAACATGGGAAAAAAATTACCAATATATTTTTGTGATTTCACAAAGCATAATATAACTTAATTATTTTCTTTAATTATTGAGGGGGCTCCGCCCCCCCAAACGAATCTTTGAGGGGGCTCGGGCCCCCTCAGGCCCCATGGAGTCGGCGCCACTGATCCAGCTGGAATGTCAATCTTGATTCCAGCTGCATCCTGGCTTGCATTCTAGGTTAGATTCCTGCTGCAATTTGAAAGATTGATTCAAGGTGAATTTTGGCTGTCACAGCCTGTTGTTAAGCTGTAATCCACATCTGGAATTCAGACTGCATTAATACAATTTCTCTTGGAGGAATCTAACAATTGGCCAGGTCGGCAATTGATGCACTTGTATAATCCACATTATTTATTTATTGAACCCGACTGGTTTAATGGTCATGAATCATCCTCATTGGTAAGTATGTATAACTTCGTATATTTGAAGTAGTGTGAACAACTTCAGGATTTGGTTATTGGAGTATGAAATGCAAGCTTTGAGAAATCAGGAAAAATGACATTTCACTTTAACTTCCTCACAGAAGGTTTTATTGTCATGTGTTATTATATACACCAAGGATGAAGATTGCCATAAAAAATATTCACGAAACCAAAAGATTTTTTGGCAAAGCCAAATATTTTTTCATAATGATCAACCAGGGTCTTCAGTTTGCTGGCCACACGTGTCAGCTAGGTACACCACAAAGCCATTTTCTCAGAGCAAATTTCGGAATGGGTTTTACCATACAACAGTACACTTCAACTTCTGCAGATGGTCTAAAACCATTGGCTGTGCCAGGGGTGGTCCATGGTGGGCCTGGGCCCACCTAAATTTTTTCAGGCCCACCCATATAAGACAGATAATATTTTTTTATGGCAATCTTCATCCTAGGTGTATATAATAACACAAGACAATAAAACCTTCAGTGAGGAAGTTAAAGTGGACCAATTTCAGAATTGAAGTCCTAAGTTAAACTTTATTTTGTAAAATTAAAATAAATTGTATACAGTTATAGACACATGAAAAACCATGATCCAGGATGGATCTAGGATTATTTTCTGGGGGGGGGGGGGGGCACAAGAGTCTGACAGGCAAACGGTTTTCTCATATTTGAGATTAAAAACAGAATGCAACAATTACTGTACGCAATATTCTCTTTATTTTAATATGAAAGTCATTAGTATGATATTAAACCATTTAGGCTCTGTAGTATACAAAACAAAACGAACTTAATTATAACAAATTAAAAATCTTGGGTATTTTTCATATGGGAGTGAGGGTTCATGCCCATGTGCCCTCCCCCTAAATCCTGCCAATAAAAACCACTCCTTTAATTATGTATTTTATATATTAACTCCAAAACATAAAAAGATACACTGGGAGAGGATTTATGACATATTCATCCACCTTAACTCGAGGTTAGGCCTGCCCATTTTATAATCTGGCCCATCCATATGACAAATACTAAAGCCACTGCTGTCTGAGACCCTATCATTTCCTGACCACCTCTGTATATTGGCTATGCTAGCACATACGACTGTTCATATAACATAGATAGAGATAAACAACTGCCCCATTTTTTCAGCTTCCAGCCAGATGATCACTTTGCAGGCCAACACTGTGAGGGAAGGCTAAGGGGATCATGCGGAAAGAAGATTGCACAGCTAAGATCACAAGAGCGATTGCTTTTCGCGACGGGAAAAGTGATCTCGATAGTGATTACTTTCGCGACGAAAAAAAATGATCGTGTGATTCAGGCTGAAGGAAAAAAAGGTGACTGACTCGGATGCTGTAAGCACACCCACCTTTTCCAGCGAGAGGGGGCAGAAAGGGACCCTCTATCTCTCAGGGAGGGTTTGGGGGATAAAACCCCCCCAGAGCTCAGAGAAATTTCAAGTTTAATCCATTTTATTTAATCGGACCAATATTACCAATAGAATTGACTAAGGATTAATAAAATATCCCTCAGAAAACCGTTAAACTCACCATTTTGAACCATTTATCTTTAAAATTCCAAAGTTTATTAATCTAGCACCTACTGCTTACCCTGGTGAGTATTCCATACCCACACACACCCCAGCATTAGCTGCACCTAAATCCCCCCAGCCTTAATTCCTAGCTGCGCTCCTGCTATGTCTTGCACAGTTCTACCAGGGAAGAGTGTGACCATATTTTGTTTATCTTGTATCATGTTAGGCACAATGTGGTGTAATACAAGTAAAATTTGACATTGTGTAATATTTCCAGTGAGTTTTATTTTGACACGCGTTTCGTTGCTACAAACACACTTGATAATCTTGTTTGCAGCAACGAAACAATTGTGGTTAAAAAAACGATACATGTATAATGAATGATAAAGTTCACTTATACATACGGAAGATACAGGTTATTGTGAGGTGCAAATACGATACTTATGCAATCGATGGATATTAAGGAAAAATATAACAGATATCGGAGCAAAACAACCATATTCAGCTCGTGGCGGTCAAATCTAGTCGTAGAGTAACAATAACAAAACACACTTCCACACTTCATCACCAATGTTTCGGCCATTTTGTAAAATTACGTCACCGACGCTAGCGCCGCTAGTGGCGCAAAAACTTCGGAAACAGATTTGATACGTATTTAAAAAGGATTTGGAAATCTAGATTTGATGTATTATGAAATCACCCTAAAATACAGATTTGATCCTTTTTGTGTTTGTAGGGAATATTCAAAATAATATTCGGTGGAAATATTTCAATGTCCAATTTTACTTACATATTATGTTTGCATGTGTGCTGCGGCGGACTTCAACTCAGAATGTATTTCATTGAAGTGTGCGCCAGGCTAGAAATAAGTGTTGAGAGCTGGAAGCTATCATGTATGCACATTTTAATCTTAATTATTCTTCTGTGCATCAGAGCCCTCCCTCTTCAGTGCATCGCTACAATATATTAAGATCAAGTTGAATCTATTCTCCCTTATATGTATGGGTGACACACTCACTAACTCACGAACACAAATTCCCGACCACTTCCAGAAGAGCTGGATGATTTGGCACACAGGTTAGGGACTGGATATGATCCGGAGAAAGATTTCCGAAACAGGAAGTTTCTGTCACCCGCCATAGCAACGACGTTAAACAGGTGAAAATTTAGCTACCCTGACAAAAATAAACTCCACCATGGTGGGTACAGGAAGGGTACAGGAAGGGTGGCATCCTTCATGGTGGGTAGTTACCCTTGCACAACCCACGCCCTACCCACCATTAAGGGTAAGGGAAGGAGAGAAAAATCCTTCGTGTACCCTTCCTTGGAACTCCTTCCCTTACCATCCGTGTACCCTTCCTCTACCCACCATTAAGGGTAAGGGAAGGAGAGAAAAATCCTTCGTGTACCCTTCCTTGGAACTCCTTCCCTTACCATCCGTGTACCCTTCCTCTACCCACCATTAAGGGTAAGGGAAGGAGAGAAAAATCCTTCGTGTACCCTTCCTTGGAACTCCTTCCCTTACCATCCGTGTACCCTTCCTCTGCCCACCATTAAGGGTAAGGGAAGGAGAGAAAAATCCTTCGTGTACCCTTCCTTGGAACTCCTTCCCTTACCATCCGTGTACCCTTCCTCTACCCACCATTAAGGGTAAGGGAAGGAGAGAAAAATCCTTCGTGTACCCTTCCTTGGAACTCCTTCCCTTACCATCCGTGTACCCTTCCTCTGCCCACCATTAAGGGTAAGGGAAGGAGAGAAAAATCCTTCGTGTACCCTTCCTTGGAACTCCTTCCCTTACCGTCCGTCAACCCTTCCTCTACCCACCATTAAGGGTAAGGGAAGGAGAGAAAAATCCTTCGTGTACCCTTCCTTGGAACTCCTTCCCTTACCATCCGTCAACCCTTCCTCTACCCACCATTAAGGGTAAGGGAAGGAGAGAAAAATCCTTCGTTTACCCTTCCTTGGGACTTAGCATTTATAACTGAAGAAAACATATCCTGGAAGACTCTCCTTAGCTACTTTCACCTGCTAAAGAGTATTGAGTTCCGTACAAGAACGTAAGCAGTCTTTGAAAGCAAAGATAGACGGGCTACACAACTAATCTTTATAATTTCCTTAAGGAAAACAATAATATACATATTCAGTGGCGTATCTAGGGGTGGGGTCCGGAGGGTTCGGACCCTCCGCCCCCCCGAAGTATAAAAACCCAATCATTTTCCTTCATAATAGAAATCAAAATATTGAAAAATAATGAATTTAAAAAATATTTCTTTGACTATTGAAGTTTTTTCGATTATGAAAAGTGTTTGAATAAGTTGAATTCCAATACTTACTATCCTGTTTTTCAAAACTTTTCCCACCTGGTTTTGGACCCCCCCAAACGAAATTCCTGACTACGCCACTGTACACAATAGTTTCTGTAATTGTGTGAAAAAAGCTCATTTAGAAGTTCTTCCATTCACGTTTTAGGATGTAACCTATTTGTGTGGCTGACAATGAGACATCGCTAGAGTGATGTTCAGTATCAGAATGCCGATCTTATTTTCTGAAACGAAATAGGTGTGGTAGAAAAAAGTCACAGCTTTCTTCCACATAGGCCCGGGTGCGAATCTCATCTTAAGATTTTGTAGTATAAGTTCCGTTGAGAAACTACACCTGTCAAGTATCTAGATAGCCGAGGTTGCTAAGTCTATAGTTCGTGATCCTGTAATAAGTAGGTCCTGGGTTCAAGGCCACGTGAAGGCTAATTTTTGTGTGCCCTGTAACTTTAGAAATCACTGTTGCAACTCATCCCCATTCGTTTAATTTAGTTTATTAGCGATTTTTTAAATTTTTATGTTAATTTATGGATTTTTTAGTTTTTATTTTATCCTACCCTTCCTGTACCCTTCATTGAGGCTGGCCAAACCCTTCCCGTACCCTCCAGGAAGGAGAGGGCGTACCCACCAATGTTCTAAAATACCCTTCGTGTACCCTTGCTGAAGGGTACAGGAAGGGTACACCTATCCTTCCTGTACCCACAATGGAGGGTAAACCTCTCCTTAATGGAGGAGTTTATTTTTATCAGGGTATGATGCATTCGGCGTAACTTTGTGATTACGAACAGGAAACAATAATTCCAAATGCCCACAATGTTCTCCACTGTATGTGGGAAGCAGTTTGTTTTCGTCACCAATGGTTTACTGATTGTGAGATAAAAATTAAACAATCATTGAATGTCACAGAAAATGACCATTTTAAAAAGATATAACCTCATCATTTCGCGCACTTTTTGCCGACAGAATTCCTTCAAACTTCATAGATAAATGAACGCTACGTTTAAAATCGGAAATAGTAAACATTATCATAATTATTATATCGATCCTAGCGGGAAAAAATAGAAATGACGGACACTTCGGATTTCTTTCGGACAGACGTTTGGTTTATACTAAAATACTCTCTGAATGAAGATGCGACAGCGATAGTGTTTCTTTACTAAAAAAGCTAATGAATATAGAGAGGTTTTGTTAAAAAAATTTGTTGCTTCTTTAAGTTTTTAGCAGCTAAATAGCCGTCCGATACTCAATTGAAAGGAAAAAGATTTATTTTCCATACATCACGCAAACATCGCCGTAATTCTGTGAAATCGAGGACGAAAAAACTACTAAACAACCCTACAAAGTTATAAGCTGTATGTAGATAATATTTTTTTCGAAAGTAATGATAACAGAAATAAAAATTTAACAATCTTTGAATGTCACGGAAAATTACCATTTTCAAAAGATAAACTCTTCATTTTGTTCACTTTTTGCGGACAGAAATTTTATAAACATTGTAGGTACAATGACCACTGATTTCAAAACTTTAAAAAGAAAACGTTTTCAAAATGTTTTCATCGATTCTCCCGAGAAAAATTGTAATGGCGGATACTTCGCATTAAATCGCAAGAATGAAGAGAACCTGATGCCTTTTTGAAAAAGGTTATTCAAAAGGGTTATTTTAGAGTTTTTTTAAATTTTCATTTTTGAATTTTATAAGCTGTGAGATTATTACTTTTTACAGTATTTTTTTCTGACGGAATTGGTATTTTTTTCAACTGTTATCTCGTTTTTAAGAGCCCTACTGGCACCAAAATCCATTTCCAGGCATGGAATATTCTAGAATTTTCTGGGGGAGGATCTCCGAATGCCCTGGTAAGGGGGGACCCAACATGAGCCCGAGCTGAGGGCCTACAACCAGCCCAGACCACCCCTGCCTTCCAAGGGACCACCCCAGGTCCTCATCCGCTGCTGACTCAGCTGTGAGGGATGTCATACGTATTTGGTTGAGGTAAGATCTTCATGTTTGGCTAAGGTAGGTTCCATGTTAGAGAACCTCATTGAGAGGTGTAAGGATTGCGATAATGAGTGAAGGTACAAGGGGAATTAAAAAAGTAATGAAACGCATTTTTTTTCTGAAACAGGTTTTTGTTTAATTCAGCTTTCTAATACACCATGTTATTCTCCAATGTCTTACATACAAAACACAATTTTCCAATGTAATATCTATTCAATGCTATGAGTTGACGACATCTTGAAGGCTAGGCCAGCCTGCCTGCACGATACTATTCCACTGGTAAGTGTCGGAGCCATGGGTGTACCCTAGGCAACTGACCACCCTAGAAAAAAATTAAACTTAGTTCTAAACAAAAGTTATGAACATATTTTCCTAGTGAAGAAAAATGATATAACCATAAGAGATGAAACAAAAATAAAAATTATTATTTTTTCAAGCAAATAATTATAAAACTAATAAATTACTGTCATAATTTCCTTAAATTTTTGGTTTCATTAACCTTTTCAGTGCAAAAAAAGTTACAACTTGAACGACAACGGATAGTTTTTCTAAATAATCATTTTTAATTTTTTTTTCTCTGCGCAATAAAATCGCGATTGCATTATTAAACATTATTTTATATATCCAAAGCAATATTTTGAATTTTTTCTCTCTTCGCACTGATCTCGAGTTGATAACAAGGATTTTCATTTCTTAATCATTTCTTAACCGCCCCCCCCCCCATGTTTTTATTCTGAATACGGCCATGGTCGGAGCCAACATCGTACTGCATCAACAAATTCCTCTTTATCCCCATATGATGAAGCATGCATTGCCCAACCGTTCACTGTGCTTTAACCTGCAGCGAGATCACTGTGGATATCCTTCGCACTTAATCGAGTATATAACAAGGATTTTCAATTCTAATTCATCATTTTGAATATTTTTCTGTGGGCAGTAATATCGAGATTCTATCATTGAGTTTCGTTTCTTCGGGTTCATTTTGAATTTTTTCCCTTTCCCCACTAAAATCGAGTTTATAAGAAAGAATTTTTAACGTTTTAATCATAATTTAGAATTTTTTACCTCAGCACTAAAATCGTGATTACATCATTGATTTTCATTTCCAAAGCATCATTTTGAATTATTTCTCCTTTCGCAAAAAATAAAGTTTAAAACAAGGATTTTCATATCTAACTCATCATTTTGAATTATTTTCTCGGGTAACTAAAATAGCAAATGTGTCATTGATTTTCATTTCCATAGCATCATTTTGAATTTTTTCTCTATTCTCACTGAAATCGATTTTATAACAAGGATTTTAATTTCCTAATCATAAATTATAATTTTTGTCTCTGGGCACTTTATACGTGATTTTATCATTGGTTTTCACTTCCAAAGCATCATTTTGAATTGCTTCTCTCTTCTCCCTATAATAGAGTTTTTATCAAGGATTTTCATTTCTTAATCATCAATTACAATTAATTCTCTTCGCACTAAAATCTCGTATGTATCATTTTTATTTTGATTTTTAAGCATAATTTTTTTATTTTCACAATCTTAGCAAGAAATCGAAATTATACCAACGATATTAATTTCTAAATCATCACTTTGAAATTTTTCTCTGGGCGCTAAAGTGGCGATTGTATCATTGATTTTCATTTCCAAACCATCATTTTTAAATTTTAATTCTATCTAAGCACGAAATCGAGTTTATAGCAACGATTTTCGTTTCTAAATCATCATTTGGATTTTTTTTTCTCTGAGCACGAAAATCGAAATTGTATCATAGATTTTCATCTCCAAAGAACCATTTTTAGTTTCTTCTCCCTTCTCACTGAAATCGAGGTTATAACAAGTATTTTGATTTCTAAATCATCATTTTTAATTTTTTTCTCTGCGCAATAAAAACGCGATTGTATTAGTAATCATCATTTTTAAAGCACCATTTTTAATATTTCCTATCTTTGCACTTAAATCGAGTTTATAACAAGGATTTTCATATCCAAATCATAATTTTGAATTGTTTTCTCTAGGCACTAAAGTCGCGATTGTATAATGATTTTCATTTCCAAAGCAATATTTTGAATTTTTCTCTTCGCACTGAAATCGCGTTTGTAATAACGATTTTAATTACTTAATTATGAATTATAATTTTACGCTTACACTTCAAGTCACTTAATACGCGATTGTATCATTGGTTTTCACTTCCAAAGCATCATTTTGAAATTTTTCTCTCTTCTCACTATAATAGAGTTTATAACAAGGATTTTCATTTCTTTATCATCAATTACAATTTTTCTCCCTGGGATCTAAAGTCGTTATTGTATAATTTATTTTCATTTCCAAAGCATCATTTTTAATTTTCGCTCTCCTAGAAAGAAATCGAGGTTAGAACGACAATTTTCACCTCCAAATCAAAATTTTTCATTTTTTCTCTTGGCACTAAAATCGCATTTCTATCATTGATTTTCACTTCCAAAGCATCAATTTCGTTTTCCCTGTCTTAGCAAGAAATCGAGATTGTAACGATTTCCATTGCTGAATCATCATTTGGATCTCTGGTCACGATAATCGCGATTGTATCATTGATTTTCAGTTACAAAGCATTTCTTGTAATTTTTCTCTCCTCGAACTTAAATCGAGTTCATATCAAGGATTTTTTATTTCTCAATCATCATTTACAATAATTTTTGTGTGTACTATTATCGCGAATATGAAATTGATAATCATTTTCAAAGTATAATTTATTATTTTTTTCTCCCTTTGAGCAACGAAATAAAGGCTATAACAGGAATTTTCATTTAAAAATGATCATTTATTAATATTGTTCTCTGGGGACTTAAATCGCGATTGTGTCATTAATTATCATATCCAAAGCATCATTTTCAATATTTTCTCACTACGCAAGAAAGTCCAGTTTATAACAAGGAGTTTCATTTCTTAATCGTCATTTAATATTTTTTTCTCTCGGCACAAAATTCGCTATTTTATTATTCATTTTCATTTGCAAATATTCATTTTTAATACTACCTCTCTTAGCAAGAAATCGAGTTTATAATAAAGATTTTCATATCTTAATCATCATTTTGAATTTTTTCTCTGGGCACTACATTTTGATTGCAATATTGATTTTCAATTGAAAAGCATCATTTTCTCTTCCAATATAATCGAGTGCATCACAATGATTTTTAAACCTTATCATCATTTTGAATTTTTTTATATCTTTGCACCTAAATTGAGTTTATAACAAGTATTTTCATTTCTAAATCATCATGTTTTATTTTCTTATCTCGGCCATAATTTCGATATTATATAATTGATTTTCATTACCAAAGAAACACTTTGATTTTTTTCTCTCTTCTCATTGAAATCGAGTTTATAACAAGGATTTTCATTTCTAAATCAAAAAATACCATTTTAGTCTCTGGGCACTAAAACCTTAAATGTATCATTGAATTTGATGTCCTAAGAAACATTTTGAATTTCCTCTGTTCTCACTGAAATCGAGTATATAATAATTATTTTCATTTTTTATCGTCAATTACAATTTTTGTCTCTGGGCAGTAAACATTGATTTTCATTTCCATAGCAACATTTTAAATTTTTTCTTCTCACTGAAAACGAGTGTATAAAAAGGATTTTCATTTATCAATCATGAATTAAAATTTTTTTCTCTGGGCAGATAATCGCGATTGTAACTTTAGTTTTCATTTCCAAAGGAACATTTTATATTTTTCTCTCTTCACAATAAAATCGAGTTTATAATAGCGATTTTCATTCCTTAATCATAAATTATAATTTTTGTCTATGGGCAGTGGAATCGTGATTGTTTCATTGGTTTTCATTTCCAAAGCACATTTTGAATTCTTTCTCTCTTCGCACTGAAATCGAGCTATTAACAAGGACTTACATTTCTTAATCATCAATTATAATTTATGTCGCTGGTCAGTAAAATCGCTATTGTATTATTGATTTTCATTTCCAAAGCAACATTTTAATTTTTTTATTCTCTTCTCACTGAAATCGAGTATAATACAAGGATTTTCACATCTTAATTATGAAATACAATTTTTTCTCTGGGCTGCAAAAATCACGATTGCACCATTGATTTTCATATCCTATGCAAAATTTTAACTTTTTTCTCTATTTTCACTAAAATGGAGATTATAACAAATATTTGCAATTCTTACTCATCAATTACAATTTTTGTCTGTGATAGTAAAATCGTATTTGTATCATTGATTTTCAGTTCCAAAGGAACATTTTAAATATTATTTCCTCACTATGAAATCAAGTTTATAACAAGGATTTATATTTCTTAATCACCAATTATGTTTTTGCCCCTTGGCAATAATATCGCGATTCTTTACCTGAGTTTCATTTCCTAACCATCGGTATTAATTTTTTCTAAGTTTGAAATAGCGATTTAGCGATTTTCCTTAATCACGAACTACAATTTTTGTATCTGGGCAGTAATATAGCAATTATATCATTTATTTTATATACATTAAGATTTTGAATGTATTTTCTCTTCTCACTGAAAACGATTTCATAATAGCGGATTTCATTTCTTGATCACGAATTAAAAGTTTTGTCTTACGGCAGTAAAATCGCGATCGTATGATTGATTTTCATTTCTAAAGCAACATTTCCAATTTTTCCCTCTTCGCAATGAAATCCTATTTACAACAAGGTTTTACATTTCCCAATCATCAATTACAATTTTTGCTTCTGGGCAGTGAAATCGATATTGTATCATTGGTTTTCATTTCCAAAGCACCATTTTGAATTTTTTCTTACTTCTCTCTGAAATCGTGTTTATAACATGGATTTTCATTTATTAATCATCATCATCACTGGTCAACAATCCTAGGATTGGTTTGACGCAGCTCTCCACTCAATTCTCCTATTAGATAATCTTTTCACACCTACGTGTGTCTTCTCTTTAACATCCTTCTTTGCTCGTTCCATATATTTTGTTCGAGGCTTTCCTTTTCCGTTCTTGCCTTCCACTTGTCCTTCGACGATCGCCTTCATCAGACCATCATTTCTCAAGATGTGGCCTATACGGTTGTTCCGTCTTCTCATTAAGGATTTCATGAGACTTCTCTCCTATACTCTTCTTAAAACTTCCTCATTACTAACTCGGTCGATCCATTTGATTTTCATCATTCTTCTGTAGCACCACATTTTGAAGGCCTCTATCCTTGCTTTCTCCGCTGCGGTCATTGTCCATGTCTCACTTCCGTATAGAAGCATACTCCAGATGTAGGTTCTTATAAATTGTTTCTTTACTTCCATATTAGAGTTTCCCGCTGTAAGCAGGTCTCTCTTTTGGTGGAAAGCTCTCTTCGCCTGGACTATTCTGGTGATAATTTCTTTTTACTTCTCCCGTCACTAGTAATCTTGCTTCCCAAATAACCGAATTCATCCACCTATTTCAGTTTTTGCTTCCCTATTTTAATGTAAGTCTTGACTTCTTCTCTTCTGCTGCATACTAAGATCTTGGTTTTCTTCGTGCTTATTTTCACTTGATATCTACCCTACCTATATTAATCAGAATATTTTTCAAATCCCTCTCTGTTTCTGCTATAACGGCTATGTCATCGGCAAAGCTTATGTTAGCATGCAAATTTTTTCTCCATGGATATTCACTCCCAATGCCTTTTCTTTGATTTCATTAATGGCTTAATCTTTTACCAAGAACTTCGTCAGCTGCTGCCTGCAGACCACTTCTAATGGTTTTCCAAATCTCTTTCATTGGTTTATTGGCCGTATACTCCCCTATTTTCTTTTCTACAACTTCTTAAAATGAATAAAATTTTTTTTCTCTCAGCACTGAAATCGATTTTATAACAAGGATATTCACTTCTTAATCATTGTCTACTATTTATTTCTATGAACAGTAAAATCGCGATTATAGCATTTATTTTAATTTCCAAAGTAACATTTTCAAATTTTTTCTTTCTTCTCAAAGAAATCGAGTTTATAACATGGATTTTAATTTCTGAATCATGAATTATAATTTTTTTCTCCATGCAGTAAAATCGCGATTATGTCGTATATTATCATTTGCAATCCAACATTTTGAATTTTTCTCTCTACACAATGAAATCGAGTTTCTAATAGTGACTTACATTTCTTAATCATTAATTACAATTTTTTCCTCTGGACAGTGATATCGCGATTGCATCCTTGGTTTTTCATATTCAAAGCAACATTTTGAAATTTTCTCTCTACATAATGAAATCGAATTTCTAATAGCGATTTACATTTCTTGATCATGAATTACAATTCTTTTCACTGGACAGTGATATCGCATTGCATCCCTGGTTTTTCATATTCAAAGCAACATTTTGAATTTTTTCTCACTCCACACTTAAATCGATTTTATAACAAGGTTATTCATTTCTTAATCCTTAATAACTACTTTTTTCTATTAGCAGTAAAATCTCCATTATATCATTTATTTTCATTTCCAAAGTAATATTTTCGATTTTTTTCTTTCTTCACAAGGATATCAAGTTTTTAACAAGGATTGCTATTTCTGTATCATGAATTATAATTTTTTCCATGCAGTTAAATCGCGACTATGTCATATATTTTCATTTGCAAAACAACATTTGGAATTTTTCCTTCTTCGTCACGAAATCGTGTCTCTGATAGCAATTTCCCTTCTTGATCATGAATCACCATTTTATTCTCTGGACAGTCATATCGCCATTGCATCATTGGTTTTTCAGATTCAAAACAAAATTTTGAATTTTTCCTCTCCTCGGAATGAAATCGATTTCATAACAAGGATATTCATTTATTAATCATTAATTACTATTTTTTTGTTTGAGCAGTAAAATCGCGATTATATCTTTTATTTTCATTTCCAAAGTAATATTTTCAATTTTTTTCCTTTTTCTCACAGAAATTGAGTTTGTAACATGGATTTTATTTTCTGACTTATGAATTATAATTTTTTTCACCATGCAGTAAAATGGCATTATGTGATATATAATCATTTGCAAAACAACATTTTGAATTTTTCTCTCTACACAATGAAATCGAGTTTCAAATAGCGATTTATATTCCTAATCATGAATTATAATTTTTTTCTATGAACAGTAAAATCGCGATTATATCATTTATTGTCATTTCCAAAGTAATATTTTCATTTTTTTTTCTTTCTTCTCACAGAAATCGAGTTGTAAACATGGATTATAATTTCTGACTCATTAATTAAAATTTTTTTTCATCTTGCAGTAAAATCGCGATTACGTCATATATTTTCATTTGCCAAACAACATTTTGAATATTTCCTCACTTCGCAATGAAATCGATTTTATAACAAGGATATTCGTTTCTTAATCATTAATTACTATTTTTTTCTATGAGCAGTAAATTCGCGATTATATAATTTAATTTCATTTCCAAAGTAATATTTTCAATTTTTTTCTCTATTCTCAAAGAAATCGAGTTAATAACAAGGATTTTATCTGAATCTGGAATCATAATTTTTTTCTCCATGCAATACAATCGTAAATTGTGTAATTTATTTTCATTTGCAAAACACACATTTTGAATATTTCCTTCTTCGCCACTAAATGGAGTTTCTATTAGCGATTTTCATTTCTTAATCATGAATGACAATTTTTTTCTCTGATCAATGTAATAGCCATTGCATCCTTGGTTTTTCATACTCAAAGCAACATTTTAAATTTTTCCTCACCTCGTAATGAAATCGAGTTTTTACATCATGAATTACAATTTTTATCAATGACCAGTAAAATCGCGATTATGTCATTTATTTTCATTTCCAAAGTAATATTTTCATTTTTTTCTTTCTTCTTACAGAAATCGTGTTTATAACAAGGATTTTAAATTCTGAATCTGGAACTATAATTTTTTTCTCCATGCAGTAAAATCGCAAATTGTGAAATTTATTTTCATTTGCAAAACACACATTTTGAATTTTTCCTTCTTTGCCATGAAATGGGGTTTCTAATAGCGATTTTCTGAAAAACAATTTTTTTTCTTTGGACAGTGATATCGCCATTGCATCCTTGGTTTTTCATATTCAAAGCAACATTTTGAATTATTCCTCACCTCGCAATGAAATTGATTTAATAACAAGTATATTCATTTCTTAATCATTAATTACTATTTTTTTATGAGTTATAAAATCGCGGTTATATCATTTATTTGATTTCTAAAGTAATATTTTCATTTTTTTTCTTCTCACAGAAATCGAGTTAATGACAACGATTTTAATTTCTGAGTTTTTAATTATAATTTTTTTCACCATGCAGTAAAATCGCGATTATTTCATATATAATCATTTGCAAACCAACATTTTGAATTTTTCTCAATACACAATGAAATCGAGTTTCAAATAGCGATTTATATTCCTAATCATGAATTACAATTTTTTTCTATGACCAGTAATATCACGATTACATCATTTTTTGTCATTTCCAATGTATTATTTTAATTTTTTCTTTCTTCTCACAGAAATAGAGTTGATGACTAGGATTTTAATCTCAAAATCATGAATTATTATTTTTTTTCCATGCAGTAAAATCGCGATTACGTCATATATTTTCACATGCAAAACAGCATTTGGAATATTTCCTTCTTCACCTCGACATTGAGTTTCTAATAATGATTTTCATTTTTTAATCATTAATAACAATTTTTTTCTCTGCACAGTGATATCGCCATTGCATCCGTGGTTTTTCAAATTCAAAGACACATTTTGAATTTTTCCTCACCTCGCAATGAAATCGATTTAATAACAAGGATATTCATTTCTTAAGCATAAATTACTATTTTTTTCTATGAGCAGTAAAAACGTGTTTATATCATTTATTTTCATTTCGAAAGTAATATTTTCATTTTTTTTCTTACTTCTCACAATAATAGAGTTTATAACAAGGATTATAATTTCTAAATCATGAATTATAATTTTTTTCTCCATGCAGTTATATCGCGATTATGTCATTTATTTTTTTTGCAAAACAAAATTTTAAATTTTTCCTTTTCCGCCACGAAATGGAGTTTCTAATATCGATTTTCATTTCTAAATCATGAATTACAATTTTTTTCTCTGAACAGTGATATCTCCATTGCATCCCTGGTTTTTCACATTCAAAGCAACATTTTCAATTTTTCCTCACCTCGCAATGAAATCGAGTTTATAAAAGCGATTTATATTACTAATTATGAACTACAATTGGATTTCATTTCCATTGGATTGGATTGGATATTGGATTTCATTTCCATAGCAATATTTTGAATGTTTTCTTTCCTTTCATTGAATGGAGTTTATAACAAGGATTTTAATTTCTGAATCATGAATTCTATTTTTTTTCTCAATGCAGTTAAATCGCCATTATATATATTTTCATTTGCAAAACAATATTTTGTATATTTCTCTCTTCGCCACGAAATTGAGTTTCTTAAAGCTATTTTCATTTCGTAATTTTAAATTACAATTTTTTTCAATGAGTAGTAAATAATCGATTATATCATTTATTTTTATTTGCAAAGCAACATTTTGAATTTTTCTCTCTTCGCAATGAAATGAGTTCATAATAGCGATTTCCTTCTTTTGATAGAGAATAACAATTTATATCCACAAGCAGTAAAGTCACGAATGTATCATTAATTTGCACTTCCATACCAACATTTTTAATTTTTACTTTCGTCGCACTGAAATCGGATTTATAACAAGGAATGTCATGTTTTAATCATAATTACAATTTATTTCTGTGAGCAGTAAAATCGCGATTATATCATTTATTTTCATTTCCAAAGTAATATTTTCATTTTTTTTCTATCTTGTCACAGAAATCAAGTTTATAACATGGATTTTTATTTCTGAATCATGAATTACAATTTTTTTCTATGACCAGTAAAATCGCGATTATATAATTTATTTTCATTTCCAAAGTAATATTTTCATTTTTTTTTCTTTCTTCTCAAAGAAATTGAGTTTATAACATGGATTATAATTTCTGAATTTTAAATTTTTTTCCACTCAGTAAAATCGCGATTACGTCATATATTATCATTTGCAAACCAACATTTTGAATTTTTCTCTCTACACAATGAAATCGAATTTCTAATAGCGATTTAAATTTCTTGATCATGAATTACAATTTTTTTCTCTGGGCAGTGATATCGCGATTGCATCCTTGGTTTTTCATATTCAAATCGTTTCATCGCGATTAAGACATTTATTTTCATTTGCAAAACAACATTTAGAATTTTTCCTTCTTCCCGACGAAATGGAGTTTATAATAGCGATTTTCATTTCTTAATCATGAATTACAATTTTTTCCTCTGGACAGTGATATCGCGATTGCATCCTTGGTTTTTCATATTCAAAGCAACATTTTGAATTTTTCCTCACCTCGCACTGAAATCGATTTTATAAAACCGATTTCCTTTTGTTACATAGAGAATTACAATTTATCTCTATGGGCATAAAGTTGGAAATGTATCTTTAATTTTCACTTCCACACCAACATTTTGAATTTTTACTCTCGTCGCACTGAAATCGATTTTATAACAAGGAATTTCATTTCATAATCATAATTACAATTAATTTCTGTGAGCAGTAAAATCGCGACTATGTACTTTTTTGTCTTTTCTAAAGTAACAGTTTGAATTTTTCTCTCTTCGCAATGAAATCGTGTTTCTAATAGCGATATTCTTTTTTGATCATGAAATACAATTTTTTCTTTGGGCAATGAATCGCGATTGTAGCATTGGTTTTCATTTCCGCAGCAACACTTTGAATATTTTCTTTCTTCTCAGTAAAATCGAATTTATAACAACGATATTCATTTCTTAATCATGAATTACAATTTTTCTCTCCGAGCAGAAAAATCGCGTAAATATAATTTTTTTCATTTGCAAAGCATATTTTTTAATTTTTCGTGTTTCTAAACGCGATTTTCATTATTTTGTAACGAATGAAAATTTTTACCTTTTGGCTTAGAAAACGCATTTTTATCATTTATTTTCATTTCTATCGCAACGTTTTAATTTTTCTCTCTTCGCAATGAAATGAAGTTTTTTTGTTAAATTTCACTTTGATTTCATTTCCAATGTTACATTTTAAATTTTATCTCTCTTCGCACTGAAATGTAGTTTATAATAGCAATTGTCATTACTTAATAATGAATTCAAAATGTTATCTCCAGGAAAAAAAATCGCTATTTTATCATTAGTTTTCTTTTTCAGAGCATCATTTTAAAGTTTTATCCCCTCGCAATGAAATCGAGTTTCTAATTGCAATTTATGTCAATTACAATTTGTGTCAATGGGCAGTAAAAACGCGATTGCAACTATAATTGTCATTTCTAAAGCAACATTTTGAATTTTTTCTCTACTCGCACTTAAATCGATTTTTAAAAAGGAATATCATTTCTTTATCATGAATTAGAATTTTTTCTCTGAGCGGTATAATCGCGATTATATTTTTTATTTTCATTCGCAAAGCCACATTTTGAATTCTTTCCCTCTTACAACTGAAATCGAGTTTCTGATAGCGATTTCCTTCTCTTAATAATGATTACAATTTCTGTCGATAAGCTAGAAAGTCTCAATTTTATCTTAAATTTTATTTTCCTCAGCAACATTTAGATTTTTTTCTCTCTTCGCACTGAAATGGGTGTAATAACAAGGATTTTCATTTGTTAATCATAATTACTATTATTTTCTATGAGCAGTAAAATCGTGATTATATCATTTATTTTTATTTCCAAAGTAATACTTTCAATTTGTTTCCTTCTTCTCACAGAAATCGAGTTTATAAAATGGATTTTAACATCGGACTCATGAATAATAATTTTTTTCTCCATGCAGTAAAATCGCGATTAAGTCATATATTATCATTTGCAAACCAAAATTTTGAATTTTTCTCTCTACACAATGACATCGACTTTCTAATAGCGTTTTACATTTCTTAATCATGAATTACAATTTTTTCTCTGGACAGTGATATCGCGACTGCATCCTTGGTTTCTCATATTCAAAGCAACATTTTGAATTTTTGACTACTTCGCACCGAAATAGATTTTATAACAAGGATATTCATTTTTTAATCATTATTTACTATTTTTTTCTATGAGCTAATCGCTATTTACTTTTTCATTTCCAAACCAATATTTTGAATATTTCTCTCTTCGCAATGAAATCGAGTTTATAACAAGGAATTAAATTTTTTTACTCCGAGCAGTAAAATCGCAAATATATATTTTTCTTACATTTCCAAAGAAATATTTTGACATTTTTCTCTCTTCATAATGAAATCGAGAAATGAAATAGCGATTTTTTCTCTTCTATGGGCAGTAATATTCTAATGTGTCTTTCATTTTCATTTCCTCAGTAACATTTTGAATTTTTTCTCTCTTCGCACTGAAATCAAGTTTCTAGTGGAGTTTTCCATCTTTTGATAATAATTACAATTTATGTCTATGGGCAGTAAAGTCGCAATGGTAGCCTTAATTTTCATTTCCCCAGCAGCATTTTCATTTTTTTTACACATCGCACTGAAATCGGTTTATAACAAGGAATTTTATTTCTTAAGCATGAAATACAATTTTTTTCTCTGAGCAGTAAAATCGCGACTATATAATTTATTGTCATTTCTAAAGTAAAATTTGGAATTTTTTTCTCTTCGCAATGAAATCGTGTTTCTAATATTGATTTTCTTTTTTGATCATGAATTCTTCATGATTCAATTTTTTTCTCTGGGCAGTGAATCGCGATTGTTTCATTGGTTTTCATTTCCACAGCAACACTTTGAATATTTTCTTTCCTCTAATTAAAATCGAATTTATAACAATGATTTTCATTTCTTAATCATGAATTACAATTTTTCTCTCGGAACAGTAAAATCGCGTTAATATAATTTTTTTCATTTGCAAAGCAATATTGTTTAATTTTTCGTGTTTCTAAAGGCGATTTTCATATTTTTTTAACGAATTAAACTTTTTGCCTTTTGGCGTAGAAAACGCAATTTTATCATTAATTTTCATTTCTATAGCAACGTTTTGAATTTTTCTCTCTTCGCCGAGAAATCAAGTTTCTATGGCGATTACCATTTATTTCTACGGGCAGTAAATTCGCGATACAACCTTTTATTTCATTTCCAAAGTAAAATTTTCAATTTTTTCTCTCTTCGAACTGAAATGGAGTTTTCAAATAGCGATTGTCTTTACTTAATAATGAATTTAAAATGTTATATCAAGGTAAAAAACACCGCATTTTTATCATTAGTTTTCTTTTCCAGAGCGTCGTTTTAAAAATTTCTCCCTTCGCACTGAAATCGAGTTTCTAATTGCAAATTCCTTCTCTTGATAATTAATTACAATTTATGTCAATGGGCAGTAAAATCGCGTTTGCATCTTTAATTTTCATTTCCAAAGCAACATTTTGAATTTTTTCTCTCTTCGCACTAAAATAGATGTTTAACAAGGAATTTTATATATTAATCATGAATTAGAATTTTTTTCCCTGAGCGGTAAAATCGCGATTATATTTTTTATTTTCATTCGCAAAGCCACATTTTGAATTCTTTCTCTCATGCAACTGAAATCCAGTTTCTGATAGCGATTTTCTTCTCTTGATAATGGTCGTCTCTTGGCATAAAAACCGCATTTTTTAAATTTATTTACATTTGTAAAGCAACGTTTTTAATTTTTCTCTCTTTGCAAAAAATCGATTTTAATTTCTAGATCATGAATTACAATATTTGTCTCTGGGCTGTGAAGTCGTGGTTTTATCATTGATTTTCATTTCCAAAGTAACATTTTCATTTTTTTTCTTCTCAATTAAATCGAGTTTATAAGAAGGATTTTAAATTTTGAATCATGAATTATAACCTTTATTCTGTGAGCAGTATCGATTATGTCATTTATTTTTATTTGCAAAGCAACATTTTGAATTTTCCTCTCTTCGCAATGAAATCTAGTTTCTAATAGCGATATTCATTTCTTGATCATGAATTACAATTCTACTCTGGGCAATGACATCGCAATTCTAACATTGGTTTTCATTAACATAGCAATATTTTGAAATTTTACTTTCTTCTCACTGAAATCGAGTTTACTACGAGGATTTTCAATTTCATAATCATGAATAACAATTTTTTTCTTTGAGCAGTAAAATCGCGATTATATCATTTATTGTCATTTCCAAAGTAATATTTTCATTTTTTTTCTTTCTTCTCACTGATTCGAGTTGATAACTAGGAAAAAATTTTCTGAATCATGAATTATCATTTTTTTCATGCAGTTAAATCGCGATTTCTACATATATTTTCATTTGCAAAACAACATTTGGAATTTTTCCTTCTTCGCCACGAAATCGAGTTTCTCATTGCGAATTTCATTTATTAATCATGAATAACATTTTTTCTCTGCACAGTGATATCGCAATTGCATTATTGGTTATTTATATTCAAAGCAACATTTTCAATTTTTCCTCACCTCGCAATGATATCGATTTTATAACAAGGATATTCATTTCTTAATCATTAATTACTATCTCTCTCTATGAGCAGTAAAATCGCGATTATATCATTTATTTTCTCTTCCAAATTAATATTTTCATTATTTTTCTTTCTTCTCACAGAAATCGAGTTTATAAGAAGGATTTAATTCTGAATCATGAATTATAATTTATTCCTCCATGCAGAAAAATCGCGATTATGCCATTTATTTTCATTTGGAAAACAACATTTAGAATTTTTCCTTCCTCGCGACGAAATGCAGTTTCTAATAGCGATTTTCATTTCTTAATCATGAATTACAATTTTTTCATTTGGACAGTGATATTGCGGATGCATCCTTGTTTTTTCATATTTAAAGCAACATTTTGAATTTTTCCTCACCTCGCCCTGAAATCGATTTTATAATAGCGATTTCCTTCTTTTGGTATAGAATTACAATTTATCTCAATGGGCAGTAAAGTCACGAATGTATGAGAGCGTATATCATTAATTAATGATGAAAAAAAATTTGTCTCTTGGCATAAATACCGCAATTTAAAAATTAATTTTTATTTGCAAAGCAACGTTTATTATTTTTTTCTCTTCACAAAAAATCGAATGTCTAATTTTGATTTTAATTTCTTGGCCATGAATAATAATATTGGTCTCTGGGAAATGAAATCGCGATTTTATCATTAATTTTTTTTCCAAAGTAACATTTTCAAGTTTTTTCCTTCTTCTCACTGAAATCGAGTTTATAAAAACGATTTTAAATTCTGAATCATGAATGATAATTTTTTTCTCTGAGCAGTGTCGATTATATCCTTTATTTTCACTTCCACACCAACATTAAATTTTCGAATGTATCATTGTTTTTTCTTGCCAAAACATTATTTTGAATTTTTCTCTCTTCACACGGAAATGGAGTTTATAATAGCGATATTAATTTTTACACCCGTATGTGACTTACTTTTAATCATCATGAGCCGCAAAAGCTTCAATCAAGATATTAATTTGTTGATCATGAATTACAATTTTTATTTTTGGGAAGAAAAATCTTGGTTGTGTCACTGATTTTAATTCATAAACAACATTAATATTTTTTTATCGGTTCTCACTGAAATCAGGATTTTTATTTCTTAAAAACCAAGGAATTTCATTTCTTAATTATTAATTACAATTTTAGTAGATGGGCAGTAAAATCGCGATTGTATCATTAATTTTCATTTCCAAAGCAATATTTTTAATTTTTCCTCTCCTCGCACTGATATCGAGTTTATAACAAGAATTTTCATTTCCTAATCATGAATTACAATTTTTTTGTCTCCGGGCAGTAAAATCGCGATATTATCATTTAGTTTCATTTACAAAACAACATTTCGAATTTTTCTCTCTTCGCAGTGAAGTTGAATTTATAATTGCGATTTTCATTTCTTAATCATCATTTACAATGTTAGTATCTGGCGAGTGGTAGGTATGTTAGTACCTGACAGTAAAATCGCGAATTTAGCACTAATTTTCATTTCCAAAGCATAGCTTTAAATTTATTCTCTCTCTGACTCTGGAATAAGGTTTATAATAGCGGTTTTCATATCTTGATCAAGAATTACAATTTTTGTCTCTGGGCGGTAAAATCGCGAATTTATCATTGTTTTTCATTTCCAAAACTAATTTTTTATTTTTTCTCTCTTCTCACTGAAATAGAGTTGATAACAAGGATTTTCATTTCTTAATCATTAGATGCAATCTAGTCTATGGGCCGTAAAATCGCGATATTATCATTCATTTTTGTTTCCGTAGAAACATTTTGAATTTTTTCCTCGTAGTACTGAAATCGATTATATAACAAGTATTTTCATTTGTTAATCATCAATTACAATTTTTTTCGCTGGGGAATAATAATTAATTTCGCTGGGCAGTGAGGAAATAAAGAAAATTTAAAATGTCTTAGGAAATGAATATCAATGATACAATCGCGATTTTTCTGCACAGAGATTAAAATTGAAATTGATGACAAGTTAATGAAAATATTTATTTTAAACTCGATATCAGTGAGAATAGAAAAAAATTCAAAATGTGGCTTTGGAAGAGAAACTCATTTTACAATCGTGATTTTACTGCCCAGAGACAAAATTTGTAAATGACACTTAAGAAATGAAAATGCATGTTTTAATGTCGATTCAAGTGAGAAGAGCGTAAAAAGTTAAAAATGATGTTTTGGGGGTAAATACCAATGATACAAATGCTATTTAAATGCACAGAGTTGAAAATTGTAATTGATGATTAAGAAGTGAAAATCCTTGATATAAACTCGATTTCAGTGAGAAGAAAAAAAAATACAAAATGTTGCTTTTGAATTGAAAATCAATGATAAAATCGCGATTTTACTGCCACGAGAGAAAAATTGTAATTGATGATTAAGAAATGGAAATCCTTGTTAGAAATTAGATTTCAGTAAGAAGAGAGAAAGAATTGAAGATGATGCTTTGGAAAGAAAATGAATGATACAATCTAGATTTTAGTGCTCAGGGAGAAAAATTTTATTTGATGATAAAGAAATTACAATCCTTGTTGTAAACTCGATTTCATTGAGAAGAGAGAATAATTTAAAAATATTACTTTGGAAATGAAAATCAATGATACAATCGCGATTTTACTGCCCACAGACAAAAATTGTAATTTATCATTTGGAAATGAAAATCCTTGTTATAAACTCGATTCCAGGAAGAAAAGAGGAAATAATTGAAAAAGTTTCTTTGGAACTGGAAATCAATGATACAATGGCGATTTTTTTGCCCAGAGAAAAAAATTGTTATTGATTACTAAGAAATGAAAATCCTCGTTTTAAACAAGATTCCAATGAGAAGAGAGAAAAAATTCAAGATGTTGCTTTGGAAATGAAAATCAATGATATAAACCGCGATTTTACTGCCCGGAGACAAAATTGGTAAATAATGATTAAGAAATGAAAATTCATGTTTTAATGTCGATTCCAGTGAGAAGAGAGAAAAAAGTTTAAATGATTCTTTGTAAATGAAAATCATTGGTACATTGCCATATATTTGCACAAAGTTAAACATTCTAATTCATGATTGAGAAGTGAAAATCATTGATATATTCTCGATTTTAGTGCGAAGAGTGAAAGAATAAAAAATGATGCTTTGGAAATGAAAATCCTTGTTATGGTTGGTTCGAAAATCATTGCTAAATTTGCCATTTAATTGCTCAGAGTGAAAAATTGTAATTGATGATAAAGATAAATGAAAATCCTTGTTATAAACTTGATTCCAGGAAGAAAATATTCAAGAAGTTGCTTTGGAACTGGAAGTTAATGATACACTCGCGATTTTACTGCCCAGGGTCAAAAATTGTAATTGATAACTAAGAAATGAAAATCCTTGTTATATCTTCGATTTTAGTGTGAAGAGAAAAAAATTCAAAACGTTGCTTTCGAAATGAAATTCAATGATGCAATCGCGATTTTAATGCTCAGAGAAAAAAATTGTTATTGTTGAATAATAAACGAAAATCCTTGTTATATCCAACTCGATTTCAATGAGGAGAGAAAAGTTACAAGAAATGCTTTGTAACTGAAAATCAATGATACAATCGCGGTTTTCGTGCCCAGAGATCCAAATGATGATTTAGCAATGGAAATCGTTGTTACAATCTCGATTTCTTACTAAGACTGAGAAAATGAAAATTGATGCTTTGGAAGTGGAAATCAATGATAGAAATGCGATTTTAGTGCCAAGAGAAAAAATTCAAAATGTTGATTTGGAGATAAAATTGTTTTTATAACCTCGATTTCTTTCTAGGAGAGAGAAAATTAAAAATGTATCTTAGGAAATGAACATCAATGATACTTACGCGATTTTACTGCCCAGAGACAAAAATTGTAATGATGACAAGGAAATGAAAATGCTTGTTTTAAACTCGATATCAGTGGGAAGAGAGAAAAAAGTTAAAAATGTTGCTTTGGGAATGAAAATCATAGCTACAATTGCCATTTCATTGCAAAGAGTGAAACATTTTATTTGATGATTAAGAGGTTAAAATCCCTGATAAATACTCGATATCACAGACAATAGAGAGAGAAAGAATTGAAAATGATTCTTAGGAAAAGGAAATGAATGATACAATCTCGATTTTAGTGCACAGAGACAAAAATTGTTGATTGTAATTGAAGATTAGGGTATTAAAATCCTTGTTATATCTTAGCTTTCAGTGGGAAGAGAAAATGCTTTGGAAATGAAAATCAATGATGCAATCGCGATTTTTATGCCCAGAGACAAAAATAGTTATCAATGATTAAGAAATGAAAATACTTGCTGGATACTCGATTCCAGGAAGAATTGAGAAAACATTCAAAAATATGCTTTGGAAATGAAAATCAATGGTACAATTGTGATTTTACTGCCAAGAGACAAATATTTTAATTGTTATATTGGAAATTAAAAAATCTGTTATTAATGAATTTATTATATTTACGGGAATGTTCTCTGCATATCATCCGAAAAATTATGTTTTCATCAAAGAATCGTGGTGAATAATGTTGATTTATTGAGTGCTTTCTATAGTGCAAGGTTTTTTTTCTGTATGATCCGTCTAGGTGAAATATTTGATATATTAGATAAATAAATTCCTCATTACTATGAAAAATTTATCTATTTTTTCGTAGGAATAATACTTTACCTTTTATTTATTTGTTTTCTTATTGGCATTTCATCACGAACGCCTGAACGCTCGGCATGAACGCATAGCATTCTTCAATGAATTTTTATATGTCATTATCATTTATCAAGTTCTTAAAACGGTAGAATTTTCATGTGCTTCCGTGAAAGCAAGCCTGAAGTAAAATACTTGAAGCATTAGAAAAATACATGCCTTCATTCTGCGGAAGGAATGTTTGCTTGGCTTATAGCAAACTAGGTGTTCATTAATGATATTTTGCGTATCAAATTCAGTTCATATTAAGGTGCAAATTTCATTTATTTCCTTAAGAAGATAGTAGGTAGTAAAGTAAAATATTCGAAGCCTGAAATTTTAAAAATTCTTATTTCTAAGAAAGAATGTTTGTAAATCTTCCAACATATTTTTTGTGAAGTAAAATTTTTAAAGAGTTACATTAATAAATTTCTTAAATCTGTAGGAAGAATGTTCAAATAACTTATCTTAATAACTTAAACTAATCATGATTTATTAATGACGTGTCGTCATGATTTATTAAGTTCTTACTATGGAGCAAATTTAATGATTTGTCGTGAGAATGTTCAGAGTAAAGCAAAATATTAGATAAATACATTTCTTATTTCCACAGGAACAGTGTATGAATAACTTCTAATAAAATTAATTTCAATCAATGAATTTTTGGGTGCCGTTATGATTTATTAAGTTTTTACTACGGTGCGAATTAAAATTGTTTCCGCTAGTTCCTGCTATGTGAAGGAAAATATTTTAAGCATGAGAAGAATGAATTTCATATTTCTACGGAAAGAATGTTTGGAAAACTTTTGTGTTCATGTGTTTTTGTTATGTAAAAAACTGTAAATTAATCAATGAATTTTTTGTGTGCCATCATGATTCATGGAAATCTTTCTATGATGTAAGTTTTATTTTTTCCCTGAGCGGCTGCTTTAGGAAGGTGCATCTTCGAAGCGTGATATTAATAAATTTCTAATTGGGGAAGAATAAAAGAATAATCAACGGGAAGAATAAAAGAATAATAATTTAATACCTTCTCACTAATTCTGTGTTCATAAAGAATTTTTTGTGCAATTATGGCTTATAGAGTTCTCATTACGATGAAAATTTCATGTATTCCTGTAAGAACCTAGTACGTAAACTAAAAAAATTATAAGCCTGTAATTAATAATAAATAATTATTTGATATTTTTACTAGAAGAATTTTTAATAACTTCTTAAAGTTTTCCAATGAATTTAATTTACAATCAATTAATGTTCGAATGTCTTCGTTGAATGATTTATTTTTTTTCTTACAAAGCTGCAAATTCCATTGTTTCCGTGAGAGCCTGAATGGTAAAGTAAATTAATTGAAGCGTGAGTATATAGATTTCTTATTACTTTGGGAAGTTTGTCGAATATATTTTAACAAGCTATGCGTTCATCAAGTGCCTTCGAGCCTTCTATGTGAAGTGAAATATTTTAAACTTGAGATAAATCAATTTCTATGTCTCCCGGATGGTTCTTAGGATACTTTAAAAAACTATACGTTCATTAATGAAATTTCCTGAGTAATAATGATCCATCAGGTTCATATAACGGTGCTCATTTCAAATTTTTGCGAAGGAAAAGCCTTCTAAGTATAGTGAAATTTTTGAAGCCTGAGATTAAATAATTTTTATTTCTGCGGAAAAAAGTTTCAATACCTACTAACAAAGTACGAATTTTTCAATGATTTTTTTTGTCACCATGATGAATTAACTTATTTCTGAGAACATTCTGATTCCTGCGCGAAGAATAATTGTATAGCTTATAACATATTATTTGTATGTCAGTTAGTTTTTTGTATCTTTATGATTTACCACGATTTTAATATCATATGTTTCCAGGATAACGTTCGATGTGAAGTAATATATTTAAAGGGTGAGATTAATAAATTACTTATTTTTAAGCGAAAACTGTTCGAATACGTTCTGAATCTGTTCTTCTTCACTCTTTTTAACGTATAAGCTAATGTTTACGTTTAAACAATGTTTGATGATTAATTGTTGTAGTCGATTGAGCAATGAGTAAAACGATATATTACTCGACAATATGGAGCTTTTGCAGAATTTAACACAAATGCTTAAAATTCACCATTCTACCTTTTTTTGCGCCGACAGCAGTAACAATAGGGTAGTTTCCATTATCAAAGAAAACCAAAGGCATTGATTGCGATTCGTTACCTACCATTAGTGTATTCATAATATACAAATTATTTGGTTTCTGAAATCCCAGTTTAGACGAATGTTAATGGTCAATTTAACCTCATTTGAAAGAGGCCAGTTTTGGCGCCCATGCGATGCCACTCCGCGTGACGTCACAGGGACCTAGATGCTATACGAGTAGTCAAGAGTTTTACATCGTCTGAGATAACCAATGCATGCATGAGGCACAGAGTTCAGGTAAACATCTCTTAATAACACTGGTAAACACGATTTTTGGCGCAAAAGGTTCATTAACCGATACTAATAGGGTTTTTCGCGCTGATTTCAAATATGTAAATAGTTTTTCTCAATCACCCTCAGTTTTCGTGTTATTCACCGAAACGTCCCGAAAAATGTGGTTTTATGCACCAATATACACTTAAAAGGACATAACTTCCACCCTAGTTATCGTAGAGCAATGAAACAAAAACCAGCGCACTTGTCATACTATACGCGTGAATTGAGACTGCATTTTGTTCCATTATACATCGTCAGGGTTGGTACCGGGGGACCACAATGTCAAAAAATGCAATTTTGTTCCTGAAAAAGCTAACTTTCTGGACGCCCAGTTATATATATTTATTTTTTTAGTATTGTCAATTTTATCGCTCGTATTGTATTAAACAGGGTTGTGTCGTGAGTAGTAGATCGGAGCGCGTGGTTTATAATCGCACACATTCCTACTGTAGTAGCGTTGTCAGTCATTGTTGACCACACTCGCTCGTCAGAATCACCGACATTTCAGTAGCAAGCTTAAGGTGACAGAGGACTTGAATAACCAGTACGAAGTGAAGTTGTTTTCTCCTTCTTCAGTGTGCGGTGCTGAGCCTGTGTTTTACGTGTGTGACAAGATGCCCAGGAAGTGCGTTAACCACCCCAACAACTTCTGTTATATTTGTGGGGAGTTGACATTCAAGTCGCAACGTCGTTCTTTGACCCCTTTGGTGAAACATTGCTATGAATTATACTTCGGTTGTAAAGTGGGGGAGCAAGACAAGGACTGGGCACCACATATATGTTGTTCGACATGCGCGAAACGTCTCGCAGAGTGGGAAAAAGGATCGCAGCGTCAGATGAACTTTGCTTTACCCATGGTTTGGCGTGAACCACGAAACCACTCATCAGACTGTTACTTCTGTGTAACAAAGATAAGTGGAATTACAGCAAAATCCAAGCATACAGTGAAGTACCCAGATTTGCCGTCTGCAATGAGACCAGTTGCTCACAGCGAGGACTTACCCGTGCCAGCTCATCCACCACAACCACCAGTGCACTTTGAACATGAGGAAGGCACCCATGTTGAAGAGGTACAGCTGCATGATCCTACGTTTACGGCAAGTACATCTTCCAGTGAACCTCATCTCCTAACTCAGGGTGATTTAAACGATCTTATTCGTGATTTGTCCTTGTCGAAACAACAGTCCGAACTGTTTGGTTCAAGACTGGGTGGCTGGAACTTACTGTATCATGACACAAAGGTGTGTTTCTATCGCCTATAATCACCTATTAAAATGCCTAAGGTCGGAAAGTCTCCTTCGTTTGATAGGGTATTAATAATCCTTATTTAAGCCAAGCGCCATCTGCTAGCTGGGCACTCTGCTACCTGCTAGCAGCCTGCATCGTTGCAGCCGTGTAGAGTATTTATGGTTGCAGCGCTCATAGCCGCGCACCAATGTGGCCTCACACGGCGGCAGCCAGAACCAGAAACGTCACACGGGCTTTTCCCAACATTCATACTTAGCCGTTTTCGCGCGCTTGAAAATTTTCACTTTTCATTTAATCGCAAAGAAATAGATATCGTCATTTAAAAATCTAAAAGCGTGAAATTCGTACTCCAGGAGTAATAATCTTTCGATATAGGCAATAAAAAACCGCCACCCTTTTGAATTCGACACCACAAAGCGAGTTTTACTGAATAGCCCACCTTCAATCCTGAGTGCGCGTAATTCCTGCGCCGCGGAGTAGATGTGGGTGTACGTGACGCCATGAGGGGAGGGAGGGAGGGGAGGGGAAGTAAGGAGGGGGGGAAGTGGATGCTGGGGAAGAGAGCACAGTCGTGAAGTCGACGTGAGCGCCGCGCCACGGGACCTAACGGGAGATTCAACCCTCGAGTGTGGATGGAGCGGACGGGAGAGGTCGCTGACGGGCGCCGACGAACCACGGGCAATGCGCCGCGAAAACCCCGGGTGAGCCTCCTTTCATAACGATATAATTCTCTCGGTCAGTGACGCATAAATGTCTTCATTACGGTGCCGAAATAGCATGTGAGGATAATTGCATGTAAATTTTTATATTCTACAAATACACCATCTGCACAATTCTCCTACCGATTACTGTAAAATATTGCTGAAAATTTTCCACGTACGATTGTATCCAAGATGGTTTATATTGTTATACACTAGAGCAAGCGTCTCCAACTCGCCGGATAATTTCTTGCGGCCCCTAGTGGCTATAGAAAATATTGTATCGTGCCAGGGGAGGATCCAGGATTTTTTCCGACAGACGAACGATCTTCCCATACTCGAGATTAAAAACAAGATATGCACAACAATTACTGTACGAAATATTCTCTTCACTTGTACAGTGGTTTCCAAAAGTTACTTTACAAATTGAGCGGCACCACTTCTGGTCCTCAGAGAAATTGAGCTTCACTTACTGCTATTATTGTCCTTGGTTACGCGCCACATTTATTTCGTTTGTTTGTAAATAGATGTTGTTCTCGAAGGTAAGAGCGTAGAATATACCGGGTTATTGCATATCCTTTGGGAGAATGTTGGATTGAATTTTGGCTGAACACTGATCTCTCAAGAAATAAGTTGAAAAATCTATATGTGACTTTGTAATTTTTGAGCGTACTAAAACCAGCATTTACCGATTGTAATATTTCTCTAGTCATCGATTCCAGCTTCAAATCAAGTTAAATTGCTTCAGCTTAGTTAATACTTATTGTTAGTTAATGTTGTACATGAAAGTTATTGATATGAAATGAAATGATTGAGTCCCGTAATACACAAAACAAAACGAACGTAATGATAGCTGCATTAAAAATTTTGTCAATTTTTTAAGCGTCTTGAGGGTTACCTTCCCCCCCCCCCCCCAAATATGCCTATGTATCGCGCCTATGTATTTGACGAGTATGCCATAAACGGCATACTCGTCAAATATAAACAATGTCAAAAATCGCATAGATTGATTGAACTTTTTTACCAATTAAGATTATTGTAATTAGTAATCATATGTTTTATCATCATTAGTAATCATTTATCCTATTCGGGTATATAGCCGGCGATTCACCGGTTTCATACGATTTTCCTTTAGGTAAGGAGCAAGAAAATTGCCGGTAGCGTGATTAATGTTGTTGCATTTGAAAATTGTTTAGTTGACCAATATTATCTTAAACTATATATCATGCGCCAAAAAATAAATACTAAAATCATCCCATTGCAATTCCTATGAATGTTGCCATTAGAATCTCATATAGTATATGATGATAGGTATGAAAACCCAAGGAAAATATAAAAGGGCTTTAAAACCTTTATATAAAAATATAAGAAGATATGAAAAATTAAGAGGCGAATGGGTTAATTGTATTGCTACGGTGGTAAAATGACGTGGAGCATTTTGGCCCTCCGAGCGATGTAAAATCGATTTTTGGCCCATGCATGAAAAAGGTTGAAGACCCCTGAGCTACAGAAAGGCGCCGAAAACTTTTTTTTCGAAATCTTAGTCATTGTTATTACGCATAGATTGAAATATAATTAATGAAAAAATAAAAGTTAAATGAAAATGCTTGAACTTTTTAAATGCCGAGTCGGATGTTGTAACCTAGGTGATAAGTAGTTAATTGTTGAATTAGTGTAGTTCAGACTACTTATTATAAAATTAAAGTTGTAGCATTTCTCGTGGAAAGAATAAGTTTCACAAAATTCTCTAATCGTATCTCATGTTTCCTTCACTTGGCCCTCGGCCTTAACTTCAACCTGCCCTTAAACGATAATTTTCATAAGACAATAGTGTCTGATAATGCGTTGCACAACATGATATCTGAAATCATGTGAATTAGGCAGATCCGGGTTAGAATCCCTATTTAATCTATGGAATTTTCGCCTCCCAATTTAAATTAAAAAAAAAACGTTAACTAGGGTGGCTAAGAAACAATTTTGACTTCATTCACATAACATTAACGTATACAAGCTAGCTATGTATTAAGCGTGAATAGCGGTGACTAGTACAAATCTCAGGGAACGCACAGAAGTATATTTAAAGAGTAGAACGTCTAACTATCCCCGTATGTATGTCGTGGATAGGTCTAAGGGAAAGTCGAAGGCAAAGTGAAATATCTGGGATTTACGATGACTACGAACCTATCATGGGGAATATAAATAAGAAATATTTGTGGCAGTGCCCGGGTGAGGCTAGGATTTGTCAAGCATGTTGAGGGAAGGTTTAGAATAATAATAATAATTTTATATACGGACAGAGCCCTTTTGCATGTTGAGGTACAAGAACCACAAGAAGTTGTCATATTTAAATAGGAAAGGCACAAAAATAAACACCATAAGTATGGAGCACACATTCATTTTAATACAAATTTCAGGAAATAATACTATGCAAACAATTGAGGCAGGAATCAGATACATCAGTATAACACATTAATATAGAGTAAAAATGGAAAAAAGACCTATTTTGTAAGACAAATAGTGTAAATATGAAAATATGCTTTTACGGATGAATAAGTGGATACTACCTCACACTTGATGGGCCGCACCTAAAATACGTGGAATGCATTACCTTTTCTAATGTGGACCAGTGTATATACTCTCCTGTTTGTAACTGACGTTGAAGTTCCAGGACGCATGGATAAATATGTGGAAATTATGCTCAAATAACTCGGCTTTTCTCTCTAATCGCAGCAATAAGCAAATTCCTTGAAGCCTCGCCTCAGAAAACTGAATAAGAAAGCCGAATTAGATGCATGTTTTATGTTCTTTAAATAAATTGTCCCTTAGATTTCTTGCACAGTCAAATATTTTACTAACGATCAATAAATTCAATAAAACAATTACACATATGTATAACATTACGCAATTATAATATATGTCTGCTTTGGAATGATGTAGGTGCTAGAATTATTTCGAGAACAATACGTACTTACGCAATATGGCTTGAATTGTTATGCGCTTGAGGAAGGACGTCGAAAAAAGCTTTTCACAATCTTAGGCATTGTTTTTACACATTAGATATGCACCTGTATTTTCGTGCAGCTGTGGAAGTTGTAACTTCGGTGGCAAGTAAGACCATATCTGATTAGCGTAGTACAGCTTAATAATAGAACAAAATAAAATTTATAGTATTTTTTATGGGATGATAAAGTTCCACAAAATTATATGACATTTTATCATGTTTTCTTGGGTGAAACTTTCAAATTGACTTAAAGGTGTTTGCTTCGAGATGTCGTACCAAGAGATTTTCCCCAACTCGCGCGCGATCGAAAATTCACTCATATTTGCTAAGTCGCTTACCTTTTCCCTAAATTTCTTCTTATTATTCTTAAGAAATATTTACTCTACACTGTGACGTAAATTTACCGAGATATGAGTTTCGTAAACGAAAGATAATGCCTACTACATGTCAAGTTCCACAGTTTGAGCCAAATCTTCAAAAATCATGGACAATATAGACAAAGCACCAGATCAAATGGATATTGTTTTTTTTTATCAAAATTATAATACCCCAATACCACCTTCGCAAATTCAAAGATTTTAGGAGAAAAACGAGATTGCGCGTGTTTTGAAAAATTGGACATTTGTATCGGGTCAAATTTATGTAAAATGGTATATCCATAATTGGTAATCATTTATGAGTATTCGTGCAAAGTTTTAAGTCTCTATCTCAAAAAAGCCATTTTGAACTTTTCCCGTCCGGCGTTTTTCTATTTCGGACCGCTGTGCGGCGTTTTATGACCACTCGGTCAATTATTGTGTGTTGGTAACTAATTTACGGGAAATGGCTAGAATAAACAATTAACAAAACAGATAAATTTCCAAAACCTGAGAGACTATCGCTTCGGAAAATATCTCTGCAAGAGTGGAACTATTGCATTATTACTGCTATATAATAGTAACCTAATAGTAAGTAAGGTAATCAGTACATGGTCGTTTAAATTTCTTATACCGGGCTCTGCCGCCGGGATAGCGCTTCACCGGCGAAAGGACGCCGCGCGCCGCCGCGGTGTCTTCCCCCCGGAGGAACGATCCTTCACTCGAGGATGTGAACTCACCGGTGTCGGTGATCACGATAGATATTGTTGCTTGTTAAATGGCCAACAAAATTTTATTAATTTTCCTTTTGATAAAACGAGCAAAAATCTTATTTTTCTAAGACGAAATTGCGCCAAACAAAACAGCAACGAATTTATACGTGCTCAAAGCTACACCATTTCGCCGCTTGGTAAAAAAACGGCGCTCTTTTGTTAATCTTAAATCTTTGTAAGACGTCGAAATTAACTGCCATATCAGCAGGCTATTATTCTCGACTTGTGCGGTGGACAGCTACTGCGAAGTGTTGTGAAGAGAGAACTAGGTCGCCAATCTTTACTCGATCAATTCACTAAGCTGAAGCAATTTAACTTTATTTGAAGCTGGAATCGATGACTAGAGAAATATTACAATCGGTAAATACTGATTTCACTACGCTCGAAAATTACAGTCATACATAGATGTTTTAAACTTATTTCTTGAGAGATCATTGTTTATCCGAAATTCAATCCAACATTCTCCCAAAGGAGATTATTTGAACATATCTATCCTTCGCACCTAGCTATTTCTTTTTTATCTATCTGTCATCAGGAAGCGTATTGGCTCTTTCAGGACACTTCTGAGTTGAAAATAAGTGAGAGATATCGTTGAGCCACAGCTATGGTAGTGTAAACATGTAAAACAATCATCAATTTTGTCATGAACAGCGTAAAAATACAAGTTAATTTTGGGATTTTTACTCTGTAATCATCTAACGTGAAACAAAGCAATCCTTTTCTTTTGAAGCAAGTTTTATCTTCGTGGGATTGGCAGTCTTTATAGCGGGACTCTGGGAGTTTCGGTGAAATACTGTCGAGAACCTTAGGTCGTTATTTTTCCAGTGTAATCAATTTGAGAGGAATAGGGTGCAGTGAGTATGTGAAGGACAGGTCAATACATATAATCATCATCATAAGTCAACAGTAGAGATATTGGTATGACGCAGTGCGCTGTAGAGGTCCATTCCGCTTTCCTATAATAATATAATTAATAATTAACTCATTTATTGTTCTAGGAGTGAACTCCTTTGGAACATAGAAATTATATACAGTGGTGCGCAAGACAATTAATATGGTAATAAACCAATCAGAAAACAAATAAGGGAAGTGGTCATATGAATAGCTAATAATAGTCATATATTAGGCAATGTTATCATTTAACAATGAACTGGAAAAGAAATGAATTTCTTTTTCTAACAAAAAAAAATCCTATCTTCTTGTCATTTCATATCAATTTATATTTTACATTTAAAATTTTTAACAACTTATATATAACGTTTAATAACAAATATAATAAATGTTTAAGTGTAATATTTCAATCGTACCGCATGAGTGGCGGAGACATTAACTTGATTTGACATGAGAAAAAATCCCCCTGGACCGGGAATCGAACCACGGACTTTCCGGGCCAATGCGAAGACAATTACGCGATCCAGACTCCTGACTTCCCATTGCAAATACACCTAATCCAGACTCATTTTCCTTGATATTAGGTCCTTATTAACTTGGTTCTTAATAACCTGTCCCTGGTTACTCTTTCAGGCCCGTCCCTTGCCCCTCTTTTCGTCCACTAGTCCTTTGACAATTGTCTTCATCATGACTTGTCATTTAATATCAAATTATATTTTACATAAAATGTTTAACAACTTATATATAATGTTTAATAACAAATATAATAAATGTTTAAGTGTAATATTTCAATCGTACCGCATAAGTGGCGGAGACATTAACTTGCAAGCAGTTGAATTAATTGGATTCCTACAAAATATTCATCGGACAACAGCCTTGGGTTTTGTTTGACGCAACTTTTGTTTCTTTCCTATCATCTTACCTTTTCATATATCCATATTCCTTCTCTTTGAAAACCTTCATCACTCAATCATCACTAATGCAATATTACTGTTCATGCAATTCACATAGCCCCCGATCATTGCCTGCAAAATGCCATCATGACTCATGAAGCGGCCGACTGAGTTGTTCAGTATTTTTCTTGCGATTTTTAGAAGACTTCTCTTTTCTCCCACTCTTCTAAGCACTTCATTCATTTCCTCTAGTTTTGATTTCTCATTCATGTAACAGTTTGTAGAAATATAGGTAAGAACAAAGAGCACAAATGAAAGGCAGTAAAAAGCAAATATCGATTAGTACTGAATATAATCCCAATAGCCGCCTACAACAGGTCGAGTAATACATGGGTGATTCTTAAATATTTGCAAAGAACTGCTTAATTCATTGCTAAAATATGGTCAATGATTGTCCTCAAATTATTTCTCTCGCCCTAAAGGTATATAGTTGGCGTACAATTTGTCTATATATGTTAAAACTGAAATTATCAGAATAACCTCGTCATCTGTGATTACTAACAATTTCATATGACATCACATACCCCATTCTATTGGTCAAACACTATAAGTTTAAACTATTTTACAAGTCACTGAGCTTTTAAAAATTTTCAGGCTATAATATGGTGGGAATAAATAATTCTAGAAATAATTAAAATTCTGCCGACAGCAGAATGACGGTAAAATACTATGAACCACCTATGCTATGGTCCACCTTCGCTTATTGTAGTGATAACGTTAAAATATATAAGATGAACGACACGTATGCTGTTTACCGATCTAAAACTGGTAGCGGCCGAGGCAGCGCTTCGCCGACGACGGAAAAAGAACCTCCGGGTCCAAGGTGAGGTGTTTCCCGGCGGTCGGCGAATCGATACCCCGCCGAAGTGTATTTACTATCTACTATCTATAGACTGAACCGTTTTGAAGTTTGCTTTGCGCTACAAATGGGGTCGTTCATGCAGGCTACATATCGTAATTCATTCAAGACATTCTGTGATTCGAAAAGAAATCTAAGTGACGACGAGAAAAAAATGTCCACATATAGCATTTTCTTTATAATATTTAAATAAAACATCGCGAAAATTGCCACCCCATTTTACTAGTCGATCACGTAATTCGAGTACTGGGCGATTATCTTATTCACAGTTAAGAGCTAATTGAAGGGAGGAATCGCTCACAATATGTTATCAATAAGCATGGGAGTGGAGAAGCGATGGAGGAGTCGTCATAAACTTTCCGGCGAAAGGGTTGATTTTTGATTGAATTTGTTACGAATTATATGAATTGAATCGAATAATTGCGCTATTTGATTCGAAGGGGACCAACACACAGCACAAAGGCGGACTTTTTGGGGGAAAATCACGAAAAATCTCCGTTGATTTTTCGCCATGAATAGATCGAGAAGAAGGTGACAAGACGGATCGCAAAATGAGGTCTCTTTATATTTAAGACTATGTATATTAGAATGGGCAATTTTTAAAGTAAGATTTGTTAATCAGATTACAGCTTTAACTACTACAAATCTTATAAATTAATATTGAAGTTTTAAATAATGTCAACTTTCTCCATCACCATCATCATCGCCATCATCATTAAAAGTTAGGTGATCCTGAGATTTGTTTGACGCAACTGTACACTCAATCCTCCTATCATCTTATCACATTTACATATTTCTTCTCTTTCTCATCCTTCAATATGTCTTGGGTGACGCAAAGTTTCGGAATTTTATGCATCTCACATCCGGGCGATGCATTCATGAATTTGAGAACAAAAAATTGAATGAAAAGCGCTGGTGGAGGTTCATTTTAAGTATAATAGAATGCATAAACAGCGTAAAATACTTAATAAATCACATCCATCAAATTCATCAAGAAAGAACGGGATTGCCATCTTCAATTTTGTTTCGAAATGAATATTATATACCAATGAGAATGGTTAAAAAAGTTGTCATTTTTAAGTTTATGGGTTAATATTACATGGAGTCACAGGTATTTGAAAAAAACAGACGGTTTTTCCACCAACTGTGCTCCCCCTCCTTAATGCAGTCGTTTTTCCAAACATTCTAGTATTAATTTTGCCCAAATTCTACAATTCAGGTCTACAAATTCCATAATTTGGGAAAAATTAACACTAAAATTTTGATACGCTACGCTGTTAGTTTTAATAAATTTTCAAAATTCCAGTCTTTGAAAAATATTTACCTTACGGAGGAATGTCGTGACTTTCTCGAATAATTTTACGAAAAATGTATATTTTTAAAAAATGAGAATGGTTCATAAAGTTGCGTCAGTTATCTTTCTGGGTAAATATTACATGACGTCAAAAATATTGAAAAAAGTCACACGGTATTCCATCAACTGTCTTTCTCTAGCCAATACAAATATCTGCAGTTTGGATAAAATTAAAATATAACTTTTGCTACGCTATTTTTTATTTTTTTACTGTTTCAGTTTTATTAAATTTTAAAAATTCCATTCTTTGTAACGTATTTGGTTTACTCTTCTAAGAACCAAAACCACTCTATCTTTTCTACCATTCGCGTGACAAAATCCGTCATTTCCAGCGACGTATAAGTAGTAGGTCTCAGTGAGGTAAGGATGCTATGCTATTGCTACGAGAGCGACGCTGCGCTAATTGAGAAGGAGAGGACCAACACACAGCACAAAGGCGCACTTGTTGGAGGGAAAAAGCTTCTTCGTCTATTAGCACTTTTCGTCTCCTTTGTCCGCAAAGGGCTTTCGCGGCAACGTCTCACAAGACCACTCTATTGTCCCCAAGATGTGGTGAAGGGGGGGTATATTGGAGACTCGCGCAAAAGGTGGCTTCGCATGATCACCTATAGATACACCAGCATTAAAAAATGGCTCAGAGCAAGGGAGTACCCAGGATCAAAACTAAGGAGGTTGGGCAAGCCATGGTTGTTAAATTTATAGGTAAGATTTGATCATGGAAAAGGTGAATGAAATCAACATTTTTAGGAAAATGTAACAGCTCTTTATTATTTTTTAAAATTATTTGCATTTGCTTGAAAAAATATTATTTTCCTCAAAGACATTTGCGATCTTTGCTTCTGGGGGGGGGGGAGATATATAAGTATCCAAGAAACCATGTGATGGAATATCACACAGTTAAGACTGATTTTGTGATTTTATTACGCTCACATTGTCAGATTTTTCATTAATTACAATAACAAATTACTTACTTCAGCCCGGCTTCAACAGCTCCCTTCTGCGGAGCATAGCGACCAGCAGAATTCCTCCAATTTTTATTTTCTGTTATATTTACTTACTACGCTAACTTTTCGTATATATATAACTAATTAGTGTTTTATTTGCATGGTAGCATGTTCGTGATCTCAGAACTCTCCTAGTTTCTGGT
Organism: Ischnura elegans; assembly: GCF_921293095.1. Classification (NCBI taxonomy): domain Eukaryota; kingdom Metazoa; phylum Arthropoda; class Insecta; order Odonata; family Coenagrionidae; genus Ischnura; species Ischnura elegans. The sequence goes on along the minus strand of NC_060254.1, from coordinate 58,648,038 downwards.
CTGACCGCGTGTCGTTGTCCTGTGTGCTCGACCTGTGTCCGGCAAACGAGTGTTTCTTATTCAGATTAGGATTATATTCAGGTACCATACCATCACATCTTGCCAAACACCCTCATGGTAGCTTCCACGGTACACCTTAGATGTAGATTCTATTGCTTTCAGATCTTAGGCCCAATATCTTCTAATATATCGATTGTTTTCAGGTCTGGGACTGCTAACGGCTGATTCTCCCAATCGCTCCGGGAAATGCGTGGAATCTATGTTGGCAGTTTGAAGACGCATTCTCTGATTGCCGAAGTCTCCCCCTGTGTATTTGAGATCGCAGTGAAACCAAAGAAGAGCTATTGTGAGGACACCAATCATTTGTGAAAACCATCATGGACGAAAACCCTTGAGGTTTGTCTCAGCGACTGGAGTTAAAACATAGTTCGTTCGAAACTCGATACTTCGAAGCAAAGTGTACAAAGTGTACAAAGTGTACAAAGAACAAACCCTCAAGATTTGAGAAGGCCAAAGTCAACTAGTTTGCTGGCAAATGTGCAAACGCTCAGAAACGGAATCCCTAGAGGTTGATCTCAGCGAGTGTTAAGTGTAATACAGTTCATTAGAAACTCCTGGAACCTGGATAGTTCAAAACATAGTGATGTGCAGTGGGCGAGTGCTAAGGATTTCGGAGTCCAAACGTCAGTTATTGTGGTGATACCTAACGAAATTGAAAATATTCACAGTTGCAACTTCTTAGGGGAAGTTCTAGCGTGTAGAAAGTGTTATACAGTTGGCTCGAAATCTTACGGCACCAAATTAGGTCGATTTTAAGTGATTTAAGACTTTTATGTTGAGTGATTTTAATAAATTCACTCTATTATTGTGTCACAGTTTTCGTTAGAAAATATTACACTCCGTATTGGACCTCCTCATTCAACCCATTCACATTCATGAGGTAGCAGTATTCACATAAACGCATCACTACCAACACGGTGCTCCTTGATTGCGTAAAGAGTTTTCGTACTTAAAATAGCCACACGCACAGTCTAAAATAATCAACGCTTAATTCCATGGGCCCCTTGTATATTGATTGCTTGTTGTAGATATGCAGGTTCTGCCTATTGGCATTCATAGATAAAAGTTCTCTGAAGTCATATACTTGGATCAAGGTTTCATGTTAGAATGAGGAAAGCCCCCCATGGATGAATTTTAATCATCAGCCACTAAACACGAGTGTCGCCCAAAATCCAAGTACCAAATCGCCCTAATCAATTGGTCCTTGCTTCTAGGCCAGAAGATCCCCATTGAGCAATATAAGGAGCTCTGGAAGTTTAGGGACACAAAGAACAGATATTGACACCTAGGCAGTAGCTATATACAAGCCGTCCAAATCAATTGGCTTTTTCTTCGAGTCAAATCAAGTGATACCATTCACAAGTCTCAAATCACTTAATACTTGCTACAATTCACTCAGTTGGTTCCCGCATTGGTGTTAAAAACTCTGAAATGGGCTTTAGTAATTGGATAACCCTCGGAGCGGACAGCATTTTTCATTTGTGAATAACTTGGAATTAATTAAAATTAGCCCAAACTCACCTATTTTATCTAGGACCCTACGGAATGACATTATTCTCCATCCTCAATATATTCGCAACGCCTAAACATTGGCCAAAATCAATCAGCTCCCACTTCGGAGTCTCGCGAAGAATCTCCCGGGATCTGCAGCAGTTTTAGGGCCCCAACGAAGTGAGATTCTTCACCAAGTGACTACGGAGGCAGCAGCCGTCGGGGGCGAAGTGGGTTGGCACAGAATGTTCGAGCAGGATGGGGGGCCCGCGCCTCCTGCAGCCCCTCAAGGGCCCGGCAAAGGAGGGCCCGAGGCACCGAGGGTGGCGGAGGAGCAGAGGGCCGAAGGGGGCCTCGACGAAGCGGTCGGAAAATTGCTGGACGGTGAGTGGTGATGCATCACGTGTCATTTCTCCTCTTTTTAATATTTTGGCGGATTTAACCCTTTCTAACCCAGAGCTGCTTCTGTAAGAAATTAAATTTTAAAAATTCTCATTTGAAAAATGTGAAAATTTACTACTCATTCATAAATATTGTGGATCTGCAGGTTACGGATTGGCATTCATAGATAAAAGTTCTCTGAAGTCATATACTTGGACATGCATAATATTATATCTCATATACATACACATAATATTTCGCCATTAAAGTTAACAGCACAAAAGAACACGCAGTTTAAATCTTTCCTGAGTAAAGCTTTAATTATATAAATTTTTTATGTTGCTTAGGAGCAACATTGGGTTATAATGGGTAAACGGGTATTTTCAAGAAGCCCTAACAAAAATAAAGGAACTAGCAAAGTTCCAATTTACACCAAGGATGAAAGGTCAGTTAAGCCAGGTGCACTTCGAAGCCATGTTATATAATAAAAACTTTGCAAATATCACATGTGATTTTACTAACGACCAGTTTCGTCGTTGTGCGACATCTTCAGGTTCAAATACAGAGAGAGTATTTTTATTTATACTTTCCCTGTAATTGAACCTGGCGATGTTTCACAGCGACGAAACTGGTCGTTAGTAAAATCACATGTGAAATTTACGATTTTTTAAATTTAAAATGAAACAATTTCACCAAGTCACGCCTCAAACCATCAATTATACGAAGCCACTTTTTGGTTTTAAGGTTTCCGCAGCGATTAGATGCACTATTACATTCCATTTTTCGGGTGTACGCCTGCGTGCTTAATATTTAAACTCGACGTTTCGTTCCTTCTGCTGGGAACTTCGTCAGAAGACTGCTCCTCCTCACTCAGGAGACTGTCATGAGTCTTCTGACGCCATTCCCAGCAGGAGGAACGAAACGTCGAGTTAAAAATTAATTACGCAGACGCACACTCGAAAAATGGAATGTAATAGTGAGTGCATCTACGAAGCTATGTTCACTCAGCATACTAATACGTGTCCCAACCGGTTTTGACATGTGTGTGCCATTGTCAAAGTTCAACTAATTGTCAGGAACCTTAAAGAATGACTCAGAAATCGTCGAAAAGTTACATACAATTTTTGTGTAAAATATTTTGTGAGCCGTTATTACTCTCATAACCATGACGAAATTCCACGAAGTTGAACCAGCAACGATTGAATCATAATTTGTCAAAACTTGGGACTTCATGGAATCTTTTGCAGCGAAATTTGTCGAATTTCATCCTAATCACCTTTAAAAAAAGAGTAATAACATTAATATAATCTGAGGTTTCAGGCGAGATGGAGTGGAAACGGAACATAACAAAGAAGCCTCAATCCAAAAAATTTCAATCGTGATATTGGCTTTCACGTTAGCAATACATGGAGATCTGTAATCAATTGCATTAAAAAGTAAGGAAAGCACATAAATAACTTCAATAGACCGTCAGCCAATCGGACGACACCTGAGCCGTATTGTTGTACTCGCCAAACGGTCAATTCGGTTCAGCGTGAAATTGGACATCGAGACAATAACATGCCTCAAGAATGGAAGCCTATTAATCGCCGCAAAAAAGTACGCTATACTTTAAGCACTTGTAGGAAACTCTACCGAAGCTCCATAGGGTCGTGTCATATATCGTTTTATTGATTGTTTATTTGAATATAACAATAAACCATTAAAAAATGTTTGAACGTAAGCGTTTAGCTAATATGGTAGAAATAGTGAAGACGAACACGAGAAAAACTATGAAAACGGCAGAACGGTCGTCTTCTTCATCTCGTTACGGGCAAAGCATTTGCTTGGTGCACGTTATTGTTTTTTTATAAAGAGAACGATATCTTCGCATTAATAATAGCTTTTTAAATTTGAATTTTACCCATTATTTCATTTTTCAAATGGCTGAAATGCTCTTCATTGTTTTTTTATACAGAGAACGAAATCTTCACACTGATAATAGCTTTTTAAAAATAAATTTTACCCATGATTTCGTTTTTCAAATGGCCGAAAGGTAGATTTCAATTTCCGAGGTGCAGAAAATCACATAAATTTCGAAGTTACGTAAGCAAAGGGTACACGTTATTTTTCTTTTGAGCAGAGTTAGCTACAGATGTTATTTGAGGAAATATGTATAAAACTTGCCAAAAATATGGAAGCACACGGGGTTTTCACTGTCACTAGGATACTAAAATTTCAAGGGTCAGTAAGATGTTGAGAATGGAAGACTATTAATCAGCAATGTAGTGTTTATGATTTTGGAGTATAGGTCATGATTTAAATTAAATACACTTTTTGCCAACGTTTCTGAGATTTATTCTCCTTCCTCAGGGCTCTTAATTATGATGAATGTTTACAAAGAAAATAAAGAAAATAAATTAATTAAGTGGTTACAAAAATTTTGAATACAATTGTGCAGTACAAATTCATTGGTAAATTAAAAATTGTGAACAGAATTAAACAACATACCTGTGATAGAAAATTTTCGTTACTAGGCTAATCATGGTTACTAATAAATATTGATTCATTTGTTAACAAATGGTATCTAAATTATACTAAACAATTCTAATTTCGATGAATTAAATAATAATAAATTTTACTTAGGTGTTCGATGTCCGATCTTTTATTGCAACTGTTATTTGATTTTGATATGTAAAACATTTCTTTAAATAATCTTTTCTTAAAATTGGTTTCTATGTCTAAAATTTTGGTGTTCTCGAAATCAAAATGATGGCTATAGTCTAGACTGTGATTTGCAAGAGCAGAAAGAGTGATTTTATTTTTTATTGATGATTTGTGCTGGGATATTCGGTTTTTTAAATATTGAGAAGTTTGACCAATGTAACAACTATTACAATCGAGGCATGGTATGTGGTATATTATGTTACTTTTTAGTTTTTTGGGGTTTCTGATTTTATTTTTGTGTACAGAAGTCTGCTTTGCGTGTTAGAATTTTCTATCACAGGTATGTTGTTTAATTCTGTTCACAATTTTTAATTTACCAATGAATTTGTACTGCACAATTGTATTCAAAATTTTTGTAACCACTTAATTAATTTATTTTCTTTATTTTCTTTGTAAACATTCATCATAATTAAGAGCCCTGAGGAAGGAGAATAAATCTCAGAAACGTTGGCAAAAAGTGTATTTAATTTAAATCATGACCTATACTCCAAAACAGGGACCTGGAGCGCTCCTCCGCTCCGCTATACTCCGGCTCCATTGTCGGAGCGGAGCAGTTCAATTCCTACTGCTCCGCTCCGGAGCGGAGCGACGACAATGGGACTTAGGTGCTCCACTCCGGAGCGGAGCATTTCTTGCGAGAACTCCACTCCAGTAGGAATGGAACTGCTCCGCTCCGACAATGGAGCCGGAGCATAGCGGAGCAGAACACAAACATCAATGCTTCGCTTCTTGGCGGGAAATCGACGTATGCACGCTTCTGCAGCCGTGGAACGCATCGGATATTCCCTGCGGCTATTTTTATGTTGAGTTATTAGTCCACATTCTACGTGATTAGCGGTATTATTTAATACCAATACATTTCAATTTACAAATAGTATTAAGTAAAAAAAAGTATTTGTTTCAGGCGTGACTTAATGGAACCTTCTTCACACGATGAAAAGTAGAGATTTTTTAAAACAATTTGTGTGTGGCTGTTTATTCTCTGTCTTCTGTGCATTTGTACCAGACGATGACGTGCAACGTCGAAACCTAGGTCGTAAATTAAATATTTATGCGGAATTAAAAAGTTTTCTTTACTTTTCATTATGTAAAAAATAATTTTCAAATTGGGCAGTCCAATATGTGTTCTACTTAAATACCTTGTGTTAGATACTTTTGAATAATAAATAATGATAGTGATAATCTTAAGGATTAATACAATACGATAGTCGATAATCGCTATGTATGTTGTTTTATAATTTGACAGGCTTTGTGTCGCCATTTTAATAATTTATTAATTTTATTATCGCATAATAAAATTCTTTGTCGGGCGATATTAAAAAATAAAAATGCTGTAGGCTAATATTTTCAAAATTCTGGGATATCGTTTTTTTTACGATGCCATAACGTAGTACGTTTAAAATATTAAGGATGTGGCCCTTCGTTGGGTGGAAAGAGCATTTCTAATGAAATTTTACAATACATAAGTACTTGGATTTAAAAGTAATATATATTTTAACCAAAGCCCATGATTTTTTTCCGAATAACATGCTTTGTAATTAGAGGTTCTTCTGAGCTATGTCTGTCTGTTAAACTGAATTCCGCGATAACACCTATTTTGAAATGTAGTCTTTCTTTCCCAAACAATGCAAGCATTTATTTACAAATGGTATATCTTTTGTACATTTATTGTGATACAATTGCATAACAGTTGTATTTAAACTTTTTGTATACAGATGATTCGCAATTCAGTTGTAATAATAAGGCAAAATACAAGGGAAACACAAATTTTCAATACCTTTGTAATAAATCTTTAATTAATTTTAATTATAATCTTTAGATTGTAAAATGATGGAAAATTGATATTTATAACTATAGAAAAATAATAGCATAATTTCATAATTGCAGACGACTTTTATTCATGAAAATATCGTAAAAATTATGGCGTGAAACGGCCTTGGTAACCATCAGTTGTTGATTTTTTACTCAACAGAGAGGATCACAATAAAATAAAGTTTAGATTCACGAGCGCATAACTTCGGAATACGCTCTTTTTCTTGCTCATAAGTGTGAAAAACATCAACAAAAAACAAGATAAAATATCTATTTATACCCTACAAGGCCAGTTAGTTAAGGCCAAGTATATGGCAGTATTGTCAAATATTCCATCTATCATCTCTGAATTTTATTGATAGCTAAGAATAGTATGTAAAACATGTAATAATCAACTATAAAAATCATGTTCACAAAATTAAATTATTTTATTAGTTTATTACGTTTATCCAATGCCATTAAAACCCGCATAAATAATAATCATTGTGAATTATTGTTGCGGCCAGGAAAAAATCTACATTATACACGTGAAAGATAAAAATCGCAGTTGGCGTAATTGCTGTGAAGACATTATATAACATGTTGAAAGGTTTTAAATACGTATTCTTAAACGTATGCTTAAAATTTGAAACATAGCGGAAACTAGTGCATCATTTAATTTTGATTTCCAATTAAATTTTCGTTATAATGGTTGATTGGGCTATGGACATATTGATGAATATTAGCCAAATTTTACATGGGTATCATTATGCTAAGAATCCGATATTTCTTTATAAAATGATGTATTCTAAATAAAAATGTCACGAAGGGAATTGCTATTAAATATCGCTGTGCCATCACGTGCGGGTAACCCTTCATTATATTTAATTAAGTTTTATTGTGGGTATTTCTATTAATAATTAATTATGGTTAATTCTATTTGGAAAATCCTACCTACTCCGCTCCGCTCCGGCCGGAGCGGAGTGGAGCACCCCGGAGCAACAATGAAAATTCGCTCCGCTCCACTGCTGCTCCAGGTCCCTGCTCCAAAATCATAAACACTACATTGTTGTAATAATAAGGAAGGTCAGGAGAAGAAACTGTACTATTAATCAGCGCAAAAAATTATAACGCTGCACTTTAAGCACTTGTACGGAATTATGCCGAAGCTCTATAGGGCTGTGTCATATAGAGTTTGACTCATTGTTTATTCTACTACAATAATAAATCATTAAACATTGTTTGAAGATAAAATTTTAGCCTCTACGGTCAAAAGAGTGAAGAAGAGCACGCAAAAAACTACGAAAACGGTGAAACGGTCGTCTTCTTTATCTTGCAACGGGCAAAATATTTGATTGGTGCATTTCATTGCATTTTATATAAAGAGAAAAATATTTTTGTAGTAAAAAAAGCTTTTTAAAATTAAATTTTACCCATTACTTGATTTTCAAAATGGCCGAAAGGTGGATTTAAATTTTCGAGGTATAGAAGAGTACATGAATATATTTTGAAGTTACGTATGCTATATGAAAAAATATTTCTAAACTTTTCATGTGAGGAAATATTTATTTTGTATCTCTTACTTAAAATAAACCAAAAAGACGATAAATACCCCGCGGCAACGCAACCTACCAAAAGGACGATTTTAGTAATTTAGTTTTTCGCGTGTTCTCCTTCACTCTTTCGACCGTAGAAGTTGAACGTTTAAGTTTAAACAATGTTTAATGATTTATTGTTGTAGTTGAATAAACAGTAAGGAAAACGATACATGATGCGACACTATGGAGCTTCGGCAGAATTTTATAAAAACACTTAAAGTTCAGCGTTCTACCTTTTTTGCGGGGATAGTTGTCGCTTTCCGAAAAGCCGACCATTGCCTCTGAAGTAAAATGATGTGGAGCCCATGAATAAATGGGGTAGTTTCCTTCATAAAAGAAAACGAAAGGCATTGATTGCGATTCGTTACCCACCATTAATGTATTCATAATATACAAATTATTTGGTTTTAGAAATCCCAGTTTAGACGAATGTGAATGGTCAATTTTAACTTCGTTTGAAAAAGGCTAGATTGGTGCCTATGCGATTCCACTCAACATGACGTCACAGGGACCTAGATGCTTTACGAGCAGTCAGGAGTTTTACAGCGTCTGAGGTTGCCAATGCATGCATGAGGCACAGAGCTCAGAAAAACATGTCTTAATAATCACCTATTAAAACTGCCTATGGTGGGAAAGTTTCCTTCGTTTGATAGGGCAATAATAATCCTTATTTAAGCCAAGTGCTACTTGCTAGCAGGGTACTCTGCTACCTTGAAGTAGCCTGCATCGTAGCGGCGCCCATAGCCTGGCACCAAGGTGACCTCACAAGGCGGCAGCCGGAACCAGAATGACGTCACACGGGCTTTTCCCAGCATTCATACTTAGCCGTTGCGTTTTCGCGCGATTGAAATGTTTCACTGTTCATTTAATCGCGAAAAATAGATATCGTCATGTAAAAATCTAAAAGTGTGAAATACGTACTTCAGGAGTAATTATCTTTCGATTCAGGAAATAAAAAAATAGGAAACCATCCTATTCCTGAATGATGGTAAACCTTTTGTAGTGATGCACGAAAGATAAAATTCACAATGTAAATGAACGGTTTGTTATTGTTGATTCCCATCAACCTTCATGACTTGTTTGTTGTATTTGTGAGGAATATGATACAAAATTTCGGACCCTGTTTTTTCGTCGAATTTTTTTGCTTTTATAAAATAAGGATCAATTATTTACTTCGAGATATTTTCACCGCATATGCAACAAAGCCTGCAGAGTGTTGACTGATTCGAAGAGATGATCTACGATTTTTCGATACTGCGGTACAGCATGGATGGCTGCTGGCCATGGGTAAGACCCGCAAAATTCAATACAAACAGTTTTTTTCGAAATTTGCTCAACTTTGAGGTTAAGTATTCTGTTAAAAAAAGTAAGCTATGAAAACCGCATGCCTCAAAACCAACAAGTGTGCAAGCAAAATGCAAGGCTTCTTCTATAAATGTGACTTCTTTCAATTTGGCAAAATTTCGTAGCTGAATTGTACCAATAGTTCCACTCGTCTCAAGAGTCGCTCAGCTCTTGTGCACCCCAAAACTACTAGCTTAAAATCACGTGATGAATGGGCTCCTTAGGGTAAAATATAAACAGCGTGACGCCACTGGGAAGAGTTAATGTTGAGGCCAATTGCCCGATTGGTAAATTGTATTTAGGGATGTCAACTGTCAACTGTCAACTTAATTAATGAGGATCGGAGATTTAAAGGCTCAACAATTGAAAACAGAGTTTCTTGGGGTCTATCACTGATTGAGAATATATTGGTGTCGTTATGTGCACTCTAAACAAATGAAACGCTTCCTAATTGTTAATAAATTAGTGTGTGTCGCTCAGGAAGAGATAACTTTTTATGCTCTAAATCAACAAAGGCGGTTCGGGAACCTGGAATCTGATAAGAGTCTCCTCCATATTAATTTAAAACTATGAACTGAATTTATGATTGGGAATACAAAGCTGAATATTAATTGGGATGCAAAATAATTTTGTATTCCTTTAGGGAAGATGATTTTAAAACCAAATATCAGTTCATACACACACTTGTCCAAGTTTTCTTGTACTCATATCACATTTGCACTAGCTCCTGACAATGCCGTCGATAAAAATGAGAGCTGAAAGGTTCACCTTTTTTACCGCAAACCCACACCGATTTTACCATAAAACAGAAGGAGCCTACTTGTCTCCTGTGTTTATAGTCTCAGAATTTCGATGTAGGCCACCACCAACAAGAGGCAAACCAAACGGAACACAGACAAAAGATCGCACCACCAGATGGCAGGTAAAGGAGCGCAAAAATAATATGGAAAGTAAAATACCAGTATTTACTTCGATAGATAATAGCAGCGTAATCAAATTTAGCATAAAAACTGTCAAACGAGGGTATAGAATTATTTCTATCGCCTTCGGTTCAAATTTGTAGATGTTCATTTTATCGTTAATGAAATGAAAAACTCTAATATTCCACATGACGATGACGCCGCTGCGTCGAAACTAATCGTACCTAATAATTAATTTGTGGAATACAATAAAGTTTTATTACGGGGGTATGCAAATTTGAATTTTTAAATCGAGAGAGAGCTAGATTACAAGGTAATCGCCTGCTACTGTTGTGAACTTCTTTGATGAAGAGGAAATTATTTGCTTTGAAATTCCCTTTTCGTTTACTCAATTTGCTTTAAATTTCACATTTAGCGTGTGAATACCTCTAATTAGGTAAAATTCTGTCCGTGGTAGTGCAAGACACTCAGTGGGCTCAGTGCGACGTTATACAGTCGATTAGACGGAAACCATCGCGTGAATGCAGCTTGAAGCAGCAGTCAATCTCGGGAAGCACTCTTTTAAGTGGCCGTGGATAATGTAAAGTGGCGCGTGAGCCGACGACACTAATCCATTCCCCACAACAGCTTATCTATTCCCCACTTCAGCCATCCCAGGGTAATAAAAAGCCCCTCTCGCCTTCAGTTAAGGATATTTAGACCCGGAACGAAATCTAACCGACGCCAATTTCTCACGGAAATCGTTAAGAGGACGCGTCTTTCCATCTCGACCGGTCGTGTTTTGTTTTTTTTTCTTAATGACGAATTACTCGCTTAAAAATAAATTCAGCCAATGTGGCATAGTATAGTGAAAGCTTGACGGTTTAAATATAAAGGTAGTTGCGCTTCTCCACGATTATTTGAATGCGTAGGACGCGTTTCGGCTTACAGAGCCATCATATGGTACGAGACCATAATATAATAGTCGTGGAAAAATGCAACTACGTTTTATTTTAAAGGCCGTTTTAGACAGGGCACGGAATTGCGCAATTTAGAACTGTATTGATTTCTAAAATGGAGTGCAATTGCGCGAATGCACGAACGAAATTAGAACAGGGGCTATTTTGCCATCTCACATCCACGCATTCTCGCATGTGATCTAGCAATTCGCCGCTTTACACGACGCAATTTTGACTGCGCCTTCGTACACACGTCAGATTGTGCAAGAACGTGACCCGTGTAAAACGGCCTAAATACTCCCTTGCTACTTAAGCTATCACATTGAAATTCTTGAAGTGCAAAAGCAAACCTCGGCAATTCCTTATCTGTTTCTCAAACATACATAAAAACATTGTTCTGCTAAAATAAAGCGGTATTACAGCAAAATTAACCTTGTCCGGTATAGTCTACGAATTACCACAAAGGAGAATGACGCTCGGTTATGACTGGCTAAAGCAGTTCATCGGAAATCGGGAGAACATGGAATCAGCCGCTTTTAAGAAATGGAAAAACAAAGGGCAAAATACACATATAAGTACATAGAAAGAAATGTTAAAAACTTCCCCCTTATTGTCACTATTTATCACATAACTTTCATTTTATTTTTTTATTGTTTACAGTACTATTTAATTAAAATTAAAACTCATTTCATTCATTCCGTTCACTGCAAATTACTGAAAATTTGTAAGAAAAAAATATGTTCTTGAGAATTACTTTAAAAAAAAAAGAAATAAAATTATTTGGATCTTCCAGACTAAATGGCTAAAGCACTCGGCCGGGAATCGAGGGATCCGAGTTCGAATCCCGGTCAAGGCGAATTATTTTTTTTCTCTGTGGATTTTTTCGCACAATTTGTGCTTTGCGGGTGACTCCAGTAAAGTTATCACCGTGGCCAGTCCCGGTATACATAAATTGGAAAAAAAATTAATTTAATTTTTTAATTTTATTCCCAAACCACCGAATATAGCTCATATTGACCATTTTATATCGGGGCATTAAACAAATTTAACAAATAAAACATACACGAATAAAAATGACCTAGATAGGGGATTCCTACCCAGGCGGGGCTCGAGCCCACGACCTTTTGTTTGGTAGGCGAGGACGAGGACACGCCACCACCGAGGCCGACGATCAATATATCACCCGCAGTATGCGGATAATGTATTAACAATATATTATCCGAAAGTAGAACTTAACATGAGACCCCATATTGCATACGTCAGTGGCAGCGTTCGTAGAAAATAATAGCGCTAAACCTGGCAAAGTTAGGGCGAAATATAGCATGGGGTTTGGCCGAATTTGAATTAATAGGAAAATTAGCGTGGAAAAGTAGGTACACGCAGTGTTGGTAATAATATTTGAATTGTTTCGTTAGATTTCCAGCCGGGATTTCTTAACCCTTCCGTGACTACGCTGAGTAAAAAAGTTACCCCAAATTATGTTAATGTTATATAATTTTTTTTATTTTTTATTTTGTCCCTGTGATATTTTTGTGTTTGAGCTCAACCACATTGCCGTCATTAAGGCCACAAATTATTTTTTTACATTTACATTGTTTTTGTAAACTTACATTGGACAGGTTATAGACGATGTAAAATTGAAGAAATACGTCAATTTGAAAAGGCTAGCGGATAGCGTCAAATCAATCGCAAGTTCGTTGACAAAAGATGATGTTGAAAAAAAACTATAAGAAAAAAATATTCATGAGAATTACTTTTTTAAAAAGAAATAAAATTATTTGAATCTAACTGGTTAAAGCACTCGGCTGGAAATGGAGGGATCCGGGTTCGAATCCCGGTGAAGGCGAATAATTTTTTTCTCTCTGGATAGACGATGAAAAAAATAAAGAGTTAAAATAGATAAAAGAGGAGATAAGATAGAGATATAATAATAAAAATAGGTTATAAACGATGTAATATTGAATAAATACGTCGCTATGAAAAGGGTAGCGGATAGAAGAACTGCATCAAACCAATCGCAAGTTTTTTGACCAATGATGATGATCATCACCAGTATTATGTTTAAATTATGGTAATATTATTTACTGAACATACACTGAGAAATGCTGAATGTTCTTTGCTTTTCACGATAATTCTCTGGTTATGTATGCACTCATGAGAATTGGAAACAATATTGATAATTAATTATTTGCAGAAAAATAAATTATGCATTGAAGACGGCTTGTACTTCAGTTAAATAATTTTTAAAGAGGCTAGCTAGCTGCAGGCATGAAGAAGTTGGACGCTTGATGGTTAGGCTAGAGGAGGAAGGGAAATAGTTGGGGAGGAAAGGAGTTAGATGTGGCGACAGATGTGCTCGGAGACGATTTGCCCCATTTGACTCGTCCCCCTGACTGAGAGTCGCCCTATTTAGCCCCGGCCACGGAATCGAATGCGACCGCTTCGCCGACGAGAGCCCATATTTCTTCCACGCTCTCCTGACTGCCTTCCTCCTTCGCTCTCTCATTTCTTCCGTGAAATGACTGTCGATTCAATTAAAGGGTGGCGCCGCGAGCGGTCTTTTAAAAAAATAGAGCCTCCCATAACCCCCCTCATCTGTCGCAGTGTTTTCTTTCCGGAGCTGTCACGGAAGAGGGTCGAAACGAAAACTGAATTTTCAACGGGACACACTAAAAACGCACGAACGTTTAAATGGAAGAAATCCATGTTAAGACAAACAAAAGAAAAAACGGAGCTCTTAAGCCACGAATATTACAGAAGAGGATCCTCAAGTCGTCCTCTTAAGAGTGTTGTCACCCACTGCCCATTTAAATGGGTTTACAAAAGTCGCCACTCCTGTCGCTGACGGAAAAATTGATCCGAGTTTCACTGGGAAATAAGGTATAATTAGGGGTATTAACCGACATTCATAAACATGATGATGAGATATATCACGCTCATCATATTTCAATGCTATTCCTTGCAACTACACGCACTGAAATGCAAAATATTTTTTAAAAGTGGATCGCAATGCACTCCATCACCGCGCCGCGGACATTTTTGAAAGCCAATTAAAATGCGACCGAAGTGGCAACAGAAAACAGCCTTCCATGGGATGGAATTGCGCCTCCTCTATTTAGTCCCCTTAGCTGAAACGATCTAAGCATCCCAAACTCTAACACAATCAAAAATAATATGGAATTGATTAGCGAGCAGAGGCGCCGACTCCACGGGGCCTGAGGGGGCCTGAGCCCCCTAAAATTCGTTATGGGTGTTAGGAAAAAATGTGTCAGGCTTGTCGATTTTCCCCGGAGTGTCCAGATGTCGAGATTCGAGTTATCAGGGTTGTAATGTTGATCATATGACTCTTCTAAAATGCTTAAAAAACTTAAAACTCCCTACTTCTTAAGATTTCCCGGGGCAAGATCCCCGGTTTGGGCCCCCCAATATTTTTTGTAAGTAGGCATCCCTGTTAGCGAGCTCATTTCATGTAGAACAGTATTATGCGTGACGTAAGGAAGCCACGCTGGATATCCGGAGCAATTTTTTTAGTGTTATTCCAAGCAATTTAAAACATTATACTGCAAAATATTGGAAAAAAAGTGGATCATTGCATTCATCACCGTGGAGCGGACATTTTTGAAAACCGATTGTAATGCGACTGAATTGGCAACAGAAATCAGCCTTCTATGGGATGGATTTGGGCCTCCTATAAGCAGTCCCCTTGTTTTCAAAGATGTATCGCCGGTATCATCAGATGGGGTACTTCTTGAATGTCAAATGGGCACCGTGAACAAGGGCTATTAAAGACCTTGAGGGAAAGTTTGATACCAAAATGATAAATGGGCAGTATCGCAAGTTAGAGGCAGGGGCTTAGAAGATGCAACACTCCCGCTGGACCTCTCGTAATTATTATTATAAAAGTATTCTACCGATTAAGGTAGGTTTCTGGAGTGCTTAAGAAGAATTCCGGGAGCCTCCCCTTTCATCATGCACTTCCCTCTTCAACTCACAATAAGACCTTATTATACCTCCCTTTCATTATATCTAAAAACCTATTCTTAGGGCTCCTATATTATGGTTAATAAAAGCTTCACTTAGCGGTATAAATATGGACCAAAATTCAGAATATAAAGTCGGTAAAAGATTACTTTTGTGATAAAGGCGGTAAAAAAATCGTTGAATAAAACATCCTTTTTCAAGAACAAAAATGAACTTTTATCGAGCCAAATATTATTAATAAAATCATATCAAATGGGGGAATACTGATCACAAGCCAATTCAAAATATTTAAAAATTCAAACTTAACTTATCAACTTCCTAGCATATAAAATAATGAACAGTCTATTTATGCTTGCAATTTTACAGCACATAACTAATTCTCTTCATCTAAAGTTGACAAAATTCTTAAGTCCTTACAATATTCTACAATGTATTCCCCTAATTCCCCCAGATAATATTCCTCGTTAATACAGGAATAGGAACGAGTTAGCAAAATTTTCTCCATTAGGGTACTTGTTCCTTAGGTGTGACAGGTATTGATGCTTTCTTCAAGAACAAAGTTTGCAGAGTGTAACACGTGTTATATGTGTTAAGCTCCTGAAGTTGTGTAGAACATATATGCTGGCTACTAAGTTGAGCTTGTAAGCCCAACACTATATATGTAGTACCATTGTACCATGTCTTCATAGAATGGTACCATAAACACTTTGAAGCCCAAATATTCCTTGGGATGTATATTTTCTGCCAGGGACCCGAGCCTGAGTAGAGCTCAGGCTTTCGTATTTGATTCTGGGGAAAAATATTCAATGCATATTTTTCTGGCCTGAACTATTTAGTCTCTTTCTAAAGCTATCTGGTTTTCTTGTATGGCAAGTGCTGTCATTTGGCGGCTCCTATATTTTATTTTCAGATTAAGAAATAATTTTATATAAAAAACAATAAAAGCCCTGTTTTTTTGCAACCTGCACATGAAAATACCACGGGCTTCAAACTGTTAAAGAGTCAACAAAACGCGAATACACCGCTTACTTGAGCAATTAACCGCTTGCGCTGTAATGACGAGTCTAGCTCGTCATGAACTTTCGACGCCAAACCGCGCAATGACGAGTGTATCTCGTCATCGGATTTTCATAAGTTTAGCACTATTTAGAGGAACAATATAATTATTTTGAAAGCTTAAAAACGTTAAAACATACATAATATACATAAATAATTCATATTTAAAGAAAAATGATGCATTGGAAGGATTAAAATGATTTTATTCGAGTAGCGATAGCTGTGTTTTTCCATGTTTAATAATCACATTTTATTTTTCGGTTCTACGTTATTACAAATTACAAAATATAATTTCATAACCTACCATTAAAAAAAGAGAACCGCAGAAAAAATGAGTAGATAATAGGAGCACGATATTCGGAAAATTAATCGAATTGGAAGGCGTCAAGTGGCTTTATAATAACAAGGAAAATACATTTCCCAGTTCGGTCAGTGGTTTCGTCGCACTTTATTCTAACTGACCTATCTTTTACAGCATCTTTTAATTCCTATGAAAAATTAACCGGGGCAGTTTTTATTGAGGAAACCTCTTAGAGCAAGATTTTCTATGTTTTCGAGTAGTATAACAGCCTTTATAAATGCTTCTGTTAAATCATAGTTGAACTGTTCTTTATCTAGCTTGGTTGTCTTTGATTTACCTGAAGAGTCTTTCAGTGAAACCTGTCGTTCCGATGGTCTAAACTTCATGGGACTCCTTGCTTTTGTGAAGAACTATGGCTAGGTGCTTCTGTCAGGAATCCTCATGATGCAATCACTTCTTTCATTGCAGAATTTATATATTACAATTTGTTTTTTTTCTGTCAAAAACATAAAATCCTTCGCCAGCTTACTCGTTAACACGTTAACGAATTTCGGCATTCCAATGGCAAAAAATCACACTTAGCGATATGACTTTTACTTTTAATCCACGTATTAACCACTTATCGTTAACAAAATCTAGTCATTTCCCGCAAACGAATTTTGGACGCAACGGAGGACTGCCGGAAAAGGAGCTTCGAAAATCGTTGCGCACGGCGGCCATCTTGAAAAGATCGTTTTGTTAACGAATTAATAACACTCTATCTTAGTTGAAATTTTCGCAGCACGTGTGCATTTGATTCCAAATATGCCACCATAACTCCTTCGCACGCAGTCGGGGGTTGGGGGCTCCCATAGCGCAATAGTAGTAGCCACGGCCCTCAACGCATTCGCTACGAGGGCGGAGTTATTTTTCGGAACATTCTTTGAGGCTGATTGCGAGCAACGATTGCTGCGGCATCAGCAATCGTTGCTGATGAATTAATCCTTTGCGCTAGGGACGTGTTACTATGAAGTATAAAATCCAAAACTTTATCTACCTACCGAATCGTTCACGCAAACAGGGAGGTTCGCGTAGCGGCCGGCTCCAATGCGCATCGGGGACTAGCGGTCACTCCTCCTGAATGCACCTGTGTCTTCAACGTACTATCGACCGCTTTGGGAGCTCTTCTTAATGACACTTTTCGGAACAAGCAATGTTTAGTTGGTTGGAAAAAAGAACTTAATGGCGGCGTAGCGATGTCAATGATAACGCTACGAATGAGAGTTTTTGGGATGGGGAAAGGCGTCGAGAGCCAGTAGTTTAAATTCGCGGCTTCAGCTTTATTCGCGGGTTTGTTTTTAAAAACAGAAGCTCTTTTTGGTTGTTTGAAATTTAAAAAGCCGCGTAATGATCAAGAATCCTTTCTAAATCGTGGAAAAAATCGCAGAAAAATGTAAAAAAAAATTGAAATTTGCGTAAATACTGAAAATGGGCCAAGATTCGCGAAATACTGCAAAATTTCGCGTTCGCGAAAATCAGGGAGGCCTACTTATTCCTTTCCTTCCTCTCACTCATTTACCTAACATTCTTCCCTCTAACACTGTTTTCAACATCCCCTCCCCGCCAAGTACTCGCTTCATCCATACCTTACGTCTCCTCCGTATCTCATCTAAAAGCTGCCTCTCCTCACCCACCATATCCAGCACTTCGTCGTTCTCTCGTAATATGTCCTTTTCTCAAATCTTGCGCTGAAATGTCATTACAGGTTATTATTTCTGCCCGACAGCTGTGCTAGGTAACTCAGTTACCCCACCAATAAAAATTGAAGATTTCAAAAACAATTTAAATGCAAAAAAAATCATTCGTCGCCTAAATAACGAAAACGTGGTTGAGCTCAGATAAAAAATATTGAAGGTGCAAAATAAAACAATTAAAAAACATCGAAATAACTTTGGATAACTGAGTTACCTCGCACAGTTACGGAAGGGTAAAAAATGTTGAGAACCCCTACCCAAGAGTCTCGAATGGTACCTACGTCCTAAGCTTAGTTTGTTCGTCTATGAAGAATAAAAATGTATCAGAACCACACGAGGTGCGCCATCTTGGAACCTCAGCATAGGCGGATTTAGGGGAGGTGGCCTTCCCCCCCAGACGCTTAAAAATTGTTTTTTAAATATAAATATTAATAAATCTTATATTTTAATGTAAAATGTTTAAATATTTCCATATTTATACTCTATATTATAACATTAGGAGTTAATTTCACACAGTAATTGTTGTACGCAGTTTCAATCCCAAATATGAGACGGCCGTTTGCCTATCAGACCCTGGTGCCCACCCCCCAGAAAAAAATCCTGGATCTGCCCTTGAATTTCAGAATGTTTCTACGTCCGAAAAGGATTAAAATACGAGAGATTAAGATGGTCCTTATTTTAAAATTTTTCAAATTTCTTTTGGGACGCTCCCCATTTTTATTCTATTAGGTGAGAAAATAAATCGTGAAAATTATTTTCGCAATCGGATACCGGGGGAAAACGTGCCGCATCGCACTTACAGTTCTAAAATTTTGGAGTTTTTGGGTGTTTTTCGGACAAAACAGAAAATCAAGTCACTCCAGGGTTATTCTATCACTTTTTTGTTTATTTACAGCGACTCGTTATACATTTGTAGCGTATCACCCCAAATATGTTTCATTCCTGCCCTTTAAAAATAAGGAACAACCCAATGGGAGGTATACGACTTGAACGGATTGGTAGTTGAATTCGTTTTTCTCACAAACTTTAATGGACTTACGCAAATGCTAGGTAAACTATCTCAAACCCTCATTCTATTTTGTTTTTATTATCCGCTTGTTCTTAACTTGCTCCGTCTGCTTGTGTGATACATCGATAAAATCTTCTATTTGATTTATATTTTTAACCGCTTCCCAGTTTTAGATCGGTTTGGTATTTAGAACACTTGCTTGCTTTTGTTGACGGTAAAATATTCAATACACAGACATTTGAAATTTTTTTCCACGGTGCTCTAAATAATTAACTAAACTTACATTCGAGAAAATAGTATAAATATTCTCAATAGATGGCGTTAAAATAAACCTTTTGCATATATATCGTTAAAGGATCTGGTTTAATCGATTACCTGATTCACTACTGAAAAGAATAAAATGAGAAATTATTTTTTTAACGCACTTTTCCCGAAAACATTTTAAAATGCACTAAAGAGTAAAAAATGGGCTTTTCACTACTCGGAGAATAAAGCGTTGTTCGTTATTAGGTTTAGATATTAACATTGCGTCCAAATTCTTATCAATCCTTAATCCTTTAAGTCCCATAAAGATTGTAGCCATTAGATTGCATTATAAAATACGATTTTTGGCTAATATTCATGCTTAGATTCCAAAAATATTTATATCTACATCTGCATAATACCCTGCGAGCCACCACTAGGGTGTTTGGCAGGGGGTAATCAATCACCAGCATGCAGTTGGACTCCCACATGCACACCACGCGATCCAAAATACGTCACGCATACTAACAAATTATACCTCCATATGCCGTTAGAAATAATAATAAAATTAAGAAACATGCATTAAGTTTTACAGAGGTTAGTTGGCTACACCACAAGTCATGCAATCGATTTATGAGTTCTATCGCTGCCGTTATAATCTCTTATTGATCGAGGAAGAAAAGACATTCTGAATCTGTCTATTCAACAGTCTATCGCTCTTATTTTATTTATATGATCTGATCTTCCGAAATATATTGGCGTCCGTAGGATATGGCTAAAATGAAATGAATGCGATATCTCTATTAGTTTCTGACAAACTAACAGGGGCGTAAAAAAAATATCAATTCAAGCTCCCTTATAATAGGGACATGACATAAAGGCACTAATTTTGTGAAAATTAAAGAACAAATTCAGAGTTTTTCGTGGTAACTCCACAGGATAGGTACACAAAAAGGATAAACCTAAAGTCTTGTTATAATTCACCTTCTCATTCATTTGTTTTAAACTATCAAATTTCCACTTCGTAAACAGCATTTCAAGTGAAAGTTCTTACAAATTTGGAAACTACAATATCTAAAGGATATCACAAACAGAATTCAAAACAAGAAGCCTATTAGCCTATTCTTCAATTCATCCTATTCTTATCATCATACTCCTTCTCATTAAATTCTGAGAGAATTTCAAAAATTTGGGACATATATGTCCCTTTGACCTGAAAAGGTTAAAGAACAATAATGATTTTTGTGCATTTTATAAAGTATTCCCATTAGTATTTTCCTTTTCATTTTTTTCCTCCGGCCGACTCCTTCCCTTATCGCACTGCTTTTTTTATTATTTTTTGTCTACGGCTAGTGCCCTCATAGGCTTGCAGGGTGTTTTCTACATCTGCTTCTACATCTACATACTACCCCGTAAACTGCCTAAAAGGCGTGTGGCAGGGGGTGTTAGGACACCAGCCATTTGAACATAAAATGGAATACTCTAACGAAATTATCACTGGCACTTATTAAAGTCCTTTATGGTTAGGGGGAAAAAGGAATTCCCATATCTATCCGTTCGGCAAAACATTTGTCTCAATGTATCCCTCTATCGGACATAGAAATATAGTGGGGCTCTAATATTATGTTCTCCAAGTCGCTCTCAAAGATATACCTCCTCAATTGTTCAAGCAATCTAAGCCTTTCGCGCAGTCTGCGAGTCTCCAGCGGCTCACAGCCTTATTCGCTTAACATCTGGATAACGCTATCTGTACGACCGTATCAGTTTTTGACGAACCGCGCAGCCTTCCTTGGTATTTGATTATTTTATTCAGTTCGTGGTTTAAATCATTCAATTTTTATAAGTTTTGCAGATGTTTACATGGGCGTACACAGCGGGGGGGAGGAGACAGCTGCCCACCCCCCCCTAGAAGCAAAAGTAAATGTAGTTCAAAGCGAAAGTTTAGAAAAAAAATTCTTTAAATCCAAAAAAAAGCGATATTAGTACAAGGCATGCAATTAAAATAAAAATATTTGATTTTTGAGCAAATAATTTAAAAAACTGATAAAGCGCTGTAATGATTTTCTTGAAATTTTAGTTTCTTTATACTTTTCTGTGTTATAACTCGAACGACTACGGCTTGCTCCCCTTCTAGTCTTGGTTCTGAGTACGCCTTTGGATGTTTATGCAAATTTCGGGGGGTCCCCACCTCCTACTATTCGCCCCAGCATCACCTCATTAAGCTTTGCCTCTTTGATAAGAAGCTGTAGCGAGCGCGGGTATTTGCTTTGCAAGCAAGAAGCAAGTGCTGTCTTTGATTAGGCGTATCTGCAGAAAAAGACACTTCCCTAATGTCCCCAGGTGGACGGGCGATGGTCGTTTGATGATCGCAGAGGTTTTCCATCGAGGTCGTATCGAGTCGACCACATCTGGCAGATACACAGCATCCAGAGATCAAGAGGATGAGGCCCTTTGGCAGTGGGAGGGGATAGACATCTGGACCGCTCCTTCCGGCCGACTCCTTCCCTTATCGCACCCAGCGCCTCTGGAGAGCGGAGAGTGAGTCATCATCCACCCTCATTTGTTTGTTTTGTCTCGCACACGTGCACGAAAGCGCACACCCGCCTTTCTCTCTCGAGTCGAATGCCGCCCACTCGCCGTTATCTCACGCCCACGCGGATCATTTCGATCGGCCGAATCGACATCGTTGCAGAGTGGGTCGCATATTTAGCAGGATACGTCGACGGCGGAAGTCCCCTCGCGAATGAAAGGTTTGTCCGTTGTTCTGGTTCCCAAAGCGTTTTCATTGTTGCAACAGGACTGAGGCTGCGACCAATTAACATCGAGAGTTCTCACGGGGTGTGTTTGCGTAACTTCAATACAGGGACGGGACTAGGAGTTTTGTCATGGGAGCAAAGGTCAGTTTGCAGCCCACCTTCCGCCACCATTAAAATATACCTTCCCAAGCAATATTTTTAATTGTAGTAGTTGAAATTACGCCCCTAATGTTTGCCATTAATAATTTTTTTAAATATTAATTTTTTAGAATTTATAAATCTATTATTGGTGTTTGTCTATTATTGGTGTCTATTGTCTATTGGTAAATCAATTATTCGTGTCTGTATTTCCCTGAACTATGCCGCCCGGGGCACGTGACCCCTCTGTCCCTATTATTGGTGTTTCAGAATCAATCTGTCATGTTGACTGTGCGAAATTTTTATGCATGCTTAATTTTTTTCGTTGTAATCGTTTTGTTGTTTGTTACTAATTTGTTGTCATGGCATGAAAACTGTGGAGCTTATAAATAAGGCGGCAAACGCTGTTTACCACTATAGAATCGTAATTGAAATATTACTGTCCTAGGTAGTTAGTTGTCGTTGACATATTTCGATAAATCTTTTGGGTGAAATTTATAATATGGTAAATAATTTTCGTAAATGAGAATAATTTCCAAAAAAACCTTGTCGCGCGCTAAATGCAATATTATTAATACATTTACATAGTGATACCTTCCGAAGGTTGTTTTGGATAGGTGAGAGTAGGCTTTCAGGAGGCAAAAGAGTGACCGTCATTTTCTGAATCACACGGTCATTCCCACTGTCCCTTTTTCTATCGTTTATTCCTTCATTTTCCGTGTTATCGACTGTCATTAAATTAAAATCAAAGCGAGGCGATGCCATCACTATTAGCGACCTTGCGTTCTGATTGACTGAAAGGTGTTATCAGCAATGGTTTCAGGGACGGGAAAAAGGACGCTCCGAGTGATAGAAAAAGAAATGGGATTTCCATCCCTCGAGCCATCGCGGAAAACGATCGCGTGAATCAGTCATTTTTCCACCATCATTGGAGTGATCGCTGGAGCTGTCCCTCGAAAGGGATGGAAAAAATGATCGTGTAATTCAGGATTTCAAGCGAAGTGGGCATTTGTTCCCGTCCTGGCTGGGTAAAATGGCCTTGCAATGACTTGGAGCTCCTTGACTTTGTTCCTAATACTTAATACTGATTTTATTTTACTGTGTACTTAGCTGAATTTTCCCATAAAGCCTACCCAGCTAGAAAGGGATAGAAAAAATTATCTTTTCATTCAGACTCTTGAGTACTTTTCCACCTTTCCCCTTGTACTCATGACCCTTCCCTCTAAATCACGGTTTTCAGCATCTAAGGGCCGATCCAGCATTTATTTTCGGGGGGGGGGGGGGGGACACAAGAGTCTGACAGAAAAACTTCCATATTTGAGATTACAAAAAACATACAATAATTGAGGAAATTAGAAGTGACATAAGTGCAATTTCTTTATTTTCGGAGATTTGTACAGATTATGTTTGGCGGGGTACACAATCCCGTTGTCGCAAAGGGATATTAGCGAATCATTGATAAGCATATACGTATAGATGCAGTAATTTACATGCATCTCTTTTTTTACAAAAATATTCTGTACCCCACCTACCATTATATGTACTTAATTCTAAAAATAAAAAATTGTACTTATCCCCCTTCACTTCTAAGGTCTTCAATTACTGTACGAAATATTTCCTTTATTTTTATATTAAAGTTATGAAAGTAAATGATTGAGGATCCGTAATACACAAAACAAAACGAACGTAATGATAACCGTATTAAATATGCTGTCCTTCTTTAAGCGTCTGGGGGAGGGGGCAAGTGCTTCCGTGCCCCTCTCCTAAATCCGCCTATGTCAGCATCCCTTCGGTATACTCATCCCACCAACATCCTGTGTCTTCTCATCATCTCCTTCCGCACGAAAAGTGCCATTCTCTTCATCCAACACGTCTGGCTCTTTCCATCCACCTTCTGTGCACCCACGCACTCTCTTTTCTCTCTCCATCAGCCCTCTGTCGCACCACCAACACGAGAAATTCGTCCCCTTCAATTGCACGCAAGCGATTATTTTTCTTTCGACCCTCTGATGGTCATGAAAGGAACCGCTTGTGCTCCAAGGATCCTGTGAGCTTCCCATCATCCCTCCCTCACCCTCATTAGGGCATCTGCTACCTTCCAACCACACTCATTCCGGCCACAAAGGAAGCCAATCATTGACCTTTGTATAGACTTTGAGAAAGGGATACAACCGGCTTGTTCGCCATTATTTTTATTTTATCGTCATTGTGGTAAGGTAGCTTAGTGGGCAGAGCACTTGCCTCCTGAACAAAGGGTTCTGGGTTCAAATCTTTGGCAGCGGTCGGAAATTTTCAGACAAAATCCTCTAAGGGTGTCAGGGACGCCGACTTACAAAAAATATTGGGGGGACCCAAACCGGGGATCTTGCCCCGGGAAATTTTATAAGTAGTGAATTTTAAGTTTTTTAAGCATTTTAAAAGAGTCATATGATCAACATTAGAACCCTGATAACTCGAATCTCGATAACTGGACACTCCAGGGAAAATCGACAAGCCTGACACATTTTTCCTCACACTCATAACGAATTTTTGAGGGGGCTCAGGCCCCCTCAGGCCCCATGGAGTCGGCGCCACTGAAGTGTGAGGTGGCCCAGGGAAAGAAGTCTGTGGTGTCACGCACCGGAACGCCGTTCCGGCACTCTTTAACCGAAGACATAATAGGTACTGAAACAACACTTTTATCAATTTTATTGCCTCAAAAATTCTAATTTATGCATTCGTAACCAAAAAAAATTAGTAAGAAAATGTAAATAATTACTTGTAATAAAAAAACACGCAAGAGTGATATTTCACTTTAAAGAAAGTTAAGGAAAAAATGTTTCGACACTGCTAATGTTGCCATGACGTCACTGGTTCTAGCCTCATTTATCCAAACCAACCCTCGAGTTGAGACAATTTAATAATAATAACGATAAATTTAAAGCTAAGTGATGAATTTAAAAATAAAGCAATATAGAAAATAATAATTAAATGATAATTTATTTCCGTGAGATCGTGGCCAATGATAAAATAATTTGCTCATAACTCATAGCGTTTGAAATTCGAGTCATATCCGTCTACCAGTATCAGTTGTAATCGATACCGGGAAATTTATCGTACCCACAATCTATAACGCAAACTCAAAAGTGGGCGGTGCCAGCCGTTGGTGGGGGGAGTTTGGGGTGGGGAATGACGTCGCCCCGCCCACCGACGTGGGCGCCGGCAGCGCGCGCAGGAGCGACAAATGGGAGGGGGTGTTGCTCCACCTTGATTAGTGCCATGCGCCATTTCAATGAGGCAAGAGGGGATTCGAATCGTAAACGTAAACAGATACACTCCTTTTATGCCAGGCAGGGATGCCGACTTACAAAAAATATTGGGGGGGCCCAAAGCGGGGATCCTGCCCCGGGAAATTTTATAAGTAGTTACTTTTAAGTTTTTTAAGCATTTTAGAAGAGTCACATGATCAACATTTGAACCCTGATGACTCGAATATCGATATCTGAACACTCCGGGGAAAATCGATAAGCCTGACACATTTTTTCTTTACACCCATGACGAATTTTTTAGGGGTCTCGGGCCCCCTCAGGCACCATGAAGTCGGCGCCGCTGATGCCAGGGGTGAGACGAGTAATAACTTTGTTTGATTCAAATTCCTAATCCTAAAGGTCTGTTTACACGGTAGAATAATCCGTACGTGTCAATATCTAAATGTTTGAACTCGCCATTGAACGCCTAAATACGCCGTGAAACCACCCAACTTGTGCGAAATGCATTAACAGTAATATATATACGGACTTCAGGGGCGGATCCAGCATTTCTTACTGGGAGGGGCACAAGCAAAGCCGTATCCAGGATTTTGTTTCGGGGGGGGGGGGGGGGGGAAGCACAAGGATACCTCGTAATACAAAACGAGCGCAATGATAATGGGACGATACTAAAAATCTTGCATATTTTGAAGGGTCTGGGGGGGAGGGGCACGTGCCCCCGTTCCCCTTCGATCTGCCTATGACGGCATTTTTAACTATAGGTTAACCAGAGGTGGTTAAAAATTCTCTTTAGGTTGTGTATAACATCAGAATTTATTCTAACCAGAACTGTCAGCCACCAGTTTAAGTTGAAGGCTGCATCATTTTATAAGGGAAGTCCGGTAGAGATGCCCCACCTAAGGAAATGTCTTCATATCTATGACTGAGGTAGTAGTAAAAATGTAGGACTTCACGATATAATACAACATTTATTGATTATTAACAATATACCAGCAAATTTTGTTAAAAAAGTATTAACCCCAAAATATTTAAACTTTTCCATAAATATGCATTTTGCCATCTCTCAAAACTGTCCGGGTGAGACGCCCCACCTCCTCGGGAGAGATGCCCCATGCAGCTCTAGCTGAATGCAATCAGAATTAAACCTGTTTTATAATAACACATTCAAATTAACGTAAACTTATGGTAGTTTTATAACATTTAGACACATTTTGAATCAACGTTTGTAAAAGTGTTGTTCAGAATTGCATGATTCCAGTGAAAATATTCTTTAAATATTGCACTGAAACTCGTATGAACTAATGAACGACAACAAAAGAAATAATATTTTACAGGAGCTTCTTACCTAATTTACAATTGTTTAAACATTGCTCGTCTTTTTTTTCCTCGATCAGTTTGGTTCCACGCTTGTTTGCAGAGATTTCCGTAAATTGTGCATGATTCGTGCAGCCAATAATCGCAATCGAACATTTGATCAAGTTTACTGTTAATTTTGTGGTAAAATAGTTATCCTCACATTCCAAAAATCTGTCCTGGTCATCGTCAATGATCAGTTTTTCCTTATTCTTTTCCGAATTCGCTATTTTGGAAACGTTTTATTTTTTACTCCTCGTACTTATCTTTCCTTATTTTACATATTCGCCGAACGTCAGTACTTTCGCTGTATGTTTCAATTTTCTCGAATTTATTTCGAAGGTGGGAATGGTGATACTTGATTCAACGATTTTTTAGGTGCCATTTTTGAATTCTGATGATCTTTTGAAGACTTAAAAGTTGCTTAAAGGCCTCTCTGGATTTTTTTCTCTGGAGCCTAGTTCAATGCCTGGTGTTCCAGGCATTGAACTAGGGTCATGTACTCCGGACAATCGCTAAGAGCTTTGGGTTTCTATCGATATTATTCCATAACTTATGTTGAATAATGTTAAGGTATTGTTGATGTAGAGATGGGTCAAAAAGAACCGAACTGCCAAAACGAACTGTTCACTGAAATGAACCGGTTCGAAAATGAACCGTTCTCTAAAACACCCTGTTCACTGTTCATGTCGGCACTGCACAATTGCGGCGTACTCGGTACAGTAGGTATGATCATCAAGAGGCATTTTGAACTGCAGCTTACTCGAGCAAGTGCGTTGTGGGTACAACAGATGGCGGTTACGACGGAGGCCATCCAAGGCCGCCGAAGTGCGTCGTAGACGACCGAGCCCCTCCCCTTCTTTCTCTACTATTCCCCTCCGATAGCCACTGAACGGTTCGTTCTAACTAATATTTGAACTGATATTTAAAATATTAGTTCTTTTGAACCGTTCGAAATGACTAATATTTGAACTGATATTTAAAATATTAGTTCCTTAGAACCGTTCGAAATAAATAATATTTGAACTGATATTTAAAATATCAGTTCTTTCAAACCGTTCGAAATATTAGATCAAATATTAGTTTCCTCGGGGCGTTCAGTTGGGAAATCGCGTTCATTTTGATTTCGTATTTTGAACATTTGTGGATCTGTGGATGCATCTCCAAAAATATTGTTTAAAACGTGATTCATGAACTTAGGAAACGATTGAACTCATGATTGTGGAACATTTTTTTCGGTCCCTTTACCAAATTGATATTTGGACTTAGTTTTTGGCGCCTACGATGAAATTTTTTAATGTGGATGCATCTCCAAAAATATTGTTTAAAACGCGATTCATGAACTTAGGAAACGATTGAACTCATGATTGTGGAACATTTTTTCGGTCCCTTTACCAAGATGATCTTTGAAAATGAATTAAGCCAGTCATAACCCGACACCTTCAGTTCTGCATTGAAGGACTCGTTTTTCAGCAAACTGATAGGCTATTGATATCCTAGTGTCTCAATCAGGAGCAAACCCAGATTTTTCCAGGCGTTGATTATGACTGACAAGTCGCTTTTCCTGCTGCATGCCAAATGGACCCAAAGAAATTTTTGCTTGCATTTCCCTCTTCCTGCATCGGTGAAGAGTCCAAGAGGGACTAGAAGTACCTCGCAGCCTCACTTATTCCGCTATCACCTGCTCTCAGTCTCATGAAAGGTTGTTTAAATTGCTCTTCGGCATGATCTAAAGTGAAATTTTTTTAAACAATCGATTGAATCACTCAAGTGAATAGTGAGCGATGATTGACATCAGCTAAACGAACGACTTAGTCAGTCACTAATGGAGATGGGATTTATATATTACGCCGGTCAGGAGGAGGCAGTGCTGAGAAGAGAGATGTGCCTGCTGCAACAAGTGATTTCCTTTAGAAGATGATGATGAATCTGTTGCGAATGGTTCTATCATTATTTATTTTGTAGCCTAGGTGGCCTTTCTGATTTTTTTATGCTTTAAGCAATAAGTCATGGGCTAAGATTGTAAGGGGTATAGCATAAAAAGCTCTAATAAACTGATTCGATAATATTGGAGATAGTCTCCATACCCATCTCCACAAATTAGACTGTATCAAAGCAATTAAAAAATTAGGAGGCACTTTTCATTTTAGCACTCTTCCATTGACGTACTTACTAATTACTTCTAACCAGTGGCGGATCCAGGATAAGGACAAGGGGAGCTAAGTGTGGTTAAAAATTCTATCAGTAGTGGGGGTCGGAAAATTAACATTCTATCTAGTGTAAATTGGATACCCAAGGGGGGGGGGGGGGCATGCCAATGCAAGGAGGCATGCCCCCCCTCCACATATTTATTAAAGTCATCCCCCCCCCCCCGCATATTCCCCCAATACATCAGCCACTGCTTCTATCGTATTGGTTATAATTGCTTGAAAATAATACAGGTAGGGCATCTATACCTTAAGGTAGCAATGGGGCATCTCTCCCGAGGAGAGGTGGGGCGTCTCTCCTTTCAGTACGGGAGAGTTGCCCTTACAGCCAGCGGGCCAACACATGGTCTAAGATGACTTGTCACTGCTTTTGGACATTTGATAAACATGCTGCTACAAGTTTTCACCCCTTAATTCAAAGTATTCAAACATTTTAACTGATGCCGACGATAACCATTATGCTCTACCTTATAAGAGAGCGGAAAATTCGGAGTCTCACTTGAAATGATGTTCTAAAGTATCGTAAAAAATAACGAATCTCCGCGAAACTTTTGAGGCTTGATATTAGCTGTCAAACTAATTAACGGACACCACCAGCAGAGCAATCTGATGTTTATTTTTAAAACTACCACAATCGGGGCATCTCTCCCGGTGGGGCATCTCACCCGGACTTACCTTAGTTAGGGCTACCCAGATATTATAATTCTGGCTCCTAGAGACATCGCTATGGTGGGAAATATCAAACCCCTTAGGAGGATCTAGGGGGGGCACGTGCCCCCCAGACGCTCAAAAGATATGCAAGATTTTTAGTACGGTCCCATTATCATTGCGTTCGTTTTGTATTACGAGGTATTCTTGTGCCCCCCCCCCCCCAGAACAAAATCCTGGATACGGCCTTGCTTGTGCCCCCCAGAAAGAAACCCTGGATCCGCCCCTCTCAAACCCTGACTCATTTGGTAGCCAGAGAAGCCAAGACGAACCAACATTATTAAAGTAGAAACCACGGATTTAAAATAAGCAATAATTGGAACCCAGACATACGCAATATTTCTTCACCTACCGCATCCAGTCACTACCCTCCTCCTACCCATCCTACTAGAAGAAAATACCAGGCAACATAGGCAACTATTATCTTTTTCCATGAAACGTGACCAGCAATGTCACGAAAAGTCTGACCATTACTCCTAATGCATTACTCGCCATAGGTGATGCATTACTCGTATGTCAAGATGTCAAAATTCGCCACTCATGTCGCTGTCAATGGAGCGATCCGAATTTCACCACGAAATGAACTACTATTGGGGCTGTTTACCAAAATTTACATTCGTAATTCTCCAGATAATTTATCTTAAATGAAGAAAAACAAACGTAATTGGAGTGCGGAACCCGGATTAAGGTTAAGTAATACATGGAGCCTAGACATGCGCAATATTTCTTCACATCAGTGGCGTAACTATGGGGAGGGATGAGAGGATATATCCCCCTCCCAAAGCCTCAGAGAAATAAAAACAATATTTAAAACTCTTGTCTAGTATTGACATATAATAACTGCTTCTACTTAAAGTTAAATTTTTTAGTACCTACCAAAATGATGTGAAATGCATTTTCAGGAATGTCATTTTTCAAAAAATTTACCCCCATTGGCTGGGTGGGCTTTTCACCCGTATGTCATGGTGTCGTTCACTGGTACCGGAATCTGTAACCCAGGAAAATAATTAGGTAGATAGATGGGATATGGAAGTTTTAATGAAAGTTAATCTTCCTCATTGAGCCATTTTGTCATCGAATTGATACTGAGGCTTCCGCAGTCGTATAATGTATTCTCTTAGGGTCAAGGGCGTACCCAGGATCAAATGTAGGGGGGCAAGCCATGGCTGTTCAAATGGTAGATAAGATTTAAGCATGGAAAAGGTGAATGAAATCAACATTTTAAGAAAACTGTAACAGCTCTTTATTAGTTTTTAAAATTATTTGCTTGAAAAAATATTATTTTTCTTAAATAAATTTGCGATTTTTGCTTTTACGTGGGGGGGAGCAGCTGCCCCTCGCTGGGTACGCCCATGCTTAGGGTTCTTGTCACTTTGATTCTTTTTTGGGGACAAAGTTTTGCTTGTCTTTAATTCAGAACATTTCAGCTGGCGTCGTCAGCTCCAGAATGAAAGGCACATTACTACGAGAGAAAGATAGCTAATGACGAAATAAAAATATTTTCCTTCTTCACCAATACTGTTGTAATCAAACATTTTCGAACAGTTTCGGTCGATAAAAAAGTAAATCAAAAATATTAGGTAAACATAAATTCTAGGTCCATTTTTTTCTTATCAAGAAGAAAATTGATTATTTAAATGTTAATCTGATGTATATGTACCGCTTGTGCCCAGTGAAGGCGGTGATATCTTGAACACACGCACCCATATCGAAAATCATTTTCTCACGCTCGAGAATGGAATCACATTGAAAGCTAAATTAAATACATGCCTTTCATTTATATCTACATGAAACTTAAAAGTGTTTTTAATAATTTAACGTTGTCAAATCGTCTCCCAGTCTTATTATATAGAGAAGTTGACATGATTTTCTTTAACAGCAATGGTCAATTACTTGGCCGGAATAAATTGGTCGATAAAAAGTCATACAAAACTTTTCGTTCAAGAAAAGCGTAAGAGAAGCCAATTCCTTCAAAAAGGAGAAATAAAACCAAAGATAGGTAAAATCATAGTAACTGTTACGTACCAACTCCTCTCTGGTACAAATTAATTAACTAGAAGACCTTCAAAAAACTGATAGTGTATATGCTTGAGGCCTACTCGGAAATTTCTATCTAAGACAGCTGGTATCAACGTGTTCGTTTGAGTTCTCTTTTTTTCAAGCCTAATTGTTTTTGTATTTTTCCTTTCAACTTGCTTTTTATCTTCCCTTCCATCGAATCTCTTGCTTGCCAATCCGTTAACTTGCCCGAATAGGACGGTCTTGAGTTATCCATATTGAAATGAAAGGCAGTTGCACATTTCCACGATTATTTTTTTGCAAACGCGTTTAGGTTTGTCTCGAAGTTTGAGGAAGGAGTGGTAAACAAATTCACGTACTACGCAGTAAGATCCAATTTAAGGTTGAAGATCCAATTTAAGGTGGAAGACTTAATATAATAATATAATATAATTTATTCTTCTGTGCATACATATTTTTTACAGGTTATAATATCCATTCAAGGAAGTTAGGAAGCCTGTAAAGCAATAAGCCTGTGTTTAGGCTAACTTCAAATTCCATAAACCGCGGAAACGAAACACACAGAACCAAAATACTCAATACCTAGAGAAAAAAAACATTTCGTGCGTAATAATAACATAACTGAATTGACCGTAAGTTGAAATACAACATGTAATGTACAACACATATGATGCCAAGTGTGTTTCATCTATATCTACATAATACCCTGCAAGCCGCCTAAAAGGCGTGTGGCAGGGGGTGTTAGGACACCAGCCGTCTACGCATAAGAAATAAAGTGCTCTAACGAAGTTGGGACTAGCATTTATTAAAGCCCTTTATGGTTCGGGGGAAAAACGAATTCCCATATCTAACCGTTCGGCAAAACATATCTCTTAATTTATCGCTTCTATCGGACCTGGAAATATAGTGTGGCTCTAATATTATGTTCTCCGTGTCGCTCTTAAAGATATCCATTCTCAATAGTTCAAGCAATCTAAGCCTAGCGCACAGCCTCCGAGTCTCCAACGGCTCCCAGCCTAATTCGCTTAACATCTGCGTAACGCTGTCTGTACGCCCATAGCAAATTTTGACGAAACGCGCAGCTATAAAATATACCGACCCTTTACAATAACTTTTCAATGTCATCAAGAGTTGTTATCCATTTTTTATCATCCTTTTATAATTGCGCTTTACGGAATTTTTCTGACATATCCTGGTAGAGTTTGGCCTGATAAGCTATGCTAGCATTCCGGATCAGTGGCGCAGCGAGGGGGGGGTCTGGGGGATAAACCCCCCCCCCCCCCCCCCAGAGGTCAGAGAAATTTTTAATTTTAATCCATTTTACTTGATTGGATCGATGTTACTAATAGAATAGTGTAAGGATTAATAAAACATCTCTCAGAAAGCCGTAAAACTCACCATTTAGAAACATTTATCTTAAAATTCCGCAATTTATTAATCTCGCCCCTACCGGTTATCCTGGTGGGTATTCCATATCCCCACACACCCCGGTATTAGTTGCACCTAAACTCCCCCCCCAGTCTTAATTCCTAGCTGCGCCCATATTCCGGATAGATTCAACCAATTCAAATGTGATGTAGTG
Organism: Ischnura elegans; assembly: GCF_921293095.1. Classification (NCBI taxonomy): domain Eukaryota; kingdom Metazoa; phylum Arthropoda; class Insecta; order Odonata; family Coenagrionidae; genus Ischnura; species Ischnura elegans. The sequence goes on along the minus strand of NC_060254.1, from coordinate 58,614,475 downwards.
AACGTTCGACATATTGAAATAAATGGCAGTTGCACATTTCCACCATTTTCCACCCCCGTGTCTCACACCTTCCTCAAACTTGTCAAAACCCTCCCCCACCTCCTCCTCAAATGTATGCATGAGATTTTCTCATGTATTGCGATTTCTCGCACTAGATAATGGCTCCGTGAACCGAAACGCATCGTACGCATTAAAATAATTTTGGAAAATTTCAACTAACTTTTATTTCAATATGTCGCACATCCACTATAACACGCCTGCATTGGTGGAATTTATTCGTAAATTCATAGGCTTCAAGTAGTAAAATCTCGTGCTTAAGACAGGGTAAGACTGATGAGGACCAACGTTTCTAATCCATCAACTTCTACATAGTCATCAGGGTTGAGACTGATTTCCCAGTTAGAACCATTAGGGTCTGGGTTAGGGTTGGGACCCAGTTAGGGTTTTTGTGCTAGTTATGAGCGGTTGAGACTCATTTTTGACCAGTAGATTCAAATTCGCTCTCGGTATTGCCTCAAAATAGCTTAAGTTTAAAAACCTGGCATGGGTCAAACTCAACAATCAGCCTCAGCTCTTCTCTCCCTCATGTAAGCAAAACTATTGCTGAACCACTCCCCCACTTGCTTAGGTAAGATATTTCGATTTCATACGTGGGTATTTTATGATCATCCTCTAGTTCACGGTGGTCCACGTGGGGGTTTTGCCAATTTTCCTCACGCCTCACACGAACGAAGGACCAATGGCCATCCCGGGGTAAAAGAGTTCCAGAAAAGTATGAATTACAACTACTGCTACATGCTCATTAACATATTTAGACTTGAAATATCAATTTGACAAGCCCTGAAGAGGAAATTTTGCTGAATACGATCGATGCTGTACGTATATCTAATACTACAGAATATTATCTAAATATCCATTGTACACTAGCAACATTGGAAATAAACTTTTTTTAAATTGTATTGAAATTGAGAAAACAAAATATTTTATGCAAGTGTTTCTTTGCAATGTGTCATTTTCGCTATAAAACAGCATATCTACGATGAAACTATACTGGAATTTATTAATTTGTGGAATTTTGATGGTGAAACTGCTTTTCGGACCAACATGCCGCAGCTCGACGCGCGAATCGCATAATCACCCGGGTGCCGTCCACGCTCCCAGCCCGTTCAATCGAGTTCTCCGCGCCGCTAGAAGTGCCGTGGCCGGTAGTGGCAGCGTCGCGTCATCCGGCCAAGGTGCCATATGCAAATGTATGATATATTTTAGTTCTTTGCGTGCAATGAACATCTCTTCGGGATGTTTCGAATTCATCTCGGGTCAATGTTGTGGCACTAGGGGCGCAGCTAGGAATTAAGGCTGGGGGGGGGGGGTTAAAGTGCAACTAATACCGGGGTGTGTGGAGGTATGGAATACCCGCCAGGATAAGCGGTAGGTGCGAGATTAATAAATTGCGGAATTTAAAGACAAATGCTAGGAGGAATGAAGTTTTTACACGCCTTATGTACACTTTTGGGCGTGTTGGCCCAGTGAGTAAACTTTTCGATCCAATATAAACTTGAATTTAATTACAAAAAGCAAAGGTTAAATAACACTGTCAGGCCCTGAACTTCAAAGGCTTAGAAAAGTGGATAAAACTAGCAAGTAAGGGCCTTGAAAATATATCCTTTTCAAAACCTAACACATTCTAATAAATAATTGTAATCAGCCAATCAGGGGTCTTCTCTGCAAGGGAATGGTGGGGGAACCACGCAGGGGCGCAGCTAGGAATTAAGGCTGGGAGGGGGGTTCAGGAACAACTAATACCGGAGTGTGTGGGGGTATGGAATACCCGCCAGGATAAGCGGAAGGTGCGAGATTTATAAATTGCGGAATTTTAAGATAAATGGTTCAAAATGGTGAGTGTTACGGCTTTCTGAGGGATATTTTATTAAACTTTACACTATTCTATTGGATATATCAATCCAATTAAGTAAAATGGATTAGACTTAAAATTTTCTCTGAGCTCTGGGGGGGTTTTATCCCCTAAAGCCCCCCCCCCCCCTCGCTGCGCCAATGTGTGGAATTGTTATATTACTTCCTAGTAAAGAAATGCCAATTATGAAATTTCAAACCATTTCATTTAAAATTACATGGGTTATGTTTGGCCACCCCGCAAATTATCGAGAGTAAAACAACGTAAGCAGCGAATTTAACTAATTTATACAAATAATACTGCGCAGTTGAAGTGAGTAGATGAATATTATGTGATACATTAATAAAAATAGGGCATGGAATTAGCCACCCCCAAAACTGGCAAACTCTCCCCCCTTTAACGAAGTGAATTTCTGTATCCGCCATCAAATGGCAGTCAGCGTGCTTTTAAACTTTGAAAGTGTTTTTTTTTCCCTAGGCAAAATTTCGTGCATGACATATTGATAATTTTTAAAAGTGACTACTCTATGGGACGGTTTTAAAATGTCTGGTTAGCGCTAACCATAATATGATGCAGCCTTCAAATTTACCTGACGATGACTGTAAGTTCCGATCAGCATGAAGCCTGATCTTAATCAAAATCTAACAAGAATTTTCCACCACTGCCATGTAAAGTTGAAGGCTGTATGATATTATGGTTAGCACTAAATAGAAACCATAAAACCGGCTCAAAAATTATCAAGATGACCGCGGAAGTTTAAAACAATTACTTTTATCTTAAGTAAGACAAGAAATGGAGTGATGGATCCTCTCCAGCTGGTGAAATGAACTTTTCAATCAACACAATGCACGTAAACACTTTATTTCAAAAGAATCCACCGGATATCACTGTTATCAGCATATATCCTTTTAGGTCTCACTCCTGGCTCAATGAATGCAGTGGGGTAGCCAGGAATTTCATTGGGGGGGGGGGGGGTCCAAAACAAGGTTCAAAATCTAAAAAACTTCATTTGTCAAAGAAATCGTTTGTAAATTCATGATTTTTTCAATATTTTTTCATTTATTAATGAAAGTAATTGTGTTTTCAAATTTTGGGAGGGGGGTTCGGACTTCCCCCCCTCAATACAACTCTGTATGAATGGACGTAGTTTGGATCCAGTGAGAGACTTCAAAATTATTGGTAGTAGACTATTAGTAGTAAACTACTACTAAGTAGTATTAATTTGGTAATTTCCAGAAAAAATCGAGGGTGGTAGTTCGTCGCTAAATTTGTTCAAATTTGACCTCAAATATATTGTTAACGTGAAGGCACAGGAAAGAAAAAATCAGGCAAGTTATGCACAGTTAGTTTGAAAATATGTATGCCAATTTTCTACATCCTAGCGCATAAAAATTGTTTTTTAGGTTTAGGCCAGCTTTTTTCGATTCTAGCCCACTGCGCACACCTCCGTTGCAGACGCCATTTTAACAGCTCCGTTTAGCTCGGTTACCTATCGGAAGTCAATGACACTACACGAGACAAATTGGAAATGCTTGAAAATTTTCCACAAGAGTTTCCAAGTTTTTTCAAACAAAATTTGCCGTGAAAAAAAATGCATTACATTACTTATTAAACTCACCTCATATAGTACAGGTGATTCGTGGATATCTTCCTGGTAGTGATGAGCGATATATCGCTAACTGTGATTGAATCATCGTTACTGAAAAGTAGCAGTCACTGTCGGTGATTCAATATTCGAAATCACTGTGATCGGTGATTCTATCACTGGATTCGGTGAAGATAGCTCTGGCTGCTACCAAGTGATATGCGATATATCGCAACCTGTGATTGAAGAGAAGTAGCCGATCACTGCCGGTGACTAAATCACCAAATACTCTAAATCACTGCGACTGTGAATACGGTGAAGTTAGCTTCGGCAGCTACCATGATGCTACCAATAGTAAAATAAGGATGTCTTATTCATCTTGTATGATAAATAAGACATTCTGTGCGAAATATACAGCTAAAGCTTTGAATTATGATGGTTTGATTATAAATATGCATAAAAAATGATTGCCCCTTATCAATTCTTTTACCACTTCAAACTTACTTAACTATTGTAATATAAACTCGGAATTAGAACTATTCCCTCAAAAAAAATATTTTGCCTAATTTTACAATTTTCTATAAGTTTATTTGTTCCTATTGAGGAGAGCTCATTCCTTGGAATTGGACAAAGTAGCAGGAATAGCAGCGCCACAAATCACCGATGACTTTAAAGAGTGATTCACCTCGGTGATCGCAATCACAGTTAAGAATCACCGTTACTGATGAGTAGCAGTCACAGGTAACGAAGTGATCCGAAAATCACAGTTCCGCTCATCACTACTTCCTGGTTTTCGCCGCGTTGGTTACCAGAGGTTGACGACAGTTTCGCCGGTATTCCACCAGGCGTTTCCAGGTCGAAGTGACCTAATATTCGACCTGACGACGCCTTGTGGAATACCGGCGAAACTGTCGTCAACCCCTGGCAACCAACGCGGCGAAAACTCGCAAGATGGAGAAATCCACGAAACGAAAACGCCACGGAAAACTACAAGTCGCCATATACTGATGATAATCAGTGGAGTAGCCAGGAATTTCGTTCGGAGGGGGCTCCAAAACCAAGCCCAAGGGGTTGGGGATTTTTCAAAAACAGGGTGCTAAGTAAAGGATTTTAAACTAATTTTAACACTTTTCATAATAGAAAAAACTTCATTTGTAAAAGAAATCTTTTGTAAATTCATGATTTTTCAATCTCTTGTTTTCTTTTATGAAGGAAAATAATTGTGTTCTTATATGTCGGGGGGATGTCCAGACCCCCAGGACCTCCCGCCTCGCTACGCCACTGGTGATAATGAAATCTACCAAACTCTTATATTTTAATTTAATCTGGCATACTATAGCAAATACATAGAATAAATGGAATAAACCTCTGGCGTCATCGCCTTTCTTCGGATATTTGAAAACTAATCCTAAGCGATCGACTAACTAATGCTATGGCAACCGTGGCAGCATAAATCAAGTCCATACGGGACTGACTAGGGACCACTCTATCAAATTCTCTAGCTGAAGGGTATCCTCTTCATAGACTGAAATTTCAGTATAAAACAGGGAGTTTTAAACAAGAAATACGTCAAGGACTGATCGAATAGGAGTAATTCTCCGTATGGACCCAATGAAAATGCCCTTTTCCAACGGCATAAAAGATGAAATCACTTTTTTCATACAGTCTCAAAGAGATCCTCCGGACATCACTGTTAGAAGCATAAAATCTCGGCATCTATCTCCATTCGGTCGGAATCGATAACATGGTGCCACGTGACCAATATTCCTCATCGCTAGAATTTTATTACGGTCAGAAAAAGATCGGATGAGAGGAAAACGACTCAAGACAGGCGGTGACCCGAAAAATACGCGCAAATTTCGAAGCGCCCGTAAACTTCCGACTGATATCCCAACAGTTGCACAAAGCCTTCTTAGTTTTTAAGCACATAAATGTTTCGTAATGCAGGCAATGGCCAAGGATCTCCATTCCCGGTCAATAATCCGAAGATCGGTTTGAAGCAGATATCCTATCAATCCTCCTATCAGCTAATCTTTTTACCACGATCGTAGCAATAATTATTACAATAGGGATTGAAGATGAAGTATCTAAGGTTTTCCCGGCGAATAGACTGGTGGAAGAGTTCTCGGGATTCCAGCCGGGTCCAAGTGTTTTTCTGCACCGACGTTTCGAAGGATAAGACTGCCATCGTCTTTAGGGCGAATGATCTCGGTTTTTCACCCTGAAGACGATGGCAGACTTAGCCTTCGAAACGTCGGTGCAGAAAAACTCTTGGACCCGGCTGGAAACCCGAGAACTCTTCCTCCGGGATTGAAGATAATACAACCATTGTAAAGTGGCAACGTACGGAACTACGGTAACTATTGTCAGGACATGCATTCACACTGCTAGTTCGGCCAACTATCGTTAGGACGATCGCTCGGACAATCGTAATCTGAACGAGGCAATACCGTTCTACGCTCGACTAGGGTTACCATTCGACATCACCACTCGCTTCGTTTCGCTAGTACCACCGATATTCCGTGGCACTTAAAGGCATAGGCGGATCTAGAGTGGGGGGCACGGGGACACGTGCCCCCTCAGACCCTTAAAAAATATTCAAGATTTTTAATACGGTCACATTATCATTGCGTTCTATTTGTATCATGAGGTATCCTCGTGCCCCCCCCCCCCCCAAGAACAAAACCCTGGATACGGCTTTGCTAGTCCCCCCCCTAGAAATAAATCCTAAAGAAATCCTAGAATCGCCCCTGCTATAAGGGTTAATTTTTATCATACCTAGAGGCAATCTGGAGATCCGAGTTTGATTCCCGGCTAAGCCACATGATTTTTCAAGGCCAATTTAATCCTTGGTGTACATAACTTTGCACTCGTTCGCGTGACTGCGTACAAAGTTACTTGATCTATGCCATCCTTCCTAATGTAAACAGTCAACCACTCCTTCAATTATCGCAAATTCATATTTTAGCCTTCCCTATCCGTTGAATTGCAACCTGTACCCTACGCCAGTTATAATACATTTTCATTTTTTTGTTTCTTTTTTTTTTCTTCCCGCTCGCAAAAGGCTACGACTGGACACTACTTCCGGTCGCACAGAAGTCTTCAACGGCCGCGGACAAGCGGCGACTACACGTCAAGAGGCCCATGAACGCGTTTATGGTTTGGGCGCAGGCCGCCAGGCGCAGATTGGCGCTGCAGTACCCACAGCTGCACAACGCCGAGCTGAGCAAGACCTTGGGAAAACTATGGAGGTAAGTAATCATGTATTATATATAATTCTACTCAACAGAAGAATGACTACATGAAAATTGAGAGAAACTCGACTATCATCCATATTTATATTAAAAATATTTTCATTGAAATATGACTAGTTTTTTTTCTGGTGGGTGATTGTCAGTAACTGCTTCCGGGTTTCATCGATTTTTAGTAGTGATAAACGTGGGTTTTCAGCTGCCACTCAGTTTAAGGCTTATAGTGGCATTTACGTGTATCTCTGAGTGATTGGGGTTGTTCACTTATGTTAGACCCGAAATCGCCATTCGATTAACCACTTATGTTGATGGAAGGCAAAATTATGTTGCGGGACATAAAATCTTTCCCAGTCAAACCAGTCCCTCATTAGATAATAAAAATAGTACTGAGTTCAGGTGGTTTTAACGAAAAATATTAACAGTAAATTATCCATTCTGAGCTCTTATTGTTAGGTTCCAATACCTATTCGTCAACTTTGGTGTTTCATAGAAAACATTAGCGCGGCTTTTGGCTGGTTTCGCGAACGTTCGGTCGATTTTGGACTAACGGGAAAATCAACGCGAAAATTGATCGATCGTTTGGTTCAAATTTAGATTATTCTTCAACAGTTGAGCTTTTCATTTCGATTCAAAAGGGACGGATAGAAAAATTGATTTCGACCGATATTTTTCCGTCACTTATGTCCAGTCCACACATTTGTTTCCATAAACGCACCAATGCTTCGATGCAGTGGCGTAGCCAGGAATTTCGTTCGGGGGGGTCCAAAATCAGGGGGGAAAATTTTTGAAAAACAGGGTACTAAGTAGAGGGTTTTTTAACTAATTTAAACGCTTTTCATAATCGAAAAAACTTCATTCGTTAAAAAAATATTTTGTAAATTCATGATTTTTCAATATTTTGTTATCTTTCACGGAGAAAATTAATTATGCTTTTATATTTCGGGGGGGGGGGTCTGGACCCCCCGGACTCTCCCCTGGATACGCCACTGATTCGATGCTTGATTTTGATCAAGTGCTTGGATTCAATTTATGGGTGATGTTTTCCATACATACCGGCCATTCCGCGAGGGCATATCGGAGGTTGCAAGCGGGGAAGCGTGCCAAAAAAATTCTTCGGAGTCTCTCTGACGTCCAACTTGAAATCGGTTTCCTCCGACATGAAAACACAAACACGCTCCCGGCCGCGGAGAAGAAGCACCAATACTCTAAACACTCGTATCGTTGACTTCCCAGAACTACTCTGGCAACATAACACAGCACTATCGTTTTCACCGGGATTTTCTCCAAAATTTATAAGATTTTAGGTACGTAAAATGGAAAAAAAACATCAGACTCTTCATGCAGCTTTTAAAAATACCTTGATCGATTTCAACGACCGAGCGCTATTTTCAAGGTAAAGCCGAAATTAAAAGATGCTTGGACAATTAAATCGATTGGGATATATTTAAAAACTGTGTGACGTACAAAGTTGTTTCCTTACCATGGTTAATGTACGGAATATCCTTGAAGTATCGCCCATTTAGATAATCTGTAAGATTTAAATAGAGAAGAAAACTCATAAGCATAGATAACTTGCTAAATTTTTATTTTATTTTTATTTTATTCTCAAACCACCGAATACAGCTCTTATTGGCCATTTTATATCGGAGTTTTCAACAAATTTAACAATTAAACGTACACGAACAACCATGCCCTGGACAGGGGATATCTACCCAGGCGGGACTCGAACCTGCGACCTCTTGTTTGACAGGCGAGGGCGTTACCCCGCCGCCAGCGAGGCCGGCAATTTTCCGAATTTTTAAGAAGTTATGGGGATTTTCTACGATAATTCCCATCTGTTTTATTTAACTGGCCGGCTATGACGCTATTAGGGAGTTAATTTCATAGCCGTAATAGGGTGGTTTCCTATTATTTTTTTATTGCATAAATCGAAAGATTATTACTCCTGGAGTACGTATTTCACGCTTTTAGATTTTTAAATGACGATATCTATTTTTCGCGATTAAATGAAAAGTGAAAATTTTCAAGCGCGCGAAAATGCGACGGCTAAGTATGAATGCTGGGAAAACCCCGTGTGACGTCGTTCTGGTTTCCGCTGCCGTAAGTGAGGTGACCTTGGGGCGAGGCTTAGAGCGCTGATACGACGCAGGATGCTAGCAGGTAGCAGAGTACCATGCTAGCTGGTAGCGCTTGGCTTAAATAAGGATTATTAATACCTTATCAAACGAAGAAAACTATCTGATCTTAGCCAGTTTTAATAGGTGATTATTAAGACATGTTTTCCTGAGCTCTGTGCCTCATGCATGCATTGGTTATCTCAGACGATGTAAAACTCCTATCTACTCGTATAGAAACTAGGTCCCTGTGACGTCACGTGGAGTGGCATCGCATGGGCGATAATCTGGCCTTTTTCAAATGAGGTTAAAATTGACCATTGCCATTCGTCTAAGCTAGGATTTCTAAAACCAAATAATTTGTATATTATGAATACACTAATGGTGGGTAACGAATCGCAATCAATGCCTTTCGTTTTCTTTGATGAAGGAAACTACCCTATTGGTGATCGACATCAGAAAATAGTTTTATATGTAGTATTTTGTGAATGAACTCGTCATGTCCCTTCCCTAAATGTGAATTTCCCTCTTCAAATTGCAGTGAGGCTTGTCCCCTGCCTTCCATCTACAAATCCTTCTCCTTTCCCTCCCTGATTACCAGTCCTTTTTCGCTCTTACCCGCAAAATACCCACATCCTTTAATATTCGTTCCATTTAATGCTTCTGTCTTCGCAGTATCTCTTCTAGAAGCTTCATGCCCTCACCCAGCTTGTGCAGAACTTCCTCCTCCCTTCTATCCATTCTCCTCCACACCAACATCTTGAACGCTTCCAGTCTTTCCTCGTCAACTTTCCTAAGCATCCACTCTTTCGGACCGTAAAACACTACACTGCAGGTCAAACTCTTTAAACAACGGACTAACATCATCCCTTTTCAGTTATTAATCAACTTTTTAAATAACGCTACAACTTTGCGATATACTCAGTGCTGTACCCGTTTTCCTCTTAAGTGCTTTGCCCCAAATTGCCAAAAAGTTCTACCTCTTCATGATTTCGTCCATCAGCTTCTACATAAAGCCTTTTATTACTCGATTGGGATGCCTTAAAAATTTATAACTTTGACCTCAGTGTGATTAATCTTGCACTCTTTCTAAAAAAAAAACTCATTGGCATGGGTAGTTCTAAAGTATACCGGGACTAGCCGCGGTGATAACTTTTACGGGAGTCACCCGCAATGCACAATCGTGCGGAAGATCCACAGAGATCATTGGCATGGAATAATTGAAACCTTTTATTTAATGTTAAAGAAATAATGAGGTATTTTCTGCGTTAAATCCATTGTGTTTTTTTTAACTGGCCAGCTATGACGTAACCATAGAGTCAAATACTTGCGAAACACGCCAAAAAACCTATGATTTAGAGTTTATCAGGATAAATTTATGGAAAAGGTTGGGATTTCCTCAAGACAACGAGAAAGTTTCTTAATCTTAAAAAGGAAATTGAAGGAAACGAAGAGGTCAATCTCATTTATCTCATTCAGCAGTCAGTCATTTAAAAACAAATTTGGAATTTTTTAGGCTATAAAATTAACTTTGTACGTTTCACACTTACAATTAACACAAACCATGGTTGCGGCACTGTAACATCATCATCAATTATAACCTCGTCCATGATATAGCTATATCGAAACCATGGACAGCGCTAATAAATATTCAGACCAGAATGTACAAAATCAATTTTAATTCTTTATATCGTGGTTCCACAAAGTTAGACGGGAAACCATATACTGTAGATAACCATTTATTAAAAAAATAGTAAGATTTTTCTCCACAGTTTGAAGTTTCTGTTACAATCTTGTTGAAATGCTTACTCTGGTTTAAATCTGGTACTCTTATGCGATTTTCAGTGTATAATATCAACTTCATACACAAGAGTAAAAATAATCGATAGGACCGCCAAGTAGCATCCTCCAACCTTCTCCAATCTGATTTAATGTCACCGAGCCATTTGGATGTATTCCAAACTAGAGTCGTTCCGCCGAGCGCAATCCGAAAAGATAACTTTAAAAACATTTTGGAATACCCTTGACACTATGACATAATCCCTGCAAAAGTATCGTAGAATGTGGTCCACAAATATTCAGGCTATTGATATCATTTTAATGATTTACTTTATATCTTATTCCTTAATTTATTATTTTTGAACCCCAATATTATTGAAACTATTCCGTGTTTTTTTCATATAACTGCGCATCATCACACTTAGCCGTCAACTACTAGTGCTACATTATGAGAAGAAGAAAAAAATTGATGCTACAAAATGCTATAAACTGTAATTGAAAGTGCTATAAAATTAAAATTAAAGTGCTATTTTCACGTATCTCTAATCACGACATGGACGAATAATAATTCTTAATAATAATTAACTTATTCTTCTTAGGGCTTTTAATAGATTTTTCCTATCCTCCACTCTTCTTAGCACTTCCACTTATTGTTAGCTTACTCAGCCGATCCATTTTATCGTCGTCATCCTTTCATATTCATTCAGTTCATGGACCCATCAAAGACAACTGATGCACCTAATTCACTGTTCACTAAAACACGTGTCCACTGATGAAGGTCGGCCACACCAACTGAACTGATTACTCACTATACTAGCGACATGTAATTGAGCCACCAACCGACAGGCTACAGCACGTCATGGGCAAGAAACGATAGTATCTGATATTAGGCAACCATCCAATATTAGGCTACTTTCCCCTAATATTAAGAACTTCTACCAAATCGTGTCTCATACAAGATGGACACAGCTGACTACAGAATTCCACTCACCATTTATAGAAGTCGTTTGTTCGTAGAAAAAACGAATTCCTTCATCTATCCCTTCGGCGAAATAACTGACTAATTTAATTGTTTCTGTCAGACCCATTAACATATTGAGGTTCTCAAATGATGTTCTCCGTGTCTCTTTGAAAGATATCTGTACTTGTGACAATGTGCAAGGCAGTTATTCTTTTTCAGTTATTTGATTCGTTTTTGTTTTCTATACAACTGGTGGATTTTATTCAAGGTTTTCTTCAGACTCTTGTTCCTACCATTCATGGAAAAAGAAATTTCAAAGGATTTAAACGTTCATCCTAGCCTGACGAGGGTGGTATCCAAAGCTGCCGCAAGAAGGGCGTTTATACTGTCTATTATTCGTTCAATTGAATTGGGCTCAACTATGTGGAAGTTAATACTCGAAAATGAAAAGAAAGACTTCGTTGATTTCCACGAAATAAATCAGTGGAAATCAACGAAGTCTCTTTTTCATATTCGACTGGCTGTTATTTTAACAAATAGATTATCATTGTTATTATTAGTTTAGTGGTACATTTGGAAATTTGGTCTTAGCATCCCAGGACCATCTTCACCAACAGTCACTCTTTTATATACAACTACGAAATTCACCTCATTCTTCTTACACAATATCGGTCGCTTACTCAAACTGGCGCATATATTAGCGACTCTCGCTACTGTTTTTGTACTATATCCTTAAGGCTGGCAGGGATTATCTGTAGCTGAAGGCTGGTTTATCCCCAAAAACAGCGAAACATTTAATAAAGCACTCTACGAAAAGTTAGCCTAATATCACTTGGGCGTTTACAAAATAAATTAACGCGTACTGAGTGGCATCTATTTTTCTTACGATGAACTAATCTTTCACTATCTCGCAAACTGTATTAAATGAGTGGTCTCTTACATGTCTCAATGTCTTTTCAGTATTATATCTCTCCATCCCGTATTATAACCATGTAATTTTTCATCTCGAAATGTTTTCTTCCGTTTTTCACGATTTGAATCTAGCACGTATAAAAAACTTATGAAACACGAAAACAGATGACTACGACATTGCGAGTTTGATAAATTTCGTCTTGAATTTCATGTTAATTCAAATTGAACAAACACAACGCTAATTTCTGCGCTAAATTCACTTGATTTTGCGCTAATTTTTTCTATCAGCTCCGCATTTGACGTATGGGTACTAAAGACACTCCTTAGTCACCGACCTATGGCAACGCAAATACTTTTGAGATTGAGATTGCACAGTTCGTATTGCACAGTTGATACTCGCTAAAAGCTCTCGTGTAAGTAAACTCGAAGATAAATTGTTTCAGAATATAAAAATCGCACATTTTAGTCCAACCTTCATTATTCGATGTCCTTAAAAATCCAAAGTATTGAACAAAATGTAGGTACCCAAGGAAACCCGTTTTTATGGTTACTGAAAAGTGCATACAAAAATGTTTGCGTTGCCATAGCTTAGCAAGTAGAATAATTAAGAAATTGTAATCACATATTTATGGACAAATAATAATGGATAAAAATTGCTTCCCCTATTGCCTCCTGAAGTATTGCAGATTCCTCCTTAAACACCCTGCATAAACAAGCCTTAGTCCTTAGCGACGAAAGAATCGGAGTACATACATAGAAAATAAATCACCACCCTTAGCCCATGGGCGTATCTAGGGGGGGCAGGAGGGGGCACCTGCCCCCCCTAGAAGCAAAAGTTAATTTAGTTCAAAGGAATTTTTTTTAACAAATTCTCTTTAAATCCAAGAAAAGTGATATAATTATAAAATATGTAATAAAAATAATTTTTTCCGAGCAAATAACTTGAAAAACTAATAAAGCGCAGTTATAATTTTCTTGAAATTTTGTTTTCCATAACCTTTTCTGTGTTACAACGTGAACGACCTTGGCTCGCCCCCCCTTTAGTTTTGATCCTGGGTAAGCCTTCGACTTATTTCGCATCGAATATCCTTTGTGATACCGGAGATAAACGGATACATTCACGTTTAAATATTTTAAAAGGGATGCCATTAACCACTTAATTCTCTCGTGAGCGATTTGGGGAAGATATTATTGAGAATGGCCAACGTGTATCCAAGCAGTTCAGGCACTGGGGAAAGATCAGCAGTCGTATCCGCGGCGAGCGAGGTAAGGAGAAAGAAGCTGTCGAATAAAAAGGGCTTCCCAAGGAAACAAACTTTTTTTATGAGCCTTTGAATCTCATAAATCGTGTTCGTAAACATACAAATTTTGAGGATGAGTTTGTGTTTCCCTTAACGTCCTTTCATAGCTGTGAGCTGTCATCGACTCAAATGCATTTTCTGCACGCTCCGCCCATTTGAAGTCTCCGACCGCGACTGAATATTCCACTTCCTCTTACGGTGCGAAAACATCAACAACAGTGATGATTTCCGTTGCGTGTCCAGACGAAATTTCAGGATGACATTTAAATAGGTATCTTTCGCGGGCATGAGTGTAATTATTATTCATGTAAAAGTCTATTTGTTGGTGGTATTTGCTGAGCTGCTGATGGCAACAGAAATAATAATACAAAATAAAAATAAATTTTTATAAAAGATTACGTTTTTATCGCAAACTGAAGAGAATACAATACATTTTATAAGATCCTGCCTGACATGGTGTCTAAATAAATTGCTTCATATAGAACGAAAACCGTTGGGTTCACGTTCCACTATAACACATAATATATACTTAACATGATAATATAATGACACTACGAAGTAAAGTGAACTACAGTTATTTACATTTTAATTGCCGTTGGTGTACACAAATTTGTTGCAATGACTCTTATCATTCTTATTCCTTTAATCCTGAATCGGTCTAAAATTAAAATTTTGAAGTGAAAAGGTTCTTTTACATTCATTAATTTATTATTTTAAGGGCCGGCTTAATAATGTCTGGTTAACGCTAGACATTAGATGATACCTAGACTTTACCTTTAACTTAACCTAGAGGTAGTTGAACCTGAAAAAGTTTATTATTTTTCATTTTTCATTGTTACCTTCATTCGGGATTCATTTAGCATTAGCAGAGAGGAGAAGCTTTTGTTATAATTTTTATCGAAAAAATATTGGCACCATTGAATGCAGTGTCTCATTCTACATTAGAATGCATTTTTTAACTAATGCAGAGCGCAATATTTATTTTCATGCTGTAATTGACGGCTTGGAACCGCGCTCCCGGCCTTATGGAGTGTAACATGGGAAACGAATCTCCATAAGAACCCATACTTTCAACTGAATGTGGAGCGCTCTATACGACGAGAGTCAAATAGCCCGCGCGATTGGAGCTGTGAGCCTTCGAGCCACATCTGAGCCACAGCTCCAGAACTACGTCAAAAACGCATACGCTCTGATAACATGGGCTTGGTCCTCCTCTCCTCGGCATTAGTTATTATTTTTTTAACTTTTAACAGTTTAATTTTTTCGGTAATTTTCCTGGCTGCTGTGCACTTGTAAGCTTGATAGTATACCACGGGGTTAACAGAGACATTTCCCGTCTCTCTCCTAACCCATGCCTTTGGTCCAACCCCAACATCTTCCTCAAATGCCATTGGCGGGTAAGGCAGACAGTCTTTGAACTGTTTGTTTTCGCGGATGCGAGGCTGGATGTTGTCTAATCAGTGCCGTTTCCGCCAGCCACCCCTGCACGCCGCCCCTGACTGAGAGCCATTCCCGTCGGCAGTCCACTTCAAAGGCATCCCTTTCAAATCCACCCCTCCTCCCACGAACAGTCAGTCACGCTGCTACACATGAAAGGTGCTCCCCATGGAGGAAATTAATCGGGAAAACACGTGGCCGGAGTGGATATCCTTCTTTTTACACGAACATCGACAAAATCAATGAAGGGGGAGAAATGTGCCAAATGATTTCCGAAATATGGTTGTGCATACACGGGTAATGAGCGTGGTAGCCGACTTACTGAGTAAAAAGCGTAAAAATGTTGCATAAATTTATAAAAAATAACTATCTTTGTTAACTGTGGCTTTAAAAACTCGAAATATTCTCTGAAACTAACGTACAATTATCCTTCTAAATCTGAAAATACCGAGTCCGCTGCCCTTGATCTAAATCACCTAATCCTGGTTTAAAGTATAATTTAAGAGCTGATATTATGCTCCATTAGATGCAATTGTTTAAATAAACCTGTTGAAAGTAATCGGTATGTTATGGTTAGTACCAAGGAAATTAAAACATATACTGATATTTCTGGCCCACTTACTTTAGTTTCTCTAAATTTACTTCCGGCGTTTGGTTAGACTCATTCTGTTTTAAGTATGTAATTATCTTTGAAACCAACTTCATATATCATCAGTGGTGGATCTAAGGGGGCCCCCCCTTGAATAACCAATTTACACTTGATAGAATGGTAATTTTTTTCGGACCCGCAATACTGCTGGGAGGTCACCCTCTACTTAGTCCCTCCCCCTTGTCCCTATCCTGGATCCGCCAATGTGTATCATTATATGACGTTTTCATAAACTCGCTTTGTTGCTTATCATTTTGTCCGGGTCAAATCTTGCCACTCGACTTTAACCCACTTTCCGATCATCTATCTAGCTGACACTTTCAGGATAACTCAGAACCGGATAGCAATGCAATAATGTAACACTTTTATTATGATTTTAACTCTACCTCAATTGTTATTCAGGATCTAAAATCAAATGTGGAGATTAGTTCAAAAGATGGCCACCCAAATCCTATCGCGGCGCTGTGATCATTTAACCCTCTATTGAGGTGCGGTCCAAAGAACGCTATATTCGCGACAAAACGCTAAGGCGGAAGTGCTCCGGAGCACCACTCCATAGGCGCTACGTTCGTTACGAGAATTTCTTCTCGGACCGGTCGGGAGCGAAGTCAAAAAGGCGGAAATGGACGAGGGCGGAATAACTGGGATTATAAGATCGAAGAGATGGTTTTCATTGCGAATTGAAGCGAACATGGAAATTGAATATTAATGATTATAACGGGTGTATGACGCATATTAATTTTTATGCTCGAATATCATTAAAATGAATTTTATTTTCCAATATTGAGGCTCCACAAAGTAATGGAAGAAACTTTAGGTTGCATTTCTCACACCTACTCCCACATACCCCTTCCAAATGGAACTCATTACCGTTGTTAAGTAAAAAGTAGGTAATCTACCGTTTACTCACTTGAAAAATATTCACTTTTTATGGCTATCGACTATTATAAAACATTAATCAATTCCAGGTATTTTAATATCAAACTTTTCTTCTGATTTTAATTTATGGCATGAGTTGATTTGCCCACTGTCTATACATATGTTCTTACAATTGTTTCTTATACTACATGCCCATTTTAATAATTTTTTGTTGCCTTCTGAATGTAAAGACTACTTCCAGAGACATTTAAGTTCACTTTTGGGGGAGATACGAGAATGTATAAGGAGAAAGAGTGCTTGCTATACATTTTTTTAAAATCACAGTTAAATTTACATCCTAACTATATAAGCCTTCTTCGCTACTTCGGAATCACCTTTATTGAAAAAAGGCGTCCATATTCAGCGTCCTACAATTACCACATGAGTAAACTCTTCATTGCCTCATTGCACTCACTTCGAATTTCCGCCAAAAAATGGCTCGCTCCTCCGCTGACCCAAGTTTTCACAGGAGCGGCTGGAGCGAGGCGGGAGACGGGTGTATGACGTTTGCCGTGACGTCACAGCTTAACCTGTAGCGCTCAGTAGCGAATAACGGATGGATTTTTTAAAAACTATTATTTGTATAATACAAAATTTCAGCATTTTAAAAAAAAATTGCCAATTTTCCTTCAACAGTCTTATATCACGATCAGTTTCAATACATATAATACAGGTTAACCATAAAATAATGTTGCGGTTCCAGTAATTCATGGGAAGATGGTATAGGGATAGGGTGGCTGAGATTTTTCAGAGGCTATGCGATCCCTGTTTCAGTGTCTTGAGGAGGGTACTTTCATAACTGACATCCCAGATCCCTGAAGCCATCGCGGAAGATAATAGCGTGAAACGATAATAGATTCCGCCATCACTGGAGCGATCGCTGTATCTGTCCGTCGAAAAGTATGGAAAAAAATAATCGTGTGATTTAGGCTTAGGCTTAGACGTTAAGGCAATGGCGCCCATCATAATTGTTGATATGCATTCTTAAAGGTGATTAAGTAATCGTATCGACATTAAACGAATCATCTTGATCATTGCTGTACCTGCTGCATCTCATTGATTACACTTATCTCATGAGGGTCCCTATTTGCTAATTCGAATGCAATGTTTGACACCTGGCTGCAAAAAATTGAAGCTTTGAGAAGGTGATCACGTGAATGAAGCTGTTTAGGCGCAGATGGTTTTCGTGATTTTTCGACCGCGAATACTGCGATCAATGTTGATAAGCTTATTTTATCGGATGGCCTTCAAGAAATATGATCTCGTTAATTAATTTTGAGTGAAAATGATATTTTTTCGACTGAAGTTACGTGTAAATAGCCGTACCTAGAAGAACTTGAATGTAATTTCTCATTAGGTATGGCATCAATGCTGGAGTCTTTCTTCGGAGATTTATTTATTCATTTTCATAATTCACCAGAAAACAGCTCACTGAAGGCCTTTTACATCGGGAGAAATAACGATTAACAATGACTGTCACACACAACCATGCCCTGGATAGGTACAAGCTATCCAGGCGGGATTCGAACCCGCGACCTTCGGTTTGGCAGGCGTGGGCTTTACTCCGCTGCCACCGAGGCCGGCAAAGGGCAGAAGTTAATTAGTGGTAAGAAGCAGTGGCGTAACTAGGAATATGCTTTTGGGGGAATGAAGGGGACTTTGGGGAGTGATGATGGGGGTTAATGGGGACTACCCCCCCCCCCCCCAGGAAACGGGAAGTTCAGGAAATTTTTTGAAAAATAACGTGCCAAAAATGCATTTTATATCATTTTGGCACTTAAAATTCAAATTGAAGCAAATTCATCACGGGGGGATGAGGGATGTTTGTGGGGGCTACCCCTCCTCCCCCAGGAAACGGGAAGTTCAGGAAAATTTTTGAAAAATAACGTGCCGGAATATGCATTTTACATCATTTTGGCACTTAAAATTTAAATTTAGGCAGATGCAGTTATTATGCATCAAATCCAGATAAGATTTTTATATATTTTTTTGATTTCTGTAAGGCTTTTGGTGGGGGGGGATACATCTCCTCTTCCCCCCCAATAGTTCCGCCACTGGCAAGAAGTGATGAGGATCACCCCTCCGCCGGTGATAGTGCTATCACCATCGGTCTTTGGATTCGCGAATACTGGCTGCGTGCTACTAATGAGGTCACACGTGGGAAAAGTAGATATGGAATATGTAGATACACGTTCAGTTTAGCCCCGCATTCAGATCTTGCTTGCTGAGCATCCTGAAAGACGGAGATGGACTCTGTGGAGTCGTGTCGAGGGGGCAGTTCACGGAGCAGAAGAAGGGGCGAGGGAGAGAGGCCTTAGGAATGTTTGTGTGTATGAGAGAGTGATGGGCCGGATATATGCTCGCTGCGAAGAGACGGAAGAACTTGACTCATCGTTTATTTGAGTTCGGGGAGAGTAGGACCCATACACACCGAACATATAGAACGGCTACACTGTTTAAGATTCACTTCATATTAACCCGCGACTCACAAAATGAAATTTTGTAGCGTTCAAAAACACTTCGTCACCGGGTCGGCTCTGTTCACATGAATAACTGCAACTTTCTTACTCATATTAACCCGAGACTCACAAAATGAAGTTTTGTAACCTTTAATAACACTTCATCACCATAATAGATCCATTCACATAAATAACAACAATTTTCTCTCTAATAAAACTTGCATCAATACAGCGTGAACAAATGAGTTAGCATTTGAAATTTAAAGAGACTTTTCAGGCTTAATCTCGTGGAGTTTAAACATATTAATAAGTTAAAATTTACGTTGTTTGTTTAAAATTAAGGTTTCAAATTTTTTGTTAAAAATACTTAATGACTGCAAGACAGTATTGGTTTTGTACATGGTTTAAATTAAATTAAAATTACTTGTAGCTTATGTTTTTTATTTGTCGAATTTGTCATCTCCAACAGTTTTTTACGTAATTAATACATTTCAATATGAGCACCCAGTTGGACAAGAGTGAAGCCCAGCGTCGAAATTAGCTTACTCCTATCGAAAGGCACTAAATGGACCACGGCTTAAGGTCCTATCCCACGGACGAAGAGCTACACTTGAAGTACCCTCCTCAAGGAACTCAAGCAGGAATCGGGCAGCCTCTGAAAAATCTCAGTCGCCTAAACTCTAATATCTTCCACTTAATATCTTCCACTGAATTACTGAAACTTCACCATTATTTCATAATAATCCTGTATAAAATGTATTGAAACTGGTCGTGGGATTGAACTATTACATAAAGGAAAATAGCCAATAATTTTTTTTATACTGAAATTTTAGACTATGAAAATAATTTAAAAAAGATGATTTAAATAAATGATTCATATCTCTAGAAACAAAATTAACTGCAATAAAAGATCAGATATTGACAATCTCAGTGAAATTTACTTTTATTTAATAAATCCAAATTGGTGGTAAATATGATATTTTATTAGCCTATTTACAATCGGAAAAACAAAGTGCAACATAAGGCATGTCAAAATTCTTGTCTCATATTTTTCATTCATGCATTATTGAATCCTTTTTATTTTTTTATTTCATTATTAAAAAAAAAACATTTAAAAAATTGTTTGTGCCTTCATGGATTAATTTATTGTGACCATTATTCATAGCCCTGAAGATGACATATTAAGAAACATATCGAAACGTCGGCAAACAATTTTGCATTTCATTCTCATAACTATACTCCAAGACGTTTTCCATTATTAATGAATTTTAATAAACAAGTACTTTGAAGATTTTTGCTGGAAGCTTTTTTTCCCCATCAATCGTGTAAATGCATATGTAAACAGTGGATGCGTTGGAAGCAAAAATTATTGGTCCCAAAATCAAAACATTTTCTTGAGGAGGCCTGAGGAGCTTTCCCTGTACGACTGGTGGCACACGCCTCATAACAAGCGCTGCGCATGCGCAGCATGTAAGAAAGACGACGACGACGAAGGTCACAATAACTTCAGAAATAGGCTCCGCAGGCAGTGATGGATTTAAAGGGGTGATAAAGGGGTCATTATCCCCCCAAATTTTATCAAATATTTTCAATTTTGATTATTTTAATAGTTTTTGTAGTTTTGTACAGTAAAGAAGGTAGTCTAAATTTTTGAAGGGTGGGGCGGAGTTAAGGGGTGGAGCGTATTTTGAGGCCCCTCCCTGATCGCACACTTGCCTTGATTTGTAAATACTACGCGTGTAAAACGTCAATGCTGAAATGCTTGTTCTCCATGCGCCATTGACACGGTTCAGCAAGAAAGCCACATTAGCTACATTGCGGCATCTAGGTAACAGTCACTAAATCGTCGGCCATACCTGATCGACTCGTATCAATGAATAAATATAAGAAAAGGAAGATAATGAGCTGAAGAAGCATGATAAACACAAAAAGATATTTTTTTAAATATATGAAATGATTCGATGAAATTAATGAGGTGATGTTGAGAGAATAACACATACTTCTATCACCGTTCCCTTACTATAATAATACTATCGTGATAATACCTGTTGTTGTAACTGAGAAAACCTCACCCATACATATAAACAACATATATGATAAATGCGCATGATACGTGGACGCTACACATGAACAATAGTATCAGTAGGAATGGTGACATTATTTCTTTGATGCCAAAGTAGGAAAATTCTTTTGCTTGATATTTTATGCCTCTTGTGGCTTGAGATTAAAATCAGGTAAGTGTTTAGTCTCAAATTGCTCATCACGTATTCCATCTATGTGTATAAAAGAGGATGTCGGTTTGTCTGTCCGCTATACGCTTCCATACCGCTGCGCGGGTTGGGGCCAAAGTCAGTACGTAGGTGCATCTCATACTCTCAAACCCTTTAAGGCTGATTTCAGTTGCATCCGACGCGTCCTTCGTGTTGTTTTCTCATCACCATATGTTACGTCACGTAATACAACTGGTTGGACATCCTGCGAGGTAGGCACACCTCTCGACACGATGAAGTGGTTAATAAAACACAAAGGATTCTATACTTAACTATCAATCCCCTTGCTGCAAACTTTTTTGCTGGGATATGAGTTCACAGGACGTTTATGGCCTAAGCACATACGGGCACACATAGCGAACTAAGTTGTGGAGGGTGGTATATGCTTATCTCGTGTGCATTTTACGGAAATGTTTTTTTCCGTTGTTTCATGCGAGCGTGCCTTAAAATCCTGCCATGTGACCATAGTTTCCAAGTTCCAAGTTTCCGAATTCTCTGGGTACAATCTTTCCTGAGCTACACCGGGTGGCCTGCTAGATCTTGATATTTTTTGTTCGCGCTAGTACGTTTCTGTGTCAATATGGTCTTTTCGATATTTGGAGATCCCTGATGTAAGCGAATGAATCAATTGCAGTTCCTGGGAGGGTGGGGTAGAATTCAGGGTGGGAGTTTTTTTTGAAGTCCCTCCCCAATCTCTTGCCGGACTTGATTAGTAAATACTGCGCTCGTAACACGTCAATGATGACATGGCTTTTATCCACACGCAAATGACATGGTTCACGCAAAAGATAAATAGAACAGGTGATGACAGATGTAAAGCAAAACATTGGGTAGGTGTTAAAAGATTGATAGGAGAATTGAGTAAAGAGCTGCATTGAATCATTCTTCACATTGACGGCTATCAGTGACAGGGGCGCAGCTAGGAATTAAGGCTAGGGGGGGGGTTTTAGGCGCAACTAATACTTACGGGTGTGGGGTATTGCATACCTACCAGGGTAAGCAGGCGTTGCGGATGCCCTCCTCCAGAAAAAATTGAAGAATAATGGTTCAAAATGGCGAGTTTTACGGCTTTCTGAGGGATATTTGATAAATACTAACACTATTCTATAAGTCATACTGATCCAAATAAGTAAAATGGATTAAACATAAAAATTTCTAATTTGGGGGGGGGTTTATCCCCCAAAACTCCCCCCTCGCTGCGCCACTGATCAGTGATGATATTATTTCATCAGATTATTACTTAATAACAACTTGATACACATATAGACAACCGTGTCAGTGGGAATGGTGATATTATTTCTTTGATGCCAAAATAGTAAAGATTTTAAGCTTTAAATTAGATGCCCCTGGTGACTTGAGATTATTATTAGGCATTTTTATCTAAAATTCCATTTTGCGTATTCCATTCTTGAAATTTTTTGTTCTCGCGTTTGAAATTTTTTCTCTTTCTGTATCAAATAGGTATTTACCATATTTGGAGATCCCTGATAAAAACGAATGAGTAAAATATAAGGTTAATAAAAAAATCGATAATAAGTTTCGAAATTATTGAAACGTTACTGTATAGAGCCTGTATATTTATTGTGTATATTATTCTTAATTTCATGTGTTGTTCATTCTTCGGTTTTGATCATTTTACAATCACTGCAGATTTGAAATTTCTGCGCACAAAATTTATTCTGTTTTCTTCAGGTAATGAGTATTTTTGGTTTCTTTGTTTCATTTCAGCATTTAATAATTCTTATAGTTAGCCTAAGTACAGGGTTTTGCTTAATAGGCTACCTTACTTCCATAAATTTAAATAATATGATGTATATACCTATATATGTATGGAGGAAAATATATATTATTATTATTATATAAATGCAGTCCTCGGAATGGGTGTGGCCGAATTCAGGAGTGGAGGTTTTTTCGAAGCCCCTCCCTGATCAAATGCCTGACTTGATTAGTAAATACTACGCTTGTAACACGTCAATGCTGAACTGCTTGTTCTCTGCGCGCAATTGACACGGACAACATGCGGACCGGAGCGAATTGAAAGAATGCCAGTGAGACTGAAGGCTCGGGACTTTGGGGTATAAACTTGGAAACAATGTGAACGGAAAGAAACACGGCGAGTTGAAAGGACTTTGCGCCCGTGAAGAGGGCTTTCTTCTTTTGTTTGGAGGAGCGGTCTGTCGCGGGATACAGTCGACGTAGCGAATACGATTAAAGTGGCGAATTCGTCCGCTAGTGGGCGGATGGCGCTCGGAGCGAGTTTATAAACGCATTTCAACCGTCACTATCATTCTCCCCCTCCCTATTCTCCCTTCCATCGGAGTAAATATAAAAAAGTGATTTTCGGAGTCTGCGAATGCGACCAAGATCCAAAACTCCGCTTTCACGTAATACCTTACGGGTTTTTATTTATTTCCATTATATACGAAAAACTTTTAAAACAGCATCAAGCAAGCACCGTTTTACAATTAATAAATAAGATTCTAATAAATAGTAAACCACATAATATAGGCAAAGAAGAAAACACAGGTGTGGTTTCTTGAAAATTTAAAGCTACATAGATGATGCCAGTCATTCATAACTTTCAATGGAAATATTTTTCCCCAGCAACACCTCCATTATTTACATAAACATTTCCATGGAGGAAATAAAATTTGTTGGAAGAAAAATTCAACATATATGTTCATAAATTAAATATCACTGACGATTTAACACAAATAGATTAAGGTCACGACTGTTCTCATAAGATTTTATTTTATGACCAGATGGCTCCAAAAGTTTCGTTTGAAGGCAAAAGCATTTCTATGCTAGAAAGTGAGAGGTGGTGGAGGAGTTTCTATTCTTCATAGAAGTTTCACAATACTCACACGCTCCATGTATTTGATGCGCTGTTCTCAATCATTTACCATGACAAGAAATACATTCTACGTAAGTTATAAACTAGCAAAGCCTCAGGACAGGAGCGTATATAAGAGAGGAGATTCAGAAATGAGCCGCTTAAAAAATTTAAACAAAAGAATACATAATTAGGAATGAACTGTGAGTACAATTTCGCACCTCAGAAAAGTGTAAATGTCAAAAATGATTTTTTAAAAGATATTTACAGTAACCAACTTCATTAGTTTCAACACTGCTTCCAGCCTTAACTTAATATTCACAGTCTAAGGGATTGAATCCCAAATAAATATATTTAGTTACAAACAAAATATATGTAAGATGCACGTGAAAGCCAGGAAAATAACTATATTTGCGAAATTTAGGTGAAGTCGGTATACTGGTTTTTGTTGTGCGATGTTATTACCATTCGATTTCGCCTGTTTCAAGCATTTTTTCGAAAACACCTTTCTTATTTTATCATGAACTTATACTTTACTGCACATATTTAGATTTTTCATAAGATTTTGCATCTAACAAGTGCCGTTTCAACAACTTCTTGTTAAAAACAGCTTCGCTACCTCGAAGAAACAGTTTTTCTCCATAAGAGCCCATATTAAATTATCTTTATAATACCGTCAAATATCTCAATACCGGCACATGGAAATTCATAATGCCAATAATATGGCTATTTATGACCATACGACCCCTTGGAAGAAAATCATTCCATGGAGAGAACTTAACTAATCAAAGTTATGGACTGATATCAGGGTCTCAAATCTAAAATGTTCTCCAAAAAGGATAATTTTATCAAATTGAAGGACTGGTGGTAGTAGTTATCACCATCACCAGGCATTAAATTTCAAATTTATTTTCGAAAAATCCACCACACATCGAAAACAAACGCATAAGGAGATCAAGCTATAATAGTTACTTCCGTTTCGTGAAAAAGTACCAATGACAATTGTTTCAGGGTTTTGTCTTTTGATCATTTAAAGTGCGTCGTTCAAAGAATATGGAACCAAAGTTTCTTCAAAATATAGTTACTTTTATCCAGACGCTCTCACTACCTTATTGGTAGCCTCATCAGGGTTGAATATAAGAGAAGGTGACAGCCCCCCTCCCTCTCCAGAAATTAGGATCTGTATACCTATGCAGTGGCGCAGCGAAGGGGGGGTTTTGGGGGGATAAAACCTCCCCAGAGCTCAGAGAAATTTTTAAGTTTAATCCATTTTATTTAATTTGATTGATAGTACTAATAGAATAGCGTAGCGATGAACAAAATATCCTTCAGAAAGCCGTAAAACTCACCATTTTGAACCATTTATCTTAAAATACCGCAATTTATTAATCTCGCACCTTCCGCTCATCCTGGTGGGTATTCCATACCCCCACACACCCCGGTATTAGTTACACTTAAACCCCCCTCCCCTGCCTTAATTCCTAGCTGCGCCCCTGTACCTATGCCACTACTTCAGGAAGTCACATCGGTTGAGCAGCAGTGACGGCGTCCTTTAAAAGTCTCCCTATTTGAGAAATATGGTCGGAATCAAAGCCCATTTCCACATCTGTAGCAGGGAGATCCATCAGCTGCACGTATAAATAGCCAGGGGGGAAGGAATTAAAAACTTTTCGAACACACCGGTGGTGTCGCACCCTGGTGGCCGTCATGTGCCGCACACCGACTTCCTCCGAGGAAATCAAAAAACCAAAAACAAAATATGAGCGGAAGGAGCCGCTTTCGGCCGACGACGCCGACGAGACGCATTTCCTAGGAGACGCGGGATGCTTTTCATTTTTTTCCCTCTCTTGATGCCCGGCGGCGATTCGCCCGAAGATGCCAAGGGGTTGAGGGAGGTATAAACGTAAATACTATCACTTGGGCTGGTCGGCAGTGGCCTAGAATACCACCAGTGCCAGCACGTATATAATTCTTTTCCATTTGGCTATTTTATCCTCTCCCTTTTAGCTATTTTTGCTATTTTTTATTTCATTTATGGCTAAACATTTATGCAGGCAAGAATGCAGAACTAATAATAATTAGTTAATAAAAGAATTCTGGCCGCAAATACTAAGTAACATGTGGTGCTTTGCCTAAATTCTAAAATTCTCCCGGGTTCTCCACCATGTTAGGTCTCCCATCACCGTCAACGGTTCTATGCCCGACCCGAGCATTATAATTCAGGCTGAAGTATGGCGTCTCTGAAGGCTGTCTGGTATTAAGATCATCACCTGCGGTTTAATGCGGTACCCATTGCGTCTGATAGGACGGATGTGAGCAACCCCGTAGCCAGGGTCCCCTTAGCCCCATCCCCCCAATATTTTTCCCTTGTGGCCACTTACCCTCCATACGACCCCTTGGGAGAAAATTAATCCATGGAGAGGACTTATCTCTTAACTGATCAAAGTTATGGACTGAGATCAGGGTCTCAAATCTAAAATTTTCTCAAAATCGGATAATTTTAATAACTTTAAGGACTGGCGGTAGTATTAATTACCATCACCAGGCATTAAATTTCAATTTTATTTTAGAAAAATACACCGGATATCGGAAACAAACGCATAAGGAGATCAAGCTATAATTATCACTGCCGTTTCGTTAAAAAAGCACCAATGACAATTTGTTGATAGGGGTACGGAAACGAAATTTATTGCTGGTTTGATAAAATTAATGATTTTTCGATGCGTGGAAATTGACAAAAAATTCAAGTACATGCAACTTGCGTACAGCTCACGCAAATTGTTGGTAACGTGTCTGGGTGTGAGTTGGTCCAGAGTTGAGAAGGGAAGCGGTGCCGCAGTGAAATCTTTAATATTTCATCGGTTTTGTCTGGCCTGGAAAAATAACATTTTATGATGTAATTTCTCCACGTCACTCTGACGGATATCTGTTCTTGATTCCTTTAGCAATCTAAGCCTTAGAATTGTCCTCCAAATCCCTAGTATGTACTTAAAAATCTAATCCTGGATCTAAACGTCGGCAGAATGGAGAGAAACCACCCGGCTGGAATCCCGAAAAGCCTTCTTTGACTATATTCGCCGGGAAAGTATCAAATCTTACTTCACTTATGAAAACTATGAGAACCTGTTATGTCGAGAGGGAGGTACGCGTATGAGGACGCATAGCTCCCTAACGATAGGTCACTTTTCATAGCGAATTGCTTGTTGAAAACTTACACCTTCATCTAGAAAATTTCACAGTTTGCAGAATAGAATTTTGACAACAATTAGACGCATTTTAAACCCATAACTTTTACCTCTTCGAGAAAACTCAGGTTTAAATCCCACATTCAGGTTCACGCAAATGCTGCTCTTGGTTATATTGTATTCGAGACTTAAATCACCGATGAAGGCGCTGACGTAATTTGCCAATATGGCCAAGGGCGTACCCAGGATCAGAACTAGCGGGGGCAAGCCGTGGTCTAGGGGGGCAAGCCATGGTCTGGGGGGGGGGGGGGGCAAGCTATGGGATTTATGAGCTCATTTCCTTGAAAAAATAGTTTCGTTTTAGTTACATATCTTATACTAATATGTATCATTTTTCGTGGGTTTAAAGAAAATTTGTTGAATTCTTTCGTTTCAATTAAGTACTGATTTTGCTTAAAGACTTTTGCGATTTTTGCTGCTGGGGGGGCAGGTGCCCCTCGCTAGGTACGCCCATGAATATGGCCGACGTATCAAGGATGGTATTGCGATGATTAAACTGGTAAAACAGGATGAATCGTCGAGCCACAGCGAAAAATAAAGTAGATAATGTCAAGAAATATTTTTCTTGTTTGTGAGTAGGTATTTCGATACCTATGGGCAACGAGGTATAGCAATAAAGATTCAGGAAGTAATAAATTATTGCTCATATATCCGCTGCTAGCTCATATTACTCAAAGAGTTCTTACTGACCATAAATGCGTGACTCCCATACAAAATACTATTCTTAGCAGAGTAAAAGAGTGACACGTTGGTTTCTTTAAACGCTTAAAAACTGCTAACCACCGTAAAATTAAATGATGAATGAAATTCGCTGAAAACTACAATGTGATAGATTTAAAAAAAGATATAATGGTTATATTGTATATAACCATTATTTCTTTTTTTTTAAATAAAGGTAGAATATTTTATTAAATTAATATTTCATTTTTTGTCTGGTTATGTCCGGTATCACTTGAAAAAGAATGCTCTAGTCTAACCTTCGTCATATTTAACTGCAGGTATGGAGGATAAAAAAGCAGTGGCGGATATCTATGGGGGATGCGTTCCCCCCTCGCGGGGCCGCCCGCATTGCCGAACCTTGCATAACCACAATAGTGAATTTTATATATATTAAGATGGAATTGTCTTGAATACGAATACAATGACGAAAATGAAAAGGAGACTTCGTTGACTTCCACTGATTTATTTCGTCCGACCGACATGTTTCGAACCATAGAGGTCATTATCAAGTATTTGTTATTTTCATTTTCGAATATTAACTTCCACATAGTTGAGCCTTATACCATTGAACGTCTATAATCACTTAAATTAAAAACTTTTTTAAACTTTGCATGTTACTTGATTATTTTTTCACTACGATACAATAAAGGTAACTCATGTTATTTTTCGCACTCCCCTTGAGTTTTTTTTTCTGTACATATCCGCTACTGCTAGGCAGACCGGGGTAAACTGCAAAATGCTTCTCATAAACCTACCGTAGCCCAAAAGAATACTTTACTGAATAGATTTTTTTTAAATGCGACACGATAAAAAGCGATTTGAGCGGGAATGATGCGCCTTCTTAATCGTTTTCGACGAAACCCCCCTCCGAAACCCTAGTTCCCTCTCCTCCCGTCCAGGGCGCGCAATTAGTTCTATTAATATTTACTTAAACACACAAATAATAACGCCGGGTCCGCTCCGGTGCGTTGGGGAGCACGCCAACATCTTTCTTTCCCTTCCGCTCCCTCCCAAGACGTTTATGAAGCGATCTAACGTAAGATCTCCCGCCCTTAATGGCTCCGTCTCCCTCCACGCCATATTTCAACTTCCCCTCCTCTCCCGCTAGATGTCTCCCTCTCTCAACACTTCACGCGGGGCTGATTAAAGCAAATGGGTGGCTCCGAAGTCTGCTGACAGAGGGCAGCGGTGCAGTCAGCGTGTCTCTAGAACCCATTCCACTCCTCGCCCCTCCTCGCCCAGAAATTCCTATCAACTCTTTTGCATGTAAAGAAGCGAGCCCAACTGAGCCCAACCTCCTGAAACGCCCACGTGGGAATCCAAGCACGTCTCCTGACCCGTGCGGCTGCGCTAATTGCTGCTGAGGTGCCTTGATCGTATGCCCAGTCGAACTCATGATCTCATAGCTGGGATTAATTTTTTTACACATTCACATCAGGGTGGTCATTATTTTTTTTAAGTTATCGAATTTATTTTGGGACACCCCCCAGTTTTGTTCCATTTGGTGAGAAAAGAAATCGTGAAAATTATTTCTGCAATCGGATACCGGGAAAACGTGCCGCATCGCACTTACAATTAAAGTTTGCAAAATTTTGTTATTTTTGGGTGTTTTTCGGACATAACTGAAGATGATGTCACTCTCGGATTATCCTATCATTTTCCTGTTTTTTTACATTACGCATTTTTAGTGTAACACCTCAAATATCTTTCATTTGTACCCTTTGGTTCCCGGGATATTGCACCTAGACTGAGCGCGCGCCACCCCAGGCAGTCATTTAAGGTGAGTGGCGGGTGGCATACTCTCAATATTTCTTGATCATTCTCACCCATCGTAAAACCATAAAATTCTTTACATAACCTTTGAATTTTGTCAATATAACCTTAAAAGCTATATTTATCACTCTTTATTACCGAAACGGGGTTAGTGGCAGGCCAATGAGGCTGGAAACCTTCGGAAATATTCCTTGCCCTCATAGGGAATTTTTGATCCTGAATGAAGTCATTTTTCGGCACACTCAAGGCTATTGGCCGCAAGTTTACCCTGCTGTCGGATGCTCTGCTTAGTTGTAAAATACCTGGAGGAATATCGGAAGAAAACTCAGCCAAAATTATCGAAGAGGAAAGTGAAGTAGAAAAAGGTAACATGGGGCCAGCACATTAAGATCGGGATTTGACGCTGCAATAAGAGACCTGCGAAAGAATAAGGCCCCAGGAATATATGATATTCCAGCAGAGCTAATAAAAAATGCAGGATATTGCACATGGATGCCCAATTGCTATTCCAACACAGATCAGAACCGTATGACATTCCACTCTTACACTATTCATAGGTCTTCAGAGGTAGTATGAAGAGCAATTTTCGAAATTAACATTTTAGTGAACACTTAGCTGCTGCGTAACTTTAATAGATTTAATTCTTCATAAACCCATGCGATGTTCTATTGTGCAACAAATGCCTTGTCGGCTTTCGAATCAGAAGGCTTTATATTCGAACTATGGCGCTGTCGTTACATATTCCTCATATGCGCTAAGGTTTATTTACAAGTCGTTTTTCTGAGCGCATCGATATTAATCCTCCTGTCCACACGCGAAAATTTGTGTAATTTAAAGTAATTTTGCAGTTTGTAGCAGGCAATTTACAATCCAATTCCAATTATCAGCCTAGCTCACAAAAGAGTCTATCTCTTACAGCACTTATTGTTGGAACAATTTCACTTTTAATTTTCTAGTTTCTTTGCTCCAAGTTTCAATCCAGTATATTTTACTCATAAAGGGCATGTACAATGCCCGCATTTGTAAAATGCGAGAAAAACAGAACAATGTCGTCGCAGATATTCATTATTTGCAGCGTAGCAATCCGAATTTACACTGCTTAACTGATAAGTAATGTTCTATTTATCTATATCATCAGTCTATTCAGTCAGGAAGAGCAATTAACCTGCATCCAGGGATGGGCAAAATACAGGCCGAGGAGTATTTGAGACACAAAATATCTTGACTTGGGTATTTGAAAAAAATATCATTTTAAATACGTTTCAAAATACAAGATATATATGTGTGGAAACTAATTGTAAGAGATCTTTAAAAAAAATATAACCTGCCTTGGGACGTTATTGAAAGTTGAAAATATGAAGAAAACGATTCTATCGAAAACGAAGTAATCTCTGAAGCATTATGTTGCAGAAGTGTTATCAGAGCTACTTGAAAAGCATTTCACAAATGTACTTATTAATTTTAGAATGGGAAAATACCAAAAATCTGTATATGAAATACAAGATACATCCAGGTCATGCATTTGAAATACCATATACAAATTACAAATGTGTTTCAAATACGAATTTTAAAATATATGTATTTCAAATACTGCACAGCCCTGCCTGTATCGATAGATTTGTTTACTGACCGAAGTGCTTTCGGCAGTCGATCTTCCTAGGAAAACGGTGAATTCGTGGTGCATCATAGACAAGTTTCCCACGGTCTTGGTTGGTACACCACAAGTGATAAATGCCCGCTGCTAATTACCGCTGGAAGCTTGAGTTAGTGCTTCCACCTGGTGGCATTCTCTGGATTCCCAAGGAAGCGCGAGATGGTCTTATTGGCTCATTAACTGCGCTGAGAGGTTTACATTCGGCGCTCGCAAACGTTCGCGGTGACAGACAGTGGAGAGTACAGAACAGGGGCCATTTGCTTAGCAATGATCCGCGAAAATAAGTAGAAAACATTGGGACGGTTCCAATGAGGAAATCTACCGTCCCCCGACTTTCCCTTTCATTAATAAATCTATTGAGATGAACCGCGAACCACTCTTCAGGCAACTGCATATTTTGTTTGCACTTAACTACTCTCTCTCATACTATGGACAAGAATTCTTACTACCCATTGCTCTAAATAAAATATGTATTACAATATTAGAATAAAGTTTTACAAAATCAAATTTTTTATCGCGATCATATTTCAATAAAAATGTTATTCAAACAAATTTGTTGTTAAGATTTTCTATCATTATCGCTCCTTTAAATGATCGCAGCGCTGCCATCGGATTTTGTTGGCCATTTCATAACTAATATCCACATCTCATTTTACATGATGAATACAAATCAAGATACAGTTACAATCATACTAAAAGTATTAGCTTATTGTATTATCATTTAGTACTAAGTAATCCAGAAAATTTGAGCTTGATAGCTAATCGGAAAGTGGTTTAATTTTTTCATGGCTTTCAGGAGGTATTTCGATACCCAGGGACAACGACAAATAGCAACGAAGAATCGGAAAGTAATAAATTACTGTTGAAATATCCGCCAATAGCTCACGGCGATTACTCAAAATGTTCCCAATGACCATAAATGTGTGACTCCGATAAAAAAAGCACTATTCTTAGGAGGTAGAGAAAAAAGAGGAAGTTCATTTGTTATAAAACCTGACGCAAATCCGGGAGATTCGGGTTCGAATCCCTATCAAATCAAATGATATTTTCCTCTGCAGTTATTTCGTACTTGTTCACAATCAAAGTTCACTTTTGATTGAATCCTTAAAGGTAGGCCGTGTATCAATGCATATACTGAACCGTTCCCAAAAGTATCCCTCTAATTTTATCGTTTCCGTACGATCGCATAAACAGTGATGTTCCTAAGATTATGTTCTCCGCGTCCCTCTTAAATGAATCAATTCTTAATTTCTGAAACAATCTAAGCCTAGCACGTATCCTAGGAGTCTGTAGCTGCTCCCGACCGAATAGGGTAGTTTCCTTCACCAAAGAAAACGAAATGCATTGCTCGCGATTCGTTACCCACCATTAGTGTATTCATAATACACAAATTATTTCGTTTTAGAAATACCGGTTTAGACGAATGGCAATGGTCCATTTTTATCCTCATTTGAAAAAGGCCAGATTGGCACCCATGCGATTCCACTCCACGTGACGTCACAGGGACCTAGTTTCTACACGAGAGGATAGGAGTTATGCATCGTCTGAGGTTACCAATGCATGCATGAGGCACAGAGCTCAGGGAAACATGTCTTAATAATCACCTATTAAAACTGGCTAAGGTCGGAAAGTTTTCTTCGCTTGATAAGGTATTAATAAACCTTTTTTTAAGCCAAGCGCTACCTGCCAGCAAGGTACTCAGCTACCCGCTAGCATCCTGCGTCCTATCAGCGCTCAGAGCCTCGATCAAGGTCACCTCACAAGGCGGGAGGGGGAACCAGAAATGCGTCGCACGGACTTTTTCCCATCATTCCTACTTACGCGTCGCGTTTCTCGCGCTTGAAAATTTTCACTTTTCATATAATCGCGAAAAATAGATATCGTCATTTTAAAATCTAAAAGCGTGAAATACGTACTCCAGGAGTAATAATCTTTCGGTTTAGGCAATAAAAAAATAATAGGAAACCACCCTATTGCCTGAATGAAAACTATGTAACCCATTTCCGTTCGCTTTTATCATTTCCTGACGATATGCGTCGCTTTCCATTTTGTCTCCAAATTTGAATACCATAAATTTAAATCTTTAGAAAACATCAGCAATAGGTACATTTTTACATTGTTTAGCTGTAATTTTAGCATGATTAGCATATTAAAAATTTGAGCTTGTTAAAAATTAAAGGGAGAATAGGTATTTCACGGAAGAAAATATAGTACTGTGAAAAACATTTCTTTTCTTCCTGTGATCTTTTTGTAAACTCTTTCATGTTTCATTTAGCTATTTTACCTGCTGTACGACAACAAGAATTACCTGCTGTTTTTTTTAACAAAAGATTAAAAACCCGGACGATGACATGAATATGAAAAGCGTTAGAAATTAACGAATCTACTCTTGATCACTGTAGAGTGTGTATTCTCTAAACCTAACATAAAACTTATATTAAGATTACCGTCAGGGTGAACCAATTTCATATATTAATTTGAAAAAGATAATTTTTCGGCTATATATATATGTTCGAATGAAAGATTTATATCTTAGTTCTACAGGAAAAGATGAAATTAGCCATTAGTAAAGAATTTCGGGTGTCAATAAAAGAACTTTATAGTGAATATTTTTTACTAATTCCAGTGTCCATTTAAAATAGATCTATCGCTGGGAATCTCTAAGAGTAATTATTTATCTGGAGTTACTGATGTTGCTTTTGCTGCGAGTGAAACAAATACTTATAGACAACTTGAATTTATTTTCTTTCGTGAAAACCGACGTATTGGCGTAACAAATTAGCGAAAATTAAAAATTTCTGCTAGCTTTTATTTTACAATAGTCGTTTAGGACAGGATACGATACAAGAGAGATGCATTGAGAAAGAAATGAAATTTTGATTATGTTCACTGTTCTAATATGGCAATGATTCAAGTACCTATATTTTCATTTTATTGGATTTTGTTTTTTGCAGCAGGGTCTCGTGGTGTTCATTTATCATTAATGATTATGAAGTAAAAACTTGAGATCGAAATGTAAGCCTTTAATTGAGTAAATGCATGCAAAGATAAAATCAATATTTCATGGAAAGCAAAATATCCAATTTTTAACGTTACCTACAAATGTATAAACCTAGCAACTGAGTATACATAATCTAATAAATTTGTTGTATTGAAAAATTATATTTTAATTTATGGTATTGAAAGCCAAATGAATGATAATAAGATTACGGATTTTTTATACCCACGTATTCTCTAGCAATTCAAAAGAAATGGTAACCCAAAGGAAAGCGGCTCACTTGGAAAATACATAGATTAATTAATAAACATCTATTATTTGCTTTTAACCGTTCAGTGATATCTTGGAAAATACTCCCAATTTATGAGTGAGGTTTATAAAAACTCCTCTTTATTCCCTAAAATTTTTCATTTGATTCATTCACTAACCATCGCCTATTTTAATGAAAACCTATCGGCGAAAAAAGCAATTCAGCATTTTATCTCATAGTTATTGGAATCCGCATCATCGCACGCAATAGAATTTAGAAATAGGAATAAGTTCAATTTTCTGCGAAGAGGTCCCTTCCAACACGCATTGATAAATACATACTATAGGGATGAGTAATGTTTCATAATCGGACCATTCAGGGTAAAATGGAAAAAAGACAAGAAAAATATTAACTTTTAACAAAACACAAAAAATTAAGAGACAGCACTATAAAAATAAGTGAAGGTTGTACAAAAACGTTCATTTACTTATATTTCTCTAACATATGCAATGCAGCAAAAAATAAATTTGAAAAGTTTGTTTTCCATTGATTAGAAATGCATATTATTTCTTCCCAACCGTAAATACTAACCTCAAGTATTATAATTATCATTAACGACAGTCACTTTTTCTTATTTTGAAGAAGCAACGTCACTGAGACACAAAGTCAACGATTTGCGTACACTAATGGAAATTTGCTGAACACTGTGATATTCCACGACGTTCAGAAATTGAGACGTTTCGCCTTATTTAGATTCCCGTCCGCGAGATGTCTCTCTTTTCTCATCCTTTCCCTCCCGCGCGCGGGGCTGCATTCCTCACTCACTTCATTCATTCATTCACACCTTCTTTCTCACTCTGTTCACACCCTTCCTCTCCTCAAGTGTGTGATTTCATTCTTTTGTCCGATGATGTCTGTCAACTCCATATTCTCTCTCAATTCCGTTCTCATTCTCGAGTGTATTCATTGGTTTCACATCGCGTCAACGGACCGCCCAAGCTTTTCGACTTGAAGCGAGCCGTGACAACAGAGAGAGAATGGCGGCTTGCAAGTCACGGCAAACAAGGGATCACTAATGGTCACGGGGCGGGCGTGACGTGACGCTGGGTGTTGACGTGATACGTCCACTTGGTTACATCCGTTCGCATTTGTGATTTCAGCTATCATGGCATTGTGAGCGTATGATCTAAGAGTGGCTTGTCACGGTCATCCCTCGAGAAATAAGTTGTTCAACTTAGCATCTAGCGGGTACTGAGATACAATTTTCAGTGTAAATCTCTTTTCATTACATGGAAAATAACATGTCAAATTTAAACGTAGCCAGCAAAAGTATAAACCTATCACTTGTGGTAATAATCTAGTTAATTTGTTGCATTGAAAAATGATATTCCAATTCAGAGTATTGAAAGCCAAATGAATCACAACACTAGGAACACAGAACGTAAAATATATACACAAGGAATTTTAATTTTTCAATTATCTCTAAAGTATGCAATACTCCGTATTAGTAACGTGCCTC
Source organism: Ischnura elegans (assembly GCF_921293095.1). Lineage (NCBI taxonomy): Eukaryota > Metazoa > Arthropoda > Insecta > Odonata > Coenagrionidae > Ischnura > Ischnura elegans. Next base: position 58,577,935 of record NC_060254.1, on the reverse strand, counting down.
AATATGATTATACAGGAAAAAAATGGAAAAAAAGAAAAATATTAATCGTGACTATCGAAAAACTTCCATTCTCATTTTTCATCCAACGGACTTGTAATATTAAAATTAGATTATTTTGCTTTGAACCATTTCTAAACATAAATATCAAACGTTCAACCTGATTAGAGAAGCTTTGTACATCTCACATACGTAACTTTGCTCGCCCGATTTCAAGGAATTATTAACATTAAAGTCTTCCTCCGATTAAGGATGGTTTACGTGGAGTATTTCATAAGTATTCTGGCAGTCTCCCCTCCCTCTTCAATTCGTAATAAGGCCTTATCCCTTTCCAGGGGCGCAGCTAAAAATTAAGGCTGGGGAGGGTTTAGGTGCAACTAATACCAGGGTGTGTGGTGGTACGGAGTACCCACCAGGATAAGCGGTAAATGCGAGAGTAATAAATTTCGGAATTTTAAGATAAACGGTTCAAAATGGTGAGTTTTGCGGCTTTCTGAGGGATATTTTATTAATCCTTACACTATTCTATTACTATTAGTAATATCAATCCATTTAAGTAAAATGGATTAAACTCAAATATTTCTCTTAGCTCTGGGGGGGGGGGGGATTTAAAACCCCAAAACCCCCCTCGCTGCGCCACTGTCCCTTTCATCAATCTATACAGATATACTATATAAAAGAGGATGTCTGTTTGTTTGTCCGCAATGCGTTTCCATACGGCTGCACGGATTTCAACCTAAGTTGGTACATAAGTGAATCTTATGCTCCCAAACCTCATAGTGCTAATTTAGGTTGCTTTCGACGCGTCCTTTACGTCCTTTTTTCATTACCGTTCGTTGCGACGCGTAATACAACTTCTGCGGTTGGGCATCCTGCCGAGTAGACACACCTCTTGACAAGCTGAAAGAGGAAAAATTAAAATCCTAAATGATCATGAAATCCAAGTTCCAAGTTTCTCACTTCCATGAACACTTTCCTTCCCGTGCAACGCCGAGTGGCCTGTTAGTTGTACGTAAAAATCTCTTTCTCTTCCTTCCTCTCCCTCCTTTCCCCAACATTCTACCCTCCAACACCGTTTTCAACATCCCCTTCCCGCTAACAAGTAAGTATACCCTCCATCCATATCTTCCGTCTCCTCCGTATATCATCTAAAAGCTGCCTCTCCTCACCCACCATGTCAAGCACTTTGTCGTCCCTCCTCCTCTCCGTCCACTTAACATTCTCCACATACGGCATACCATACGCATAACCCTGAAAGTTTTCAATTTCCATTGTCAAAAAGCGTTTTTAAGGTTTTGGCCAAGTTTTTCCGATTTCAGGCCTCCATGCGTCGTCTGCATTTGGCAAATTTTTCTGGATGTAACAATGTTTTCTTTATTATATTTTTTTAATTTGTCGATCTTTATAGAATTTTTAAAAAATATAAAGACCCGTTTTATTCAGTTTGTCGAACCGCCGCCTACTTCCCGACCTACTTGGTACGAACTTCACCGCCCTTAACCCTTTTGAAGATGTGCTGATGACGTCACGAAGTCATTCTTTCAATTAATTTCGTTTTTTTCACTGTTTAATCATGTATTTTAGTAAATATTTTTGACCGTGAAATAAAAATCTTTATAATTGTTTTCAATTGTTATTGTTTCGGGTTTGAGTGTAGGATCACATAAGTTTTCATTGGTCCACTGATCAAGTGCTCATAACTCGGACGTCGAAAAAATACTTCACGATGGCAAGAACGAGAAAACTCAACTGGCAGCTTGCGCGGTGATGCAAAGACGTAAATTCGTTCCACTGCGCGCCAAGGGATTTGGACCCGGAAAACTGTCTACAAGAGTATAAGTGACAAAAGAATGTTGCCTCGCGCGGACTAAAGGGAGGTGCGGCAGGAGAGAAAGACTTGGACGTGACCCTCATAAGGTGGAAAATCCACTTTCTGAACTTCGACGAAAAGCTTTGTGAAAAGTGCTGAGGCATTCCACCGTCACGCGCGGCACGTTTGGAAAATATTTTATACACTTCGTTATGTTTTTCACAATTATAATTGAACTTAATTTCAATATCCACCATCATGAGACCACTAGCATTTGGGCAATTATCCTTCGAAACACACTTTTTTTTCAATTTAGCTATAGGACACATTTTTACACAATTTGTTAGTTTTTCATAAATATAATTGAACTTAATTCTAGTACCGTCACTATACCATCATCCTACGAGCACCTGTATTTTGACACTGCGATATTTAATATACTACATTTCATATCTCCTTCCGATTCACGTTGAGAAAAAAAATTCGATCTCCTTTGTTGCAGGACAAGATTTAGATGCACGAAAAGATTCATCTACGTCCATATCCTACATACTACCGCGTTAGCCGCCCGAATAGGCGTGTGGTAAGGGGTGTAAGGACACCAGCCATTAAAAAATAAAAAGGGAATAGGGTTGTTTACCATTATTTTTTACTGTCTAAATCGAAAGGTTATTACTCCTGGAGTACCTATTTCACGCTTTTTATATTCTTAAATGACGATATCTATTTTCCGCGATTAAATAAAAAGTGAAAATTTTCAAGCGCGCTAAAACGCGACGGCTAAGTATGAGTGCTGGGGAAAGCGCGTGTGACGTCATTCTGGTTCCGACTGCCGCCGTGTGAGGCCACCTCGGTGCGAGGATATGAACGCCGCTAAGATGAAGGCTGCTTGCTGCCGAGCACGACGGTAGCGTAGAGTACCCAGGTTGCGCAATAATATATCAATTGCGCAATCAAATAAGCATTATTAATACCCTTTCAAACGAAGGAAATATTCAGACCATGGACAATATTAATAGGTAATTCATTATTAAGAGATGTTTCCCTCAGCTCTGTGCCTCATGCATGCATTGGTAATCTCAGACGATAAAGATCTCCCGACTACTCGTATAGCATCTATGTCCCTGTGACGTCACGTGGAGTGGAATCGCATGGGCGCCAATCTGGCCTTTTTCAAATGAGGTTAAAGTTGACCATTAACATTCGTCTACACTGGGATTTATGAAACCAAATAGTTTGTATATTATGAATACACTAATGGAGGTTAACGAATCGTAATCAATGCCTTTCGTTTTCTTTGATGAATGAAACTACCATATTTTCTATCGAAATTAAGCCTAGCAAAATTTAACAGTGGAAATAAAAGAATAAAACTTTGTAAGGTTCACTGTTATTCAATATAGGCACGACCCGGGTTTCGTAACGCAGTTACATCTCCAGGTGACTGATATTGCATGCATCTTATATTCATGCATAATTGAATGCGACAGTAAGGACATTTATCGGAAGGGAGCGGATTGTGTGAGTGGGGGGTTGGGGTTAAGCATGGAATGGAGAAGCCTTGGTTTTGGGAGGTGGGTGTGTGGATAATAATAATAAATTGATTTTATCAGGGCGAGGTTGAGACTAAGAAGTCCCCTCTTCCACCTAACCCCTCGATAGCGTCAATGCAAACATATTTAAAAGCGGTAGATAAACGTTTACAATACAAAAGATAAACAATATACACTATTTGTGAAATTTCAAAAAAGATAAACAAGTATGAGTGAAAATTTGATGTAAGAAAAAATATATATGTTTGTGGGGAAAAACATGAGGATAAGGACATGTAGTATCCTTCAGCTAAAAAACCCACTGCAGGAAAACGCCCACACAAGAAAAGGGACGTGAAAAATCTCCGAAACCCTCCTGAGTGAAAACTAATGTCAAGTTACATGTAAAATACAACACAGTTAATGAGGTACATAGAGTACACAAATGTTACACATGCAATTAAGACATAAAATATAACATATATGTAAACATTTAGTGATACATATTACTTGGTATACGTATTTGACCTAAGAGGTGAGGGAGGGAATGAGGTGGGTGAAGAAACAAGGGGCTACGGAAAGTAGGTAGCGGTGTTGGAGAACGGCAGAGAAAATCAGTTATATTTATAATAGTACTTTATTGTTCGGAGGAAAACGAATTTTCATATCTATTCGTTCGACAAAATATCTCTCTTAGTCTATCGTTTCTGATGAACTAGAAATATTCTGAGGATCTAATATGATGTTCTCCAAGTCGCTTCCCTAGGCTATTGGTCTCATCAGCGGATGCAATATGAACAGTCTCTTCAAGGTAAAAGCTTTCGCGGGGGAGCTGAAGCCTCCAGCCCCTGTCCCCCCACCCCCCGGGCTACGTGCCTGGCATAAGCACACCTGGTTACCAACGTAGATAAAAACTAGAAAACTCGAAAATAGGAAATAACTCCTAGCATTGCATACTGAATATAATGTATATTTATGGTTTTATAAGTGAGTTATTAGATTTGACCCTAAGATAAGTTAATTTTATCTAAAAATGATTGTTTTGTGTTTTTAACAATGTGATGTAAGTTAAAATGAGTGCACCTGAATATTTTCAATTCCAAAACTCCAAAATCGTGAAGATGACTCACGAAAATGCAAATGCTATTTATATATCCATGTCGCCACAGAGACTAAGATTAAAAATGTAGTTCTTATATGATCTTCAAGGTAATAATCATTCATAGCACAAAATAATAGAGATTTAAAGTACACATGTGAATCAAGTATGGGTTCCCGGCTGTGACTGGGATGTTCACATTTCAAAATAGCTAAGAAATTTTTATTTTCATTTTGAAGGATATTCTGGGAGCATAATGGACTGAGATTTCGGATCTGAGTGAACCACTTGGATTGGGTGAAGGTTTCGTAGCTGAGGGTAATGGAATTCGGCCCTAAAAGAGTGAAGTGAAAGAGTGAATGAGGGCCAATGATTAAACGTATCAGACTCTTTTAAACTAAAATATGAATATTTATGTGGTTTTCTATAATTGGTCATAAAATTCGTTTTCCACTCTCAGATTTTCGGAATTTTTACTTTCAAAATCGGGGATGCAATTTGATCATTTCAACACTAAGCGAGAACGCAAAGAAAGTATATAAAATAGTTACATAAATGGAAATGAATAAAAAAATATTTAAAAAATAAATAGGGCAAATTAAATTTTGAGGCACATAACATTGGTTACCTTTAAATGCTACGAATGAAACACTACCTTGGTAGCCAGTGAACGACTTTGAATGAAAAAAATCAATTTCAAGAAAAAAAATTTAAAAAATTATGATTAAATTAACTTTTGAGGCAAAAAAATCTGTTATCTCTGGATGGAACAAATGAAACGCTGCTTTGTAGCCAGTGAACGACTTTGAATGTAAAAAAATCAAATTCAAGCATAAAAATAAAACATAAAAAAATCCTTATGCATATAATTGTGTTTCTCCCTGCCTTATTTCATGACAGAATTTTCATGAAAACAATGATGAAACTAATCATGTCCTTCCGAAATCGATATAAATAAGTAGGAATAAAACCATAAAAACGAACAATGCGAAATGCTTTCTCAGGTAGCAACGTTGCTTCAAACCAGGGTATGTTTACCTTTGAATTAGGATGAGCATCCTTTTCCTCTCGACAGCGGTGGGATTGGCAAGAAGAGATAGGAGAGGGGAAGGGGTCAGGATGTTGGAGGGGGGGGGGGGAGGGACAGACGGGAGCAGTCATTAGCGGTGGCGGCGCACAAAGGCAAACAGATGAGCATCTATCTCTCTTCTCCTCCTCGGGCCATTTCACTCCTTTCCGCGCCTGGCTACAAGCCCGCTACCCCTCCACGCCACTCCCCTCCAGCCCCCCTCAACTATCTTCGGAATCTGCTCCGGAAATCTAGCTCGGCTCCCTTACGTCACGCATAACACTGTTCAACATGAAATGAGCTCGCTCAACAATTCCATATTATTTTTGATTGTGATAGAGTTTGGCATGATTAGACTGTTTCAGCCAAGGGACTGCATAGAGGAGGCCCAATTCCATCTCATAGAAGGCTGATGATTTTTGTTGTCACTTTGGTTGGTTTTCAAAAATGTCCGCGGTGATGTGTGCAATGAGATTCACTTTTTTCCCAATATTTTGCATTGTAATGTTTGTAATTGCAAGGAATGGAATTGAAGTAGAATGAGCATGATAAATCACACCATCATATATTTAAATTTCAGTTAATACCCCTAATTATACCTTATTTCCCCGTGAAACTCAAATCGCTTCGTCCGTCAGCGACGCGAGTGGCGACTTTTGTAAACCCATTTAAATGCGTGGTGGTTGACAACACATTTAGAAGCCGACTTGAGGATTCCCTTTTGTTACACGCGTGGTTTCAACAACCAACACGTTGCATACAGATGACGATTAATGTCGCCATTTATTTCGCGAGCGTTTCGTACGGATTCCGAAGATTTCCGTCATTTAGGAGCGTCAACTTAAACGATTTCAAAGCTTTCTATAGATATTTGGAGGCAGGTTTTCAGCCACTTTTCGTTCCTTATAATGAATGGAAATGTCGTAATTTTTGATAAGGTAAATTTATATTTTAAACATTAGCTTTTTCACCATGTGTAAAGCGAAGACAGTTCGCCCAAACAGGGTTGTTATTGAGTATTCCTTTGTAATAGGGTAGTTTCCTTCATCAAAGAAAACGACAGGCATTGATTTTGATTCGTTACCCACCATTAGTGTTCATAATATACAAATTATTTGGTTTCAGAAATCCCACTTTAGACGAATGGCAATGGTCAATTTTAACCTCATTTCAAAAAGGCCAGATTGGCGCCCATGCGATTCCTCTCCACGCGACGTCACAGGGACCTAGTTTCTATAGGAGAAGATAGGAGTTTTACATCCAAGGGAGGGTTTAGAAAAATAAGAAACCACCCCTTTAGAACGCACGGATCCTAACAGCTATTCTAACGCAGAGTTTGGCTTTTCAATGAATGACCGTTGTAATTACGGAGAGGGGTGGAATAAGCGATGGACAAAAGGGACAGTCGGAATAAGCGTGTGATTCAGAAACTGATGGGTCGAGGGATCGCTCTTTTGGTCCCTTAAAACCTATCCCTTGAGCTATCATTCTGAGGGACGTGTTTTTAAAAAAAATGATCGCGTGACTATGGGTTAATTGCGTTCCCTTGCCTTTTTTTGTAGGATCCTGAGCGAGGAGGAGAAGTTGCCCTTCATGGAGGAGGCGGAGAGGCTGAGGGCTGTCCACAAGAGGGAACACCCAGACTACAAGGTGAGAATGATTTCTTCATTTATTTCATATTCAAAATTTCTCAACTTTGAGTGCAATGCGGCACGTCTTCCCGTTATCCGATTGGAATAATATTTTACAGGATATGTTCTTACACCATTTGGCATAAAATGAGGGGGTTTCCCGAAAGAAATTCGAAAAATCGAAAAAAAAGGGCCACCATAGTGACTAACTTCAACCGAAAACCCTTCACATGCAATCACTTAACGCGAAGGAAACTTTGGGTGTGTTGAAGGGACACGTGACATTTGTCGTCCAGGTTACCTAACTTAGTGGCGCAGTGAGGGGGGGTTTGAAGCATAACCCCCCTTAGTATTCAGAGAAATTTTAATATTTAATCCATTTTACTGAACCCCTTCCGCTGAAATGACGAATCTAGCTCGTAACGAACTTACGATGCCAGATAGCGCACTGACGAGTGTGGTTCGTCATCAGATTTACAATATATTAGCACTATTTAGGGGAGCAATATAAATATTTTGAAAGTTTAACTATGTTATAAAATCCATTGTGTGCATAAAGAAATCATATTTCATGAAATGTGATCCTTTGGAAGTAATAAAATGATTTTATACGACTAGGAATAGCTGTGTTCTCGATGTATTTAACTAAATACTATAGGTACAATATGAAAAAATAATGACTTTTTATTTCACTATTCTATCACTTATAACGTTTATTAAAAGCTACAGAATATCATTCCATTACCTACCAATCCATTTTAAAATAATCACGGAAAAATTAAATAGAGGATCGGAGCATGATATTCAAAAAATACGTGAAGTGGAAGGGGTTAATTGGATAAATTTTACTTATAGAATAGTGTAAGTATTAAATAAAATATCCCTCAGAAAGCCGTAAAAAGCACCATTCTGAACCATTTATCTAAACAATTTTCTGGGGAGGGTACCCGCTCCTCCCGTATTCCATACCCCCAGTATTAGGTGCTCCTAAACCCCCCCCCCCCCCTAGCCGTAATTCCTAACTGCGCGCTTGACCTTTACGCATGTGTCTTTATGACCGGAATCACTTTTGTATATTTTTAGTTTGTTTTCTGTTTGTGAGTTCATTTGTTGTTTGTTTTGTCTGTGAGCATGTTTGTTTTCGTTTTGATTTTTTTTTTGCTGATTTGATGCTAAGGTGATGAGAGATAAATAAGAGATTGGTGAGCTGAGAGCCATCTTGAAGGGGATGTACAATAACATTGAGATTAAAAATCAGTGTCAAGTGATATTTACCTTGAGTTTAATCGCTGTGATACGTTAACCTAACCATTGCTCAAACCCGAGCATTTTCTCCCCAAAATGGGATATTTTCCGAACGGATAGGCATGGGAATTCGTTTTCACCCGGAACAATTTAGGACTTTAATAAACAATAGGCGTATAAGGGTAATTTCCTTCATCAAAGAAAATGAAAGGCGTTGATTGCGATTCGTTACCCACCATTAGAGTATTCATAATATACAAATTATTTGGTTTCATATATCCCAGTTTAGACGAATGTTAATGGCCAACTTTAACCTCATTTGAAAAAGGCCAGATTGGCGGCCATGCGATGCCACTCCACGTGACGTCACAGGGACATAGATGCTATACGAGTAGTCAGGTGTTCTTTATCGTCTGAGATTACCAATGCATGCATGAGGCACATAGCTGAGGGAAACATCTCTTAATAATGAATTACCTAATAATATTGTCTATGGTCTGAATATTTCCTTCGTTTGATAGGGTATTGATAATCCTTATTTTAGCCAAGCTCTACATGCTAGCAGGGTACTCTGCTACCTACTAGCAGCCTGCATCGTAGCGGCGCTCACAGCCTCGCACCAAGGTGGCCTCACACAGCGGAAGCCGGAACCAGAATGCCGTCACACGGGCTTTTCCCAGCATTCATACTTAGTCGTCGCGTTTTCGCGCGCTTGAAAATTTTCACTTTTCATTTAGTCGCGGAAAATAGGTACCGTCATTTAAAAATCTAAAAGCGTTAAATACGTACTTCAGTAGTACTAATCCTTCGATTTAGGCCATAAAAATAATGGGAAACCACCCTATAGTTTACGGTTGAGAGATTGGGGTTGGTCACTGGCGAATTCTCCCGTTTCAGCAAACCAACACAGTATATCATCTCGTACCTGCGACGTGAGCTCTCCGGCCATAGGAGACGATTCTCTATTTACCTCGTACATCGTTTTCTTGTAGGAAGAAAATTACGTGATTACGAGTGAGATTAAGCGAGATTTGACTCGATCACCCGGCTCTGGTACTTAATGGACGCCATACAAATCCGTGCATCCTGCTAGAAAATTCAGTGCAAGATAGCGGTCGTAACGTAAAGAACACCTTCACACAAATATTACAGTATACAGTGGAGTCCCCTTGCCTTCCTAGATCGAAAAGACTTCACGCGAGACGCCCACATAAACGCCTTCTCTGAAATCCCAAGCAATTTCGAATAATGGCGCATTCTTCTCCGAAAGATCCTCTACCTAAGCCAAGATTTAATTAGTCCCTAAGAGCTTAAGTTAAATATATAAAAATTTCCTTTTCAAATTAAATTACAAAGGGATGGGAATACGGTAAACGAAGCGATGGAAAAGGCAACAAGGATCGGAGACACTATGAAAGGAAGTCATTATATGGCGAGTATAGAGAGAGAAAGGTAGGGAACTATTTGCGTCTTTTCAAAGTCGTTCCTCTGGCTGCAACGCCAAGCGAAAGCATAGACGAGGACGTTGACCGAAGGAAATAGCGCATAAAATTGTCCCTCGTATGGGTCCCCCTGTGTTTCAGGACAGTGGATCTTACTGAATATGAAATAGCAATTCAGGTTCTTTGAGAAAAAAGAATTGGAGTAGTGTCAATGTGTCATAATGTAGTTTAATTGCCATCTAACACTAAACAATGAAGAAATAAGTCTTGGCCAATGAAAACTTGGAGAGTTCATCTCCATCTACATACCTATTACCCTGCAAGGTGCCTAAAAGGCGTGTGGCAGGGGGTGTTAGGACACCAGCCATTTCCACATAAAAAGGAAATGCTCTAACGAAATTACGACTGGCATTTATTAAAGTCCTTCATGGTTCGGGGCAAAAAAAGGAATTCGCACATCTATCCGTTCGGCAAAATATCTCTCTTAATTTATCGCTTCTGTCGGACCTAGAAATATAGTGGGGCTCTAATATTATGCTCTCCGTGTCGCTCTTAAAGATATCCATTCTCAATAGGATGGTTTCTTTTATTTTTTTTATTGCCTAAATCGAAAGATTATTACTCCTAGATACGTATTTCACGCTTTTAGATTTTTAAATGACGATATCTATTTTTCGCGATTATATGAAAAGTGAAAATTTTCAAGCGCGCGAAAACGCGACGCGTAAGTATGAATGCCGGGAAATCTCTCCGTGTGACGCATTTCTGGTTCCCGCTGCCGCCCTGTGATGTGACCTTGAGGCGAGTTGAGCGCTGATACGACGCAGGCTGCTAGCGGGTAGCTGAGTACCCTGCTGGCTGGTAGCGCTTGGCTTAAATAAGGATTATTAATACCTTATCAAATGAAGAAAACTTTCCGACCTTAGCCAGTTTTAATAAGTGATTATTAAGACATGTTTCCCTAAGCTCTGCGCCTCATGCATGCATTGGCAACCTCAGACGATGTATAACTCCTATCTTCTCGTATAGAAACAAGGTCCCTGTGACGTCACGTGGAGTGGCATCGCATGGGCGCCAATCTGGCCTTTTTCAAATGAGGATAAAAATTGACCATTGCCATTCGTCTAAACCGGTATTTCTAAAACGAAATAATTTGTATATTATGTGTACATTAATGGTGGGTAACGAATCGCAATCAATGCCTTTCGTTTTCTTTGATGAAGGAAACTACCCTATTGTTCAAGCAAACTACGCCTAGCGCGCAGCCTCCGAGTCTCCAGCGTCTCCAGAATCTTCATGGATGAATTATTTCGCACGAGATTGTTGCCCGCGTGGGATATGTCCGATAGGGCAATTCCGGGGTCGTTCGCCATTTTTATATAGGCGATTGTGATCGAATAAAAAAAAAAATTGACCAGTATTTTTCCGTCGCCCACTTCTAAAGCCTTTTTGCAGCGAAAAATCGAAGGGATTATACCTTACGCCTGAACCACGCGATTATTTTTCCCATCCCTTTCGAGGGACATCTCCAGCGATCGCTCAAATGATGGCGGAAAAAATGAGCGTTTTACGCGATCATTTTCCACGATGCTCGAGGGATGGAAATCCCATCCCTTTTTCCATCACTCGGAACGTCCCTTTTTCCGTCGCTGACACCGTCTTTCAGCCAATTTTAACTCACGGGCGCTATTAATAGCCATTTTAACGCCACTCTCGGCTTTCAATTGAATGACAGTTGTAAATACGGAAAAGGGACGGAATATTCTATGTAAAAAGGAACGGTGAAAATGATCGTGTGATACTGAAAAAGATGGGTCGAGCGATCACTCTTTTGGTCCCTGAAAAGCTATCGCCTGAGCTATCATTCTGAGGGACGGTAAAAATGATCGTCTGATTCATACTTTACGCAAATATTTTGATGATGTCACCAACTCCTAGCGAGCGGGTTATTACTTCTCCGCTATACCTCATCCTCTCGCATCGGCCTTGCGTGATTCAATCAATGAGCTGTTGTCCCTGAAGGAGTAAATGATCCCGTACCTAATGACGTCACCAACTCATGAAAATTGGGCGGTGACTATCGCGTTTTCCAATTGGAAACTTATGGGCAAATATAAGAGAGATGACGATTTTTCCTGCAATCACTCCTTACGAATTAAAAACAATTTCCTCTAATTAATTAAGGATGCCTTGCTTGACTTTTGGAAGTAGCAAATTCTTTGGTACCATCGTTTTCAATAATACAATATTTAAATACATATCCACTAATCCCATTTTACTGATAAAGCCGGGTCAGTGAATACTTGTTGGGAACTCCACCGCAATAAATGCGTATGGAATAAACCTACTCATGTCAGCCATAGAGCCACGTCTCCGTACGGCATAAACGGTGAGTCCAAATATGAATCTAAAGAGAGAAAAGACCACGCCACGGAGACCGATAGAAAACACTCTGACGATCCAATGAGTGCGTGGACGTGAGTTTCCTCAGTGTATTCCATTCGTTCGGGCTTTTACCGCTGGAGTTTGTCTCCCATTTCTCAAGCCCTGCCCCATCCAAGTCCGACCTCGTCGGCTCTCGATGACGTAAGGAAAATGACGTAGCTTATATTGAGTGCCAACCCTCCAAGTTTTCGCCGACCCGGTCCCTTCAATAAAATGGTACTCATGGGCAGGGGCGTATATAGGAATTAAGGCTAGGGGGGGTTTAGGCGCAACTAGACCTTGGGTGTTTGGTATACCCGCCAGGATAATATAAGCGAGAGGTGGGGGGCCCCTCCCCGAGAAAATTTTTAAGATGAATGGTTCAAAATGGTGAGTTTTATGTCTTTCTGAGGGATATTTTATTAATCCTTACACTCTTCTATAAGTAAAATGGATTAAACTTTAAAGTTTCTCTCAGCTCTGGGGGGATTTATCCCCCAAAAACTCCTCCTCCTCGCTGCGCCACTGCTCATGGATATCTACATATTATTGAAAATGATAGTACATACTTTGTTAGCTCATTCTATTCATTAATTTATTTTTTGCTGATTTACCCAATGCAATAAGTCTTCATACCGTTTTTGACACATGTTAAATTTTTAAAAATCCGATGATTTTATCCGTTGACTTTCCCAACTTTGATTGAAAATATTTTTGCGATTGTTCTTGTTGTTGAATACAGTATCAGCCTCGTCGAAGGAAGCAGGCAAAGCAGTCGGCCGGTGGGGGCAGTGCTGGTGGGGGGCAGGAGCCGCTGCCCCCGGCGGGGAACTCTCCCGGCCCCCGGGGGCAGCAACAGCGCGAGCCGTGCAGCGGCGGACGAGAGGGGCCGAGGTCGCCGCCTCCGGGGGCAGACGCCGCGGCCAGATGCCTGCACCACGCCTACTCGCAGAGGTACTTGGTTCGCATCCCGGCTGTGATGCCAATCAACGCTCAGCAACAAACTTCATTGAAGTTTTCGTAAATTTATTGAAATCCCTGGTTTGTGGACGCGTTAGGTTCTTGAAAATGTCCGTTATTCATATTTCTACGAAATTGTTATTCTAATGAATAGCTCTATAGAATAATTGTTAAAATAGCAATGTTTGCGAAAATTCTCTGTCACATAATCTTTGCAATGAACATGAAAAACATTAAATTTTTATTCCTTCTCTTGACCTCTATTTTTAACCTTTATTAATCGATATCTCCACGGCACAAACGCTCAACAATCGCCCACCGAATCAAATCTGCTCATCTATTACCTTCTAAAAGGGCTACCAGATAAGCGGATTTGTTTCGGTGTGCGATTGTTAAGCGTTTATGCAGTGGAGGTATCATAATGTCATGGAGTGTATGTCTTTAAGAATTAAAAACGATATTTTTTGGCCACTGTTTCGGCATATTTTTATACCTTCTTCAGGCTTTTTTGCTATGAACAATCTCATTCATCAATTATATTCATATGAAATCGATAAACAAATTATTTTCATTGCAAAACATTTCTGAATAAGGTATAAAAATATGCTGAAACGTTGGTTAATAAAATTTTGCATTTAATTCTCAAAGACCAACACTCAATGAAAATAATCAACATGAAAGCAATTGCTGAGCAAATTAGATGGGAGAAATTTATGATAACGATAATAAAGGAATGTGTTCGATAATCTTGCATGGCTTCCTATTAAAGGCAGGTAATTTTTGAACCTGAGAGCCAGGCTAGTTAATATGTGATAATCATGATTAATAAGATGTAACTGTCGCAATTCTAGGGAATAAAATAACCCTGCCCGTAAAATCTAAAAAATAAATAATTCTAATCATTCCTAGCAGAAGAGCTGAGAGTCAGCCCAGCAGTATTGGATGCCTTCTGTCACATTATTCTTAACTTAGGGCAAATACATGAGGTTATTTAGCTTTACATGACCATACGATCAGTGGTGTCATGGTGCTGGAATGCTGTTCCAGCACTGGTCAACAAAAGACATAATGGTCAAATAGCACTTTTATCAATTTTGTTGCCTCAAAATTTCTAATACATACATTCGTAACAAAAACAAAAAATTTAGTAAGAAAATGTAAATAATGACTTGCATCATAAAAATAACGTCACTGCATAGGATGAGGCAACGTTGCAATTTTGTACGATTTCTCTCAGTTTATTGAATACATGCTGCATTATGGATCAATGGATGCATTTGAAGTGCCTATCAATAATTACCTTGCTTATTTTACATATCCGATGAATATAAACTCTCAAATGACTGTTTTCCCAGGATGCCTTTCCACGGGAGTGCAGGCGATGCTAATCTCCATGGAGGACCTCCAACACCGCCCAAAACACCGTCTTGTCCAGTGAGCACTATAGTGTCAAGGTGAGATATATTGACATGATCATCATCATAAATGGACAAATCAAATATTGATTTGATGAAGCTCCTCACTCATCTTTCTTATCTGATTACCGTCCTCACATTGATTCAATAATTCTCTTTCAAATCCCTAATGACCTGGGGTCGGATTGGTGTGGTGGCTAGCGTGTTGGCTTCCCACCCCGTGGACTCAAGTTCAAATCCCGGCGGTGGCACAGAATATTTAAGAGACTGCCCACTACCTCCTTGAATATTGTGTGGAGGACATTTCAAGGACAACACTCCGTCCGTCGGATGGGACGTTAAGCCGTGGTCCCCTTGGTGCCTTTCTTAAGTAGGCTAATGCCAATGCTGGGTTTCTCTCCACCCTTCCTTTCCTACCCTTCCCTCCTGGTGTAAATGACCTAGGCTGTCGGTCGCCTCCTTCAAATACCATACCATACCTAATGACCTGCTCATGTAACTCATTTGAGACCTAAAATTATTACAGAATTTTCTGCTGCGATTAAATTGATGATTGGTTTCCATGTTAATTCCATGTAGACTCATTTTTGACGACAGTTTAGGGCACGTTCCAGCTCCCGTCTTCGGGTCCAAATGATCTACAGAGCTGCAATTCTTTATATATAAGGCTATTTAGGTGTACGGTGATTTGCTCGGTTTGAATTCCATTGCTGGAAGAACTGTTTGAATGATGAAGATAAAGGATAGCCGTCCTCTCTATTGAAGTTCTTTTCATGATTCGCAATTCTATTGCCTCCCTTACCAGCCCAGGGAAATATTTATTCTCTCTGGCGATGATTTTTGATTATTGGAATAGTATGACATGCCCAGGTTCGGGCCATGCATCCTCCACAACTGCAGAAAGACACAATTTTATTTATTTAAATGATCAATGTTCAGATTCAAGTTTTCTACTAATAAAACCATAAGACTACTCTGACAGCAATAACAAATGCACTCAAAATTAATTCAAATGTGAACAGGCTGATTTGGGTGATCATAAAGATAACCAGAACTGCAACTGCATGTGCCTGAGTACCTCTATTAAATGTAAATTAATGCTTCTCCCTTTAAAAATGTTCCGCATCAATGCTCCTTATAATTTAAGAATCTGTTTCAGTTCAACTCCTTCTAGTGAAACTCACTCTTTATGGAAGTTCCCTTATTTTGGTCCCCATAAGTTTCAATTTATGGAGGTTTTCCTGTATCTTTAATTAATTGTCGTTAAGCATTTAGTCCCCAAGGAAATGAAGGATCAAATGCTTAAGAGCTGTTTCATCTTTTGTCTCAGGTCGAGAGGAATCTCACCAAACTTATCGGTGGAAGTAGCTTCAAGCACAAATTCTCAGAGACCAGAATGTACAAAATATCATCCTGCCAACATACAACGGGCATCTTTATATGAAGATCCTGGTATTGGTGGATTTGTATGGTAGGTACCAATGTAGAAAAAAACTCCTTAATATGTGGTGCCAAGTACCTGCTAGTACCCAACCATCAAGGTGATATCCTTTTCATATCATTTTATTCATATTTTTAGCGCTTATTGTTCAAAAATATATCACTGGTGATGCTGGTTTAATTCTTAGTGAAGTCAAATAATGTTTTTGAAGTGAATTTTTTCCATTATTGTTTGTATGCCACCCCATAAAGATTCTCTAATATGGTGTCTTTGCAGAGTATTTTCAAGGTAAAGGTTGCTGCATTTTTTGTTATCGTCCATGTGCTTATGGACAATGTGCCAGATAATGCGAAATTTTATTTCTAACCAAGGAAGAAATTCAGAAACATATTGAGCATAGTTACATTTATAGTAATTTGATTGTTGCAATTATGATTCATCATTATGATAATTTTATTGATTTAATGATATGATTGTATGCTTTATAAAAGCATAATATTAAGCCCTTTACCTCTTCAACTTTGAGGAAGTGACATTCCGTTCTTTCTTAAAATTCACTATGATAACCTTGAGACAAATTAAGTGATTATCGATCAAAAAGATGATGATGCACTTGTTAATTTTTATTTTGCTGAATGTTTGTTGTGTTGACTGAGAGAATCGTATTGTTTTACAGTGGGCACCACCCACAGTTCCAATTCACACCGCAGCCTACAGAGGGCAGCAGTGGTGCACAGTGCCGGGATCCTCAGACACTCTCCCTTCCCCCACCCATCTCCCCTCCCTCCCACCACAACCGACTCTTCCATCATCACCATGGCAACCAGGTAATGAGAGACAAATTAATAATTTTTTTCCTTATCTTGACCTCGTTTAATTCATGCTAAATTAGTTCTTGGAGTGTAGGTCAATATACCCATTACTTAGTACCCTGTCTTTCAAAAATTTTACCCCTTGATTTTGGACTCTCACCCCACCCCCCAAAATAAATTCCTGGTTAAGCCACTGCCCTGAACACTTGAAAAACAGACAAGCATTTAATGCAGTTATATTTACGTTCGTTTTATTTTGTGTATTACGGAGCCTCAATCATTTTATTTAACATCAATAACTTTCATATCAAAATAAAAGGAATATGTTCTACAGTAATTGTTATATTTTGTTTTTAATCTCAAAAATGAACCTAAACTCCAGGAACTATTTTAACAAGACAAATTAATACCAGTCAGTGTGAACTTAAGTGTCTTGCTGTTATTTGAATCAACATGGCTAGTGCTTAATTTTGGCCAGAACACACCGGAGCAGCATTCCCTCACCTCTCAGGGAAAAGTGGTTACTATGATTTGGTGCTGCGCCGGCAGTTTTAAAAATATCATTGTTTTTTATGCTTAGTGAAACATAATTCCTAAATGTAACCTTTATGACAAATTTTAAAAAAAAATCAAAAGTTTTACGGGGGCTGGGATAAGGGGGGATTAGATATGAAAACTATATTTAGATTAAATGTGTGGTCTGCATCCTAGAACCTGAAATTTTAGGAATTGTTAAGCACTTAAATGTTAGGATAGAGTTAATTTGCCCATCTTCAATAGTTAGTCATTAGATAAAGGCATATCCTCATCAGACAGGCTCTTCTTCTTCTTTCTCTGCAGCTATTGACATTAGGGATCACTGTTCTGACTGACATTTTGAGGTGGCTAAGTTTTGTTCTGAAAATGAACTAAATTAACTGAAAAATGCTACAATAATCATTAGTATTATCCCAATGATTGTCATAGGATTTTTCTCATAATTCACGATACTTCTATTTATGCATAAACTCTCTGTTAGCCACTTTACTGGTGGGGATATCCTTGAAAATATACTTTATTACTGTATTCATTAATTTCTGTTGGCTAAAATAAAATTCAATACCTGTTTAAGTGCAGGTAAATGACCAGTTTACTCTCGTAAGATTTTATTTTCAGCTGAGCTGGTTGTAGAGTGTAACCGTGGTGATTGATAATAATTTTTCCCTGGTAAAAGATGTTTGAGTCATAAATTAGCGAAGCCTACCAATGAAGTAAGAAAAAAAGGTTTACATTAAGGGTTACACATAGATAAGTTTTTAATAAGGTTATCATTAAATTTGTTTTATTTTGTGTGTTGATGAGCCTCAATCATTTTATTTAACATAAATAACTTTCATATCAAAATAAAAGGAATGTGTGCTACAGTAATTGTTATTTTTTGTTTTTAATCTCAAAAATTAAAAGATCTATGAGACCCTTGTGCCGCCCCCGAGAAAAAAATCCTGGATTCGCCCCTACCTATCCATCAAACCCTTCTCCCTCAATTCATTATCCATACAATCCCTCCATCTTTTCCTTGCTCTTTCCATCGTTCTCTTTCCTTCTACCTCCAAATTAAGAATTACATTTCACACATACCTTCTCCTAATCCCTTCTTAAAATACACCCAAATCATTGCATCCTTCCCCCTTTCTTGATATTTCAATGACTTCCCCCATGTGCAAATTTACCAAGACTCTAACCTAGGCTTAATTTTCTAGTTTCGTGTTTGGGTTGACTTTTGATTCCAACCTTTTAAAATATGTAACGGGGAGTGAAAGAATCTGCTCTGCGGCTGCAAAGCTAAAAGTCCATTGTTTGATTTTCAGCCCAGAAGAATTTTTCCTCATTCACAATTATTGTGAATTTTGTAAGGTTCACTTGTGTGTTTAAATAGGCATGACCTTGGTTTTGTTACGTAGTGACATCTTCAGGTTCAGGCCTGGGTTTTGTAACGTAGTGACATCTTCAGTTTTATTCTTTTAAAATTCGAGGAATCAAGCGAGATGGAGTGGAATTGATTCATAATGAAAGATGATTTGCAATTTTCCACAAAAATAAATTTTAATCCTACCCGAGTTTCGATGTCACTACATCATTTTCAAGGTACAAATGGTGGCCACCTTCTTGAGGATTTTTCATCCCATTTCTCCTCTCTCTCTCCTCAGTTCTCCCACTCCCACCCCCTAAATATCGTATGTATAAATTAACTGCACTTACCACCATTTGTACCTTGAAAATGATGTAGTGACATCGAAACTGGGGTCTGATTAAATTTATTTTTGTGGAAAATTGCAAATCATCTTTCATTATTTTATTCTTTTATTTCCAATATGGAGAGATTTCCCACAGTCAAGCCTGAAGCTATCAGTTATATTCTGAATTTCACCAAGGTTCACATGACAGGTTAGAAATATATCAGACTTTGCAACATGTTTGCAAGGCAACCCATTTCTCTGCCATACCCACTAGAGATTGTCGTTTTTGTTGGGCAGGCATGCGACCCAAGCGAGGGAGCCCTTCACCAGGCTGGCCAGCAGGTGACCTTCCACGCAGCTCCACACCACGCAACACAGCACCCAGGTCTTAGGATCGACAGTACGGGAAGCAGCACCCATGCGCACCTGTTGAGGACGCCTGGTGCCCTAACCCATCACCACCACCACCAGCACTTTGCCAGTGGCGTCGAGTGCACTATGGCACCAGGCACCAGTTCGTTCCACCCTTACGGCGGTGGAGGACACCACCCCCATCTCAGCCAGCTGAATTGGCAGACCGCTCCTAATGCCAGCCACCAGCAGGGCCCATCCACCAGTGCCAACAATGGTGGAAACACGAGTGTTGCAGCAGCAGCTGCTCACCTCTTAGAGAGGCAAGGTCGCTGGTGCAACTCTCTCTCTTAACACACTGATCTCAATGAATCAATTATTGTTAGACGTTTGCGGTTCCATGGAACCATGATACAGGAAAAGAAAATTCACATTGCTTTCTCCATGCTGGCAAATCATGACAGACAATGGTTTCAACACTTAAATCATTATCAAGGTGCATATTTATAAAAGCTCATTCCTAAATGATTTAATATAATTTGAGTAATTATGAATTTGTACCTTGATAATGCCAACTGCAGAAATCATGACCAGTACTTAATTGTCAGATGGAAATGTACAAAGCATATTTCTTTTTCCTGAATCAATAAATTTTGGAAACCATAGAGAGAAAATGTTTTTTTGTGATTTAAAAACAAAAACAAAGTGAATATTCTGCTGAACACTCTTGTGTTTGTTCATCAATCAGACAAAATGTTGTGATTTTTTTACATGAAGGATGTGAGACTGGTGCTTTGGTGAGTAACTGCTTGGTGAGACCAGTTGCCAAAAGCCTTCAAGGTGCAGTTTACTCCTTGACTCACAATGATTCAATTTGATATTGAAGCCAAATGAATATATACTGCAATTAATACTGATCTAACATGAAGAAGAGTAATGTCTAAACACAGCCAATGATTCAACACAACAAAGGCCAAGGTAAATGTTACTGACACATAATGTGCATTATGACTTTCAGAATAATTGAATTGTGATTTTCGATTGTGGAAGAGCAGCCCAGAAGCTTCTACTACCACAAAAAGATAGCGTGTGACATCATGCCAAAGTAATGAAGTGTCTATAACTTTCTGAAAGTATATTGTTATATACTATTGATATAGAATAATTGAATTGTGACTTTTGATTATGGAAGAGCAGCCCAGAAGCTTCTACTTCTAAAAAGAAAGGGTGTGACATCATGCCAAGGTATTGAAGTGTCTAATTTTCTGAAAGTTGATTGAAATGAATTTTTTCCCTGCATAACATTTAGCATATACAAAACAACCAGAAAAATAACGTTAACACCATCACTAAGGGTGATATTCACCATTAAAACATATTTTGGTACAGCGAGGATTTAAACCTAAATCTCCATATTTTGCCAACCATTTATAATTAAACTTTTCTCCTCTTTTACATACGAAATAGCATGTCCCATGCAGCTTATTCAGGGTCGTCTTTAGCCTTTCATCCTGATCACTTGTCCTTCAAAAATTGTCCTTATGGTGACTACTGTCGTGGCAGGTTAAGACTGTTGCATGAATTGGATGCCCACAACAATTCTGAGTTTGGTTTGATGCAACTTTTACTTCAACTTTCCTATCAGCTAATCTTTTCATACATGTATTCATATGCCTTCTCTTTTAAAAACTTTATCACTTAATCAAGGTATCAAATACAGTACTATCGTCTACTGTTCATACCAATCACATAGCTTCCTATGATTGTCTTCAAAAGACCATATCACCTCATTGTGTGCCAAATTTAATCTATTCCATCTTCTCCTGAGAATCTTTCAGAGGACTTTTTTCTTCTCCCAATATTGATAGGATTCTCTTACAACTCCTTTCATAGTTGTATTTGATTTTCTTTACTACTCTGCAGTTCCACATGTTGACTGCTTCCACCCTCAACTTCTCTGAATGATTGCTGTCATCATTAATGCCTCACTGTCACGAAGAATTATTTTTCCAGAAGTAATCAAGTTGAGCTATCAATTGGCAAAAGTGAATAAACCGAAGACTGAAAAAATAAATTCCAATTAAAGTTGGAAGGAAAATATCTTCAAAATAGTTTTTTCAATTGCCTAAGGTAATCATCAACACTGAGGAGACCAGACATTGATCGCTAAGCTAAGAATGTTAGACCTAGCCCAGCCAGCACAAGGGATATGAAATTTTGAGTACCTTTGGGATCTGCTTAGAATAGCAAGGGTATCGGTAATATCCATGTCATGCTCAAAATTTTTTAGAACATAGCCGAAATTCATTTTTAATCTATCTATCGTAAAGCAATTTATAACATACAAAGAACAGTGTTTTAATGGCAACATATTTGATAAATTAACTAGGGTTATTCTCTGCTAAAGATGAGGGATTTAAATTTGATTTTCATTTCCCATTAAGGGCCACATTTGTTTATCTTTTTTTGGATCAGGCTGTCATTTTAACAATAAAATATTCAGTGAAGGAGGATTCTAAGCTCTGACATTGTATGTAATTCAATAAGTTCAATCAATGTCCGGTCAAAGAAGTTTGCTATGTGGAATAAGATGCTCGGCTTTTTAAATTGCTGACACCCTGTGCTGACTGGGAGGCTAAGTGTGATGCTCTAAGACAAGCCCTTAGCAGGTTGATACCTGTTCTCCTGTTCATAATTGCTGAAAAAAAAAGAAAAACTTGTTTACGATTTATATTTTTTCTACCAACTTCAATTAACATTTAGATTTTCTGTACTTGGCCAATTTCAATTACGCTCCTGAAATATCATCTGATAATTTGTTTCCAATATTTTATGCTTGTGTTCCCATCTGTGAGATTGTACATCTTTTTGTTCTCCCCATTAAAAAACTCCATTAAAATGGGCTACCTAGTCGATTGACAAGAGGGATAGAATCCTTTTCAAGAGTACCTACATACCACAACAACCCAGTTGGAGTCAGTTGATGTGATCCACACTAAATATGTCAAAGCTGAGAGCAATATCTATATCCATGAGCTATTGTCTAATGAAGGTGTGGATTTGAAATGTGTTGGCTTATCTCAGGCACATATTTTTTTAGTGATTACAGTTGCAAGATTGGATTTTTTAATACTTGAGGAATCTTTTTACATTTTCAAAACCATCTTCAGAGTCATCGTTCAAAGTTGACCTTAAATGTGAATGAATTAATATTTTTATGATTGAAACCTCATGTTTGTTTATTTTAATAATGATGAATTAATAAAAATTGATGAAGTAATAATGTATCACTCATTTTCTACCATGAAAATAGCCAGGGAATTTGGCTGGAAGCTATATAGTGCCCCCAAGAGCACCAACCCTTAGGAGATGTGGTGGTTCCCTCACTTTAAGATGGAGTAACGTCTGGGAATTATTTTAAAATTTAAATCTTCCCAGAACTTAAATTGAGGCAATAACAACTTGGTAATATTCCATGCAGTGTCTATTCTGACAATCAGTTGTGCAATTATCTTTGTACCCTTGATTATGGCACACTGAAAATTCATAACAGACCATATTTTGAACACTTCAATCATTATGAAGGCTCAATCAAATTCATAAAATCTCATTCATTTATGGTTTAATAGTATTTGAGTAATTGATTCTTATGAAATCATATCTGATGAGATTTTTGTAAAATACTGAATTTTTTTCTTTGATATTTTGTCAAAATTCCTGGGTAGACCAAAATAGGTACTCATTGGGGGGCTGCCCTACCCTCAACAGCATTCCCAGCTACACCCATATTTACAAAATTCCTAAAAGATAATATTTTTCCAAATCGTGTAACATTACCAGTGATGTCAGTGAGTTCATTCATCAAAACATTATGATAGATATTCCTGAAATGTCATTTTGATAAAAAGACAATTTTATTTGATTGTTTCATTCCTTGTAGCTAACTTCTTCAACATACAGAGACCCATGTGGCCAGGGCCGTACATAGATGAAAAAAAGATCCTTCCACCGTACATTTTAAGTTTGCAAATTACATGAGAAATAATAACTGACATCATTGCAGTAATTTATATCGATAGGTTTAATGAAACATGCTGCGATTGGAACTAACTTTTATTTAAAAAAATAAATAAAAGTGCTCACAGTTTTTAGGATGGTGTAATTTTAATTTTGCTGACAATTTGAATGTTAGCCCCTTTTTATCTTGAGACCCTAGGATGAAACCTAGTTAGCGTGTCGGAAAATATAGCCCTGCATCAGGCAATGTTCTGTTTGATGTTATTTCAAACATGGGCGTACCCAGAAAGGGACAGGAGGGGGCAGCTGACCCCTCTTCCCCCCCCCCCCCCCATAGAATCAAAAATCGCAAGTGTCTTTAAGGAAAATAATATTTTTGTCAAGCAAATAATTTTTAAAAACTAATATGGAGCTGTTACAGTTTCCTTAAAATGTTGATATCATTAACCTTTTTCGTGCTTAAATGTTACGTACAACTTGAACAACCACGGCTTGCCCCCCCCCTAGTTTTGATGCTGGGTACGCCTTTGATTTCAAACCTCCCGCCTGTCAAAATTCTGAAAATGGGGACTCGCGGCAACGCTCCTTGTCGGTTTGGGAATACCATTCAAATCATAAAAAATGAACATCAACTGAGGCATAAAATCCCATTTTAAAAGGAAATCACGATGGACTATCTAGAGATAAACCTTCAAGGAGTCGTCCTCAAGCGCACACAACAAAATGAAAAAAAATTACATAAAATTATCTATCTTGACCTGATTTGAACCAGGATCCCAAGGAATAAAGATGAAAAAAAATCTGCCGATCAAAAATGCGTTGCCACCAAAGCTATGGATTGTAAAAAAATGAATAGAATGCGGAAATGTTGTCCTCAATTGTAGATTGTAGTCACCTAAAAATCGCTACTATTTTCGAGATAGGTCTCGGAAATCCGAATTACTTTCGTAAACATTAGTAAAATTCAAGTAACTCGTCGACCCTCCGAGCGTAGGGCCTCCCTACCGAGAAGAGACCGCTCTGCTGACGTTTGAAAATCAATCAATCAATCCAATCATCAAAAAATGATTGTTTGCATCGTGCTTTTCGGGAGTGAGGCCCCCCGCTCGGAGGGTCGAGTAGACGGGTCAGCGAGGGTGAGCGCGTCGAGGAAAGGGTTTCGGATTAGCGATCCATCGTAGGGTGTACCACGCCAATCCCGAGACTTCCTGATCCATGGCCACGCAAAACGCATCGTAACCAAATTCTCCGCCACCGCCGGGATTTGAACCCGAGCCCATGGAGTGGAAGCCCACACATTAGCCATCACATTGGCACGATCCTGATGTGCGAATAGGGTGGTTTCCTATTATTTTTTTATTGCTTAAATTGAAAGATTGTTACTCCTGGAGAACATATTTCACGCTATTAGATTTTTAGATGACGATATCTATTTTTCGCGATTAAATGAAACGTGAAAATTTTCAAGCGCGCGAAAACGCGACGGCTAAGTATGAATGCTGGGAAAACTCCGTGTGACGTCGTTCTGGTTCCCGCTGCCGCAAACGAGGTGACCTTGGGGCGAGGCTTTGAGCGCTGATACGACGCAGGATTCTAGCAGGTAGCAGAGTACCCTGCTAGCTGGTAGCGCTTGGCTTAAATAAGGATTATTAATACCTTATCAAACGAAGAAAACTTTCCGACCATAGCCAGTTTTAATAGGTGATTATTAAGACATGTTTCCCTGAGCTCTGTGCCTCATGCATGCATTGGTAATCTCAGACGATGTAAAACTCCTATCTACTCGTATAGAAACTAGGTCCCTGTGATGTCACGTGAAGTGGCATCGCATGGGCGCCAATCTGGCCTTTTTCAAATGAGGTTAAAAGTGGCCATTAACATCCGTCTAAACTGGAATTTTTAAAACCAAATAATTTGTATATTATGATTACACTAATGGTGGGTAACGAATCGCAATCAATGCCTTTCGTTTTCTTTGATGAAGGAAACTACCCTATTTAAAGGCTAAAATAACTCAGAGCATTCCATTCGGGAAATGCTGCGTTGAAAAATTTTCCCGAAAGGAACTTACAAGAAAGATAAAAGAAGCTGCGAAAATCTTCAAACAAAATAACTCAAAACGATTTAAGATGATCATTTAATACATTCACCATCCCACCATAATAAAAAAGGAATGAATAAAATATCGCAACAACCAAACACAGAGGGATAAAACGCTGAAAGTGGTGCGAACTACGTGAAGTGAATTATTTACATACCGCGAACAGTCTTAATAATCATTGTAATTTTTCATTAATTATAGTTAGAAAAGGAATATTCTTAGCGCGCGGTCTTCGAATTCATCTTTATTCAGCTCTTCGTAAAAACACTATATCGATGGTTAAGTTCTAACAACACGTATCTCAAAATTAGGCCGGTCTGAGTTAACAACGCTAATACTGTTAATAAAAATAAAATTTGAGCAAAAAACACGTCTTTGTTTGCAAATTTGTGCTTCGTTATCAGTTTTAGGTATTTCTGGTTTTTAATTTCAATTAAAATTATACAATTCCGAATACAAATATACAATTTCAAAAAATCTTTTTTTGCTCTCCTGAAAAGTTGCTATTTTTTAGATACGTGCTGTTGGTTCTTAGCCATCGATATAGTATAAACAGTTCAGTAACTTGCATGAGAGCGCAACTACTTAATTCATTTGATAAAAAAATGTTCTGGGTGGAGTACCTATGATTTATAAAATAGAAAAACTCATTTTAAACAAAGAAGGCTCATGATATTTTTTTATATTTAAATAAACACAAATAATATTATACGAGCGTGCTGCGCCCGCTCCCAGCGGGCTTCCCCCGCTCTTTTCAATGCAGGTCCGCAGAGGGATAGGCGCGTTTCTAATCTTAAAATGTAGAAAAAAAGGCAGGGTCTTATGTACAAATTTAATTGGAATGTTCATGTACAAATTGAGGTCAGAGGACCTCTTTAAACACAACATTGGATGTAATTACACTATCCTCTGTTAAATGCACATGATGACTCATACTTACGTATCAACAGGAGATTTGAATGTGGAATCAGCCGCATTTTGATAAAAGTTATTTGAATAATGCGAGATATTGTTGCAAATGAACAAATATATCAGTTTGTGCGCCGTTAACGTCAGGAATATTTACCGGTTTTTGTGTTGTTTTTTTTTTAATTGTTTAAAACCAATTTTAGGAAACAATAGCAATATTTAGGAAGTAAGATATGCCGTCGCAAGTTCTCTCACAAATTCTGTGCATATTGGTACCTCATTTGTAGAGTTTGGTTGCGTATAAGTTGAGAAAAAGGTATCTATGGAGTAGAAATAATATAGAAGATGCTATGGAGTATAACAAGATTCCGCGGCCATGCCTTCGTCCAAGATTAATTAAACTAATTATAACTATGGCACTTAATTTTTACCTTATTTTCCCCATTTTCGTCCCTCAGAATGACAGCTCAATGGATAGGTTTTCAGGGAGCAAAAGAGTGATTGCTCAACTTATTTTTATTTAATTAATTTATTGTTATTTAATTAATCAAACTTGATAGGTAAGAAAATATAAACAGTATTGGCTTGGTTACCATTGATAAATCCAATTCGTTGCAAAAAAAGGGTATGTCAAAATTCTAGTCTTGACTTTTTAATTGATTTACAGCTGAATTCTCTTTCTTTTTTATTTTATTTTAGTAAAGAACCTTTTATGCCTTTTATGTGAACTCAAATTCATTCATAGCCCTGATGAAGGCGAATGAAATTTACCAAAATATTGGAAAGTATTTTAATTTAAATTTTTCTCAGGCCTATACTCCAAGATACTGAATAAATATAAAGCCTGAAGAACACGATTATTTTTCCGCCCCTTAGAATGATAGTTCCAATGATAGCTTTTTCATTGACCAAAGAAATGATCGCTCGATCCATCATTTTCTGAATCACACGGTCATTACCACTGTCCATTTTTCCATCGCTTATTCCGTCACTTTCCGCATTTAAAACTGCCATTCAAGTAAAAACCAACCATGGCGTAACAATTACTGTTAGCGGCCATACGTTCTGATTGGCTGAAGGACGGTGCCAGCGATGGCTTCATCGACGAAAAAAGGGACGCGCCGAATGATGGAAAAAAGGGATGGGATTTCCACCCCCAGAGCCATCATGGAAAATGATCACATATTTTTGTCATTTCTTCGCCATAATTGGAGCGATCAATGATGATTGATCAATTATCAATGATTGATCGATGATCAATCATTGGAGCTGACCATGGAAATGTATGGAATAAAATGAATTTGTAATTCAGGCTATAACAAAGCAGTCACTGGGTGACATAAATAAAATTCGCGATAAAAAAAGGCTCCCTAAGCAACGAAGAAATTGCATTCAAGAGAATGCATACTTCTCTCTTTACCGGTCATCTGGTGACGAATTACTCACTCAAAACGTGCGCCATCACCTTGAGATCGTTAGAGTCGCATAGACTGACAGGGTCCTTCTTCTGGTTTAAGAACGAGAAGGACCTCGGACCGTGACTCTAGACGGTGGCGTCGCGTACGGAAAGCAATGGTACCCACATGTGATCCAGCACTTCCTGCATCATCTAACCCCGCTGTTTTTGAAGCTGTCATTTCTCTTCTGCAAGGTCACACTAAACGGACTATATTGAAGAGGCCCATGTCCGTCCCGCAGAAGCTTGAAGAATTCAAAAATCATAAAAAAAAGTATTCATGAGGGAAGTAGAAAAATTGGACGAGATATTTGACTTCAAAATCGAATGCAAGCATATTTTTACACGGCATACGAGAAGTGACTTTAACGAATGATAGTTGCGAAAAATCATGAATATAAAACAGCAAAACTTGGACAACAGAGGTCTGTACTCCTTCATCTGAAATTATCTTTGAGATCCGCCTCAAAAACTATTATGGCACAGAGTGAAACTATCTCTTGAGTTGGTACAGGATGCTACGAATGGCTCTGGAAGATTATGATTCATGGAAGAAGCAATAAAAAACTATTTAGATTTGAGAATAAGATAGTAATACTGAATATCACGATCGTTTTCCGTCCGTCAGAATGATGGCTCAAACGATAGGTTTTCAGGGAACAAAACAGCGATCTCTCGATCCATCATTTTCTGAATCACACGGCCATTCGTTCCTTTTGCCATCGCTTTTACCAAGGAGGAGGAGGCACAATTCCATCCCATACGAGGCTGATTTCTGTTGCCACTTCGATCGCATTTTGATCGGCTTTCATAAATGTCCGCGGCGCGGTGAGGAGTTCAATGCGATCCACTTTTTTTTCCCAATATTTTGCATCGTAAAGTTTGTAATTGCAAGGAATAGCATTGAACAGTTATGGATTTGATAAATCATATCATCATGAATGTAAATGTTGGTAAACACCCCTAATTATACCTAATTTCCCCGTGAAACTCGAATCGATTTGTCCGTTAGCGACGCGAGTGACTTCTGTTTACCCATCTAAATGCAATACGGTCCACTTTTTTCCAATATTTTGCAGCTTAATGTTTCTAATTGTGAGGAATACCATTGAAAAGTAATGAATTTGGTAGATCACATCATCATGTGTATTAAGTTCGATTGGCACCTCTAATTAAACCTTAATTCCCCGTGAATCCCGGATCAATTAGTCCATTAGGGACGCGAGTGGCGATTTCTGTAAACCCATTTATATGCGCGGTGGTTGACAACACATTTAGAGGCCTGCTTGAAGATCCTCTTTTGCAATATTCGTGGCTGGAGCTGTGTCTCGGAGCAGATGGAGAAAATGATCATGTGATTCAGGCTTTACGAAAAATTATGGGTCTGCAAAAAAATAGGGATAACAGAGGAGGATATATATCCGAGCCGACTGAAGGTAAAAGGGATGTGATTCCCATCCTTGAAGCCATCCCGGAAAATGATTGAGTGAAACTAATTTTTCCGCCATCATTGGAGCGATCGCTCGAGCTGTCCCTCGAAAGGGATAGAAAAAATTGATGATTTGATTCACGTTTTAGACTCGTCCTAGTAACAATCGTATCAAATTTAATAAAAACCTCATTAAGATCAACGCTTTTCATTATTCCACTAAGGCCTTCAAGAATATTTTGAACAAGTGAAGGAAGAGATTTGTGACTGAAACTCCGCATTGTAGCCCAGGTTAGCTGACACGGGTTACTAGTTCGCGCGGTAAATACTAGTTGTGTGACTGCAGCTACTCACGTGATCTCTAGGACTCTCTCTCTTTCTCACTGGCCCAATCACTTTATTTCTTATAGTTTTTTTCGATTGTTACTTATAGTTTATTCCTAAAGGTTTGATCAGGTATTATTTAAATTATACTTTCTCTTTTAATTCTCTTTTAGCCAACGTTCAAATTTTTAATTTTCCCCCATTTATACATAAATACAATTATATTCGTTAAAGGTTCATGGCTTTATTAAGCCTCATCAGGAAAAATGTTCACCTTGAAGAAATAACGGTCAAACCAGGGGCGGTCTGGGGTGATTGGGGGCCCTCGACGAGCTTATGATGGGACCTCTTCACCTGGGGGTTCAGGGGTTCTCCCCAGGAAATTTTTAGGAAGTTGCCTGGAAGTGGATTTTGGCGCTATTCTGGCTCTTAAAAATTAGATAACAGTTAACAAAAAATAGAAATTTCGCGAGAAAAAATTATGTGAAAAGTGAAAATTCATAGTTTATAGTGACATTAATTTATCGCGGTTCTTTTATCTATTTATTGAATTTGTTCGTAGAAATTGTACTGCAATCTAAAAAAATACTCTAAAATAAGCTTTGTGGATAATCGTTTCAAAAAACCATTAGGTTCTCTTTATTCTTCTGACACCTTTATTTTATTTATTTTTTACATGACGTTTTTACACTGAGTATGTTGTAAATAAGCAATGAAAGAGTACAATTTTGTAAATTTGCAAATAAACGTTAGTTCAAGTAATATGAGCCTTTTTATTGCACTTGCCATGTACGCTTCATGATGAACGGGAGTACTTTGGGGCCCCCTAAGCTCGGGGCTCTCGGCGATCGCCGACCAGCCGACCTGGCCAGACCGCCCCTGGGTCAAACAATGCTGAAAAAGGACTGGATGGAGAAAAAATGAAATGAAAATGCAATCAATATGAGCTAAATAAAATGTGAAGAAGAAAAGCATAATATAATTCGTCCATACGAGTGCCGCGATTAAATTTATGAATTGACAAATTATTACTATCACTCATAGCTCGAGAAGGACATCTTAAGTCTCTCTATTATGCTGTCTATTACCTTAATCTTATTCTCGTGATCCCTCATAGAATTATAAAATGGTAAACGAAGGATATTTTTCACATTCTCTCAGAAAAACTTCTCTCCGAATCATCGCAGTGAATTTAACCGATATAATTCTCAACACTCCTGTAAATATTCCCATCAAAACTCGCCCAATATATATGAAACGCGGCACTTTACCGTAACAACTCATCACGAGTCTGACCGCTGTACTCGGTGGCTAATTTCTGCCATTATTCGTACTTATCTCATAAGGTTCCCATAGCATACCCCAAGTGAGACCTGACTATCGTGGGGCCGCTTCTTTCTTTCAACTCTCCATCGAATTCCTCAAGAAATCCACAAAAAGAGAAAGCAAAATCCTCCTCTGATCAGTGGCGCAGCGAGAGGGGGTTTTGGGGGATAAACCCCAGATCTCAGAGAAATTTTTAAGTATAATCAATTTTACTTAAAAGGATTGATATTACTAATATAATAGTGTAACGATTAATAAAATATCCCTGAGAAAGCCGTAAAAACTCACCATTTTGAGCCATTTATCTTAAAATTCCGCAATTTATTAATCTCGCACTTACTACTTATCCTGGTGGGTATTCCATACCTCTATACACCCCGGTATTAGTTGCACCTAAACCCCTTAGTCTTAATTCCTAGCTGCGTCCCTACCTCTGATTGCCTGGAAACAGTTTTTTGATCAGTCAGTGCGGACACTAGTTGATGTGTTAGGTAAACGGTTTGACATGCATGACATTATATTGTAAGAAGGGCAAACTAAAATGGTTATGCAAAGCAACGTGAGGGTGGATTGTGAGGCTCAAGATGAAATAATTGGTCACGAACATGAGGAGGTGTTTAAGTTCAACTGAATATTTTAGGAAAACGGTTAAAGTAGTGAAGTCATAAGGAAGAAAGTTGTGTTAAGCCTAATTCATACGACCATTTTTTCCATACCTTCAGAGCGATAGCTCCAGCGATCGCTCCAATGATGGCGGAAAAATGATCGCTTCACGCAATCATTTTCCGCGATGACTGGAGGGATGGAATTACCATCCCTTTTTACATGACTCCGCTCGGCAAGCTTTTTCTCTCGCGTAAACCATAGCTTTCAACGTCCCCCAGCCAATCAGAACGCACGGCATCCTCCGATTGTAACGCCACGCTTGGCTTTGAATTGAATTACAGTTGGCGGAAAGTGACGGAATAAGCGATAATAAAAGGACGTTGGGAATGACCATGCTATTCAGAAAATGATGGGTCGAGCGATCATTTCTTTGATCCCTGAAAAGCTATCGTTTGCAACTATCATTCTGAGAGATGAAAAAATTATGGCGTGAATCAGACTTGTGCCTTGGAGCATAGCCCTGGGAAAATTTTAAATGCTAACTCTTGCCAACGTTTTGGTAAATGTTATACCCCTTCCTCAGGGCTATCAATGAATATGAGTTCACATAAAAGGCATGAAAGGTTATTACCATTTGTTTACAAAAATAAAATAAATAAGGGAATTCATCTGTAAATCAGTTAAAAAGTAAAGACTAGAATTTTGACATGCCATTTTTTTTACTAATTGGATTTGTTTATTGATGGTAACCAAACTAATAGTGCTTATATTTTCCCCCATACTAATTTTTCTTGATTAAGTAATAATAAATTTTACTAAAAATTGTCGATCTTTCATAACAAAATATTATAAAATTCAGGTTATATTTAAAAAAAACTACCTATGCAAACCGCCGGTATACCTTTATGATAATACATTTTAACTGCGGTTATGGTTACCTATCAATTTTCATTAATTAGGCAATAAAACATTTGGCTTAAATTGTCAATTTCTTTGTCTTTTATTTCATAATATTATCATATTCAGGCTTTATTAAAAACGTTTGATGTGAAACGCTGATTTACTATATTGATAATACGGTTCTAACTGAAAGGAACAGAATTCAGATGTTAATCAATTGAAAAAAGAGGCTGGAATTTGACATACCTTATTATAAATGAATTGGAGTCGTATATTGATGGTAACTAAGCTTAGACATTTCATATTTACCTATCGATTTTGATTAATCAAATAATAATGAATTTTTCTTAAATTGTTCATATATTTTATCATAAAATATTATCATATTCAGGCTTTATTAAAAAGTAGTCGATGTAAGCGGTCCGTATACTATAATGATAATACAGTTCTAACAACGGTCGGCGATGGCTGCCGTCTCTGCAACGCTTTGTAACCATGGTCTGGCTGACCAGCGTAAGATGAGCATCGAAGTGGAAGCTTGTGGATGAGGGGTGACGTCGGCGCGGCGTCATCAGAAGCGAGTCTATGCGAGTGTTTATTCTTTCAATCCGTCTGAGGTCTTCCCAGGAGGAGGTCTTTTTTTTCCTCATCTCGCGAGAATCTCAGAGCGAGGGGAGCATATCTGTTTCCTCTCACTACGACGCCCCAGCCTCCAATGGACCTCAGATCCACTTCAATCACTCATCCCGTTCCCTTACTAAACCCCCCCCTCCACCCGCTAAATGACCATCCCACCCACCCTCGCCCTCGTGTTGGAAACATGGTCACGACGACAGGGGCCTCGGAGATGGCCGTCAAATTAACTGCATCTCCCCGGAGAACGACGCGCGCGGTCTCCTTCGCCGCGCGGGATCGTCTACAGTGTTGCCGCACTTCGCAGCCGATTCTCCTAGCTGAAACGAATATCGCAACAACGAATATTACAATCAAAGTGACTACATAGAGGAGGCTCTACAGTGTTGCTGCACTTCATCGCCGATTCTCCTGGCTCCAATGAGTAACGCAGCTACGAATTAAAAACTATTACAATCAAGGAAGCGTCACTGAGGAGAGACTGAGGTGTTGCCGTATTTCATCACCGATTTCCCTAGAAGCAGCGAATAACGCAACCACGAATACAAAAATCAAGGGAACTCCATAAAGTAGACTCCACACTGTTGCCGCCTTTCATTATTATTGGTCCCCTCGCTGCAACGAGTAAGGCAACTACGAATATTACAATCAAGTGGATTACATAGAGTGTATTCTACAGTGTTGCCGCACTTCATCATCGATTCCCCCGACTGCAATTAATTACGCAATCACAAATATTACAATCAAGGGGTCTACATGGAGAAGACTCTACAGTGTTGCCGCATTTCATCACCGATTACCCTGGCTGCAATGAGTAGTGCAACCACATATATAACAACCAAGGAGATTACATTGAGGAGACTCTACAGTGTTGTCGCACTTCGTCACCGATTCCTCTGACTGCAGCGAAAAACGCAATCACATATACTGCTATCAAGAGGTCTACATGGAGAAGACTCCATCCCATCCTGTACACGAGTGATTCATGATGGCACAAGACCATGGTCCAGATCAACTTTCCTTCTTCAATTTTCCTGATATTTCTCTTGTGTCCAGTCTCAATTTTTGAAAAATCTCTGACTTTTAATCTATCACAAAGAAGGCGTGTATAGGTTTTTTTATGGGAAAATTCAGCAAAGTATGCTGTAAAATAAAATCAAGTGGTAGAAAGAAAGTAAATAAACACCAAGTCACTGTTGCGCCATTCTACCCAGCCTTGGCAACAAATGCCCAGTTTCCACCTCTCCTCTTAAATACAGCGATGCTCTGCAGATACAGCTGCGATTTTCATCTTTGGAGAGAGCATATTCGCAATAATATAAAACAGGTCAGTTTCTCCGAGTATGGAACCCTAGAGAACACAAATTGCACCGAGAGAAGTCAGCTGAGAATACATAGAAGAAAAGAAGAAACCTCATGTAATACCAATGCGGTAATAATAATTTTAAGGAAATATCTAGGTATCTTAAAGCCAAATCATAGCTAAATATTTCAGGAATGTACATAGGAATCATAATTAGAATTGAAATCAAGCATAAAAGAAGTTTAAATTTACTTCTGTATCTTTTTCCTGGCCATAATCTTATTCCGACGACATTTCCCTGATTAAACCCTTCTAAATTAGAGCTCCTTCTGGGATTTATTAAATTCTAACACTTCTCATTTTATAGATGTAAAAATTTTCTACTCAATCATAATTATTGTTGCAGCAACATATTTCACAACTTAACTTTACAGCACAAAAGAACACGTAGTTTAAATCTTTATTTAATAGAACTGAAAGTGCGCACATTTTTGATGCTACGTAGAAGTAATATATGAACTTAAAATGGGTTAATGCGACTTCCCTGATCGGTATGAACTCAGTAGACGTATGTTAATTGGTTTCCAAAAATTTCTTGTTTATCATATTTATATCACCGCATCCTAAAGTAGATCCTGCAGGCCAGGGGCGCAGCTAAGAATTAAGGCTAGGGGGGATTTTAGGCGCAACAAATAATTAGGGGTACAGGGATATTGCATGCCCGCTAGGGTAAGCAGGAGTTGCGGGGCCCTCCTTCAGAAAAATTTTAAGAATAATGGTTCAAAATGGCGAGTTTTACGGCTTTCTGAGGGATATTTGATTAATCCTAACACTATGCTATAAGTGATACTGATTCAATTAAGTAAAATTGATTAAATTAAAAAATTTCTCTGAGCTTTGGGGGAAGTTTTATCCCCCAAAACCCCCCCACGCTGCGCCACTGCTGCAGACAACCGTAAAAAAGTTGGCACTATCCAAAGCTTGATTTTCATGAAAGACCATTAAAGGCTTCATCCTAAAGCAAGGAAGAAAGTTGACCGGAGCGAGCTATGTTTATATACCGTAGTCTCCTAATAACGGCGGATGAAAGACGGGCGAATTAAACAGATCTCAATCAACAGTCCTCTAATGACGATTTTCTGCTGGTGCCAGACTGTATATCTCTTCCTCCAAGGCGCTAATGCAAAATCTTTCGAGAAAAATAAACATCTCTCGGATCACCCTCATGGAAGAGGAGGATATGCGAATAGTAATTTGGCTAGTCGTAACAGAGAGAAAATATAAATCTTTCCATTAATTGTCAGGAGAAAAAAAATCCCCTGGACCGAGAATCGAACTACGGATTTTCGGCTTTCTGGGCCTAACAGCTAGTACCGCGAGCCTCGGTACAATTGCCACGAGCAATCAGGAGCCTGGATAGCTTAGCCCAATAATCACGTGAGGTGCTTTTGGCGGTCAGGGAAGTCACACTAATCAGGAAAATATCATCGAAATAAGATTTTGGCCAGGGAAAAACTACAGAAGTAAATTTTAAATTCCAAAATGTTTGATTTATATTTATTGGAATAACGATTTTCAGGAATTCGGAGAGTAAATTTTTGGTGAGATATCGTGAGATTTGGATCGACCTCTAATCTCACGTGAGATTGTTCAAAATGCCCATTATCAGTGTGAACACGTTAATTTATGCTTCATTGCGTTGGATTTGTTATTGAATTTTTTAATTTACTTTTATTTTAGATTAGTTATGATTTAAAATTACTAATATCGTAATTTTAAACTGTTTCTTTCGGAAATAAAATTACGTGATAATAGCCCGAAACCCCCCTTCCCCCTAAACGTCTCACGCAATATGCGTTTATATAAGAAAAATAGTTATCCTTGTGTAAATATTCGAAATATCATATTGTAATAATGAATGCAATCGGCAAGAGAACAAATAACTGAATGCAAAGAAATAAATTTACTTCTCATGTGTGCTAGCACCAGACCTATGTAAAAAGTGTAAGATGGTAGCCCCGTAACTATTCAATAAGGGGTACCTATATATTCCATAATTATTTAAGTGTTTTCTAATATATTTGAATGTAAATGGAATAAAGTTATATTATTAATTCATGGATGCCACTCTATTGGCGTCCGCCATATTTTTTTCAATTTATATGTAGTAATACCTATTAAATATATATTTATTGCTCCTTAAACAATTTAAAATCTTTAATATCGTAGATACAAAACCAGATTTGGAGCTTACAATTAAGAATAGTATTTAATATTACTATAAGATCACAATTTTACACTATTTCTTGCGGAAAAAAGTTAGGTGATAATAGCCAGGACCTCCCCTCTCCCCTACGTGAGATTGGGAGAGATTCGGCTTGGCCCCGCCCCCCTAAATGCCAAGGCTGCTCCCTTATGGTCTGCGCTATGGCCCTGAAATCCAAAGGTCCGTGGTTCGATTCCCGGTCCAGGGGAATTTTATTTAATAGCAATTCATGTATATTTCACAGCGGTTCACGCCGGTAGCTTCCAGATATTACACAAATATTTCCAATTGACAAGATTGAGGGCCACTTAAATGATAACTTAATTGCCCGCCGAGATTATGACTTACACAAATTAAATTAAAATTAAATTATGCAAGGAGACGGTGGATCAGTCGGAGACCAGGAATTTGACAGGAAGGGTAAATAAGAGAAGGCGACGGACATGTAAGGTCACTTGCGAATTGGAAGGGAAGGGAGGAAATGGTGGAGGGAAACTCGGTGTCGGCACGCACTCTCTCGTTGATTGGGTTATTGGGCACGGAATTCTTTTTACAAATGATTCGTGGTGATTCTGCCACTTTTTCGTTTTACATGATTGAGGACTTGAGACAAAATAAACATTGGAGAATATGTGATTGACTTTTGGAGAGTGTAAGAGACCAGTGTATACATTTTTAGTGTCAATGAATAAGAAATTTAAGTGAGCCCTTCCATTGCACTCAACATTAGGAAGACTGAAATTAAAATACATGAACACAATTTCCCTAAAACATGAATAATAATACTAAAAACTCAATGACTATTCGGCTTAACATAGCGCCGACGTGTGGCCAAATAACTGTCAACAGTAGAAAATATTTCACCTTGACTAATAAAAATATTAATGTAACATAAAATTTGGTATTTTTGATAGGTTTTTTTATTTATTTAGTTTATACTATAATCCAACTGGATTTTTTTATTTTAATTTTGTTAATTTCTTTGTGGTCAATCTGCCTCTTTCCTAATTATGTATTATTTTTCGGTTGTTTTATATTTTTTGTATATTTTTAAAGTACATTTTTCATTAGACTTTTTTTAGATAAACAATGCATGGAGTTGGTGACAAGCTGATGCCTCGACCACAAAAAGGTCTCAACTGCATGACATGATGGCAATATCCTGATCGGAATGAAAGGCGCCAAGGGGATCAAGAATTAACGTCCCATCCGGCGGGCGGATGTTTGCACTTTTAGTACCCTCCGCAAAGCATTCGAGCAGTGTTCGGGGAGTTTCACAAAAATATCTTCCACGCCCGGGATTGGAACCCAGTTCCACGGAACGAAGGTCCAAAATTCTAGCCTCCATATTAACCCATTCCCCGACAAGAATTTGATAAGCCCTTGTATATCAAAGAGTGCGTTCCGTCGATTTAGTTCTGACAGCAGGTGAGAGATTATATGTGCTGTCGCGGGCGACACTATGGTGTGAGGCAAGGTGTCGGATGTCTGAAGGGGGCAAACAAATGCCGAAAGAAAATGCGAACACCGGGGAGATAGATAAGGGCGGGAAGGAATTGCGTCAGTGACCGTAGTGACATCTGTGGGGTTCGTTGGACTAACGTCAGAGCAATAATTATTTACACTCGAACATGGACACGAATAAGGAAATAACGAAATGAAACAGAAAAATCAAGTATACATAAATTTTTCATGTTGAATCCGCCGTAATTTTAGTCTAAAATTGAACTTCCGAATTGTATATAAATAGTTTTCATCACGGTTTTAACGATGAAAATACACACGACTTTTAGAGAGTGTTCAAGCGAAGTACTAAAATTAACCCTTAGATGCTCAAGGAGCATCTAAGGGTTAATTTCAGCTCAACAGCTCGATACATCTCAGAGTCCTCTGGATGGCAGTTCTTTACACTACTCCCTCATAGGGTCAACTTTGTAGTATATTATTAACAATCCAGAGGACTCTGATACACCTGACCCTGCTGAATCCCATGAAATAATGCTTGTTTATTATTGAGTTAGCTTCTCATTTATGCTGGAGATTAAAGGAATTTTCGCAACTCCTGACAGCGGCGTTGTCAGGGTTTTGCAATGGGGGGTTTCCGGATACATCGAGGCATTTCCGAGATGCATAGAAAACACCCCGGGGCAAAAGGGGGTCCAGGGCCAGGGTCTTTGCCTCTTTTAACCCAGGAGGGGGTGAGCGAAGAAATGTAATCCCTCGTTCAGATTACGATTGTTCCAGCGATCGTTGCAACTATCGCGCATTCATACAACGATGGTTAAAACTTGTGCTGCCCTCCAGTGCTGAAATCTCAATTGAACGAGAAATTGAGGGTTAGCAAAGCTGTTCAGGTATGGAGGGTCAAGATGGTACTGCGTTCAACGTGTATTTAACTAAAAAATTTTTCAGCCCATATTCTTTCTTGATCGGACAAATCCATGAAAAAAATAGAGCGATGGAAGTTTTACAAACTTTTCGTCCTACTCTTGTCTCGTCCTCTTCCGGTCTCCCAGCACCTAACCATCGTAAAGTGGCAACGTTAGGAACTACGTGAACTATTGTCCGGACATGCATTCACTCAGCTAATTCTACCGACTATCGTTTGGACAATCGCTGGGACAATCGTTATCTGAACGGGGCATAACATCGGAAGGCGAGTGGGATGTCATGGACATGCCAAAGAAATTTTTTTTTCTCTTCCTTTGGAATGATATAGTTATGCTGTGTTCTTTTTTTAAATAGGTCCACCGAAATAAACTGTAACTAATAATTATTCTTATTAAATAAAGAAGAACCATGGGGTGATAGTATACACCCGCGCGCTCTTTCCCGGGTTAAAGGTTCATGGGTGGGATTATAACTCAGAACCCTTCGTGGCTAAGCTACTGACTCCTGATGAAATGGTATTTCTTCTATATTATTTAGTTTTTAATGCAGAGTGTTTCAGGATGTATCTGCAATACTTCAAGAGGTGGTAGAAGAGACAATCTGAAGCATTTTTTTCTATTAATATGGGGTCGCGACTTCTTAGTTACTGAGATATGGTAACTCAAACATTTTTTTGAATGCACTTTGAAGTACCAAGAAAACTGTTTTTCTTGTTTATCCAGCCTTTTCGAGATTTTCTTCAATGCCCTGAATTTTTAAGGATATTAAATAATTTAGGTAAGGAGAAAATGTTTGATTATAGCTTTCTGAAACTATTAATCTTTGAGCTTAATTAAACGAGAGCTTTGGGCGGGTGTCAACAACATGAATTGGCAATCTCACCCATTTAGAGATTTCATTCATAAAAAAACCATCGTGTCATATAGACCAGACGCGACTAAGTGTCAAGAGGGGTATCTGTTAATATCGCAATAAAAAGACGTTCTCAAAATGGCTAATTTTAGAACGATAGAACACCAAAATGCATAGCATAAGTGGGACGAGGGAAATAGATCCTCCTTTATTAAATACATTTAGCAAATAGATACGCATTAATTATATTATCAGAAGGCAATACGGAACGCAAAAAATGGTGGATGGCATAGTGATGTGTCCTCTTCGACGTTTACATAGACAAATACAAGCTACAGTTAAATACTGTTTACTCTATGTACTCTGAGAAATTTCAATACGATGGCAAGTTAAGCAATCAACTATGGCTACTTATTCTCATTCACCCTTCATCGGAGGGTATTCAATCATATGAATAGTCCGCATCAAGAAATATTCAGGATACATTTCAACATCGCAATTAAGAGACGTTCCCAAAATGGCTACTTCAACCCTCTTACAATTGGTGCCACAAAATTCGGTGTTACTAGCGAAAAGTGCCAGCGTAAATTTAAGAATTTCGTAGCGCTTTATGAAAAATCATAATATGGAGTCACTATATTACGTATAAATGGAATGTTTTTTATTTCCTTAAAAATAAAAATGTGTTGTTAATAATCTTTCAACACATTGGATGAGGGATAAAACAAAATGCATTAGCGTATTATGATTTTAATCCCTTCGAGCCGAAATATCTGCTTGCCGAAGGGAAAAACTGAAATATCACCCGGGAGCACTAACTTGGTTAAGAAAGATAACAAGAATTGTGGTTATCAAGTAAAAAGCACCAAAATACATAGCATAAATTAGATGAGGCAAATAGATTCACACGATACCCAATGGGGTAGTTTACTTCATCTTAGAAACGAAAGGCATTGATTGCGATTCCCCACCATTAGTGTATTCATAATATACAAATTATTTGGTTTTAGAAATCCCGGTTTAGACGAATGCTAATGGTCAATTTTATCCTCATTTGAAAAAGGCCAGATTGGCGCCCATGCGATGCCATTCTACGCGACGTCACAGGGACCTACATTCTATTTGAGTAAATAGGAGTTTTACTTCGTCTGAGATTAC
Source organism: Ischnura elegans (assembly GCF_921293095.1). Classification (NCBI taxonomy): domain Eukaryota; kingdom Metazoa; phylum Arthropoda; class Insecta; order Odonata; family Coenagrionidae; genus Ischnura; species Ischnura elegans. Next base: position 58,536,820 of record NC_060254.1, on the reverse strand, counting down.
CAATGCATGCATGAGGCACAGAGCTCGGGGAAACATCTCTAAATAATCACCTTTTAAAACTGCCTATGGTCGGAGAGTTTTCTTCGTTTGATAGGGTATTGATAATCCTTATTTAAGCCGAGCGCTACCTGCTAGCAGGGTACTCTACGCTACCGCCATGATCGGCAGCAAGCAGCCAGCATCGTAGTGGCGTTCATAGCCTTGCACCCAGGTGGCCTCACACAGCAGCAGCCAGACGTCACACGGGCTTTTCCCAGCATTCATACTTAGCCGTCGCGTTTTCGCGCGCTTGAAATTTTTCACTTTTCATTTACTCTCGAAAAATAGATATCGTCATTTAAAAATCTAAAAGCGTGAAATACGTAGTCCAGGAGTAATAATGTTTCGATTTAGGCAATAAAAAATAATAAGTAACCACCCTATTGGCCCCGTTCTATTTTTGGATTGCTTTTAAGAAATAAATAAATGTAAATTGAGGCAATAAAAAAATAATGGGAAAACACCCTATTATTATATTATCAACTGGAAATACGTCTCGCCAAAAGAGTGGTGGATGGCTTAGTGAAGCGTCTTCTGCGAAGTTTGCGCGTCTGGAGTTTTGGCCGTCTGCTTGGACGTCTTGCATTTGTGTACGGGAGTGGTAAAAAGGATGTGCGGTGCGAACGGCAGATAAGGGACAAGGCAGGATAGGACGGAGCGGCGTGGGAGGCCACTGCCGCCGATGCTGCTTTGTTTGTGCACGTGACCCCCGATTTGCAGCGCAACCAGCGATAGATGGCGATAGCGGATGCCAGACGCCTCACACCCCACCCATGCATCCACAGGTGTTGGTGGATTGGTCTTCTCCTCTGCTATTCTCCGCTTGACCCCGACTCAGATATCGCCTCCACAGTGGCGGATACATAAGGGGGGCGTAAGGAGCGCGTCCCCCCCCCTTGCGGAGCTGCCCGCCTTGCTGAACACTGCAGAACCAGGGGCGCAGCCAGGAATTAAAGCTGGGGGGGGGGGGTTTAGGTGTAACTAATGCCGGGGTGTGTGGGAGAATGTAATACCCAGGATAAGCGGTAGGTGTGAGATTAATAAATTGCGGAATTTTAATATACATGGTTCCAAATGGTAAGTTTTACAACTTTCTGAGGTATATTTTATTAATCCCTACACTATTTTCTTAGTAATATCAATCCAATTAAGTAAAATGGATTAAACTTAAATATTTCTCTGAGCTCTGAGGGGGGGGGGGGGGTTTAACACCAAACCCCACCCCCTCGCTGCGCCACTGTGCAGAACCACAATTGTAAATTTTTTATATGATACGATAGCATTGCCTTGTATATGCGTATAATCAGTTTAAATAAAAACTATCTTAAATTTTGGATGTAATTAGATTCTTTTTCATTACGATAAAAGTATGGGCAGCTCAAAATATCTTTTGCGCCCTCCTCTTCAGTTTTTTCGGCATCCGTTACAGTGCCTCCAGGGATATACCTCCATTGGTGGTATGAATTCATTTCAGGTTTAACGTGGTGGAAATGAAGCCATTCAAACACGAATATTACAAAAGAGGATCCTCAAATCGGCCTCTACATGTCTTGTTACGCGAATTTAAATGAGTTTACAAAATTCGCCGCTAGTGTCGCTGACAGAGTTGAGCAGAGTTTCACGGGGAAATAAGGTATGATTAGGGGTTTTAACCGAAATTTATATGCATGATGATGTGATCTATCAAGTTTATATCTTTTCGATGCTATTCCTCGCAATTAAAAACTTACTACTGCAAAATATTGGGAAAAAGTGGATCACATTGCACTCATTACCGCGCCGCGGCCATTTTTGAAAACCGATTGAAATGCAATCGAAGTGGCTACAGAAATTAGTCTTCGATGGATAGAATTGGGCCTCCTCTATGGAGTACCACTGCGTTCAAATATGAGACATTCAAATGTCTTGCATTTCCGGAGGAGCTATCATGATTCAAAATGCATCGTCTATGTTCACGCATTATCGTTTTAAAACACCTCCCAGTCTAGCCAATATAATTCATTTCTCTATCATTTCGAACACTTCACTTTTTTCATATTACCATACACAGGAGCGGATCCAAGATTTCTTTCTGGGGGGGGCACAAGCAGGTCTCCGTATCCAGGATTTTGTTCAGGATACCTCGTGATACAAAACGAACGCAATGATAATCGGATCGTATTAAAAATCTTGCATTTTTATTAAGGGTCTGGGGGGGCACGTGCCCCCCCTTAGATCCGCCTATGACCATACACGTCTTTAGAGTTAAATAATAATTTTCCTAATGTCAATGTATTATGTGAAGCCACTTTCTTATTTTATGATTTTTGGTGAAGCTGATGCCGTAAGAAGTCATTGCAACAAATTGGGTTTTTCAATGAGATCCAGAATTTTAATGCATTATAAAAGATTTCGAAGGATGAAAACCGATCGGATTTATTCCAGACAGTGTCAATCACACATCCCCTGGTCGCGAAGCTGAAGCAGAAAACAGCGTTAGCATCGCCGATCAGAGAAAAAGCGACGGCGGTTTTTGCATTTAAAGCCTTCACAAATCACATCAAACTTGTCTCAAAGAAGAAAAAACCATGAATGGTAATAATTTTTTGCCATTTTACTATATTCTCCTATTGTAAGTACTAATAGTCAGAAAAGACTTGAGAGTCTTTTGCTACTGTTCGGCATTCTTCCAATCGGATTTCATTCCGAACGGTTGATTCCGATTGGTTGACATGCGATCGGAAGTTGTTATGCTTCAAAATTACCATTCCGAAAAGTAAATTCGAGGGATCATATCATCATCGGAATGAAAATTTTAAACACAAAAAAAAATCCGATCGTGTTGCAAACCGACAGGAATCAAGCGTTCGAAATGAAAACCATTCGGGATTATTGCAGGCAGTGTCAATATAATTCCTCTGATCTCTAAGCAATGGAATTTTTATACCACCTCCCATTGTGAAGCCAAGAATCTTCGCACCTGGGCACCTTGAGACGGACCTCTAGAATTATGCTCCTTTTACATCTATGTATTTATTCCTTTTAAGCTGTGCAAAAACAGCACAGGGCCATCAGGGTGGTTTCCTATTATTTTTCTATTGCCTAAATCGAAGGATTATTACTTCTGGAGTACGTATTTCACGCTTTTAGTTTTTTAAATGACGATATCTATTTTTCGCGATTACATGAAAACTGAAAATTTTCAAGCGCACGAAAACGCGACGTTTATGTATGAATGCTGGGAAAAGTCCATGTGACGTCATTCTGGTTCAGGCTTCCGCCGTGTGAGGCCACCTTGGTGCGAGGTATTAATGACGCTACGACGCAGGCTGCTAGCAGATAGCGCTTGGCTTAAATGAGGATTGTTAATACCCTATCAAACGAAGGAAACTTTCCGACATTAGGCAATTTTAATAGGTGATTATTAAGAGATGTTTGCCTGAGCTCTGTCCCTCATACATGCATAAATAATCTCATACGATGTAAAACTCCTGACTACTCGTATAGAATCTAGGTCCCTGTGACGTCACGTGGAGTGGCATCGCATGGCTGCCAATCTGGCCTTTTTCAAATGAGGTTAAAATTGACCATTAACATTCGGCTAAACTGGGATTTCTAAAACCAAAAAAAATTGTATATTATGAATACACTAATGGTGGTTAGCGAATCGCAATCAACGCCTTTCGTTTCCTTTGATAAAAGAAACTACCCTATTTCAGAGGACTCGTACATATAACAATCAACATATAGTAAGCAGAGCGTAAACAACAGTGAATAAAATATTATTCAAAAGTATTGTCAAATATAGAACTAAGAATAGTAGTATTCATTGGGAGGTTGCGAGAAGTAGAGGGAAAATTACGATGGATATGGTGCGAAATAGAAGAGGGATGAAGAAAAGTATCAAAACTTGGACCACATTTTGAATTAGAGTTAATGGAAGAGGGTAGTCTGAATAGAAAAGAAAATAGATGGGGAATTGCACAACATTTAATGTTAATTCCGTTCGCATTGCAAACCAATCGGGTTCAAGCAATCAAAAACCGATCGGGATTATTCCAGCCAGTGTCAAGCACACACCCACCGGTCGCGAAATTGAAGCAGCGAGCAGCTTCAGCATCGGCGATGGGAGAAAAGACGATGGCAGTTTTTGAGTCGAGAAGAGAATTCCAGAAGAGAGTGGAGGGGGTGGTAGTATGTTAACCTCCCCTCCCCCGCCCCGCCGCAAGAAAATAGGGGCGGGGAGTCCACCATCCTCACCCCTTAACCCCCACCCCCTGCCGCTGCGATATGGCCATCCGAAGGGCCGAGATCCGAGCCCGCGGACGACGGACTGCTCCGCCCCCCACCTCCTACTTGCCCCTACCACCACCGCCTTGGGAGGGGCGCGCGGAGCGGCCCACAAATCCCAGCAGTCACACTCCATCACACCCCGACGACCAACACCAGAACAAGAGACGGCTGAAGAGCGCGCGCCCCAACGCTCGTCCAACAAGAACATTCAATTCCCTCCAAAAAATTTCCGGAAAGACTGTCTGAGAGTTTGCGTCTTCGTGCTCTTTAACATAAGAGAGCAACTCCCTCCAGATTAGAACTTCTCTAATCTTCGTGTTTTCTCCAAAAGGGCGCCTGACGTGCTTTGGTGCCGCAATTCCAGAGGACTGAGAGATTTTGCGGCTGTCACCGACCGAAAGTTCTGCAGACCGACTTGTCGTACCCTTCGGAAAGTCACCACGGATCTTTCCATTCTTCGCAACTCCTCATGAGCTTTTGCGCCGCCAATTCCGAAGACTGAGAGGTCTTACGGTTGCTACCTACCGAAAGTTCTGCAAACAGATTTGCCGTCTTCTTCGACAAGTTGCTTCGGGATTATCTTTCCCTCTTTCGCCAGTTGTAGTTGGTTCAAAAAAGTGATTTTCTCCCCGAACGTTCCCTTAAGCAGTGATAAGTGCGGTTGACTATTTTTCCACTGGTCACCGCGGAGGAGATTCCGATGAGAAGGAAGACGTGCTGACCCCGCGGAGCTGACCCCACTTCCGCCGAGAGAATGGTCACTTATGCACAGAGTGAGTGATGGAGTGGCGAACCAGTGAACAGTTGAAATTATAGGGAGTGGATGCAAAACGCAAACTTTTAGACGCCGAACCCTTTACGTGTGAAGTGATCCTTAATGCAGATCGTGCTCCCCGGAGACCCCTAATGCTATCTGTCCAAAGAATTACAGAACCACACCCTTGAAAGGTATCGAACTATCTCCCTATATACAAATCCACTCGCTTGAGAGAAGGAGTCGTCGCAATTTAAAATTGATTCGAAGCGTGCAAACTGTGCGTTCTTAATCGCTCATTCCGAAAGATGCAGATTTAGATGACAGACGGCTTTCTTCCCCGAGAAAGAGCCAGATAAACTGTGGGTTTTTTTTCCGCGGAGCGACTTCAAAGGCAAACGTAGGATATAATCACAGCGAGAGGGTGTGTTTCTCACCTCTTCGGTATCACAGACTGATATAAACAACGAAATTTTGTGCAACTTGAAGAATCAGAGCCGCCCATTCCGAAGAAAATAGATTTAAACAACATCTTACAATCGTACTGGAGCAGGAACAACTTAAGTGCCAGTGTGATCAAACCAGAAAGAAAGGGTTTGGCTCTCAATTCTTCGGCTCTCGGCACCTGATTCGGACCTTTAGCGGGTAAGGTGACTTTTTCCTGTTGTCGTGACGGTGACACCGACGCAAGTACATGTGCTGGCGCGGTTTTAGATGACCGGCTGCCTTCTTGCAAGATAGGCGTGACCAACTCACGATACGTCACTTAAATCTTCAACCAAAGCCTCAAGAGCTGACCTCGCGGTCTTGAGAGCGTTCGCTCCCACTGTGATGGCCTCGGGGTCCAAAATGGCCCTACACCTGCGCGTCGGGCCCCAAGGGGAGCTCGAAAGGCCCTCGTCCGCTTCATCCGTGGCCTCCAGCTCATCCTGTTCGGGTCCATCTTCAGCCCCCGGTTCTCCGCCGTCTTCCCAAGTCTCAGGCACGGTGATGGAGCTGGTGGTCGGGGGCCTTGGAGGGTCTGTTGGGGCCCAAATTGGTCGCAGCCGGAGGGGGGCGCACCACCATGAGGTGACACCAGAGGAGAGATCGGAGATCAACGACGCGGTCGCCAAGGTGCTGAGAGGATACGACTGGACACTGGTTCCCATGGCAAACAGGTGGGTGATGTTCCTCTTTCGTTTGAGGTAGTGAGAAGCCAAGGGGTACAAGTGATTTTTCTTCTAAACAGCTTTATTTAAAGAAATTAGGTTAACAAAACGAGATCATCTAGATCTTTCGACAGCGCATTTGATTTTCCTCTCAATTTCAGTACAAAATAGTGGCTCTCTCCGTGAAGACTTCTCGGGATCGCCACCGGGTCAGGAAATGCATTATGTACTGCTGATGCTTCGATGGCTGCATCAGACATGTAAACGTAGGCAGTAATGCAGTCCCTGACCCGGTGGCGATCCTGAGAGCTCTTCACGCTGTCAATTCGCCGGGAAAGTACTAAATCTTTCTAGTGACTCACTCGTTTTGCTTGGCCACCAAGTTTTTGTATATTTATTTTATCAATTTTTGTACCTAACTCAGCTTAGATAGAAAATTACTTGTCTTCTTGGCTTCTCCCCCCGTTCATTTCTCTTACGTCAGAGAGAGGGCGGAAATCGAAAATGCTGGCCAAAACCCTATATTTACCATATTTAGTTGAAACAAAAAGGTGCAAACTGAAATTTTTATTTTCATAGACTAAAAAAAACTACAGTCATTTGATATTTACTGCTCCCATTATTTCGGTGGAAGCCGTTGAAAATCGATATCAGCCTGAAATTTATATTTTCACATATTTACAAAAACTAGGAATTTGATTTTTACTGCTCCCATTATATTGACGGAGGCCGTTGGAAATTAATATCATCATTCAAAATTTAAAATTGGTATTTACGTAAGTATTGAGTTTTTTCTAGAGCTCGTGAAGCGTTCAACTCACCTCACCTTCCTATTTGTCATAACAGGCTGGGATCCTAGCAACCCCCGCCACACTCCTTAAGAGGCGGCTTTAGAGGCAGTACTTCGATGTAGTACATTATTTAATTTGTTTTCAGAAGTCTTTGTATTAGGTGGAGGGCCTTCACGAAAACATATTTATTATTCTATTATTTACAGTGCAAAGTGATAATACTTTCCAGAGTAAATACTTCATATAAGAACATATGTGCATGTATTCAGTGGCGTAATTAGGAATATGCTTTGGGGAGATATAATGGGATGGAGCTGGAAATTTTTTTTTTTAATGACATGCCTGAATATACATTTTACATCATTTTGGCTCTAAAAATTAAATTTAGGCAGATGCAGTCATTATATTTCAAAACTAGGCAATAATTTTAAATAGCTTTTTTATTTCTCTATAAATTTATATTGTGGGGGATCTATCCCCTCATCCCCCCATAGTTACGCCACTGCGTGTATTTGATTTAAATATTTTGGTGTAAATGAATGCAAATAAATGTCGAATTCCTATCCACCGTACGAATGGTGATGGGATTCAAATTAAATAACACGATAAATGGATCATTGAACACTATCACATACGTACACATACTTCAGAGGCTGAGGTTCCAAACGAACCGCTGAGAAACGATTCTCGTAATCAGTTCTATGAAAATCCAAGCCTTTCGGTGAGCCGGAACACCGCTGCCGGTCCTAGACGAATAGCAATTCAGGAACGCCATCTTTAGTCACAAATAATCTCAGATTATACTAAGTAACTAATTAAATATCAGATAAATTACATTTCTCAATTCATACTCGATAAAAAAATCATTGATTGGCCAATTTAAGTTTCCCAAATCGTACAGAGGTACATACATTTACAACTAATCTCAGATACTATCTCAATACAGATTTCATCCCTGATTAATTTATTTATTTTATTTATTTTTTTATTTTTTTATTTATTTCATACACCACCGAGAACAGTACTGTTCTGCCTTTACATCGGGGCTGATAACATTTAATTAATCTATTCACTGTGGAGAGAAAATTCTGCCCGGCTGACATCAGCATCCTGAACCATAGCTTTATCAAAGAGCAATTCATAAGTTTTCACCGTCGTCAAATAAATTCGATTATTTGGAATACACTCAGAGTAAACATTTATCAATGACCAATCAAGAGTGGAGTCGAATTTTTCAAATTGATGGAAAAATATTAGAGCCATAATAAACTCCACATGAAAATGTTCAATTCGGAAATATTCCGAATGCATTCACCCATGTAAATGTTAGGAAGTTGTATTACAAATCTTGCACTTAATAAACCATCTTCCTAATCTATTGACGCATAGAAATCTTGCCGGCATTCACTGATAGCTACTGCAAGCTTTGTTTATGTTCCCTTAATGTATTAGTTACGGCATTCGACATTTCGAGAAATTAACATTTAACAATCCAATGGCTTTAGATTTATGCTATAGAAGGCCGTTACTGCCTCCGATACCATAGAAAGACGGCAAGAAAGTCTCAAAGGAAAATTTTTCATGAGATTATGTAACTGCAATTACAAATGGGAAAATCCAAAATGATAAAAAAAACACGACTGAAATTCGTTCATCGGTATTAAAATTCTCCTTATATACTCGAATAAAAAGTGAATAAAAAACTAAATGTGATTGACATTCAAACAGCCCGTCGCATCCAGTCGAAACTAGAAGAAGCCATTAATTATAATTACGTCGCTCCCATGGAAGTTTATCGTGGCAAAAAATGGTAAAGTCATCGAAGTTTCAAAATTATCACAGCTTTTGCTGCGTTTTGAAACTTATCTTTTTATTGTTTTAGTCCAATTTTAATCAAAATTTCAGAATTTCACTAGTACTTTTCTTAACTTAGTTATTATTTAAGAGTTCTAACTCTTAAGGTTGGTTTACATTGAGCACTTTGCATATCAGAGGTGGATCCAGGATTTTTTCTCAGAAGGCCCAAGGGTCTGACAGGAAAACGTTTCTCATACTTGAGATTAAAATTAAAATACGACTATTATTGTACGAAATATTCTCTTAATTTTAATATGAAAGTTATTAATATGAAATTAAATGATTGAGGCTCCGTAATACACAAAACAAACGTAATGATAACCGAATAAATTTTTTTGGCTATTTTTTAAGCGTTCGGGGGGTGGGGGCGTGCCCCCACGCTCCCCCCCCCTAAATTCGCCAATGTCGCATACTATCCCGACCTACCTCCCTTATCCACTTGGAATTCCCTCTTCAAGTCTCGTCTCAGTTAGTCCTACTCCCATTCATTCTACCTATAATTCTAAGTTAGAATTTCTAACTATAAATCCTATTCTCTTTCTTCCTCTCCCTCAATTGCCTAAAATTCCACCCTCTACCACTGCTTTCAAATAACCTCTTCGCTCAGTACTCGCTCCATCCTTATATTCTCCGTTTCCTACGCATCTTATCTTGAAATTTCATCCATCACGGCCAGCACTTCGTCGTACCTCTTCCTCTCCGTCCACTGCACCTTCTCCAATCTTCTCCTTGACCCACGTCTTAACTCAATATTAATCAGTAATTTTTGTTTTAAATTTTTTCTACAAACTTTATAAAGGAAGCATATTTTGTTCCCCGTAATCGATAAAGCGGGTTTTATGGTTAACTTTAAATGATAGAAAATGATTCTTAAGATCGTGCACGACAGACTGTTGAATACTTCCAGCGCCACAAGTTACTTTAAATCTTCTGTTTGAACGACGCCAAAACTGTCGTGACATTAGGAGCAGACATCAGATTACAACCAGCAGTAACTAGTCATCTAAACACCAAAATGAAATGTTTAAAAAAAGTGACCACAATTGCTGCTTGGTCGATGAATTGTCCATTTCATTCTTAAATGCTTCCTGCACTCATGCGATACTGTTTGATACATTTTCAAAGACTGTTTCTCAGTTGATCATAGCAAATGACTACATCTTCAAAGTGTAATGCAGCCTGGCGAAGAAAACAATTTCCGATTTCAATGCATGCTTAGTTTAAATTCATGTTACCAGATGACGATATATTAAGGAATGCTGAGGAATCCCTCATTACCAATTCCAACATTCGGTATCAACAATCGTATTGCCCAACACCAAAATTAATAGTCATATACAGGAGAAGAGAATGTGAAATCTACGAACCGTGCGCTTTCGAAATATTACTTAAGGAATACAATTTTGATACCTCATATCAATTACTGTAGGCAACAAAAATTACTTTTGCGCCGAGATTGACTCTTTTCAGGCGTCAAATTTTGCAAACAGATCAGCCATCGCTAAACACCGTCCCTTCAAATACTGCATTGCTTGACTAAATAAACTCATGAACCATGGTTTGGAGCAAGGTTAGGTTTAAGTTATCGGTGTCTTTATCGACATCAAATTTATGCTCCATTAGTAAACTCAAAAACATGTTTATTCACACAATTTAATTCGAAAGTGACGTATTTTTCATTACATTTTTAACCATCAATATTCAAACGACGTCATCTCACGCGCTGAAATATTCTAAATATTCTCATGTAATCGTATAATGCTACATCAGCACAATTAATACCAATGCATGAACAATATCTAAATACACAATCCTTAAATAACCAAAACTGTTTGTACCGAATGACTTTTTCTAATCATAAGCTAATCATATCGAGATCGACTCTTGAAATTTAAATTCTTAGTGTACTATGGGTACAAGTGTTTGAGAGACGTTCATGAAACATTATAGCCGTCTTCTTAGAGTTCTTCTTAGACTAGAGAATAGACTGGGAACATTCAAGATGTGGTGGAGAAGAATGGAGAAGGTAAAGTGGACGGAGAGGAAGAATAATGACAAAAGCATATGTATGGTGGGCGAGGAGAGAAAGATTTAGGGTTTGGATTGAGTGAGTACTGCGTGTACGTTATGCTATGTAATGTATGCCATAGAGGAAAGAATGCTTCATAAGTGGGGTATGGGGAGGAAGAGAATGAATAATGGTTTTATAGATAGAATGAAAGGATGTAGTCCTTGTTGTGATTTGGAGAGAAGTCCGCTACGGGAGGCGAGACGGCTCGCAAATGTTCCATGTAAGCCAACCTTAACCAGTAAAATATTTTATTGATAAGAATAAAAATTATTGCCATCAAATTACTGGCAAACGTGCCGCATTGTTCTTGTAAGATGGTGAAGTCTATATTTTTCTATTTTTTCGGAGATATGAGGCGATTGCGACACCCATTCGCTTTACATTTGCTTTCTTAATATGTGGAAATACAGATTGGACATTGAAGTTCTAATCCAGTGATATGCTTTGCGAAATACACACGCCACCCTCATCGGAAAGGTGAAAATCTTTCGAAAAAATGCTGCTTTTGAGTTACAGTTACTTTACCGAAAATATCAACTAACGTTTTCTATGTTTCATTTCTATAAATTTCATTCAAAATTATTTTAATAAATAAATACTTCTCGTCTTTTTTACGCTTAAAAATGGAATTACGAAATTGTATTACAGAAAAGAGGTTTTAAAATTTGATTAGATACTTACTAAGTAGACTATTAACGCGTTGTTTGTCCGCAAGTTTACATTCATGCCTAAGCGGCATTTATATTGGTTTTATATTATTTTTTTACCATGGATGGAAGAGTATTAGGCGTTATTGGCAAGAGTAAAATTAAACTTTTTCAAAGTTAAATTTCATTAAATTTAATGTAGAAAGTTCTACTTTTAATTAAACAGTAGTCAATGGAGTTAGAGGCGATATATTCACAAAAATGAATCGCTGTTAATGAGACACTTTCAACCTAAAAGCAGTTCAAAAATCTCAACTCTAAAGATATCTATGGAGCGATGGGAGAGTTTAAGAAGTTTGAGTGATTTCGGTCAAGAGAGTTCACCGCTGATAACGAATATCACGGCGGCCTTCGCTTGTCAGCCGACTCCTATCAAAAGGGATGTCAATCTTCGGGAAGTTGATAGCTAATTATGTTCCAATATTAACTCAAAACACTTTATACAGTAATACCAACCCTCCCATCCACCACTAAAAGCAGTTAAAATGCCACAAATGGTACACTCCAGTCCTTCATTTTTCGTAAACCCACGCCAGTTCCTTTCATCAATTTTCCTCTTTGTTAGCCTTCTTTTCTGTATCCTTATTTATTTTTTTAAGGTTTTTACCTCTGATTCGGAACCTCGCCTTTCTTTTTTTCCATTCACATTATTCCCCATGCAATAACGGTTCTTAGTGATTGGAAAATTACATAATGTTGTAAAACAAGTAAGTCTCATCAGCCACATTTTTTTCATAAGGCATATAAAAATTAAATCCATAGATACAACGTAATGGAGTGGAATCATTCCATATTGAAATAAACACCAGCAATTTTCCACGATTACAAATTTATTCCGATCTAAATTTCGATGTCTTTTCATTATCTTCAAGGTGGTGATAAAGACGATATGGTAAATTCGAAAACTAAGATGGAATAAATTACATAATCGTGGAAAATTATTTTTGGTGCTATTTTATATACATATTACATGTTTATTTCAAAAGCGTATAAAAATAACCTCTGCTCCCGAACTACTGCCGCAATAAGTTTATTTGCAGATACGCTGTCATATACCGCGAAAAAGTGAACATTTTTTACTTTGAATTACATTAGCAACGAACATTTAACGGATATTAGCAACGTTCATGCTAGGAGCTATGCTTGGGGACCAGAACCTGCTAAATCTAAGTAAATCCACGGCAGTTCGTTTCGTTCGTAGGCCGACCAAATGTGTGGTGGAAGATGTTAAAAAAATACGTCATATTAAGACAAATGCGTGGAATTTACGATAACCTCAAACATATCGTGCGGAAGACATATAAAAAATATTTGAATCAGAGCCCTGATGAAGCTAAGAATCGTCAGGTGTGATTTGGGAATACTTTAGAATGAAAAAGTGATCTCTGATTCACTCCCGTCAGGCAACACCTTGAATACGCCGCGAGAATATTGCATTCGGCGCAGAAATACTTAATCCGTAAACTTAAAAGGGTACAAAGAAAATCGGCACGATGTATCTAAAACTACTACGAGAGAACAGACAGCGTTATTCAACTTTCACACGAATTGGGCTAGAGACCCAGAAGCCTATATGCTAGACTTGGGTTCTCTAATAGATTACACCCGGAAAATAGCTAAATAACTATCTCAGGCTCTCTCGGACTTCGATTCACAGAAACAGGCCTTATGCCCCACTGAGGCGACCACCAGACAGCGCGGTCGGCGGAATCTCTGCGCCCAGAAGGCGGAAGCCGACTACCCGGTAGAGGGTTGAGCGTGACAGCGTTCCCTTGGTTCAGTTTCAGACCTGGCAGGACAGTTCGTAATGAAATAAAACCAACTGTACAATGGTCGAAACGACTCATTTTTCGCGGAAAAATTCATTCGTTGGATAACTTCTACTTTTCTTTCCACAATTTCGATTTATTATTCTGACAAGGGAAGTCCCTCAAGTGTCACCAGTCCCTCAAGTGTCAGTACTTTTCTAAATATTAGCGACTGAAAGTACCAGTTAACGCCTAAATATATGCAACCCACAGCACTACAATACACTGTCAGAGTGCTCTTGGTTCTAGCTACGGAGTACAAAGGCTGTTTAACACGGTGTAGGAATCTGACGTATGTGCGAAGGTGCAATCAAAAATGCATCGTACAAAGCGGTGAATTGCAACAACACTTGCAAGAATGCGAGGATACGAGACGGCAACATAGCCCCTGCTTTAATTCCAAGCTCGCATTCTCGTAATTTCAAGATGTTTTCAGTGCTAACCTGCGCAATGACATGCCTCGTGTAAAACAGCCTTAATGGTCTATTTTTGCGCTGAGATTTGCATAAATTTAGCCATTTTCCTGGTACTTTCTGACGTTAATATCTTGGAATGTTTGAAGTGTTGGCGGTTGAAACCAAAACTAAACCTCATGAGTATCCATTTCCAATCACCTAGAAAATTTTGAACGACATCTGGTGATCTGGTGGTGACACTTAGGTACTTCAAACAACTCACACTCACTCTAAGGATCACTTATGTCCTAGTTGATATTTAGCCGCACCAAAAAATTTTCCCTCCATCTCTGCCCTCAAGTTGCTTCTTTTTCTGACGCTCCAAACTTCTCCGAATCATATTTTAGTAGGTCCCCCCCAGTATTGTAACTAGGAATTTGGGGGGCGGAATGAGATGGTCAGGGGTGGCGACCCCCCCCCCTCCCAGGCAACGGTGTCCGGGAAAGTTTTTGAATAATGACATGCCTGGAAATACATTTTTCATCAATTTGGCATTATAAATTTAGCTTTAGGCAGATGAAGCTATTATGTATATAAAAACTAGACAAGAGTTATAAATATTTTTTTTATTTCTCTGTGGCTTTGGGAGGGAGGATCTATCCCCTTATCCCCCCCATAGTTACGCCACTGGACTCCCATCACCTCTTTCTTGGTCTTCTTCTCGGCCTTCGTCCATCCGCGTTTTCTTTTATAACCTCCTTCATCTTACTTCCGTCTCCTTTTCTCAGTAAATTGCCAGACCATCTTATTCCGTATGGGATGCGGTGCAGAAAGACTTAATCCGCGAAATGAATAAAATACAAAGGAAGGCTGCGCGGTTCGACAAAAGCTGCTACGGGCGTACAGACAGCGTTATCCAGATGTTAAGCGAATTAGGCTGGGAGCCGTATGTAGTGTAGTTTATGTTTCAGGTGTGTCACGACGCGTAAGAAGAAAGTAAAAAAAGTAAAGTTGAGTTTCTTCATTGAAGTACAATAAGGAGTTTTCATTTATTCAAGAAGTTTGAATCAAACCAAATAACCAATATTTTTTTCTCCACCTCCCTTGTTCATAAGTGGATCTATGAATCTAACGCAAAACCCTATTTTCGAATTCTATCAATGATTTCTCCTCTTTCTTGTACACTATCCACGTCAAAGCAAGCAACCAAGTTACCTAAATTATTAATCTTTTAGATTCTAACACATACACTAAAATGAAATATTTTTCTCGGTGGAATCCACCTCAAAGGAACATTTTTCCCCTAAAAGCAGTTCAAAAATCTCAACTCTAACGATATCTACGGAGCGATGGGAGAGTTTTAAGATGCTTAAGTGATTTCGGTCGCTAGAGTTCAGTGTTGATAATTAATATCCCGGCGGAACGATATAATTAAGCGATAATTGATTACTCGTCCGTCACACGAAAATGTAAAAATATTTTCTCTAGCTTAGAGACACTTTGGGAACTATATTTGAGTTAAAAAATATTTAACTTCGTAAAGGCCTGTGCTTGACCCCTTCTTAGGGAGATGGACTGCCATGGCCAGAGGGCGCTAGCACTGTGGAGGGGTAGCACTACCGGGAGGTCTGGGGGTGTGGAATATAATAAATAAATTATGAAATATTAATCCTTGCCCTCTTAAAATTGGATTGAACCTTAAAAGATTGAAATATGTTAATTTAAATTTTTATTATATTTACTCAGGACTTACGCTGTTAAATGAGACGTAATTTAAATCAAGTGACTGGTTAATGTAGCTATTCTGACAGTAAAATTTGTCAGTTTCGGAACAGGAGGGCTCCAAAGATTTCCAGGCTGAAGGCTTCACCGGGATACGTCCCGGTGTCCCGGCGGCCCAGTACGGGACTTATTTCGTAGAAAAAGCAAATATTATTGTGAATTTAAATTCCTATAGTTATGGAGAAAGATAGGGGGTATACGTTCAGCGTGGACCTTTGTCCCGTATTGGTATTATCTATTTTTTTCGAAACTCAATTGTACTCCCTCCTTCCTCACAACTATCCTTTGTACTTCCTTTTAAATTGTTTCCAAGCCTTTCGAATCGTTCTTACAATCAATCAATCTAACAGAGGAGCCGATTATCCGGTGAATCAGTAACGTTATATCAAGAGATTGGTTCGAGAAACTTTTTTATTAAGAAAATTTTGTAAAATTGACTGCAGCATTTTGTCTGACCCAATTTTTTTTATTTCACAGATAAATGGTCGTAATTTCACATTTCTCAATAAATTTTATTCAAAAGTAATGCAAATCTTTTTCCTGTTAAAAAAATCACAAGGAATTGAAAATTATTTTAAAAATTTAAATTTTTGCATTTGAAAGCACACCTTCATGAGAATTTGGAAAATGTTACGCTGACAGCGTGACGGTGGAAATTCATCTACCGTAAGCATTCCTGTGGATGGATCCAAGTGAAAAAATCTAATTATTTTCATAAGAGATCCAGTATCTCATGCATGCTCAACAGCTAATTTCCATCTTTTTCGGCCCAAAAAATATATTTTTGAATTAACCTCAGTACTACCTATTTAATATTTCAGAGACAGGTATGTGTTGAAAAATATGTACTCTATATACTCATTATGATAGAGTATACGTTAACGGAGAAATACGTCTCCAAAAATACGATGTGAGTCTACAGTGAGGGATGTGTTCCCCATAATCTTAGTCGTTCAGTTGCGCTGGAATATAGAGCGTGAGAAAAGGCTGGTAAGAAGTGTGACTTGGCGTACAACGCATTAGAAAACGCAGATACTTAGCGCCAGAGGGAGTTCTGGTGCACACGGCTATTTGCACCAAGGCGACAAGTGCGCAAGGTGCATTTTAAAAGGAGGAAAGTTTCCAATAATGGATCACCCCAAATATATTTGTAGTTGTTAATATATGAGTTTTTAGAGGATACGTTTGTATGAGAGCCTTGATATTGGAAAAGTTAAGTTCCGAAATGTTGGCCGCGAAGTTTTTTTTATTAATATAGGGAAAATTAGAGATCTATACGGCAAGATTTAGTCTGCATACATATAACATGAGGTCAAGAAGATGACTCATTCTAAATATTTACGCAACAATCAACAAAATCCTACATATACACAATATATTGTTGGGTGATTTTGAACAGTGATCCACCAAATTCAATTGTTTTTCCCGCTATTCCAAGATAGAGACCCTTAGGCGCTCACGGCAATTTCCGGTTTCACTCACAGAAAGTTCAAGCCCACTCAAGATCGCGTCAGGCGTTTGAAAGACAAATTATTTTGTTCATACAAAAACTAAATACTGAAGAATTAATACCATTTTCTCAAGAGTGATAAATATTTATAAAATCTCCAGCATAAATATGAAACTAACTCAAAATTAAATAAACAATCCTTTTAACAAGAGATTAAACACTGGGATTCAGTACCTAGGGTGTATTATAACGAAAACCGAAAGTCGATGCGGGGGAGAAAATTTTAAGTATTTTTTGTTTTATAAACATGGGATCGCAACTCCTTAGTTACTGGGCCATGGTAACGCAAGCATTTTTTTTCAATGCATTTCGCGGTTACAATGAAAGCGGGTTCTTGGGTATCCACCCTTTTCGACATTTTGTTTTATAGAGTTTTAAGGATATTAAATAATTAAGGTTAGAGGAAAATATGCGATTACAATTGTCTGAAACAGTTAATCTTTGAGCTTAATGAAACGAGAGCTTTGAGGAATTATTAACCATACGCTCAATCGAGTTATTGTTTCAGACAGTTGAGTGGGTGAGAAGCCAAGGGGTACAAGTGATTTCTTTCTTCTAAACAGAATTAGGTAATGATATTAGGGAAAGAAAACAAAGGAAAACAATTAGATATTTAGTAGTGCATTTTATATTCCACTCGATGTCAGTACAGAACTGACTGAATCGTATTCCTTGTCCAAACCAAGTTTTTGTATATTTCTTTTAATAATTAACTATACCTGTGTTTAGAAAAAAATCACTTTTACCTCTTGGCTTCTCATCCCCTCAATTATAACCGCGCATTTTCGTCCAACTTTAATTATTTAATAACCTTAAAAATCCAGAGTAATAAATAAAATGTCAAAGAGGCTGGATACACAAGAAAAACCGTTTTCATGGTAACTACAAAGTGCATACAAAAAATGTTTACGTCGCCATAGCTAGGTAACTAAGGAGTTACCATCCCATGTTTATGGAAAAAAATTGCTTAAAATTGTCCCACCACCTTCTGGAGTACTGCAGATTCCTCCTGGAACACCATGCAGAAAAAACTAAATAATGTAGAAGAAATAACGTTTATTCAGGAATCATATAATCTCCCTTATTAATGTGAAACTAACTCAGAATATGATAAAAAATATTATTTCATGGGGTTAAATGTCCATAAAATCCAGAGTATCAAATAAAATGCTGAAACCCCTTTGCATGGTAACTGAAAAGTACATCCAAAAATATGCTTGCGTTGCCATGGATCGGTAACTAAGGAGTTGCGACCCCATGTTTACGAACAAAAAAGACTCAAAATTGTCACACCATGACACATCCTGAAATATTGCAGATTCCACCTAAAATGCCCCGTAAAGAGGAGGCTCCATTCCCTGTCGTTGAGGCTTCATTTATAATGCTACTAGCTGACCCGGCGAACTTCGTACCGCCCAACAATCAATGAACTTACAGTTTACTTACACCATTTATAAATCAAGAGCGGCTGCATTGTTTTTAATCATGTTTAATTTATTATAATAAAATAAGGATACACATTATATAAAAATACGTAAATGAGTACCAAAATTGCTTGTCAGAAAGACATTTTCTTTATTGAATCTTCATATTGTGAATCGGAGCACGTTTACGCGGATTTTTTTCAACAAATTTTCTTACGTTTTAGCTTAAGAAATTTTGGGCATTGTGGTTTAATAAAGCAGTTCATGGAATAAAAATTATACGCATTCAGTTGTTCGCTATTTGCGTTATTAGCTGTAAAAAAATGTTTTTAGGTCCAAGTCTGTTGCATACACTTGGCCCATTCAGGGGGCAGGTTGACACGACCCCAGACCGACGCTTGACTGATACTCAAAATCATGCAAGAAAAGACCCTATGAAGCAGCATTCGCATTAAATGACTTAAGGCGCGCCAGTTTTAGTATCTCTGTTTGGAAAAAATGCACTGCGTAAACGTACTGCATGCGTAAACGCACCACGGTGAGCCCTACACATTCGGGTTTAATGTCTTGCGTCAAGCACCTTCTGAGAAACAACAGTTTTTGTTTTGTTATCAGGCGCAAGATGAAGCGGATGAAGCTAAATAAATATAGCGAAGCAAAGCAGTGACGCAGCGAGGGGAGGTTTTGGGGGATAAACCCCCCCCCCCCCCCAAGGCTTAGAGAATTTTTTTATGAAAGATTTTGTTATTAATATTAGGGGGACGGATGACTAACAAACAAAACATATTTAACTATTCACACAGCCACAAAACCCACTATTTTGAACCATTTATCTTAAATAATGTCTGGGGGAAGTGCCCCCTTACTTCCCGCTTACCTTAGCGAGTTTTCTATACCCTACAGACCCGTGGTATTAGCTGCGCCCAAAACCCCCTATCCTAGCTACGCACTTGAAGCGAAGGAAGAAATAGAGAGGATGGTTTATCGACTCGTGAACATAGCACGCTAAATTGACCATGAGAAAATCATGGGTTTTAATTAGCACATGAGCACAAACAACACAAACACTAAAAGTATGACCATGCGATTTTTTAATCGTTATCACGAATGCAACACGAATTGTAAATTGAATACGTTTAAGCTCAAAAGGGCATATGAGTTGAGATCATGGAATCTACGGAATGAGGACTTCCTAACCTTTGAATTTTCCTTTGAGTAAAGTTGCGTGAATCACATTCATCACCAATTTTTTTAACGATCAAACACGTTCCGTTGGATAGTTATGGTTGGTTTAGGCTTCGAAAGATCATGAGCACAGAAACTACATTTTTCTGTAAATCGTGCCTTGGTAAGCCAGGTACGTCCAAGGACTTAAAATATTCAGATAGATAGTTGGTGATTTCGTCTTCGTTTGTTACACATTTAAAAGATTCGAATCCATGCAGAGTACGAACTATTTGAATTTACCTCGTTTTAGTCATCCGCATCTTCGTTCTTGCTCGCTAAATCAACCATCTTTGATTCTTTTGGTGATCAATCATATTCTGGAACTCTTTGTTGATGAGCTCACTGAAACTAATTTGCAATCATTCCAAGGAAATGAGTTAAAACTACTCGATTCCTCGACAGGAACACGGAAATTACCGTTTGTCAACAATTGCTTGGAGATTTGTTTACAAACACGGTAGTGAAGTGTCAACTCGAGCTGGGCCACGGCTGGGCTTATAATCAGCTCGAATTAAATTTAAAAAATGTAATTTCAATTTAATTAATATTTTGAATATATTTAGTAATTAAAATGTTATATTGTTACTAAATTCAGTTATTAAAGTGGTAAAAACAAAACAAATTATTTAATTTGTAGTTTTGACCGACTTATCAATTGTTGTGTTACTATACTCCTAAAAGCATGTCCATAGGAAAGAGATGAATTTTGTGTGTGAAATTATCCTTTTTTAATGGCCTATATGTTAACCCCGCCTGAGACGAATCCAAATAACCAAATCTCATTGAAATCGGTGCAGCCGTTCTCGAGTTATAAGTGTTCTAACTAACACGATTTTCGACTTTCTTTTATATATATAGATTTCGGGCTCGTTCTAATCGGTTTTCGAAAATTTCCGTTGGGAGGTGATGACTTGCACTGTCTCCGTCACAAAAGCCTTTGATTCCCCCGTTCAATTATGGTGATTGAATGTGATGAATCTCTAGTGCATAGTAGCATTTTAAATTACAAAATGTCAATCCTTATATACCTACTGCGACCACATCTACAAAACTACCCCGCGAGCCGCCTAAAAAGGTGTGTGGTAGGGGGTGTTAGGACACCATCCTTTTACATATTAATAGCAAATGCTGAAACAAAATTACGTCTAGTATTTATTATTATTTACGTCTAGTATAGTCCTTATGGCTCGGGGGAAAAACGAATTCCCATTTATATCCGTTCGACAAAATATCTCTCTTAATTAATCGCATCTATTTACACTTAACCCTTAGAAGCTCAAAGGTGCCTATATTTAGGCTTCCACTTTTCGCCTTATTACACCCAAGGTGACGATGCATGGGCCCCACATTTAACCTCCTGAAACATTGCAGATTCCTCCTGAAAACACCCTGAAGAGTGTCCGTGCACTTGTTAGTGCGTAGGTCCTAGCAAACTCTCACGGATGCCTTTTCGCGTCCAATTATGATCTGGGTAGCGGGACGCATTCGGGAGAAGAGAGTTTTTGGTGAGAGGCAAGAGACGTGTTCCCGTACGGGACGGGCCAGTGGCGGAAGCCGAGGAGGCCTCGTTCGAATGTCCGGACTAGAGAGCGCTCGGGTTCTTCGCGTAGTATCGTGGGGAATTTCGCGTGTCGCTAACAAGTGGCCACTCGAGATAAACAAACGAATCCTCATTCGCGCCTGCCTCCCGAATTCCGCTCCTTACCCCCCACCCCACACTCTATCCTCGAAAAACTCTGCAGAATTTTGTTACTCCTTCGCTTTCCTAATGTGCCAGCGATTCAACGCGAAGGTTGGTTTGGATGAGGGTAGAGCTCACCCCAGACTTGGCACAAGCGTATGGACATCACACTTCCGGAGTAGGGGACCAGTTTCTTTCCTCCTCGGGGCACCTTGCACTTGGAGGATTTAAGTAACTTGGTAGTTACTGAAAGGTATTCGTCGTGGGAGGAAAATTATTTGGGGTGACCTAAGCTCCCTAAGGCACGAACTTCGAGGACAGTCATGCTGTATCACTAAAAGAAATGACTGTGATCAAATGCTCTACCCTGAGAATCTCACAGCACACTCTGGTCAAGATACAATCAAATCAAATGCTACTATTTTGTCAAAAGATTTTTTCTTTCTCAGTTGACAATTCAATGATCTTGGATATCACAAGAGAAAATGGTTGATCATGAGGGCACAAAAAAAGGTACTCAAGATGTGAAAAGTTTACCTCTTATAATATATTAGTTCATTTGAGCTTAAAGAAACCAGAGTAGCGTCATTTTCATGAAACAGGCGTTACAGTATGGTATTGAGAGGAAGCGACCGACTGCTGGGGTCAGCCAACGGTGGATACTACAAAACTTTTTTGCCACTAAAACAACAAAATCGGCCATTGGGTGAATGCAGAACTCCAGGATGAAAATAAAATCTTTATTCCACAATAATTTTCTAGAAAACAGGAATTTTAAAATGATAGTATTCAATCCACAGGAATGTGGTGGAATATGCAAGTAATAAACGAATTTTTTGGAAACAGTGTTCTTGTAAAAATATACGTCTACTATATACCATTTTTGATACACATGTTTTTACATGAACGCTTTCTCCAAAAGTTTTACAAATAAATTAATTTCCATGATAAAAGGAGATAGTATAAGTGAATTCTTTTTTCAATCAGGAAATATAAAATGCTAGTTTCCAATCCACAGGAATGTTATAGAACCTTTCGAAATAAGTGAATAGTTTAAGTAAACCCATGAGTATATGGATGACAGGAATATTAAAACCTCAGCAATTGGGACCAGGGGGATTTTTTTACTCCCTCGTTAAAAAAAAATGATTTTGAAAGCGTAAAGGAAACAAAAGGTCAAAGATGTATCGAAAACTTATTGTGGAAGCCTCATAAAAATGATTTTTTTTCATCCTTGTTCTTCGAAAGAAACTCCATCAATCGCGGTAACAGGCTGTTCTGTGTGGACTCATGTGGTCCCAAGCGACGATGGGACATATTTCTCATCTCAAGAGCGCTGACAGCTTTCTCCCCTCGTGCTATCCTCCGTGGACATCTGTTCCCACTCGAAGACGCTGCAATCGACTCTCTTAAGACAATGCCATCGCATGGCCGTCTCACCCACATATACATATATATATTAAGTACATGGACGTGTTTGAGACTCGTATTCTGAGAACTGGAGAAGGGGTAAGCCTCTGGTGATTCATTCTCATAGTATTTTGAATTACCTTCGAGGAGAAAATGAGTTGCTATTAAGAATACGTCTCGAAAATATTGCTGAAATCTCCAAAAATAGTGAGGCTATAAAATAATTATTTTTATTTAACTATTCTACCGGTTGATGTGGGTATGAGTAGAAGGGTGTAGGCCTTACTGTGAATCGAAGAAGGAAGTACATGTAGGAAGGGGAGGCTGCCGGAATGCTTCTTAAGTACTTCATGGAAACCAACCTTAATCGGTAGAATATTTTAATAATTAATTTATAGTATCCAACGCCATAACGTCGCATGAATGAGACAATTGCTTGAAGAGGTTGCGGTTTGCATGACCCGTACCTTATCCTTTCCTATTTGATATTCGGGTTGAAGCACTATGTAGATCATGGTGAAACAAAAACCTAGTACTGTTCCACAAACTTTTTTTATTTGCTGTCAACTTATTTCAACGTCTATACCGTCATTATCAAAGCAAACAGCCTGTTAGTCTTGATGATGACAGTATAGACGTTGAAACTAGTTGACGGCAAATAAAAAAAGTTTGTGGTTTGGTGCAGTACAGTACTTGGTTTTTGTTTCACCATGAACATTTCATCGTCCCACCAAGTAACGCCCAAATCAGTTGATTTTATTCACAATGTAGATGTCAAGACGAATATTATAGGTGAATGTGCGATAAAACGTTTCTGTCGAATGACAGTTATCCTTGTCCTCACTTGTACTTCAATTGCTGTCTACATACGTACAACGATTAAAACCCTTTTAAACCTGGCAAAGCCAAAATGCCAGTAGTCATTTAAGTTTAGTGGTATTTTTCAATACGTTTCCTAACAGAATTTTGAATGCAAATTGACCTCGGTTTTAATGATAATAAAGCTCTACAAGAGATTTCTCTCTCGGTGGCTGTTTATTCACGCTTATTCGTGTTATCTACATTTTAACAGAAAAGAGCTGAGGGCAGGATCGCGATGCAAGAATTTAAAGGAAATGTTATTGAAGAGTCTGATCTGAAGTGTAGCGCTATACGGTGCGAATAAATATAGACCCTGAGGAAAAAGGACGATACTAAGCTAGAAATGTTAGAAATTTGGCGGTGGAGAATAATAATAATATTTATTGTTCTTGGACAAATTGTCCAATAAGAACATAAAAGATATTGCATGCAAAAGATATTACAAAATAAACTTGTACAAAATATTTCCGAATGGAATTAAGCACAACTAACACATCAGGGCATACAAATGAAATCTTGAAGTTAACTTAATCAATCATAGCAAAAAAATACCTAAGAATGCACAACATTTAGGGTAGAACATGAAAAAATAAATAAATAACTAAAGAAATAGAACATGAATAATGATAAATCATTTACTCCAATAAAGACGGCATTCGATTTCAAACAGACCTGAGGTAAATATTATAAAACATTAATTATGAATAGTTGAAATCTCAATGACGAACAAATAAATGCAAATAAATAAAGTGAGAATGGGAATTTGAAAAGTGGACAGAAGAGAGGGGAATAACGAAGTGCCACGAATGGTGGGTGAGCAGAGAAAGTTTCTAGATGAGATACGGAGGTGATAGAAAGGTTTGAACGGAGTGAGTGCAGAGGTGATGCTAAAAACTGAGATAGAAGTAAGAATGCTTCGTAAGCGGGGGAGGAATAGAATAGGATTTTTAGACAAAATGAAATGGAATAGGCCATTATACGCAATGAAGGGGGAGATCCATGATGAGAGTGGAGACCGAAAGAATTATTCAAAAATGCACAATGAAAATATTTTTAAACTAGTATAATATAATATATTCATGGCTAAGTTCTAACAATACGTATCTTAAATTCGGCCGGTTTGAGTCAAGTATCTTAAACAAAGTGTAATAATATTTAAAAAAAACAAGCAAAAAAACTATTTGTTTGCAAATGAATGCTTCTTTTTCAGTTTTATGAACTTTTGGTTTTTAATTTCAGTGTGCAAGTAAAATAAATTAATCTTTTTTTTGCTCTCCTGAAAAGTTGCTATTTTTGAGATACATGTTGCAAGTAGCCATCGATATATAATATATATTTATTATTTTTGATAGTACTCTACCAATTAAGGTAGGTTTCCATAGAGTACTTGAGAAGAATTCTGGGATCATCCCTCCCCATCAACCACTTCCCTCTTCAATTCACAATAAGGTCTACCCCCTCTCGTTCTATCTAAAAATCCTTTTCTCTTCCTTCTTCTCCCTCATTTACCTAACATTCTACCTTCCAACACTGTTTTCAAAATCCCTTCCCCGCTATGTACTCGCTTCATCCATTCTCTGTCTCCTCTGCATCTCATCTAGGAGCTGCACCCCTCATCCACCATGCCCAGCACCTTTTCTCTGTGCACTTTGCCTTCTTCATTCTTCTCCAGACCCATATTCGAACGCCTCCAGTTTTCTCTCGTCCTCCTTCCTAAGCATGGGCATACCCAGCGAGGGGCAGGAGGGGGCAGCTGCCCCCCCCCAGAAGCAAAAATTGCTAATGTCTTTTTGGAAAATAATGTTTTTTCAAGCAAATAATTTAAAAAACTAATAAACAGCTGTTACAGTTTCCTTAAAATGTTGGTTTCATTCACCTTTTCCATGCTTAAATCGTAGCTATAACTTGAACTGCCATGGCTTGCCTCCCCCAGTTTTGATCCTGGGTACGCCCTTGTTCCTAAGTGACCACGTTACCGCACCAAAAAGCGCTTAACTACAAATCAGACTTTTCACAAACCTTTTCTTTAAACTCTTGCATAACGACCCTCTCATAAACTCCTTCCCGTTCATGAAATCAATTTCAAATTTCAAATCAATTCAACCGGAAAACTCTTAAATCCTTAATCGGATGTTTACATTACCTCCAGAATAGTGCTTGAATATTGGAAGTCGTTAATAAAAATGTCGACGCTATTAGAAAGAATTACGCGGGGTGAAGCCCGAAAAAAAAATAACCAAATTCAACCGGGTAAATGTGAAATCCTTAATCGGATGTTTACAATGACTCCAGAATAGTGCCAAAAGATAGGGACAGACCGGAAGATACATAGAGCCACCACACAACACGGAAGAACAGATAAAGGAGACAAGATTTACAGTTACATCCAACCCATATTGTCCGTGGTTGGGAGGAAACGAGGTCGGATAGGGGTGTGTCGGCTGAACTTCAAAGGTGGCACTAACCTCCCCTCCCCCCCACTCCACCGAGGGCCACAAGGGGCGAAGACCCCCAAAAAAGGGCCCGCAGAGGGAGTGGCTTGAGTGATGGATAATGTTTTTTGTCAGAGGCGGGCACGTCTTCGCCCCGGGCAATGCGCACTGTCAAGAAGGGCCCCCCACCGAGATAGGCTCGCGTCCGGCCCTCGTTTAACGCCGCGCTAATTGGCACGGCCGCCCCTGTCGGTGCCGGCCCTGCTCACAGTAGGGGGCGGCACTTGTATTTTGCAAGGGTGTGAAGGTCACGGATATTAAGGAGACGCATCACTCCCGTTTTTTTGTTGACGTATTACTTGTTGAAAATTTTAAAGCCGTGTTCCAACTCGTTTATTAGGGAGCATGGATTTGGGTGGCTAAATTTTGGGTTGCAAACTGGAGCTTGTATTGGGGAATTCTAATGTAGGTCTTTTAACATATTATTACCTGTTAAGTTTTTTACAAGAAGAAGAGCCAAAATATTTAAGTCTAATCACATCTAGTTTATCACAACAATACTCCCCAAAATCTAAAAAATCCCGAACGAAACGAAACCCAAGCAACCCAACGTCCACATGTTCCAAAAGTGTACACAACACAAATGCATCAAACACGTCAACATAAACAGCACTTGTTCCAGTGGTGGTAAGGGGGTAAGGAGAAAAAAATTACAATCGCACAAGGGATCAGGATAGTCGTCCTAGAAGTCAATTTCATATAATTCTAACCCAATTTATTCACTGATGGCATTAAATTTGCCCTCTGACGATTGGAAGTTGAGTTATGGCCGCCATATTGGAAAATGGCGGCTTTGAAGCATGATAAATCTTCATTATCAAAATGAAAATGGAGCGTGGGAACCTAAAATCCTTGATGAACTATTTCAAACAATCCCATCACATGTCTTAAATATAGTAAGTTCTTGAGTGGTTAATTGTATTCAATTATTTAACTATTTATCATATTTCTCTAAGTACGCCGTCCATTTCTTTGTTGTTTTTTTCCGCCAACCGAAAGCAGAAACCACGGAGAATGAGTGTTGTTTGGCAAGTGAAAATTTCCGTTTCCATTTATTTTCATTTCTGAATATTTCGCACATTGATTTATTTCACTCTCTCCCCCTTATATCCAATATTTCCTATCTAAGAATCCCTTACCATGCTTACTAAAAGTAGAGCCTTGTTCACAAAAACTAACCGTGATTTCACATGGCGAAACCATTGGGGTTGAAAAAACTAAAAGAGAGTCATTGACTTCTACAATAGCAAAGAACAGCGGCGCCCCACTAAGTGTAGTTATTAGTTGAGAAAGTTTCATATTTCCTTTGATATTGACCGGCATCAAAGAAGAAAATCACAGCCATTGATAGAGTTAAAAATTATCTGAAGCTCTCAACAATGTATTCTGCGATTGATGCCCGATTTTGTGCAATTAATGAAGGAATGAGTCATTAATTAGTCCGGTCGCAGTAGTCAGGTTACCTCAAGTTAAGTTGTTGTGAAAGGGACTATAGACCTTGAGAAGTTAATTTAATTCAGTCATTAAAGTCTATCTTCAATCTTGCAAAGTACGCCGCCCATTTATTCTTTTTTTACCCGCCAACCGAAAGGAGGATAGGCGGAGGTTGAGCCAAATGGCGTCCCGAGGTCTGCTTTCCGCAAGCAATAAGACGAAGGTAATAGAGTATATAAACTTTGCGAATACTCTTCACGGATTTCTTCAAGATAAAAGCTTTGCACCATCGAATCTCCCTTCTACGTATCACGCTTACAGAAAAACTATTGGACTTATCATCACAAGTCAAAAATCCGAAGATTAGTTTGAGGCAGCTCTCTGCTCCGCACTGGCAACTAATCCGTTCATATTAGCGTATTTCTCTTCTTTGACAACTTTAATAACCTGTTCTATTTAACTTATTCTGGATCAACCTCCTCCTTTCCTTTTATCCCTTGTCCTTCCACAATAGGGTAGTTTCCTTCATCAAAGAAAACAAAAGGCAATAATTGCGATTCGTTACCCACCATTAGTGTATTCATAATACTCAAATTATTTCGTTTTATAAATGCCGGTGTAGACGAATGGCAATGGTCCATTTTTATCCTCATTTGAAAAGGGCCAGATTGGCGCCCATGCGATGCCACTCCACGTGACGTCACAGGGACCTAGTTTCTATAGGAGAAGATAGGAGTTATACGTCGTCTGAGGTTACCAAAGCATGCATGAGGCGCAGAGCTCAGGGAAACATGTCTTAATAATCACTTATTAAAACTGGCTAAGGTCGGAAAGTTTTCCTCGTTTGATAAGGTATTAATAATCCTTATTTAAGCCAAGCGCTACCAGGCGGCAGGGCACTAGGCTACCCGCTGGCAGCCTGCGACGTATCAGCGCTAAGCCTCGCCTCAAGGTCACCATACCGGGCGGAGGGGGAACCAGAAATACGACGTACGGAGAGATTTCCCATCATTCCTACTAACGCGTCGCGTTTTCGCGCGCTTGAAAATTTTCACTTTTCATTTAATCGCGAAAAATAGATATTATCATTTAAAAATCTAAAAGCGTGAAATACGCACTCCAGGAGTAATAATGTTTCGATTAAGGCAATAAAAAAATAATAGGAAACCACCCTATTGTCTTCCTCAGATCGTCATGCCTCATTGCATTCATCGTTTTCCTGCAGTGGAAAGATACTATCGAGGATACTGTCTCTGCCCTCTCTCGACAGCTATTCACAACAGCACATGAATATCTTTTTCCCCACAAGGCCTGGCCCTCTCTTCTCCTCTCTGATACTATGTTCTCCCTTATCATGTATTCATGTTTATTCAGTGCAACAATACTCTTCTGATCTTATGTTAATTAAATGAAGTGTCATGATTCGAAGTTACATTTTTCACTTACACCAAACCAGTGTCTTCTACAACTCCGCGTTAAGGAAACTAACAGAGGTCAATTCTCTACCACCCACTTTAGGTTATGTGTAATATTGCACTGAGAACAGCCGTGATCAACACTTACTTGCTCTCATCGGTCCCTGGTCCCATTATAGACCATGCCTGAAAGCAAGGCCGTAGCGAGAAAATATTTTCAGGGGGGGGGGTTTATGGAATAGTAGACAAACATGAAATATACATATTTATTTAAACCCTTAAAGGAAAATATAACAATATTATTATAAAATTGAATTTAGCCTTCCAGCTTTTTCTTGCAGCGACCAAATGAATTAACTCCTCGGTGTCGATGTAAATTCTGCGGTCCCTCAGGAGGCTCATAAGTCACTCACCTCTCTTCTAATTCTCAGCACTATTATTTCACACACTGCACTACAACTACGCACGCTGCACCTACAAATTCGCTTAGATAATTATTGACTAAAGTCGCATTGGACTACTAGATGTCCCTGCGCCGCTATATAATATCGTCGTGTGAGCACCAAGCGAGCATAAATTATCTATTAAATTTTTTTCATTTCGGGGGGGGGGGATCAATCCCCCTTGATCTCCCCCCCTGGCAACGGCCTTCCCTGAAAGTGTCCTGAATAAGGTGGTGGAGAGTCGAGTGGTTTTCTGCCGACAACAGATTTCGGCGGCGCTGGGAGGTGGGGGGAGGAGGTTAATGCCGTAATTTAAGAGGAGGAAGTGAGATGGGGTGCAAATAAGGGGTACGGGTGGTGGCGGAAGGCGATATCCGATGATAAGAGCGGAAGTTTACGAGGTCCCAAGGGTATAATACTATAAAACTGCTGCACGGAACCCGAAATCTTAACGCCGAAAAAAAAAATCGGTCCGCACCAGAAAGCTCAAAAAAGATCTCTCCAGCCCGCCACGGCTGGAGTTGATCCTTTTTCCTGTTTCTCCCTTTTATCGGATGAGAGGTTTTATGGAGTAGAACAGGAAACGGAGCAATCGGACGGCAGACATTCACCGATATGATCTTTCAGCCACGTATTACACAAACCAAATGTTAATTTCGACCACTCCTGTCCATGAGGTAGTATCTCAAAAAATCATTCCATTCAAGCATATCTTGTATTGTGAAATATGATTTGATGCTTTCCAGGCGAATATTTAGGGTAATCTCTTCTCGGGATTCCCACCGGGCTAATTTATCCACATTAGCCAACGTTTCAAGCTCTGACTCGGGGCTCATTCTCATTGTGTTGTTTTATTTATAAGCAAATAAAACAACATTCAGCGACCCTGAGGATGAGCCTATAGTGGGAGTTTACCCATATTTTGTATTTCTAGTCCAGAAAATCGTATGCGTAAAATTTTAGCTATATACAGAATACGGTAGATATTCGACTAGATCATTTCCGGATTGCCGAAAACGCCGGATTACTGAAAATCACTAATAATGACGCAATTTAACAGAAGAAGCTATGTTTTATTGCAAACGTACATGCATACAATATTCGGGTAGTCCTATATAACATCGGGACGAGTACGTTTCCCTCGCATTCTCTTGAAAACGCTCCCAGTATGAAGGTCGCTATACACGGTGAATGATCATGCGAATGAAATTATTCGCCGTGTATAATATGCCGGCTATCGCCGTGTAGAGGCCGCTTTACACGGTTAATGATCATGCAAATGATCATGCTGATTGATCACGTGATCATTCACAGGATCATGCGAGCAAAATAGAACATGTTTCTAAATTCGCGAATGGACCGTCATGCGCATGATCATTCGGGGAAAATTAAAACATGCTCTATTTTGTTCGCATGATCCTGGGAATGATCACGTGATCATTCAGCAAGATCATTCGCATGATCATTCACCGTGTATAGCGGCCTTGAGGAGTGAAACATTGAGTGAAAAAATGTTTTCAACGCAACATTTCTAGAAAGGAATTAACAAGATTATATTAAAATTGAATAAATTATGTCTTTCGGCAGTCTTGGACCCGTGTGCCGTATCGGACCGTCACCACCTCTGTTCGCTCTATATGGCTTGTTCACAGGTCCCCCTACGTAATCTGCTGGTGGAGGCGCAGACAGCGTCCTTATCTCGGGCGGGTTTGCACTATCATCAACCATGGTCGGGACACATACCCTTAGGGTCCTGGCGGAAGCACGCCGTCTCTCCAAGGGTCACGGAAGACGAGGGGTCCCGAAGAGAGGGAGGGAGGGGGTCACGGGACCCCGGGCCGACCGCGAGAGCTTTGATGAACGCCGATCGCTCGAGTTTTACGTATTTCTTTTTTTTTACGCCGAACTTTTTAACGGCACCAAAAGCAGGCAAGCACCGGCGAAAGAAGGTCAAAGAGGTGGATTAGTAACTCCGAAATGCAAAGCAAATATTTTTCACGGATGTCATTAGAAAAATATTTCCGTCGTCCATGATATCCATCAATGTTTAGAAGTAGCATAAAGTGTGCATAATAACACATGAGCTCACATTATATGCTTGTGGCGTGGGTATTAACCCTTTCCAGCCCAGAGCTGCTTCTAGGAAAAATCAAATTTCAACATTTTTCACTGTGTAAACTTGAACATTTTGCTCTCAATCGCCATCATCGTGGCAGCTAAATATCTCATCGGGCCATAAGAAGTTTTCACTTCAAAAATAAAAACATAAAATGAGTCACCGTACTAGCGAGTAGTAGCTAATGACGCCATTAATTCTGTTAATCAAGACACCGTTGCTCTCCTTAATAGTTTGAGGAAAAAATGGCATTTTGAATATTTCTATTTTGCAGTCTTTTTCCTTTATTTTCTTTTCGTGATCGCGTCTACCATAGCACGACGGATATGTTTCCCGTCGTCCGAAATAAATCTTTTCCGAATTTAGCTAGTTAATTTAGCCTACAGAGTTTCGATATATAATACTATTGAGTCCCACCTAGGATTTATTACCGTGGCTAATTTTTTGGGGGAAATATGAATTGCCAATTTCGAAAAGTATAATCATCAAATTTCCATAAAATGGACTTTTATGGTTCCGAAAAAAATCAATAATGTATGTCAAAATATGCCAAAAATAAAAAAGACAAATTCGACCACCAGTCGAGAGGGTGTCTTGCAAACTAAGGTATTGAACGTGCGCCGCCAAAATAAGAATCGGGAACTGCTCTAATAAGACCTAATCGACACCAAACGTGTTAATTCGATGACAAAAACCCATCCAATATTGAACGGACACGAAACCTGAGGTTTTCACTTTCTGAATTCTGCGAGACTCTCGTTTTCCTTAGAAATAATGGCTCAAACGAGTAGCCTAAACTCTTTAATAAACACCAGATTCGTTCCAATGCTCGCAAAGCAATACTCAAAGGGCGAATACGAAGGCCAGACCCTGGGCTGTAGCGGATAAAGCAGATATATTTAATAAATTAAGCTTTTTCGATATCACATTGCTTATACTATTTTTATGAACAATAAACCTATAGAAAAAAAGATTGTTATCTCAGACCCGCAATTGTAATTCATTTAAATAAATCGGTACAAGGAAGGGAAAGATAGGCTGTGACATAAAAAATTTTCTCATTTAGTCATTCCCTCATAATTTTAAATTAAATTAGTTAATGAGATGAATTATTCTCGAGTTTCCAATCGGTTTAGAAGATCTGGTCCAGTAGGAAACCTGAAGAAGGCCTGACCGGGTCAAATATCCTCTCCCGTTTCTCCGGTTTCCAAACAGGGGAATGGATTGGTACCAAGTGAGATGAATTCTTCTAGGGTTTCCAATACGATAAGAAGACCTGGTCCGGTTGGAAACCTGAATAAGACCTGATTGGGTCAAAATACCTGACCCAGTTCTCAGGATTCCAATCGAGTCAAGTCTTGTGACCCCGTTGGAAACCCAAGAACTCATCTCATTAGTTCGCCGGTTAAGAACTAAATCCTATAAAGGATCAGGTAAGCTTCTTCAGGACAGACGTGCTTCTAACATGCAGTAATCACCTTGCATGAAACTATAGGGCGTCAGAATATTTCAAGCACTTTTAAATATTCAAATGAGTTACTCTGGAATTAGTTTCCAAAAGAATTTATCGGTACTTAATTCAGTGGCAGCGATGGGCAATCAAAGATGAGTGTTAGCCTTAATTTGATAGCTTTAATATTTGAAATGTCTCACGCCGCTTAACATATAGTAAATTTTACTCAGGCAAAGGGAACAGTTCATTCATTCAAGGAAATAGCAGTTTTTCTTGAACCAAAGTAGGTTGCTAATTTATTGGATTCAGGTGAATATTTCCGAAGAAATTATGACTTTCCCGGATACATTTCAAATTTCTAGGCTATCCTATTTCACACCTATTTCTAATTCCGATCTCGAGGTTTTTAAAAATGAATATAAGTACTTACAAAAAATTCCTATTCACATTTATCTGAGATAACGGGAAAAATAAATGTATTTGATCATTAGAATGCCAACAAAAAATAGTTTTATCTCAAGGTTAAGAATTGTTTATTTCTGCCTAATTTTCTCCAGCCATAACTTCACATTTTCTATTTCTTAAACAACTTGTTAACTCAATTATGGTTTTGAATTCATTGAAAAGGTACGAACAGTGGCGGTTTGCCCATAAGGACTCTCGGACGCCGCCCCTCCCAAATATTTGAAAAAGTAAAAAAAATAAATATCCATTAATTTATAATTATACATCTGATTAATCAAAGCGTTTTTTCAGTCCCATACATCGAAAGTGTTGGAAAAACACGAAAAGAAATAGCGCGAGAAGTTCGTATTTGTAGCCGTGGGGCGCTGGCCAGAACGTCCCAATCCATCCCCATGCAGTTATATGGAGAGTGGTAGTGGTGGGGGCCGCTGGTGCTATGACGCGTCTAACGCTGTGTCTTATGGAAGTCTTGGGACGTCGTCCGAAAATGCGCAGAGCGACGAGTGAGCTGACATCGCTGCGCAGGCCGGCGGGCGTATAATCTGGCGTCTACTTGGTGCTGCCACAGAAAAGGGGCGTACGGAATCAGAATGGTCACTGTACTGGGTGTAGTTATACGATTTTAATTTTTAATTACTGGTAGGTATTGCTACAGTAAATAAATTATCCCATTATGCTTGCGTTTTTTGGTGTTTGAATTCCGGAACACATAAAATCCAACCAGTTAAAGGCCGTATTGACGAAGGAAAACTATTCTCTAGTATTTGACACAGTTCTGTTATGATTACGAATTTCAAGAACCTTGGGGAAACTAATATTATAATATTTAGGCCTTAACAATGTATTCATATCTTCCCGATGATTAGAAATGCGGTACCTATTTTTCAGATAAATTTATCAAAAGACCTGCAGTATTAGGAAAAATCAGTTAACAATTCCCACTGATTTATAATTTAAGAAATAGTTGCGTGCGTGAAAGGGTGAAGGATTAAATATAATTTAAATCGTTAAGCGCGACTTTAAATAGAGTCATTCAATTAATGTCATGAAGTGCCGCGTACAATGCACCTTTTGTGTGTAGGTTCATCATTTTTCTAGCCGTCCTTGTTGTATTAGTTCATGTTCACCTAATTCCTCAGCGGCAGAGCGGTAGCTGTCTGACGGAAAATGCCCACTTGGGTCTGATTTATGTGGCCTCGAAGAGTTCATATCAGTGCGGAAATCCTTACAGCTCCCATCTGTGGCTCAGTCGAGTCGTCTTCTTTTACGATCTAGAACTTATTTTCTATTATATCATGGCAATGATTTCGAAGACACGGTTATTCCAAATGCGACCCGTTGGCGTCTCGTGTGTTTACCACATATGAATCTTAGACTCAAGGAGATGGTCCGTGACGTCCTTTGTTTGCTTGAATGCCTTTGCTGACCTTAAATTCGTCCCTCAGCTGAATCAGCATTAGTGGACCATGACTTCTATCTCCCTTAAGTCGTCCTTATAGTAACGGCAAGACTCTCGGAAAGAACGGTGTGAAATGAGTTCAGACATCATTTTCGAGGAGTTAATTGTGCGTAATTGCCGATTAAGAAGTTTCTTAGTGCTGTGTGTACATTCAAGAAGACAATTTTGAATTAATCAACAGTGCTCGTTTTTTTAAGGGAAATATAGGGAAAAATTGTCCCAATTCTGTGTCCAGGCACCTTGTTCTTTTTGGTCGTATTTTTCGTCGGCCTATTTTGTGTCGTCCCTTGTTTATTTATAGACTAGTGCCCTTGCCATGTGTTTAATCAGAAAGAAATTGTTGTCCAGCGCTGATTTCAACGAACGTGTAATTGATCACTTTGCTGGACAGAATGAAAGAAGGATGGACTTTTGCAATATAACGAAAGGCCTGTGAGTATTTCATATTTTGTTAAAAATGTGTGAGAAATGTTTAATTGTTGATTTTAAATCATACTGTATTCAAGAAGCAACGCGAACACCGCCATCAAAGTTTACATCTGCAATAGCAAAGCGCGCGCATTCTAGTAGTGTTTGTTGCCTAGTGGAAGTCAGTGACACTCTCCTCCCTCCTCAGGTGTTACAAGTGTCATTGCTACCTAAATCATTGCAAATGTTGAATAGATTTGACAAATAACGCATTATGATTGAAAAACGAACACCATAAGTGTATTGCGGGCATATCCGCACGAAGAATGTAGGCGCTAAAACCTAAAGTTACGTATTTTCGTTTGTATTTGCAAAATATCGCAGCAAATATATTTTTAGTCTTCAAGATCATTGATCAGTATCATCGAGAGTCCGGACTAAGCCGATCCGTATGACCGAGAGTCTACTGCATTTAGTATTTATTAATCAAGCTTTATTAGGAAAACTAGGTATTTTTGTTGAAAAAAATGGAACGTATGGCATCACAGAATTTAATTCCTAGATTTCCGTAAAAACTTAATAAAATACACGAAATATTAAAAAATTATGACCCCCCGGTGGAGTGCGCCCCCCCTAGCATTTGACTCACGAGCCGCCACTGGGTACGAACTAACTCACGCGAAGTTGTGAGTGTATTAAGTTTGTTTATTAGCGAAACTGTTCCAATATGCCCAAAATTCCTTTGAGTGATTTTTTTATTTTGTATTATTTACTCAGCAGAACGACAACTGACAAGCGGCGACTACACGTCAAGAGGCCCATGAACGCATTTATGGTCTGGGCGCAGGCCGCCAGGCGCAGATTGGCGCTGCAGTACCCACAGCTGCACAACGCCGAGCTGAGTAAGACCCTGGGGAAACTATGGAGGTAAGAACATATGTATATACATACTATACCTAACTTTTAATCTATTAACTAAATTCGAAATTCCTTCTGCAAAAAAAATTCCCACCTGTGACTTGAGCCATTAGATGACCTCATATTAGGGCTCTTCGCCATCGTGAAATCGCTGAGAGCCAGGCCCAAGGAATGCCAAAATACCCATGGAATAAATATTTGAAAAAAATACAATAAATACTAATATAAACATCAATGACTCCGCCATAATATACCATGCGCAACCTTCCCATAGGGTAAAATGAAACTTATTTAGGTTACCTTATAGGTTAACTTGGGATTTTTTATAAACAAGACCTGGTTTCGCGACATGGGTAAATGAAAAAAAAAATGTAACTATCATATCATCAACCCGGGCAGGGCCCATTGAACACCACAAATGAGCTGTACATTCCACATACGTAAGTTAATTTTTTGAATAGGGAATAAATTTTTGTAAAATCAATTAGCTCACGCGTGTATCAAATATTGTTGGGAAGTTGGAATACTCTTGTATAAACCCGTTGCAGAACAGCTCCTTCACTTCTTTAGCATCGTAATCATTGGGCCATACACAGCACAAAGTTCCCAATGAATTACTGCTGCCGAATACTGTCGAACTATCAAATAACAGCATTCAAATGTATTGTATATTGCATGTTTTGCTTTATATTTACCGCCTTGGAAACAGTGCATTTAAGGCCCTTAAAATGGGGTAATATATCGAATAACAACGTTGGACGATCCCAAGCACCCATGTCCCGATTCTGAGCAACCTACCCCAGCGGGGCTCGAACCCACGACCCTCGCTCACTATCTTTTCCTTTTAGTCTACCAAATTTTGCACCAGAGCACCGGAAAACCGCCACCTGCCCAATATGATAATGATTTTTATCACTCAATGAAAGAAATTACATTTCAATGAAAGAGGCGCCAAAAACGAGTCAGATGACCTCGATATATAAACTTTGTAACCCAGGGTTACTTTTGGGAGAAATTAAATTTCAGGACTTGTGCTTTTAAAAAAGTAAAAATTTTCTATTCAATCGCAATCATTGTGGTAGCTACATATTTCACCATTAAACTTTACAGCACAAAATAACACGTAGTTTAATACTTTCCTGAATAGAGTTGAAAATGTACACATTTCTTATGTTACTTAAAAGCAACAAAGGGTTATAATGGGACAATAAATGATCGTACAAAACTACCGTTTTTGAGTCCTAAAAATCACGTTTTCAACATCAAAAGCCCCAAAAATTTACGGAGGAGGACCCCTCATAGCCCAGGGGTGTTTCCCATACTTCCCGAAAGGGCCCCGAAATCTTGGGTTCACCCCCAAATTTCATAAATACGGACTATGGCACTGTTTTTGGATACCATAAAATAACAACATGTTATAATGTTATGTAAAAATATATATAGCTCATAGATATATATAATATACATTATGACCTTGTCGAAAATCAACAATACAGATCCATGAACTGCAAAAACGTCTTGGGCACCCTTTAACTCCTATTGTTCCACACGTTGGTTGCCATGATGGCTCGACGTTTACGATGGTGACCTTTGACCTCCGCATTAGCCTTGGAGGTCAATTAGTGGATAAGATGGGTATTTGGACCATACCAATGACTTGGGCACCCTTATGGATCGACACCTTTGTTGGTATGACATTCTTTTTGCCACCCCTACGACCTTGACTGTGTCCTTACTGGGTCAACGGTTGAATTTCTGTAAATAAAAGTTTTATTTTCGGTTTTCTCGTGTTCGAAAACCTAAGAATTAACATGTTGGACAATTAAACTCACTTTTTTCCATTTCATTTTTTTTATCGTTGAGACCCCACAAGGCAAATTCAAAATTTTGGTTTGGACCCATATTGTGAGGTCGAAAAATCAAAATTGTAAAATTTTGGTTACACTCAGCAAAACCTAGGACCTTTTCCCATAAGTATGCCAATTTTCATGACTATTTATCGAGGTTAAATTACTAAAATCAGAGGTAAAAAATGACACTCGACCTGTGGGACAGTCTGTATACTTATCTACATCTACATAATACCCCGCAAGCCGCCTAAAAGGCGTGTGGCAGGGGGTGTTAGGACACCAGCCGTTTACAGCTATTAAAAAAAAAAGAAGTGCTCTAACGAGGTTGGGACAAGCGTTTATTAAAGTCCTTTATTGTTCGGGGGAAAAACGAATTCCCATATCTATCCGTTCGGCAAAAAATCTCTCTTAATTCATCGCTTCTGTCGGACCTGGAAATATAGTGTGGCTCTAAGATTATGTTCTCTGTGTCGCTCTTAAAGATATCCATTCTTAATTGTTCAAGCAATCTAAGCCTAGCGCGCAGCCTCCGAGTCTCTAACGGCTCCCAGCCTAATTCGCTTAACATCTGGGTAACACTGTCTGTACGCCCGTAGCGGTTTTTGACGAAACGCGCAGCCTTCCTTTGTATCTTATTCAGCTCGCGGATTAAGTCTTTCTGCACTGGATCCCATACACTCGCTGCATATTCAAGGTGCGGTCGGACGAGAGCGAAATAGCACCTTTCTTTTACTTTCTCATCCGAAAATCTTCCCACAATACGCTTATGGGAAAAGGTCCTAAGTTTTGTTGAGTGTAAGCAAAATTTCACAATTTTGACCTTTTGACCTCACAATGTGGGTCCAAACCAAAATTTTTATTTTGCCTTATGGGGTCTCAACGTTAAAAAAATCGAGTTGGAAAAAGTCTGAATTTCATTGACCAAAATGTCAGATACCATGCCTATCATTTAACAGTCCTTAGTGTGCGTAGCAGTGTGTACCTTAAACCTACTTACTAACAGTTTAGCTAACTCACTTGCATCAATTACTACCTATATTATTTGCTCTACACTCTCTATGGGAGGATGGATGAAAGAACATGGCTTAGAAGACGATTTGCTGTGAGTGTGGGTGGCGGTTAGGTGACGAGGGAGAAGAAAAGGGGGTTTCCAGCCCCCCCACGGCGTGCGCGTGAAAGATCAAACGATATTCCGCCGACCAGGGCTAAATGATGCATCACAACGGATATTGGGGGGTCCTGCTGAAGCATTGGTGGGGTGGTGCAAGCAAGAGGAAGGGGAGGAGGTGCTCCGTGAATTCGAAGTCGACAGATGATGTCGCGCATCATCTTCCCGTAGAGGTTGTGGGAGAAGGCGGCACTGCTCTAACGTGAAGAAAGCAGAAATCTTATTCTTCAACTGGATTGTGTCTCCCGCAAGCGTGGTAATTTTTTAGATCAAGAGCGACATTTTTAGTTTTATAGCATTAATTAAATTTCGAGTTTCACTTATTTGGATGCAAGTAAACAATAACTCTGGTGATGACAGCGATTCAAGAGTAAAGAAAGTCAACAGTGAATAGTTAAAAGCATTCATTGAATTCTGATATTTATTTATTTGGATGAATGTAAACAATCTTCTCTTTCGCTCAGTTTAAACGATATCGTTTTTTCCGAACGATTTCACCAGATAGTCATTAATATAATAATTATATTAATGTAATTATTATATTATTATTATGTTATCTCTCTGATAATTAATGTATTAATGTAATACATAATTACATTAATACATTGATTAATATAATCTTCAATTAAAATTAATCGTTCATTGTGAATGAATCGTCATGAACGACATCTGCTCTAGGTTTAAGACACATTGTTGGTGTTATCAATCGGTTTCCAAATTCAGTTCACTCCAGATATTCCGGAGCACTTAATCTTCCGCTCAATCATGCCCTTCATATCGGTTCGCGCTCATCACGGTCACTGGCAATCCATTTCCGTCACCTCCACCACAAGGCTTTGGACTTTGTACCAGAGCCCAATTTAGTAGGGAGAACGACGAATCACTATTTCTCAACCGATATATTGTCGCACTGTATTACTTGTTCAAAGCATATGCTACAAATATAGGTATATTAAATATGAATCTTGGTGTGTAGGTCTTAAAATGTATATGCAAGTTTTACCTCCGTTTCCGTTTATTTATGAACTGTCTCCTGGGTTTTAAATGAAAATGAGTATGAAATGAAAAATAAGAACCTTGGTAACTGTTCTCTGGAAATTTTATTGGTACGACGCGTTTCAACACTGAGGCATCATTTACAATTACTTGAAAGTTTTTCGAGTACTTGGAAATGATGCCTCAGCGTTGAAACAGGTCGGAAGAATAAAATTTTCCAGTTAAAAGTTACCAAGGTTGCTCATTTTTCATTTCAACATGGATTTTTGCAAAGTTAAAGCCGAATCTATTGATTACATCGAAAAATGGGTACAATATTCATCTACATAAACATAAAAGTGGTTACCTACTACAATGTTTTTACAATACTATAATCAAAAAAAGAAAATATTCACTTGAAAATTAACAAAAAAGAAGAGACTAGAATTTTGACACACCTTTTGCTTTTTTTATTTGCCAAATTTATTTAATAACCAAAATTTCGACTTTAAAAGTACCAAAATTTTAGATAATGAAAATAATTTAAGAATAAGGTTATTTAAATAAGTGGTGAATACTTCCAAAGCTAAAGTAGTTGTAATAAAATATAATGATAAATGAAGATATCGTATTGCCCACAATTTATTAAGAGTACTACGCGTGTTTCAATTGTTATACAATCACCCTCAGGTACTAGCAGAAAACTTTGTTAGTACCCGAGGATGATGGATCAAAAATTTAAATACGTGTAGTGCTTTGTTAATAAATAGTGGGCAATACGATATCTTCGTTTATCAATAGTTATGCATTTCCATGACAACTCTACCATGGAAGTTGGCCTTGGTTGTAATAGAAGATCAGGTAGTCATTTTAAGCAAAATTTATTATTATGTAATTAATCAAATCTGACATGAAACCATGAATTGCATTTGCTTAAAGCACTGCGGGAGCAAGTCACTTTGTACGCAGTTACGCGCACGGGTGCAAAATTAAATACACCAATGTCACCAAAATCGCTGTTCCTGCAGTGCTTTGAAATTCGTCGTCGCAGACCAGCGACAAAATAAGGTTTTATCACCCCGACAGTGGCTTAGTATGCACGACCCTCGCCACATGTGCCACAGTGTGGTCTTGTGACGCCAACATATTGTTCGGTAAAACCATAGAGTATATATAGAGGGCTCACCACACGTACAAAAATTGTATACGTTTTTGGTGTAGTTCTGGAACAATTAACCAGATGGCTAGGAACAACTTTTTGAATTTGCTCGTTCCACAAGTCTAAAAATATATTCTGAAGCAGAAAGGGTTGCTACGTTTAGTGGAGACGTTAATTATTCGCTTTTGCGTATAACAATTGTTATTAAAAATATTTTCTCGAATTTCGGCTAGTTACTAAATTGGACTTTAAAAGAGTAACACGGCCTAGAAGATGGGAGACAAGTCGTCTCTCGAGACGTCGGCATATACGGAAGAATTAACCTGGCTGAGAACCCGAGAAGAATTCATCAATAGTATTCACCAGGAGAAATTAAAATCGTTTATCATTGGATACGAATTGCATATTTGCAAACTTAAGTTTCAACACATACCTTAATAAAATCCATAAATATTCCGGTAACGGCGGAAGAACAATTTTAAAAACAGTCAACTCCGACGAGGAAACAAGGTTTTGACTTTTACTTTGCCGTTCCTAGTGATTTCGAGTTTCATATGAAAGAGCCCACGTCTCTAGGAATGTCTTGTAAGGGATGGCTTTCGACGCGAGGGAATAGCCACAGGTCAGTGGAGGAGTTAAAAATGGAAG
Source organism: Ischnura elegans (assembly GCF_921293095.1). Lineage (NCBI taxonomy): Eukaryota > Metazoa > Arthropoda > Insecta > Odonata > Coenagrionidae > Ischnura > Ischnura elegans. The sequence continues at coordinate 58,494,677 of NC_060254.1, read as the reverse complement.
AGAAAGAAATAGCGTGGAAGGGGTTTATCTCCCCATTAGTACATGGGTACGATGGCGTAGCTTCTCCGTCCGCCCGAAATTGAGCGCTTTTTGAGGTCTGTGTGTGAAGTGAAAAATTACAGCAGCTAGTAGGCTGCCGCGTTTTCTCCCGGGAAAAGAGATGCCAAGGGAAGCGGCCGAAACGGTGTGAATGCGATATTGGTACAGCGGTTATAACAATTATGGGTTTTTTTCTCCGGTGACTCATCCTCCATTTTCCCTTCCCATCTTCTCACCTCGGCTGTCGACCAAATGGAAGATGACGATCGGATTCCGTGACGCACCGCGGGAATTTCCAATGAATGATACTACACGAAGCGCGTTTTTTTCGCGTTTTAAGGCGATACGACGGAGCCTTCTATTATGGTTCCAAGCAGCAATCAATATTCCAACAACATCCAGACAACATTGTCGGCGGTAACATATGACATCCGTGCAACATCTATGTTAATCCAATTAAAGTTGTGTGGATATCTGTCAAATATCCAAAGGGCCCGCCAAAAAACGGTGCAGGGATGTCGTGTAATGGACATGGAGGTCCTTATTACAACATCTCTTAGACATCGTCACAACATCTAATGAGTAAAGAACGGGTGAACTTATTATGTTTTTTGTTAATCCCCAGATATAAAGATACAGAAATGTTTATTGTTCTTAGATCCTTGGTCCGCTAAGAACATACAAAGGTATACATTAGTATCAGAGCTCGAGTACACAGAGAAATTGGATACATGCAGCAAATGATATATTAATGGTAACAGAAAATGCTAGCATATTGATGGAATAAAATTTTATCATGTAGGTAATAGTATTTTATTGAAAATTATATTTTTGAAAGACATCAGTGATTTGGAGTTTTTAATTAGTTCTAAAGAAAAATTCCTAATCCTTGTCCCAACAACAGAAAAGGATTTATCAAATGTAGTCGTTCGAAATTGTGGAACAATTAAAAAATCTGGTGACATTCGAGTGGCAACATTTCGATTTTCTTTTTTAGACTGAAAAAATTGCATAATGTATTCAGGCAGTTTACAATTGAAAAGTTTATATACAAAGGAGGCAAGCAAAACAAAACATTGTGCTCTGCAATGCTACACAGACGATATGCTACCCATTCGAAATAACATGTTTTTAGTATCACCGATATTACAACATGTTTATCTACACAACGTTATATTTACAACTCCTCAAGGATGTTACAAATAAGATATCAATGTAATACTGTCAAAAAATCCATCGTGTAATAAAAAAGTGTTGTGTATATATCAATAAATGAAGATATCCGATGGATATCATCTGCTGATTGGGGTGCCGGTCAATCAGACCTAAACTCGCAATTCATTGGAAGAATTTCTTATTTATTTATTTATTACACCACCGAAAACAGCACTGTTCGGCCTTTAAATCGGGTTTGGTAACATTTAACAATCAAGCGTTCACAAACATCCATACCCTGGATAAGGGTAACTTACCCAGGCGGGACTCGAACCCGTGACCTTTAATTTGGTAGATAACAAGGTGATCCGGCAAGATAACACAATGATCAAACAGATAAGTTATGATGAAAAAAATATATTCCAAATTCAGCCGTAGTCTCACATCTTCAAAATATAATCACGCGAAAGTTTTCGCCGAATTCTCATGCGTTGGTGACGCCATTGGATTTTTGGCCCATTTACTTGTTCAGGGAGAAGCCGTCACCGAAGTGCTTAGTACCTTCGTGCGGTCTTGATCAGGAGAATAAGGCGTACAGGAGATCAATATAGGTATCAATCACCCATCATTACGTCGTCACTTTAAATATCGCAAAACACGATATCCCACGGCGAGAGAATGGGAGTCAGTTGGACTTTGATCTTGTATTCGCCAGAAGTACTGCACCGCGTTTCAGTACGTAAATAAGTCCAATATCTTTTTATTTCATATATCACAAGCAGATTTATCACGCATCCCAGCCGATCACACGACCCAAGACGTAGTATTCATTACTTCCATTCATTCACAGCAACAAAACGAAGGCAATAAAAAAATTTATCTCAAGTTATTTTACGAGCATATTTATGAGTAATGAAGCTAATTTGGCAATCTTAAGCTTTGTGTGTACATGTTTCAGTACATTACGATGCATTTTTCGAGATATCATCACGTGTGTCAATGTTGTGTCAAGCGACCCGGAAAGTAATAGCGTGCAGCAAATATTCGAAATAATTGCCTATTCTGGATAAATAACCAGCCCTCTCACCAGTTATACGTAATTCTTGATTTTAATATACTTTGAAACATTAGAAGACTCGTTTTTCGTATTTCTCGATCCTTCACTCAAGTTATACAAGTTTAAAAATCAACGTAAGACACGGTCAAATGGTTTAGCCCTGAGGATGAAACCCGACTCGTGTTCCGAAACGCCGGCAGAATGGAGGGAGACCACCCGAATAGCCTTTTTCGAAAATAATCGCCGGGAAAGCATCAGATTTTAATTCAATGACTGGTCTGAACGGACATCAGTTAGTATAATTCGCAAAGTTTTGGCGAAATTCATCCATAGCGAATAAGGGCAGCTCCTCTATTTTCGCAGAATAAATTCCGCCTCTCGATAATGTTTTGTAAATAATGGCTCTATAATTAAGGGCAAAAAATGAAAAATTTATTAGCACCTTAGTTAAGCAAATCTGATTCAAGAGTAATTGAAAGGGAATATTTTAGCATGAAATGTACTGCTTCAAAACTATAATTTATATCAGTTACTTTCAATTGTGCAACGTTAAACGTGACTCAATCAAATCCAACATAAGATTACTTTAAAATGTAACTTTAAATATAAAAGTTATTACTTTGCAAGTGTAGACAGCAACTAATTTTAGAGACGACTTGCAGCATTTACAAGTTAATTTTTAAACCGATGATTCAATTTAACTTCCACGGGTGGCGGATACATATGGGGAGTACAGGGGGCGCGCTCCCCCCGTTGTAGGGCTGTCCCCCTTACTGAACATTGCAGGACCACAATCATAACTTTTTTTATATCATAAGATGGCATTGCCTTGCATATGCGTATAATCAGTTGAAATAAAACTATCTTAAATTTTGCATGTAACTTGATTATTTTTCATTGCGATAAAAGAATAGGTAGCTAAAAATATCCTCTGAGTCCCCCCCCCCTTGAGTTCTTTCTGTATCCGTTACTGAATTTCACCAGTTATTTTTTTATAATTAAAGCACCTCACTTCTAAGAAAATCTAACCTGAAAGCAATTGAAAGGGAATATGATAACATAAAATGTACTGCGTTACAATTATAACTTCAATCTGTTAGTTTTTAGAGCGCTAGCGTTAAACGTGAATCAAGAAAATCCAACTTTTGACAAATTTTTACACATAGCTCTACACTTTAAACGCAACAAATACGTAGGTAAATTGAAAATGTAACTTTTAATATAAAGGTTTTTACTTTGCAATTGCAATCAATAACTTATTTTAGAGTCGACTTTTAACATTTACAAGTTTATTATTAAAATGATGATTCAATTCGACTTCAACTTCTTATTTTTTCATAAATAAAAAACAAAGACGTTCGAACTCGAGGTAAGAACTTGCCGATGGACGGACGGGGAACAGTATCGGCATGGAGCGCCGCGATCGCCGGCCGGGACGCATAATTTAGTGTAGGGCAGAGATGAACGCGTGGACATTAGAAAGACCATTACCGATTTGAATGCCCGTTTCCAATGGGATTGAATATCCGCGCGCAGTGATAAGCAAAGGCCATAGCCTCTGAGATAGACTGGCCGGAACTTCCAAAATTCGATTTTTATATGTTTAAAATTAGTAGGCCTGTTTTTGTTTGCGTCCGTATGGCAATGCTATGAAAATTTTCTTATTCACCTTTGTTTGGGCTGCTAATAGTTCGTTAATGACGAAAATTTCGATATTTTAATGTAAATCATTTCGATATCTAAAGTAAGGTCGACGAAAAGGAGAAGGAACGACGAAGTGCAGAACATGGTGGGTGAGGAGGGGCAGCTTCAAGATGAGATACGGAGAAGACAGAAGGTATGGATAGAGCGAGTACTTCGCGGGGAGACGATATTGAAAACAGTCTTGGAGGGTAGTTTGTTAGGTAAACGAGGGAGAGGAAGGAATAGAATAGGATTGTTAGATATATATTTAAAGGGAGTAGGCCTTATTACGAAGTCAATGAAGTGAGTCCATATGGAAGTCGTTGAAGAGAGGCGAGAATGCCAGAATAATTGTTATATACTCCATGAAAACCTACCTTAATAGGTAGAATACTTTAATAATAATAATAATAATCAAATAATCGCTACTGTCTGCCTCACGAAGCGTTTTATCCCATTTTATCCTATGCACAAGTGTGCCCAATGGCGTAACTAGGAATACAGGTATGCCTTGAGGCGTATAGGATAGCCTGGAGTGGCGACCCCTCTCCTTAGGTAAAAATCTGTTAAAATTTTGAAAAATGACATGCCTGGAAATACCTTTTACATCATTTTGGCACTAACAATTGACCTTTAAGCAAATGCAGTTATTACATGTCAAAAATAGACAATAGTTTTAAATATTTTTTTATTTCTCTGAGACTTTGGGGGGGGGGGATCTATACCCCCATAGTTATGGCACTGAGTGTGTCGCTCAAAGAAACACGGTAATCGGATTTTTTTTATTTAACAATTTCCTGCACATTTCTTCCCTTGCATACAAAAATACATTGAATTTTTACATGAGAGATAAGTGGCCCATAAAATTATCCATGCGAATATGTCTAATTCTGGATGTTTCTCTATCTCTGCTGTAAGAATTCAGTAGGAAGGGACGAATCTTTTCATTGTTTTCTGGTAATTTATAATTAATTTATTTGAGTATTCTTCCTATTAAGGTAGGCTTCCACGGTGTATTTATAATGAGTTCTCTCAGTCTCCTCTCACTTCATAGGCTCCTCTTGTAAAATCACAATATGGCCTACTCCAATTAATTCCATCTGAAAATTCTATTCTTTTCCTTTCTCTCCCTCTTTTACCTAACATTCTACCCTCTAACACTGCTTGCAACATCTCCTACCCACTAAGTACTCGCTCCGCTCATATCTTCTGTCCCCTCCGTAACTCATCAATTTACTGGTAATAATTTCTTCAAAAACCCGTCTAAAATAATACTAATACTTCCCTTTGTGCATAGATATTTCAAAAGAAATTTAATTGGAAAATAAAATGAGACCTTCGGCAAGATATTATTGTTAAACTTTATTGAACTCAGCCATAAGAATATCATTGGAAGTGCATTCCCCGAACTTTGCGTAGGTCGTCCACGAAAAATTGGGGAGGTAGTGTACACTCTTAGTCACCGTGTACTATTGGTGGCCACAGTACACCTCGGAGGATACCCCGTTGCGCACCGTAAAAGCTTAGCCCATTCGCCTCTCAGTATGTCATGGAATATCCAGACCTAAACCTTTCTATAATTTATTAAAATTATTATTTACATATTATTTTAATCTGAATAAAACTTATCTCGTAAGTTTCTTTCGGGAAATTCTGCGTAAGCATCATTTTTCGCTTAACGTTTCACTCCTCACACTGGAAACGTTTTCAATAGCTAAACGTTGAGCGAAAAATGTTTTCAACGCAGCACTTCACATCAGCAGAAGCTGCGATATCTAAACAAAACTGAATAAAACTTAATTACATTTGTTTTTATTATTTTCTTGGTAATGGAATTAATGTAGTTTTTCAGTATGGCATAATACTTATCCATTATTTTATAATAATTTTAATATGCAACAACAACAACGCAACCGACGCGACTGTTTGGCGGGTCTTTACTTTAGGGCAAATCGTGACAGGCCGTCGAATCTACGGTACGCGAATTACCCGAATTGGTAAATTTCTGTTGGGAGCATTTAATTTCAAAAAGCAGCGCGGCGGTGAGTGTAGAATGAACCATTTATTACTATTAATACCTCCAATATCGTGATAGTACTCACGAGGAACAGCGATGAATATTTATGAATTTGATGGATGGATAACACTGTTCTGCAAAAAAATAGTTCAAAAAATGCCCGGCTACAATTTAGGGTGTTTCTGGCTAATTTTGGGTCGCTGAATCCGAGAATGATCTCCGTTTTTTTCTATCACCCTCCATTTTTACGAAACCCCTAAATTGGTGAAAACCTTTTTTTTCAATCCCTTATCTAAACTTATCGCTTTTCAATGGACTTTTACTAATGTTATCTGCTTCTGATTTTAAAACAATTGACGTTTTGAGGCTATCGGGGTCAATAGAGAGACAAACCTCACTGGGGCTGAAAAGATTTAGGGGGTGACAATTGAAAAAAAACTTTAAAAAACATTAAAATAACTACTTTTTTTGTTGTTTTTTATGGCATATGATATGGTAGCTAATGGAAAAGTTTTTAAGGGATGAATACACTGTTCACCCCCCTCCCTATTTTGTAAAGGGTTAATATAATATAAAATATAAGAGGGGAAGGGGGGTATACGAGTAGTATAGGAGGGGGTTTAGGAGGTGGTATAGCTGCCACAAAAATCTGGAATATGGGTTTCCTTTAAAACAGTGGCATACCCAAAAGGAACCGACGGTAAATCGTGGCTGTTGTTCGGTAAAACAACCATTAAACTTGTCTTCGACGAGTCGATGAATAGCCTCCATTGGTCTGGATCATTCTTAATCGATAATAATTGCTGATATATATTTTTCTGACAACTTTTTTAGCTAATATCCCAGTAAAATTAGAATCGCTCTACGGTCAGGGACGCGAGTGGGGACTGGATGATGCGCAATGTAGCTCCCCATGCGAAGCGAACTTCAAAATATGGTTTATCACCGGCGGAGTCATGTTCATATATCGATGGCTAAATTCTAGCAACAAGTATCTCAAAATTCGGCTTTTTGGACACAGGTGTCTTAAACAAAGTGTATTGACATTTAAAAAAAAACTTCACCCAAAAAACAACTCTATGTTTGCGAGCGTATGCTTCTTTTTCGGTTCAATGAATTTTTGGTTTTTAATTTTAGGGTACAATTAAAAATATAAATAGTTTCTTTTGCTCTCCCGAAAAGTTCCAGTTTTTGTGGTTCGTGTTGTTAGAACTTAGCCATCGATATGTATTTATCAAAGCTCTAGGGCATAATGTTACTTAGGAAAGATTTACATGGTATCAGGGAAAAACAATCAACAGTGTCATTTGAAATGATCATTAAACTAACAAAGATTTCCAATGCAATATTACAGACATTTTTACAAATGCAATCACCAGCTATCAAAGAATTAACACAAGGGACTCACTGAATACACAAGTATATAATGTGAAAAAATGGTTTCACAAATCCAGGCAAAAAAATGTAAAAGGGTAATCACAGACACGTTATCGAAACCAAAACCTATTCAAATACTGATCATGTCTAAATATAGAGCATAATACGATAATATTAACACAAAATGTAATAATTTAGTCCTATTCATAAGGTTGCATTGTATGAAATATTATAATACATTGAAAATCAATTTTATTCCATCAAATTTCAGATACTATCTATACCTTGGAAAACCTAATTTTGTGGTCGTCAATCGATGGGGTGCAATTAGAGGGGAATATTTTGTAAGTTTCTTGAACATGACACTCATTACCCCTCGTTTCCCACACCAACCTTCTTATTTCTCCTCTTCCTTGAGACTCTACGCTCTCATTGGTGGCACAAGTGCTAAACGACACGGCCACATCCTATCTTTTGTTTCTCATTTGTTTAAATTCGTTAGCACCGCCTATATTCGCTCTCACAACACGAGAAAGCCTTCCAACATACGCTTCTTTCCTCCAGAAGCGAGGAAGAAATCGTTCAGAATGCACTATTTCCACCAGAACTTCCAACCTACCCCTTCCACTCCCGCTACTTAGCGACAGGTTGACGCAACCACTCCGAAGTGGCGCCCATCCACGCGGCGGCGATAATTGGAACTAATGAACGCACTGTGTGTGTGCGTGGATATATGTACACTTTGCGTGTCTTCTTCGGTGTGTGTTTTGCGTGTGTGAGAATGGGCAGTGTTTGCGCATGTCCCTAGTCTTTTGTTTTTTTTTCTCCGTTTTTTTTTATTTACTCCGACCGCTTTCCCGAAGCGGTCATTTTATTTTTTCAAATATCGTCGACTTCTCCCGTTTTCCTCCGACTTTCCTTAAATTTCTACCACTCTATGTGCCTCCATTTCACTATCATAACCCCAAACTTTGGCTCGCTTACGTTTTTGTCCAATGTGACAATGGAAAAATTGAAGCATTAAAACAGGAAGTTGCTTTCATCATTACCATCACTTGTGACGCAGCAAGTTTTGTGGGACAAACCCCCCCTCAGGGCTCAGAAATTTTTAAGTTTAATCCATTTTACTGAATTGGATTGATAATACTAATAGAATAATGAAGGATCAATAAAATATCCCTCAGAAAAACGTAAAACTCACAATTTTGAACCATTTATCTTAAAATTCCGCAAGTTGGTGGGTATTCCATACCCCCACACACCCTAGTATTAGTTGCACCTAAACCCCCCCCCCCCAGCCTTAATTTCTAGCTGCGCCCCTGCTTGTCAACAATCCTAAGATTGGTTTGACCCAGCTCTCCATTCCTCTCTCCTATCCGCTAGACTTTTCATTGGGACGCATTTTCCCTCTTTTACATTCTTTATAAATTGTTCTATGTAACTCATACGGGGCCATCCCTTGCCCTTCTTCTCTCTCACCTGTCCTACTATAATAGTTTTCATCTGGCCATCATGCCTCATATTGTGTCCTACTAAGTTGTCCCGTCTTCTCCTTAAAGTTTTTAGAAGATTTCTCTCTTTTCTCCCACTCTTCTTAGCACTTCTTTATTTCTTACTCGGTTGATCTATTTTTTCTTCATCATTCTTTTGCAGCACCACATTTCGAATGCTTCCATTCTTGACTTCCCTGCTGCTGTTAAAGTCCAAGCCTCGCTTTTACAGTGAAACATGCTCCATATATAGCATCTGATGAATTGTTTCCTTACTTCTACGTTTGCATTCTCAGCTGTAAGAAAATTCATCTTTTCGTAGAAAGCTCGCTTCGCCTGCGCTTTCTGATTTCTACTGACTATTTCATTCTTGCTCGGTCCATCGTCGGTAGTTCGACTTCATAGGTAACTCTTACGCCTCTTAAAGCTTTTGTTTTCTTGGCTCAATGTTTGTCCCAGCTTCCTTTTTAAGTAGCTATACCTAACTGAATTTTAACCTAAAAATGCCTAATAATTGACGATTTGGGGGATTTGCTTTACCTCAGGCTATTGCTTACTCTTTTTGGGCCAATTTTGGAAGCTCTGGAGAATCACATTTCATATTTCCCTAGCTTATAGCCATAATGGAAACATTTTTTTTATTGGTGAAGAGTTCTCGGGAATTTTTTTTTATTTCTGAGACAAATTTCCATCTAACTCTTTGGGTATACGCTTGCTACGATTTTTATTTTTGTTCAAAGTTTCCTTGTTACGATCGGCTTCGGTGACAAGAACCGTTTCTTTCGGCCAATAGAGGCTGAACTCAACCCGCAGCAGTTCGTGGAATAAAATTTTAATACGGCTAACATCCCTGGCTGCAATACATGATTCCGATTCAAACTGGTATGGAATGGACCATAGCTTCTTTTCACCAATCACTTCAATTGTCAAGGGACAAATTTACCGTGGGCCGGGAATAGAACCACGGAATTTTAGCTTTCAGGATCTCCATTAATTGTTAATAATACTAAGACTGGTTTGACGCAGCTCTCCTTTCCATTCTCCTGTCAGCAAATCTTTTCATCTTTTCACACCAAAATATTTATTTATTTCACATCCTTCTTTCCATATTCCATATGTTTCATCCGAGATCTTTCTTTTACGTTCTTACTTACTTTTACGGGCCATCTACTTGTCCCTCGACGTTTGTATTCACGAGGCCATCATGTCTCAAGAGATGGCATATGAGTGGTTTGGAAGCCAAGGGGAACAAGTGATTTCTTTTTTCTATACACTATTAGGTTAGGTACACAGAAATTAGGTATAGAAAACAAATGAGAATAATTAGATATTTGGGATACCTAGTGCATTTGATTTTCCACTCGATGTCAGCACAGAACCGAGACTCAACTCGTATTCCTTGGCAACCAATGTTTGTGTATTTCTTCTAATAATTAACTTTACCAATCACTTGTGCCCGTTGGCTTCTCACGTCCCCATATAAAGTTGCTCCGTCTTCTTGTCAAGGTTTCACGAGGCTTCTCTTCTCTCCATTTCTTCTTACGACTTCCTCATTGCTGACTTTGCCGATCCATTTGATCCTCATCATTCTTCTGTAGCACCACATTTCGAAGGCCTTCACCCTTGATTTCTCTGCTACTATCATTCCATGCATCACCTCGATAGATAAGCATGCTCTAAATGTAAGTTCAGATAATTATTTCTTAACTTCTATGTTTAAATTTCCCGCTGAGAGTAGATCTGTCTTTTGGTGGAATGCTCTCTTCGCTTGGCCTATTCTGCAGATAATATCATTCCAGCTTCTCCAATTGCTAGTAACCCTGCTTCTCAAATAACAGAATTCATCTATCTCTACCAGTTTTTACTTCCCTATTTTAATATTAGTCACGACTGCTTCTCTTCTGCTGAATACTAATATCTTGGAATTCTTTGTGCTTATTTTCAGCTGATATCTACCCACTACCGAAATCATATTAACCTGAATCTCTTCCACATCCTTCCATCCTTTTCTGTCTCAACTATGGTAGCTATGTCATCGGAAAATCGTAGAATGCGAATAACCTCGAAAAGGTGTCATAACGATTAATGAATACGGATAGCGCGGTGACTCGTAAAGCTGAAGATACGTGGTTCCATTCCCGACCCTGAGAATTATTTTCTTTAATTAAAAATGCGAATATCTCCTCAGTTCATGGAGAAGTTTCGAATTTAATCACAATTTCTGTCTTTGACAAATTGCCGCGTTTGATGTTGTGTTAGGAATTACGGAAGCTGTTGATATCCTAACAAGTTAACGTGTGCGTCTGCCTAGGGTGTTGGCCGTGTGTAAAGACCAGGGCGGACCACGCCCCATTGCCAAACAATTCTTACGTATGTGTGTCATTACCCTCCCCCCATCCTGGTGGCAGGAGCTGTAAACATAAGCCGGGAGGGAAAACACACTTTTATTGACAATTAATTTTGGCAGTTTGACAAAATAGTTAGAAATCTAGAAATTAACCATAATTATTCATATGATGAAACACAAATTAACTATATTTATTTATATAATTGAACACAAATCTAAACCAGGTTAAGAGTACACATAGAATTTAGCTCAATGAAAGACACAAAATATTCACGCGACTAAATTTTCGGTGTCACTACCAACTTCCTCGAAGTCAGGAATAAGATTCGAGGAAGGTGGTAGTTAGTGGCGTAGCGAGGGGGGTTCGGACCCCCCCCCCAACCCCTCCCACCCGAAATATTTTAAAAAATTACTTTGCTTCATAAAAGAAAAAAATATTGAAATATTATTAGCTAAAATATTTCTTTGTAAAATTAAGTTTTTTCGATTATGAAAAGTGTTAAAATTAGTTTAAAACCCTCTACTTAGTACCCTGTTTTTAAAACATTCCCACCTACTAAAGTATAAACTAAACGAACTAAATTCCTGGCTACGCCACTGGTGGTAGTGCAACCGATAGCATTTAACCATCAGACATCGAGAGGCACCTCATAGAGAAATATCAAGTAGTATTTATATAATTTAATATTTATTATATCATATATTAATTTAGTGAGGGGCTATAACACCCTTCACTTTACTGTTTTTAACTTTTTGACAATGCGCTACTGGAATGCTACGTTTAAATTACAGCAATCCTGGGGTGCATAAGAAAAGAACACAAAAATGAAGAACCTCAGGGAAGTGAAAAAAAAACTCGTTGTGAAACGGGCGAAATATGGGGCAAGCATTTCACCAATCTCGAGTCCGTTTTACACTGGTCATGTTATTGCACAATCTATTGTACGAGAGAGAACACATTTCAAATTGCGTCGTGTTACTTTAAAAAGCGTTAAAATACTAGAACGCATGCGAGATTTGATGAACGTGAGATTGCAAAATAGCTCCTGTTCTAATTTCGCTCATGAATTTCCGCAATCTCACGATAGATGGGATAAAAATACAGTTCTGAATTGTGAAACTACATGACCCTTCTAAAAAAGCCTCAAGATAGCATTACTAAGTATGAGTGAAGGCCAAGAGATAAGTATGTACGGAGGCGGAAAAAATTAACGCAAAACTCATTTGCCTTTGAAAGTGGCCCACTCCAGAACTACTTGAAGACATCCGTCTTCCAAAATGCTGTCCTCGTAATGCTCGCATACAGCCGGGAATTTCGAAAACTATATTCCCATTGTACTGGGGAAGTTAATGATGTCCGTCCCATTATGATTACGCGTGAAATACTACAGACGACGAAGTCTTCCCCACGTTTTCCGAAGTATGCTTCGCCCGCATCTCACCTAGAATAGAATTCGGACTGTGCTAGGAGGAGTTCAAGAAGAGCAGAAGATAGTGTAACCACCTAGAACTGAAGTTCCTCACTCTCCTAGAAGCACTTCGTTTTGGAATGGGGGGATTGTAGGGCTACAGAATAAAAACGTTAGGGTTACAGTACTTTGAACGAATATTCCGTGGCTTGGGTGCTGGCTTCCCAACCAGTGGGTCTGGGTTCAAATCCAGGCGGTGGTGGATATTTTTCAAAGACTGCTCGATCTCTACTTTAGATCTCTCTGACGGTTACTTAAAGTAAAGCACTCCCTCCGTAGGATGAGATACAAATAATAAGACTGAATTATTTGGTTCCAGTTAAGTGAATAGACTAGAAGTAAGAGTAAGCTGCTAACTTAACTCTTTGGCCATGGGCCTACCCAGCGAGGGGCAGCTGCCCACCCTAGAAGCAAAAATCGCAAGTCTTTAAGCAAAATGAGTTCTGAATTGAAACGAAAGTATTCAACAAATTTTCTTTAAACCCACGAAAAATGATATGTATTAGTATAAGATATGTAAATAAAATAAAACTATTTTTTCAAGGAAATAATCTCATAAACTAATGAAGCTCTGTTATAATTTTCTTAAAATATTGATTTCACTCACCTTTCCATGCTAAAATGTCACAATTTGGCTTGCCACCCCCTAGACCATGGCTTGTCCCCCCCTAGTTATGATCCTTGGTACGCCCTTGTCTTTGGCGGTATAATCCCGTTGACATTCTTAAATTTATGTAGTTCAATTGAAACAATACATTTTCAAGGCACCTTAGTGAAACTTGTAACGTACAGGCTAATGATGACGCCGGATTTTCCTCCACCCTCTCTTTCTTCAAAGCGCAAATGACTTCAGCTGTCGGCAGCCTCCTCCAAATACTATACCACAACTTTTTCGACGGGTATATGATCATGCTCGGTTCTAAGTAACTATGGTTTGATGAGAAACTGCGATCAAAGATTTCTTTTTGTATTTCTCTATGTAGTGTTTTAAATTCTTAAATTCAGGTTCATTAGCTTAAAAAAATTAAAAAACTTAAAAGTATTTTTAATTTTTTTAAGCTAATGCCTTTTAAAAGCCTTGGTCCTCTTGGAGCCTTTTGGTAAGAGTAGGGCAATGTCGACGCCGGGTTTTTCCCCACCCTTCCATCTCTCATGACACAAATGATCTCAGCCAGGGGCGCAGCTGGGAATTAAGGCCGGGGGGTTAAGGTGCAACTAATACCGGGTGTGTTGTGGTATGGAATACCCACAAGGATAAGCGATAGGTGCGAGATTAATAAATTGCGGAATTTTAAGATAAATGGTTCAAAATAGTCAGTTTTACGGCTTTATGAGGGATAATTTATTAAACCTTACATTATTCTGTTAGTAATATCAATCCAATTAAGTGAAATGGATTAAACTTAAAAAATTATCTGAGCTTTGGGGGGGTGGTTTATCCCCCAAACCCCTCCCCCTCGCTGCGCCACTGATCTCAGCTGTCGGTAACCTCCTCTAAATATCATGCCATACGAATATCCCTCTATTATTCTTTGTATTATTTCCAAAAACCGTGATAAACTCTGCGTTATCGCGGGGAAGCTGATCGTAAGAGGAAAGGTGAGAGCCCCGCAATAAGAAGTGATAAGGATAATAGTTGGGGAAGTGCAAACTAACCCACTTCCCCCTCCCACCCACGCCTTAGTTCTCACGTGGTCCCGGAAGCCAGCCCTTCCACTAAAAATCCTCCCCCTCCCTTCTTTAACCCCACCCCCTCAAGTCCGCGCTTCCTGTTTGAATTCCTTGTCACCTGCCGACCCCTCCTGCCCCTCCGTCCCTCAACCACCCCTTAGATTCGCCCAAAATATTTCCCAACACGCCGGCATGTACGGTAAGTGCGTGAGAATTTCAACTCTAGCACAGTCTGACTGATAGCCCTAACCTCTGCTGAAAAGCATACGAGGAGTTTCAGATGTTAGTTTTCGCGGCGTTCAGGTACATAGTATTTCCGGATTCATCTATGACAACGCGAAAATCCGATGTACCCTTCTGAGAATATGGTGTGGGGTCACAAAATAATGGGTACAAATTTTTAAATTTCTCGCGAGTTCGGAGAGTTTGATTATCAATTTTTTTTTATTATGTTGGTATATAAATATACACTGAAGCATGATAAAATACTCAGCTTATTAATTTTTTTTGTCCGTGACAGCCGCTAAGGTCAGACATGTTTCTATTAGCCCGGCATTTTTTGGAGCAAATTTCATTGTTTGTTCGTGAATTTTTGGCAAAAAAAATATAACGATACCTCAGCCAGATTATTATTACAACCAGCGAGATACATTCGCCAGATATGTCTCCGAGTGACTTGTTCATATTTTCAAAAATAAACAGAGCCTTAAAGGGTCGTCGTTTTACAAGAATATATGGCATAAAAATAAATCGCTGATCGAGATCGAGACTGTAATAGGCTATTCCAAAGATCGAGCTTGAGAAGTGTTTCGAGGATCGGAAGAAGCGCTGGCACAAGTGCATGATATCTTAAGGGGACTATTTTGAAGGTGACAACATTATAGTCTGTACACCGTAAGTTGGCGCACGGTCCCGCGAAGTACCTGAGCCGCGAGCAAAGGAGGGGAGGAAAGGACCGACAAAAAAACTGTATGGGAGCGACAGAGGTAGCTGGCGGGTCCGTTCGCCCGCCCCTTTCCTCCACCCGACGAAGGCAACTATACCTTATTCCCGAACTGAAGGCGGCTGGGTGGAAAATAGAAAGTAGCCAATGGGAAGCGCTGCCCCTTCCACCTCTCCGTTCCCCTCCATCCCCTTCCCTTTTCCACTCCGCTCCCCTCCATCTGGTCGACCAGTGTTGCCAGCCTTGGGAGTAACGGTACTTTCGGGGGCAGCAGAACGAGCGCTCGGCGATCTCCAAAGATTCGGCTTGGCAACACTGCCAGCTGGAGAGCGATGTGCACTCAACGGAGTTCGGAGAGAGACTGCGGGCTCTTGCACACTTTCTCCTGTCGCTCTTCTGTGATTGGCTAGAAGAGTGGGTGGGTTGCGAGCACGCTCAAGGTCAGCCGCCTTCAGTTCGGGAATAAGGTATAGCACCTCTAATAGAATTATTTACTTTTTGTACTTTCTCAAAATATCTCAATCTAAATAGCATTGTAAAGTACTAAAAAGCTTAGAAGAATGACATGAAACACGAAGTGCTCCGATCATAAATAACTAAATGGTCGAAAGTTATTTTTTAGCCGTTATACTGTATATTTTGTTTTGAAAGAAAGTGTCATGTGCTCTTATAGACTAGTCGATAGCTCACGGTATAGGCTAGCGTAACTGCAATCTTTGAAACCCCCAAATTCAATACAATTATTAGGATTTTAGAGAAAGTTGGTAAATTAGATACCAACAAATTGATTTTTTATTATAGTATTCGGACATCACCTGCCAAAGGCGCAGCGAGGGGGGGGTTTTGGGGGATAAACCCCCCCCCCAGAGCTCAGAGAAATTTACCACTAATTAATCCGTTTTACTTGATTGGTTTGATATTACTAATAGAATCGTGTAAGGTTTAGCAAATTATCCCTCAGAAAGCCGTATAAATCACCATTTTGAACCATTTATCTTAAAATTCCTCAATTTATTAATATCGCACCTATCGCTTATCCTGGTGGGTATACCATACCCCCACGCACACTCCGATATTAGTTGCACCTTAACCCCCCAGCCTTAATTTTTAGCTGCACCCCTGTCACCTGTATCCTAATACTCGCTACCATTAACCCTGCTTTTTAGGATTACCAGGTGGCCATTTTTCCTAAAGAGGGCACAGTAGGGCTAAGATTTAGGACATGTTTAAAAGATGTAGGACACTTAGCCGATCGACAAACTTTTAATACTTCTATAATGAGAAACTCACTATTAAAAAGTAAACAGCTACAATTGGAGAGAAAATGGCTGAAAGAAATATAATTACACAAAATAGTTATGTAATTTCCTACCAGCAGCATTTTTAGCTGCGGGATATTTTTCAGCAATTCATTTATTCAACAATCCCCTGTTATATAGTATCTTTTTTCAGTATACCTACCACGCCGTCAAAATACTCAGGGGTCGAGCTGAATCTCACCTACTCTCACGCGGGAAAAAGTTAAAATCTCGGCAAATCTCACGTAATTCATTTACGCAAGAAACAGTTGAGCTTAAGGTGAACTGGGTTAAAGTGAATAAAATCTGTATCAGCAAAATTTAAGTATGCCGTGACTAGCCACGGTGATATCTTTACGGCGTCACCGGCAATGCACAAATTGTGCGAAAATCCACAGAGAAAAAAATCATTCGCCTTGACCGGGATACGAATCCGGATCCCTCGATTTCCGGTCGAGTGCTGTAGCCAGTTGAGCCTCCGAGGCAACATTATTCCCTGTGGAAGGACTTGTGGAAGAATTTGAGGAATGAGGACTATACCGGGCAATGTGGTATGAACTGCTACCGGTAATCGGGGGATCCCAGTCAAGCCGAATGATTTTTTCCTCCGCGGATTTTCGCACTGTATCAGCAGTTTCTGTGACACCGATCGCCGCTCACCATTCACTTGTGTGAACAGTCGATCATTAGTCACGACCTCTCATATCAACTCAGGTAATTCATTCGGGGCCGTCCGTTGCCCTTCTCTCCTTACGCCTTTCTTTCTACGATTGGTTTCATCAGGCCATCATGTCTCATAATGTGGCCTACTAAGTTGTTCCGTCTTCTGCTTAATGTTTACAGAACGCTCATATTTTTTTCCCGCTCGTCTTAGCACTTCCTCATTACTTACACGGTCGCTCCTTCTGAAGCCTGCTATTATTCCGACAATTCGGCCAATATTTCAAAGCATATTCTCGGTCGTTCGCATGAAATGTTTTTGTAAAATATTTTTCTTCCGCTGTTCATTTCTATTGTATCATTTTCCTCAGTCGTCTTCCTCATTTCGTTTTACCTTGATCCATCCTCTGTCTTCTCATTAACATCTGTGACTATGGTGCGTAAACGCTGCCTGAACGTTATCTAATTCCAATCGTTCCTTATTATTCACGGTGCTGCGGCCCATTTCGAGTAGCCGAACGTCAGCAATCATCACCGTTGGCCAACAATCCTAAGATTGGTTTGACGCAGCTCTCCTTTCCTCTCTCCTATCCACTAACCTTTTCATAGCGACGTATTTCTTCTCTTTTACATACTTTATAACCTGTCCTATGTAAGTCATTCGGGACTCTTCCTAGCCCTTCTTCCCTTTCCACTTGTCCTTCTAAGAATGTTTCCATCATGCCTCATAGCATGGCCTACGTCTTCTCCTTAAGGTTTATATAAAACTTCTCTTTTATCGCTCCCTTCCTAGCACTTCCCCATTAAATACTCGGTCGATCCATTTTATATTCAGAGGAAAGGCTAGGGTGGCCCTTTAAAAAAGTTAAAGTTGCTAGATGCATGTAGTTTGATTTATAAACAAACCACCGTAAAAATCAGCCTGGTAACAAAAATACTTCACCCACCTGAATCGCATTTGAAAATTTTTCATTTGTTTCCAATTAACGTAAATTTCCTGTTTTTCATTGAATTTCCGAACAACTACATCCATTACGATAACGTTAAACTCTTATTTCGATTCGATTGTTTTTATAAACAAAGCACAGTAAAAATCAGCCTCATAGCACAAAATTTCACCCAACTGAATCATGTTAGAAAAGTTCGTCTGTCTCTTAAGAAATTTCCTGTTTTATAATTGAATTTTCGATCGAACGCATTATTTACGACAACGTTAAACTCGTACCTCGGTTCGGATATTTTTATTTAAAAGACCAAGGTAAAAAATCAGCCTGATAACACAATATTTCATCCAGCTGAAACAAGTTTGAAAATTTCAGCTGTTTTTCCAAGTATATCTTCTGCTTTATAACTGAATAGGGCGGTTTCCTATTTTTTTATTGTCCAAACCCCTGGAGTACGTATTTCACGTTTTTAGATTTTTTAATCACGATATCTATTTTTAGCGATAAAATGAAAAGTGAAAATTTTCAAGCGCGTGAAAACGCGACGGCTAAGTATGAATGCTGGGGAAATCCCGCGTGACGTCATTCTGGTTCCCGCTGCCGCCGTGTGACGCCACCTTGGTGAGAGGCTATGACAGCCACTACGATGCAGGCTGCTAGCAGGTAGCCGAGTACGCTGCTAGCAAGTAGCGCTCGACTTAAATAAGGATTATTATTACCCTGTCAAACGAGGGAAACTTTCCGACCATAGCCAATTTTAAAAAGTGATTATTAAGAGACGTTTCCCTGAGCTGTGTGCCTCATCCATGCATTGGTAATCTCACAATCAGACGATGTAAAACTCCTGACAACTCGTATAGCATCTAGGTCCCATTGAAGTCACGTGGAGTGGTATCGCATGGGCGCCAATCTCGCCTTTTTCAAATGAGGTTAAAATTTACCATTAATATTCGTCTAAACTGGGATTTATAAAACCAAATAATTTGATGTTATGAATACACTAATGGTGGGTGACGAATCGCAATCAATGCCTTTCGTTTTCTTTGATGAAGGAAACTACCCCATATCGAACAAGTCCATTAATTGCAACAACGTTGAACTCTTACCAAGGTTACAGTTTTTTTTTCGTCTTTTCCTTTTTTTTTGCTTCAGGTATTAACATGTGAAGCAGGTTTTGTCTCTTGAGATTCTTCTTTCCTCCCCCCTGTGTTCGACTCTTCGTCCTCCTCGCTATCTCTCCCTCCCACTGCTTCCTCCGAAAGGTGGAAGTGGTTATTTGCTCTGGAAAGGCCCCGCGTTGACTTTGAGATACTCTACCCATATACTCCGGCGGCTGAGAAAACGGAAGGGAGAACGGATATTGTCACATTTTCTTGTTGACGCTGATATTAGCTGTCCACTCTCTTTCTCTAGAAGAGGTAGCTATTGCAAGGAATTCACGTGGAGGAAAATCGAACTAAAATTTAGAAGGCGAATATTATACGTTTATGAGTTTATACGCTAAAGGTTACAAACATAGCGGAGAACTGCAGGTTTTTTACGTTACTCAGAAGGGAAAATGAAAAATATTAGTCGATAGAATAGATAATTGATATCTATGAGACAACTTAATCGGCCACATCTTGAAGCATGATGCTCTAACAAAGACAATAGTTGGCGGGAAGAACGGCGATGAAGGTCTAGAATGAGATACAAGCATTGAGTAATGACGAATGTAAAAGAGAAGAAATGCTGTTATGAATGGCAAGAGAATATGCATTCGTAAGAATGAAAATATTTGATAAAATATGCAAAAGGCAAATCTAGTAATAGCTAACCAACGGCACGACAGCAATAAATTTCCAAATATTGTTGAAAATACAAACATTTACTTGTGTTTATTACTTACTATACACCAACAAATGCTGTTTTAACGAATTATATTGAGATATACACGATATACTTGCACGTATTTCGTGTCTTATCTATATGTAATGCAGTTTATTATTGTATAAGTCTAACTTTTTCATTATAATACCTGATTTAAGAAAGAAAGAGAATACCTATTTGATACCACTACATTCATTCACAAGACGCATTAAGCGCAAAAAAACAAATAAATCTATGGAGTAGGAAAGAAAGGGATAGGAACACATAATGGAAAAAGGGCGTGGACGACGGTTCTGTTGTAGATGGAAAAAGCCAGAAATCAAAGGGTAAAATTGCGGCCTTACTGGGACTCGAACCCAGATGAGATGGGACCAGAATCCAAAACCTCCCAGTTGCCGGCCGGGTGATCTATCAGTTGTGCTACCAGGACCCTTAGATTTCCCATGATTTATGATGATATTTATAAATATATGCCATGAGCAGGGATAAATTTGAGGTTAATTCACTTGCGCTTCTAGAGGCAATTGATGCTTTCCAGGTATTTTAAAGCCCTCTTGTCCACTAGGGCTGGAAATATTCCCACTAGTGTCGAAGTTATTTCAAGATTTTTTTCAAAGTCTCCCCTCATTGAGTCATCATCACTGGTCAACAATCCTAGGATTGGTTTGACGCAGCTCTCCACTCAGTTCTCCTATCAGCTAATCTTTTCACTCCTACGTATTTCTTCTCTTTCACATCTCTCTTTACTTGTTCCATATATTTTGTTCGAGGTCTTCCTTTTCCATTCTTGGCTTCCACCTGTCCTTCGACGATTGTCTTCATCAGGCCATCATGTCTCAAGATGTGGCCTATAAGGTTGTTCCGTCTTCTTATTAAGGTTTTCATGAGGCTTCTCTTCTCTCCTACCCTTCTTAGGACTTCCTCGTTACTAACTCGGTCGATCCATTTGATTTTCATCATTCTTCTGTAGCACCACATTTCAAAGGCCTCTATCCTTGCTTTCTCCGCTGCGGTCATTGTCCATGCCTCACTTCCGTATAGGAGCATACTCCAGATGTAGGTTCTTATAAATTGTTTCTTTACTTCCATATTTAAGTTTCCCGCTGTAAGCAGGTCTCTCTTTTGGTGGAATGCTCTCTTCCCCTGGGCTATTCTGCTGATAATTTCTTTCTTGCTTCTCCCGTCTCTAGTTATCTTGCTTCCCAAATAACAGAATTCATCCACTTCTATCAGTTTTTGCCTCCCTATTTTAATGTTGGTCTTGACTTCTTCTCTTCTGCTGCATACTAAGATCTTGGTTTTCTTCGTGCTTATTTTCAGTTGATATCTACTCATTACCCTACCCATATTAACCAGAATATTTTTCAAATCCTTCTCTGTTTCTGCTATAACGGCTATGTCATCGGCAAATCTTAGCATGCTTATTTTTTCTCCATGGATATTCACTCCCAATGCCTTTTCTTTGATTTCCTTAATGGCTTTCTCAATGTAAACGTTGAAAATTACGGGTGACAATGTACAGCCTTGTCGCACTCCTTTCTTAATTCTTGCTTCTTCACAGCTGGGCCCTGATTTTATCACGGCTACTTGGTTTTTGTATAAACTGTGGATGATTCTTCTGTCATTATAAAGAACCCCAATTTCCTTAAGATTTTTTTCAAAGTCTCCCCTCATTGAGTATGAAGACAAAAACAATTGCCTCTCGATGTCATCGTCCGTTTCCAGGGAGCCATTAGGGCGTACTTGTCGGAAGGGTCGACACATCGATGGCGTCATGTGAAACACTCCAGCCACACAATGGACCACGAATACCCATCTCATCGGATGCCACATCCAACATCGCAACGGGGAAGCGAGTTAGCTAGTCAGTCTACCATACAGTGAGTTTCAGGAAGAATCTTCAATACTTCAAGAGGCGGTACGGGAGACAATTTAAAGATTTTTTTTATTCATAAACATTGAGTCGCAACTCTTTGGTTACTGAGCTATGGCAACGCAAACATTTTCAGATGTACTTCGCAGTTACCATTAAAACGCGTTTCCAGAGTATCCAGCCTATTTGATATTTTATTCAATATTCTGGATTTTTAATGACATCAATATTGAGAGAGTGGTTGAAATTCTGGCCTGCAGCCCTTCGGTTGGACCCCGTAGATGTTCTTAAATCATCCGTATGATAAAATTAATCTTTAAGCTTAATTAAACGTGAGCTCTGAACGAGTTTCAACAATACGATTGCATTATCTCACCCATTTTGAGTCTAATTGTTCCAGACAGTTATAAACGCTTCTTTCTGTGCAACCATAAATATTTAATGCCCTTAGACATCCAGAGTATCAAAAAGGCTGGATACCTAAGCAAAATTGCCGGCCTTGGTGGCGGTGGGGTCAAGTCCTCGCCTGCCACACCGTAGGTCGTGGGTTCGAATCCAGCCTGGGTAGGTGGTCCCTGTCCAGGGCATGGGTGTTTGTGTTGTTCTTTGTTAATCCTCCGTTGTAAAGGCCTCTGCGTGTTGTTTACGGGGCAGTTGAAAAAAGCGTTTCCATGGTAACTGCAAAGTGCATACAACAAAATGTTTGCTTTGTTATAGCTCGATAACTGCTTTGGGAGTTGCGACCCAAGGTTAATGGATAAAAAGCTAAAAAATATCTCCCCGATCACCTTCTGAAGTATTGCAGATTCCTCCTGAAACAACTTGTATGAACGCCTTATTCGCTTTTTCCTTGTCCCCACGCTCAGTCTTGTTTCCTTAGTCTACGGTGTGCCTAAGGATTCAATGGAAGCATTTGAACGAAGAATTCCATATCTATTTATTCTGAAGTTTCATGTTTCTCGTAGTGTTTATTTCTAATATCTCTCTAATTTCTACTAACGGATTAAAAGAAGTTCTCGAGAAATGTGTTTAAACAATTTTTTTTAAATATCCGATATGATGGTAAAATTCCCAATTTGTCCTCATTTCTAGGAAAACCCGTACTTCAAGGTATTGCCGACTAAGTCTCCAAGATATTGAGTGACCAAGCAACCATAGTTATGAATCCATGAATCATTTACCACTCAACTATAGCAATGAGTCCACCCTCTGAACTGGATTACTTCCCCAAACGGTAGTCTCATCTTCCACGCCTTCTGATCACTTTCTGAACGTTAAAGGACATCGCATGTAACAAGGTCCTCATATCCAGGTCGTGTGTCACGCTTCTATTGTGCATTCTGATTTTGCCATACTGGTACATAGAACACTGTGTCCATATTTTCAGAGTTTTCTAGAACGAAGTTTTTGATCATGTGCACTCATGTTATACTCGCCTTGGGGGCTTCAATCCAGAGATTTAACCTCTATTGCAAGCAATGGGAGCTTCCTAAAACGTATGATATTTTAAATTGTGTTTTCCAAAGTAATGGTAATATTAGTTGTTCATCGGTTATAAAGGCCTGGTTACACGGTACATTAACACGTGCAAGTTAATGTACGTTTGCGTGAATGATTTTGGTGGACCGGAACGGAACATGTACGCATGCATGAACCAAATTAGAACAGGTTCTATTTTCCGTTCATGCATTCGCACAAGTTGGGTGGTTACACGGTGCATTTTCGTGTTCATTCACGCGTTCATACATTTAGACATTGACCCGTACGTGTTAATGTATCGTGTACCCAGGCCTTGAAACACCCGTTCACTTGCGCATAAAATTTGAATTCCCGCCTGTTTTCCGCACCAACAAGATGGATTATATTAAGGCCGTTTCACACGGTACACGGAATTACGCAATCTGACGTACGTGCGTAGGCGAAATCAAAAATGCGTCGTGTAAAGCGGTGAATTGCTAGAACACATGCGAGAATGCGTAGACGCGAGATGGCAAAATAGCCCATGTTCTAATTTCGTTCATGCATTCGCGCAATTCCACGCCATTTTAGAAATTAATGCAGCTCTAACCTGCGCAATTCCGTGCACCGTGTAAAACGGCCTTTAGACAAGAGCGTGGAAAGACTTGGATATAAACCAGGGTGTAAGGATCTTGGGCAGGGAGAGAATTACCCTCACCCTACATCTGTCCCCAAATAAAATAAGACCCGCGAACAAATGAGTGGCGGGGGGCGCGTCGAAGGAAACTGGGCAGTGGTCCACAGACCAGACCACAGGAGGAGAGAGACGGAAGATATTGACGCCTAGCCACGAGCCATACGGCTCTCTTCAAAACATCACCAGTTGCTGTTGCAACGACGGTAAATTACGAGATTTTTTTAAAAGGTCCAGACGTATACAAAACGGGTGAGATTGGGCGATCACTTCAATGATGGCAGGAAAATGACCGTTTCACCCAATCGTTTTCCGCGTTTGCTCCAGATTTTTAAGGGCGTTGAATAATTAAGGTTGGATGTAAAAGTACGATGAAACAATCTCAAAATGGGTGAGATTGCGCAATGGTATTGTTGGTAATCGCTCAGAACTCTCGTTTAATTAAATTCAAAGATTGATCGTTTCAGACAATTATGATCGCAACGATCGATATTTTCGTCCAGCCTTAATAATTTAATGCCCCTAAAATTCCAGAGTATTTAAAACTTTGGGGTCCAAAGTCGAGGCTGGATCAACAGGCCTACTGCAAGGATCAGGTCTAACGTCAAGTGGAGCGCAACATCACAAGCATTAGCGTAAAAAGGAATATGCTTTGGGGGGGTGGGGGTGAGATAGCCTGGGGTGGCGACCAGTGGCGCAGCGAGGGGGGGATTTTGGGGGATAAACCCCCCCCCCCAGAGCTTCGAGAAATGTTTAAGTTTAATCTATTTTACTTAATTGGATTGATATTACTAATAGAATAGCGTGAGGATCAATAAAATATCCCACAGAAAGCCGTAAAACTCACCATTTTGAACCATTTGTCTTAAAATTCCGCAATTTATTAATATCGCACCAACCCGCTTATCCTAGTGGGTATTCCATACACCAACACACCCTGGTATTAGTTGCACCTAAACCCCCCCCCCCCAGCGTTAATTCCTGGCTGCACCCCTGGTAGCGACCCCTCTACCATGCAGCGGGGTCCGGGGAAAAGTTTTGAAAAATGACATGCTTGGAAATACATTTTACCTACATCATTTTGGCATTATACTTGTAGTAATGTAATAAATTTTTCCCGAAATTATTACCAAGTAAAGGCGTTAATAATCCAAATGACAAATACCTAACAGACAAAGTACAGGGTGTTTCAGGAGGAACCTTCAGGAGGTTGTAGGTAGGTTATAATGTTGAGCTCAACTATAGTTAAGCCACTTTATTTAATTAGTTCTAATAAGACCCCCTCCCCCCTAGTTACGCCGCTGATCACAAGGTTTTATAAGGGGAATATACAAGGGCAATTCTTCAAGAAATGTCAAACATAGATATTTTTTAATGATAAACTCTTTAATTGAACTCATAGCATAATATTGTAGTATTTGGAAGTTTCTTTAAACGACAAAATAAAACATTTAAAGGGCACCAATGAATATTGTCAATTATTCCCTTTATTCTGAAAATTAATTTCGACCAGAATATTTTCATGATAAAGAGAAGAACACAATGGTAATTTCCACACTTTTAATGTCACAACTCAGCAACCGACCATGGTTTCAACACGTAAGTAAATTATCATGGATATAAAGAACTTCCACAAAATCGAGCCGGATACGATTTTATACAGAATATTTTCATTGAAAAAAATGGACCGCAAAGGTTTGATAAATTGTCGAAAAGGCTGGATATCCAAGAAAAACCGTTTCCGTGGAAACTGCTAACTGTATAAAAAATTTTGGCGTTTCCTTATCTCAGTAACTAAGGATCCAGGTTCGAATCCCGGCTAAGTCAAATATTTTTTCATGGTGAACTTCATCCTTTGGTGTATTTAACTTTGCACCCGTGCGCGTGACTGCGTACAAAGTCACTTATTCCTGCAGTACCTTATAACTAAATAATATTCAAATGAGATTGTCAGTTTTATGAATTGGTGTTTGCTCTACTAAAGTTTAAGTATCTGCGTGTCGGAATGCTATGATTAAATCATAAGACCCATGTGACAGGAGTGTAATGCAAAATTCACGTGTGGTAGCTTCCTCCACAGGCCACTGGGGAGAGGGAGGCGCTGCTTAGGCATCGCTTCGTGGTTTGTTTCGAGTGCTCGGAGAAGGGAGCAAATGGAGCACTCAAGGGCCACTACATATCGCACTCCACTCTGTCACTCAGGGCGACGAGAGGCCAACAATGAGCACTCGACTAATAAGCCACTACACATGTGCAGAGCGCCAATGGATTCCATTCCCACGGACTAAGCAGACGAAAAAGTCGATAAACAAAAGAAGTCGATCGTGCGACCGCATTACACCCATTGAGTGGTAATTGTATCGAGAGGGTTGTAAACAAAGCGACCAGTGGGAAAGTAGGACCAACGTGGATGGTTGGAGCACGTGAACGGTCATCCAGAAACGCCAGTTCCGTTTTGCCCATTTCTACCCACCCTATCCATGTGGCTACACCTACCGAGCAGGGCAATTGTCGCTCTTATAGAAAAACTGCGCATTATTTTGTTTTAAAATTGTCATAAACATGCGGCTTAAGGTTTTGTAAACTTAATGAAAAGTAAAGAAAAATTTGTAATTCAACATAAATATTTAATTTACGACCTAGATTTCGATGTGACACGTCATCTCCTGATACAGATGCACAGAAGACAGAGAATAAATACGAGTCACACGAAAAATTATTTTAAAAAATTATGACTATTTATTCATCTGCCTTCTATGCATTTGTACCGGAGGATGATGACATCGTCACTTCATCGGAATTAGTCTGGTTTGGGGTAGGGAGAACTGAAGGGCTGCATTACACCAATCTTAGGATTTCAATACTATGTATGCATGTATAAAAGTCATGAGACGTAATGGACGAGGTTTTAAGTTGATACTTTGCAACTTTTTATCAATTCCCTTTTTGCACGCTTTTTCTTAACTTGCTTCCTTCGTTTGTCTATTACATCGTTGGAATCTAATAACTGATTCCTAACCCACTTCCTTTCAGATGTCCTTGAGATTTTACTCACTTGTTTGTTTATGATGAAAATACAACATTCAATGATCAGCCATTAGAAAAATTCTTGATTTAAGTGTTTGAGGCTAATGGTGATTAAAGAGATTCGTATGGGTGCAGGCCGCGTGATGAATCGGAAATTGCCCCGACGTTTCGTGTCCGACTGCTGGTCACTTCTTCAAGGGAATGATGCTGGTATTTGGTTCTGCTGCCTTTTTATTTCAGGTGGGCGGAGGGGTTGAGGATTGAGGACTGGAGGCGGGAGATGAAGGAATGTTGTAGAAGACTGAGTTCCATATATTGCTATTCTCAATCCGGTATCTCTGTTACGATTATTTTTGTTTTTCTTTATCTCTATGGCTTCGCGGATGAGTCGGGATTTAAAATGAATCACCTTCGCGATGATTCTAGATTTTTCGAAATTGATCGATCGAAAGAAGTGGCCAGCAGTCGGTCACGAAACGTCGCGTCGGGGCAATATCCGTTACATCACGCGGCATAAACCCGTATATCTCTTTTTAATCATTTAAAATTTGTTCAACTGTACTCTTTTGACTGAATTTCCATTTGAAAAAATAGTTTTGAATATTCTCAATTGATGGCGTTTGTCATATATTTTTTGACAGAAATCTCTTCAATAGATCTTATATAAATCTTTATTCTCCGAGCGGTGAAAAGTTTATTTATTATTAAGTCCACATTTCACCGTTTTAGGAAACACTGTGTTTTTAAATATTATTTTAATTTTATTGTCTTTTTATCTCCTATATTCTATGACCACGTTCGTAGATTGCTGAGTGAACACGATAAGCGCCCTTTTGTGGAGGAGGCGGAGCGGCTTCGAGTGATCCACAAGCGAGAGCATCCGGACTACAAGTACCAGCCGCGGCGGAGGAAGGGCCCACAGGGTCTCGGAGGGCCCGCCAAGGACGAAGGCGTGCCCAAGACAAGGGCCCCGCCTGCTGCCCACCGGGGCAGCGGAAACCTCGGGTAAGTGACGGACCCACTTCATGCATTTCCCCACTCTCTGGGGTGTAACAAATAAATACTCCCATCGCGTCACATTTGAGATTTAATTTTAAAACAAAGCAAGATAAATAAAAAATACAAGTTTGGTATTTTTTTAAAATTATAAAGTGACGTTGCTGAAATCAAACGATATGGTCGAGATTGAAGCTGAAAAATCGAGGTTGGATCAAAATTCGATGACCATGACTCGATCTCGATTTCTTCAATCTTTGACTAATAAGCAGATTTTCGATTTTAATCGAATTTTTTCGTATTTAAATCAACGAAGTATCTTATCGGGTGTTTTCTCAGGGGTGGAGTCCGCCCATCAAAGCAATCACTTCAACAACAACAACAGCAAAGAGAGGACGCGGGATGCGGCAAGGGCGCGCGGGTGCAGGGTGCGGCGGCCGCTCCTTCGCCGCCGGGCGCGGGAGCGGGACCTCCCACTCCGCCCAGCACCCCGACGGGCGGCGGGAGCGGAGGTCAGGCGCCAGCGCCAGACGACGAGGAGGGAACAGTGGAGATGGCGCCGCTCAAGGCCGAGAGAATGGCACCCCTGCAACCGCCATTCGGGTGCGGCACCACGGCACCACTAAACGGTAAGACCAACGTTGCTGGGAATGGGGGAATAACCATTTTTTTAATGTTTAATGCTAAATTTTGTCCAAGGGCAAATTGAAGTTCAGCAATGCAATACATTTGATTGAATGTTCACTGCTTGGTTAATAAAATTTGTAGAAAGAACAGGAAGACCTCCTTATAGAACTTTTAGGAAGTTTAAAATTTCTAAATGCATTTTGATTCCGCTGTATCTCGAAAAAATTGGCTATTTGTATGCACCAGGAGTTAGTTCATTTTTACTTTCAAATTTGTCCAAATTAGTGCGGTAATTCATTATATTTGATTGAATATTTTGCGCTTGGCTATTACAATTCACAGAAAGAGCCGTTAAACCTCATTATTGAACTTTAGGAAGTTTGAAATTTCTAAATTCATTATCTGAAGAGATGTAATGTACAGAGAACAATACATTTTAACAGCAGCCTATAAGCCATAGTAATAATAGCAGGATTGACTTAATGGAAAAGTTTTATCGTAGTAGTTGAAGAAATAAACCCTTTTTATTAACACGATGATATTTTCTTTGACTATGGTTTCTTCATAGGTTTTCAACTCACATGAGACTCAACTCACCTTCACAAGTTTCCGCTGTAACGAATCAATGGTCGAACAAAATAAATCACCAATTTGGAAAAAGCGTAGTTTTTATTCCTTCATCACTTACTATGGCTGAGTATTGAATAGGAGCATCAAATTATCACGATTAAATATCGATTTCGTTTTAAATTGCATGGATCGATCTCATATCGACATCGAATCATTTCAGGCGATCAGCATCGAATCGACTTCAGCGGTATCGACGTGGACACAATGCGAGAGGACATCGACAGTGCAGATCTCGACCAATACCTACCGCCGCACCCAACCCACCAGCCGCACCCAACGCATCCCACGAACCTGCCGCAGCCGTCGCTTCCGCCGCCTCCCAACGGCCTCCTCGCACCGACGCCGTCAACTGTCAACCACGCCCCGCCGCCACCGCCAGCGCTGCCGCCGGCCATCGCGCAAAGCACCGACGCGGTCGTCCCACCATGGACCTCAAGCATCGAACCCGCGGCCCCCCACCACGACGAGCCGTATGCCGATGCGTGCGGGGGAGCCTTCCCCGCCTACCAGAGGCCTTTCCCGAGGCTGGGTCTTCTTGGGGCCTCGCGAGGCCCCGAAGCCGAGGAAAGGGCCTGTTCACCAAGCTACCACGAGCTGCAGGTAAGGCTAGAGGTCATCTCAGAGGAGGAAAGCACGTGGTCTGTTCCGGCCAAAGCGGTTACTGGAGAGGCCGTTAGTTATATTTCCTGCAGTTATAATTACAACGGTATAAGCGGCAACGGTGAACACCGTTGTAACGGCAACAGTTACTGGAGAGGACG
This sequence comes from Ischnura elegans, assembly GCF_921293095.1. NCBI lineage: Eukaryota > Metazoa > Arthropoda > Insecta > Odonata > Coenagrionidae > Ischnura > Ischnura elegans. The sequence goes on along the minus strand of NC_060254.1, from coordinate 58,464,592 downwards.
TTAGTTATAGTTTATACAGTGGTAACTATTGTAACGGAGGGAGCGCGTCGGTAGACGAAGCCTGGAGTCCACCATATTGTTTTGCCTCGGTTGAAACAGAAATACATATTCTTTGACGAAAAACGTGGTTTCGAAAACTCCCTATTTTCTCTGAAAGCATAGCAGTTCCTTTAACACAGTTACAACTGGAAAAAAGAAGTATGGAAGCGCAACCTAAAAATATAGATATTTTTTATTGCTTCAAATCTTCGGATTACAGCCAGTTTGAAGATTTATTAAACACTCACGAATGTGGCAGATAATAATATTATTGTACTAAAATAACGTGAGGAACGCATTGTAAGTTAAGCGATTGGCATGAATCGCTTGGCAACTATTATACTTTCATTAGCCTACAGACAAACTCCATTCCCCTGAAGTCGTTGCTTCGAACCCATATAAACGAGCGTCAGAGGTTAATCTCGAACTCAATTTTTGTCCCTCCCTCCCTCCCTCCCTCCCTTCCCCATCCCTCCGAATCTGGAAGGCTTCGGATTTCGTCATTATATTATTTCTCACAGTTTTTCGTATGAATTTGCATTTAAAGAACACCTTTGAGCTAGTTAAACGGCCTTCAATTTTCTATAGATTGCATAGAGGATAGATAACGTGGTTAGTGCACATTAGGCAGTGGCGGATACAGAGAAAATTCAAAGGGGGGGGGGGCGCAATAGACATCTTGAGTTACCTTTACTTTTATCGCAATAAAAAATAATCAAGTCACATGCAGAGCTTCAGAAATTTTAACTAAAGTGATTTAACACACATTCAAGACAATGCCATCTTATGATATAAAAAAGTTAAAATTATGGTTCTGCTATGTTTGGCAATACGGGTGGCCCCGCAAAGGGGGGGCGCGCGCCCCCTGCGCCCCCCATCTGTATCCGCCACTGACATTAGGTGGAAAGTAATAATTTCATCAGAATATGAGCTGGAGAAACTGAAAAGTCAAGTTATGACGGGGTTGCACATTCTCCTAAAATATTGCTTCTGTGTCGCCGCATGATATTGTTTATCATTGAATAATTGCATTTACTTTCGTTTGGTACTAGGGGCTATATATTGTGACATTTAAATCTTTGGCTTTCGAAAAGAGAAGTTTCTTGATGGCCACCCCTGACTTGCAATTACCATTAGAATTGTAACACATTTATTTTTCACAAGGAAAAGGTTTCACAAAGCAAAGCCGGAAGTTATTATTAACCTTTCAATGAACTCACAGTATAGTATAACTGATAACTCAAGGTTTAACTTTTTGAAACTTTCCCCATTATGGAAAATAAAATGATAAAACTTTGTATGGTTCACAAGTATATTTTTAAAAAAAGGCACGCCCGGGGTTTCATAACATATTTACATCTACATCTGAAGATGTAACTATGCTATGAAACCTTGGTAATACCTTTTTATAAAGATACTCGTGAACCCAGAGGCGTAACTATGGGGGATGAGGGGATAGATCCCACCAAAGCCTCATAGAAATAAAAAAATAGTAAAACTATTGTCTATTTTTATCACATAATAACTGCATCTGCTTAAAGGTAAATTTTAAGTGCAAAAATAATGTAAAATGTATTTCCAGGAATGTCATTTTTCAAATATTTTGCCGGACCCCCCTAGGCAACGGGGGTCCGCGGGGTCCGGGAGGGTTCGCCCCCAAGGCCCCTGATCCCCGCTATGCATATTCCTATTTACACCACTGAGTGAACCTAACAAAGTTTTATTGCTTTATATTCCATCACTATATAGTATTGCGCAGGCGAAAAATTTAACTACGGTCTTGAACAATTGCAGGTCCCTCCGTTGATGAAGATGGAGGCTGAGGTCCCTTTGATGAGGGCCGCGGCTCAGCTCCCGCCCTCTCAAGGCCTCTACTATTATTATGGGGGCCCCAACGGGCCTTGCGGGCCCAGCACGCAGCAAAACGCCTCCGCACCCCACTACCTGCCACCGTACCAGTGCTTGCAGCAGAGGACCATGGGGCAGGACTGGAGCGCAGGGTATTCCGGCTGACGGATTCTCTCGATTCGATCACGAGGTTATCGAATGACCATGAAAGGACATCAGGAAAGAAGTCTGAAGAGCCCACGTGAAAAACTGGACATCTATTCGCACAGTGGAGTGTTTAGATTCTCATGTGAATGATAAATGGTGACTAACCTCAACCTAAGTTATCTGAAACATCAGGGCGAATATTCTGATTTTTTCGTCGCGAAGGGTCAGCTATAAAGAACATTAATTAGCCGTAATTAGATGATTCAGCAGCTGCAAAAATAGTGCCTAATTTCTCTTCTAAAACAAGTTTGCCACCTGTGATGATAACCAGAATAATCGCCCAGGGTGACGGAGCAATTGTGAATTCGTCTTTCCTTAGCACGGATATTTAATTTGTCGGTTGCAATGTTGAATGATGAAGCAGGGAGGAATATATGGTGTACTCTGCGATGGAAGCTCGACATGTTGGTTAAATAAGGAGTTTAGGTCCTCAAGTAAATTACTGTTGGCTCGATAAAACTTTATTTGTTAACAAATGCACTTGAGGGACTATGAATTTGTGATTTCTTCCATACGATGGATGGAAATTTTATTGACGTGGTGCACTGATTGAAAGAACTCTGCGATTCACGCCCTGCATCTATTTGTTCAGTGGGGAGCTGGAAGAACACTTGCAATTGGAAGTGCTGACTTGATTTGTTGATGGTGACTGATCTGACCTGTTCAGTGGATGTTTTAGCTCTTGTGAAAATGACTTCTGATTAATATCAATGTCCCGTCAGTCACCAGAGTGTCCGAGAACTAATGAAAGTGACTCTTGAATAAAAACTCTATAAAGTATCACTTCTCTGGCAGAGTAGAGCGAGGAAGCACTAGTGATCCCTTCTACTCGTTGGACTTAGTTAAACTAATAGAATATTCCATGGTGAATCAGAATAGAATTCAGAAACTGTATTTTGACTGAAGTCTCAGTAATCTCTGTTATCTGAGTCATCGGAGTGACGAAGAACTAGTGATCTCTAAAAACTCTAACTGATAAGGAATATTACAATAGAGGTCACCCACCGCACATTAAAATGGGTTTACATGAGTCTCCATGCACCGCCGATGGCAGAGCTACCCGAATGTTCCGGGAAAATGAACAGTAATCAGAGCTGTCAATCGAACTTCATATTCTTGTTGATATGATCTATAATATTCATAAATGTCTTTATGTTACTCCTCATGATTGCAAAGGCTATTGCAAAAAATGAGAATGAATGGATCGCCCTGCGATCATCGCCACCCTGCGGAGATTTTTGAAAACTGATTAAAAATCGAGAGAAGTGGCACCGAGGGAAATTGGGTTTATAATCGAATAACAAAGTCCTCCTTCTTGCTGTACCCTTGCTTACGAAAATAGGTGTAAACTAAACCTAATTTAACCTTTGGGTCTCACAATCAGACGATCTGAAAGAAATGGCACAATGTGATTTCGTTTATGACATCCTTTCCCCGACATGGTGGGATAATTGTATGAATACAGTCTTACTCATAGCTAAGCCCCAAACCACTATCTAGATACCTCATAACTCAATTCCTTCCCTAGTGAAAATGCGTTTGAGAAGGTTACCTTTATAGTCTGTCCGAACACGGAAGACGGGTAATAGATTATGGCGCCGCTCGGGAGCCCTAAACTAGCCGCGTACCCGCCGTCAGTCATACAATAGCCGGGCTATGGTCGACCGCGATCGCTGTAATGAGTCACGAATTACACTCAACATCGAAAAATTGTCACATAAAAGAAAGCTTAATTTGAAATTTTTCCTTGCTGTTTTGATTTCTGCGTGTGATTTCATGAAACAAGAATCTAAACACGACGGAGTTATGTGTAAATCAGTTATGTAGCACTTAGTGGTTGCAAAAAAATGTATTTTGCTTTTTTTTCAAGTGTCACATTAAGTGTTACATAACTAATTGACATAATTCTTTCGTGTGTATACTCTTTATTGATTAAATCGCAAGTAGAAATCAAAACTGTAACAAAAAATTACAAGTTACGCTTAATTTACGTGATTATTTTTCAGAGTGGAGTGCGATTCGTGACCCATTTCAGCGCATGCGGTGCCTTAATCTCTTATCCGCTTTTCGAGTTCGGGCAAACTATATTCTGATATCCAAGAAGAAGAGAAAAAGTCCTGTACTTACAATATGTTACTCAGCTATACCAGAACAAATATACGGATCTGAAGGAAGTGGCTGAGAGCTTTTAAAATGATGTGAAAGGATAATGCGAATCAGGATAAGAATTTAGATAACAGGCGATCGCATTCGGTAGGATAACAAAAAGGATTTGCGACCATTTTTGCGGCTTTATAACATGGTAGGTTTCATAAACTGATTAACCGTGTGTGTAAATTTATCGTTTTAATGATCCAAAAGTGTTAACGAGACAGTAAAAGCATTCGCAAACAGACTTGTTAAAACAATATGACCAATGTTTGGAATAATACCATTGGAATATTCCGTGTTCATAGTGTTATGTGAAGACAGTGGCGAATAAAACCCTAAGGAAATGTTTGCTGAAATGATAATCCTATTCGTGAGAGATTTGAATGAAAAATCTTCTATTCGGTGCCACGTACTTTCGTAAAACTGTTTGATTAGTTTGCTGTATTTAAAACTACTCTATGCTATTCAGTTCATAAGTTTAGCATGATATTACTGCATCCGAGACGGAACTCCTGAAGCCATTAAGACTAGATTGATCAGCTATGTGGTGGTTATGAAAATGCGTATTCAAAGTGCAAACTTTACGAGGATAAATTAAAGGTTCTTATAAAAGGAAAAATCGTCGCATTACGTATTTTCCTCAACTAGAAGAGAATTTGCGGAAATACTTTCACTACATAGCAAATAGTAGCAACTAATTGGCTATTACTAGCGGCTTTGCTACTTGAGTTTTTTTGTCTGATAAGACGATCTGCTGATAGAATAAGTACCATATGTAATACCCCCTAGCGAGACAAACTGTCTGATTTTTACGCCAGATAACTTTTCATTGTTGAATATCTATTTATTTTTTAACCTCCCAGAGAGATATAGATGGTATTGACATCTGCTTGAGAGGTACAGCCAGTGAAAGTTCTTAGCAATTAGATTTTTTTCGTATTAAAATACGTTAAGTTTAGGAATCCCTTTATTTAAAGAAGAAGTCACTGTTAGACCACAAGAATATCAATTTGGAGATGTAAGGAACATTTTCCTTCTTGAATATGTGGAAAAAGAAATCCAATAAACCTACAGAATCTCATTAATCTTGTAGAATCTCACGCAGTGGCCATTAAACATTATACAATGATTTCAAGCCAAAAACTTAGATCAATGATTTAAAATATTTTTTATTAATTATTTTATTTTAAAAAGTTCTAATTTATTATTTGACACTGTCACGTGAATATGTCATTATTAAGCATTTATAAATGTATTCCTGATGGCAAGTCCATCATAAATGTCGTTGAAAACAATGTCTTTTTTTTATTTTTGTTTTAATGTAGCAAAATCTGTACCTTGACTCTGTTATTTATGAAACTTTTTGTAATAAAGAAGCAAAGCATGATTAAATTATTACCTCTGTGCATTATTTTAAGTAATCCATTGACTCATTTTTTATTTTAAATTATATTTCAGAACCTAGAGTTCGGTATTTAACATAATGAAAGGTACTCGTCTTTTCCACTCTAATTTACTCCAACCGACCCAGGTTTCGGCACATACATCTACATCTACATAATACCCCGCAAGCCGCCTAAAAGGCGTGTGGCAGGGGGTGTTAGGACACCAGCCGTTTACAGCTATTAAAAAAAAAAGAAGTGCTCTAACGAGGTTGGGACAAGCGTTTATTAAAGTCCTTTATTGTTCGGGGGAAAAACGAATTCCCATATCTATCCGTTCGGCAAAAAATCTCTCTTAATTTATCGCTTCTGTCGGACCTGGAAATATAGTGTGGCTCTAAGATTATGTTCTCTGTGTCGCTCTTAAAGATATCCATTCTTAATTGTTCAAGCAATCTAAGCCTAGCGCGCAGCCTCCGAGTCTCCAACGGCTCCCAGCCTAATTCGCTTAACATCTGGGTGACACTGTCTGTACGCCCGTAGCGGTTTTTGACGAAACGCGCAGCCTTCCTTTGAATCTTATTCAGTTCGCGGATTAAGTCTTTCTGCACTGGATCCCATACACTCGCTGCATATTCAAGGTGCGGTCGGACGAGAGCGAAATAGCACCTTTCTTTTACTTTCTCATCCGAAAATCTTCCCACAATACGCTTGACGAATCCTAATTTCTGCATAATGCCGTTCAAAGTTTCACCTCAATAGAGTACTACTTGTATAGATGATAATTGTATAGATTATGACGTATTGTGCGAGCGGAAAATAATCGGCGAAATTCGTTATTTCAAAAAGTGCGCGCAAAATCGGTCATAATACCATACTTATGGGCCGTTTTATACGCGGCACATAATTATACAATCTGACGTGTCAAAATTGCGTCGTGTGAAACGGTGAATTATCATAACGCATACGAGAATGCGAGGGCGTCAGACGGCAAAATATCCCCTCTTCTAATTTCTTTCGCGCATTCCCGCGATCTAATTTCATTCACATTGTTGCACGTCATTTTGAGAAGTAAATGCTGTTATAAGCTGCGCAGTCACGTGCTCGTGTAAAACGGCCTTAATCCACCGTACGGCGAACCCATCGTAAAGGCCGTTTAACATGGGGCACGTCATGGCGCAATCTGACGTATGAACAAAGGCGTAATCAAAATAGGGTGGTTTCCTTCATGAAAGGCATTGATTACGATTCGTTACCCACCATTAGTGCATTCATAATATAAAAATTATTTGGTTTTAGAAATACCGGTTTAGACGAATGTAAATGGTCAATTTTAACCACATTTGAAAGAGACCAGATTGGCGGGCCCATGCGATGCCAATCCACGTGACGTCACAGGGACCTAGATGCTATACGAATAGTCAGGAGTTTTACATCGTCTGAGATTACTAATGCATTCATGAGGCACAGAGCTCAGGGTAACATCTCTTAATAATCACCTATTAAAATTGCCTAAGATCGGAAAGTTTCCTTCGTTTGATAGGGTATTAATAATCCTTATTTAAGCCAAGCGCTACCTGCTAGCAGGGCACTCTGCTACCTGCTAGCAGCCTGCATCGTAGCGGCTCTTCTAGCACTAAGGTGGCCTCACACGACGGCAGCGGGAACCAGAATGACATCATACTGGCTTTTCCCAACATTCATACTTAGCCGTTTTCGCGCTCTTGAAATTTATCACATTTCATTTAATCGCGAAAAACAGATATCGTTATTTAAAAATCTAAAATCATGAAATACTCCAGGAGTAATAATCTTTCGATGTAGGCAATAAAAAATAATAGGAAACCATCCTATTGTTTCGTGTAAAGCGGTGAACACATGCAAGAATGCGTGGATTCGAAACGGCTAAATAGCCTAGTACTCTGATTCCAAGCTCGCATTATAGCAATTTCAACACGTTTTCACTGCTAAAGTGCGCAATGACGTGCCCCATGTAAAACGGCCTTAGCGCATGGGTCAACTGTATCGTAAAAATTTTCATACTTGACCAACAGCTACACGTGTTCAACGAAAATCCTGGATCCAGAGCGGCGGGCGCATCTCCTCTGTGCATAAAAATATTTCTTTCCTCCGCGGCATCAGCAGCAACGGCAGTGGACGCTGCGATGTGTTTCGCACATGCGAAATGCGATGGACGGATAGGCGCGCGAAAGATGGAGGCGGGTTCGTAGGGGGTGGGGATTTCCGGCCGTGGGCGGCAGCCAATGGCGGCGAAGGAGGAGCTAAGAGAGGAGGGGGGAAGGGAAGGAGGGATTTATCAGGGTGGTAGGGGTTGGCGCTTGCGCAGGAAGAGGGGAGGGGGAGTGAGAGAGATGGAATCTGTTGCAAGTGACCATATTCTAATCTGCTCATCTTCGGAGGAGGGGAAAGCGGTGTCGCGTTACCGTGGAGACGGCGGGGGGGAAGAGGGAGTATCATCCATTCCGTGCGAATATTCTAAAAAAGAGGACAGAGCTCGATTCATTCATTACACACATCTAGAGCCCTTTTTCCACCACGCTCATCTCAAGCCACAACATCTACATACTGTCTCATTTCTTGAGGTTGAACTCGGGCTGTCCACCGGGTGAAGGTCTCCATTGCTAACGAATCGTTTGCCGTAACGTCGGTTATCGAAACGTCGGTTACCGAAATGTCGGTTACCGAAATGTCGGTTACCGAAATGTCGGTTACCGAAATGTCAGTTACCGAGTTACAGAGAAGGTTTTCGAAACGTCGCGACGCGTCGACATCAATGGAGACCGTCACCCGGCGGACAGCGCGAGCTCAACTACAAGACATCATTCGCCGGGAAATGAAGATATCGTACTTCATATTTACTCATTTTAAACTATGTGATATTCCATTTTCAGGTTTCGTGGATGAATATCTATCACTTATGCCAATTCTTTTCTAAATAAAGCGACCTAGTTTTCGATGAATAATTATCATCATCTGGTGTAATTTATTAGCTATTTATCTAATAAAAAATAAAGATATTGAAAAAAATCCGATCTTTTGAACCTGATTATGATGGTGATGATTATGATGGCATAAGTATTCCCTCTCACTTTGCCTATCCATACTATTTCTACCAAACATTCTTACTTCTTGCAAAGTTTTAAACATATCCTCCCAGCTCCGAACTTACTGCATCCAAACCATCTGTCTCCTACGTATCTTCCAGCTTCTATATGAGATACGGAGGAGACTGAAGGTAATGATGGAGCGGGCACTGATAGGGAAGAGAATATTGGAAACCACGTTGGAGGGTAGAATAATGTTGAGTAAAACGAGGGAGAGGAAGGAGGAGAAAAGGAGTTTTAGCCAGAAAGAAAGAGAGTAGGCCTTATTTTAGAATTGGACAGGTAAGTGCATGAATGAAGGGGAGGATGCCAGAATGCTCCTTAAATACTCCATAGAAAACTACCCAATTCCGTAGAATACTTCAATAACATGTGGCCTAAGCTTTGGGTCAATTCCGAGCAACATGCGCTCTGCTTTCGTTTGCGCTGAGATTACGATACCTCCACTACGCTCAACAATCGCCCACCGAATCAAATCCGCTCCTCTACTACTATTAGGGCTACTATATGAGCGGATTTGATTCGGTGGGCGACTGCTGAGCGTTTTGCAGTGGAGGTATCGATTACACCGAGCAGGTTATTAAGGATATAAAAGAAAAGAAATACTCTTACAGGAATCTACAATGCTTCAGGCAGTGGTTGAGGAGACAATTTTTAGCATTTTTGTCAATGAACATGGGATCGCAACTCCAGATAGTTACCGAACTATGGCAACGAGAACATATTTTTGTGTGCTTTGCAGTTGCCATGAAACCGGTTTTCTTGGGTACCCAGCCTTTCTGGCATTTCGTTTAATACTCAGGATTTTTAAGGACTTTTAATAATTATGGTTGGACGACAATATGTGATCATAATTGTCTGAAAAATTAACGTTCAAGCTAAATTACATGAGAGCTTTTAGCGAGTATTAACAATACGATTACGCAATCTCAGCCATTTTGAAATTGCTCCAGAAAATAATAATTGAAAATTTTTGTTCAACCTTAATTATTTAAATTCCTTAAAAATCCAGAATATTATATAAAAGGTCGAAAAGGCTGATACCCAATAAAAAGGGTTTCCATGGTAACTGGAAAGTGGATCCCAAAAAATGTTTGTGTAACCATATCTCAGTAACTAAGAAGTCGCAACCGCATGTTTATGGACGAAAAATGCTTAAAATTGTCTCCCTCACCACCTCCTGAAGTATTACAGATTCCTCCTGAAACACCCTGTACAAACTAAGTAAAAGTATTCGTCTCTTCTTCCAAGGGCGTACCCAGGATCAAAACCACAGGGGGGGGGCAAGCCGTGGTCGTTGAAATGTAACACAGAAAAGCTTAATTAAACCAAAATTTCAAGACAATTATAACAGCGCTGCATTAATTTCTAAAATTATTTGCTTGAAAAAAATATATTTTCATTTTAATCACGTGTTTTATAATAACATCAATTTTCATGAATTTGAAGAAAATGCGTTCAGAACTTCCGTATTGAACTAAATTTACTAGGGATGGTCGGATCGGTTACCTCGGACCCTTCAACGGATACATCGGATCCAAAGTCGCGGAAGATATCGGGTCTGGATCCGAAATTTTAAATAATAGTTTCAGTGAATGCAACGCCCCATAAGGGTGGAAAGAGTTCCGATTCTATCTTCGAATGCGCCGTCGCAGGCGATTCTTGTCCTTCTCATGAATCGTTTTATTTGAAAGCTCTCGCAGAGGATACGTAGGAGAATTTCAGCCGCGGAGAATAAAAAGGCAAAATACGACTGGCACACAGTGTGACTCTTCCCAAAAGATTGAACAATAATTGGAGGGGAATCTCAGCGTCAGGAATTTGAAAATTCATTTGGATCCGAAAATATCCGATTCGAAAGATCCGGGTCCGAAAATCAAGGATCCGATCCGAATCCGGATCCGAAAAAAATCCTGGATCCGTCCATCCCTAAAATTTACTTTTGCTTCTATGGGGGGGGGGGGCAGTTTCCCCCTGCTACCCCCGCTGGGTACACCTATGTCTTCTTCCAAAAGACTGACGAGTTCTTAAACCGGGCTTGAGCTTTCTGGGAATGAAAGCCGAAATTGCCTTCGGCGCGACCATTGATGTGAAACTAGTATCCTGCGCCCATCCGTTCCCGAATCTATTTCCCTGTCTTTGCGATCAAATACGAGGATTTTGTGAGCCAGTTCTAGGACGAACGATTGTTTGTCCACAGATATGATGCAGGCGCTACAGGAAAGGGGACAAACAGGTGTGCTACTCGACCGATTGGAGCACATATATGTGGAGGAACGAGAGTAAATTCTATGAGAGTGGGGTGGTCTTATTATCTGCGGTGGCAAATAGTGCGCAGAAGACACCTGGATCTTCATCTCCCCCACCCCGACCCTCCTCACCCCTCCCCCCCCCCCTTAGAAATTATCCCACCGTCGCAATTCCATGGGAACGGTCTCGCAGCTGCGTCCCCACTGCCACCTATCGGTGTTGGCTCAAAGGAGGAGGGGAGGAACGAAGCGGTGCTTTACCGCTTTACTACCGCACTCTTTACCCCTCTTCCTCATCCCCTGGCCGCTTTTGGGAGGAGATTGCCAAGGCAACTTGTAAACATAGGTGGATTAATGGCTGCCTTCCATTAAACCCTTTCTAACCTGGAGCAGCTTCTGGGAAAAATTGAGTTTCAAGACCTCTCATTACAAAAATGTGATAATTTTCTACTCATTCATAATTTTTGTGGCAGTCACATATTGTTCCATTAAACTTTACAGCACAAAAGAACACGTAGTTTTAATCTTTCATGAATAGAGCTGAAAATGTATACATTTTTGATGTTACCTAGAAGCAGTGGCGTAACTAGAAATATGCTTTGTGGGTGTGGGGATTGATGAGCCTTGGGGGATGTCTACCCCCCCAGCGAAACGGGGGGTCCGGGAAATTTTTTGAAAAATGACTCATCTCAATGACTCTTGTGACTTACGGCCATGATATTTATAAATGATCTTTAACTTGAAGCAGATGCAGTTATTATGTGTCAAAACTAGATAATAGTTTACATTTTTTTTGTTTCTATGAGGCTTTGGGGGGGGGGGGATCTCCCCTTATCTCCCCCATAGTTACGCCGCTGCTTAGAAGCAATATTGGGTTAACATGACAATATTCTGCAAAGTTGAACAGTGGACGATTGAATCATGATAGCTTTTGTTTTAAAATAAATAATACGTCACCCTAAAAAAAGACACATTAGAGAGGGCGTTATCCGTATCTACTGGCACACTAGCGCTCGTAGCGGCAGACTCGAGGACTCTTCGGACGGATCGCAGGGGAAGGGGGACTTGTATCACTACATATCAGCTGTGCTCCCACTTCCTCCCCCACCCCTTTGCTTTGCCCTTTGCTCCTCCCCTATTAATAACATCCGCAATAACAATAATAACAATGTTAACACAAGCGCGCAGGGTCAACGGAAGGGCAGCTGACCCCGGAATCCGGTACGAAGAGATATGGGAGAATAGACACCGAAGGTTTTGGTCCATAATTTCACCACTTGAGAAGTATCGCTATATCGATTATAAATCGGGTATTCTGAATTCAATCAGTAAGAAACCATGTTAATTGAGTGGGTTAGAAGGTAAGGAGTGCTAGTGATATTTTTCTCTACATTGTTAGGTAAAGTTAATTGTTATAATAAATACACAAAAGAATTCAATTGAATCGGCTTTAACTTTGTGAAAATCCATGTTGAAATGAAAATACACAACCTTGGTAGTTTTTCACTGGAAAATTATTTATTGGTACGACGCGTTTCGACGCTGGGGCGTCATTCTCAAGTACACTGTACAGGGTTGCCGATATTATAAACAGTGTACTTGAGAACGACGCCTCAGCGTCAAAACGCGTCGTGCCAATAAATAATTTTCCAGTGAAAAGTTACCAAGGTTGTGTATTTTCATTTCAAATACACAAAAACCTGGTTGCCAAGGGAAACGAGTGAGTCTCTGTTCTGTGCTGACATCGAGTGGAATATCAAATGCTCTACTAATTGTAAGTATCTCTAATTGATCTCGTTTGTTTTCCATACCTTAAATTTTGTACCTAACTCTGTATAGAAAAAAGAAGTCACTTGTACCCCTTGGCTTCCAAACCAATCTATCGTCATAAAATGGTGACTATGGTCACTTCTACCATAAGCTATTTATTTATTCATTCCTGTACCACCGAACACGGGTGCAGCTAGGAATTAAGGCTTGGGGGGGTTTCAGGCGCAACTAATACTGGGGGGCTTGGGGGTATTGCATACCCGCCAGGGTAAGCGGGAGGTGTGAAGGTCTTCCGCCGGAAAAAACTAAGATAAATGGTTCAAAATGGTGATTTTTACGCCCTTCTGAGGTATATTTTATGAATCTTCACACTATTCTAAAAGCAAGATTAACCCAATTAATTAAAATAGATTTAACTTAAAAATTTCTGTGAGCTCTGGCGGGGGTTTTATCCCCCAAACCCCCCCTCGCTGCGCCGCTGCCACCGAAAACTGTAACATCGGCCCTTCACCTCGCGATTTTTTAACTTAAAAAATAAACGTACACAAACATCCATGCCCTGAATAGGGGCAACGTATCCAGGCGGGACTCGAACCCGCAACCTCATGTGAGGCAGGCAAGGACTTTACCCCTCCGCCACCGAGGCCGGGTATCCAAGTAAAATTTATCCATGATAATGATAATGGAATACATTTCTTGAATATTCATAGTTAGTATATATGTTCGTGGATCTATTCTCCGGGTTTACGCTGCGTTGGTTGTCAGAGATCTAGTTGTTAGGTTCAGGGGCCCAGCTAAGAATTAAGGGTATGGGGAGGGTTAGGTGTAACTGATAGTGGGGGTCTGAGAGTGTGGAGTACCCGCCAGGGTAAACGGCAGGTGCGGGGGGCCCTCCCCAGAAAATTTTTCAGATAAATGGTTCAAAATGGTGAGTTTTATGGCTTTCTGAGGGATATTTTATCAATCCTTACACTATTCTATAAGTAATATTAATCCAATCAAATGAAATGGATTAAACTTAAATATTTCTCTGAGTTCTGGGGGGGTTTTATTCCCCAAAACCCCCCTTGCTGCGCCACTGGTCAGGTTGTCACTTTGCAATTCGACCTGAAGATGCTTGGTGGAACCCTGGCGAAACTGTCGTCAACCTCTGACAACTAACGCGGTGAAAACACGGAAGATGGAGAGATTAAGGAATACAGAACGCCAAGGAAAACTACGATCAGATAGTGTGTGTATGAGTGGGTTGGAAGCCGAGGGGTGCAAGTGATTTCTCTTTTCTATACAGAGTTAGGCACAGAAATTAGGTATAAAAAACAAACGAGATCAATTAGATGCTTAGTGGTGCATTTGATTTTCCACTCGATTTCAGCGCAGAACAGAGACTTACTCGTTTCCATTGGCAACCAGGTTTTTGTATATTTATTCTAACAATTAACTTTACCTAACACTGTAGAGAAAAATATCACTTGTACCCCTTTGCTTCCAACCCACACATATATCTTATTATTATTGGTGATACGTCAGTACCTACTCTTAAAAATTAACCAATCTTGTTGTCGATGTATCGAAAATTTTATTTTTCATCTTTAAGGCTATTTCCTTTCTTTAAGGCTAATTTTAGCTTTTCATGTAAGTTTATTTGTTTAGTAGTCCTGTACAGTGGCGCAGCGAGGGGGGGGGGGTTTGGGAGATAACCCCCCCACCCAGATCTCAGATACATTTTTAAGTTTAATCCATTTTACTTAATTGGATTAATATTACTTTCATAATAGAGCAAAGATTAATAAACTATCCCTACCAAAACCGTAAAACTCACCATTTCACTTAATTTTTTCTGGGGTAGGGCCCCCTCACCTCCCGCTTACCATAGCGGGTGTTCCATATCCTCCAGACTTTCCAGTATTAGTTGCGCCTAAAATCCCCCCAGCCTCAAATCCTAGCTGCGCCTATGGTCCTGTGTTACGAGTATATTGAGCGTTGTATGTTTAATACAATCTCACAGCGACCGTAACAATGAGTGTATGTCACTATATGGGCGTTCCCAGCGGAAGGCAGGCAATTGCCACCCCCCCTAGAGGCGAAAATAAATTTAGTTCAAAATAAAAGTTATGAACAAATTTTCATTTTGAAGAAATATGATATTAGTTTCCTTAAATTGTCCTAGATGACATAATTTCCTTAAATTTTTGTTTCATTTACCTTTTCTGTGCAAAAAAGTTTCAACTTAAGTGACCACAGCTAGTTTTGCCACACCCCCCCCCCCCCTAGTTATGATTGTGGGTACGCCTATTTGTCATTATCTTACTCGATGCTCACGAAGAACATACATATGCTCACAAATCCAACTCAAGAAAGTACTTACAGATGCTCATGAAATACCATACTACGTGTTGGTGAAAACTAACTCCCTGCCAAACACCCTTGAGGTGGCTGGCAGATTAAGTACTCTGTATTCAGAATTAGCCCTTTCAAAAATATCTAGGATTTTTTGGCACGATGTGCCAATCACCAACGTACAGCATGCTACACCCTAAATGTGCACTAAATAATTATCGAAAAAAAATCCATAACACGTACCTACACTAACAAGCACAATTGAGTTTGAATCAAACTTGCAAATCTCCATCTTAAATGTAGAGTTTAGGTACAAATACACTTTCATAGAAAAATAAAATTAGTCAATGGTTTACAATTTAAATGAGTTTGACCATAAATGTCTGATCAAGGGCGTACCCAGGATCATAACTAGGGAGGGGGGGGGAGCCATGGTCTAGGAGGGGGGGGGCAAGCCAAGTTGTGACATCATAGCATGGAAAAGGTGAATGAAAAAAACATTTTAAGAAAATTATAACAGCGCTTCATTAGTTTATGAGATTATTTCCATGAAAAAAATAGTTTTATTTTAGTTACATATCTTATACTAATAGATATCATTTTTCGTAGGTTCAAAGAAAATATGCTGAATACTTTCGTTTCGATTCGGTACTGATTTTGCTTAAAGACTTCTGCGATTTTTGCTTCTAGGGGAAGCTAAGGGATTGCCACGAATAAATGATGGAAAAACAGAAGTTCAAAAATAACTACGGAAAGAGAAAAATAACTTAAAAATAGTCGTCTTAGAGAGAGCAGTGATTAATTGCATGAATTGCGCAACTGTGATACGATATCTTAAATCATAATAAACAGTCTTTTACTTCCCATTTCCTAGATAACGGGGGAAAGAGCTCTACGGCCTCTGTAGATAGGTGAATCAAACAGGGTTCTCAAATGGCCGCGACAATTGACACTACTCGTCAAAAACAAAACAAACACTGACCCAGAATATCCTCCTGTGGCAGTTTACGGGAATTACTTCCACGCAAGAAAACCTCCGAATGGACACCTTCGCAAGGCTGTCAGACCTCGCTAAGGTGACCCTGGGTTGTAACCTGGGACCCTTCGTAGAGATGGCAGGTCTCTTCTAAGGATGCCAGGTTATTACGCACACACACTCCTATGGTGGTTTGCGGAAATGTTACTTCCACGCCAGGGACCACCACAGACCATACACACTACCCAGAAGTATCCTTTGCGGGGCTGCTGAACACTTCCTCGTTCGTGACTCTTGCCACCTACAGAATTTCCCTGTGACATCATATCACAAATACCTCGATCCTTGTAGAAAAACTTCATAACATACTAATTGAAACCCTTCGAAATCCGAGATTGTTGTAACTAAAATAGCCATAAGTTTTTAATATTTCATTTTAGTACGTTTGGAAGCTTACACGTTTCAAATAACTCTTAAGAGAAAAATCATTCCATTTTCAACTTCAAATTTTTGTGATATTTCATCAATTTCTCGGAGGCATTAGTATGGAAATTGAGTAACAAAATTCGAGAGTATACCGCAGTGTAGAATTAGTATGCTGCTGACTAATTTGCGGATGTATTTTATAGTACTTATGGATTTGAACTAGTATGCTGCGGCCTTGACCCGCAAGATTTATAGTAATATTAACAGCGACCCTCTGGTAAAAAAAAAGGCTGGGCACCATTGGTCTAAACTATGCAACGAGATAATTCAGCTCTAGCCTAGCATATAGTCTCCTCCATACTTAGCCTCTAGAGGCCCCCAGCCTAATCGTGTAAAGGTTTTGCAACGCTCCGCGTTCGTTCGTACCAGTTAAAATTTGACTAATTGCGCAATTTTCCCTGATATATTTTTTTAAGTTTACGGATACATTCCATCTGCACGGGGCAATATACGGTGCGGCCTGAGGAGTACGAAGCATCACCTCTTCTTCATATGATTTAATTCTTTCCCGGCGAATGAATTGCATGAAGCCTTCTCGGGGTTTCCACCGGTTTAATTCGTTGTATATCACCGACGATTCTAAGGACGATTTCTCCGTCGTCATCAGCGTGAATGCATAATTTTGACTTGAGTTATTCTAAGTTAGGAAAAAAGAAAAACTTTCCTTCCCTCCCCCCCTAAAGTAACCTGAGAGTTAGTAGGTATTGTCTCCGGATACATTTTTAAACAAATACAAATACTTTAAGAGTAAGGGTCGAGACTTATGTACCAGGGTGAACTTATAACATCCTTGCTCTTATATTTATATTGAATGTGATAGAGATTAACCCTATTACTGCCACCGGGCTGATATATCGGCCCTCGCTGGCTGTGCAAAAACTGGTTGGTAAAAAAAGTCAATAAGTCAAAATAATAAGATTTATTGGCCCGACTTATTTCACTTTTTTTCATGATTGTGGCCTTTTCAACGGCTGTAATTGTAGTAAATCCCCATAATCTATCTATGGTTATAAGCTATAAATATATCCTTAGTATTGAGAAAAAAATCTAGACTTATTAAATAAAATTAAGTATTTATAATAATTTAAAATCTGAAATCTTGCAAATTCCGGAAAAGAGCCTTCGCACATCCCACCCGAAATGGGCTGGCAGTAAAAGGTTTAAAAACCAATTACATATAAAAGTTCAGTGTAAAAATGTCAGCTTAGGCGCCCTTTGCGGCTGCGTACTTCGATTGCCGCTTGAACCGGCCCTGAATATGATTTTAATATAGGCAATAGAACCCGACGAGGTCTTTCGTTACATAAAAGCAGCGCTGGTGCCTTGTAAAATTTGAATCCGTCCCGTCGACTCAAATAATCAGAAACGGTTTGGTCCGAATAACAAAGCAAGTCGTGGCACACAAGACCGACACAAGTGAACCGTCTCAGACGATAGCTGACCATCCGATGACGAAATTACTTACTGCTCACGCGATCGATAGCACTGGGGAACAATTTTAAAGATATTTTCTTCTTGAGTACAATATTTGAGCTGATTCAGAGTAAAATAGCCATGGTGATTTAAAAACTGTAGTTAGTTTTCTTCTACCAAGTCAAGCTTTTTCACTACACCTGGTGTAATTGTGACTACCCTCTGCAAGGGAGTGCCATTGCACAGTGGGCTAGAATCGAAAAAAGCTGGCCAAAACCTCAAAAACGATTTATTTGAGCTAGGAAAATGAAACTTCGCATGCATATTCTCAAATAAATTATGCATAACTTTCCAGTTTATTTCTTTCCTGCGTTTTCAAGTTAACAATATATATGAGGTCAAATTTGAACAAATTTAGCAAAAACGGACCACAATCGATTTTTTCTGAAAATTGCCACCTTTATCCTCGTGCACTGATTTCATGAATAGTTTTATCTACAAAATTGTTATA
Organism: Ischnura elegans; assembly: GCF_921293095.1. Classification (NCBI taxonomy): domain Eukaryota; kingdom Metazoa; phylum Arthropoda; class Insecta; order Odonata; family Coenagrionidae; genus Ischnura; species Ischnura elegans. The sequence goes on along the minus strand of NC_060254.1, from coordinate 58,446,098 downwards.
CCATCTTAATTATCACTTATTTGTCTTCCATTTGAAGGGTTTTTAAAGATTTTGTTTCATCAATAACCATAGATATATAACAAAATGACGGAGCCTGTTTTCAGCCCATTTTTTACATAAACGTAGAGAAAAAGTAGATATTACCACGGACTTCCGCCAAGTGACTGATACCACGTCGTTTTATGAAGCCTCTATATTGTGAATATAAAATAGAACCTTGCACCAACTTGCGACCCCGAATTTTAAATCGTTTTTTCGAGCGTGCGGTCGACTCCGGTTCTGGCCGACGGCGGCGGAGAGTACGGCGACGCGGCAGGGGTGTGGATGCAATGTGGTCTCATTCACTTATATATGTGGATAATAGATATTATAGTGATAGAAAATAATCACCATAAAGTAAAATTAATAAATATGGCTACTATATGACTCTTATTATGCAATCGCTGGGCACTGCAAGAGGTGCGCACGCTTGAAAAAACGATTTAAAATTGGGGGTTGGAAGTTGGTGCAAGGTTCTACTTTATATCCACAATGTAGAAGCTTCATAAAACGACATGGTATCAGTCACTTGGCAATTATTGATTAAACAAAGTCTTGAAAAACCCTTCAAATCGAAGGAAAATAAGTTTAAGACTTTCATTTCTATAATTAGACTTTCATTTTCCGGCATTTTCTGGACAGGACTCTCGACGCGACGGGAGTCTCGCCTTGGTCGGAAATCTTGACGAGAGTTGAAAAGTTCGAGACTTCTCGACATCCGTCGAGACTCCCAGGCAAGGCAAGGATGCATAAAAAAATCAAAGGGTTTAATCAATGTTTCTTTTTACATTAATGTAATAAAAAATAAATATTTAGCAGTGAATAAAAAAAGGAAGGGATCTGAGTTTTGATATGCCTTTTTTCAATGTTTATTTAAGATAACTAAGGTTATAAAATGCATGGTTATAGATCAGTTTTGGCTAATTAAATAGTAATAAATGCTTGAATTATCGATGCCGATTTTTTATTACAACGATTTTCAAGGAAATGTGTAGCATTTCTTTAAATAATCTTTTTTTTAAGTTATTTTCAGTATCTCAAACAAAGAATTAAAACAAAAATTACTTTATTTTTTTGCGAAGACGACTGTTGAGAAGTCTGGAAGGGGCGTGACTTCTTGAGTCTCGTCAAGACTCCCGACCCAGTCGAGACTCTCGCTGCGCCGAAGAGTCTCGTCCCGAGGATGCCAAGAAATGAAAGTCTCGTCTCGACCGCCGAGACTCTCGCGTGCTCGAGAGTCTCGGCGCAATATCAGCACAAGTTTCAGATCCCTTCCATCACTACACATTACATTATTTATCGTTTCTAAGGCAACTGCAAAGTGCACCCAACAAAATCTTGCATTGTCATAGTTATAGGGATGTTCGAGTAGACTTTTTGACCTCAAGTCGAGTATCGAATCGAGTCGAGTCGAGTATGGAAATTATTGAACTAGGCAAGAACGTATTGTAGTGTATAAAATTATCGCATAAGAAAAATACGCCAAAAATACTGCAGTGGTTGAATGTTACGTATACCGAAGCTGAAACTCCTAGGCCAAGGCATTAGAACGTCTTATCGACTTTCTAAACGATATTGCTACATGTGTTTCATGATAGCGCTTCCTGTCGGCAGACTTCCTAACTGACTGGCCTCGACAGCTCTGTAACCGAAACTACTCGACTCGATTCGACATTCGTAAAGGCCGTTGATGAAATCTTCTCGGGAAATCCTTCTTCATTCGTAAAGGCCGTTTTACACGGGGCACGTACTTGCACAATCTAACGTGTATAAGCAGTCGCAATCAAAATTGCGTCGTGTAAAGAGCTGAATTGCTAGAACACATGCGAGAATGCGTGGACGTGATATGGCAAAATAGCCCCTGTTCTAATTTCGTTCATGCATTCGCGCAATTCCACGCCATTTTAGAAAATAATGCAGTTCTAACTTGCGCAATTCCGAGCCCCGTGTAAAACAGCCTTAATGCTAATCGAAACGCTTGAGTCGAGTACTAACTACTAGGGATGGACGGATCCAGGATTTTTCTCGGATCCGGATTCGGATCGGATCCTTGATTTCCGGAGCCGGATCTTTCGGATTGGATATTTTCGGATCCAAATGCATTTTCAAATTCCTGACGCTGAGATTCCCCCGATGATTTTTCAATCTCTTGGGAAGAGTCACACTATATGCCAGTCGTATTTTGTTTTTTTTTCACGGCTGAAATTCTCCTACGTAACCTCTGCGAGAGCTTTCAAACAAAACGGTTCATGAGTAGGACAAGAATCGCATGCGACGGCGCATTCCAAGAGAGAATCGGAACTCTTTCCACCCTTATGGGGCGTTGCATTCACTGAAGCTATTATTTAAAATTTCGGATCCAGATCCGATGTCTTCCGCGACTTTGGATCCGATGTATCCAATGAAGGGCCATATCCGCGGATATTTCGATCCGATGTATCCGATCCGACCATCCCTACTAACTACTCGACTCGAATTTTCGGGTAGGTCCTTTCAGACGCTGCTTTTACTCAGCAATGTACTGTTCTTGTTTGCCAAAGTTTACTGATTTCGTATTAGACTACGCATATGTATACACTTCCATACATAGCTCAGTAACTAAGGAGTTCCGAACCCACCTTTACAGGACAAAAAGTGCTAAATATTGTCTCCCATACCACAGGCAGGTGGGAGGTCCAGGGGGTCCGGACCCCCCCTCTGACACATAAAAACACAATTATATTCCTTCATAAAAGAAAAAGAAGTAAGTATTGAAAAAGCATGAATTTAAAAATATTTCTTAAACAAATTAAGTTTTTTCGATTATTAAAAGTGTTAAAATTAGTTTAAAAACCATTACTTTTGTACCCTGTTTTTCAAACGTTTTCCCCCATGGTTTTGGACCCCCACCCCCCAAACGAAATTCCTGGCTACGCCACTGCCATACCACCTCGTGATGTATTGCAGATTCCACCTAGGAAATACCCTGTACTACGATAGTGAAAATAGTGATGCGTCAGGATACTAGACCAATCGTGCAAGCCTCCCTCTTAACTCCATGTTAAACCGAGCGACTCCTCTCGCGTTTTCTTCCTCGTTATCTTTCCGAGAGCAGACGTAATGCGACGTTAATTCCGTCGGAAGCGGTCCGAGCATGGGGAAGGGCATGATCCGATAATGCGTAATTAATTTTCGTTTCGTAAAACACATATCTCCGAGAAGGATCGCCCTCTTCTACTTCTTCTTTTTCTTCGCTTTCGAAAGGAAGCTATCCGGGCTCGTAATCAGTCCTTGACGACCCCTCTCTCTCTCTCTCTCTCTCTTGGGTCCGGCCTCGCCAGCATCCGAGACCCCCGAACCTCATCTTCTTCCACGGCCCCCCCTCCCCTTCAACCAAAACGGAACGGGAGGGGGAGAGAGAGGAGGGCAGAGACATCTGCACGCCCTTCTCCAAAGTTGACAAGTGACCCGTGAACGAACGGTCTTCTCCTTGGAGCGGAGATTTGGAATGGGGGAGCGTAGGACCGGGGCGGGCATGAAAAAATACATGGGCTGTCCCCCTCTTGATGGTGAACGAAGGCGATTCCATAGCCGAGGGCTACGTACTTCTAGATGCCGCAAGCATGGACTTAGCTAGTGGAGTAGGGAAGGGGAATGTCAGGGGGGCCGGATATCCCCCCTCCCCCCCCGAAATATAAATACACACTTACTTTCCTTCGTAGGTAATTTAAAAAAAAAACAAATATTGAAAAATCATGAATATACAAAATATTTCTTAGAAAAATGAAGTTTTTTCGTTTATGAAATATGTTAAAAATTAGGTTCAATAGATTCAGGCTTCAATTGGAGGAAGTTAAAGATATTTAAATAAAAGATCATAGCAGTTTTCCAAAAGATTTTTTAATGCGTACAACGCCAATGGTACACCAGATGATGGCTCAGTGAGCCGAAACGCGTTGTACGCATTAAAAAATCTTGTGGGAAAGTGCTACGATCTTTTATTTAAATATGTTAAAATTAGTTAATAATACCCTATTTTACCACGTTTTATTATTTCAAAAATTTTCCGGCGCGAACCTGGTTTTGCCTCCCTCTCCTCCACCTCCGAACGAAATTCCTGGTCTACGCCAGTAGACGTAGCCAAGGGTGGAGCTTAGGGGGCTTCACCCTTCACGGACATTCCTAGAATCCTACTTAATATGATAAATAGGACAACGCGGTCTTAATCTTTGAGCTTAATTAAAACGAGAGCTTTGAGCGAGTATCATAAATACGATTGCGCAATCTCACCCATTTTGAGATTAAATAATTGTTTTAGACAATTATAATTGCACATATTCGTCCAGCTTTAATTATTTTATGTCCTTAGAAATACAGAGTATTAAATAAAATGTCGAAAATGCTGGATACACAAAAAAAAACTTTTTCATGGTACCAGCAAAGTGCATCCAAAATTTTTTTGCGTTGCCATTGCTCAGTAGCTAAGAAACTGAGGAGTTGCGACCCCATGTTTATGGACAAAAAAAATTAACAGTGTCTTCCCTACCAACTACTGAAGTATTACCAGATTCCTACATAACCACCCTGTCTAGTTATACCGAAACCTTAAGTCTATCGCTTCGGAAAATATATCTTTAAGAATAGAACAATTGTAGTAACACTAAATTATAATTTTTACCTTAAAGCTGGAAGGTAGCCAGGGGGTGGGTTTTGGGGGTTCAGTTCTACCCCAAAATATTTTGTCCCTTTGGCGACTGCCCAGTACACATATCCTTAGGAGACAACAAGCCCAGGGGCACTAATACTTTGATTTTCTCTTGACTGTTATAAGTTGTGGACTGTTATCAGGGTGGAATATTCGAAATTTTCTCCAAATCGGATGATAGTAACGACTACCGAAAGTTTCTACAAGTTAAAATATTTTTTAAACATCATTTGGATTTCGGAAACTAACGCACACGGGAACCAACAGATAATAACTGCAGCCGTTTCGGTAAAATCAACCATTCGTCATTATGGAAACGAAATGAATGGCTTACTTAATGACATTTAATTATGATTTTTCCGATACATGGGAATTGAAAAAAAAATTAAAAAAAAACGACCCGAGTACCACAAAAGCACACCTGGGAGCAAATGTAAGCGCCTGGTCACAAGCCGATTGGCGTACGTGGGATTTCAAGGCATGGGCGTACCCAGCGGGGGGCAGCAGGGGGCAGCTCCCCCCCAGAAGCAAAAGTAAATTTAGTTCAAAACGAAATTTTTGAACAAATTTTCTGTGAATCCAAGAAAAGTGATATTAGTTTAAAACATTTATGTAATTAATATGAAAATATTTTTCGGAGCAAATAATTTAAAAAATAATAAAGCGCAGTTGTAATTTTCTTGAAATGTTAGTTTCATAACCTTTTCGATGTTATAACTTGAATGACCACGGCTTGCCCCCCCCCCTTAAGTTTTGATCCTGGATACGCCCTTGTTTCAGGGCTAGAGAGTGATCTCGGTAATCCGACATAGACAACCGTGAGATGGCCGGATAACCGAAAAAGCACGTTCACTGGAAATATTACTGGTCAAAAAAACGCATAAATTCCAATGATGTATCGAAAAACCTTGACTTTCAAAACGATCTCGACGGGATTCCCCAAGCATACATTCATTTCACTAGAGCAGTATATATTCCCAGTAAGAAGATAATAAGAAAGTAATGCCAACTAAGAAGATTTATTGTCTGTCTTAATATTAGGTTAAACATGACGGTGAGAAATTTTACAGCATTTCATTGTGATGGGGGAAAATAAATTCCCAGAAAATCTTCGTTCTATAATCTATATCCCTCATTTTCTGACCGTTGCCCAGTTTATCACAGCGAAAAGAATTACTCAAAATTACCGTGACGTCTCGTCTTCACATATTATTTCACCCTATAACTTATTTTCGGATTTACATTAAGAGCATCCTTCTCCACTGTATTGAGGCACGTAGGTAACCACGACAGTATCGGAGAAATTAGGGTGAGAAGACTTCGAAACGTGATGCTACAGATGAATAATAGGATCAAATGGATAGATGGTGTGTATAATGTGTAAGTTCTAAAAAAAGTAGGAGTCTTATTTGAAAGCAGTTTAAAACTTTATTGTGAGATTTCCCGATGAAAATTATCGTAAACAATAAAAAGTAAGCATTTCATTTGTCGGATAATACATCAAACCCTTTTTAGTGCATTCCATACTGTTTAGGAAAGAGCATTTTTTTTCCATTTCTATTTTCTGTTTTTTATTCCATTTCTATTCCGTACAATCGATTAAACCAGAGCTGCTAGTGAAATTTGCCAAAAAAAACTATATCTTTAAAACTAACGCCATCTATTGAGAAAATTAAAAACTATTTTTCCGTAGGGATTCTAGTCCATCGATTGGAGCGCTATGTTACAAAATTTCATATGTATAATAATTGAATGTTGTATTGTCGTCAGAAGAAAGCGTGTCAAATTTCATGCCGACCCGACAACGGGAAGTCAGCAAAACGTCATTTACAATATTCCATCTTCAAATATTACAAAAGAGAATTCTCAAACCGGCCTCATAATATGTTGTCGCTCACCGCGCATTTAAATGGGTTTACAAAAGTAGCCACTCGCGTCTCTGACGCACAAATTGATCCGAGTTTCACGGGAAAATAAGGTATAATTAGTGGTCTTAACCGAAATTTATACATATAATTATTTAATATATCAAATCCATAACTTTTCAATGTTATTCCTCGCATTACAAAAATTATAATGCAAAACATTGGATAAAAGTGGATCGCATTGCACTCATCACCGAGCGGTGGACATTTTTGTTAACCGATTAAAATGCGACCAAAGTGGCAACAGAGATCAGCTTTCTATGGGATGGAATTGGGCCTCCTTGCACTCCCCGTGATTCCATTGATGAAACGGACAAGAAGAGGAAGCAAGTTAAGAGAAAGCGTATAAAAAATAAGTAAAGCATAAAGTTACATTAGTAGTCGGGAATTGAACCTGAAAGTTTTCTATTTTATGAGGAATGATCCGCATTTATTTACGCTGATATATTGCGTAAAATTCGTATTGTCCTCGATAAGTCACCCTTGCGATTAACCCATTCCCGTCCACCGTAGGCATATGGCTACATCCAACGATTTTGAAGAAAACAGCTCTTGAAGAAAACACACACTCCTTTTTGCTGTCACATTCCCACATTTTGTTGAAGCTTGCGATGATATAATCCACTTATTAGTCTATTTTTGAAGGCGGTCGAAATAAGCCTACTGGCGAAAATTCATTATGGACGCATGGTATCTGTAAATAACATGCAAGTATAAAAAATGAAAACAGGAAATGGTATTGCATAGACCATTAAAAACTTTTATTAATAGAAAAAAATTCTTTCCCTAAAAATTCATCCTTTCTATCAATTTCATTCGTAGAAATTGGACAGCATTAGATTCTGACCTCGTGACCACCCAGTGTAGCCATATGGGTACGGGTGGAGTAATTGAAAAATGAGGCACGATTAGGGGTTTTGACCCAAATTTATTTACAAAATTATATGATCCATCAATTTCTCTCTCTCTTCCATATATTCCTCTTTTGCAATTGCAAACTTTATACTGCAAAACAATTGGGAAAAAATTGATTGCATTGCACTCAGCACCGCGCTGGGGACATTTTTGAAAGCCGATTAAAATGCGAACGAAGTGGCACCAGAAATCAGGCTTCTACGGGTTGGAATCCTATATGCAGTCCCCTTAATAACAATGGAGAAACAGACAAACAGTCGAAGCAAGTTACGAGAAATCGGATAAAAAAGTAAGTAAAAATATAACTATATATGAACTTTCCTTTTCGTTCAACGGCATATGAAGTCATCAAAAATTCTTTGATACTCAAAGAATAAATTAATGTGTATAATATGTTAATATCTAGTCATGTGACAACGGGTCATTCTGAGGAAACAAGCTGATGTATCCATAAAATATTACACTGCATTTTTAAAGATGACCATAGGTGCAATGTAATTGAAATAGCCCATTGATTGAAAAAGCTCAGGTCTATCCAACTACGTTAGGCAGTCTAGTGGTCACTCTTTCGCGAGCAGCGGTGACAGCATTGCTTCACAACCAACCCCCTACTCCAACATACCCCACCCTCCGTATCTTCGCCTCTTCCATCTCGATTTCCATCTCCGGAATGCAAACAGCAGGAAACGTGGAGATGAGTCGAAGAAACGAAGGGAATGGCGCGATGCGTGTGCTAATAAGAGCAAAAATGACACTGTCTTTATGGTCGGTGGCGAAAGCACGTATCATTTTTCTTACTTTTTCCGTAGAGGGGGCGCTGCAATTCCCCTTAGAGGCAAAAATTGAACCTTGGCAATGCGAATTTCGCCATAGTATTGTTCTCCTAAAAAGACTGGTTACTTTTGCAGAGTTTTTTTTTGCAGAAAGGATTCTCGGAGCAAATATTGACAAAAGAGCGCTCAAAGCGGCAGCACAGTAACCAAGATCTGAGGGCAACAATGAAGGTTCAAAATGGGAAATGTTTTTTTAAAGTAAATAGCACTACAGCTATTTAGAGCTAAAAATCAAAAAAAATATCCATTCCCTAAGTTAAAAATCCTTATTACTGACAAACTAATCTAAAAATTCTAACACCGATGTCACCTTGGAAATTCCTCTAAATCCGATAAAAATTGTGAGTGGGTACTTTTAAAATAAGGTTACCACGCACCACCATCAACACTGTTAACTATCAATAAACAGTAAAAATAACTTTTATTGTAAAAGACTAACTGTATTTTTAAAATAGCTAAGTCTAATAGTTACAAACCCAAGCTTCGGAGGGGGAGAGATCGGGTATCACGAGAACAGGGCATTTCTCATATCTATCCAGGACGCATGCGCAGAAGTCCAAAATCGCTCGTTAGTATTTACTCGGAGGGTGTATAAATATATTTTTTCCGAGTACCAGTATATTTCTTTTTTACTAAATATGAACTTTCCTTTGAGTTCAACGGCATATGAAGTCATCAAAACTCCTTTGACATTGAAAAGCAGGTACATATAAGCCAAGATATGGTGTTTAAAATATATTCTCTTTGGGATGGGATCGGCAGTCGAAGCTGATTTTAATTTTTTTGGTATTTTCCCTATTTGATTCAGTTTCTCACTCATATTTCTCCGACTTTTCTCAACTGAAAGACACCAAGCATACCTACGCCACCTCTAAAGCCTAAGAGGATGCCAAATGCCGAAATGTATCATTTTTATGATAATTCGGAAACATAATATTCTGAATGAACTACGAGAACATCAACTGATATTAAAAAGTGTGGATTTCCAGTGTTACATTTTTGACAACTCATTTTGATGTCAGAATTTTTTGTAAAATCGTAATATCGACAATGATCTCAGTATGGGATAAATTCTAATGACAGCTAAAATAAAAAAATGTGGTCAAGACAAAAATTTATATTTGTAAGTCCTTCATACCGTTAAAATTAAACTGAAAATACAACGCATGTTAATCAAAGTACAATAAAATGTATGTTGAAATTTATATCGGTTTGTTTAATTACTTTATGTAGCTCGGTCATTTAATAAAATCACTTATCAAATTTTCCGTCAACCTATCGCTCTATTATCTGAGAATACTCGGAGCTTAGGGCAACAACATAACGTCGAAGCAACAAAAATTGAATTGGGTTAGTTATTGTCTGATAAATTAATCCTCAGAAAATAATTTGTCACCTATAGTTTCATTTCCTATTATTTGGTATGCAGGCAATGGGAAAATCATACTAAAATTAAAATATCGAAAGGTAGAAATTTTTACCTGACGCACAGTGACAAATATAATAAAATGAAGTGTAAATATTTGGAAAAAATTATTTAGAAAATATATAGAGTAATTTTAAACAAATACTTCAAACTTACTGTGTCATTTGAAAAAGACACAAAAAATGGCTATTTTGGTCATCATAGGTTAATCAATCGTTTTCTGAATGTCCATAACTTGGGAAATAATACAGCTAGTACGTTGAAATATTCTTTAAAAATACAAAAATGGAAATTCCCCCTGAATTTTAAAATTTCAGGTATAAGGACACCTTAAGTTTATGGAAATATTTATTATTATTTTATTTCGTGGATCTGACAAACACGGCCAAATTTCTCTAGGGTTCTTCTAACTAACTATGCCATTTGAAAGAAAAAAAACAAAAAATGGCGCTTTGGTAGGGGGCAGGGTATACAGTTATTTTTTTTATTTCCTATAACTTAGACTATAATACAGCTCGCATATTGAAATTTTCTTTGAAAATACCAATATAGAAATTCCCATTGATTTTTCAAACTTTCAGTTTGATTGGGACAGAAGTTACCTAAATTTTGAGAGAATAAAATTAAATAATTCTAATCTAACTATGCTTTTTATGTCATTTGAAAAGACAGCAAAAATATCTCTTTTGAAGAGCTTATGGTAAACATTCATTTTTCGAGCTTTTTTTCGTCCGGAGTTCTTTGATAATTGCCCAACTTATAGATATAGCCATCATGTCTATAGCTTTGACAATAATGCAGTTAGCGTGCTGAAAATTTCTTTGAAAATGAGAAAATGGAAATTCCCCTGAATTTTAAAACTTTTTTTTTTGGATCCCTAAAATTTTAAGGGAAGATTTATTTCTTTCCATTTGAAAAATACACCAAAAATGGCTATTTTGAAGAACATTAAAGAGTAAACCATTATTTTTCGATTGTCTATGAATTGGAAATAGTAAAAAAAAAGTACGTTGAAAATTTCTCTGAAGATACTACATGAGAATGCACCTTATTTTCTAAAATTTTTACATTTTTGCGATTCCCTAAATTTTATGGGAATATTAATCATTTTTTATTTCGTGGATCTCGCAACCACAGCCGAACTTCCTCCCAGACTCGTGCAAAACTCCCAAGGCCTCCCGCTCAACCACGGTCTCCGCCATTTTTTTTCAGCAGCAAGTCCGAGAGTTGGAAATTAAAAATGTTCATCAAGGGAGGGAAGAGGGGGGGGGGGCGCGTTACATCCGCTTGTCACTCTCGGCTGGACCACTGAGAAGAAAAATAAGAAGTGGTGGAAGGGGTGGGAGGCCTTCCCCCCTCTCCTTATCAATCAACCCCACCCCCTGCCCTATCCCTTTTCCCTCTCCCTCATTATCGGGCGCATCATCTCATCTAGCGGGAAGGGCGGCGCGGCGCCATGATGGAACGTTTACTCCCCGCAGGAAGTGACGTCACGGGGCAGGCGCAATCGGACGCATATCGTTGGAAGCGAAATGAAGCTGCTGCTAAACACTGAAATGAAGATAGGAATTTTTTCAGAGCAGCTTGAAATGTGCTTAACACAAAAATTTCTACAACCATTATTTACATAATTTTCATCATGCGTGAACCAAAATTTTCTACGATTGTAATTTCAAATTTTTCAAAGTTTGTCCTCGTATTTGTATATTCAACACTCAAAAATGAAACTTTAGGTAACAAATAATTTTCCGAACATTATTTTACTAGATAATTATCACTGTGATTCAATCAATATTGTTTCATTTGAAGGCTCTGAATACACCCAAATAAAGGAGAAAAAAAGTTGACAAGTGATTCTCTAATTGACTAAACCTCCACAACACCTTCGTCATCATTTGTTACAAAAATAGTGTCCAAAACTAACCCCAGCGTAATTACATGTTCCTAGTTATAGATGTAGATGAGATAATGGAATCGAGCAGACAGTGAGGTCAAGTCGATATTTAACCTTATTAGGTTTCCTAGCGGTGATGTTCCATAGCAGGCTACCATGGGTATGCACCCGCTCACATTTTCCATTTAAAATACCATTGAGAATTCCACCGTGCAGTTGGTGTACTTTTCGACAACCCAGAAATGTAATGTAACGTTCTCTCGTGAAGTGACTACCAGACCCTGGCTAAGTCCTCGAGAAAATTTTGGATAATTATAATTCGTCTTTATTGGAAATAAATTGGACTAGAAAGCTTCATCTTCCATCCAACCCTTCGTCATACATTAAATACTTAAAGAGGAATGCATTGTCAAATTATTCTTGAAATTAAATGAAGTCAAATTGGAACAAAAGACATGGCATGATGCTTTATAAAAGAAAAAATGCAAAAGTGAACAATGTTACACTTACCAAATGTAAAAAAAAATGTGGACAAACTTATGAAAAACCTGAGGATATTGACTTTCGTACTAATTGGAAAAAAACCACCCTAAGCAAACGCCCACCCTAGAAGGGGGCGAGAAAAAAATCTGCGAAAAATGCGAAGAGGTGTATAAGGTTGCATCTCGAGTTAAATCCAGATAAATGCGTAGGGATTATTATTTTGGAAAAAGAGAGCCTTCCTCCGCTACACCGATATCACTGGAAAGGGTATTTGAAAGAGTAGAATCAATACCTAACATACGTTGGAGTTAAAATAACTATTGAACCGACTAAGAGAAAACATATCAGAGAGAAAACGGATCTAAGTAATCGCAAAGCAAGCTTTGTGACAAGAATTATCGTGCATTGCGATGACGAAGTCAGAGAAATCGGCTACTTTTCCCTCGTAAGACCTCATTTGGAGTACACTTCCAGTATATGGGACCACCATAAATTGTGCGAAAAATCCTCAGAGAAAAAGTCATTCGCCTTCACTAGGACTCGATCCCGAATCTCCGATTTCCGGTCGAGTGCTTTAGCCTATCACTAGCTAAAGCACTCGACCGGAAATCGGGGGATCCGGGTTCAAATCCGGGTCAAGGCGAATGATATTTTTTTCTCCGTGGATTTTTCGCACAAGTTGTTCATTGCGGGTGACTCCCGTAATAGTTACCACCCGTAATAGTTACCACCGTAGTCCCGGTATACATAAAATTAAAATCATAAATAGGTTTCCTCTGTAAGCTGGAGTGAGAGCGACGAAGATCAGCAGGGTATTAAGGTCAATACGACCAGGGGCGCAGCCAGGAATTCAGGCTAGGGGGGGATTTTAGGCGCAACTAATACTTACGGATGTGGGGGGTATTGCATACCTACCAGGGTAAGCAGGAGTGGCGGGGGCCCTCCTCCAGAAAAATTTTATGAATAATGGTTCAAAATGGCGAGTTTTACGGCTTTCTGAGGGATATTTGATTAATCCTAGCACTATGCTATAAGTAATACTGATCCAAATAAGAAAAATGGATTAAACTTAAAAATTTCTCTGAGCTATGGAGGGAGGGGGGTTTATCCCCCAAAACCTCCCCCCTCGCTGCGCCACTGAATACGACAATTTTATCAGTGTTATAAATTAAAGCCTGAATTACACGATCATTTGTTTCGTCCCTCTTAGTAATCACTCGTGCGATCGCTTTTCGCGACCAGAAAATTGATCGCTCGAGTGATCATTTTTCTGAATCACACGGTCCCTCCCGCCTTCGCTTTTCGCATCATTTCGATATCACAGCTTGTTGTCATAGGACCCGCTCCACGAAAATATATAGCGTGTTTATGTTTAACTATGTCCTCCCCACGATTGCCAAACGTTGCCCTGCAATCGCTCCATACGAGCATGCGTTCTGATTGACTGATATGGTGTTTCAGTGACGGTTTCAGCGACGGAAAAATCACACCAATACTTTTTCCGAAATGTGGTCTCTGTATCCATATTTATTTGTGCGAATCTCTTAGGAGTCTGCGATCATGGTTGATATCACCTCGTACTTATTCTTCCCCAATTCAACAAGCTTTTGCATCAATTAATGCCATTAGCCATGCTCTCTTGCATGAATTACTTCACAAGGCAATTCAGATAATGGTACATACTTAATTTTCGCACGCTTTTTCTTAGCTTTCTTCGTCTCTTTTGTCTGTCTCACCTTTCGAATCTTGTAATCCATTTTACATAGTAGGATCGGCTTGAAAGTGAGCAGTGCTCAGTGCTCACTGAGCACACTTGCTTACACCTGATGACAATACAATACTCAATTGTTAATTCAACTATAAAAATATATTAATTAAATTCAAGACATTTGACATTGATGCATGGTGATATCGTTGTACCGGGCGTAATCTCTCTTTTTCCAAAATAATCATCCCTACTCATCAATCTGGATTTAACTCGAGCTGCCGCGTTTCGCAGCCATTCATAATTTCCTTGAGGACTTCAGCCAAGGCCTGATTGTCATTTCACGAGATAGCTTTACAGTACACTAATGTGTTGTCTGAAATGATCACAACAATTATAAATCTTGTCATTTTTTATCATTTAAATATTTAATCCTTTAAAAATATTAATGCAATTTTCTACTACACTTTATCTTAGAATTGGCCGAAACTAATATTTTATGATCTACATATATCTTCCTTGCTATTGCAAAATATAATATTGCGGAAACTCATGAATGTATTTTAAATAAATATTTAAACATTTTTCCCCGCGCAGAGTAGCTAGTATTGGCGCGAGTATGAGAAATCCCTTTGAAAGGGAGGGGGAGAGATAAGCTTCGCGTCGTGTATTCGCGCCGCGATGCTCATCTTGATCGCGCGTCCGTATTTAATTGCTCCTCCGCCGCTCGGGAGCGAAGATCAGAGAGACGAATATCTTCGCCTCTCATCTGGCGGGAATCGAGCATACACCACGCTCCCAAGGAACGAGAAGGTGATACCGACCATGCACGCCGACTCCCAAGCCATTCGCGCAAATAAAAATGGAGATTTTTATTTTATTCACTACCAGCAGGCCACCATGCGTTGATCGGGAAGGAAAGTACACAGAGAAGTGGGAAAATTGGACAAAACACGGAGGAAGTAAGATGACTCAAAATTTATTTGAACAAAATTGAATGATTGCAGTACCTCCTTTGAATATTGCTGATATGAGTTATTTTACAGTCGTTATACTGTGTTTTGTTTTAACTTTCCACCATTTCGTTATTTATGATCGGAGCTCTTCGTGTTTTATACCATTCTTCTTAGCATTTTTTATTATTTTACAGATATGCTATTTAGATTGAGATATTGTGAGAAAGTAAAAAAGGTAATAATTCTATTAGAGGTGCTAGTTGCCTTCGTCGGGGGGAAGAAAGGGATGGGCGAACGGACCCGCCAGCTACTAGTGTCGGTCCCATACAGTTTTTTTGTCGGTCCTTTCCTCCCCTCCTTTGCTCGCGGCTCAGGTACTTCGCGGGCCCGTGCGCGCCAACTTACGTTATACACACGATAATATCAATATTTAATTTTTATTTCAGAATATTACTCGAGATACTGTCCCGATCATGTTAGAAGTGTAATAACACTTCAATAATCCAGTTCTGAGCCATCCTGCAAATTTCAGCGCCATAGCCATAGGCGGATTTAGGGGCACGGGGGCAGGTAAAAAAAAAAACAGATGTGTAAACACCCTCCCCAGATGTTTAAAAAATAGACAAGATTCAATATAAAGACAAGATTCGTAATACACAAAATAAAAGAACATAAGTTCTTTTTATTTTGTGTATTACGGAGCCTCAATCATATAATTTAATACCTATTAATAACTTCCATGTCAACATAAAGAGAATATTTTCTACAATAATTGTTATATTTTAATCTCAAATATGAAAATATCTATGAGACCCTTTAGCCCCCAAAAAATTCCTGGATTCTCCCTGGCTATATCTAACCCAGAAAAGGTGGAACTGTGAGTATAATAAAAACGAGGTAAAAAATATAATACTCATGAAAGTGGCCCAGCCAGGCGCTTAAAAAATACAAAAGATTATCAATACAGTTGTCATTAATTTCGTTTCATTTTGTGTATTACGTAGCCTCAATCATTTAATCCTCAATAAATGAAACGCGCCTAGAAAATGTTACAACTCGATAACTAGAAAATAAATATATCGCCGAGATTGGATCTACCATTGATTAAAACGAAACATGCAGTTGCGTCGCTGTGGTTTCCACGTCCGATCAGCCTTCTCGTAAATGCGAATGGAGCGATATTTATTTCTTCCGATCGTTTTATCCGTCGGTTCCGCTCCCGATTCGGCGTTTTTCCCGCGAGGTCACACATCTGCTCTGCCCTCTGCCGTCGACAACTTTCAGACACATGTGGCCCAAGGTCAACTCCATCGATATATTTCGGGATTTTTTTAATGCAGAGGACTTACTTGGTATTTTGGTGCCAGGAGTTCTCTCTGCAGCTATTTTTATAAGAATTAGATTAAATGTCTTAGTTAGCTCCTAAAAGGATTAGAAAAATACATTACAGCCAACCACAAGGTAACAGAGAGTTTATATTTATTTATTCCCATTACCCCATAAACAGCACATTTACGGCCTTTATAATGGGTAATTAACAATTAACAATGAAGGACGTTCACACACGCCCATGCCCTGAATAAGAGCATCCTACCCAGGCGGGACTCGAACCCGCGACCTTCGGTTTGGTAGGCGAGGACTTTACCCCGCCGCCACCAAGGCCGGCAAAATTCTCGGTGATAATTAGCGGACAATACGTCGCAAGCCGTCTAAAAGGCGTGTGGCAGGGGGTGTTAGGACACCAGCCGTTTACAGATAAAAATGAAGTGCTCTAACGAAGTTGGGACTAGCGTTTATTAAAGCCCTTTATGGTTCGGGGGAAAAACGACTTCCCATATCTATCCATTTGGCAAAACATCTCTCTTAATTTATCGCTTCTATCGGGCCTGGAAATATAGTTTGGCTCTAATATTATGTTCTCTGTATCGCTCTTAAAGATATCCATTCTCAATTGCTCAAGCAATCTAAGCCTAGCGCGCAGCCTCCGAATCTGTACTGACTCAAGTTGTCGAAGAAATTATCGACCTTCGATACCACTGTTGCACTATCTTCCTATGGCTAGCTAGCTCATTAAGGGAAGATTACGACGAGGGGTGATGGAGCGTCTCACCGCGTAATTTCCGGAAATATTGAAGAGACAGTAATTTAAATTTCAACGAAAAATTTTTTATCAAAAGCTTAACAATAATTTCTTAAAATATCTAAAATATATTATGAATGTTAGAACGAAACTTTCCGCGGTTATGGTTTGATCTCTGCATTTTCTCGGGTTTTCTTCCGCGCCTATTAGCTTGTGGACAACACTTTCGACCTGAAGAATCTGGTAGGATATCTAGCGAAACTTCTGTCCAAAACCTAATTGACGCGGAAGAAAACCCGAGAAAAAGCAGAGATCATACGTTATGAATATCATAGAAGTCTCATGTCTACGCACATCCGACCTCATGCATATTTCCGTTGAAGGGTATTGCATACCAGCAAGGCGCCGCGGAGAGAATTGATTAATCTCAAACGACAAAACGACTTCATTTTCTTCCACACATTTATTTTTTCTTTGGTATTACATCTTTCACCTCAAGACGTCATTTTCAAGTACAAGATTTTATCAAGTAGGTACAAGGTACTGCTAAATGACCTTTTGAGGTTGAAACACTTAGTACCAAAAAAATACATTCGTGAAAGAAAACGAAGTCGTTTCGTCATTTGTGAACTTCAACTTCCACAAAGTTGAGCCGAAAACCATTGAAATAATGTATCCCTTGCTGTTAAAACGACGATTTCAATCCGCCTTCGGTTGTAGCTAACCCTAATACCTGAATCACACGGTCACACGGCCGGCCTCGGTGGCGGTGGGGTTAAGTCCTTGCCTGCAAATCCGTAGGTCGTGGGTTCGAATCCCGTCTGGGCAGGTGATCCCTAACCAGGGCATGGATCTTTGTGTTGCGCTTTGTTAATGTTGAAAACCCGTTATAAAGGCCGCAATGTGCTGTGTTACAGGGAAGTGGGACATAAATAAAAATAAATAAATGTAGTCCGTCCCTCAGAATGATAGCTCCAGGGATAAGTTTTTATGGAACAATGAAATGATAGCACGAACTATCATTTTTTATCATGCTGTCATTCTCACCGTTCCTTTTTCCACCGCTTATGATGGGTTGAGCGATCACTCTTTCAATCCCTCAAAACCTATCGCTGGAGCTATCATTCTGAGGGACGGAAAAAATGAACGTGTGATTCAGGCTTCAGTGCTATCTTCGCCGCCACACGGTATTGTAATTTACTAATTCGATGCCTCCACTGAAAAAACGCTCAACAATCGCCCACCGAATCAAATGCGCTCATCTTGTAGCCCTAGTAGTACCACTATCGGCACAAACAAGGTAAAACGCTGAATTATAAGTTTTTTTTTAACCCTACGAGGCTCCAATGAGACGTGACATATATCGTTTTACTCATGGTTTATTCGACTACAAAAATAAATCATCAAATATTGTTTAAACGCAAACGTTTAGCTAATACGGTAGAAATAGTGAAGAAGAACACGCGGAAAAGTATGAGAACGGGGAAACAGCCGTCTTCTTTATCCAGGCTCGGGAAAAATAGTTGATTGGTGCATTTAATTGTATTTTTAATAGAGAGAACGATATCTTCGCATTAAAAATAGCTTCTTAAAATTAAATTTTACCCAGTCTTCGATTTTTCAAATGACAGAATGGTAGATTTCAATTTGCGAGCGGTAGAAAAGAAAAGGCATGTTGAATTTATGTATACTATATGTAAAAAATATTTATAAACTTTTCATGCAAGGACATGTTTATATTTAGCCATTCCGAAGATCCCCTGAGGATGATCAGCAAGTCGCGGATCGAAACGCCGGGAGACATGGACGACATCAACCGGTGGAAAACCTGACAAACTTTTCTGCACATGTTTATATTGTTCCTCCACCTCCTACTTAAAATAAACCAAATAGACAAAAATCCATGTTTTGTTAGGGTGCATTGTCGCGTGGTGATTCTCATCTTTTTGGTATATTTTAAGTAAGAGGAACAATATAAACATGTCCTTGAATGAACTATCAGTTATGAATGTATAATATATCAGGTATGTATATAACTATGTATCTACAAAAAAATATACAGGTACTTTACGCTTTACAAACAGATACTTTATTGCACCTATTTTTATTACAGCGCCTCCATTGGATTTAAGTGGCCATTCTTAGAACTCCATATTTAATTTTTATTTCTGAATATTACTCGAGGTACTCTCTCAATCGTGGTAAAAGTGCAAGAGTGTTGCATTGTCATCCCTTTCTGAGCTATCCTGAACATTTCAGCGCTCTAATTAACCGAAAATCGAGGTCGAAATTTGAGTCGCAAAATTTTTCCCGGGAGGACAAACAAGGGGGCGAGTATAACAAAACGAGTTTGATCTAAGGTTTCTTCATGTTGAGTCTATGCTTCCGGACGTTTCTCCGCGTTCCTGCACATAAAATTTACTTCTGACCTGAAGACGCCAACAGGTTGGCTGGATATACCGTCGTCACCTATGGACAACTCAACGCGGAGGAACGCCCGAAAGCCGAGACTCATAATAAAACGTTGAAATGATTATAAAATGAAAATGATATGCGCATTCTCACTACCGCCCAGGGCCGGCCCTAGCAGATGCGGGGCTAGGGGCGAACCTTCAGTGCGGGGCCCTTCACTTAAAATATTAATCATCACTCCTCCCCTCGCCACACTACGCCTTCGACTACCTAGCCGCGCCCGCTCTCACTCATGTCAAGTTCTCTCACTCGTTGTTATCAGTCTAGAGCGCGGAAAAAAAGTCTTTCGACTTTTTGTAAAAGTGGGACTATTGTGGTTTTCAATAAAAATCTTCACCAATCTCATCAAATAAAACAGTTTTTAATGACTTTCTTAGAGACTTTTTGGGACTTTTTTGCTGTGGCGGGACTTTTTCGATTAAAAGCGACTTTTCTGGGACTTTTTATTGAAAATACCTGCCTAAGTTAATGTTTGGCTGTTGTGACCACACTTGTTCAACTTTGTGTCGGACAAATCTTGTTTTTTATGCGGTGAATACTACACGCAGCAGATATTTACCGTAAAATGTAAGCTATTAACTATTGCTAATGCGGAATTTTATTAATAGCTCGAAACTGCCATGAATTCTTTCGATTACTCCACCGTTCATGAAGTAAACCCATGCAGTGCTTCAACTCGAAGGTGGTTTGGATATGTGAGGGTAGAGCTCACCACGTACTTATCCAATTGCATGTTAAATTCACGTATTGTTTCTTTCCTTGGGCCACGTCACCCTTTTTTTGCTAAGGGTGTCCGAAGACTTCACAAAGGGACATTATGAATCAACTTATTTGAACCCGGGTGGTCTGCTGACAAGGGGGCAGCGCTACACTGTATGCTACACTCTGCTTTTTTGCAGGAGATTAGTGGAAAAATGATACAAATATATGAAAGGTTATCTAGAATAGGGTGGTTTCCTATTATTTTTTAATGCCTCAATCGAATGCCATGTGACCTATTTCTGGTTCCCCCTGCCGGCTTGTGAGGTGACTTTGGGGCGAGGCTTGAGCGCTGATACGACGCAGGCTGATAGCAGGTAGCTGAGTACCCTGCTAGTAGGTAGCGCTTGGCTTAAATAAGGATTATTATTATTTTCCTATCAAACGAAGGAAAATTTCCGACCTTAGGCAGTTTTAATAGGTGATTATTAAGACATGATTCCCTGAGCTCTGTGCCTCATGCATGCATCGGTAATCTCAGACGATGTAAAACTCCTATCTACTCGTATAGAAACTAGGTCCCTGTGACGTCACATGGAGTGGAATCACATGGGCGCCAATCTGGCCTTTTTCAAATGAGGATAAAAATTGACCATTGCCATTCGTCTAAACTGGGATTTCGAAAACCAAATAATTTGTATATTATGAATACACTAATGGTGGGTAAGGAATCGCAATCAATGCATTTCATTTTCTTTGATGAAGGAAACTACCCTATTTCCGACGAAGTGAATGTCTCACGTTGAGTGTAGATGGTTAAGAAATGAGCCTACATTGTAGACAGGCAAACAATGCGCTCTTGGCACTCGGTCGAAGAGGAAAAATGAAGGCTCAACAAGGACTGGTGAATGATTACACATTGTATGAACACAATTATATATATTCAAGTAAGCCACGTAAAGTTTCAGTCATTTTCTGAAGTCCCCAAGCGTCGCAAGACCATCGTCCGCTCGTTTGTGCAGCCCAGCCTAAGAAAATGTACAAGGTGAAAGGACAGGCGTCTTCAGAAGCCAAGCTGACTGCGTATGCTTCACTATCCAAGTACCTGCAAGTACTGAGCAACAGTATTTACTCTAATGCTTGTGAAAAACCGTGAGTATCAATTAAACTTTTGAATCTGACGACTTTAATAATTATAATTATTATATTAAGAATTTTTTGGCATTCCCGAATAAGTCAAAATTGTGAGATAAATCTTTAACTGTAAATTTTTTGTGTTTTTAATAATAATTATTTATGAAAATACGAGGACCTATTTTAAGGCCTAAGAGCTATGCTGAATAATTAACTTTAAAAGTAATTCTCATAATAAGTTATCTTTCCCATTATTTGTCAATATATCATCGGACAAAAAGTCACATGTGAAACAGCACATTGACATCGCATCTATCTCAAGTGAGATTAAAGGAGACCGTGAGCTTGCAGAGTTTACGACAGAGCCAACTATCGTTTGCAGCCACCGGCGATGAGTTTTCTTTGGACTTGTGCGAGACATTTGTGGCATTGAACATTCCCACTCACAAATCAAAACACCCTCTATTCACATCGTTTATGAAAAAATATTTAAGAAGGACAGTGCATGCTCTTCACAGAGTATGCGAAGAAATTCGCATAAGATTTCCCACTGCAAATAAGTGGGGCTCTATCATTAAGAAGGTAGGTACTTGCCGTTAATAAAACTAAAAATAAATTTTCTAAAAAAATATATTACTGCAGAACTAATATTTAATATTTTTGTAGGTATTTTTGAAAGCACCATCGTGCGTGGAAATATACAATATATTTTTCTGTGATCTGCCATTGCCTCCGGATCCAGTCCTCACGAAATTTGGAACATGGCTGGAAGCTTGCGTGTTCAATGCACTACACTTTGAGAAAATTAAGAATGTAAGTAATGATTTGTAGTTATGATTGTGACTGATGAATCAATTTCATTATATGAAATAGAATTCCTGCAATTGGGCTCAGTTAAAATAACTACAACTGCACGTTCTAAATTAAAGAGGTAAACTGCATTTTAATTTTTTACTTCAGGTTATAGAGACTATTGACCCTGAAGACGATGTAGAATGTATAGAAATTGCTCGAGAACTCTTAGAAGATTCCCACTCCAACTCCCACTGGAAATGATATGTATTTCAGCATCCTTTGGGTTTTTGGCAGAAAAAATCAAATATCTTGAATCTTCTATCCTGAGCCTCAGTGATTCGGTGTGACAATAATGGATGTGAAGAAGATACTTGAATGTGTAAAGGGTGAATAAACAGTAATTACGGAGAGGCCAAGGGCCAGGCATTTAATTTTTTACAAAAACTCACCTTAAGTTAAGTGGCTACACTGCGATATGCTCCTATTACAACATGTGAAGTTGAGCGATCGTTTTCGACGTATAAACTTATGACCGAACGTCACACAACATTTACCATGGAAAATATAGAAAAATACCTTATCTGTCACTACTTCATTAAATAATTTTTTGGCAATGCAACTCAAAGTGAATGAAAATACGTTTTTTTCTTTATTTAATATCATGAAATTAATAAATAAAATCAGTTATCCATAACCTGTAATTTGACTTTAATTTCCCTATTTCTAAATAAAGATAGATATTGATCAGCTAAAAAAAATACAGGGGTCAACTATATTCTCGCTGATCATCAAAGAAACAGTTATTCAGAATTTAAAAAAAATATTTTTAAATTATGGTGATCTACTGTCTTAAAAGTCCATAAAATAACTCGTTAACCCACGAATCCGCATCTGTACCCTCTTTTCTCAATCAATTCAGTTAAATTCAGCCACTTTCTCATGGAAATAACTCAGACTTTTAAGGAGACTTTTTTCAAAAATATTGACGACTTTTTAGGCGACTTTTTTTGAAAAATTAGAGACTTTTTTCCGCGCTCTAGTTATCACTCACACGACACAGAACTGTACTGACAAACGCAATTGCACAATAAAAATTACTGCATTGTTATTCCTTTTTCATAATATTATTTTTTGTCTAGCACGGACTTGACCATACAGTAATAGTTGAAATTGCGTTTTCAAAACTATCGTATATTTAAAAAAAATTTTTCACGAACGTGGGGCCCCCCAAAGCGCGGGGTCCGGGGCGGTCGCCCCCCGCCCTAAGGCCGGCCCTGCTACCGCCTACCTTTTATTTAGGTTCCTTATTGTGCGAGGGGAAAAACGGATACCTATACTAATTTGTTCGGCAAAATATCACACTCAGTTTATCGTTTCTGTCGGACCTGAAAAATTATTGGAGTTTTAATATGATGTCCTCCGTGTCGCTTTGAAAGATATCTATTCTTAACTACTCAAGTAATCTAAGCCTAGCGCGCAGCCTCCGAATCTCAAGCGGCTCCCTATCTACTAGTCATTGCCTTCACCCGCGAGATATATGAATAGCGTCCCTAGGGTAAAAAATAGTTGGTCTGAGCTATCCAACGATAAATTTCAGAAAACTGCGGTGCTATTTATATCAAACAGTACTGGTTAAACATCTGAGGTCAAAATAGGCCGACTCCAAAAGAAAAGCTGAAAAAAAGTTGGGCGTTCAAAATCGCCCAAAAAGACAGATAGTTTATAAGAAACGGTTTCGTGGTAACCAATCCGTAGGGTTATGCCTCGTTCAGATTACGATTGTTCCAGGAATCGTTGGAACTATCGCGCATTAATACAGCGATGGTTTAAACATGTGCTGCCCTCTAGTGCTGACATCTGAATGGAACGAGAAGATGATGGTTAGCAAAGCTGTTGAGGTTTGCAGGGTCAAGATTTTACTGTGTTCAACGTGTATTTAACGAATAATTTTTCTTCCGCCCATATTCTTCCTTGCTTGAGTAAATCCATGAAAAAAATAGAGCGAAGTTCATAAAGCTTCACGAGCTTTTCGTGTTTCTCTTGTCGCTTCCTCTTCCGGTCTCCCAGCGCCTAACCATCGTAAAGTGGCAACGTTTGGAACTACGTGAACTATTGCCCGGACCTGCATTCACACTGCTAGTTCGGCCAACTATCGTTGGGACGATCGCCCGGACGATCGTAATCTGAACGAGGCATTAGTCGCCTCCATACCTTTGCTCCGGCTGCGTCTCCCATGGTGTCACCTGGCGTCGAACGCTGTCCAACGGTGGGCGATTCCCTACCTGCAAGACAGGAACGCACGGTTTTTATAAGTGCTAAGCTTATCCCAAGAGGCATATTATCAATTTTTTCACTATATGTATTCCACCGGTTGAAGCTACTGACATCGTATACGATCGAATCGTTTCAGGCTTCATTTGTTGGAAGTTCCAGTGGCGTAACTATGAGGGGGGGATTAGGGGATACATCCCCCCAAAGCCTCAGAGAAATAAAAAATAATTAAAAACTATTGTCCAGGGAACATGGGGGACGCGTCCCCCCCAATATTCAAAATTTTCCGGGGGAGGTCCCCGGACTGACCCCGGGGGGTGCCCTCGGATCCCCCATTTTTCCCCCCCAAAGTGTTGATTCTGACGACGCCAATGACTACATCTGCTTAAAGTGAAATTTTTAGTGCCAGAATGATGTAAAATGTATCCCCAGACATGTCATCATTCAAAACTTTTACCAGATTTTTCCCTGGGGGAGAGGGGTCGTCATACCATCCCCCCTCCCCCCCAAGGCATATTCCTAGTTACGCCACTGAGAAGTTCGATATATCCATGATAAAAACTGACAATTGTAATATCCACACTTTTCTATAAAACTCAACTACCCGCTATGGTTTCAAATTACTATGTAAATTTTATTACCTTGAAAATGATAAATACGTTGAAACCACTGTTGGTAATACGTTAAAACCAGAATTATATGTGGAAACCAAAACTCAGCCACCAACCATGGTTTCAAAATATTATGTCATTTTCATAACCTTGAAAATTATAAATATGCTGAAACCAGATAATATGTTGAAACCAGATAATATGTTGAAACCAAAGCCCAACTATCATCCATGGTTTCAAACTTTTAAGTCATTTTCATTAACTTGAAAATGAGATAATATGTTGAAATGTTATGGCATTTCGCCCTGAAGACGATGGCAGAGAAGGCCATCGAAACGTTGGCAGCAATAGCCATCATCACCCGGCTGATTTCCCGAGAAGATTTCACCATGGTCGGTAGTTGAGTTTTGCATAAGAGTGTGGAAATTACCAATTTTAGTATTTATCATGAATATGAAGATTTGACCTATTAAGCATTGTAGTATTGAAGCCAATTACACCACCAAGCCATTGGTATAATTCATCCCGAAATTCGCTTTAAAAAGATGGCTCGGCGGTGTAACTGACCAAGACGCCTGAATGGCAATCGGGAGATGCAGTTTCGAATCCTGGCTGATCAAAATATTTTACGCGGCGAATTTCTTCCTTGGCGCAGAGATCTTCAGTGTCATCCTCAGGTAAGCGAATATTCAGGTATGTTTATATACGTGATGTGTATAGCTTGAAGTGTTTATACTTATGAGCGAATCTTTGAGTGTAGTGGAGGGATTGAGGAGAGGAAGGAATTGTCTCTTCGTTGGGGAAGGAAGTGGGGGGAGGTGGGTGTCGAAATGGAGACTCCGAGGTCAAAGGGCGTCGAAGGTCGCATTTCCTGTGCCCTACACGCCCTGACCTTCCGCCCACTCGCAAAGCAATGGGGTCATTCAAGCAGAAACAAATGAACGACAATTCATGGCGCTGCGCAAGTAAGTAATATGAGCGAGGGAGGAAGCTGATTATCATAAATAAATAAGTATTAGAAGATAGTTTTAAAAGCAGAGTGAAGTACTCGTGACGATCGATGGATCGATTTTTCTGGATTTAGCGACCGATCGATCGTTTAATGTATAGGGAAAAGTAGCGGCAAAATCCCGTCCCAGGTTAAGTGTATACAGGCCGTTTTACACCATTCACCGTGTAAAACGGAAATTTCCTGTATTCGAATAATCATTCGAATGAAATTTCAAAAATGTTCTAATTTGGTTGAATGACTTCCGTGAATGATAAGAGCTCACGGCGTCAATCTTGCCGCTAGTACCACCTCGGAATTTTAATATCATGTAAAAAAAACTTTGGAAACACAGTAATCCATATGATAGCTCAAATAATTAATATATACTTTGAGAGAACGTAAATTCATAAACATCAATTCTCCAAGGCTGATAATTCGGAAATAACATTCGGGATATTTAATGAATAAAAACGTCATTTTTCTCCTACATTGCGCCGATATTTTGTTTAATATACAATAGGGTAATTTCCTTCATCAAAGAAAACGAAAATCATTGATTGCAATTCGTTAGCCACCATTAGTGTATTCATAATATACAAATTATTTGGTTTTAGAAATACCGGTTTAGACGAATGGCAAGGGTCAATTTTTAACTACATTTGAAAAAGGCCAGATTGGCGCCCATGCGATGCCACTCAACGTGACGTCACAGGGACCTAGTTTCTATACGAGTAGATAGGAATTTTACATCGTCTGAGACTACCAATGCATGCATGAGGCACAGAGCTCAGGGAAACATGTCTTAATAATCACCTATTAAAACTGGCTAAGGTCGGAAAGTTTTCCTCGTTTGATGAGGTGTTAATAATCCTTATTTAAGCCAAGCGCAACCAGCTAGCAGGGTACTCTGCTACCTGCTAGCATCCTGCGTCGTATCAGCGCTCAAAGCCTCGCCCCAAGGTCACCTCACTTGTGGCAGCGGGAACCAGAACGACGTCACACGGAGTTTTCCCAGCATTCATACTTAGCCGTCGCGTTTTCGCGAGCTTGTAAATTTTCACTATTCATTCGATCGCGAAAAATAGATATCGTCATTTTAAAATCTAAATGCGAGAAATAAGTACTCCAGGAGTAATAATCTTTCGACTTAGGCAATAAAAAAATAATAGGATACCACCCTATTATTAAACTATATTAAATGATTTTCGATATTTTGTTTAATATACAATTATTAAACTATATTCAACGATTTTAACGCTATATTTTGGGGTGAGTCCCAATTAATGACAAAATCTCTTCGGTGAACACTTTCCAACGACAACGAGCCCTTATATCATATTGGCCCACCTAGTCACAATCTCACAAAGTTGCCTATAAGTCAAAAGGCAAACCCCATAAAGTACCCCATGAATGTCAGTCCACTTTCTTCCCCTGGATCGATACTTAAAGAACAGTTAATTCTCTGTGGTGACTAATTGAGGTACTTATAAAACTTTTTACTGTAATTATGCGAAATGTCCCACAAGATATCTTGAGGGTATTCGTAGCCTTGCGGTAATAGGGCGGTTTCCTATTATTTTTTATTGCCTAAATCAAAATATTATTACTCCTGGAGTACGTATTTCACGCATTTAGATTTTTAAATGACGATATCTGTTTTTCGCGATTAAATGAAAAGTGAAAAATTTCAAGCGCGCGAAAACGCGACGGCTAAGTAGGAATGATGGGAAAAGTCCGTGTGACGTATTTCTGGTTCCAGCTGTCGGCGTGTGAGGTGACATTGAGGCGAGGCTTGAGCGCTGATACGACGCAGGATGCTAGCAGGTAGCAGAGTACCATGCTAGCTAGTAGCGCTTGGCTTAAATAAGGATTATTAATACCTTATCAAACGAGGAAAACTTTCCAACCTTTGCCAGTTTTAATAAGTGATTATTAAGACATGTTTCCTTGAGCTCTGTGCCTCATACATGCATTGGTAACCTCAGACGATGTGTAACTCCTATCTACTCGTATAGAAACTAGGTCCCTGTGCCGTCACGTGGAGTGGCATCGCATGGGAGCCAATCAGGCCTTTTTCAAATGAGGATAAAAATTGACCATTGTCGTTCGTCTAAACCGGTATTTCTAAAACCAAATAATTTTTATATTATGAATACACTAATGGTGGGTAACGAATCGCAATCAATGCCTTTCGTTTTCTTTGATGAAGGAAACTACCCTATTGCGAAGTAGCAAACAATGGAATATGAGCCAACTTACCGGTAGTATGAGGATGCTGAAGCGCACTCCTTCGAAAATAGAGCAGGCCCTTGCCTTTTTTCTCTTCCCCAAACATAAAAACTCATTGTCGACCGGCCCTCACCCCTGCGGAGCCTTTGCTCTAATTGTAAGCTTATTGTGTTTTATTTATTGGAGCTGGACACTGGGGCGTCAATACGGGACTTGTCTCCATAAGGTAGGAATTTTCTGCGCGAGAAACAACGTGCAGTTTTTCCCCCAATTAGCTTTTACTTTCTAATTTACTAAATCGGAAGGGAAAAGACTTCGGCTAACCATTTGAAGAGTAAGTTACCATCGGATCATATTAAGTATAGAGAACTCTATCTTGAAGCATAATCATAGTTGCACTGCAGCGAAAACAACTTATTACTTCGTTACTGGATCACAAAACGCAGATTTACAAAAGTGGTTTTCCGCTATCTATTACGTGCCGTTTCAATCCCTATCATTACTTAGTACTTCATACCACACCGAAAGTCAAAGCAATACAAAAATGTATTCGAGCGCATATGTAAACGAAACATTTTGTCGTCTGCGACTTCCAAAACAAATCATGTGGTCAAGACGGTCGGAAATATCGAATCGATATGTTAGAATCGACATACATTATCCATAGTTACACCAGCGCGCATCATTTCTGCGCAGAAAATTCGCCGAAATCATTCACCGTGTAAAGCGGTCAGGGAGAATGAATTTAATTCGAATGATCAATCACCGTGTAAAACGGCCTTACGAGCGACAGAGCCAACCGAAACACGATGTGTAGCGCGAGCGTGAATACGCCTGAAGTTCCGCGCAGGTTGGCGCCTACAGGAGTCGCGGGAATGTTTGACTCTGGGTCATGGAATTTGCCGCGAAAAGCCGCATGTTTACGCCGGTGTAACTTGAGCGCGAAGCCGCCTGAAAACGCTTCCAGTGTAGGTACGACCAGCCTTGTTCTTCGAGTGAGGAAAAACTTATATTTTTACTGTTTAGTGCATTTTATGCTGTTTTTGGAAAAAGCGTGTTTTTGTCCTTTTTATTTTTATTATATTTTACATCATGTAAGCTTGGGGTGCATACAGACGTCCGAATTCACCCGGAATCCTGAGGTGGTATGAGTACGGCCATTCACGCATCCATCAGCCAGGATTTCCGAAATTATTTTACCTTTCAGCGACTACCCGCCATACATCCACTTAGGAGACAACCACCTCAATAACGATCACTTTTAGATTCTCTCTTAACTATTATTTGTGGATGATAATCAGGCTCTCAGATCCAAAATTATCTCATAATCGAGAAATGTTAACAGCTACCGCCAGTGCCCTAAAGTTATTTTTTTTAATCAGACGGATTTCTGAAATACAATTTCGCTTGTACTTATTATGGTGTAGCGGTTCGCTTGCTAAGCCAGAAGAATACTTCAAATCTTAGTGCCTCCAAAGTATACAATTTAAAAGAAAAATACGAGGTTTTCAATGCTAAACTGCTTGGACGTAAATGACTAAAGAATCATTTGTCAACACCACGTGGAGCAAGCATTAATAATTACGGCTGTTTGGGTAAAAAAAACAGTGATTACTGAAAATATCTGCATTATGCAAACGCAATTCATAGCTTTTTTAATTAAATTGATAATTTTCTCATGAGTGAATGTTGACAATAAGTCTTACAGACAATTTGTACGGCCTGTATCTATCTTTTTCAAAGCACCTCCTGAAGCAAATTTCTGGTTACGTGACTGATAGTGGTAGTACCAAGGAGGTTGGTGTAGACGAATAAATAAATATTTTATTATAAAATAGATACTTCGAAATGTTCCTCGACGAGGTAAATAACATAAAAATACCCCAGGTTGGGTAGGAGCACAGGACACAAAAAGATTTTTAAAAACACTCGCTGAACTAAATAGGGTAGTTTCCTTCATCAAAGAAAACGAAAGGCATTGATTGCGATTCGTTACCCACCATTAGTGTATTCATAATATACAAATTATTTCGTTTTAGAAATACCGGTTTAGACGAATGGCAATGGTCCATTTTTATCCTCATTTGAAAAAGGCCAGATTGGCGCCCATGCGATGCCACTTCACGTGCCGTCACAGGGACCTAGTTTCTATAGGAGAAGATAGGATTTATACATCGTCCGAGGTTACCAATGCATGCATGAGGCGCAGAGCTCAGGGAAACATGTCTCAATAATCACTTATTAAAACTGGCTAAGGTCGGAAAGTTTTCTTCGTTTGATAAGGTATTAATAATCCTTATTTAAGCCAAGCGCTACCAGCCAGTAGGGTACTCAGCTACCCCCTAGCAGCCTGCGTCGTATCAGCGCTAAGCCTCGCCTCAAGGTCACCTCACAGGGCGGCAGCGGGAACCAGAAATACGTCGTACGGAGAGATTTCCCGGTATTCATACTTGAGCGTCGCGTTTTCGCGCGCTTGAAATTTTTCACTTTTCATTTAATCGCGAAAAAAAGATATCGTCATTTAAAAATCTAAAAGCGTGAAATACGTACTCCAGGAGCAATAATCTTTCGATTTAGGCAATAAAAAAATAATAGGAAACCACCCTATTGTCGGCGGTATACATCCACCTTCCTCAGAGTTAGGTAGGAGATTCGACTTCAGTCCCCTACCTAACTCTGAGGAAGGTGGATGTATATCGCGGAAAATTTAGTTCAGTGAGTGTATTTTTAATCTTTTTGTGTCATGAGCTTCTACCCAACCCGGGATATTTTTAATATGTATAAAATAATATTCCCGATATTTTCTGAACACGCTTCGTATATTTGAACTACGCTGGGAAAATATGTAGACATATCTATTAGCATGAAAGATAACCCAGTGAAGCTGAAAAATATGATCATCCGGTCATTTTGGGGAGGACCTCTGCACTACGTTCAAATAAATCTGGATGCTATACAATTTTTTTCAATTTTAGCTTGCTAAAGCCAGTATTTTAACTGTTAACTGTTAACAAACTTAGGAACCCCTTCCCCCACATTCGGAGTAAATTTCTAGGCTGGGTGCCTGATACGTATGCGTGCAGTAAAACATGTGTATATATTCGTCTAGGCCCACGTCCAAGGCACGTCCATCCATTCCGTTGGCTAATGAAATGTGACCGCTTGAATCTCGACTGTCGCTCCTCCGCACGATTTCCGAGGTTTAGACTCGGCCGAGCGTGGCTTATGCTTTATCTCTCTCTCAAGGCTTCATTTGTTTTTCTTAATTTTTTTCCAAAAAAAAGTAATCTTAACTCTCCGGATTGGGTACAACCGAGGAAACATCAATTACGGGCCCTTCACGGTTGTTAGTGTTTTTAATTGTAGCGATAGTAATAAATTAAGTCTGGCAGTTGGTGCTTGTACAACTAATTTCCTGACCCCCCTCATAATCCACCCCATCTTCGGCGCAAGAACTCCTTGGACGTTCTGGATGAGTTGAGTAGGGATGAAGGGGCGGGGTCCTAAAAAGGCCCTAACCCAAACACGAGGACCCTCGCGCCAGACGCATGCAGTAAATTCTACTCGGGATTTCATCCGCGTAAGCTCCTCGATCTCCATTGCTGCCGACGTTTCGATGGGATTCTTTCCCATCATCATCAGGGTCGAAGATGCCAGTCTTAGGTGCCAGCTTTATATATCCGTGGTGATCGTGTTGCAAGGGCGTACCTAGGATCAAAATTAGGGGGGGGGGCAAGCCATGGTTGCTCAAGTTGTAGGTAAGATTCGAATATGGAAAAGGTGAATTAAACCAACATTTTAAGGAAACGGTAACATCTCTTCATTAGTTTTTAAAATTATTTGCTTGAAAAAATATTATTTTCCTTAAAGACATTTGCGATGTTTGCTTCTAGGGGGCAGCTGCCCCCTCCTGCCCCTAGCTGGGTACGCCCATGTCGTATTGGGTCGATTCTGATTGGCGGAGACCGAGTTCGTTTTCCCGCCATTTTCAAGATCAGGTCCCATTCCCAACTTAGGCTGAATCCCTCGTCTCTATTGAAGTTTTTCCCGGATAGACGTATTTCAATTGCCTCCTTGGTTAGACGATCACAGTAGCCTTTAGAGTGGCAGAGCATTTTTGTTTCTTCCCATTGTATGGCGTAGTCGCAGTTGATGGTATGCTCCGCGACTGATTTTGTTGGTTGGTAAAGTCGGAGGTGACGATTGCTCACGTTCTTCACGAGCCTTATGTTAGTACTTATTGAACTGAAATCAGTACGAGATGTGCACAAAAATAACGTTAATTAAAATTTTGAATTTCTCGCGAGATTGGAGAGTGCTATTGTCATTTTTTTGTTTACATGCGATAGGCCTTAGAAATTATATTGGTTCCGTAACTGTTTAATGTATTTTCTCTACAAAAAAATTCCTCTACCAATTCGACGTTTCCCAGATATTTCTCCGATGCCTCTAGCAAAAAGAATATTACCTGAGATTTTCCCGTAGTCCAACCTCCCGGTAATAGGAATAATGCATATTGGCAGTGGTGTAACTGTGCGGGGTGAATGACGAGATAGATTCCCCACAAGGCCTCAGAGTAATAAAAAAATTATCGAAAACTATTTTCTAGTTTTTATATACATGACTGCATCTGCTTAAAGTTAAATTTTAAGCGGCAAAATGATCAGAAATGTATTTCCAGGAATGTCATTTGTTTCGGACCCCCTGTTACCCGGGGCGGAGGGTCCCCCAGGCCCCTCATCCCCCCCAAAGCATATTCCTAGTTACGCCTAGTTACTGCATATTGGTATACACGCCCCAAAAGTACTCAACACCATTTAGTCTACCCTCGAACTCTTGCAGTGCCCAGCAATTGCGTAATAAGAGTCATTCGTAGCAATATTTATTAATTTTACTTTCTGGTGATTATTTTATATCACTATTATATCTATTATCCAGATATGAAACTGAATGTAGCCATATCGCATCCATACGCTTGCGCGTCGCCGTACTCTCGGCCGCCGCCGGCCAGAACCAGAGTCGACCGCACGCTCGAAAAAACGAAGTAAAATTCGGAGTTGCAAGTTTGTGCAGGACTTTACTTTAGATTCACAATATAGAAGCTTCATAAAACGACGTGGCTTTGTAGAAGTACCTACTTTTCCTCTACGTTTATGTGAAAAAAATTGGCTGAAAACAGGCTCCGCCAATTTCCAATATATATCTATGGCTAATGATGGAATAAATTCTTTGAAAACCCTCCACATGGAAGTAAAAGAAGTGCTAATTAAGATTGAATAACATTTTTGTCAATGAAACTATTCCTGAAAACACTGCGCGAGGATGAATTTGGCTATTTTCGGAAAAAATCAAGGGTAGTCGTTTTTCGCTAAATTTGTTCAATTTTGACTCAAATATGTTGTTAACGTGGAGGCACAGGAAATAAATGATCTGTCAAGTTATGCACAGTTTATTTGAAAATATGTATGCGAAATTTCAACTTTCTAGCTCAAAAAAAAACGTTTTTGAGGTTTTGGCCAGCTTTTTTCGGTTCTAGCCCACTATGCGCCGTTGAAGAGTAAGTTTCAAAAAATCATCGTCTCATGAATATTTTTTTATCCTTTTTGTAGTAAATATTTGTTAAAGCTTTATATTAAACGTTTTATATTCAATGTAAAGGTCATATTGACTGATTTTGTATGATAAAATAAAAAAGTCGAGCTTTTTATTTCGAATAAAAATCGATTTCGACCGAAATTTTTCCTCAACTAGTCGAGAACGCCTTCAATCTACCGCCTCTAATCTCAAGTCGGGGGTGGGGGGACATATTGGTTGTCCTATAAGTGCAAGGACGGAGGTCCTTGCATTTATAAGACAACCAATAGCGACTCGGAATATTCCCACTGAGGATAATGATTTTTAGAAGAAATGACCTTTGAGTTTTCCTCTCTCATAACCTTACCTGTACCCTGCTTTGGAATAACTTCGGATGCTGTATTGAGAATAGCAAAGGGGAAGGGAGCAAGGTTAATGTAAGTCTAGGTAAACTCGTTATACGAAAGGGCAAACCATGATATTTTATAATTAAACACTAAAATTTCATATTTATATCACCCACCCAGACGCTTATAAATTAAATAAATTTTTTCATACGGTTATCATCACGTTAGTTTTTTTTTTTTGTTTATTACGAAGCCTCAATCATTTCATTTCACATTAATAGGTATGGTATGGTATTTGGAGGAGGCGACCGACAGCTGAGGTCATTTGCGCCATGAGGTAAGGGTGTGGAAGGAAGGGTGGAGAGAAACCCGGCGTCGGCGTTAGCCTGCTCTTAACGAAAGGCGCCACGGGGACCACGGCTTAACGTCCCATCCGACGGACGGAGTGTTGCGCTTGAAATGTCCTCCACACAACATTCAAGCAGGGATCGGGCAGTCTCTGAAAATTCTCTGCCACTGCCGGGATTTGAACCCGAGCCCGCCGGGTGGGAAGCCAACACTCTAGCCACCACACCAACCCGATCCCCATTTCACATTAATAACTTTCATATTAAAATAAAGAGAATATTACGTGCAGTAATTGTTGCATGTTGTTTTTAATCTCAAATGCGAGAAGACCGTTTGCCTGCCAGACTACTAAAATTTTATATTTATGTACGTAAGGGCAAACTATGTATTTTATATTTATATACTTAAATTTTATGTTCGTATCCTTGCCCCAGACGCTTAAAAATTAGATAAGATTTTTAATATGGTTATCATTACGTTAGTTTTGTTTTTGTAATACGGAGCCTCAAGCATTTTATTTCATATAATTAACTTTCATATTAAAATAGAGAGAATATTTCGCACAGTAATTGTTGTATCTTGTTTAAATACGAGATTAACTGAATAAAATACAAAGGAAGGCTGCGCGTTTCGTCAAAAACTGCTACGGGCGTACAGACAGCGTTACCCAGATGTTAAGCGAATTAGGCTGGGAGCCATTGGATACTCGGAGGCTACGCGCTAGGCTTAGATTGCTTGAACAATTGAGAATGGATATCTTTAAGAGCGACACAGAGAACATAATATTAGAGCCACACTATATTTCCAGGTCCGATAGAAGCGATATTTTAAGAGAGATGTTTTACCGAATTTACCCGAACGGATAGATATGGGAATTCGTTTTTCCCCCGAACCATAAAGGACTTTAATAAACGCTAGAACCAACCTCGTTAGAGTACTTCTTTTTTTTTTTAAGCTGTAAACGGCTGGTGTCCTAACACCCCTGCCACACGCCTTTTAGGCGGCTTTCGGGGTATTATATAGATGTAGGTGTAGATAAATGAACGAGAGAAATAAATGTTGTTTAACCTCAAATACGAGAAGACCGTTTGCCTGCCGGACCCTTGTGTCCCCCCCTCCTCCATAAAAAAAATCCTGGATCCGCCCTTGCGTACAGAAGCTATGACGGAGTGAAATTGAGAATTGTGCTGGAAGGAAAAGGGCGGCGAAAAAGGAAAAGGAATGAACGATGGGAGATAAGGAAGAGTAACTAACCCACAACAACCCCACCCGCTGCTCGTAGAGGGGGCGGAAGATCAGGAGCGCGCACGTGCAGCGGCAAATGAATGAATCGCCGCCGACAAATGAAGCGCGGTGGCCGCAGTTTGCACCGTCGAGGAAAGAAGACTCGCGCCAGAGCGTAGTAATTGAAATTCCGCGTCTGTTTTAAGGAAAGCGCGTTCCACTCCATTTCATCCCCACTGAATTACTCAAAACAAATAATTTTACAAACGAGTTGCGAGAAAATTTTTCTGACATGCATTTGTATGCGAAGGTCACGCATCGCAGTGAAATGGCAGGCTTCACACGATCTTCTCGTAAATATTCCCTAACACCCCCAGCGTACTTATTACAGCACGGGAAAGCTGCCATTTTACTTCAGTAGTATGAAGCGTTCACACGCTACAAGTTACAGAACTCAAACAAGCAGGAAGGGTTGATTTACCCAAAGAACCTGAGGATACTCTGATATTTTTAATAAGCAAGACAGGCGATCTAAATCTGGGAAAAGGTAAAAATAAAAATTAAGCACCGTTTTTTGAATTAGTTCAATTAATAATGCGCGAGGACACGGCCTCGGCATAAAATGATCTTCGTCATATAAATACCGTTGCCGACAGACATTATTATTAGCAAGTTTGCATAAATAAAATACCATGAGATGCCCCTACGTAACATGAGTTTACCCAGCTTTACATTGATCTTCCTCCCCCCCCCCCTCTTACCATTATCAATGCTTCATATTAAGTTATTACAAAGCAGGGTACAAGTAAGATTATGAGGGCGGAAAACTAGAGGGGCCGAAATCGTATATCCTCACCTAGTCGTTCCCCACAGCTGGAATAAACCAATACTCGATTGCTGCTTTATAGTGGCTATCCCCTAAGGAACGATTTTAAGGCAGGGTGCCACCACCAACCTCCCCTTTCTACCTCAAAAAATAGAATCTATAAATGCCATTGGCTGCCAGTACATGCTATCCTCCAATGATAAGCTAAAAAATGATTCAGAGGGTGGGCAGCGAAGATCAGCAACGTATGAGAACCATTGACTGAACGTCGTATCGGCATTAGAATAAATATTTTAGTTCGGTTTCAGGTAGAATTTTATTCTGAATGTTTTTTCTTATAATAGCTCTGAACATTTTTGAATTCCAGCCAGCAGATGAAGAATGTATTGAGAGATCCTATGTGTGCACTACCGTAGCCAACACGAGTAGCACAAAATCAAGGAAATTAGAATAGAATAAGGAGGCTCAGAAATTGATTCTTCTCGAGAATGTTAAAAGACCGTATAAGTTTTCACTGCATTTGACAGCCTGGCGTTGCGTCACCTAGAACTGTTAATTAATTATTCTTATTCAACATAAACGAATAATGACCATAGAAGTAATACCGAGTTCAGTGGCGGATGTATGAGGGGGGGCTATGCCCACCCCCCTTTGGGTATCCAATTTACACTAGATAGAATTGTGATTTTCTTCACTACTGCTGGAAGATTAAGTGGCGCAGCAATGGGGGGAGTTTGGGGGATAAATCACCCCCCCCAGAGCACAGGGAAATTTGTAGTTGAATCCATTTTACTTAATTGGAATGATGTTACCAATAGAATAGGGTAAGGAATAAGAAAATATCCCTCAGAAAGCCGTAAAACTCAGCATTTTGAATCATTTATATTAAAATTCCGCAGCAATTTAATAATCTTGCACCTACCGCTTATCCTGTTGGGTATTCCACACCACCACGCATCCCGGCATTAGTTGTACCTAAACTCCACCCAACCTTGATTCCTAGCTGCGCCCCTGGGTAGATTAACCCCCCTTTTCCCTATTCTGAATCCGCCACTGACTGAGTTGATTTTCTATTTAATTGCGCCCATCTTTTACGATGCCAGTACGTCTGAAACTAAGTACCGTTGCAGAGGTAGGAACGGTGTTAGATGGGAACGACCCATCCCATTTAAGGGCACCTATTATCTAGTAGCACCTTCACATCTAGCTCAGTGCCGAACGCGCGTACATGGTGACCGGGTTGGTGTGATGTCTGCACTGTCACCTTTCCACTCATTGTCAGTTGGTCCAGGTTCAAACCCCGGCGACGGCATTCAGAGACTACAAGACCCCTGCTTTGTGGAGGCCACATCGAGTACAACAGTCCATCCGTTGGATAGGACGTGAAACTACGGTCCCCAAGACGCTTTTCATTGACGGCAGGGTAATGCCGACCCTTCCATCTATTACCCTTCCCTATGCAGAGAATAACCTACACTGTCGGTCACCTCCAACAAATATCATACCATTCTATGCATGCAATGGTGACCCTGTCAAGCATCCTGTAGGTAGCTTACAGGTTACCATTTCAATGTACAAGATTTCCCGGATTTACATTCGTTATCGCGGTTATCATTCTAACTTAGGACAAAATAATCTACAGAACTCACCTTTGAAGACAACAGGTACAAGAAGATCCAAGAAGCAGCTCCGTTTTAAGATGTGGATCTTCATGTTCCTTGTGGAAAACCACCCGCGGATGACGTAGTAGGGGAAATGTTGGACACAAGAAGCGGTCGGATGAGAGTCGTCTGTTAAACGACAGAAGGGAGTTAGGACGGCAGAAACCAGGGCAAGGAAACCAGAGGAAATAACTCGGGACCATCCACATCGACTTAAGCAACTGACGAGATTCGAAGAGAAGCGTGGAGGACGAGAGGCAACGGGAGAGGTAAGCAACCGAACGCATTATGAGCGACAGCAGGCACTCACACTTACTCATACCTGCCAGCAATAAGACTGCATAGAGGAGACCACAGTCCGTCTCGCAGAAAATTGTATTCGGCCGCCAAATCGTGCTGTCTAATCGGTCGTGAAAAATGTTCGCAGCCCAGCTGAAGCTATAAATATAGGGTCTTCAACCAGTGGTCACTGGGCCCTATACGGCCGGCTGGTTAATTTCTTGCTGCCCCTAGAGGCCAAAGAAAATATTGTATCGCGCCACGCAATAAAATAAATATTGACAAACTCGTCAAAATAAACAATGTCTAAAATCGCATTGACTGATTGATCTTTTAAACCAATAAAGATTATTGCACTTTGAAATTGTTTAATTTTAATTTATTGATGTGGTAGTAAAGTGACGTGGAGCATTACGGCCCTCCGGACGATGTGACATCGATTTTTTGCCCTTGCATTAAAAAAGGCTGAATACCCCTGCTCTTGATATTAACCTCTATCTGTAGCTTTATGCTGAGCGATCCAGATTCCAAATTTTTGTAATGGAGCATTTGAACCCGCGAGAAACAACATTGAAGAGATGAATGCGATATATAATGGCATCTCGAGCATAAGTTTCGGCTTATTTCCTCGAGAATTTCGGATCGCTTTACCGTAAGCGTCGCAATTAGCGACTTCTGTAAACCCATTAAAATACGCGGTGAGTAAAATCAGCACATCTATAAATAATACTACTGCTACTACTACTAATACTATAAGCCTACTGAATAATCCTCCATCGTAGTACTCGTACCAGGAGCATGGACATAGACGAAATGAGAATAGTGGAGGCCACAGTGGGATGGGTAGTGTGAATATGACTCGAGCGTGTAATGTATGGCCATCACGATAGATGTCTCTCCAGTCGGACGCCATATCAATG
This sequence comes from Ischnura elegans, assembly GCF_921293095.1. NCBI lineage: Eukaryota > Metazoa > Arthropoda > Insecta > Odonata > Coenagrionidae > Ischnura > Ischnura elegans. The sequence goes on along the minus strand of NC_060254.1, from coordinate 58,406,777 downwards.
TGTTGTTATCCACCGCGCATTCAAATAGAACGGCTAAAGTCGCCACTCCCGTCTCTAACGGCGGAACAATACGAATTTCACGGGGAATTAACCAATAACTAACCGAAATTCACATTCGAGATGACATGAACAATCAAATTCAAAACTTTCCAGTGCTGAACCTCGCGAGAGTAAATGCGCTATTGCAATCATTCCGATTAATTCGATTACTCTACGCTCACAGCTGCGCTACTGTCAATAATGGAAAAAAGAGTAAAAAGCGAACGAAGTGACAGCGTAAATCAAGCTTCAAAGAGATGGGCTCCTTCACATCTTCCATGCAGTCCCCTTGGTTGCTAGAAAGGGGGAGACTCTCGTAGTCTGCTCATTTTGACCAAAATATTACGCATGTTGTTGCTCAATTTTGCAGTCCTCACGAACACTCACGTTCTATGGATGCGCGGAATATGGGAGGTAGAAGGAATGGGTGCGAGAGACAAAGGAGCTGATAGGTGGTAAAAGTGAGCTCATGGCAAGCAGAATGGCCAACTACGAAATAGAATAACGCTTGCATGATAGTAGACAGTTTTTGCGTTGCTTACGTGTTTCGATGACTCAACCCAATGACACGACAATGCATTAAGGAAAATGGAATAGCATCATTCCAGTACCACAGCCGCAGGAAATCGTGCCAACAACCCCGTTTGCATTGGCGTGATAGCACTTTTTCATATGGCTGCCATGAGTGTTTATCAGCGCTACCACTATACATCTTGTATCTGATATGAAAGATTTTAAAGAATATGTCCTAATTAACATAAAATTATAACAAAATATATTTATTTTTTAACAATCATACTTTCCATAAGAAATAATAAAAAAATTTTAAAAACATAACGAATTACATTAGTTCCAAATATTATTTATAGAATTTAATGCTCTCCGATGTTCACACATTTTATCTAGAATGCTTGGATTTTCAACGCTACTTTTGCGCCCTTTGGAGATCGTCATGAGTGGTGAGCAGCAGGCCAGGTGCAGAAGAGCGGCGGAGATGCAGAGGAGACGAGCGGCAGACCCGGTGCGTGGACAACAAAATCAGCTTTCACAATGATCTCAGAATCAAACGCATCTGGAAGATCATTGAGAAAACCAGTTTCGTCAGAGAAGAGCAGGAACAGGCGACGAAAGAACAGCGGCGACTCCTATGCGTATCCTCAGGAACGCGGACGACGCAGCCTCCACTCAAGATGAGGAGTCGACGTCACGTCCATCCACTCACCTGCATCTTGGATGGATACCTCCAGAGCAGAGGTTACACCGTAAAGGCGTTTGGGCATGCGAGTAACGCTCTGGATTACATGCAAGCAAGCAAAGTCGCATGCGGAGGCAAAGCCAACAGAGAGTATGAGGGTTCTAGGTGAACCCTTCGAAGGATACAACGCACCGGGGCCGGGAACCAAGCCAGTGGCTTATACGCCCAGACACCCGGGGAGGGGAAGGAAGGGAAGGAAAAAGGATCGACGCGCCGCCGCGATGGGAGCCCGCCGACGCCTATGGGAAGAGATAGGAGCGGAAGGGAGGGGACAAGGGAAAAACACCCCAACGCTATAGAAGCGAAGGGGGCCCTACTATTTAGCGAAAACAAGCGTGAGCTATTAGTGGATTTTCCTATGAGGAAGAAAAATCCATCGATCGAATCGGTAGATTAATCAATTGGCAAAGCCAACAATCAAATCGCTATGGAAAAGCACCGCAAAGAAAACAAGGGGTTAATGCAGATGGTTTTAGAGTATTAACGTGATGCCCGAAGACCGCCATATTGATCTACCGTTTTTGTTGATACCCATATTGATGCATGTTAAGTAAATTACCTAAATCGCAGTTCGGAGGGGTTTTCGGTTACCACTTACGTACGGTTGCTATTTACGCAAAGAGTCTAGCTTCTTTTTGATTAACTACAACTTGACATCATGCAATAAATAATTGCCTTTCTTTCACAAGATTGCGATTCCAAAGCTATCAATGCATATTTACTAGGTATCTATTTCTACTGAAAACATCATGCAGCTCTCTGGAGACGATGCAAGCACGCTAGGACACGCGAATTACAACTAAACACAGAACGGAACCCTAAAAAGCCCTAGCTCTGCTTTACGTATTTTTTCTCCGATATCAGCTACTAATCTGCAAAAGACACATCATTGACCAAATAATTACAGCAAAGACGTACGCACCAGAACATAAATTTGGCTGCAATTCAATAAAAATTTTCAAAGTTGTGGGTAACGAAATTAGTAGTTCCACTCTAAAAACTTAACTTTTTCCCTTACAGCCATTAATGAAAGAATCCGATAGTAAACGTAAAACTAGGCTTAAAACAAAGCATAAATGAATAGCATACCCCGAGAATTATGCCACGATCTGAAACCAAAAAAACACGGGTCTCATTATTTTACAAACTGCATCACAATCGACAATATTAGAAAAATCGATGTAACGTGAAATTTTCCGACGATAGGTTACGCATTAACCGAGCAATACAATAAGGCCGTTTTACACGGTAAACGGAATTGCGCAATCTGACGTACGTGCGAAGGCGCAATCAAAATTGCGTCGTGTAAAGCGGTGAATTGCTAGAACAAATGCGAGAATGCGTGGATTCGAGACGTCAAAATAGCCCGTTCTAATTTCGTTCATGCATTCGCGCAATTCCGCGCCATTTTAGAAATTAATGCACCTCTAACCTGCGCAATTCCGTGCCCGGTGTAAAACGGCCTTTAGAGAAAACGAGACCGGAGTCAAGCAAGATAGATACCTCATCTTAAAAGATCTCCAGTGACCTCATTCTATTTTCTTTGCCGACGTAAAAACAGTCAGACTTGGTTTCTCCCTATTCTCGGCTCGGGTTCCAGACAGAGACGGAAGAGAGGGGGGGTTAACCCTCCCCCCGTCCCTCAAACCGGAGACAAGGGGGGTAAGGGGAGCGGTCAGGCTCCTCAGTTCTGTGGGGATGGACCCTGGACCCTCCCTGGAAGCGAGAAAAGTGGGAGGGGCAGGCTTTTGACGGGAAACACGATACGACGGACACCACAGGCCAAGTCGCCATGGAGGAGGCGAGTGTTAACTTGTGAACCTTGCGGAGATGAATGAACGAAGACAGACCTTCATCAGCGGCACACATGAGAAGGCTGGCGGAGTAGACTCGACGCGGTTAACAGACTAAAAAAAGGAAATCGAAAAATAAACTGCCAAAACATTCACTTACATCCTCTTTGCAAATTAATGCTTGAGGATTAAGCCTGAATCAGACGAACACTTTTTCCCATCCCTTATGAGGGACAGCCATAGCGTTCGCTCCAATGAAGGCGGAAAAAAATGACCGTTTCACGCGATCATTTTCCGCGATGGCCAGAGGAATCCCTTTTTCCATCACTCGGCTCGTCTCTTTTTCCGTCGCTGAAGCCGTCCTTCAGCCAATCGGAATCCGGCCGTTAACAGCGATTGTAACGCCACGCTTGGCTGTTCGATGACGGTTGTAAATACGGAAAGTCACGAGAGTGTTGGGAAAAAAGGTGGTGGAAATGACCGCATGAATCAGATAATGATAGATCGAGATCACTCTTTAGATTCCTGAAAACCTATCGCTTGAACTATCATTCTCAGGGATGGAAAAGTGATCGTGTGATCCAGCCTTAGGTTAAGAAGTATTCCTCATTGTGAAACTAATTTCATGAGGTAAATTTAATGTGTTTTCCATTGTTAGCAGTTAACTTTGAGTCATGCTTTCTCAGCACCTTTAGGGCTTGATGCATTAGGAATCTATTCCATTTACTAGCTGTGAGGTGGAGAAGGAGTTTAGAAATTAAAGTACAGCAGGGGATCGTTCGAAAGGGGACTGAAGAGGAGATAAGCAATATAAGAGTGGATAAAACAATTAAGTTGGAGGTAGTGATAGGAGTTTTGCCAGTTGGGAAGTGTATTAGAGAATCATACAACTGCTCCTCTGAGATCAAATTATCAAATGGACAAGGACAATAAGGATTTTGAAATCTGAAAGTTGTGGAAATGTGGTTTTGTAATAGTTTAAATATCTAGGTGGACTGACATCAAAACTAATGTGCAAAAATAGCCATTCAGTCTGACAGAAAGAAAACTGTGTAAAAAAAAAATAAGGAAAACACAGGCGATTAGGCACGGCAACTTCGTACAAAATACAATGGTAGGAAAAATGCTATGCAGAGAGTAAGACCAAGTTTTTGTACCTCTAAGTGCAGGAGATAGGATGCACGTTTTGCATTGAAATTATGAGGAAGAATGAAAAGAGTGATGGAAGTCTTCACTGTAGCAACGAGCATTGCCTTGATAATGAAATGAGAATAATGCACCAGCTGCCAAACAGTCTCAGGACAACAACAATGAATGCAAGAAAGCCAGCAGCTGACAAAACGCACAACAGACTTGAGCAAGAAGAACCTTTCAGAGGCAAGATTCAAACCAAAAGACAAACATTACGTACCCAAATGCACATGGAAAAGTTCATGATCATGAAAAGATCATAGGGAAATAGAGAGACTGTGAAAACACTGCAGAGCTAACACACAAGTCAAAGCATGACACACAAGGTTAATTCCACGATTTTAAGGCAAGTTTCACAAATTTCCTTATTATACCAACATAGTTTCACGTGAACACATGGGATGTTTGAAGTTCTGATAATATTATAGATTTTCCCAATAAAGCTCATTACATTTGAACACGGAACTTGACATAATTATAAGCCTCTAAAAAAATATGAGGAAGAATATTAAGCCACATAAATTGCATTGTAATGGAAGGAAGTTAGACGCTGGTATTTTAAAAGACTAAACCAGAATGAGCCTAAGCCACAAAACATTTTGAGCAGAATATGACATTTTAAGCACACAGCCTTGAACACACAAGAATGTAAAAATAATTGTAAATGCAAATCAAAAGTATAACAATTTTTAAGCGACATACATACCACCTTATATCTGCTAAGAAAACTTTGAATGTCAGGAGAGAAAAGAAGACAAAGTTGGAGTACATGCAAATACGAGCACAATGATTGAATTAACTTCCCTCAGTTGCTTAGACAATAGCGAACGAGAGGAGTGTCTGATTTCAACCCAAAATATGCACAAATATGTTGTGTGTTGTCTCAGAATAGCCAGCTATGTCAAACTATGCCTCGGGATTTGCACCTTTCACTTTCAAGAACGGCCTAACCTTCCTCTTCCCATTTCTCTTTGTCGAAAACATCCTGGTTCCACTTCCATATACAATGGCATGGTGGAGATGCTATTGGCACTCAGTAACTTACTCACTCAGACTAAATCATCACTGGTCACTTGTCTCTCTTCAGTAGTCAGTTGCAATGAAGCAGTCAATGGGAACCATATAGCCCATGCTACAGAAGTGCCTCGTCATCCACCCATGCCATCACCATCAGCTCCTCTCCTTCCCAAGACATTGATAATATCCACAACTTTGGCTGTTCTTGACAAAAAAATGAATTACTTGATATTTGTTCCGTGAATTGATTTGCACTTAGGATTTTTAATGTATAGAAACTTTGGGTAAAGACATTGAAGGCACACCTGGCATATTCGTGTGTGATTATTCACTCCCCAATAGCAAGGGCAAGAACCCATAGTGTAACGAAAGATCCACAACGGAAAAGCTTTGGTTAGGTATGTCAGCAGGGACGTTCATTACAGTCATTCACGTGCTGTCCACCAATCACCATCCTACAGGTATGACATAACCATTAGTTTGTACAAAAAGAGGCAAAGTGATTACAGCTGGAATAAATTCCCTTCCGAAAGATTACCTTGCAAAGTCAGCAGTAGTTGGTTCACTGTACTTGACTTTCAAGCAGACGACCCACAGTTGCTCTCTGCTAAAGGACACTTTTTATTCATCTCTTTGCCAATTTTCTCCCATTGAAGCCTGTGATTCACATGTCTTTCCGTTTTTTCCTCAAAACATTGATTTTGGAGAGGAAAAATTTAGAAATTACAATATTCAAGACTGTCTCATTATCTTAAAATGGCAGCTTTGAATTACATCATGCTTAATAATTTTAGGCGTAAATTTAAATATTCTACGCAGAAAAGTTTCTTGGGTTTTCCACTGGTTGATGTTTTCCATGTCTCCCGACGTTCCCGAATCTTGGAAACATGGTAAACATCAACTGGAGGGAAACCCGAGAAATTTTTCTGCACCTGATATGCCGGGAAAACCTAAGATCATAAAATATTCTATGGTTGTAATTTAGTTGATTAATCAAATTTTAACAAAAAATAAAATAAAATCATCATTCATCATAGATCTCTTCAGAGCAAAGGTAAAATTTCCCATGCAAAAAACAAGGGCTTTAAGAAAAAATTAAATGGAACATAGCAAGTTTTCCAGAGAGTAAAATGGCACAGAGATGAATAAAAGATTTCCTCCACCAAGATTCAAATATCAGGGCTTCACTCTTTCAACTCTGCACTGAGAGCTGGGAAAAGAAGGCTTAAGGAAAGTGATTTAATTTAATCATCAATTGTTTCAATGCCTTCTCTCTAACAACTATTGGATATATAACCCCATATAGGGATGATTTTCGAGCTGGATCTAATGGATTGCAATCTTAGAATTTGATTGAATTCCAGGACAAAAATTTTGGACACAACCTCATAAGATACAACGTGAACTCCAAATCAACAAGGAATAAATTCAGTTAAACTTACATTCTACACTTTTGAAGTGTCTGCTAAAAAGGAAATACAAAATTGCAGGTAAATTTAAAATAGAGGAAAATTGTTCACAGTAAATATTTGCCAGGACCAATAATAATTGAAGAAAATCTGAAAATAGAGCAGTGGTAATTAGAGGTTGCACAGTGGTCTCCCAGCAAAAGTCATGGTGCAGAAATATTAACAAATTCCATCAGAGGTAGCAAATATACACTAATACCACTGACAAGAATAGAATCAATCTGCATGATTGAAGAAAGAAGGCATGGTTGGAAGCATAAAAAATGTGGTACCACAAAATAAAGGTGAAGATGAAATGGACTGACTAAAGGCCGTTTTACACGGTACACTGAATTGCGCAATCTGACGTACGTGCGAAGGCACAATCAAAATTGCGTCGCGTATAGTAGTGAATTGCTAGAACACATGCGAGAATGCATGAATGTGAGACGGCAAAATAGCCCCTGTTCTAATTTCGTTCATAGATTCGCGCAATTCCACGCTATTTTAGAAATTAATGCAGCTCTAACCTCCGAAATTCCGTGCCCCGTGTAAAACGGCCTTAAGAGAGTTATGATGAAGTGCTTAGATAATCTGGATACATAGAAGTCTCATAAAAACCTGAAGACGTGTGGAAACCAACTCATACAGACAATGGCCTGATGTTAAGCAATTGAAGAAACAAATTAACAAACTGAGATCATATAAAAAATTTTGGATTTAAACAAATTAAAAACATAAAAAGCTTTATATTAATGCATATTTTGTATAGATGCATATAATTTTTAATGTGACATAAGCATTACAAGTCAAAAAATCTATCAATGTATTTTGAAAAAAGTTCATATGGGATTAGGAGGGGAGGAGATTGAGCTAATTCCCACATCTCTCCAGGGAGGGGAAGGACAGTCAAAAATTGGCACTATCACCTCACACAATACAAAAATGCCCACAAAGGAGTGAAGAGAGTGGAAGAGGAGTATAAAATACCATCTCAGCAGCCAAATGTATAACGCAGGCACTATAACAGTCCATTTACAAATGAACGCAAATTAATATTGAAAGCTTGCATCTCAGTAAAAAAAAAATGGTTGCACAAGTTCATATAATTAATCAACATAAAGCCCAATTTATTTTTTATTTGATAATTGCAGCCAAATATTTGTACCACAGTCTTTAATAAGAGTTTTCAATTAAGATTAAAAGAGAGCCCCTTACACTCAGTCTACAGCTCAAGGTACTACTTTGTGGACTTAAAGTTAAGTATCACCCATAATAATTCAACGTCTTTTTCAAAGAACTGTTTGATAATATGACAAAAAAGTTTTAAAAATATTTTTAATACTTTGATGATTATTGACCCATTAGCAAATTTATCACAGAAACAACTAAAACTATGGCTATGAGAAAAAAATCCAACAGCAAGACTTAAAAAGGAAGCAATATTATGTAAAGATATTCACCATACCCAGGGTGATCAATATGGAGTTTCTTAAACCTATGAACTATGTGTTACCTCCTAAGTCAGCGATTTGCATACCAGAGGCCTTCCCAGCCGGCACTGTAGGTCTTCATCCTTCGACATAATGACGGTCAGTTCAGTCTCAGATTTAATACTCGCGCTAATGGTGCAGTTCCGTGGCAGTAGTCTTGCCGACTAATCAGACGTATGTTCCAGAGATAAGAAGTTCTGCTTTTTCTTTAATAAATTAACAAAATAAGTAGTCTAAATTCGCCATTGAATAATACAATGCTGCATGTTAACTAAGAATCCACCTATGGATTGAAAAATAGGGACACTTTCTTCAATCATAAAGCAAGAACAAACTTAGATTGTAATTAAAAATTTCTATTTCAACAAAGTAAAACTAGAAAAAGCTTTATACCTATTAATGCATTTTATGTCTTGATTCGTGTAATTTTTAAAGAGTGTGGTCAATGACCTTGTTCATTTCAATTCCATTTCTGCTTCTTTCCCTCTACTCCTGACAAAACAGCCCTTAAGTGTTCACTTCAGTATATACAGTGAAAACTTCAGTTCACACCACTTGAATATGATGACCAGACATTACACTGGATTTTAATAAGGTGAGAGGAGAATTAATTGCCTTGTGTGTACATTTCAATACTGATTACTGCATTTCACAGAAAATCATTCCTAAAAAAAACTTTAAACAAGCAACCTCAAAACCAACAATCACATACCTAAAGGCGTCCTCTCTCAACACATCTCTTGTAACATTGCCAATACAGGGAACATAACATCTCATCAGAGCACCAAACTGAATCCCACCACCCTACATAGGCCAACGGCCATACCAAATTTCCATTTCCCATTTTTCCAAATTCACCCCATTTTCTAGTCTGAATACTTTCAATTTCCCATACCTTCTATCATTGTGAAGCAGTCACATATTGGTATTTTATGTAAAAATGTAGTCGGATATACTGCTTGACGTGGTAACAGCAGAAATGGGCCCAAGTCATGCCAACCCCTTTCCACCCTGCCAGGTGGGCAACAAAATGCTCTCTCTGACCAGAAGATTTGCTCTCTCTGGCATTTCCATTACTTTCAGTCCCTATTTTTATTTCCCAGACTGGTTTGAAGCCTGCACGACTCCATTTAAAATGCCACCTCCCTGCCTAGAGAAAACACTTGATCCGAGAAGAAGAGAGAGACAACAGAACAAGTCTCATGCCATAAATGCCACATATCAAAAAACTAATCAAGGAAATAACCATGGACTAGCCAGCAATATACCCTTAAAGAGCCACTCGAAAATACACAACAAAAGTATGAAAATTCCACAGAAGAAAAATTATTTGCCTTGACCTGGATACAAAGTCAGATTACCCAAATTCGGTTCGAAACCCAGTCAGGATAGATAGTTCTCCGAGTTGACATAGGTCATGACGTAGATGATGGCACAGTGCCAATTTTCCCCTCAGGTTGCGTAATGGGACCTAACTACGAAACTATGAAAAGACATCCGGTAAATTTCAAGCCTACTGTTACGGCAACGGCTCAAGGTAAATAAATAAGCAATCGGTGTCATTTGCCAGGTCGTGCCGGTACATTAATTATCGCTACAAATACTCTCATATCGAGCCAAAAGTAGAACCATATTGTCTTTAAATTACTTCAACAGCGGTCTCTACAAGATATTGATAAGTGTGCGGGGCAAACACAATCATTGATGTGGGAACTTGCGTTGAATCATCAAGGTTTGTAATTCACTTTTACTTGCCAACACATAGAAAAAGAAGATGGGTTCTATGGTGACCAAGGACCAAATGCATGAGGACTGTTAAAAATAGCCAAATAGAAACTAAGATATACATCTAATATGTCGCAAGCATTTGGGATACAGCAGAGAAATATTTACTCCATTAGCTAAGTAAAATACAGATAGAAGCTAGGCAATAATAAACTACTTGCTAGAAACTCTTGAGGCTATGTGCTATTCTTAAATTGCTCAAGAAATTTAGAAATTATATTTTCCAGAGCAATACAGAGCATCACGTGGAACCTACATATGTTTCCATGTCTCACAAATGATAAAATAGGAGAAATATTTAGTTGTACATATGTGTAAAGATGAGTTTGTAGAAATCTGAATATTTTAGGGCCTAACAATTCATGGATCAAAGCAAATCATCTACAGGAAAATTGAACAGAAAGGAGGAGAGTTCCATTATGCAGACTGATTCAGATTTTGGAAGAATAAGTACACAAGGGTAGTCATATTGGCCCTTCATATGCACATAGAGAATGGAGAAGAAAAAGCCTACATTCAACCAGTTTGTAGATTTACAAAAGGCTCTTGATAACATTGATTGTAAATCATCATAAGTGTATGTTTATAATGACCAGAGAATTATCTACAATTTACATGAAAACAAGTATCTGTAACTAAATGTGGATCCAACTGCATAGACGAAAGAATAAGGAAAGGAGTGAGATATAAATATGCTCTCTTTTCAGAAATTTTCAATGTGTTCATTGAGAAAGCTATCAATGGAAAGAAAGAGGAAACACCAGGAGTTAAAATCCACACAGGAAGAAATTAGCAAGCTGCGATTTGCTGACAACATAGCAGGTGCAGCAAAGCCATACCGGATCAAAATTCTGTAGACTTGGAAAACATTATGACTGGATATATGATGTAAATCAATGCCCACAAAACAAAAGCATTGGTCTGCATTAGAAGAGATGAAGAGAAGACTGACCTGAAAATAGGATAAACTTAAGGAGGTGAAGAAGTTCTGCTACATGGGTACCCAAGTGCCCATCATGGAATGAAGGAAGATGGAAATAGTCAGTAGAATAGCCCAAGCAAAGAGTGCATACCTTATAAAGAGGAGTATTCCTACAGTTGAAAATTTAAGTGTTGAAGTTAGGAAGTAATTTACCAGGGCTTACATTTAGAGCAAACGTCTCTACAGTGGTGAGTCGTTATGATGACAGCATCCAAGAAATCAAGGTTGGATGCTTTCAAAATGAGGTGTTACAGAAGAATGATGAAGGTCAAATGGAAATATCATCTGAGCAATGTGAAAGTTATAAGAAAAGCAGTAGAGAAGAGATGTCTTCTGAAAACTTTGGGTAGCAGATGGGACAATGTGTTCGGGGGTCCAGGGCGGATCCCCGCAAGGATACGCTCTCGAGGACCGGGAACCAAGTCTGAGACTTATACGCCCGAGCCTCTCGAGAGGGGGAGGACAGATAGGAACAAAGGATAGAGGCATCGCCGCGATTAGAGCCCGACGACGCCTCAGGGAAAGGACGGGGAAGGAAGGACGGGACGAGGAGTCCTGCACCGTCACAAGGCGGGCAGGTCCTACTATAAGCGAAACCAAGCAATATGCAATTAATATTCTAACGACCTTGGGGGATTATTCTACGAGGAAGAATAATCCAACGATCAAATCGTTAGATAAGCAGATGGGACAATTAGACTTGTTACAATATGACACACAATGGTCTAATAAAAATTATCATTGAAGGACAGGTGGAAGGAAAGAGCAGCTGATGTATGCCACAGATGAGATACGTAAGAGTAGGTAATGAAGGACAAGAAGCAGAGGTCTATATGGACTAAAACATTAGCAAATAGGAAAACTAAGAGGAGAGCATCCTTTGTCCGAGGGATTTTGTTGAGTTAACCAACTTTTCCTGTTTTAGCGAAAATGTGTGATGGCTGACTGCTAGGAGTGAAGAAAACTCATAGCTGTGAAGTTTTGTGTTTTGTTGGGAAAAACTTCGCAGAAATTCAAGTGATGCTTAAACCTGCTTATGGGGATAGTACCCTGAGTAAAACACATGTGTACGACTGGTTTCTGCGTTTCAAGAATGGTGAGATGTCGATTGATGACCATCCTTGTTCAGGGTGCCTGTCAACATCAAGAACAGTCAACAATGTTGTGAAAATCAACTCCCTTGCTCATGAAGACCGTCGCCGAGCCATTGACGACTTTGTGAGCTGTCTGGAGTGTCATGGAGTTCAATTCAAACAATTTTATCTCACAAATTACAAATGAGAAGGGTTGCAGCCAAACTTGTCCCTCACCTTCTCATCGATGACCAAAAGGAGCATCGACTTGCAGGCCTGTTTGTAGCTGCAAGATCAGCTGAAAGAGGACCCAGATTTTTTTATGAAGCGATAAAACTTGGTTCTGCGGATACGACCCAGAAACCAAGCAGCAATCAAGTGAATGGAAGATAGCCGACTCTCCCACCAATAAAAAGCATGCCAAGTGAAGTTGAACATCAAGACGATGCTCATTTGCTTCTTTAATAGCAGAGGTGTTGTGCACGTGAAATCTGTTCTGGGACAGATGGTAAACCAGCAGTTCTACTAAAGAGGTTTTGCGGATGTTAATGCAAGGGAAAATAGCAAGAAGAAAAGGGCGGATCTTTGGCACATATGCGATTGGTTCTTCCACCAGGACAACGCACCCACTCACGCAGCACTGTGAAGATGTTTTTGACAAAAAATGGCAGGACGTCAATTGTTCATTCCCTTATTCACAGCACCTTGCCCCCTGTGACTTTTATTTCCTAGACTAAAAAGGGATATGAGATAAAAACATTTTCGGACTGTAGAAGAGGTTAAACAAAAATCACTGGAAGGCCTAAAGAACATTGACCCAAGTGAATTTAAAATTAGTTTTGAAAAGTGGAAGAAACTATCAGATAAATGTGTTAAATGTCAAAGGGGATTACTTTGAAGGCGATAAAAATTTGATGGAAAATTTTTTATTAATAAAAAAGTTATTGCCAAATTCCCATTATTTTTTTGTACCTCCTCATATGTTAGGGAGTACTGGGGATCCTATCGCTGAATTAATTATTGGAAGTCTTTGAATAAAAGTGCCCAGTTTCAAATAATTCTATTTCATCACTGAAACAAATACTGACATAGCACTCTGATTGCAATGCTTAAATCTAAATTCCAAGAGAGAGAAAAAAGGCAAATTATGAAGAAATGGGTATAAAAAGTAATTGATTCCCCATTGAATATAAAAATGAAATTCCCACATTTATCCAGTCTCACTAAAAGAATCATAGGGATCTATGGTTTGATGACACCTAGTAAAAGAACTGGCAAATAATGGTAGGTAATGCAAAATCCATAACACTGCAATTTCTTCCACACAATGCAGGTGATGAAGGCAAAGCTAAATAGTGGAATGAAATAGAGTAGTGCATTAATTTTCAATGCTTGCATCAAGCCAGCCATCAATAAAATCATAGATAAGGCAGGATGATTCTATATGCACTAGGAAAAAATAAGCGTAGCACTTAATTTGTGACAGCAGTCATAGAGAAAACAAAGAAAGTTTAGAATTAAAGTCTGATAAATAGAGAAATGATAATGATGGCATCCACCAATTGTTTATAATGACAGAGTAATTTCTCCATGAAGAACTAATCCTTCCCCTTACTTCTACATCTTCTCTATTTAACATAAGCTTTAACTCCAGAAGTAGCACAAAATGACCTGTATAGCTATGCTTCATAAAGAGTTATGTGAGAAATAGAAGGCCTTGACCTTTCTGCAGAGTAGTTGATGATGTCACCGACTCTCTATTTAACATAAGTTTTAAAACTTCAACTCCAGAAGTAGCACAAAATGACCTGTATAGCTATGCTTCATTAAGAGTTATGTGAGAAATAGAAGGCCTTGACCTTTCTGCAGAATAGTTGATGATGTCACAGACTCCTGCCAAGTGAGTCACCAAGCATCTTAGTCACTCCTCAGCGTCACAAATCAGTCGTGCATGAACTAATGTTGTTTGCACTCTCATGGGTGATTTTCTTTCCCTCAGCAAGCAATTCTCTCTTAACAAATAACTGAGGTGTAAATGATGACAGCAAGAAAGAAGTGAAGGGCCATTTTAAATGTGGTGCTACAGAAGCATTACAAAAACCAAATTAAATCAACGATGAGAACGAATAGGTAATCTTCAGAATAGTCGGCGAGACGTCAGTTTAAAATCAGCTGAACAAGTACACAACAGTTAGAGGACAAGAAAGGAGGAGAGAAATGACAAAAGGAATGATTCTGTTGAGATGTATTGAACATGTGATGAAAGGGTTCAATGAAAAAGATTTATATATTCCGTGTTGTAAGATAGATGATAGAAGAATTGAGAACAGCAACAAATCAGTATTGCTGAATATCATTGAAAGAGCAAGTCTAAATAGATTTCTATAAAACACCTTTACAGGAAGTGCACTTAATCACACCATTAAGTATGATGATCCAATGATGGCAATTAACAAAGGACATGTAAATAACTAGTAAAACAGAGAAAGCTAAGGAAATGATAGAGATGATAGGTAAAGCCTGAATCACACGATCATTTTTTTCGTCGTGAAAGTGATCACTATCGCGACCACTAGACGAAATGATCGTAGCCGGCAATTGTTTTTCACGTTCGCGATCACGATGAGGATTCCCATCGCTATTTTTCATCACTCGTCCGGTGGCTTTTTCCGTTGCTAAAACCATCACTATAACCCCATATCAGCCAATCAGAACGCATGCCCGTATGGAGCGATTGCAGCGCAACGTTTGACAATTGTGGGAACGACAAAGATAAACAAACACGCTATATATTTTCGTGATGCAGGTCCTATGACAACGAGCTGTGATATCGGAAATGATGCGAAAAGCGACGGCGGGAGTGACCGTGTGATTCAGAAAAATGATCACTAGAGCGATCGCTTTTCGCAACGGGAAAAGTGATCGTGATTACTTTCGCGACAAAAAAAAATGATGTGTGATTCAGGCTTAAGGAAAGATGCATTACAATAGAAATCTAAACCTTATGTTAGCCATGTTTTTTCTTCATGAAATCATAATTCACAATAGTCAAGAGGGTTATTTCACATTTTTTTCTAGTCTCTATTGGAAGTTCATAATAGGATTATGTAATCTGTCACCATTCCATTTGAAATCAACATTTATATTTTTTATAATTAATAACAAAAATGACGATTTCTTTCCTATGAAAGATGCATCAGTCTTCTTAGCATACGCTCGGGAGATTTACAGCATGGGAGATTTTATGTACGACATAGATGACACTGTTCACCACGCCCCTCCATAAATGTTGTAGCAAGTGCCTGCGGATGATCAGGAATGGAATCTTGTCAAAGTAGGCTTAGCAAGAAACATTTTCAGTGGAAAACTATTAATATAGTGCTTACTGTAATGCAATGGATGTCCTTTCAACAGTAGAATCCTAATAAGCATCATGGAGAGTCTTACCAATGCTGTGATAGTATAGATAGACTAAATTAAATATGCCTCACACTTTCAAGCATGAAATGAGGTGAAGTTTGAAATTTGATTTCCAAGGAAATCTGGACTGCTAATTTCAGTTACATGAGCTGACTTATCTCTTTAACAATAGGTAAAGGCCACACTCAATAGACTTTCATTTTATTGATAAAGGAAACAATCATAATGTTTGGCAATGGAATAATAAAAATCTAGCTAATTCTACCTCCAACTAATAAATATGCAAACCAGTACAAGTAAGTTCATGTTGAATTTGAAATTTAAAAAATGAACTCCCAAATAAATGGAAATTGTAGGGCTCAATCCAACAAGGGATTACATCCGGATGGCAGCAGACCACCATACCCATGTGGGTATTTCTGCCGAAGAAATGGATCACAGCCATTATATCCAGCTTTACAGTAGATTAAGTTCAATGGTTGTATTTAATTTACAAGTGCATACTTCTAAATATTAATACCATTTCAGACATTTTTTGCATGCCATAGAATTGATCCCACTGATTTCTACTGAAAACAAATTACTTTATCTTGATGATAAAAGCATGAGCATTAAGTCCATGAAAGGATGCATAAATCACTTCTAACTAGACAAAAACATAAAACAATTCCACATAATTTTATCGAGTTATATTAAAATGTGAAATTGCATTGCTTCACTATCATCTGAATGATGCAAAAATGCCAATAATTTGAAATGGTTCAGTTAATGCAATGTATGCTTTCATGAAATACTAATTTCAAAATCTCAAAAGGCTGTTTTACATGGGACACACAATTGCGCGGGTTTGAACAACATTAAGAACTCATTATGGCATGCAATTGCACAAATGCACGAACAAAATTAGAACAGGGGCTCTTTTGCCATCTCATGTCCATGCACTCTCACATGTGTTCTAGCAATTCACCCCTTTATACAATGCAATTTTGACCGCGCCTTTGTACGCATGTCAGATTGTGCAAGTACATGCCCTGAGTAAAACTGCCTATATACAGCTATGCTACTTTAGTTGATTCTCACTAAAACAAAAATTCAATACTTACACAGAGTAATCAAATTAAGCAAAGCCTTTTTTGCATATGATGATAATTACCAGTAACACAAATCCAAAACATTACCCAAACTACCATATTGATTGTTCCAGGGCACCGGCACTGCTGGTTAACAGGACATCTACTGAGAGGATGGCTTGAGCCTACAATGAAAGAAGACAAAAGTCATTTCTGTTGCAAACTAACATATTTCACACCTACACAAAAATGTTTTAGAAGAACCCATTGAAAATAATTTCTAAAAAATTTTCATTTCCCTAATGCATGCCAGCATTCCATGGGCGTACCTAGCAAGGGGTAGATGGGGCAGCTGCCCCTCACACCCCTAAAACAAAAATCGCAAAAGTCATTATGCAAAATCAGTACTGAATTGAAACGAAAGCATTCTACAAATTTTCTATAAACCCATGAAAATTGATAAGTAATAGTACAAGATATATAACTAAAACAAAACTATTTTTTCAAGGAAATAATCTCGAACTAATGTCACAACTTCGTATGCCCTCCCCTAGACCATGATACTGGGTACGCCCTTGCAGCATTCCACTAATACATCCCTTCACATTCACATAATGTAGAGAACAAAACTTCAATCAACTTGATGAGTCAATCCAAATCAGTGCAACACAATCCGTTACATAGTTTAATGTCAACCATGAATTTCGTTAAACTTCACCATCACTAATATAGAGAATGACCTCAAAAATGATATTTAAACATGAGAACACCCTAGACTAGTACTTTTACTCCTGTAGCTATTCATATGCAAGCGTCAACATGGGTACTCATTCATCAGGACAAGGAAGTTTAGAAACTGTTGACGAATGGTACTCGTCAAGTGCCTTGAGGAATGAGTTCCCATGGAATTGTTAAGTAAAACTACTAAGTGGCTTCAGCGCATATGCTTGAAGACAGCAATTCAAAGTGCCTATCAATGTTGGATGGAAAATTTTACCTTGGAGATAGGCAATCATCAACACAAAGAACAGGTGTAAAACCATTGCAACCATAATTTAAAACCATAAAAGCAGTGGCGGCTGGTGGTAATATATCCAGGGTGTGCATTAGAGAAGATATACGATGATGAAAAAGGGCATGAAGTTCTAATGAATGCTGCTAAATGGTGCTGAATGCATTGACGGACTAGGATCCTGAGCGCAGGTAGTGTAGGTGGCAGCTACACCACTACACTACCTGCGAGTTACTCACCAAATATGCATGTGAGCACTTGCATCATGTTAAGTCTGCTCCCAGCACCTATTTGAACATGCCCCCATCCCCTTACCTCATCCCGCCCAAGCACCCACAAGTGATTGTGTAGACCAGGGGTTCCCAAACTGGGGGGCGTGGAGAAAGTCCAGGGGGGGGCGTGTCACCCAAATGAAATAAATTATAAAATTACAAAAATAATTTCCTCAGATCTTTGAAATAAAGTCTTTCCAAGTTTTCATAATTGTTTTTGTAAAGTTTCAATAAAGTTGTAAACTTTATCAAAGAAGGTTACAGTTTTTAAAACTACAAAACACACAAGAGTTCAAGGTTCTCAAAACCGTCCCCCTCCATAGCAGTTACAGTCAGACGCAACGGTCAGTCAGTTTTTCATGTAATGCTTGTTTTAATTTTCATCACACGTACAATTATTGAATCTTTCCATTCTGCGTTACCGCATTCAACAGTGAACAAAAAATCTACCTACTCACCGTATCAAGTAGGAACATACTTGTACGAGTACAAGTAGGGGTTGGTATGTACGGCACCGTGGAAATAGGGTATTGCAAAATGGAAAGCTGATATGTGTAGCGGGGGGGGGGAGGGGGGCGTGGTACAAAAAAGTTTGGGAACCCATGGTGTAGACCGAATATGCAGCCAGCGCGATGCCATGGGATCGCATGCTTGTAGAGCGGTGAATTCGCAAAGGAGATAGAAGTAGCGTTTGGAGCTTTATATCCCACCTCTGAGTGGACAGGATTTTTATCTTTCTCTTTGCAAAGGAATACAGTATTTTCTTTTATAATTCATTCATCTTCAGGTGTGTGGTTGCTAACATGCGTATCTGCACGCACCGCCACCGATTAACAGCTAGGCTGAGAGCGCTGAGTTTAACCTTCAGTTCTTTTAACCTAGTCCTCAGAGGATTAACATCTTCCTTTTTGATGCAAAGGCATTCTAAAAACCTGGAGATATTTTTTCCTTCCAACTCAATTCACATTGGATTTTCCGTCTTCTAGAATATTCATTCAAGCCACTTAGTACCAAACTTAATAACTCCATGAGTAGTCATTCCACAAAGTACATGATGAGTAGCTCCCAGCAATTGTCCCCAACTTTTTTTGCCTATGTTCATACATCAATGAGAGCTGAATGCAACTTCAACAAAGCATTTCAGCATCAATTTATCATTTGAATGTAACTATTTGAATGATCCTGATCATGAGAGCATACCCTTCAACATTGCATTATGACTTTCAATGCAAATAGAACAAGGTACTCCACCAAAAATGCAAGATAAAGACTCAAAAAACGAGTTTTCACACACTTACATGGGTGACACGAGTTACTTTAAATCTAAGACAGAAAAGCAGCTCTTAGAAAAACTGTAATTCAAATAAAAAATATAATATTTGTCTTCAGCATTCAGCAAGTTCAATTCAAAAGAATGAAAATATAAGTATTGCACTACCTCCTAATGATCACAAACTTAAGAAGTGCAGTTCTTTTATTTCCAAAGTGAAAAAGTTTCACAGAGTTAATCCTGGTGCTTAAATAATGACACATGAAAGGAACACTGAGGCCTTGATCACAAACACACAAAATTGGGACTCCTAAACTAAAAACTTACTTCTAAAAAACCTCTTCCGGCAACAGTATTTAATACGAGTTATCCTTGGGAAGGTGTGGCCATCTCCAAGAGCCATCTCATCACAGAGTCAGCACCTGGATACAAATCCCACTCTGGTTACTTCACATCAAGGTCCGCACGATAACTCTTTCTGTTGAAAATACAATTACAAAATCAAAATTAGAAATTCCAGAGATCAATCACACTACGATATCATGCAAATAAAAAAATACCAAGATTGAGAGGATGTGCATAACTAATAGCCAGAAAAAATACGTTACTATAATTGTATTCTTTTGTCACATTGTCAACATATATTAACTGGGAAAGAATCGACAGAAACATAGTATGCAAAAAAAAAAGGCCACACGAAAAACTGCCAGCATGGATCCAAAGCTCTAAAGCCGTCGATGCCATGAAATGAATGGATGTAATGCTAAAGCAAATTGCTAAGCTATAGCTCAAATTGCACTCACTCCAACAGCAAAGGAAGTTTCGAAGCAGTAAGCGAACAACGGCATTGTGACGGCCTCCAGGGACTTGACGACTGGAAAAAGCATATCTCGTAGCCGAGAATAGTGACCCAGATAGCTTCAGTCACAAGTCAATTTCCTGTCTCGTATGGCTAACTCATGCGATTTCTATTCATTCACTCCATATCACAGAGGTAAACAACCCGCAGAAGACAAGATTATCGCGAATAAATAGAATAGTTAATTATAACAAGGACCACACAAGATTTTCCTAGCATTCACTGCATCGTCTGTGGCACGAAAGCAAAGTGTAATAACTCACCACGAACTAAGAATGAACG
This sequence comes from Ischnura elegans, assembly GCF_921293095.1. Taxonomy (NCBI): domain Eukaryota; kingdom Metazoa; phylum Arthropoda; class Insecta; order Odonata; family Coenagrionidae; genus Ischnura; species Ischnura elegans. The sequence goes on along the minus strand of NC_060254.1, from coordinate 58,386,516 downwards.
CAGTACAAAACTTGTCTCCTTAAACAAGAACTCTGACTTTGAAGTTCCTCGTGACCATCTGCAGCAAAAGACTGTAACCAAATCACGTAGGCGCATTCCAATTTCGGCCCAAGTATAAAGAACGACGGATTCGCTGGTGGGAGTGGCACTGACTGAGCGTTTCTTTCGACTACTTCATGAAGGATAAAATAAAATTCAAAACTATATCAGCGTTGCTAGAACAAAATAGGAAGGAGCTAGGGATATATTACATGCTTACAGAAAAAGTGTGTCCACCCAAATCCTAACCTCGTCATGCACTCACCTCCTGACCATGTGGCTTCCATTACAATGGCTCGAGACAACATGAGGAAGTTAAAGTAGACGAATGCTTTACACATTGCGTAACAGTTTAAAATGAGAAAATGATTTCCATTCCTTTTACGTAAGAGTTCGCCTACAAGTAGGCCGTACCCTGATCGCCACGATTTAAGTATTATCTAGCACGTAAAACGCAACAGTACGCCGTTAAGCATTCCAGCGGATAGAATCGAGGACGATAAGGTTAGCAAAAACCGAGACACATTCAACGATAAAAAAGACTTAGCGAAAATCACAAAAACACCGTCATCACCGCACTAGCTCCTAAGTTTTAACATTCATAGACATTTTACAGGTACGAGTACGCTGAGTAGGCGGCACAGCGATTGTCGGAAGCACTGAACACACTTGAAGTAAACCGCATTGGCCCCGAACGGAGATATTAAAAGAATCGAGGCAACGTGAATCGCACCACTGCTCGTAGTCGGCTGCAAGTTCACGAACACTAATGAAAATAACGTGATTAGCACACCACGTGTACGGTATATGCAACACACACATCCAATAGGCGATGGATAGAAAATTCTAAAGCGTGCACACAGGAAGGAACACGAAGCCCGAATGAAATCCACGAGAATCGGAGTTGAAAGACCCAATCGTCTCCGACGCATTAAAACAGGCAACCGTGCGATCCAACAGTTTCGCCCACAATTACGGCCCGTTCACTGCACCACGTTCTCGTTTGAAACTCCCAGCAGCCGCGACGACCATTAGGTAAGCACGTCCCGCCAACTAGCGGGAAACACGTAACACACACTATGGATTCCACGTACAGATGTCGCCACTGACATCCTGCTCCGGAATGAGGTTCTCCCTCCCCTCTTGAGGGAGTGTGAGGGAAAGCAGGAAGCGGATCGGGGCGGTGGAAAGGGTAAAAAGGGAGGGGAAGGAGCGAGTAGAGTATGGCGTGGAGGGAGGGAACGGGGTCGCAGCGGCGGGCAAGGTTCATTCAGAAAATTCCTGAACACAAAAAGCGTGCGCGCAGCACTGGTTAGTCGAGGAGGAAGGGTGGGGGAGACGGCAAACCAAGAACCCCTCTCTTCCCACATAACTGCCCACCCATCAGCGCGCCGTATACACATATACGACCGTACTTCCTGAACAGAAAAAGGCGCCTGTAGATCTACGTCATGCATACCGCGTCTGTACCATTATTTTATACTAAGGGCCTCGTCACACGCTAATTTAACATGTAAAAGCTAATTTAAGGATGCATGGATGCGAAAATGCGCCGTGTAACAACTAAACTTGTTCTACGACTGCATGAACAGAAAGTAGAACCTGTTCCGATTTGGTTCAAGCATTCACACATGTTCCGTTCAGGTCCACCAATATCGTTCATAAGTTCGTTTTGCTCGGGGCAAGTAATTTCACCGGTTAGAACTAAATTTCGTTCTCAAACTGGCGTGCAATTGCACGAATGCTAGAATGAAATTGGAACAGGGACTATTTTGCTATCTTAAATCACTGCAATCTTGCATGCATTACACGACGCAATTTTGACTGCGCCTTCGTAGACACGTCAGATTGTGCAATTACGTGTGTTGTGCAACACGGCCTTTACACTGACATTAATTCGTAAGCGTAATGCATCGCGTAAGCAGCAAACGGGTCTGCGAGCCTAATATGTATGTATCGATTCATTCATTGTACTGCAACCCTACGATAGATTCAGGAGCAACGTTCATGGAGTTACGGAGTTGTTCATTCGTAAGTAATTAAAATTGCACGGTTTCAGTCCATAAAATCTTAATATAATCACCGACATGTGTTTCAAGTTTCAACACAGAGTGGCATCTAGCGGGTCCATCAAGTTACTGAAACTCGGGTCGACGTTTGTATTAAATTTTCGTGGACTAAAACCAAGCTATTGTAATTACTGATATCATAAACTTCCTAGTTAGCTTGAACTAATTACTTGTAGTTGACACAACACCACGGTTACACACTGCATTTCTCCCTGACCAAAGTTATAAGGAACTTGCCCGCGGTACATTACACTTCTCGAGGCACAGATCTGACAGATGTTTACCTGATGCTGGGGCTTTTGAATCACAGTATGCAGAAAAACATATCTAATAAACAGAACATCCCCTTATCAAAACGAGTGAGCATACATATCACCGGAATATTTTTCGGATGCTCCATCCACATGAACAAATAAACTGACAGGGTTGCCATCTCTACCAAGAGCGTACCCAGGATCAAAACTAGAGTGGGGCAAGCCGTGGTCGTTCAAGTTGTGAATCAAAAAGGTTAAGGAAACCTAAATTTCAAGAAAATTATAACAGCGCTTTATTAGATTTTAAAATTGTTAGCTCAAAAATAAAATATTTTTATTTTAATTACATGCTTTATACTAATGTCACTTTTCTTGGATTTAAAGAACATTTTTTCGAAACTTTCGTTTTGAATTTAAATTTACTTTTGCTTCTAGGGGGGCAGCTGCCCCCCGCTGGGTACGTCCATGATTCCTACCGCATTTTCAAGTAGCCACCTGTACCCAAAATTAATTTCCTCGTGCACCAATGATTTAAACATATTTATTTGCATTTATTGGTACTTTTTAAGCAATCACGTATTACTCTGAGTGACATTTAATGAGTTGTATTCCATTCAAAACTTTTTTCTACACTTAAGACCTTTTCTCGGGTCCTTATCTCGTTTTCTTCATTGGCTATACCCCTTCGATCATATACCTTCATAAACAGTAATGCCCTTTATTTTATTCACTTTACAATTAAGGCTGCCAAACTGCCCTGAGTAGGGATAATTATAGGGTGAGTGACTTCACTACTGCGGACCCAACTTACCTCGGCAGTCTCATTGGTAACGTGATATATTGTCACGTGACTTGCATACGACAAGCAAATGGACCACTATTGCTGTGCATTTACGTATTCAAGGGAAGCTAAGAGACCTTACATTGGTGAGTAACGTCAAAAATATTTTAATATATTGCATTTCATTTTGATGTGTGACTAATTTTTCCTCCCGTTCTCATGATGTTTAAATTTCACAAGTCACGTGATGCATACGATTGGTAAATATCTTTGCTGAAGACGGCGCAAGCCAGCAAGTTTACAAGTCCGGGGTGTCCGGACCTCCCCCTAAATATAAAAATACAATTACTTTCCTTCATAAGAGAAAACAAAATATTGAAAAATCATGAATTTGCAAAGGATTTATTCGACAATGAAGTTTTTTTCGATTATGAAACGTGTTAAAATTAGTTTCAAACCCTCTACTTAGTACCCTGATTTACAAAAAATTTCCCCCTGGTTTTTTCCCCCGAACGAAATTCTTGGCTATCCCACTGGCGCAAGCTACCCACCATCTACTAATCCTTGGCCTAGGTGCCAATATCACCCCGGACCGCTGACATAACGCCGACCCAAGGATGGGAAGTAGGTTAAAAATCAATTAAAAGATTCCATCAAGGAAGCAGACAAAGCAAGTTAAGGAAAAGCTTACAAAAATGGATCACCCTCACCTGATGAGTAAAACATCATCCGCGAAGCTCAGGACTCCGATCAATCGCCAAAATTCCGCTGGCCTCGCCCAAAGCTTTACTCCTCGATTCGGTCCTTCTTGCCCTGGTGCTATCCTCAGCAGACATCTAGAAATATAGAAACATTTCATAATTAGCACAAAATCATCTGCGTGCCTCGGTTCGTGAGACACATTTCCTAAAATTGTATCAAAATGTATTATAATTTATACGTTATTAATATGCTCTTCTTATAACACTAATACATCGTGCATTATGCAACAAAAGCACTGTTAATTTTATCTTCGAAAGTTAACAAGAGATAAAACCAACAATTTTAATATTCCCAATACATTTCACAAATTTTACTATATCATGTGCAATAACGAAAGTTCCTTTAGCCGAAGGCGTACTGGAGGTGTCTTCCAGTTTATTTATTTCATGGAGGAAAATAAATACCAAAAATTATTTCAGTAAAATAAAATCACTGTGTATACAAGTTCAATAAGCCATTTAATTCCCCCAGAAACCTGGGAAAAACGAGATTTTACCTCAATTTCGCCTAAAAATTACCTAGTCTCTTGAACGCCTTGTAGTCTCATCGAATGGTCTTGAGATGGCAAGAGAAGACGTGGAAATAAAAGGGCACTAATCGAAGATTTATGAAAAATATACGCTGGTGAATAGCAGATTAAAGAATAAAAGTCAGTGCCTGGGAGTTACGATCAGTTCAAAGCTAACGAGAGGAAAGCATACAAAACAAGTTGTGGAAGAGCCTTGAGGAAGCGAAGATTCGTCAAAGGTAGTGCGGGAAGGTATTCGGATGACCAAAAGAAACAGAGCTGATGATTCGCACTCTTCAGGGCTCACCGAGATTACGTGGCGAGCTTATGAGATCCTTCGCAGGAAGAATGAATACGTGAAATTCATAAAATACTGGGAAAAGCGGCGCGCACGAATATTACAATTGAGGATTCTCAAGATGGCCTCTGGATGTGTTGTCACCAGACGCGCATTTCGATGTGATTACTAAAGTCGCCACTCGCGTCGTTGACGAGCAAATGATCCTGATTTCACGGAGAAATACGCTATATAATTAGGTCTGCTGACCAAAACTTGATTCCTGATGATGTGATCTACCAAAGTAAGAACTTTTCATTAATATATTCCTCGCATTTTCAAATACTATATTGCAAAATATTGGAAAAAGTGGATAGCTATATCCTCATCGCCGCCCTGCGGACATTTTTGAAAACCGATAAAAAAGCGATCGAAATGGCAACAGATATCAACCTCCTAAGGGATGGAATGAGGCCTTCTCATTGTAGCCCCTTCTGCTGCGCGATTCGTCACATACTGCTACGAGCGAACGGTGTTACAGAGCCTTTACCAGAGTTCGACTAGAGTCGCTGAGGACATCTACATAATACCCTGCGAGCCACCTCTGGGGTGTTTGGCAGGGACTCTGAGGCTACGTGCTAGGCTTAGATTTCTTGAGCAATTAAGAACAGATATCCATCAGAGCGACACGGAGAATATCATCTTTGCCACCTATCTCCAAGACGCACCTATTTTTTTATTAACGCCTGGTATTCTAATACCCACCGCCAAAATCCTATTGAGGCGATGTGCAGGGTATAATATATAATTAGGGTTTAAAAATAGCATATAAATGCAATAAATTAAAAGATTAATACTTTACACGCTTCCTCATCAACTGCAAGGATAATTTTTAACGAGCTGATGACCTTAAAAACCAACTCAAAGTCCTTTAGTGTTGAAGTATTTCACCTTCTTGAAACTAAACCAACTGACTTGAAATTTCGTACTCAGTTTGAGTACACGTCAATGAACATTTATAACATAAACAGTGAATGAACTTTCATCTAAAACAAGTAAATGCACGCATAAAATTTGCAATTTCTCAATGATGCTCACATTATTTGACGCACGGCAAGCGCGTTTCCGCTGTACCGGTAACCCATATTTCTCACAACCAGCTAGTTACTTAGCATTTAAAATAATATTTTAAGCGTAGGGGTGGTTATTAAGAATTTAAATGGTCAAGCATTTCATAAAATCATGCTCGAGCGCATAGAAACTCGATGATGATTTATGTTTAAACAAATATTTTTGTTAATAACATGCTCGAACCTTAATTTTTGAAAGTTTTCGCTGTGGGGTAATGCTTTACCCCTAAAAATCAACAAGAATCAGTCGGGTATGTATATATCTTTTGATGTTGAGGGTGGGATGAGCCTTTTGTCAAATTTTCATGTAACTCGATGCAGTTTCAAAGACATCGGATAGACGGCGAATATTCAGCTTCAATGTCAAGACAACAGCTCCGCCACTTGGGGATAGCGACGGAACTCCTTAAAAGCCCACGAATTCGGCGTGACTCGAGAGGGGACGGTCGTGAGTGAGTCACGCACGTGATCGCATTCCTTCCACGGCCGCCGCGAGTGACTCGCACGGGGGCCGCAGCCGCCCCAGTGACGCAACAATGGAGGAGAGACGCAAGAATGGCCGAGGAAGAGGCCCCTTGCTGCGCGTTCCAATGCAATGATCCGACACCGGAAGTTGCGCAAGCCAAGCGCCGCCTATCCCTCCCTACCTCGTGACTCCAGACTTCCAGCACGAATCCATTCACGAGGAGCCGGCGAGTGCACTCGTGGAGCCGTGACTGCGTGCCAACCGTTAACTAATTTTAGCACGCATTGTGCCGCACGGGCACGTCTGCAGTGGGTGCCGTGGTACCAAACCCGCGATCATGGGCGTACCCAGCGAGGGGCAGAGGGGGCAGCTGCCCCCCCCCCCCACACACACAAGAAGCAAAAATCGCAAAAGTCTTTAAGCAAAATCAGTCCTGAATTGAAACGAAATTATTCAAAAAATTCTTCAAACTCACGAAAAATGATCAAAGTATAAAATATAGATGATGATATTAGTATAAAATATGTAACTAAAAACTATTTTTTCAAGGAAATAATCTCATAAATCCCATGGCTTGCCCCCCCCCCCCTAGTTATGATCCTGGGTACGCCCTTGCACGCGATGGAGCGAAAACGCAACGATAAAAATAGTATAAAATTTAAATACACTGAATCGTTGAGGCCTAGTAGAATTCCATATTAAGTAAGGAAAAATAACAAACGTTGCTTTCTACGGTTTAAATTTTAATCGTCGACTAGTTCCGTTAAAAAGTAGCCTTTAAAATAGTATAAATTTTGCATACACTCCATTTTTGAGGCCGTAACCTTATAGAGAAACAATTAATAAAGAAATTATTTATAAGAACCTACATTTGGTGTATGCTCCTATACGGAAGTAAGGCATGGAACAAATTCTAAAGACAAACACAAACTATAGTCTTATGATGTGAAAAGGTTTTGCTAACTAGGTTTTGAGAAAGACTGTAAAACGCATAGATTTAGAATGTTGTTTTTACCGCGATCGATAGTATTGGCAGTGAATTTAGGACTTAGAAATAGGTTAGTTGACTGCAGGGCACCTTACTAGCTTGTGTATTCCTTTATGCATGTTTGTGAATTTTCCTAGGATTTCTAACAGCATGATTTGCAAGCTTCATTGGCAGAATACTACATATGTAGGATATAGTGGACTATGTCATTTGTAGCATACATGATCCGAAGTGTATGTTCGTGGAAGTAAATTTTACTTATCTGTATCATGTTAAGGATAGTTCACCCCCTGCCAAACACCTCAGTAAGTGGCTTGCAGGGTAATATGTAGATGTAGCTCAATATCCAAGCGCTCTACCCAGTTGGCTACCACGCCCCTTTCGAATCGATATGGGAGGACATAAAAACGTGCCCTGACGTAACACGCTCTGCTTGAATGGGATGTCGAGGAAACGTTTTGGGTACATTTTTTTTATTAAACGACTTGATAGCTGTAATTGCAGAGCGATTACGAACTGCATCAGGGAACAAAATTTAATGTGGAGTTCCTGAACAGCAAATATTTTCATGTCAGTTTTTCCAAAATTTGTCCAAACACTCCATTAACACAGAGTTACATTGGAACTAAGGAGAATGCCACATAATATACCACCGGCGAAGTAAGCAATAAAAAATTATTTCATGAAAAGTAACAACCATACATATGAAAATAGTACAAGCTCTTTTACATAACTCTTGCCAGTATTTGTATCAGACTGGAATTCGTCACGGGAAACTGTAATACTTCAGGAGGTGTAAGGGGAGATAATTGCAACCATTCTTAGTCCTTAATTTCAAGCAATCTTTTGGCTCAATTAAACGAGAGGTTTGAGCGAGTATCAACAATGCTATTGCGCAATTTCACCTATATTAAGATTGTTTTAGGCATTTATTATCGAACATATTCGTCCAACCTTAATTATCTAATGTCCTTAAAAATCAAGATTATTAAATAAAATGTCGAAAAAGGCTAGATACCAAAGTAAAACCGTTTTCGAAGCACTTGTTAAGTGCATCCAAAAAGGTTTGCGTTGCCATATATCGGTAACTAAGGAAGTGCGACCCCATATTTATGTACAAAAATACTTAAGATTATCTCATTGTACATGTGGCGGTCCTGTGCATGCTGTACGTTGGTAATTGGTCACCCCTTGCCAAATACCCTAGAGGTGGCTCGCGGGGTATTATGTAGATGTAGACCACCTCCTGAGGCATAGCAGATTCCTCCTGAAACACCCAGTATATTAGCAGCGACTGAGCCCAGTACTCCACCAGCAATGACAAGGATGGTGTGAATAATAAAATAGGCACGAGGAAGCCACGATGATCGATCGGAATTCAAAAAATCCACGCACAGGGTCCAGGGTTCCCCGTATTCACGAGAGTCACGCGTTCCATGGAATAAAGTGACACGCCAAACAAGTTACGAGGAGCGTGACCGATGAGGGGATCGGGGGAGGGGGGTTTCAACGGAGTTGCCATGGTTACAACCAGGACTGGACAGTATTTCAAATATAAGCATTTTAAAATACGTACTTAAAATACATTTGTGATTTGTACTTGGTATTTCAAATACACGACCTGCTTAAAGTCAAAGATTATTCATTAATGATGTAAAATATATTTTCAGGCGGGTCATTTTTTCAAAAATATTTCCAGGATTCACCGATACTTGGGGGGGTCGCCCCACAAAGCATATTCCTAGTTACACCACTGCCTGGGCAAGTGACTCACTGGCCGCTCTGGACGGAGATGCGAACCCGGTACATGTTAGCCGGCCGGTCGCTCTCGCGTGTGAAGGATAGGCCCCATAAGAATCGCAGTGGCCAGCAAAGCGGGGATGACGGGTGAAATCGCTACCACTATCGGCTGAGCTTCCCTTCTGCATTCCAGGCAGATTGCTCGTGATAAACGGGTTACGGTATCCAGATATCCGAGATACTCCGAAGGGGGAGGAGGGAGGGGTGAGCAATAAAGACGGAGGAGCTGAACACAGGAGGAGGAATGGGGTCGAGCACCTATACCCAAAATTATTTGCCGAAATTTAAAGTAGAATACGTATTGGCTGGATTTTAGGATTCATTAAAAGAATATTTGGAAGATGCGATGAAAAAAAGAGCGATGTTATATTATCTTCTCGTGAGACCCCATTTGGAGTGCGTTGCTAGTGCATACAAACCGTACGAATAAGGAATGGTTTCGGATATGGATAGAATCAGTGGCGTTGCCAGTATTTTGAAATGGGAGGAAGGTTTAACGGAGATTCCAGAGCTCTTCCGGGGTGTATGGAAAACACCCCAGGGCAAATGGGAGTCCGGGGGTCCTCCCCCGAAAATTTTTCGATTTTTTGGAGTCGAAAACGTGATTTTTTAGAACTCAAAAGCAGTAATTTTGGACGAGTACATGGACATACCAAGCGAGGGGCAGGAGGGGGCAGCTGTCCCCCTCTCCCTAGAAGCAAAATAAGGACTGTATAGAAACGAGACTTTTTCAAAAACTTTTCTTTAAACCCACGTAAAGTGATATTAGCATAAGACATGCAGCGAATATAAAAATATTTTTTCCAGCAAATCATTAAAAAAATGATAAAGTGCTGTTATAATTTTCTTGAAATGTCTATTTCATTCACCTTTTCCACGCTTAAATGTTACAACTTGAACGACCATGGCTTGCCCCTATCTAGTTTTGATCCTGGGTACGCCCATGTACGAGTATTTATTATAATAAAGCATATGAATTGAATGAAGTAAAAGCTTTACAGGCTAAAGTGGGAGTTGCAACCCGGAAACTCGCCCCCGTGGCTACGCCACTGCGTAGAATACAAAGGCGAGCAGCGAGATTTGATAAACGTAGTAGTGTAACTGAATTAATTAGAAATTGAGAATGGGGAGGTCTAACCGATCGAAAAGCAAAATTTACGGAATTTTGTGGAAATTTCAAACAGAATATTTTTTGCCTGATGTTCAAGATATTTTGAGAGAGCCTAGTTATTATTATGGTAGAAACGATCCCGAAGATATAATTAGGGAAACAGACTGCAGAACCGATAGATTTTTCCAGGTACAATTAGAGACCGTAATACCTGCGATAGTTTAGCTCTATGATAGTTTATTCGAGCAAGGCGAAATAGGCTCCGCATGTATAGTAAATAATTTACTATTTTTTATGATTTCACAAATCTTCATGAATTTCTTGGCATGTTAAAAGTCATGCATGAGTGAATTACTAAGCTAACTTTTCGTTTTATATATATATATATTTCGTTCGCTATAACTAACTAGTAGTTTTATTCAGGGGCGCAGCTAGGAATTAAGGCTAGGGGGGATTTAGGTGCAACTAATATCGGGGGGGGGGAGTTGGAATACCCGCCAAGGTAAGCGTAAAGTGAGAGAAATTAGCTACTTCTCCCTCGTTAGACCCCATTTAGAATAAGCTGCCAGTGTTTGGGACCCTCATGAAAAAGGCTTAATAAAAGAGTTAAAACGCGTGCAAAGAAGAGCTTCCAGGTACGTGAAAAGTCGTTACGATAGTCTTGTTAGTGTAACTGACCTCTTAGATAAACTCGGATGGAAATCTCTTTCAGACCGTAGATTGAAAAATAGACTAAACCTTATAGATAAATTCAAGAGCAGTGACTTTCCTGACGAAGTTAACCACATCTTACGAACGCCAATAGACTACGGAATATCAGATCATATAAATAAAATAAGAGAGATAGACTGTAGAACAGACAGATTCAGAATGTATTTTTTTCCATCATCAATAAGAGATTACAACGGCAGCGTTAGAGCTGACAAATAGATTAGATGACTTTGTAGTGTAGCTTACTAACTTATGTATACTCTAATGCACGTTTCTCAATTTTATTATTATTTCTAACAGCATGTGGTAGTACAATTTGTTAGTATGCGCAACTTTTCATGTCCGTGTGATGTGCATGTGGGAAACCAATTGCATGCTGTATGGTGGTGATTGATCACCCCCTGCCAAACACCCTAGAAGTGGCTCGCAGGGTATTATGTATATGTAGATGAGGTTAGGATGAAACAGAGAATAAATAAGAAAATATGAGAAGGATAGCTGATAGGAGAGCAGATCGGTGATTTGTGTCAAATCAATCTTGAGATTGATGACCTATGATGATGATAATGAAGATTAGATATAATTTTCCTCATCAACATAGAGATTTTTGGATTTGCATTACAGATTTGAGGCAGGTGGTCTTGTACGAAAGTAAGTGGGTGCGATTTGCATGGAGGAATGTGAACTGAGTGAACCAGCGTACAGGAATGCGTGTGATGTCAGCGGGATGGCGTCCTTGGGGTGGACGCGTAATCTCTACAGCGGAGCAAGTGACTCATGCTTTCGCGGAAGAGACAGAGCGCGAGTACATAAAAATAACCACGGATATTATTACAGCGGATTCTTCATTCCAAGAGGGCGACATAGAGGAGGCCAAATTCCATCCAATGGAGGGCTGATTTCTGTTGCCACCTCGGTTGCCTTTTAATCAGTTTCCAAAAAGTCCGCGGCGCGGCGATGAGTGCAATGCGATCCAATTTCTTTCCAATTGCAATATAATGTTCATAATTGCAAGGAATAGCATTGAAAAGCTATGAATTTGATACATCCTATCATCATGCACATAAATTTCGGTTAACACCCCTAATAGGGTATTTTCCTTCATCAAATAAAACGAAAGGCATCGATTGCGATTCGTTACCCACCATTAGTGTATTCATAATATACAAGTTATTTCGTTTAAAAAATCCCAGTTTAGACAAATATTTAAGGTGAAGATGGCCTGATGAAGAAAATCGTCGAGGAAAAAGTATATGGCAAGAACGGAAAAGGAAGACCTCAAATAATATACATAGAGTAGGTAGTGGCGTAGCCTGGTGGAGGTGTCCGAACCTTCCCCCTCCCCCGCGAAATATAAAAACCTAATTATTTCCCTTCACAAGAGAAAACAAAATACTAAAAAATCATGAATTCACAAAATATTTTTTTAAATAATTAAGTTTTTTCGATAGTGAAAAGTGTTAAAATTAGTTTAAAACCCATTATTTAGAACCTTGTTTTTCAAAACATTTTCCCCCGGTCGTGGACGAGTCACCCCCCCCCCCCACCCCCCCCCCCCCCCATCACCCCTTCAAACGAAATTCCTGGAATCGCCACTGGGAATAGGTAAAGAAGGTTGTGAAAAAGAATAAATACATATGAGTGAAAAGATAAGCTTAGTAAGAGATTTGAGTGGAGAGCTACGCCAAGCCAATCTTGGGATTGTTGACCAGTACTGATGATGATGAATGTGGTTTAATCTATTAATAACTTTTCAGTCGTAACCTTCGCAATACAGTGGTTTCCTATTATTTTTTATACTCCTACTCCTGGAGTACGTATTTCACGCTTTCAGATTTTTAAATGATGGTTCTATTTTTCTCGATTAAATGAAAAGTGAACATTTTCAAGCGCGCGAAAAAGCGACGGCTAACTATGAATGCTGGTAAAAGCCCGTGTGGCGTCGTTCTGGTTCCAGCTGCCACCTTGGTGCGAGGCTATGTGCGCCGCTACGATAGAGGCTGCTAGCAGGTAGCGCTTGGCTTAAATAAGGATCATTAATACCCTATCAAACGTAGGAAACTCTCCGACCATAGGCAATATTAATAGGTGATTAGTAAGAAATGTTTCCCAGAGCCCTGTGCCACATGCATGCATTGGTAATCTCAGACAATGTAAACCTCCTGACTACTCGTATAGTAACTAGGCCCCTGTGACGTCACGTGGAGTGGCATCGCATGGGTGCAAATCTGGCCTTTTTCAAATGAGGATAAAATTGACCATTAACTTTCGTCTAAACTGGGATCTCTAAAACCATATAATTTGTATATTATGAATACAATAATATTGGGTAACGAACCGCAATCAATGCCTTTCGTTTTATTTGATGAAGGAAACTACCATATTGCAAATACAGTTATTCAAAATACTGGGGGGGGAAATTGTGGATCGCATTGCACTCGTCTCATTGCTGACATTTTTTAAAACAGATTAAAAAGCGACCGAATAAATCAACCTCCTACTGGAAAGGAATGGGGCTTCCTCTACGTAGTCCAGCCGCTCTCAATCTGCGGCGAGCAATGGTCAGCGACCCCCGCCCTTGGCCAATTCCACCCCCTCTCCCGTGGCGATGGCATGCGGCGGCGAGGTCTGGGCGCATACCGCGGAGGGAGCCAAGGACGAAGAAAGGAGGAAGGACTCTTTACGGTATACGAGATGCCGACGGATGGGGGGGGTGGGGCCCCCCTCCACTCCCGCCATGCAACGTGCCAACGGATTCCACCCTAAATGGAGGATGCCTTAAGGTGCCTTTACACTGCGTAACATGTTATGTAAAACAAGTTACGTGTAATACGTTTTACGAAAAAGTTACAAATTCCTGTAACATATTTCATTTAACATTGTGTTCCCACTTCCCACACGAAGCGGGAAACCAAAAACTCACTGTATAACACGAATATTTGTTTTAGAACACCATCAACTTAAGGCTGGATGGCGATATTTCGTTGAACTTGGTGGCAGGAAACATAATAAGAGATGCACTTTTGTATGTTCCACAGAAGTTTTAATAACAGACCCAGGTTTCGACAGTACACTATGTCATTATCATGGTCCTTGGTACTCTACACTATGACATTATTTATAATGACATAGTGTACTGTCGAAACCTGGATCGGTTATTGAAACTTCTGTGGAGCATACAACAGTGTATCTTTATTATGTTTATTATAACACCATGTTACGCGAAATACGTTACAGGGATTTGTAACTTTTTCGTTAATGCAACTTGTTTTATATAACATGTAACGCAGGGTAAACGCACCTTTACGAAACGAACTAACGAAAAAATGCAATATATCAAACCTATATTGTAACTTATATCACGTGAAACCGTTTTTCAAACTGGGCGCAGCTAGTTTTCCGGGTTGTCTTCTTCGTCGATTAATCTTCGTGACGACAGTTTCGCCGGCATTGCAGCAGGCGTCTTCAGGTTTTTTTAAGTGCGAAGATGAGTGTGCGTTTTTGTTGTTACTGCCACGAGTATTGCAAAAGAGGATCCTCAAGTTGGCCTCTAAATATGCTGTCACAGACAATGAATTTAAATGGCTTATCAAGAGTCGCCGATAATTAAGTTTTTATCCGAATTTTATTGATATGATATATCAAATTCATAAATTTTCATTGCTATTCCTTGCAATTACAAACATTATTATGCCAAGTATTGGCAAAAAGTGGATCGTATTGCACTCATCACCGCGCCACGGACATTTTTGAAAACCGATTATAATGCGACCGAAGTGGCAACAGAGATCAGCTTTCTATCAGTGTCCTTCGTTACTGCATTCATTTGATTGATATTGATATCACGTAAGTCGTCTTACTTGGATTATCGTCGTGTTTTGTTGGTCGTTTATGTTATGTACTATGTATCCAAGTGTAACTATGGTCTTCTGCGTCTTATTAAAGTTGATAACAAACGAAGATGTTATACATTCCTTTTTCCTTATGCACTGTTCCATAAGAAATTAGTTGATAAGTAAGAATTCCAAACCTGCTGCGATAGACTCATTCGAGCATTGAAGTCTCCGAAATTGATGGTGGTTGAACTAACTTTGTGGAAGTTATGCAAACTAAAATAAAACGCACTTTGTATTATGGCAATATGGCACTACAGTAAGTTTGGAAAGTTCCTTTAATTTTGGCATTGAAGTTTCCGACTGTATCCAGAGGCAATGGCTCCTGGCCAGCGCCAGAAAATTTTTCCTATACCTTTGCGTCAAAGTCGTCACGTGCATTATTAACGATTATTATTTAACGAGGATTCTAGTTGTGAAGATGCGTATTCATGGGTCATTCTGCGAGTAAACTCATCCTGCCTCCTATTCCTATAATTTTATTTAAACTTTAATCTTAAATTAAATTTTTGTAAAGATAATTTTATATCTATTAACCGGATCGATCTCTCGTTCGCAATTCTTATCACGTGAAACCGGTTGTCTAAACAATTGTGCTAAGGTTCGGTGACTTGTCCATTTGAAAGGCCGTTCAGTTGGTGTGATAGCTAATCAGTTATTTCGATTTCTCCACGGTGGATACATTCCGTTTAGTTCTTAGGTATATATGTGCAAATTATTATTTAATTGTTCTACCGATAAAGGTAATTAGAGCGCCTCGGTAACAATAACAAGAATTTCATGAAACTTAGGTCACGTATTCTTTGAGAGGCGCACTTTCAATGATCCAAAGAAAAAGGAATTCGCATGTGCCGTTTTTTAGATTTTTGGCGGTATAATTAGGATAATGTAAGGTGGTCTCTGGAGATGGATAAATACGGTTTTTTCGAGCTAGCGAAGATATTTGTAACAATATGTTGTTGAGACGGTATTCAGTAGAAGCAAAATTTTGTGATGAATCTAAATACGTACGGGAAAGTATAAGTTAAAGAAGAAATAAGAAAGATATTTGCGAAAAACTGCCTGAAACTGGCAAAATGGCCGCCGGCATCTCTGGTACCAACATCGCAAAACGAAAACCAATACACCGACTTCGCCTTAATTACGCAAACATATTTAGTTCTCCGACTTTTACATACGTCTTGCGTTTATATTTTATAAATAAATAAATGTAGGATTTGCCGATTAGAATGTGAATATTTCGTCATGGTGTGTCGTCAACAGTTCAATGTGCTAAGGTTCGAAGCAGTGTTGAAACTAGTCAAGTTGACTACTGAAAATACCTTTTAAAAAATCATTTTTGACGTTTGTATTGTGTTGAGGTGCAAAATTCCTCTCACATTTCATTCCTAATTATGTATTCTGTAGTTTAAATTTATTGTGGCAAGTCTTTTGTGTAAATGATAGGTAGCTCGAGAGCATCACTTGACTTCAGCCGATGCCGCTCCAACTACCTTAAGGTAGATTTCCATGGAGTATTTAGAAAGCATTCTGAAATATACTCTTCAATTCATGATATAGCCTACTACCATTCATTCTATCCAAAAATCCTATCCTCTTCCTTCGCCTCCTACTCTCACAAAACATTCTTCTCCGTTATATTGCTATTTAGAATCCCCTCCCCAGTCAGTACTCACTCCATCAAAACGAGCAGTTTATCAAGTATATTATCTGGTAGGAGCTTTTCTCCTCGCAAAAAATGTCTGATACTTTGTTATTCTTTTCCGGCGACTACACCTTCTTCATTCTCCTCTGCACACCCACATTTGACCGCTTCCAGTACCTTCTAGTCCTCCTTCCTAAGAGTCCTGGTTACCGCACAGCAGCGCGTTTTACTCCAGATCAATCTCTTCACCGGCCTCTTCTTAAAAGTACTTACACAACGATCATTTCATCAGCTCCTTACTATTCAGTGAAAACCTCATTTGCTAACGCAAAATTCTACCTGTCCTCCTTACCGCTGTACTCGCGAATTTAAACGAAATATTGAAAAGAAAGGCGGCAGGTGGTAGCACTTTTCCGCATTTAGATGTTATTGCGGAAAAGTGCTAATACCTTCAATTTCAATATCAATACCTCCACTGCACAAACTCTCAACTAACGCCCACCGAATCAAATCCCCTCATCTAGTAGCCCAACAATACGAATGCGCTCAGCTGGCAGTAGCCGGAGCACAAGCGCTCACCTCCGCAGCTTGGAGAATTGGAGGTGTACTTTTATGCTGTGTCTACTGCCACCTGAGCGCATTCATACTGTTAGGCTACTGGATGAGTGGATTTGATTTGATGAGGGATTATTGAGTGCTTGTGCATTGGAGGCATCGATATGTCAAACTTCCACCATAAGTATAACGCCCGAATTAGTTGAACTTAAACGAATTAGTCTGCAAGCTGCCAGAGACTCGGAGCTGCGCGCTAGGCTTTGATTGATTGCGCAAATAAGAGTAAATATCATTCAAAGCGACATGGAGAACATCTTATTAGAACCCCACCATGATTCCAGGCCCGACAGAAACGATACATAGAGAGAGATATTTTGCCGTAAGTATGACGACTATGATATAGGAATTGGTTTTCCCCCAGAACAATAAAGGACTTTAATAAATACTATGCGGAACTTCTTTACAGCATTTCTTTTTTATTATTCAGCGATTGGTATTCTAACATCCCCAGCCACAGGCCTACTGAGGTGGCTTGCGGGGTAGCATGTAGATGTAGATCCGTTTACCTCTAATGTGCTGCCAAACAGCTGAATTGATCCACCTGCTCAAGTTCATGAACACTGTCTTTTACCTCGAGTCTCACATTCATAGCTCGACGTTCTTCGCAAAACTGGATGAATTTTTTCTTTTACCTGTTAATCTTAAAAGTCATATTCCTCGCTTCACTAGTCTAATGCATCCACCAGAGTATGAAACCTTTTTTTCAACAGACTAATCAATGCCTGGTCATCCGCGAGCCCCAGTGATTTAAACATCTGTAACTCCGGTATCTAATTCATCCTACACCATTCCATCTAATTACACGTTGAGCACCAATGCCGCAGTGGACACTGGACAGCCCTGTCTTCCACCATGACCGATGTTTGCCCTCCTCTACTCGACGTTCGCCACCCTCACTTGAACAGTCTGATGTGTAGACTGATTACTAACGAGATGCCCATCCCTCCAGTCTACATCTATTTTCTAAAGAATGCCCATTAACTTCACCTAGTTCACTCAATCAAATACTTTCCCAAAATCCACAAATCAAGCATCCACATCCTAGTTATATTATAGTCACCAGATTTATTAGAGGACGGGAAAAACCACCACCTACCACCTTTTATTTCAATATTTCGTTAAAATTCGCGAGTACAACAATTAAGGACGACAGGTAGAATATTGCGTTAGCAAATGAGGATGAAAAAGACTATTTCATATGTTATATAAAATACTCTGCTCCACTATCATTAACACTATCGCATCTCGGGTTGACTAGCCTTCCTGAATCCAAAGCGATCGTCCCCAAAAAATAAGTATAGCAAGGAAATTGCGCATCAGGCACTTCATTTAAATACATGGGAAACTACGCAACTTTGTTTTTTTTTCCTCAACTCATACATTTTGGATGAGATTGGCACTCGGAAGATAAAATAGTTTGATCCAAAACGACAATTTGCTCCTCGAAATGCACTATCCTTTAATGCGCATCATTATGCGCATTTTTTTCATTCATAGTTGGTAAATGGGAGTCAGCCATATTTACAGGGCCTGGACGGGCTTCAATTATAATTATGGTGGCGTAGTATTATGCACATTAAAGAGCCCGGACGGGCTTCACCTGCTCTCGCATTGCAGAGTGATCGGCATTGCTGTTTGCAGTTTAATGGTTTAATTGCGCGCTCGAGATATCGCCATACCGCGATACATTAAAATTATCGCATCAAGACACTGAATTATGGATAGGTATCAAGGGAGGCCCTTTGAGGGGGGCCGGAGGTTGCTCAATCGACCGATAGATGGGAGGAGGGTCGGATCGGATTTCGCGAGGATGCGAATGCGGGCCGCGGAGGGGAAATGGCCCCTCCCCTCCTCGCCCTCCCCCTCACGCCCGACGCCATCTTCTCAAATCTGCCCAGCCACCCGGCCGCAGCAAGAGAGGACTCGGTACCCATTCATCTGCATCATTGATTCATATGGCGGGGTGCAGTAAACCTTCCTTTATTGGCCTAAGTTGACTGCTATATCAGTCGATTGTTGCACACAACTGGTGGACTTGAGTTTTGTGACGGAGTTACCGTTTTTGCATGTGCACTTGCATATGTATTTTAAAATCTTTATACATTGCACATTAAAGTTTATATTTGTTTCAAAACGTTGCCAAAGTTATACTACATAAAACACATAATGCGATAGAACACTGCTTACCTTGTTTGTTTATTAATATTACTCTGTAAACTACGACGGAAAATTTCATAACATATCTCTGGCCGCCATCTTGAATTCAACGATCATCAAATGAGTAACTAAGCTGTTTGAACAAATCAAATACTGATTTCATAAAATTCAATCATTTACTGATGACTTATCAATATAAAATATTTCCAACCTAAATTTTAATTTGAGAAAAAAAGTTGAAATTTTCATATAAATGCAATGGTGAGGTCAGTGAGTTAATCAATTCGCTGAAAACGATGGAATTCCGGTCGCTAAGCCAAGTAACCCTCCAAAGAGTAGGCAGTTGAATTTAGTTGAAACTAAACAGTTAAAGACAGGAAACATTCCAAAAATAGCTGACTCCCAATTACTTTAAATGATAAAATGATAAAAATTCGATTGAAACAAAATTTCATTTAGAGGAGGAAATCTATATATTTTTAGTTGAGCAGCGTTGGAGGTACATTTCAAGATGGCCAGATGTGCAATTTCTTAGCCTCTATTGGGGAGCAACAAAATTCCGGTTAACAGTTCATTAAGGTTACTGCGATGCTCTGCGAAGAGAGAACGAATTGATTCAGAACGTGGTCGATCTTGATAAGAAAAATTTGCGAAATTTAACACAATTGTCAACGATAAATATATCTTAAGAATGCAGGCAACCAATATTACTTTACTGTTACTGTTACTTTTTTGTAATATATTAATCCTCAGGGATCAATGGTAACCCAAAAATTAATTTCACTTTGGCAAAAAGAAGAAGATATGAAACTCTTCCTCTTTCGTAACAATTTTCTCTTTTTTTCTATCTCTGCTGTCGCAAAGCGTATTGAAATTCTTGCGACAATAAATCGTCAATAACAATAAAGAGAAATCGTTTTTCAGTATTGGAATAGTCAGTGGCGTATGTTGAAAAAACTCAAGGGGGGCGCAAAAGATATGTAGGGCTACCATTACTTTTATCGTAATAACAAAATTAATCGTCAAATGCAAATTTTTAGAGAGTTTCATTCAAACTAATTATTCACGTATACAAGAAAATACCATCTTAAGATGTAAAAAAATGTTATGCCATGTCCGGCAATGCGGGCGGCCCCGCAATGGGGGCGCCCCCCTTATGAAATCGCCACTGGGACCTTTTAACCAGAACACCGGTCGTTTAGGGTCTCACTACCACGACGGAAAACGTGTCTGCAAATAACTACAATATACTGTTTAGCAGATTACACTGGTGATATAGCACACTAATGTTCCAAAAAACTTCATGGAAATTCCCAAAAATTCAATCCGAGAGAATATTCATATTAGTGCCGATTTTGAGGGAATACAGACTTAAAATTACCATTTTTGTGATAAATATGCTGTTATTAAGTTTTTCGTAACAAAAAGACGAAATATCGGTATCAATTTTTGCAAGTTAACGTGGTGCAATGTCGAGGTTGAGTACACAAATCTACAGGATGGCATATACGCTCTCATGCTACATATAATTTCCTAAACGCATACACGGAGAACACGAGGAAATAATGTATTTATACATATCATAATTGAGGCATAACCACACTATCATTAAAGTATTCTACCTATTTAGGTAGGATTGCATGAGTGATTTAAGTGTTCTGGCCGTCTTCGTACGCATTTAGTGCTTCTCTTGTTAATTTACAAGTAGTTCTATTCTCTTTCCATCCATAAATAAATCCTATCCTCTTCCTTCGTCCACTTCATTGCATTCTTGTCCAATGACACGTCTTAAAAGCCTGCTCTTCAACAGTCTTTTCTCGCTATCTTACCATTATGTCCAGGTTTCCGCACCGCGAAGGTCTTCACTCAAGATCTGATTCTTCACTTGCCTTTTCCTCACCGACTTTTGCAATGATCCTTCCTGATCAGTTCTTTCCAATTCAAAACGCCTCCTTTGCTAATGAAATTCCTTCCATCGCACTGCAGTTCCGTTCTCCTCCCATGCGTTTCACGAAAAATATGTTCCAATAGCTCAAGTTATTGCCTATTTCCACTTCACCATCTCAATTCTCCAACATGAATGTAGAAAAGAAGACAAATAGTACCAGCGGTTGAGCGGGATTTATGCATAGCCAAAGGAGTTCGATCCAACGAGCGAAATTAATGCCAAATTTCACATCGCACTTTTCTAATTGAGTATGACCGATCGATGCTGAAAAAATAGGTTATGGAAGTAAAAATTTCTTTTAAAAAATAAGCTCAAAAACACTGGATTTAATTGAGATTGAATTGAAAATTTTGGATTCTTACACGAATTCTAATCTCTGTACTTGCGTTAGCATAGGAAAAATATAAGTAGATCAATACTAGACATTAAACATTGTTTCCATAAAATACATCTATCATCATCGTCATAAGTCAGCAATTCTAATATTAGTTAGACGCGGCTCTCCATTCCTCTTTTCATAGCTACGTATATCTTCTCTTTTACATCCTTTATTACCTGTCCTATGTAACTCATTCGCGGCCGTCCCTTGCTCTTCTTCCCTTCCACCTCTCCTTCTACACTTTTTTTCATTACGCTATCATTCCATAAGATGAGGCCAATTAAGTTGTCCCGTCTCCTCATTAGCGATTTTAGATGACATCTTTTCTCTCAAACTCTTCTTAAAAACCCTCATTACCACTCTGTCGTTCCATCTGATATATAGAACGCCACATTGTGTTGGCATCTGCATGTACTTATTGCCTCCTGGCAACCAACGAAAGTGCTTGGCATAGGGTGAACAATCACCAACATACACCAGAGGATTAAAATTTACTTCCAAGATCATAAGCTATGCAATATGTACGCTTCATATGCATAAGCTATGGGATTAATCTATACCTTGCTTTTGATGGCTATCTGCCTATTAAGCAAGAACATGTAAAAACATGCCTTTAGAAACACTAGGAAAATTCATAAACATTCATTAAAGCCGGTTTACACGGGGCACGTAATTGTGCATGTTAGAACTGCATTAAATTAACATAGTGGCATGAAAATGCACGAATGCAGAAAAGGGATATTTCGCCATATCACGCATGCGTTCTAGTAATTCACCGCTTTACACGGCACAATTTTGAGATCGCCTTCATACACATGCCACATGGTGCAATTACGTGTTCCGCGTAAAGCCGCATTTAAGAAATGCGTGAATTAGTAAGTTACACTACCAGTCAACTAACCAATTTCTAAGTCCTAACGCAGTCGTTATAGTCCATTATCGATCGCAGAAAAAAACGACATTCTAAATCCACCAGTTCTAGCGTCTCTTTTATTTGATTTTTAGACATGTAAACGTCCGTTGCGATAGTTAGCCGCACCGCCGAGAGAAAGACGAGCCCGCTTCGCCGCACCTCGGCAGGACGACCCGACAATGGCGGAGACGAATCGAAATCAATTTGGATGTGGCCGAATCGAAGAGGAGGCATTTAAATGGCGACCGTGCTCGCCATGCCTTTGGCCGTGGTGTGTGTAGTGGCGGCTGGACTGAGGGGAAGGGGAATGGAGGAGAAGGGAGGGGAGGGTTATAGGGGGATTGGAATTCACAGTGTTGCCAAGTGTGCCGAATGGAATGCGGCGTCGGCAATGTGCATCGGGGCGGCGTTGCATTCGCCCTGCACCTCCCACTCTCAATCAGAGTGTGTGCGTGCCCCGACCGCCATTTACATTCAAAGCCACGCTGCCTTCCCTTCTTTCTCTCTTCCTTCAGTGATTGTCCTCTTCGAGGTTGCATCACGGCCCGATAGCGTCCGTGATATACTTGCGTAGGGCCAAATATAGGCCGAACCCCACCACGCAAATTCGGAGAGAAGTTCTTCTCGGATGACGTGAAAAATATTCTTCGTTCAGCTACGTAGGTTATGATATAAACATAGAAACGCAAAACTTGTTAATGAGAACTCGACACGGGTTCGGGATAGGTAGATCTTGCGAAACTCAGTTAGCGCTTTTCGCCCACGATGTTTTAGTCTGCGGAGAGGACAACATTCCAGTAGACGCTAATTTTCTGATTAAAAAAAAAGTATTTTATCAAGTGGCACAAAAAAAGTTATAAATAAAACAAAAATATTAAGGCCCAAGAAATGATATTTTTCCGCGATCTATAAGAGACTGTAACGGCAGCGGTAACACTTAGAAATAGGTTAGCTGACTGGTAGAAATAGTTCGTTAGTTGATTAACTAAGACGGACTGGCTCCAACTAAGCAGCACTGGGAACACGATCATAAGGGTGTATATATACCGGAACACTACTGACATAGGCATCATCATTCATCAGTCCTGAAGATGCTGGGAAAGTGTCCCACCAAAACGTCGGCCGATAACATGAGGACCCTCACCCGGTAGGTGATCCGAGATGAATTCATTCAAATTTATTATTGGAGCTTTTAAAGACGCCCATGGTTTTTAGCTATGGTTGTTTCGAATTGCGCATGCGGACAGCGGCACGAGAGTCATGTGACGGTAGTGGTCTAAAGCTAACTCCTCACTATACATTTTTGATGTTGGCAGCAATATTTAGCCCTGACAACGCATTTACTATTGTGTCCGGTCAATACAGCTTTCGAGATTATTCACCCGCAATTCCAAGGGAAAAATACGCTAAGAAAGTTCATACATATTAAATGCGAAAGATTATATCCACAAACGCGGTATTTCATACTACCTTCATTCCATGATCAATCGGAGTTATTACTTATTGTGGTTTCTTCCAAGTTAAAGCCCCTTTGACATTAGAATGTTTGGAATTTCTCTTCACCTACATTTTCTAATGCAATCTTTATTAATACCTTCGTATTTAGGCGGATATCACTGTAGTTCCCTCCGTGGTAGCGATTTAAAAAATATGCCATCCCATTCTACCGTATTATGAGAATAAATATGGCGTTGTTTTACACACAAAGGTTTAAAATTTCCAGTTTGCATAATATCAATGGAGTTAATATCAATGGAATTTTCTCACTTCCTTTATGAGCATAAGTATTTTAGCAAAAACTCTATACTCTGCTACAATATGCCACAAATTATACTTCCTGAATTTTTAAATTCACGAGGTATTTGTCCTTACAGTGTAAAAGAGCGCTTTCGAGTTTTTTCCATAAAAATTAGACTCGATTGTAACGCCAAGGGATGATAACGAAAAAGGTTGTACTTGAAATTTTCCAAAAGACTAGCTTTGGCACTGAAGGTAATTTTTTTAAAGAAAATAAAACAAGGTAAAAGAACAAGTAAGCTGAAAATTAACTGCTTTGGTGTAACGTACCCCAAACATGATAAAAGATATCCACGATAGTATTTATATCCTGGATGGAATTTTTAGCCAAGAGGAAAAAATCAAAAGTAGCAAAATAGCTTATACAAAGTATACTAGTATCAATATAACATACGGCCAGGGGCGGATCCAGGATTTTTTCTTGAGGGGGGGGGGGTCACATGGGTCTGACAGGTCTTCTCATATTTG
Source organism: Ischnura elegans (assembly GCF_921293095.1). Taxonomy (NCBI): domain Eukaryota; kingdom Metazoa; phylum Arthropoda; class Insecta; order Odonata; family Coenagrionidae; genus Ischnura; species Ischnura elegans. Next base: position 58,361,805 of record NC_060254.1, on the reverse strand, counting down.
AGATTTAAAACAAAATACATCCATTACAGTAGAAAATATTCTCTTTATTTTGACATGAAGGTTATTAAAATAAAAATAAATGATTGGAGCTCCTAAATAAAACGAACGTAATGATAACTGTATTGAAATTCTAGTCTATTTTCTAAGCTTCTGGGGGGGGGGGTGCAGTAGTGCCACGTGCCCCAGCCCTATCCTCAAAATCCGCCTATGCACAGAGCTATTTGTTCTTCATTCCATAAGTTCGAATGACAATATCGCCTTCGGTGCGGGAAATTTAGTTCAGTTAATTCCGCGAGTAACTTCAACGACTGAATTAATTTTTGTGTATTTCTCATCTTTACATCGAGTGGCCTGCAAAGGCGAGGCTACAGTGCCATGTCACCTGAGGTCTACCTCCAATGTGTGCAAAATTAGATTTGGAAACGCAAAAAATATCTACTTGAAACTGTGAACTGTCATCCTAAAAAACCATGATAAGAACTTGGCCAAATCTATTACATTCAAGTAATATAACACTCAAGGTTTACAACGGAATTCATTTTCTTGTCTTCTTTATGACAAGGTAAATTTCATAGAAATAACGAAAATTTGTCGTAAACTTATTTAAATTTTATTAACACACTTGCTTAGCACTCATGCATGAAAGAGACTAAATTTATCAGGGGAGGGTGTCGCACTTTTAGAGCGTACACTATGAAAACCCTAAACACGCCTAACGTGGCCCGTCGTCATCAGGGCTGCCAACCTTAGCGCTAAAAAGGAAGCAGTAGTGCCTCAGGCCTCTGGATGGGTGTATAGATACAACATGCATATATGCATAGAGGTTAGCAGAGATAAGAGCACTCGATGAATAAGCAGCGTGGACAGCGACAGCGGAGGAAAGCGATTGCAGCGCCGTGCGCGAAAGGTGGCGGGACGTCAAGATAAGGGCCGCTCTAAGCGTACGTAAAGGTATCAACAAGGTGCTGCTGCCACGAACTAGCACGACTGCGCTGCACGACGAGCTGGTGGGAGAGAATGTGAGGTTTACGGCAAGGCACGTGTTTTAGCCCCCTTATGTTCAGCTGTCACTTCAGACAACCACTGTGTCGCGACGTCTACAAACAAGCGAAGTGTACCATCGACTAGTTCGCTCATATCATTTATATACATGCGGGACCATGAAGAGAAACGCCATTTAATAAAGAACAACAAATCTCACGTGTCTGTCTCGTAGAGCAGCCATTTTTAAACTCCCCTCGTGGGTGTGGGATGTGGGATCAGGATTTCACATTCTGTTTTTCATTTGTTTAGTTGCGAAAGGTGCCTCGTAGTTTCACGGAGGAAGGTGTTTAAAAATGGCCGCTATACGAGGCAGACGTGTGAGGGCTAAGGCGTTCTTTACAAAACGATGTTTCACTTCATAGTCCTTGACTTTCATTTCTCACGCCCCACACATATGTATGACGCAAATGACGAAATGCACGGGTAAATGGAATCATAGGATAAGTATGCAGGTCTTCACTGAAATGTAGAGACAGGAAGTACGCTGATGAGATCTGGATAGCCGGTAACCGAGAGCCAATCGCCGCTAAAAAAAATAAGGCAATTCGAACATCACTTTGCACATTTAAAAAAATTACTACAGCCACTTTTCTTTTCATAAAAGTTTTTTTTGTATCTACAAACAGTACAATGAAATACCGCCAAGTAAAAGACAAAATAGTGAATTTTGGTGTCGACATCGTCAAAATCAATTTGAAACTTTGAATCTCCAACAAAATTAACCAAGTTGTTTAAATTTCATAAAATAATCAATTCATTGTCTTTTTCGAGTCAAAACCTTAGAAATGAGCCTTAGCTTGCTTTTCTGCCTTCTTTTTATCTGGAGATATGTCGCCTAATGCGAAGACTCTTTCGAAAATTTTCAGATTTAAACATTCCAATATCTTGTTAACCGTTGCATAATTTACAAAAAGACTTCGTAGACGATCAGCCTAATTTGACAGATATCGGTTACCTCACGGGTCAATTTTGCCAATTTTTTGGCTGAAATGTGATGGAATGACCCGTATACAAAACAATGGTTGGCCTAAGACGCTTCCTTGAGGGACTTCCGATGTGATGTTACTCATGTTCTCTCAAAATGCCCTTGACTTCGTCTGCAAATATTTCACCTTGAAATTTTAAAAGTCTCATCCAACGACATAAGCGCCAGTCAGACCTTGGTGTTCATCGTAAATGATGTAGGAGGTTTGAGAGACTAACTGAAAAACATGCTTACCGGTGACTGACGTAGCTGGTCCGAGTGAGGTGATCCAAGAAGCTGTGAGGGATGATCAGTAGGAAGGGAATAAGAAGAACACGACTCGATCTCTCGACCTGCGAAGAACCAAAGAAAGAAATCGAAGCACTATTAGCAACACGCAAACACTTCATACTTAGATTTGGCAATTCAAAAAATTAACGATGAAAATATTACTAATAATACAATTCATCTGATCTAAAAAATAATAGTAGATACTTTCAAACACGAAACATAAAATAACCCCAACGGTGAAGCTTCCCCACTTGTAATCGCAGATCTTCTTAATAAGAAATGGAGAGGGTGAACGCGCAATTAACTAACGTGCAAGTTGTTTAATTTTAGTATACAAAGGATACTATCAACAAGGAAATATCTTTATGCTTCAATCACTCCTACGATTTACCACTAAAAACAGTGATTTCTTTTAAGTCTTTTAAGATGTATTCAACCGATTATATTTCATCTTTGATCCATAAGCGACAACATTTAATTTTAAAATTATTAAATCACGGATCATAATTAGCTTTAGAGACTTTTATTAGTAAATTCCTGGGGAATGTCGACCTAGGCAAAGTTACGGAGTACACAGCGGGCCGATAGGCCAACCGAAGAATAATTCACTGTAAACGAGTACATTTTCAAGAATATATTAAGAAGAATATTATGGTTCATGGTTTGTTGACCGTTATACTACTATAACCTTACCTTAAGATTGAAAGGAGAATGCAAAAAAAGTCAGGGAGTGTGAAGATTTCTATGAGGAATAAGTCAGGGAAAAGTCAGGCAATTTTTTTTTGGCAATCCTGTTACAACCCCGTATTAGCAAATGGATCCATCCCCCCATCATCAATTTTCATTCATTTCATCAATCAGTATTCATTGATTTCTGTCTCATTCCCACGTTTCCGTATCCCCACTCTTAAAATCTTCCTCCTTCAACACACGCTTATCTAGGCCTTCTGAGAATTCATCTTATCGGTCGTTAATAACATTCTTAGTACGTCTTAAATAATATCTTGTTTTGAAGACTTGCTTTATTTTATGATCATTCTCCTCCGTTTATTTCCTCGATTTACTTTGACCCCTGGCGTTTTATTTATCACACTTATAGGAGTTATCTCTTAACTGCTTGATCCAAAACAAATTAAAGATCCCCATTTTCAGTGACAACGTTCAGAAGCGTACAGCTATTATTAATGCTGTGTCACTGCTGGCGAAAAGCAAAAGTTCTTTACGTGCCAAAGTCCTTGAGAATTTTGTATTTGTGGTGAATTTGTTTTGTCTGGGGGGGTGATAAACAGAATTTACTTGTAACGGGCTAAAGTTAAAAATACACTTTCTATAAAGTTTCGACATTAACTTTGGCCTGGTATTCCATACAAGCTCAAGGAAGCATCATTTCTCGCAGAAAGCGACGGAATGACTTAACACTCTTTAAATGTGTGCTGCTTTTTTCCATGTAATTTATTTGATTTGCGCGTTACGTTGTCTTCACCACATTTCAGTTCCTTACACTTTTTGCTCAGTTCATTTGCCTCGTTTCAAAGTGTTAAGACACTCCTTTCTCCGACCAAATTTTTATCCCATTTTCATGAGGAATATTGATATTTTTCCACTCTACGTTCCGACCAAAACATTTTCAAAGTAATGGAGGCTACAGGTCCGGAGTAATGTGCATATAATCTGAAGAATTTTCAAAATAAGTAAACAATAGTAACACATTTATTGAAACATTAACACGAAAAGTGAGAAAAGATTTACGATAGAATTGATAAAAATAACAATAGTATTTTATTTAAAAAAACTTTTTTTATCGGGAACCAAAAAGAAAACTAAATTTTTCTATGAGCCTGGGAGAGTCTCTAATTAAATAGGGTGGTTTCCTATTATTTTTTTATTGCCTAAATTGAAAGATTATTACTCCTGGAGTACGTATTTCACGCTTTTAGATTTTTAAATGACGATATCTATTTTCCGCGATTAAATAAAAAGTGAACATTTTCAAGCGCGCGAAAACGCGACGCGTAAGTAGGAATGATGGGAAAAAGTCCGAGCGACGCATTTATGGTTTCCCCTCCCGCCTTGTGAGGTGACCTTGATCGAGGCTCTGAGCGCTGATAGGACGCAGGATGCTTGCGGGTAGCTGAGTACCTTGCTGGCTGGTAGCGCTTGGCTTAAAAAAGGTTTATTAATACCTTATCAAACGAAGAAAACTTTCCGACCTAAGCCAGTTTTAATAGGTGATTATTAAGACATGTTTCCCTGAGCTATGTGCCTCATGCATGCATTGGTAACCTCAGACGATGTATAACTCCTATCCTCTCGTGTAGAAACTAGGTCCCTGTGACGTCACGTGGAGTGGAATCACATGGGCGCTAATCTGGCCTTTTTCAAATGAGGATAAAATTTGACCCTTGCCATTTGTCAAAACCGGTATTTATAAAACCAAATAATTTGTATATCATGAATACACCAATGGTGGGTAACGAATCGCAATCAATGCCTTTCGTTTTCTTTGATGAAGGAAACTACCCTATTGCTTCGTATGCAACGAATAACGCTGAGCACGCGTTCCAATTAATTTTTTGCTCAATCCCTTTTTCAATGATCGTTGACGTTAGCAAATTTATCGTTACCACTCTCTATCATTCACGTTCCTTTAAATTATCGCTGGCACCAGGTTTTACTGGAAATGTCTCCATATTTAATTTTAAAGTATGAATAAAATCGAAATAAAGGCAAAATCACAATAAAAGTGTTAGAATATCGCATTGCCATCTGGTTCTGAATTTTCCTGAACATCTCAGCTTGATAGATAACCGCAAAGTGGGTTAAAATTGAATTTCAAGGATTTACCCTGACAAGATGACAAACAACAACGCGAGTATATAAACATGTAATACAAACACATTTCATTATATACATAAATATGGAATCAGTGATTAAATAAATGGGTGATTGAGGTTTTCGTCGAAGTCTGTGTAAGTTTACGCCGTCTTTCTCTCGTCGCTGGTGATATCTCTGGGGAACCCCTGAAGGCAACGCTGTGGCTAGAAAAAAAATTCCGGAGGGTTACTGTTACCGAGGGTACACACAAAAAACTGATTCTGCCAAAATTTTCGGGGTGAACTTCCTGAAACAAACTCCTTCCTCACCCCCTCGCATAATGCGCCCCAGCCTGAAGATAGAGCTAATTTTGTTGGGGTCACTGAGAACATTTTTCAAGTATTCGCACTAGTTTTTGCTGGCAAAATGAAATATCTCCTACATTATACTCATCGGTGTCGAATTATCATTCCTTCCTCCCGTTTAAAATACATTGTTATTTCTCGCAAATTCAAGTTCTCTATTTCAAATATTGATAATAAATAGACTATTCGAATACATTTGAAAATCGATTAAAATTTGTCGTATGTGACTACATTGATTAAGCTTCAACGGCACAGACTGGATCCCCTCCTATATAGTTCTCTTGGATAGCTATTTTGAACGTACTTTGAGTAAGGAACTCGTTTTGCATATCGGCATCGATATGAGGTGATGCCCGTGGGTTGTCTTCGCGAATGTTATGAAATGGCATCCTCAAGTCGGCCTCTAAATGTGTTGTCACCCACCGCACATTTAAATGGATTTACAAAAGTCGCCACTCGCGGCGCCGACGGATATAGTGATCCGAGTTTCACGGAAAAATAAGGTATAATTAGGGAAGTTGACCGAAATTTATGCACATGTGTAATCTATGAAATTCATAACTTTTCAATTCGATACCTCGCAATTGCAAGCATTATAAGGCAAAGTATTGGAAAAAAAGTGGATCGCATTGCACTCATCACCGCGCCGCGGACATTTTTGAAAGTTGATTAAAATGCGATCTAAGAGGCAACAGAAATCAGCCTTCTATGGGATAGAATTGGGCCTCCTCCATGCAGTCCCTTTGGTTGTCTTCGTCGCGTCGACTGTCGACTGTTTATTCGTGACTACGGCGAGTCATGGGCGTGACGTCACAGTAGTAGGGGGAAAAGGAGGGTTAAAAGGTCCACAAGTGGACTGTTAGTGCCCCCGACTCGCAGATAAGGGCTTCCTGGGTCGAACGAGATAACGCTTCATTCAAGAGAAATAGTTCTCTATGGACTGAGTTGAGATATGTGTTCTGGGACACTGGGGATTGGCTCGCGCATAGTATATGCGTATATGTTCTATTTCATCCATTCACACAACGCCATAAGCGTCATCATCATTCATCTATATATAAAAGAGGATGTCTGTTTGTATGTCCGCTATGCGTTTACATACGGCTGCACGGATGTCGACCAAAATTATTAAATAAGTGCATCTCATGCTGTCAAACCCCGTAGTGCTACTTTTGGTTGAGTCCGACGAGTCCTTTTCCCTTCTTTCTTTTACCGTTTGTTACGCCATGTCAAACAACTTCTGCGTTTGACATCCTGACGGGTATGCACACCACTTGACAAGCTCAAACAGGAAGCATAAAAATCCTGCAATGTGACAAAGTTCCAAGTTTACCACTTCTATGGCTACTATCCTTGCCGAGCAACGCCGGGTGGCCTGCTAGTACGATATAAATTCACACATAACGTTAAACGGACAAAGAAAACGGTGCTGTGGAGGATGGAAGATCATAAAAATGTGGCCTGACTGGGACGCCAATCCAGAGCCTTTCGCTAGCCGGGCGAATTCACTATCAGTTGTCCTACCAGGATGCTTGGATTCATCCAGATTTCGGCGGGGGTTTATGGAACAGAAATCCCCTTCGCTAGGCTCCCATCACAGTGAATGGGGCAGTTCAGTCTTCCTCCGTTTTTTATTTGTTCCCATTCCTTATTTTCCTCTTCTATGAACTGATATTGTATGTTTATGATTTTCTTTTCTGTGATATATATAAAGCAAAAGAAATTGTTAATAATCGATAGTAAATTAAAGTTTAGAATATTAAAAATAAATTCAAATGACGTACAGTAATTAAGAACTAATAATCACGTATTTATTACGCGAGTTATTTAATCCTCTAAGTGCTGCAGGCCAAAATATCGGATTTTGAGATAGGAAGTTGTAGGTAGTTAAAATTAATAAAAATGTAGTGTTAATAGTAATATTTCTTTACGTTCATCGCTACGCTACAAACATTTTCGGAAGCCGCTAACAGTTCGATCAAATAGGAAACCTAAACAAAGATTCAACGGCACAGACTGGAGCCTAGTCCATGTAGTCTCCTTGTTGGACATTCGTGAAGAAAAGAAGGTACAAAGAATCTTGAATTTCGCGCCACAAGGCGACGACAGAGTCGCTATCTCCTGGGCGCGGAGGGTACTAGAGAATTCACAATGGCACTGCCTCGCGAAAACAAATCCGCGACGCGTCAAATTCCTCCGCGAATACAAATGCAAACTTGAGGTCATAGCGTGTAACCATAAACAGAGCAGCGCTTCAATTTTGTCCAATGAGTATGGCTGGGAAAACGAATGGTACGAATAGTACTATAATTTCAGCTTCGGTGGCGGCGGGGTAGAGTTCCTGCCTCCTAAACCGAAGGCCGCGGATTCGAGCCTCTCCTGGGTAAGTTATTCCTATCCAGGGCGAAGTACCGAGTACCGTAAAACCGAAATCCTGCACGCTGCGATGACCGATAAATATCTATTCCGATCGAGGTAATTCGTTCATTTAAATACGATGTCCTTGCGTCATCCAGTGGACTTGTTTTTTATCTTGACGGGTATTATTTGAACCTCGATCCTCATTTTTTCTCGGCGACAACCGCTAAATGTCTCCTCCGTTTAAAGTTGTTCGTAAATCGTCAGAAAAGAGCGTTGATCTACGTAAGAAAGTGAACTTGAAATCGATTAACTTCATAATTGGCGCTTTCATACACGGTATTAAATTTAGGTTCATGACAAATATGTTTAATAGACATAACCCGAGTTTGGCGACATCGTTACATCCACAGGTGATGAGTCCGATTGACTGACTACGAAAATATCGTCTGTTATCATATTTCTTTACTTCGATTGGACGTTGTATTTACATTTACGAAGAACTTAGGAAACATATTACACTTTTATGCACTTTCAACCTAAAAAAATTGTATATTACATTTTTAGATAAGATAATAACAACTTAAAGATATAATTTGTATTAGCTCTCCATTATGGTAACTAATTATACTTTTATACACGTTAAAACTATAACAAGTATACTACTCTTTTTTCAGGTTAGAGAATTATAACTTAAAGACATACTTTGTCTACGGCGAAAAAACAATTTTTTTCAAAAAAGATAATTTGTGATAGCTTTCCATAACGGAAACATATTACACCTTTTTTAGGTTTTGATAGAACGACAAAACCTAAAAAAGTGTAATATGTTTCCATAATGGGAAGCTATCATTAATTATATCTTTGAACTATTATTATCAATTTCAATCCCGTGATATGTTTTCTGCCGTTTTAATTTGGTCCACTGCGCAGAAGCCTGTGTGTGCTACTGTTTATATGCAGTGGTACTTCAAGATACGAGTGCCCTAACATACGAGATATTAGAGATGCGAGCCGTCGAGCAAGCGAAGTTTCGCTTTGAAATACGAGCAAAATTTGAGTAGCAGTGACTAAAATTAAGAATACAGTAGCGTTTAAGTTGTGTGTAATTTTCCTTTGAGTGACCAAAATACATATCGATGGCTATGTTCTTACAACACGTATCTCAAAAATAGCACATTTTCAGGAGAACGAAAGAAAAGATTTATATTTTTAATTGTACACTGAAATTAAAAACCAAAAATTCTTAAAACTGGAAAAGAAACATACATTTGCAAACCAAGAGTTAATTTTGCTTGAATTTAATTTTTTTAATGTCATTACACTTTTAGACACCTGTCTCAAAGCGGCCAAATTTTGAGATACGTGTTGTAAGAACTTAGCCATCGATATACTCTTTATGAAACCAGTTTTCTTTTTTCATTATAATCTCTTTTATTATGTTTATATACAATATTTTCCATTTACAAATAAAATTTTCTTATTAAAAAAAACCTAACAAAACAATTGCGGTAACAATTTTGGGGCAGGAACGGATTAATGGAATTTCAATTGATTTCTATGGGGAAATTTCTTTGAGATACGAACAAGGTTACCGAACGAATTAAACTCGTATCTCGAGGTATTATATTAACACATTTACTTTAGCATTTAAGTTGTGTTTAATTTGCCTTTAGGTGACCGAAATACATATACACTTTACGAAACCAGTTTTCTTTTGTTTTACATTCTATTTATGATGTTTAAAGAAAACATTTGTCATTTATAAATATATTTTTCATACTAAAAATTAACGTAATAGAACCATTGGGGTAACAATTTTGGGGCCGGAACGGATTAACGGCATTTCAATTGATTTCAATGGGGAAAATCGCTTTGACATAATGGCAAGGTTACGGAACGAATTAAACTGGTATGACGAGGTATCGCCGTACTTCTTCAGTGGTTCCCCCACTCTGCGCATCTATCCCTGCGCAACTTCCGGTTCCACACTCGTCTTTCCCACCTCTTTTCCACCACATGTGCCGGCTCTCATGTCCTCCATGCATCCCGAAAGTGTTGTGTACAGTCGAGTATATATATATGGTGATAACGGTGGCCACCTTGTGTTGCGCTGTTTGCCGGCGCGAGAGGGGGGGAAACTGATAAGATGAGAAGGGGAAGTTAGAGTATGGCCGGAAAGGGGAGGGGGAGGGAAAGGGTTCAGACTGAGGTTCTCACGTCGGGCGACGGTCTTCTTTTTTTTCCCCTCGGACACAAACACAGTCACACAGGCACTATCCCACGACCCACGCACATTCTGGTCCATTGACTTCGTATTCATCAGAGACGGTAAGGTCTCGGTTGCCCGATTCAAAACTCATACTTTCCGCTTAATTTCATTAGAAAAAAAGTTCGTTCTTTCGCCATGGATGTCGTTAATTTAATTGAAGAGTGTAGTTCTTTTTTCTTTCTCTTGACCTCAATATTTAACGTTGATTAGAGTCGTGGAGAATAATTCTTTCAGAATAGAATGCTAATTTTTTTGCCAATATCTCGGTATATATTTACACCCTCATTAGGGTTTTTTCAAAGAATTTGATTTGACTTATTCAATCGATTTAATTTATATGATTTTTGTAAAACGTTTGCGTCCATGAAAATGAGAGCTATTTTTCGATACGATTTTTCATGTTATTTCCAACTTAATACAAATACAAATGTGACCTAGACTCCGGAACGTAGATATCCATAGGTCGCAGAGTACAGTAGAACCTCGTTTACCCGGATCTCAATGATCCGGCTCTCCGGTTTATCCAGGTCAAAGTCAATGTTACATGAAAAGAACTGTAGGTAAGGTAACTGAAGGTATCACTTTTCACTGTAAAAATAAACAACAATCGTAGTTGGAATAATTTGGTAACCAAGCGATTACACGATCGAGCAGCGATTAAACCTCGCAAAAAATTAAAACAAAGGAAGTTAGACGATTTACTTTTAAACTAAAACTATATACATATCACATTTGTATGTTGTTTTTTTGTGCAGTGAGTTGTTCTCATGGTAGATATCATGCTACCTAATGGTATGTTTTCCTATTATAGCACAATACTTATTATATACATTGATATTTTTATTGCTTCCGGTCCATCCGAATCATGTCCGGTCTTAAACGGATAAACGAGGCTCTACTGTACCTACCTATACTCGTTTTTTTCCTCTAGAAAATGTTCGCTGACTGGACTATGAGGAGAAGTTGGTCCGAGAAGAAATCATCGGAGATCACTCCATGTGGCGGCATCCGCGAATAGCAGAAGAGGGGAAATTGGGGGTGAGGGAGAGGAATATTGGCGCTCTCTCCCTCGTGAGAGGCGACGGAGGGGAAATGGTCACGTGGTGTTCGGGGGAGGCGGCGTGGGCCCTGTAGTATGTGGGTGGCCGATGCCCCCCACCAACCCCCCTGGGGGCCACTGGCCACCCCACTGGACGCGGAAGACATCATCATCATCACCAGAGGAGAAACAGACGTCTATGCCTGCCTCTCTCCGCCATCCTCCCATCTTCTGCGTCCCATTCCATCCTCTTTAAGCATCAAGCAGGCTTGTGCAAATTCTGAAGATCATCACGCACGCACGCACTACTCTCTCCATCTCTTGACTGCCAGAAAAGCTTGGCTTAAATGTAATTTCACCCAATCCTAGCGATTAATATGCATGAGGATAAACAACTGTTTAGACGACGAAAATTACACCGGTACGGCAAGTAAACAGGTGAAGTTCGTTCAATATGGAGTTCGTTTTAATATAAATACTTTTTTTGCTTAGTTGCTAATCAGACTTTGCTCAAACTCCTGGCGAATAACATATATAAGGATAAAATACCACTGGTGTCCCGACAAAAAACAGTTGAAGTTCGTTCAGTATGAAGTTCTTTTTAACAGAAATACTTTTTTACGCATTAGATAATTAAACTTTGCTAGCTTATAATAATACAAAATCTTACAAAATGATACGTATGAGGATATAAAACTACCGGTTGACAACGATAATTTTACTAGTACGATAAAAAACGATTTGATTTCTGCTTTAACATCAATATTTTTACTTATTAGCAAATTAAACTTGGATTACATATACTATTACAATCTCCTGGCGAATAATATGAATGAGAATAAAGTACTACCGGTATGCCGACGAAACTTTCATCGGTTCGACAACAAACTGTAATGGTGTTCGCTATAACAGAAGTACATTTATACTTATTAGCAAATAAGTGATGAATAAAATCGCCGGTGGTCAAGTGAATGGTAAGAATGGAAAAGAAAGACTTCGAATAAAATAAATGGAACAAGTAAAGAAGGATTTGAAGGAAAAGAAATGCGTAGGTGTGAGATGATTAGCTGGTAGGAGAATTAAATGGAGAGCTGCGTAGATCCAATCTCAGGGGTGTTGACAAGTGATGATGATGATGATGAGCTAATAAGTTCTTTCATTTTAAGTTTTACCATGGCGTTTCGTTTGGCACTAATAGCTGGAAAAGGTGTTAACTTAAAAATCTACGGATTCAATATGCCATATTTTCTGCATATTATTTTCATGTTTAACCTGAATGAATATCTTCTACGACAGCAAAAGGTTCAATGCCATGTCCGGATTAATTTGTCTTTTTTATTAATAATAAATTTGAGGAGACGAAACTTTAAACAAAGGAGTGCCGATACTTCCGTAGGCAAATCAGGGAATATGCCTATCACACATAAGCGAGGCAGAAACCTAACGCCGACACAATAGCCACCTTCTTCGGCCTGAAGTCGCTGGTAGGATAGCCAACGAAACTGTAGTCCACAAGCCAATTGACACGGAAGAAAACCCGAGAAAAAAGCAAGGTATAAAACCACCGCAGAAACCTTCGCCCTTACATAGTACCTATCCTTTTGTTGAATAAGGGAGGAAAAGAGTGCATGAGTTAAATGAAGAATAACAAGTCTAAGGCGCAGTTGAAGAAGCAAATTCAATGTGTTAATGAGGACAGACCGAATTGATTAGCCAAAATTATCCTATATCTCTATCCATAAATTATTTGTTGACAAATGCATAACTAGAATAGTATCTTTCAAAAAAAAAAAAAGGCAAAAAATATTACCCTGGAGCGCTATGCAATGCGCTTTGCAAAGAAGTGTGTAAACTTTACATATCTTTCAGGATACATTTCTACACTAGTTTCTTGTTATTTCTACGTTTAGTACCCTTGATGTAAGTAGTCACTGATGGTTTTTTTCATGGATGTAGCTATATCGTATCGTATCGACAAAGCAGGATTTATAGCGCGATAGCTCAAATTATACGACCCCAGCAACCGTGTGGAGCGTCGCAGTCTAGCGGCCCGCCAAGCGACTTAGCCGCTAGCTGCTGTCCTATGGGTACCATCATTAAATCCCAGAGTAAATCTTAAATACTAGTAGCACTACGGGGTTTGCGAGCATGAGATGCACCTATATACTATCTTCGGTTTTGATCCGTCAACATATGAGCCGGTGGATCGGTCTAGTGCGCTGGTCCAGTGACTCTTGCCGCCTGGGTAGCGGGTTCGAGTCCCGCCTGGGTGAGTTACCCCAATCCAGGGCATGGTTGTTTGTGTACGTTAAATTGTCAACATGTTAATCACCCCGATGTAAAAGTCCGTGTGGAGCTGTTTTCCGTGGTATGGAAATAAATATGTTGATCCATGCGGAAACGCGTAGCGGACAGACAAACAGACAAAATTACACAATTAAAAATCCTATTTTATACATTGATTATGTACTTTCCCTACATCTACATAATACCCAGCGAGCCTCCTCTAGGGTGTTAGGCAAAGGGTGATCAATTACCAGCATGCAGCATGCAATAGGACTCCCACATGCACACCACACGTTACAAAAAACGTTACGCATGCTTAAAAATTATACTACCACATGCTGTTAGAAATAATAATAAAATTCGGAAACATGCAATAGAGTATACATAAGTTATTAGGCTACACTACAAAGTCCTCTAATCCATTTGTGAGTTCTAACGCTGTCGTTATAACTTCTTATTGATCGTGGAAAAAAGACATACCAGTACATGGTAAAATGAATAGGGTGGGTTCCAATTATTTTTTTATTGCCTAAATCGAAAGATTATTACTCCTGGAGTACACATTTCATGCTATTAGATTTTTAAATGATGATATCTATTTTTCGCGATTAAATGAAAAGTGAAAATTTTCAAGCGCGCGAAAACGCGACGGCTAAGTATGAATGCTGGGAAATGCCCGTGTGACGTCATTCTGGTTCCATCTGCCGCCGCGGCGTGCCGTGTGAGGTCACCTTGGTGCGAGGCTATGAGCGCCGATACGATGCAGGCTGCTTTCAGGTTGCAGGGTTCCCTGCTAGCAGGCACCTGAAATTTAACCTGAAAATATTTCTGAACGACTTCAAAGATCCGTAGCTTGGCTTAAATATGGATTATTAATACCTTATCAAACGAAGGAAACTTTCCGACCTTAGATAGTTGTAATAGGTGAATATTAAGACATGTTTCCCTGAGCTCTTTGCCTCATACATGCGTTGGTAATCTCAGACGATGTAAAACTCCTGACAACTCGTATAGCATCCAGGTCCCTGTGAAGTCACGTGGAGCGGCATCGCATGGGCGCCAATCTGGCCTTTTTCAATTGCGGTTAAAATTGACCATTGCCATTCGTATAAACTGGGATTTCTAAAACCAAATATTTTGTATATTATGAATACACTAATGGTTGGAAACGAATCGCAATCAGTGCCTTTCGTTTTCTTTGATGAAGGAAACTACCCTATTTTCTGAGCACACCGTCCCTCCATCGTACTCCACCCCTTTCCCTACTACACCCTTACTACCCACTACACCCCTTCGCCTGTGTACCTCCCAACCACTTCCCGTGGGGACACCTGTTGCCGTTGGAGGCGCCACAGGTGGCTCAGTCGGACGCCACGCCCTGCCTTCCCACCCTCGCACCACCAGTGGTGACTCATCGTCGTCTAGAGAGAATAATAAGGAGGATTGTTGGCGTGTTGGGTCGCTGTGTCGTCATCTTCTTCCTTGTTGTAATTATGCTAATGTGGGTATTCTGAGAAACGGAGCACATGAGTCCTTTCCATAAAGTTCTACAAATACGCTAATCTATACTGAAGACCACATGCAATAAAGCGTTTAAACGGGGACTTCCACGTCACATTTTTTCCGATCCAGGAAAGAAATAAACACCAATTAATAGTCAAAATCTGACTTCAATATTTATTGCAATTAAATTTTCTTTTGAAGCTGGTTTACCACTTTTTGCCTCAATTATTTTTAAGAGTATCTATTTTCATTGACATGACTTTGAAAAATGTCTTTTTTTTAAGTAAAACAAGTAATCTTTACGTCTATTATAACTATTGATGCTTAATTTTATTTTAACCTGAAAATATTTGTGAACGACTTCAAAGGTTCGGATCTTTCGTCTGGACGACCGATGACAGATTCAGTCATTCAAAGAATGATTTCGCCCTTCAATGTCCTGAATATCATTTGAATATCCGCATTACTGTACCGATTCTTATCGCATTCCTTACCTTGAGCATAAACTATGCAAAAAATTAGAAATATGAATCGTGTAAATTCTCCAGAAATAATTAATATATCAAAAATGCTTTCACCGGACATTTCACGCCTAAAAAATGACCCAATTGAATTTTTTCCTTCCATCACTAGAGTTTAATCGCCCAAAGAACACGGAAAGCGAGTTAATTACTATTTCATTATTTAAAGTGCGCTAAAAATATCTCACGAGGGAACGACATGGAAATAAACTTTAGAGGAGCAGATCGATAAATTCCATACTCGCCACGGTTGCGATATGAAGTATCATGTACGGGAGGTGATATTCGCAGGATCTTTTTGGCTAAGTATTATTAGGTATTATCTAATGATTGGGATGGAGATAAAACAGAAGCTAGAAATGCTAGAATTCCATGAAGACATTTTTGAATTTTTTAATATAATTTTTTACGATTGATGGGAAAATATTTAAACAATACAACGGGTATTAATAACAATTACGGAGTAATTTTTTTAATTTTATAATAACGACTGCAATTACTTTTAATTTTGCTCCTGTGCACTATACAAAGGCTGTAAATATTTCCTCAAAACGTCCAGACCAACATTTGTTTTACTATTTCAAGCCATTGCATAATTAATAATCAACATGTTTTTTTATTTAGGCACTTTAGGCGTATATATGTTCTAGCAAACACTTACTCCTGCGGATAATGTTAATTTAGCTAGAACTGCTTTCCGAATGGCGCGCGTGTATTTGAAGTTTTCACTTTTAATTACTAAAATGTGTCGACTACCCGCGTGAGAATGGGAGTAATTTGCCAGGAAAAACAATTTTTATTATTTTACGATTAGAAATAAAAATTACCAAAGATGTAATCGTAGCCAGTCAGTAAATCGATTACTTTCCCTACATCACATCACAGATCGTTACCTATTGTGATGTAAGCTATTCTGGCTCACAGAGCTTCGATAGCCGAGTCAAGTGTCCGCTAGTTAGAATAGCGTTTTTGGAAAAAATTACGCCACTATCCATTTTTGTGGCTTAATCCTGGCTTACAAGTTGAAACTGACTGGTGTAACCGTAGCTAACTGTCACTGATCGTTATCTATTTTAATGTAGGCTATTCTGACTCACGAAGTTTCGATAGCCGAGTCAAGTGTCCGCTAGTTAGAATAGCGTTTTTGGAGAAAATTACGCCACTATCCATTTTCGTGGCTTAATCCTGGTTCACATGTTGAAATTAATTGGTGTAGCCGTAGCTCAAAAACGATAAACCCTCCCTGTTTACTGAAAAGCGGATGTTGAGCAATCAAACTCCAGAAAATGCGTTTGTTTTTCGTTTTTCAACTTTTAACCGGTGCGTGGGACTGCGTAGCAGTTTTAACCTCAGTGAAGCAGTTGCTATGTTTTTCTAATACGCCCACTCAAGCTTGGTTACCTCCTCTAGTCTCACTCCACCTATACCTACATTCGTTTTCTTCCTCTTCCCATTACTTCTACGACCATGATTTTTGACTTATTGGTATTCATTTTATTTTTTTGTTTTAACAAAATATCATTTATGAATATTCGGCTTAGTTCCTACTGTGATATGCAATATTTATTAATCATAAATTTCAATTCCTCATCTCTTTATTTTCATTCCAGGTATTGCTTCTTTTATACATAGGCTAAACAGGTAAGACGATTGATTATGTTGCGCACATTTTGAAACTTTCACGTTAACTCCATTGCCTCTCTGTATCTCGTCTCGAGAAGAAAACCCAGCGCCTCGCATCGCTCACTTGAGGCACCGACAGAGCACCGTTACTTTAGTTGGTATCGCAATAATGCATCCGAGGGGCCTCATTAGTTTCTCCCACGGCCGTCGTGGCTGCATGGTCGCTGCGGTGCCGAGGACGCGTGACGGAATGAGGGGGAAATAGAGGAGGGGAGAGAGGGGTGAGGATGAGCGCATTATAACAGGCGCAGACGCATTTCCGAATATATAAAGCAGGGTGGCCACACACACAAAAACCGGGAAAAAGAAGCCAACGGCAAGGATACGGGAAACACAAAAGAAACTCGAGCAGAAAAAGTTGAAAATTCTAAGTTTTATTGAATTAGTGAATACGAAAGCCTTCGTTGCGTTCAAGAAATTAAACAATATTATTTTCTGACAGAGAACTTCCTTACGAACACCTGAAAATAAAATGTAAGCATTTTCGACTCAACAACAATTACTATCAACGTTCCCCATTATCTTTTTCTTTTCACATCACCTTAAAATAAAAATTCAGAACATAAAATTCACAAGGGGATTGGAAAAATGAGAATAATTTTGATAATGCATCGTTGTATTGCCTGGTCCAGGAATTCAGCAAACTCGACTCGATGCTCACGAGTAGTTTTCAACTCGAGTCGATACTAGACTTGAGATCAAAAAATTACTGCTCACACACCCCTAATTATTTAAGTATTATTTTATCACGCCACTCTGTCTGAAAGTATCGCCAAACCAAGATGTAATTCATGGCCACTCCCGTCAATTCTGCGTCCTTTTTTCTCTGGAAAAGGGAACTCGTCGCGATATAAAGCGCTTATATTCCGCTAACAGCTAGCGGCACAGGTGAAGGCACCATTTTGGCCACTATTAGGAACGACCTGAAAATATTGACGCTTCCAAGAATTTCGTCTGCTCCGAGACAGCCGACGAAGCAACGTTTATGACACTATCGAACACAAAATTTGTTTCTGGAAGATACAAATAATGTTAGGGTTTATCTTAAATGCGTGAAAAACTTCACTTTAATCGTAAAAACTTTAATTTCGTGCCCCGTTGAACTTCGCGAATTCTCATTAAGGTAATATACAAAAAATTTCGGTTGGCAGCTATGTAAATATCACTGGCTTACCTATAAAAACAAATTTTAAAGGACTAACATTTTCTGCATACTTACGGTTCAATTAAACAGAAGCTTTTACTTTCAAACCGGATACAGATCTGCTTTTAATTATTATCAGAAATTAAAAGGATGAAAATATAGTCTTCTCGTCTATTTATGCAGCAAACACCATAAAAAGAAACGATCCTATCTGTGCTACTCTGTAACTCGATGCTAGACAGAAGGGTGGTGCGCAAAAGAGGCAACAAAAATTATGAGAACACACGGGACGTTCAGTTCGACGTAAGGAGTTCAATATGTAACCACTCCAAGTTTAGGGTGGAACAGACTGGAGAGTTTTCCATCATAGTAATATAAATGGTAGATACCCAGGGAAATGCACGAAGGAGGTCCAGTTCCATCCCATGGAAGGCCGATTTCTGTAGCGACTTCGGTCGCATTTCAATCAGTTTTCAAAAATATCCGCGGCACGGAGATGAGCGCAACTCGATCCTCTTTTTTTCCAATATTCTGCAGTATAATGTTTGTAATTGCAAGGAATAGCATTGAAAATCAATGAATTTGATAGATAACGTCAAAATTTGTTTGAATTACGGTTAATACCCCTAACTATATCTTATTTCCCCGTTAAACTCGGATCACTTTGTACATAAGCGACGCGAGTACGCAAGGCTGATTTCTGTTGCCACTTCGGTTGTCATAGAAATCGGTTTTCAAAAATGTCCGCGGTTCGGTGATGAGTGAAGTGCGATCCACTTTTTTTTTCAATATTATACATTATAATGCTTACAATTGCGAGGAATAGCATTGAAAAGTAATGAATTTGATAGACAACATCAAAATGTGTTTTCCCGTGAAACTCGGATCACTTTGCCCATCAGCGCCGCGAGTGGCGACTTTTGTAAACCCATTTAAATGCGCGGTGGGCGACAACACTTTTGGAGACCGACTTGAGGATCCTATTTTGTAATATTCGTGGTAACGAGTACTCGAATATGAAGGCTCCTGGTGGTTGCTCTCCGAATTGACTCCATTCTACTAGACGTGGCGAAGCGGAAGAGGGGTTGGGGAGCCTAAAGAGGAGAGGATGGGAAGAAAAGATTAAGGAGGAGTAGGAGGAAACTACGTACACACTCACACACAATATAAGAATGAATGAAAGAAGGGTCAGACGGAGTGAGATCCAGACGGGGATAAGCAACGCTAAGTGGCGGCCCACCCCCCACCTTCTTCCTCCTTAATGGCGGAGTTTTCAGTTTTATTTGCTAATTAAAGATTACACCTCCTACTTCCGCCCTCCAAAATACTCCTCTCCTCCCACTCAGACGAATGAAAGTGGGTCTCGCCTCTAATTGCAAGCGGGGAGAGGAGGAGAAAACAGATGACTGCGCACGAGCGCGTTCTGTTACTATAGTGTAGCGTCAGTCGCCGGTGGCTTCCCCAGACCGACCGTTACAAGAGAGAAACCTATGCTGAAAATGTGAAAGCCTTCGTTACATTCAAGAAACAAAAGCAATAATATGAACCATATTTTTACTTATATTTCATGACACTATCGAGCACGATGTACGTATCTTGTGGGTAAAAATGATTTCCAGATATAATTTATAATATATAATAATGTCATTTTTATAATAATTTATATACACGGTTTGAACAGAGCTGAATTAATATGAACCATTTTTACTGAGATTTCATGACACTATCGAATATGATATATGTATCTTGTGGGTAAAAATGATTTTCATGTATAATTTATAATATATAATAATAATAATTTAATTTGCATAATAATTTATATACGCGGTTTGAACAGAAGCTGAGTATGTATTTTCTAATTACATGAGCCTAAGTGGGTTGTTTTTGTCAAAGCGTACGATTTTAAGTATTTAGGTCAATAATATTATGAAAACAGGATAGCAAATTAAATGGTTAATTGATGTCAACCTCATGTTTTCAATCTGGTTATTCCTTACGTTGTAGGTAACTTCACTTTGGCTTACAAAACTATAAACATAGCAGAAAAACTGAAAATATGCCAATACATATAATATTTTAGCTAGAGACATCAGGAATGAACGTTTATGGGAGTATTTGCTAGTTTCCCAAGACCGACCGTTATGAGCAAGTGACATAAAAAAGGAATTTATGAAGTACCTGGGCCAAAATACGTTGTTTTTGTGTATACGTATGACTTAAAGTACTTTTGGCCAATTATATTATGATAACAGGATAACAAAGCAAATATTTATTAATTTTAGTCAACCCCAAATTTTCAATTCCACAACTTGTAGGTGTTCTCTCCTTAATTTTAGCAAATTTTTGAAAAACTCTGATTATGCCAAAATCTTCATTTTTTTCGCTAAAAGCGTCATAAGCGAACGTTAATGGTAGTACTTACTCTTAGTAGTAATTTTCCACACATCGTTCATTTAATATAACTGTTGTCGAAACATACAGAATGATTCTAATGGATAAAATTGTAATTCTTGAGCTTAATTGAACAAGCGCTTTGATAGTATATAAACAACATTATTGCGCAATCCCACCCATTTTGATATTAATTATTTCAGACAATTATAATCGCACATTTCCGTTCAACCTTAGTTATTTAATACCCTTAATAATAAAGTGCACTAAATAAAATGCCGAAAAGACTGAATACCCAACAAAAACCATTTTCATGGTAACTGAAAACTGCATCCGAAAAAATGTTTGCGTTCTATAGCTCAGTAACTAAGGAGTTGCGACCCCTTTTCCATGGACAAAAAATGCGTAAAATTGTCTCCCCTACCACCTCCTGAATTATTGCAGGTTCCTCCTGAAACAGCCTGTATGCTTGCTCTCCGATTTTCGAAGCAATGTTCTTCATTTTGCTATCATTGTTCAAGCAATCGTGGTACGTAGGGTCTCTCGAAATGTCCTTGACGACAGTCGTATGAAGCCATCCGTTGCCATATTGCTCGCGAGGCGACTGCCGCTCGCGTGACGCAACAATGAGTGCACGGCGCCAACAATGGCACGCAACTCCACGCGGCGCCATGAGGCGGTGGAGAGAGGAAACGACAACCCTCCCCCCCCCCCCCCAATAAGGGTGACGTCAACGTGACGTAACTCGGCGGCTGAGTGCGGGTGGAGCCTTTTGTCAGACGGAAATTAGAATTTGGAGTGATGGACGACCCTAAATGGTAACTACACAATAGATTGAAATAGCTACGGTATTCATTAACAGTGCTATGTGTTTAATACCGCTCAAAATATATATCACCACTGGATTATTACTATACCTAACAATAAATACATTTTTAAAAGAAATCTCGTAACTTCTTATGGCCGTTTTACACGGGGCACGTACTTGCACAATCTGACGTATGGACGCAGGCGCAGTCAAAATTGCGTCGTGTAAAGCGGTGAATTGCTAGAACACATGCGAGAATGCGTGGACGTGAGTGGGCAACATAGCCCCTGCTCTAATTCAGTTCATGCATTCGCGCAATTCCACGCCATTTTAGAAATTAATGCAGTTCCAACCTGCGCAATTCCGTGCCCCGGAATTCACTTCGACCTTGTAAAACTGCTTTTACAATGTCGAAGTGAAGACCTGAAGACGCTGGCGAAACTATTGTCATGAAAAACAACGAATAAGGTTGAAAACTCCAGAAGATGCAGCCATTCACATTCACCGCGTACGTCTTCACACCAACCTCGTAACTAGTTTTTGTACTTTTGAAGTGTTAGTGAACAGGGCGATGCAAAGTTATGTATTTTCATGACTGCATATTCTCGGATGGGAAGGATAAAGTTTGACGCCGATTATACTGTATTTCGATTATTTTAACTACTCCTGGTTTATATTAACAATTAAAGCAGCGCTAAGGATAACCAGGGATGACATTTAAACTGAAATGTAGCAGCGGTAGTCCTTTATGTTGTCCATGTGTAGTAATAGTCCATATTTTTTACACAAGGAGACGTTGACGTAGGTAGCTTTCGAGGTTGTCCATCCCACCCTTAGGAATGACTCGTCAGATAGGTGCAACGGCGTAGACACGGAGCAAACAAGTAGATAAGAAGGTAAGAATATGGAATGTGGCTGCATATATCTCCTGGAAGAAATAAATAGCAAGGGATGGGACGGCCCGTAAAGCTAGACTTCGCTCCGATGGAATGGAGTCGCTTGCTCAAGACAAGGCATCGCAAATTGTTAATATAATTCCTAAGATAAGGGAAAGATAAGCTGTGATGAGTTTACACTAAATGAGTTGTTGACGTCATTGCAGTTCCGGTACATTTAATCGTTTAGGGAGAACTTAGCATTGAGGGAAGAGGAAGGAGGGCAAGGACCAAACAGCAATGCCAGTAGGCGGAACATCTATGAATTAGCTCTCACCAAACACGCACCATTTCTTCCGATATAACTGCAGTATAAGTCAGAGCTACATATGTCCCGCAAATAAGTACATGCATAAAAAGGTGGAAAATACATATAATGCTGTCAGTACTGCTGAGTAATATATTAGCTAATATTTAGTACGAAATCAACCGACAGTGGTAATGCATAATGAAAGACTAGTGATGTGACGTAACAAAATAAACGTATACGAATTACAATTAAAGATTACATCTATGGCAACTTTTACTAAAAAGCGATACATTTTTAAAATATCAATTAATTACTTGTAATCAACACTTAAGCTCGTGTGAGCAATCGTTACATTTGAGTAATCGTTACACTTTTTTCAGCATAAGTGAAAATTTTATTACACACGCTGGAATTTCTAGCCATATTTAACCTTTTCCACAGTTATAAAATTATTGTGGAACGGACTTATTGTTCACTAAAGTGCCTGAATAAAATATTTTACTTATCATTGTTCAATAGTGTGGATCAAAAAAATTAAAATTTTGGCATGAATTTTACTACCCCCTGTTTGAGAATATAACGACATTGTCATGTTTAGGAGCAAAATTAATAGTAATTGTAATCCTCCTGATTAGTTTTTCATAGAGTATTGTCTAATTGTAGTCAATTAAAAAAATTAACATCGTAATAATAATTGAGCCCGATTTAATTTTCAATTCTTTTCCCAACATTACGAAAGTATTTCCGGTATTTATTCAAGTTTTCTCATGAAAGTATACCGGGACTAGCCACGGTGATAACTTTTT
Organism: Ischnura elegans; assembly: GCF_921293095.1. NCBI lineage: Eukaryota > Metazoa > Arthropoda > Insecta > Odonata > Coenagrionidae > Ischnura > Ischnura elegans. The sequence goes on along the minus strand of NC_060254.1, from coordinate 58,338,331 downwards.
ACGGAGTCACCCGCAATAAACAAATAGTGCGAAAAATCCACAGAGGAAAAATCATTCGCCTTGACCGGGATTCGAACCCGGATCCGGAAATTTCCACAGGGGAGAATGACGCCTCGGTAGCTTAACTGGCTAAAGCACTCGGCCGGAAATCGAGGGATCCGGGTTCGAATCCCGGTCAAGGCGAATGATTTTTCCTCTGTGGATTTTTCGCATCAAATTTTCTCGTCTATAACGGGTAGATTCAGTTAACGGTCGCTTGCCTTAAGGCAACACACACAGGTTTTGGATGGCCGGTAAAATATCGGCCTGCTCGGGAGCTTGCACATACACCGATCACGCGCCGGAACCGGCAAAATGCCAGTTAGCTGCCAGCCATTGCCACTGTGGATCACCTGCGCCGACACATCAACCAAGCAGATGATCGTTTGACCGGTGTATTTGCCATTAATGATATTTAAAAAGAGTCTCCGGTCATTGAGGATACGGCGATCAGCTAAAGTAGAAATGCCAAGAGATTAGATCCTCTCTTGGCATTTCTACTTTAGCTGATCGCCGTATCCTCAATGACCGGAGACTCTTTTTAAATATCATTAATGGCAAATACAGGTCATCAGACCTTCTTTCCTTTTTTCCGCTTCGTGTTCCTTCGCGCACGACGAGGTCGAGTGACCTATTTCATTGTTTCCCCCCCCGCCTTTCTGTTTCTAAACGTTCTTTTCTATTCAGACTTCCTTCTTCCATTAACTCATATGCCAAATGTGTTCCAAATTTTGATCCTTTTTTTCATCCCACACCCAACTTGCACCATCACTATCGTAATTTTCCCCCTATTCCTCGCACCACCTGATGACTATTCTTTGTTATTATTTGTAATTACTGTTGAATTTTTTTTTTGTTTTTGTTGGTTACGTTGCTTAATGTTATGTAATTATTTCTCCTGTTATTGTAGTCCTCTGTAATTGGCCTCGTGCTGTTTTTGGACTAAATAAATAAATAAATAAAAGTCCGGCGTGTGTGCAAGGAGCGCTTCACCGGTAAAATAGCGGCCGTCCAAAATCGGTGTGTGAGCAAGGGGTCTGAGAGCATTACAATACAGCCATCAGCTAATCGAAAAAAGGGAAAATAAGGATCTATTAATTTTTTAATTTCATTACATTCGGCATTTTTAAAAACGCCGCTGAACGAGCCCAATTTTAAAAACCTATAGATGTACACTACTTCCTAGGAGTCATTACATAAGTACCGACATACCAGAAGTAGAGAGGCATTTATAATGGCCTTAAGGTGACGACGCGAAGTAAGAAAGACAATTAAAATTTAAAGGTGCCGAGGAGAAAGAGGAATCCATAGTGATGCAACCAGAAATAGCGTCCATAAAAGCACCGATCTCTGTTCCAAGGGGATTTTGTGACAAGGGGACATTGAGAAGACCCAAGTTTTTCCCCTAAAAGCGCTTTTCAATCGCTTCTCCATTTTCTGCATCGTGAAATAGAGCTCTTCATTTATTCCTAATGTATGCAAAGGATGTTAGCACTGGTATGGCATTAGCATTAGAGTATTATAAATTCGATAGATTCGATAGAAACCTCGAACACAAATTTCTGTAAACAGATGAAATAATAATACATTTTCCACTGAAATTCGTATCGCTCCATCGTCGGCAACGCGGGTTGTGATTCTTGTGATTCCATTTAAAATGCGTGATTGGTGACAACAAAACCAGAGGATGACTGTATAATCTTCTGTTGTAATAATCTTTCTTTAAACAATGGAATATTCATAACGCCTACCCACGTGCAGACAAGAAATTGCGCATCCGGCCATCTTGAATAAGACATCGAGAATTGCGTTCCATTTAAATCACGAAAATAGTTGCATGTAATTATTGGCTTCCAGGCTTTCTGTTACGTGGTGTGGACTAATGGCTGCCGCAATGACTTCGGTTCCAACAACAAGCTTCTCCGCGCAGTCCAAATTCCTCATTATCATCGATGCTTTGACCCCCAAATGCCTCCAAAAACTATAGGCATACCGTATTTCTTTTCCAGCCTTTAGCTGTCTTCCAGGGTGAAAGCAAATGTCTGCCAACAGTTCACTCTTTCGCCGCGTCCTCAATATTGAAGCCAATTTTCGAGGGGACTGCAGATTTATGTCGCCAAAATTGAGATTATATGAATCGCTCGCCCCTTATTGTCACAATACGGACATTTTTGAAAACCGATCAAAATTATCCCTTAGAATCTTCCACAAAACTCGAGAATTCTTCAACAAGTAACGTGGAAGAAGTCATCGTAATCGCTAAATTGAGATTCGATGAGATTCAACACCATGTCGAGACGGTCTTTCAAGAAAAAAATGTTCAACATACCTTAAAATCGAGTTGTACGGTCTTTGAAATTGTTGTAGAAAGCTTCTATTGACTTGAATAACGATTTTCAATATGGTCGAAATAGAAATGCAGTAAAGCGTGAGCGAGACAATTATAATCATAATTTTGCCCGCATGCCCGCAGTCATGACGATTTACATGACGTCATTTGCATTCGAGAGAACTTGTTCAACGAGTCTTGAACGGTATTTGACAGTGTGAAACCGCCTTTATTGACGATAGACATCAAGCTTCAGCGGATCAGACTGCGGCCTCCTATGTATAATTGCCATGGATATCAACATATCTACATATTACCCTGCAAGCCACCTACTGTGGTGTTTGGCAGGGGGATATAATTTGTATTTCCCTGGAATTTTGTCTGGGAGCCAAACCCTTGCTCCCAATATTCGTTCCAACTTCCTTTCCCTCGTCTGGGATCGAATGAGGTGAACTGACCTCCCCCTCCCATGCAATATGCCGGCCTTCTTCCATTCGCTCACACACCTGCCGTTTGTTCTGTGCAACTATCGAACTGGCGCGGCGGAGAAGCAGTCGCTTGATTCCATGTAATTGGCCGTTAGCTTGCTTAATTGCTTTGCCATAACGGTTGTTTTTCAAGTTTTCTTCGTGCTCTGAGAGGCGGCTCATTAATTTCACGTTGCATTTATCTCAATATCGAAATATTCTGTGAAAAGGCAAGTATCTGTATCCATGATTAAAAAAAATGGTAATTTCCACACTATTTTATTGAACACTTAACCACCGACCATGGTTTCGACACTTAGTGTCATATTCAAGGCAACTAGAAAATGACACTAAGTGTCGATAACATGGTCGGTCGTTAAGTGTTAAATAAAATAGTGTGGAAATTACCATTTGTGTTTTAATCATGGATATAGCATTATTCCATAAAATTAAGCCTGAAACGATTTTATAAGCATCTATACACTGTAAAACCCACTTCCGACCACAGACTGACTGACTTATCCATAAAAATGTTTGGGGTGAACGAGACGAGATACGACAAAGAGTCATTGAAGCGACCCCCCTAAAATAATCTGAAACCCTGGGAAAAACTGTCGAAAAACTAAATTTTCTGTGGTCCATCCATGACTGTCTCCTTGGAGTGTGGCTCTCTACGGTGCGGAAACGTGGACACTGAGGAAAGAAGACTGGAGACGAAGACGAGAGAAGATTGGAGGCATTCGCGATGTGGGTATGGAGAAGAATGGAGAGGGTGAAATGGACGGAGGAGAAAAGGAACGACGAAGTGCTGGACATGGCGGGTGAGGAGAGGCTGCTTTTAGATGAGATACGGAGGAGACAGAAGGTATGGATGGAGTTAGTGCTTAGCGGGGAGGGGATGCTGAAAAGGGTGTTAGAGGGTAGAATGTTAGGGAAACGAGGGAGGGGAAGGAAAAGAATAGGATTTTTAGATAGATTGAAAGGGATTAGGCCTTACAGTGAATTAAAGAAGGCAGTGCTGGAAGGAAAGGGAGGCTCCCAGATCACTTCTTGAACACTCCATGGAAACCTATCTTAATCGGTAGAATACTATGATAAATAAATAATCCATGACTGTGTTTCCAACTGCCTCTAGTTTTTGGAGGCATTTGGGAGTCAAAACATCGATGATAATGAGGAATTTGAACGTTGCGGAGAAGCTTGATAATGGCACCGAAAACATTGTGGCAGCCATTAGTCCAAACCTTGTAACAGTCAGAAAGTCTGGAGTCCAAGAACTTTCTGGTATTCCTGGGATTCAATTTAGGTAAGTAGGAAATTTATAACAGTGATGCGTTTTCGCTACGAGCGTAACTCCATGCATAGCGAATTACTCTAAATTTCCATTAAAAACCCAAAAAATAGCTTATTTCCCCGTTTATTTCTGTGATGTATAACTCGCTAAGCATTTATGAAATCGCCAGGATATTTTCAGGCTTTTCAAATTTCAGCCTCATCAACATTTTCCTAAATCCATTCGAAGCGTTTGACTCAGTATTTTCTAAGGTGCATTTTCTTAACGCAGAAACAGGCAAATTTCGGGAAGTATTAGCATCATGTAGTTTTAAAATGTCAAAATGGTAGCGTAATGGTAGCGTTTTAATTTAACGAGTAATTCGTCACCAAAAAGGACAAAATACGACAGGACAAGAGGTAGGGTTACATCCTATAAATAAAATCCAATTCCGCAACACGCAAAAACACATCGTGCTTAAGAATTCTTTAGATCAATCGAAATTTCCGTTAGTTTACGACGATTCCTGGAATGCATTAAAAAATCTCCTAATGATAAAATTTCCCATCACTCTTTAAGTTCTGCAAACGAAGTAGATTCCAGATCTGCATATCCGGCCTATTGTTCGCTAGAGCGGGATTCATTCCACGTCGAAAGCGTAGGAGAAGGAGCTTTGCATGACAATGCAACAACAGAAACGCGGGATGCGTTCTTCTTCTTCCTCGGAGAGCCTCTAATGGCGGGATGTGGAACTATTCTCCCCCATGAAACTTCACACTCAAACAACCATATGGTAAAGAATCCTTGGCCACCGATGTCCGTAATTTATTGAGAGGAGTCTCCTATATTAGTATAAATTAAAATTTTAAACGATTGTATTTTACCGCATGAGATCGAGTGTGAAGAATAGAGAGATCCGTATTTATCTGATTTTTAAGCTGTCACCTACATCTCGAGCCATTCAATACGAATAGTTTGAGGGCCTTAACCCTTGCACAGATTAAGTTGATGACGTTACGAACTCAGAAATTAGAATAAGTTAAGAGATATTCAGATACAGAAAAAGACTCAACCAAAAAAGTATTCCTTAATAAAAATAATAGCGATACATAATAATAACAACAATAGAGAGAAAAAATAAATTATCTGCTTACCAATGCAATTTCTTTGAAAATATTAACATTTAACTTTCCTATTTCACAAAAAAAATTCAAAACAACTACAACACAGGTAATTGCGCAAAATAATTTCAAATCCTTTATCAACTGGCTGGTTGGCATGATTCACTGAACTCAATGGCACAAGTTAATATGATGCCTTCCACGCTTTCATGTATATTAACGAGAGTTAATGTCAGAGAACCCTTGAAAATGCAACGAGTGTGTCGACACTAGCACAGTTTGGTATTCCACAGAGTGAAAAATACATAATTTAAGTTTTGTTTTATCACGCCACTTTGTCTGAAAGTATCCCTGAACCAAGATGCAACGTATGGCCACTCCCGTCTGTTCTGCGTCCTTTTTTCTCTGGAAAAGGGAACCAGTCACGATATAACGCGCTTATTTTCCGCTAACAGCTAGCGGCACCTGTGAAGGCACCGACAAATTTTGACCACTTTTACGAACGACCTGATAATATTCACGTTCCCAAGAATTTCGTCTGGTCCAAAACAGCCTTTATGAACCACAAAAATAGTTTTTTATTTGATTCGATTATTTTAATTCCTCAGAATCTAGAAAAATGGGTCATCACCTAGCCCCGGTCACACATGTCTTCCAACCGCTGCTATACTGCGCAGACGGCTTCTCCGGCAATTCTAACTGAAGAACAATTGCATATCTACCATACGTAAGGAAAGGGTTCTTTCATAAATTGTAATTAACTGTCAATTGTGATGAGAGCTTAAATATATAAAAACACAACGTTTTTTGCGCGACAAGTTTTTATAAACGTTGATGCAAACAAATTTATTGTTATTGTTTTCAAACATTCTCCTTCCTTTAAATGATTGCATCAACTCCATCGTATTTTGGTTGTATTATTGTGGTATTTAATTTTAAATTCCGAGTAACAATCGAGATAGAATTAAAATCGTTAAAAAAAATTGAAAAATTCTCAAAGGGCTTGCACACGCATTAAACGAAGCTTTCAGAAGGAATACTTTTCCATAGCACGCATTCCAATACCATAAAGTCGCGGAAGCCGCGAGAAACATCTAAATGTACGATGATGATAAAAACCTGAGAATTCACAACCAGATGGTACCATATGTTACCGATAGACGTAATCGGGTACACTCATCGGCGAAAAACACCTCGTCATACTGCTAGAGCCGTAGAGAGTTCAGAAATTAACGGCAATTTCGTAATTACGTATTTTAAGAGTCCGATACTCAATTTTTTTAATACAACGTTGTAACACATGCCGTTTTCAGCTATCTTCAATGTTTACTTCGCCTTGAGCAGCCGCTAAGGATAGAGGTTTTTTACGAGCTCGGCGATTTGCGCTCACACTTCATTGCTTTTTCGTTAATTTTTGGCCAAAAACAATGCAATAACGATGCCCCAAACTCCATATTCGCCAATAATGACTCCTTGTGACTTTGCAGTCAGATATTTTTTTCTCCATGTTTGTGAAAATTAGTATTTTGCGCCATTTAACCTTAATTATGGTGTCATGACTACTTCGCCAAAAACAGGGGCTACTTTTTGCGTGCCTAATGTTTTGGTTTATGTCCATAATTACGGAAAAGTATGCACATTGGGAGATTTAAATCCCCTGAAAGTCATGTCCATTTTAATTGAGAAAATGCCTGAATGGCATCAAAGAAATCGTAGACAGTGCTAAAGGCTATTCCAAGTATTGAATTTGAGGAGTGTTTCAAGGATTGGAAGAAGCTCTGTGACAAGTGCCTGATACCTAAACATTTTGAAGGCGATAACATTAATTTAGACGAATTAAATATTTTATCAAAAAGCTAAATCCCTTTATTTTCTGATCACACCTTGTTTAGCCAGATACGTAGTCAAAACCGATAACGATGTCCCAGCCTACTTATTGATCAGACATGACTTCCAGTGAGTTTTCTCTCTTTTTTTTAGAATAACGTGAACCTCAAACGGCCGTCGTTTGACAAGCATAGATTAGTTTTATCAAATATCCCTGACAGAACTAAAGGCTAGCCTATTTATATCGAGTCCTAGAAGTGTTCCGACGATTGGAAGAAGCGATGTCGCAAGTACATAATACCTAATGAGGACTATTTTGAAGGCGACGACATTAATGCAAACGAATTAAATATTTTTATCAAAAAGCTAAAAATCCCTTTATTATCTCAACACACCTCGTTTACCTAGACACGTAGTCAAAAGTGATAACGATGCCCCAGCCTACTTATTGGTCAGACATGACAACCTGTGACCAAAGGCGGATCTAGGGGGGGCACGAGAGCTCGTGCCCCCCCCCCCCCCAGACCCTTAAAAAATATGCAAGATTTATAATACGGTCCCATTATCATCGCGTTCGTTTTGTACTACGACGTATCCTTGTGCCCCCTCAGGACAAAATCCTGGATACGGCCTTGCTTGTGCCCCCCCACCCAGAAAGAAATACTGGATCCGTCCCTGCCTGTGGCTTTTCCCAATTTTTTTAGAATAATGTGAACCTCAAAGGGCCGTCGTTTTACAAGCATAGACTAATTTTAGCAATGTTGGTGGTGGTTTTCGGGTATTGCTGTGTAGAAAACATTTGAGTAAAAATGTTTTCTACACAGCAATACCCGAAAACCACCACCAACATAGATAAAAGAAGCTGTGAAAATCTTCAGACGATAATTTTAGCAATGTCCCTGACAGAGCTAAAGGCTACCCCAAAGATCGAGTCCTAGAAGTGTTTCGACGATTGGAAGAATCGCTCACACCAGTGCATAGTATCGAAGACATTGAAGACGACAGCATTAATGTAGATGAACAAATATTTTTTTCTTCTTCTTCTTTCTCTAATCCCCTTTTACTATCAGGCGTCGGGGTCCGCCAGCCACTTTCTTCAACTCCCTCCTATTCTGAGCGAACCGCTTTCACATCATTCAAAAAACTAAAATTCCCGCTATCTTCTGAACAGACCTCGTATCTAGGCAGGAGCAGTAGAAACTGGGAGATGATCTCGCGTGTGCATGCAGGGCTGAATTAGTCCCGGTTCCTCCCATGGGCGACGCAGTCGGGCACCCTGACAGGCAGCCGCGAGGGGCCACTGCCCCCCTCCGTTTAAATGGACGAGATGGAGGGGAGGAAGGAAGAGGGGGGTAATATCGGGGACTTCCGGTCGGGTGACGTCATTTCCCATTCGGGAACACCACCGCCCCCTTCCCCTCCTCCCAGGGCGAGTCTGCCTTCCCTGAAACATCGTCCACCAGGGCCTCTCTGTCTCTCCAGGGTGATAAATCGCTCTTCACTTAGATAATACCATATAAGGGCGATAATATTCATAATTATTAACGTAAGAGAATACAATATCGGGGAATAAAAACGCCGCAAATATTCTAAAGGCCGCTACACACGGTGAGTGATCATGCTCAATTATCACGTGATTAAATACAGGATCATGCGAGCAAAATAGAACATGTTCTAGGTTTCACTGAATAATCGTTCGCATGACGGATCATTCGCGAATTTTTCCGTTGTACACGGCGCATGATTTCATTCGCATGATCAATCAGCATGATCATGCGCATGATCATTCACCGTATATAGCGACCTTAAGAAGAGAGTAGAGCCGACGGGAATTGCAGCTGTTATAAAAACCTCTGTGCCAATACTTCCGTAACGATTCTCCAAATAAATTCCCCACACGTTGTTTCAGCGCCGGGCCTGGAACACCCGTAGAATATTATGTTCCGTATCTTGCAAAATGAGCTAACACCAGCATTTGATAGAGACTTACATGCTTAGCAAGACAAACTACTTCGGAAAAACTGTTTTGGATCCAGAAAACCTTTCCATGTTGGGTAGTGTCATCATCGCGAAGAGCATGCCTACCGCACCCCTTCCTCAAAGGTATAAATGTCATGCTCTCTGGTACAATGTCTTGTACCAAATGATGGCTCTCTGGGCCGAAACGCATAGCGCGCATTAAATGATTGTGGAAAAAAGCTACTACCTTTCATTTCAATGTGTCGAACTCCCACTATATCACGCCATAATCGGTAGAACAATTTCTTTTATGCAGCGGTGCACTGTTTCACGGTATTTACCGTTATTGGGAAGGATGAATTTTTGCATTTCTCCGTTCTCTAATCTATTGCCCAGATTTTGCTTTCGTCGTCCGATCAACGTACGTAGAAATTCTCGAAATATTCCTAACGTCGCCTACAAATATTTCACATTGCAATTTATATGGAAGATAAATTCTAATACCAAAACGACATACATAAACTGATGCTCACTGGAATTTTTTAAACAAATTATTACCATATCTTTTGCGAAGCTACCGAAGGTTTGGCCAAAGATTTCAATCCCTAAAAATCTTTAGAGGTGAAATATGAAAAAACAGATGCTAGATAAGGCTAAAATAATTAAATTCTAAACGTTGTATATTGTTTCGTACTTCTTTGATTACATTGTCCCACTGGACGTTGACCAATCCTCCACCACCTTTGCATCACACCATCGGCGTAAACAAACAAAGGACGATCGCGCTGATGATGAGCCATGGCGACGACTATGGGACCGTTACGGACTTCGATCCTTCCTTATCGAATCGTCGGGATATAAGCAGCTATCTCCCTCTCTCTACTACATACAACCACTTCCATTCATGCATTCTCTGTCCACGACACCACATTTCAATCGGAAACCAATACGGAACGCGAGAACAATAACTTTCGCTGTTGACTCAAGGCTGCATCTTCCTGGCTGGAAGAAGCACGGCAGACATCGACAGTCGAATAGTCCATGCTAGATGGAATAAGTGGCAAAGAGGCTGTTAATATGCTCGAAGATCATAATACTGGATAATAATAATAATAATAATACGTCTTTATTGGGCGAGATTGGGACTAGAAAGTCCCATCTTCCATCTAACCCCTCGTCAAACATTAAATATATGCAGTTAAATACATTGTCTAGTTGCTCATGAAATTAAATGCAGAGAAATTACATAAAAATAAGTAGAAGTTCCATTTTCAATCAACAATTAGCATTATAATTTAACAAAGTTACTATTGACCAAGTGTAAAAAGATGTTAGTGAACGTGGGAAAAACCTAAGGATATTGACTGTCGTCCTTATTGGAAAAAACCCACTGCAGGAAAACGCCCACACAAGAAGGGGGGCGTGAAAAACCTGCGAAAACCTACTGAGAAAGCTAATGTAAACCTGAGTATACAAATACAATGAATTACATGGAAAATTTCACCCAGTACCTGTAAAGAAAAGGAAAATTAGATGAAGCCGGATGAGATAATTGATGAATCTTTCGTACTGTTCCCGTGATGTTACATGTCTTGCTGTTGTTCTCGAAGAAGTTTTACGTGTAGTGCCTTTTTGAAGGAGGCGAGTGATGATGATTTACGTAGTGGTAGGTCAATGTTGTTCCATTCGCGGCATGCAGTAACAATGAATGATTTATTGAATCTGACTGTCCGGTGGTGAGGTATAACGAACGATACAGGTCACAGTACGTGAAAACATTCGTGAGGGAAGTGACACTCCATAGTTTAGAAGCTTGGAACATGCTTAAGCTACCTGCCTCCAGTGAGGCTTCACTTCGAATGTGCTGCTAGCGTGTTGGACCCTTATGAAGTAGGACTGATAGCTGAAATTAATCGAATACAGCGAAAGGCGGCCAGACTTGTGATGAGTTGCTACGACAAAAAGTGCAGCGTTTCCAGTAAGTTACATGAGTTAGGATGGGAATCTTTACAGGAGCGTAGATCGAAGTATAGGCTTTATTTACTTAGTAAATTCGAAGAAGATATTTTCTCAGACGACGTGAATCATATCCTTCGTTTACCGTCGTGCTATGGTAGACGTGATCATGAGAAGAAAATAAAAGAAATATACAGCAAAACAGAGGGATTTAAAATGTCATTATTCCCTCGTACTATTAAGGATAGGAATGGTGTCTCAATTAATAGGATTAATGGCGTCACTCGCTAGGATGACTCATTACATGTTTTTATCCATAGTTCTAACCTTTCATGTATTTGCTCTAGGAATTGCAAACTATTTGCAAGTTTTTTTTATGAATATGCATGTAAATTTTGCTAGCATGCGTAATATTTCTATGACCGTGCGGTGTGCATAAGGCGGTCCTCCATGCTGCATGTTGGTGATTGGTCACCCCCTGCCATACACCCTAGAGGTGGCTCGCAGGGTATTATGTAGACGTAGATCATTGAGAAAATGATCATAAAAGAGTAGAGGCCTTCGTGATATGTTGCTGGAGGAGGTTGATGAAGATAAAATGAACAAATAGGGTGGGAAACGAGGAGGGATATAGAAGAGGTAGGAGAAGAAAGGCCATTATGGGTCACTGTACACCAAAAAACCGCGTATGTGTATTGACCGCGTAATAAGACAGCAGTTACGTAGGAAACATAATATAACATAACAATTCTCACCTTTATATCGCCTCTCCTCCCTTCTAAATTCGCTCCCTACTTCCACCGATTCTTATTATCTGTCATGCAAGAAATTCACCGCTCAAGCTATGTCCCATCTATCAGCCAATTGAATGTTTTAATTTCCCTACTGGTTAATTAATTGCTAGTTTTTATATTGTTATTGTATTGTGTCTAATTGACGTTATTGTTTAAAAAAATTCACTGTAAATTGGCGACACGGCTGTGTGTGAAAAATAAATTAAATATATAATGGAAGGAAAAACTGATTTAAAATCCCCAGAGGAAGACCGAGGGACAATTATCTTGGAAAAATCAAGACGGATATGGAGAATAAAAGCCTAAGCGAGGTAAAAGGACTAGCATTGAATAGGGATAACATTGAGTGCAGCAAAATCACTATACTATAAAATACACTTCCGACCACTGAATGAGTCATTCATAGAAATGTTTGGGGTGAACGAGACGAGATAGAGCAAAAAAAGTCATAGAATCGACCCCCTAGTCGTCTAAAACCTTAGGAAAAACACTCTAAACACTAAAGTTTCTATCTACTACATTGTTGCCAACTGCCCCTATTCCTCTACTTTTGGGGGCATTTGGGTGTCAAAAAAATCCATGGTAATGATGAATTTGAAAATCGCAGGGAAGCTTGTAAATGGTACCAATATCGTTGTGGCAGTCATTAGCCCACGTATTGCAACAGTCAGAAATTCTGGAAACCAAAAATGTTTTGTTATTCTCATAAATCAATTTAAGTACGTTAGATATCACAAAAAAACGATCCTTATGGTACGAACGGCAAACAAAAATTTTAAGAACTGGCAGAGAGACCAGAAAAGGCCGCCTTTCGCGAAAGATCTGGGGACAGAGCCCCCCTCCACCCATCGAGCGTAAACGAGTACCAATATTGAGATTGCAATACATTGATGTTGGGTCATCCACGGAGGTGAGGTCGACATGGATGGGCTAATCCATCGAATTTTTGTTACCGTCGATTGTGATTTACTTTAAAAAACGAAGAAACCCGTAATATTTCTTTTTTTCCTTTACACAAAATGATTTAGTCCTGATTACTACGACAAACCCTGTGCGATGACACGTCCGCGGAATACAGTGACACTTCGTCATCTAAAATTTTATTGTTCAAATATATTTAAATACAAAATAAAATGGGGTGATACTCCGTCATATATGAGTGGCTGAGAAGCCAAGGGGTACAAGTGATTTCTTTTTCCCATGCAGTGTTAGGTAAACAAATTGAGTATAGAAAACAAACGAATTGAACTAGATATTTAGTAGTGCATTTGATTTTCCACTGGATGCCAGCAGAGAACAGAGACTCACTCGTATCCCTTGGCAACCAAGTTTTTGTGCATTCCTTCTAACAATTAACTTTACCTGACTCTGTTGAGAAAAATATCAGTTGCACCCCTTGTCTTCTCACCTTCTGTTTTGAGAGGAGTGATAAATGAACGGCAAGACAGACTTTTTTTTGTAAAGAACGACTTCACCCATAAACGTCTGCCTCGTACAGCGGCCATTGCTCAGCTCTCTCTAAATGAAACATTAGGCACCTTGCGCAACTAAATACTGATACACGCGATAAAAAATAACGACCCAACGTATGCATTTATATCCTCATATGTTAACAAATTAATAACGATGGGATATCCTTATTTTCAATGAGTTTTCAAACCTTGCATTTATATTAGTTCCCATGCTATTATCGACCCATCGTTTCATATCATAGCAAAGTAGTACCACCCAGGGTTCGCGATAGTATTATATACAAACACCGAAGGGCGACAAACTGAAATGCCCTAAAAGGCTACATGCATGTAAACCCTTGGGAATATCAATGCGAAAAGCCATATGCAGTCGCACGTAACAACGCTTTTCATTTTATCCAATTAACTCTACATTTATAACTTGTGTTAATAGCACCTGCTTAGTAACTAATAAAAGCAATATATTTCTAACCTTTTTGATTTAGCTTCTAGTAGAAAGAAGGCACTGACGACTAGGTCCTTCCAGGGCATGCAATCTTCGAACACCACCTAGTTTAAAAGAAAAAAAAAACATTTAGAAACATCTTATGAGCAAAGAACTCTAATTCTCATAAAATGCTTTATTAATAGGATGCAATGCCCTCTCTCCAATAATAAATTTGAGATACCAGCAATTGTTGATCAGAGTCTTCTTTATGTAGAGTGAAAATTTCAAGATGATATCTTAAGTTTTGAGCGATTAATCCTTCACCACAAATGTCGATAGACCGCCAAATACGCTTCCTCTTAATAGCATTGATAGCATCAAAGAATCGCACATTAAAAACATTGAACAGGTAAGTAAGCCAAGCACACACGAGTCTAATTTAAAATGTTAATCTATAATTAATGCACCCATTTCAAGTACACTTTTCTGAGTGATTTAATTAGATCTCCCAGGATTTCTCAACCAAAATCATTATATTTTTCTACTCACATTCACCAGACGTACCTAACCTACCGCCGGCCGCTACACTCAGAAAACGTTAGGCCTATCCTACGACAGTCATTCAATACAAATAAAATTCTTCAACTTGAAACAAACCTTTTTTAAAAAACGCTGCTTAATTAAGCAGCATTCTTTGTAGTTTAGATATTAATATTGATTGCCAATCCTTAATAACATACCAGATTCTTCAATACTAATTTCTAATAAACATAATTAACATCAACACTTTATTCTTCAAGAGATGAAAAGCTTACTTTTTTTACTTTTTAGTGAATTCAAAATCGATTTCGGAAAAAGCATTTCATTTTTACCATTTTTTTATTTTATTTTAACTCGGCGAACTAGATACCTCCTCCATTTAAGGTAGATGACAATTTGTGATAGGTATTCCTACGTCATCAAGAAAAACAAATCTAGTAAACTTGATTTTTGGCACTTCCGCATACGCCCTAAATTTCTCCGATTGACAAAAAGCTTATTTTTTTACTTTTTGGGGCATTTTACACTGTTTTTGGAAAAAACGTGTTTTTTTATCTATTTATTTTATTTTCTCTGAACCGGCCTTAATAGTTAACTGACAGTGCACTGATGTTTACTCATCCATGAATATGTCATAGTGTTACTAACGCTACTCATTGCAATCAATTTCTATGGCCACTTACACCCAACTGTAACTCTCTCTCTGTATGTATATTGGTGTGGCGTGTACATGTGAGGGTGTCGGGTAGTGGCCCGAAATAGACGCAGGCTGGCTGGCCCCAAAGTTAACACCTGCGCCCATTCTCAAACCGATCCTCCTCCATCGTCTATTTCCATCTCGCTTCTACAAACGCCGCACAGCCGTCTTCCTTTGTTTCCATTCTTTCTTTGCTCCCTCTATCCGTCGTGGCTCGCCCGTCCCGGTCACTCCCTCAACAGCTCATTCATCCACGCACGAATATAACAATCACGAATATTAGCAGACCTACCGGCGGGAAGGATAGTACACAGAGAAGTAAAAAACTTGGAATTTGGATTTCATGATCACGTAGTATTTATACGCATTCTCATCGAGAATGTTAAGAGGTATGCCTACTCGGCAGACAATTTTTCTACTACCGTCATTATCATATTTATTTATATTTCCATGTGCGACAGAAGCGATAAATTAAGAGAGATATTTTTCCGAACGGATAAAAATATGGGAATTCGTTTTTCTCCCGAACAATAAAGGACTTTTATAAACGCTATTCGTAATTTCCTAAGGGCATTTCCTTGTATGTGTAAAAAGCTGGCGTCCTAAAACCCCCTGCCACACGCCTTTTAGGCGGCTTGCTGGGTAGTGTATAGATGTAGATAGATCACCATCCGAGTTTTAAAATATGAGCATCGAATTTCCAATAGAACCGAGGTCATTAACGCGGCAATGGCCGTTAGATGTCTCTTCCGTTACGGTAGTTCGTTAATTGTCATAGGAGATCGTTCTCCCTCGTGAACAAGTAAAATTGAAATCAAGTGATTTTCATTACTGACGTTTCCGCAGACGGCGAAGGAGTCGTCAATGTCGTGAAGCAATATTTCCAACTCTATTCGAAATTCCAAATAGATGAGACGCCAACTATCGGCCGAATTCGGAGGTGAAGGTCCAAGGATACAAAGTACCGAGAATACCAACTGTAGGAAACATACCACGTTGACAAATCATTGGCATTGTTGGGAATTTATTTTTTTATATTGCTATCTTTTTGGTATTGAGCTATCATACCGTCGTAAGTAATAAATTTTATGTAATCATATTTATTTATAGTGCCCTTTAGTAGCCATTCATTGCTACAATTGCTACATTACTGTGACGGTGCTCTGTACGTTTGCGGATTTTAAGCTAACCAACGAGTCACACTTTTTCTTTTCTACTGCTAAAACAGAGTTTTTTATCAGAGTCTGGCATTTATGGTCATTAGGAACCCCTTGAGTAATCTCCATGAAGATGTAGCGAATATTTGTGCTAAAATTTATTACACCCTGAGTCTTTAGTGCTATTTGCCATTGTCCCTAGCTATCAAAATACCTCAACTAAACCAAGAAAAATCTTTCTGGACAATTTCTTCTTTATTTTTCTCAGTAACCCGACGATTAATCCCATTACACCATTGTTTTCATAACAACCCTATCCTCGATGCGTCGGCCATGTTGGAAACTGACGTCTGCGCCTTCAGCGCTGCCACCGGTGATTTCAGTGTCGAATACAGTCGCGATAGAGCGCCTCTTCATCATACGAGACGCAAAAACCACTCCATTCTCCCTTTTCTCCAATAATGGCGACGCACATCTTCCTTGCGTTCATTCTTTAATCTCTCCAACTGTGTGACGCACTTTCGCCTCCGTCTCATCGGCCAATCAGAGCCCTCCGGACGATCTTGGATTGTTGCTCGGCTGCGCGGCTCTGACCCCGAATAGGAGAGGGGAGAGTCACTGCGCTGCCCAATCGTAATCGCTATCGCTGACTCGTGTTGCAAAACTGGAACAAGCGTCCGCAATTCATCTCCTACGAGCGAATAAGTCTATGGGAGTATGAATGGCGACGTCGTCATCACATTCCCGCACACGTTATTGCTTCCTTATCGTTCTCAAACTTAATTCGACCTTCCTGGTGGGCTCACAATAGGGTAGTTTTCTTCATCAAAGAAAACGAAAGGCATTGATTGCGATTCGTTACCCACCATTAGTGCATTCAAAATGTACAAATTATTTGGTTTTAGAAATCCCAGTTCAGACGAATGTTAATGGTCAATTTTAACCTCATTTGAAAAAGGCCAGATTGGCGGCCATGCGATGCCACTCCACGTGACGTCACAGGGACCTAGTTTCTATACGAGTAGATAGGAGTTTTACATCGTTTGAGATTAACAATGCACGCATGAGGCACTGAGCTCAGGGAAACATCTCTTAATAATCACCTATTAAAACTGTCCTAAGGTCGGAAAGTTTCCTTCGTTTGATAAGGTAATAATAATCCTTATTTAAGGCAAGCGCTACCTGCTGGTAGGGTACTCTGCTTTCTGCTAGCAGCCTGCATCGCATCGGCGTGATATCCTCGCCCCAAAGTCACCTCAAACGGCGGCATCGGGAACCAGAATGACGTCACACGGGCTTTTCCCAGCATTCATACTTAGCCGTCGCGTTTTCGTGCGCATGTAAATTTTCCCTTTTCATTTAATAGTGAAAAATAGATATCGTCAAGTAAAAATCTATAAGCGTGAATTGCGTACTCCAGGAGTAATAAAATTTCTATTTAGACAATAAAAAAATTATAGGATACCACCCTATATCGGCGAAAAGAGTGAATTTCGAAAAGAAATAGCCGTGATTGGTCGCTAATCTTTATATTAAATCAATGAGCAAAAATTTATCATTTTTTTATCATTAGCTACATTAATGAATATAAAATGAAATGATTATAATAACTCATAGACGTAAGATTCCCGTTAAACCACAATGTACAGAAAGCACATTCCTCCAAAATCAATAAATATACCGAACTTGCTGCAGAGATTAAAGCCATATGGAAAATGCAATCGGTGGATGTATGCCCAATTGCCATAACAACAACTGGAATTACACCGTGTGAAGTGCTTCATCAATTAAAAAACTAAACATGGAAGGCATTTTAGGAAAAATAAAAAAATCAGTCATCCTGGACAGTGGACACCTGTCATATTGTCCGACGGTTCCTATCTGTGGAAAACTGGAAAAAACACAGTGAAACTTAACTTGTTCCGTTCACTGCAGACACCTTGCAAGATTGCAAGAGGGAAAATAAATAATATTAATAATAATTATATAGAATAATAATGATAATAATAAACGTTTATTGTCGTGGATCCACAAGGTCCTAAAATCTTAACAGATATAAAAAAATTTCTTGATTTTACAGTTAGAATACTGATATAATAGCGCATTTCGAAGAACAACAACTAGTGATGGGTCGATCATGAACGATTCGATCAAAAAGATTGAATCACTAGGTGAATCAAATGACTCATGATTCATTTCGTTAAACAAGTCGATCATCAATCATCAATCACTCCGACTTCCGGTTTCATATCAATCATCTCGGTTTCCGGTTTGTTTCAAAATTTGGAACGATAGATGCTTGATCTCTTTTCCTCAGGGCAGAAATAGTTGTGAGAAAATTAAATACTATGTTATCAAGAACTGAATACTTGTGTAATCTTTTTCTTAAACGTTTTCCAGCAGTTATCAGTATGAATAACACCAATACACGTAAAAGGAAAATATTAAGATGACTCCTGTAGGAGAACGTTAAGAAGTAGAAGTTAAAGTTGGTTACATTTTATTGTGCCGTTCATAAAACTATCCTGCAGATCAGATTCATGCATAGTGTGTGGTGTATTTTGTGTTATATATTGAGATATGTAGTTAGAAATTATTTTATTAGTGTTAAGAAACTGGCAGTTTTGCCTTCCCAAATATTTTCATGACACTACTTCCTTCATTTTTGAAATCTAATTTACTCATCTAGGAATTCACAATAAAAATAGTATATGAAATGATAATATGGATAGCAATCAGCGTTACCAATGCCCTTCGCAGATGAGGCAGTATTTATTCGATTATTCAAAGTGATTTATTACATCCATTGATTGAGTCTTTTCGATCTTGATTCCTTTTGAGTCTTTTCGATCATGATTCCTTTTGAGTCTTTTCAATCATGACTCCTTTGAGTCTTTTCGATCTTGATTCATTTGAGTCTTTTCGATCATAGAGATTGAATCAATTGATTGAATCACTTATGTGACTCGAGTCAAAATGATTGAATCACTAAAATGATCGACTTTGCCCATCACTAACAACAACAACGTCAACTCGAAACATAACTAGACTTTAAACGAGAAATAGCGTTGATCTGGAGAAAAATGGAATTTAATAAAAGTAATGGGAATATTTCGCAAAATATATAAGAAAAAGATTTAGAAATGATGATATGGAAGCTTGTCTCGAGTTTCTCAATTCACAAGCACTAAGAACCTTTAGCATATTCATTTATGTATTATTCACACTACATTCGTGCTTTATAGCGCCCATAATTAAGTTTACTAGATTCCGAGTTCACTTGATGACGTGGGACAACGATCTCCAATGACAATCGACAAACCAACCCCGATGAAAGAGACATCTAGCGGTCAGTGCGTTGATAATTTGGTACCATAGGATATATTGGTATTCGATATTCTTTTTTCCCGACCTTTTCTCGACTCATTTCGTCTCTATTATTGATATAGTGTTGTAATTGATTTTCGACCATCTTCCCATTGTCGCATATGCTTGAAATTATGCACAGTCGCTTTCTTCTGATGACAATACAATATCCAACAATCAGACATTTGTTTCTATTGTACTTTAATTAATGGTAATCCATATGGTAAAATGGTTTTAAATTCTCTCAATAGCTGGGTTTAGCTATAAAGTTTTTGGGTAGAAATGTCTTTAATATCTCTGGTTCCATAGATTACATGATTAATCACCAAAAAGTAGAGAATAAACATAAGCTTAAAAAAGAAAAGAAAAAACACGCTTTTTCTAAAAGTAGTGTACATTGCCTAAAAATTACTAAATAAGCTTTTAAGCACTCGGAAAATAAGGCGTGGATGCTTATTTTGGTTTTGATATTAATATTGCATGTCGATCTTTGCTCTCCTATCAGGGATCTTCTTCGCTCATTTCTTATAAACGTAATTCTCACTCAAGATATATATTTTCCAAGAGATGAAAACCTTATTTTTCTACTTTTTAGTGCATTCCATGCAGTTTCAGGAAATATAAATTTTCTAGCAATTACACATCGCTTTTCCCGTTTTTACTCTGAAGATGTTCGTGAATATACCGTTGGAACCAATGGTCGACTTGAATCAAATTATCGGTAAGTAGCAAGGGATAGACATGAACCAATTCATAGACTGGAACAGTTGCGTAACTAGTAATTTGCTTTGGGAGGGGATGAAGGGGGGACGAGGGGGGACGAGGGAGGTTAGAAGGGGCTAACCCCCCTGAAAACTGGGGAGTACAGGAAAAATTTTGGAAAATAACATACCTGAAAATGCATTTTACATCAGTTTTGGCACATATAATTTAACTTTAAGCAGTTATTATCTATCAAATCCAGACAAGATTTTTAAATAATTTTATGATTTCTCTGAGGCTTTAGGAGGGCAGTGGCATAACTAGAAGTATGACATAGGGTGATGAGGGGGCTTTGGGCGGGGTGAGGGGGATTAGTGGGGGCAACCCCCCCCCCCAAGAAACGGGGAGTATAGGAAAATTTTTGAAAAATAACATGCATGGAAATGCATTTTACATCGTTTTTGCACTTATAATTTAACTTTACGCAGATGCAGTTATTATACAACAAATCCAGACCAGACACTATTTTTAAATATTTTTTTATTTTTTGATTGGCTCTGAGGTTTTGGGGGGGGAGAATTAATCCCCTCATTCCCCTCATTCCCCCCCCCCCCCCGTAGTTACGCCACTGGACTGGAGCCACAGGTCCGAAATGATTCACGTGACCAATTTAATGCACAAAGAGCCATTTGAAACGAAAACGGCGATTCCACTCATTCGGTCCACGACAGGGAATCGTTCGTAATTAACGGCTCACTCACGAACGGCACAGCTCATTCGCAGAGGAGGAATGGGCCAGAGGAGCAGATGGGTGCGAGGATTGGAGGGAGGCATTCACATAACCGCGCCAACTAAGAATAGCTGCGGAGGAAGCAGAGGGGAGGGGTGGAGTATTGGGAGAGAGAACCCCCCAGGGTGCCATCATAGGAAGGAGACCATTGGAGGATGCTGCCCACAACCAAAAGCTAGACGCCTCCTAGCGACGCGTTATAGGGTTTTAGTTCTTCTCTTGCTCCATAAATAACTAATAGACGCAGTATTAACGTAAATAATGATCTAATTAATCTTTAATGATGCACGTCGTTGTTGCCTCTTTGACTTATGGTTTTTATCCGGTAACTAATCAACAACTGTTAACCCGTGGCAACCCATTTGCTTATTGCTATTAATTTAAATTAGCAATCCATTAATTCATGAACTTCAACACTTTCCTTTGTTGATTAAAAAAACATGTCGATCAAACAATTACTCAGACTCTTTCCTTTCTTAATTAATCAACAATACAACTCTTGGATTCATTCATTTAGAAAAGACCCATTTTAGAGCTCAATATCTTCAATCGAAGATATCGGTGGAAGCGTGCTGGGCCCATAACCTTTAGGATTTAGTTCTTCTCTTGCTCCATAAATAACTATTAGACACAGTATTAACATAAATAATGATGTTATTATTCCTTCATTATACTCGTTGTTGTTGTCTGTTTGACTGACGATTTTTATCCGTAACTTATAAACAACTGTTAACCCTTGACAACCCTTTTGCTTTTTTTCTATTAATTTAATTTATCAATCGATTAATTCATTAACTTCAACACGTATCTAGACGCGATGCTGAAGATAGTGCCGTCGCGAAGGCAAAACGATTCGGTAGTCAAACATAATTCACGCTGAACTTATTTTAACCCATAAATGGACGCACCTCAAAACCTACGTAACTGGTCGCGTTGGGTCTTTGTGATCCGATTTGAGTGTATAAATATTTTTGTAAATACATTGGTGTCATTTTACTGCTACTCCCTAAGTAAGTTTATCGAATAAGTTTCATATATTTTTATTGTTAAACTTGCTGTTAGATATACAATAAACATTAGATAAACTCTAGCCGCTGAATAGAAAACGGTATCAATATTTATGCAGAGAACTTATGCATAGAAACATGAATTTTATAAAAAAAAGGGAAATATATTGAGCTTCACAACATTTGAAGAAATCAGACTGATATATAAAACCGACTTATATATATGACTAAAACAGAATAAAGAATCGGGTTAAAGACAGAAAAAATCTGATACGCCCACGGTCGCGACGGGTCAAAACATCGGTAGCAGCGAAACTAAGCAATACTTTGAAAATCCAACTTTACTCAGGTAGAATTATAAGAAATAATAAGACTATAAAAAACTCTGATTTCTAACGACGTTATTTTATTTTTTTAAATCATCTAAGAAAGCGAGCAATTTAGGGTTACTTTATGAAAATGGTTGGTGTGTTAAAACTCCCTGCCATATCCCTATTAAGGCGGCTTGAGTTCGGTTCGTCAATGTAAATCAAAAGTAGCGTGGTATTAGCATTCAACTTGAACAAGAAACATGGATAAATGTAAAAAAAATATTTCAAAAAGGATAGAAGACATACTGCAGTAGAAGGTTGCCGAAGGTTGCATGGAGGGATAGAATGAGAAAAGAAATATGATATCTCAGAAGATATCCGATATCCCTTATATTTCAGAAGATATCTGATATCCCTTTTATCTCAGAAGTTATCCGATATCCCTTATATCTCTGAAATTGTTCGTAATTATTCTGAAACGTTACCTTAACTGTTAAAGTCTCTTGTTTTAAATGATCCAACCTCCTTGAGAAATTGAGACAACTACGAATATATGTTACCTCCATAACTTAGTAATTATTAATAATGAGATGTAAAGTTTAACCTTTGAACATAGTCGGAGATACACGAGGATAAGGAGAGAAGAAATGGTATGGTAGGGAGCCGTATGGCAGAGAAGGACCCGGTCAATAGGCAATGTCACAACACTCGGTAAGAGCGTGAGAAATATGATGAAGAGAAAAATCGAGGGAAAAGACCTCGAGAAAAGACGAGGAAATAAAAACATGGGGCAGATAAGGAAGGACACAACCACGATAAACATCAGTAAACTAATATTAGTAAAGGAAGAGGGGGAAAATTATAGATAGAGTTAACAAATCCTAAGATTAAAACAATATGCATTAATGAATGAGTGAAACGTATAATTTAATATTTTTACCTCAATAAGTTACTTTTCAATAGAATTCAATGTAGGTGTTGAATCTATGAAAGGCATTACTTAAAATTTGTTTCTTTTTTTTCAAGCTTTCACAAATGGGGTCGTTCACCAAGCCCCGAAATCAAAATGCTTTGATTGTCTGAAAATGATGAGCCATACTCTAGTAATTAATAAAAAAAGAAGCGCTAAAGTCGCCGCCTAATTCCATGAGTTAGTGACGTCATATGAGTTTTGGCGAATTCGCATGATGTGGATATACTTTTCATTAAAGGAAGGAATTGCTCACAAGATAGTAATCAATGAAGAACAACGCGAGGCACAAGGCTAAGGAGTAAAGGAGAAGCGGTGACCCGCACGAAACAAGCTCATGACGACATCAACTTAACTTTGAAAGGGTCAAGGCCCTCGATTATCCGTTACAAACAGCCAGCGATGGATGGTTACCTACTTCGAAAATCTTTAAGTATGGTTATCTTCATTTCTAAACCCAATAAAATCGAAATTAAAATAAAATTGGCGAATTAGCCTATAGTGGCCGGAAAAACCTTGGAGAGATGAGCATATAACAGCAGAACCTCTATTGAACGACCTTCAGGTGTAAGACTCTCGGTTGTACGAAGAAACTTGCTTTGCCCAGCGTAAAGGCATTTATATGGGAAGTTACCTTAAGCTCTACCACATTCAATAGCACGACTTTTCCTTTTGTACGACTCAAAGAGCCTAACCACGTTAATTTATTACCACATATATCAATTAGAGTTGTTCTGTACGACGCCGCTAATCTCATGACAAAAATGACGTGTGTACCCAATGTAGGACTACGGTGAACTGTCACAAGTTTCCTAACACCCCCTGCCACACGCCTTCTAGGCGGTTTGCGGGGTAGTCTGCAGATGTAGATGAAGTATGGTTTCAATGCAACAGTTTGCAATCAATGATTATTTAAAGCGGCTTATGCCCCACCCTTACGTTTTAATCAAGTTCATTAACAATAAAAAATAAGAATAAACATGATATAAAAATTAATTAAATTAATATTCTATATAATCATTTTGGAGATTGGTAGTGAGAAGATCTACATGTTAATCAAATCAATTTACTAGAGATTTTCATGTAATGTCCCCAACAATCTGTAACTGTGACTTAGATACTTAAACATAAACAAATCAGCAAGGCCTCCTTGGCAACGACATAAAAGATGACGGCACCATTTTATGTCGCCACATCACGGTTTATATTTAGGATGAAATTACAAAAAGCGCATTATTAGATTTACTTTTTTATATATTTATTTTATCCTTAAACCACCGAATACAGCTCGTATTGGCCATTTAACATCGGGGTTGTCTACAAATTTAACAAGTGAACGTACACGAAAAACCATGCCCTGGACAGGAGAAACCTACCCAGGCGGGACTGGGACCCGCGACCTCTTGTTTGGCAGGCGAGGAGGTTACCCCGCCGCCACCGAGGCCGGCGTAATTATTAACTGCATTTAGGTATGCAAAAAAAAATCGCAAAATATGCTCATTTTTGTTATATTTGTGTTCTTACAAAAAAATGTCAACAGGATCGTTCAAAACTGCAAAATAGGTGGTATTGTTAAATTCAGTAAATGTTTTTCAATGAACTCCTATTCTGCAGTTTAATTTCTAAATCCTTGGCATCTTAAAATGGAACAATATCGTCTGTCATATGAGTTTATCTTGAATTCATGTTAAGAAGGCTTGGTAAAGCAAGATAACGATTGCACGATTTTCTCACTAATACGACGTTTTCCCTTCTGATCTGGAACCTCGTACAACTGAGGTGCCATCGTATTATAAGAGACGGAATTTTTGGCCGCAGTCACTCGCAGAACTTCGACTGGCGCTGGAGATACACAGAATAGCCAATATTTCTATATCCGTGCAAATGGCTGGGGGAGAGAGTCAGCCATGCGGGTATGATGCGGGCGGTGGCCATCTTGGCACGCGCCTATTCATTGCCACTCTGGGGCTAGCTGTCGTTCGTCCCTTTCGAGTCAATAAGGGAAGAAGTTTTCTAAACGGAAGCCCGCAGACAAGGTTAAGAGGAATGGAACTTCGTATATGCGGGCGGACTCGGGAATTAGCATTCATCTACCTAAAATAGGGATCCTTCACACAAGGGAGTCAGGGACGCATGCAAGGGGTGGTCCGAGGAAATGAGGAAAATAAGAAACTGTACGTGGAAGCATAGCCGCAGTATGTAGCCATACTGCGCTTTATAATATATCATATTGTATCATACAATATCATATCATTTAAATTACATTATATTACTCCATCATCATCATTAATCAACAATCCTAAGATTGGTTTGACGCAGCTCTCCATTCCTCTCTCCTATCCGCTAAACTTTTCATAGCTACGCATTTCTTCTCTTTCACATCCTTAATAACCTGTCTAAAGAAACAATTTATAAGAACCTACATCTGGAGTATGCTCCTATACGGTAGTGAGGCATGGACAATGACCGCAGCGGAGAAAGCAAGGATAGAGGCCTTTGAAATGTGGTGCTACAGAAGAATGATGAAAATCAAATGGATCGACCGAGTTAGTAACGAGGAAGTGCTAAGAAGGGTAGGAGAGAGGAGAAGCCTCATGAAAACCTTAACAAGAAGATGGAACAACCTTATAGGCCACATCTTGAGACATGATGGCCTGATGAAGACAATCGTCGAAGGACAAGTGGAAGGCAAGAATGGAAAAGGAAGACCCTGAACAAAATATATGGAACAAGTAAAGAGAGATGTGAAAGAGAAGAAATACGTAGGTGTGAAAAGATTAGCTGATAAGAGAACTGAGTGGAGAGCTGCGTCAAACCAATCCTAGGATTGCTGACCAGTGATGATGATGATGATGATGATGATGATGATGATGATGAATAACCTGTCCTATGTAACTCATTCGGGGCTGTCCCTTGCCCTTCTTCCCTTCCACCTGTCCTTCGACGACTGTCTTCATCAGGCCATCATGCCTCAAAATGTACCCAACTAAGCTATCCCGTCTTCTGCTAAAGGTTTTGAGAAGACTTCTCTTTCCTCCCACTCTTCTTAGCACTTCATCGTTACTCACACGGTCAATCCATTTTATCTTCATCATTCTTCGATAGCACCACATTTCGAATGCTTCCACTCTTGACTTCCCTGCTGCTGTCAACGTCCAAGCCTCGCTTGAGCCGCGAGATATCACGCCATATCATAATATATTACGTAAAATTATATTATATCATCCTTACATATTCATACATTTATAACAATAGAGTGCCTGTCGCTAAGGAGGAGCTATACAACAAATTTTATTTCTAACCATATTTTGAATTTAAAAAATGAAAAATAAACTAGCAAGACATTACAGAGCCCGAAGTCAAAGTCTTGGCTACTTCCATGTTTTTCTTTGTCCCATGAAATACGCGGAGCTAAAAGGACTCAAGGTTGTAAGATCAATACAAAAACTATGGGAAGTAAAATTCTCAAACTGAAAATGTATAACATCACATATGGTTTGCGTCACGGTATGGAGGGAATTTCAAATGCTTAATCAGACATTAAAATTGTTTCCGCTACATTACTGTAAAGTAGGACGTGTTTCGCTGTTGTATATAAATATACAAGTATAAACATAGATGCTAACATTATCAGAAAATTTTAAACAAAATAAAAATAAGTGATTTGTAAAATATGAATACAGAAATTTGCCCTTTTGTCCCAGAACCAAAAAATTAACAGAACATCTTTCGAACAATGCGGTCGTCTAGAAAAGTAACTTTAGATTTTTCTAGCAATTTCTAAATGGTATCCGACCCGAAATAGCAAATCGTTCACAAGAATATGATAGATAGAAAAAAAGATAAGATACGACGAGAAAAAAAATCCTCCTCATTCGTAAGTTACGAAATAAAAATTTCGAAAGTACCGCCCACTTTTCGTGAGTTGGTGACGTCTTTTGAGTCCTGGTTAATGTAATAGTCAAAAGGCTTAAGGAGCACGAAAGGGCGTTAAAATTACATCAGTGGGACGCATCAGCTGTTGCTGAACATTTTGCCTCCAGCCCTGGGCATAGAATAATGTTTGACGCTACACGGGTGTTAGCGAAGACGGAAGAATACCATCCGCGTCTTATACGTGAATCCATCGAGATTGCGAAAAGACCTAATAACTTTAATAGGGAGGATGGGTATAACCTCAGCCGTATATGGAGAGGGTTCCTAGCACATTATAATGGCCCACGGCTATCGGCTAAAATTCAAATCCGGCACAACAATGGGTAGCGAAAAGCATATATAAGCTCGGGACGAGTATAAATTCCTTCCATTCTCTTGATAACGCTCCCAGTAGGAGGAGTGAAACGTCGAGTTAAAATGTTTTCTACACAGCAATACCCGAAAACCACCAGCAACATAGATAAAAGAAGCTGTGAAAGTCTTCAGACGAAAAGTAATAGTCAAAAGTTTTCGCTGAAGGAATTAATCGGTCACAAGTGTGTAAACAATCAACCACGAGAGAGCCAGGCAAAATTGAGTAGCTCAGAAGCGGTGAACTGCTCGGCATGAATTTATGACATCTTCAACGTATCTCGCCGTTGATTTTTCGCCATGAATAGCACGATAAGTAGGCGACGGATTGAAAAATGGAAAAATACTTTAATAATAATAGAACTTTTTCACTAAAGACATTAAACTAAAATCGGTGGACACTGAGACACACTTTTTATCTTACCGCGTGAAGAGCGTTTAACCCTAATACGGGCAAGGTGAGTCTCTAGGACTCATCGCATCACATTTTTGAGAATTTTATTATGTTATTGAAATGTCAGCATGTTGTAAATTTTTTACTCTTTCTAATTGTATATTTCCTATAAATTAGATAAATTCAAACTTCTTTCGGAATTAAAGTAACTTAAAAAATATTTTTTTTCCCTGAATTCCTACAAATTCGGGCAAGGTTAGTCTGTTTGCACGAAATGTAAAAAGTAATGTGCATTTTACAAATATTTGGTTTGAATTGTCAAAATCATGTAAAATTATCACTATGTACATGTAACGATAAATATTTGGTGTTTTATGCAGTGAAAACAGAAAGAACCAGTCAAAAGAGTCCACTGTTCTCGCTGTTTGACTATGTATGAAATTAATAAGTAATGTAAAACTTTGTTAAACAGAAAATAATCAATTTTATGTTAATTGATTCTATAGTGCACAATATGTACCAATTGATGTGAAAAGTAATATTTTTCACTGTTTAATAGTTTACATTAAAAGGCATAAGTTAAAAGAGTCCATTGGACTCACCTTGCCCGATTACGTCAGAAAAATGTGTCGCCCGTATTAGGGTTAAATTCGTAATTCACCCCCCCCCTGCGAAAAATTCCCCTCAGTCGGGATTAAACCACGGCAACCAACTAGCATCTTCAACCTCGCCAAAGATAACGTAGTGCTCTACGTGGAGGTCTGGAAAGCGAGAAGTCCATAGTTCGATTCTAGAATTCCGGGGAAATTTAACTCGAGACGTAGAAGACGGTGAAACTTACGATATTTAGTTGTTGATGTTGTTAGGGAGTTATTGATGGGAGGGGAGGAGGGATTGTTGAAGAGAAAAAAGCGAAAAGTTGCTCGAAGTAGTGAGGAAAAAAGAATAAAGAAGGTATCTCTAAGAAAATAAAAAGGATTCGGAGCAAAACAAACGACTGACGTTACAACGGATTAAAAATGGCTAAATATGTCTCCCTTTATTTTTCAATCTCTATAACAATCGGCAATACAAACAATTTAGTGAAAGAGCATTATTTCTCTTTGTCTTCGCTGCACTATATCATTATATTCCAACGCATTGGTTATGAGATGAAACAGTGAAAAAGATGCGTTACTCGTACTTTTTCGGCCGCACCTGTTACACACGATGGCCAATTGGATGCGTATTGATGAGTCGGTCGTTAGCGACCGAAGTGAGCGATTGAAATCTTTGGTGTGAACGTTTAATGAACGGGATGATGGGATGAACGGGTATCTCGACCGATATCAGGTCCCGTCGTTCGTGACCGAAGTCAGTGTGGTACGTTCATGGACGAGAGATGGTTAGCAGTCAGTTACATTCAAAAACGGAAGCTAGCGCATGGAATTCTTCTTCGAATGCGAACTGCTTGAACAACCTTGGTATTTCCAGCTATAGGATTCAGTGCCTGATTATGGAGTTCTATTTAGATGAGTTACGGAGGAGGCAGAAGGTATGGTTGGAGCGATGAGTACCGAACGGGGAAGGGATGTTGAAGTGTTAGAGAGTAGAAGCAATCAACACAATAGCTATCTCGACAAGGAAAGAAAATATTAATTCATAAGTGGTAGGATACTAAAAATGATTTTTATGAAGACGCTTATTTTTAAAATTAAAATTGTTTAATGTATCAGCGGCGTAGTCAGGAATTTTGTTCGTAAGGGGGGTTCAAAACCAGGGGGGGATTTAAAAAACAGGGTACTAAGTAGAGGGTTTTTTTAATTTTTTTCTAATTTAATTTTTCTAATTTTAACACTTTTCATAATCGAACAAACTTCATTTTTCAGCGACATCTTTAGTAAATTCATTATTTTTCGATATTTTGTATTCTTTTGTGATGCAAAGTAAGTGTGCTTTTATATTTCAGGGGAGTTCGGACCCCCCGAAGACCCCTTCGCTACGCCACTTGTATGTATGCTTTAATTGAATTAGTTAGCATTATTAAACTGTAAATGATTGTTGCATGAATGCTTTTTTTTACTAAATGTGACTTGACACCTATTTATAAAAAGATACAGGCTACTTGATAAGTAAATGTAATGTTTCAATGAATATTACCATTATTATAGAAGCACTTTAGTACTTTACCACTTTTTTATTTTTTTAAACCTTGGTCTTACACTTTAAGATGGCTCTGTGAGCTGAAACCAATGTAGCATCTTTTAAATACAAAAGTAGGAAAGTGATAAAGTGTATCTATTGTGGACACATTCCACTCTATCGCGCCCGAATCCGTCGATAATATTTAGGCGGTTTGCAGGGTAGTACAATATTTTAAATAATAATAATAATAATAATAAAATGCCTTTATTCGGGCGAGGTTGAGACTGGAAAGTCCCCTCTTCCACCTAACCCCTCGATAACGTCAATGCAAGTATATCATAAAATATTAGACAAACGTTTACAGTACCAAGAATATACAATATACACTGTTTGTCAAATGTCAAAAAATATAAACAACTATACGTGAAATTTTTGTGTAAAAAAGATTTAAGTTTGTGGGAAAAAACATAAGGATAAGGGTGTAATATCCTTCAGCGAAAAAACCCACTGCAGGAAAACGCCCACACAAGAATGTACTTTAACCTACGCAGATGAGTACTACTATAGCTCAGGGCAGGGCATTCATCTATGCCGCATAGTGATGGACTTAGTCGGTCATTCTCGTGATCCCAATCACGGTGACCATTCATTTGAGTGACTCTGTCATGAACGGGAGGTCATGATTGAATGGGTCATGATTGTGGAAAGTGGACGGCAATCACGACCGAGTAGGCAATCACGACCGCGTAGACAATCACGACCGAGGGGGCAGTCACTACCCTGTGGTCACTCATGACCCGCTTATCGCTTTCTTCTTAAGGACAATATCTATGTAGCTTGTTAAACGAGAGGTGAGTTGTGATTATTATTAATCTATACAGTTTTTTCATTTATTAAAACCAGAAACTAGTTAATTTTTATCTTAATTACTTCCAAAACATTTACAAATACAGAATGTGCCTTAAATGTTGTTTATTACACTCCTTTTATTGTTTTTCAAGATACAGAATCAACGATAATTTCCAATCATTCGTGGGGCATAGTGTTAGTGATCAATATTTTATTATGGAAAGTCAATATAAATAATGGAACTGATTGAAAGGCATGAGAGAAAACTGGGCTCTCTCAAGATTTTCGGCATACCCATCACCTGAGATACGAAGGCCATAGGTACCCTAAAATGTCGATTATCGAAAACTTTACAATTATTACGAACATTGCCCCTAAAAGTGATTGCAATACCATGCCATTCATCACCACGAGTGAAAGAGCAGTCAAAAACGGTCAATTCAGGTCGCGAGTGACGATCATCAACCGCGACATCTTCGAAGAATGATAGCGATTGGACTGTGTTTGGGAATGACCTATGCAATGAACAATCACGAATGACCTAATGGCTGGCGATTGACGGAGAACGACCACGATCACGAATGACCTGCGTCTAGAACAATGATGAATGACCGACGATCGCGACTGATGGAGAACGTCCACGGTCACGAACGACCGACGGGAGGAAATGACCCTCTCGGTCATCTGAATGATCCCGTTCACCGATCAATCTCGGAGATGACCCTGGTCACATGATTCGATCGTTCATGACCGACCCATCACTAATGCCGCATAGAAGTGAGGCACTAATACGGCATGGCCGGATGCGGGGAATTCAGTGTGCCTCCGATTGGTTGGGGGGAGGCGTTACGCATCCTGTATCCTGACTGGAGTGGTGGGGATTATATTGAGGGGCAGAGGGGGAGGAAAGCGGGAAGACCATTGCGGGATCATGTGGGGGAACCGATGAGACCGATGCCGCCACCACGGAATAAGACTGATGCCACCTCGGATGTCCGCCTTCGAAGACAGAAGGTAACACAGGGACACTACATATATGAGGCGTCATCTTGTAGTATTCTGCCCGTCGGCAGGTCCCCCGCGCCAATGTTGTCACTAGGGATGGTTGGATCCGAATCCTCGGATCCGAATATCCGCGGATATTGCCCTTCATCGGATACATCGGATCCAAAGTCGCGGAAGACATCGGATCTGGATCCGAAATTTTGAATAATAGCTTCAGTGAACGCAACGCCCCAGTGCGGAAAGAGTTCCGATTCTATCTTCGAATGCGACGTCGCATGCGATTCTTGTCCTACTCATGAATCGTTTTGTTTGAAAGCTCTCGCAGAGGTTACGTAGGAGAATTTCAGCCGTGGAAAATAAAAAAGGCAAAACACGACTGGCACATGGTGTGATTCTTCCCAAGAGATTGAACAATCATCGGGGGAATCTCAGCGACAGGAATTTGAAAATGCATTTGGATCCGAAAATATCCGATCCGAAAGATCCGGCTCCGAAAATCAAGGATCCGATCCGAATCCGTATCCGATGAAAATCCTGGATCCGTCCATCCCTAGTTGTCACCATTCCTCCTGTCTCCGACCATCTCCTTGAAGTCTCCATATCTTCCAATTTTTACGTTGACGATAAACTTCAGCCTTCTCCTACCCCGTCTTCCGATCCCTTCCACCGTTCCCTCCAAAGGCTACCTTCAAAATTCCATTCCCACTCATCAAATGTACCAGTCTGTTACCCTTCCTTTCATTTATTTTGTCCATCGACGCTCTTTTCTCGTCTATCCTATTTAACACTTGCTCATTCCTAACTCGATCCGTCCACCGTATTCCCTCCATCTTCTTCCAAACCCACATTTCAAATTCCCCAATCCTGTCCCAGTCTCTCTTCTCCATCGTCCAAGTCTCACATCCATACATAAACACAATCCACATATAGCATTTCACCAATCTCTTCTTCGATTTTAATTCCAGTGCCTTGTTACACAAGGCTTCATTATCGTCGCCATTTTAATCGGTCTTCAAAAACGTCCGTGGCGCAGCGATGCGTGTATTGAGATGCAAATCCGAATTCCGCAGAGATTCCTATCTGCAGATTCGTCATATCCGGAGAGCGATCCGAATTTCACGGGTAAATAAACGGTATTTTAGCAATTTAGCTGATTTATGTTCGGCAAGATATAAGCCATACAATTAACAACTTTTCCATGCTCATCATAATCATCATCGATGGTCATCAGCCCTAGGATATGTTTGACGGAGTCTTCAAATTAATTCTCCGATCGACTAGTATTTAAATGCTCACATCAATCAATTCATCTGCAAATCCCAAATCTGAAATCAGTGATCTCTTAACGTGGTTCACAGATAATAGCTCTCACCTTTCCTCTCTTCACAACACCGCGGAAAGAAAAACTTTCCTGGTCGAACACATACTGCTCCTTCAAGTTGAGTAAAAATACACCTCGTTAAGTCCAGGCTATACCCTGCAATTCCAACTACACACAAGCTGCCTTAAAAAGTTACTCGCCTAAGACTCTCTCCTTCTTGTAGAATAAGCAAGCACAATCATAAGGTGTTTGTTGTTTAATTTCACCAAAATATCCGCATTTGAAAAAGAAAAGAAAAAAAGGCTAATAGGAAAAAATAACAACAAAACAAAAAAAATTATGATAAAAAAAAGTAGATAAAAAGGTAAATATATATGTTGATAAAAAATTGCTTTTGCAAAGTTCAACTAAATTATTAGCTTTAAGTTTCTGCTCACAAAAACATAACGCTACCCACATTACACAAACACTCGCGCACAATATAAATTCAATTGTCAACTGGCTGGTTAGGGTGAACATGGTTCACCGGGACAGCTTCATCGCGCCTGCGGCGCTGCAATAGGGTAGTCTCGTTCATCAAAGAAAACGAAAGGCATTGATTGCGATTCGTTAACCTCCATTAGTGTATTCATAATATAAAAATTATTTTGTTTTAGAAATCCCAGTTTAGACGAATGTTAATGGTCAATTTTAACCTCATTTCAAAGGGCCAGATTGGCGGCCATGCGATGCCACTCCACGTGACGTCACAGGGACCTAGATGCTATACGAGTAGTCAGGAGTTTTACATCGTCTGAGATTACCAATGCATGCATGTGGCACAGAGCTCAGGGAAATATTTCTTAATAATCAACTATTAAAATTGCCTATGGTCGGAAAGTTTCCTTCGTTTGATAGGGTATTAATAGTCCTTATTTAAGCCAAGCGCCACCTGATAGCAGGGTACTGCTGCCTGGAAGCAGCCTGCATTGTATCGGCGCTCAGAGCCTCGCCCCAAGGTGGCCTCATATGGCGGCAGCGGGAACCAGAATGACGTCACACGGGCTTTTCCCAGCATTCATACTTATAGGTCTGGTTTTCGCGCGTTTTAAATTTTTGCTTTTCATTCAATCGCGGAAAATAGATATCGTCATTTAAAAATCTAAAAGCGTGAAATGCGTACTCCAGGAGTAATAATCTTTCGAATTAGTAAAAAAAAATAATAGGAAACCATCCTATAAACGTGTGGTCTTCTACTTTACATTCTTCAGCACAAGCTCTACGCATCTCATCCACGGTTCACCCTTGCCTTTCCGCTCTTGCACCTGTCCTTCAACGATAATTTTCATTATTCTATTGTATTATCATATTGATTCCGATTAAATTTTCCCGTCCCCTACCAAAGTTTGTCAAAATACTTCTCTCCTACTTTTCTAACAACTTCAGCATTGTCAATTAGTTAACTATCTACACGATCTATTAGTTTGGTCTATATCATTCGTTTACATTACCACGCACCGAAAGCAGTGGCGTTGCCTGGAATTTTGTTCGGTGGAGGTCCAAAACCAGGGGGGTAATTTTTTGAAAAATAAGGTACTAAGTAGAGGGTTTTAAACTAATTTTAACGCTTTTCATAATCGAAAAAACTTAATTTGTTAAAGAAACGTTTTGTAAATTCATGTTTTTTGATATTTTTTACGGAGGTAAATAATTGTGTTTTATATTTCAGGAGGGGAGGGAGGGTCCGGACCCCCCTAACCCCCCCTCTCCCTGACTACGCCACTGATCGAAAGGTTCCTACCTTGATTTTTCCTCTGCTTCCATCGTCCATTCTCACTTCCATACAGAAGCATGATCCAAATGAGAGTTCTAATGAATTGTTTCCTAGCTCCAACGCTTGTATTTTCAGCTGTAAGAAGACTGCTCTTTTTGAGGAACGCCCTTACTATTGAGCAATTCTACTATTTCCTTCTACCATGATCCATAGCTGATCACTCTGCTACCCATGCATCGGAACTTTTTTAACCCCTACCTATTCCTACTCAAGTTTTGGTTTCCTAGTTTCATGTTGGTATCCGACTCTTCTATTCATAACCACTTTTGTTTTCAATTATATTCTTCGCCTTTTACAGGAGAGGAGCATTTGAATTTATTCGTATTATCTAGTCATGAAATAACGTAATAACTGATTAAGCGACCAATGAGAAGGTGAAGAGGAACGACGAAGTGCTGGACATGGTGGGTGAGGAGAAGAGGCTTCGAGATGAGATTCGGAGGTTCGCGGATGATCAGGCGTTGATTAACAAATGAGAGAGACTATTGCCGACTCCTCGTAGTAGGTGAGCACTGAGCAGGTAAAGTAATTTCACTGTTTGGGCAGCACATCAGGGGAAAACGGCTACGGCAGTAAGTATAACAGTAAGAGAATTACGTTATGAAAGGAGGCGTTAAAGAACAGGAAAGACCGCATGAGATGATCGTTATAAAAGCGTTTAAAGAAAAGGCTACCCGAGGGTCTGAAGTGGAGTTCAGCGCTTTACGGGGCGGCAACATGGACAATTATTAAGAGAGACGAGAGAAAATAGGAGGCATTCAAGATTTGTGTCTGGAGAAGAATGGAGAAAGTGAAGAGAAGGAGAGGAGAAGAAACGACGAAGTGCTGGACTTGGTGGGGGAGGAAAGGAAGCTTCTAGATGAGTTAGTGGGGAGACTGAACGTTGGAGTCTGTACTTAGCGGGGAAGGGATGGCAAAAATAGTTTTAAAGGAAAAAATGTTGGGTATACGAGGGAGAGGAAGAAAGGGAATGTGTAATATTTAGATAGAATGAAAGGGAGCAGGCCTCTTTGTGAATTGGAGATGGAAGTCCAGTGAATTGAAGAGAAGGGATACTGTAAGATTTTTTTGCAAATACTAAATGGAAACGCACTTTGATTGAATCGCAATGATTACTTTTTTATTACGAATCAATACTTTAATAATAAGCGAACAGCACCTGCATGAAATCAGGCCTTCATCAGTAT
Organism: Ischnura elegans; assembly: GCF_921293095.1. Classification (NCBI taxonomy): domain Eukaryota; kingdom Metazoa; phylum Arthropoda; class Insecta; order Odonata; family Coenagrionidae; genus Ischnura; species Ischnura elegans. Next base: position 58,302,147 of record NC_060254.1, on the reverse strand, counting down.
TTCGGCTCATTAATTCGCTCAGAAAAAAACTAAGGGAAGGAATTAAGGTAAGGAATCTCCCACAAGAATATGAATAAAAATTAGCAACGGAAGGCCCATGAAATAGACCAAGGAGTAGCTGAGAAGCGGTGACCCGCTCGGCATGAGTCTGTGACGCCATAGTTTTTATCGATATTAAATTCCGATTTTCCTCAGGGTATAGCTCGAGAAGCACGTGACTCACGGTAGGCTGAAATTGAAAAAAGTGAACCAAATTATGAAATGACGTTTTTCGAGGTACGAAGCATAAACTTTACAAAAATATTCATTTGTGGGTGGCAATTAACGAAATGGATTTCAACTCTCATGAAAAATTGTCGTTGCCTAGATACAGGGCAGCAAACATGAAAAAACGTTTTATGAATCGGCATTTATGAGTTTTCAAGGAATATCTTACAGATTAAACTCCTGGTGACACTATAGGAATATTTCGATGTGATAAAAATGGTAACATTGTATATTTCCCTGAAATTAAATAAATGAAATCGCGGTGATATCCTTTTGACTTATTGAACTGAACCTTTTTGCTATCCGATTGTAACTATATGATCTCGCTAATGATCCGTCAGTGTTTGTCCGTAGCAGTGGCGTAACTAAGGGGGATAGATCCAACACCCCCCTAAAGTTTCTGAGAAATAAAAAAATTATTTAACACCATTGTCTGTTTTTGACATAAAATAACTGCATCTGTTTAAAGTTAAATTTTGTGCCAAAATCATGTAAAATGTATTTCTAGGCGTGTCATTTTTCAAAAATTTTCCCGTCTGCCTAGGGGGTCCTAGCCTCAATGGAGAGCGAAAATAAATTCCTCCGAAAAATACAGCCTACACATTCCGTGTGTTGTCAAATTTCAATCCTTGTTTACGTGTAATTTCTTTGTTATATGTGTATCAAACAACTTTATAGTTATTACTTGATATTTTCATGAACTTTGTGCTTTGATGAGCCAATTATTGTTTTCGCTCCAAGGGTTTACCCAGGGCATGAATAAATATCTATAAAAAAAACATGTTCCTAGTTACGCCACTGGTCCGTAGGCTACACCCGGGATCTCTCGATCAACAGCCAATAGATCTACGCACGAGGCCACCACATTCCCATGTGTATTTGATGTAACGTATGCCTCCTCCAATACCAAGGCTAGAGATGTTGGTGAAATAAATACTCGAAAAGAATTTTCTAAGCATAGTTGTCGTGGCTAACCCTGAAGCCTGAGTCACAAGATCATTTTTTCCGTCCCTCAGAATGATAGCTCAAACGGTAGGTTTTTAGGGATCATAAGAGTGATCGCTCGATCCATCATTTTCTTTAACAAACGGTCATTCCTACCGTCCCTCTTCCCATCGCTTATTCCGTCGCTTTCCGTATTTACATCAGTCGTTCAGTTAAAAGCCAAGCGTGGCGTGACAATCGCTGTTAGCGGCCGTACGTTCTGATTGGCTGAGGGACGGTGCCAGCGATGGAAATAGGGAACTCCCGAGTGATGGAAAAAGGGATGGGATTTCGATCCCTGGAGCCATCGCTGAAAATGATCGCGTGAAACGGTCATTTTTTCGCCATCATTGGAGCGATCGCTGGAGTTGTCCCTCGGAAGGGATGAGAAAAAAATGATCGTGTGATTGTAGTTTAAGCGAACAGTATTAGCCCAGTAAAAAAAATTCAATTTTTTAACTCGGGGCAACCCGAGTAACTATAATATCATTCATTGTTGGGTAATTCTGAAAACTGGGTGATCAATAAAATTGAAGTACTGAAAACCAAAATATTATAATTAACCGTTCGGAAAAGTTACGCATAACCAATCCAGAAATAATTAATTTTGTGTGAACGTATCCTGATCTCCAACGCTAACCGTAGGTAGATGGTTCGAATAAAGACTGGGAAAAATATCCTTCTCGGGGCTTGGATTTACGGTGAGAGTGGGCTAAGAGAGGCTAGACGCTCAAAATGCTCCTATTAAAAAAGACATTACGCGCTGCGATAATATTCGAACACAATACCTCGCGTGAATGCCATTGCGGTACATGAAGCATCATGTCCTCAGCATGGGCGTACCCAGCGGAGAGCAGGGGTGGAGTAACGACCCCCCCCCCTACAAGCGAAAATAAATTTAGTTCAAAACAAAAGTTATGAACAATTTTTCCTTTTGAAGAAAAATGATATTAGCATAAGACATGGAACTAAAATCAAAATCATTATATTTTCAAGCAAATAATTATAAAAACTAATAAATTGCTATCATAATAGGGTGGTTTCCTGTTATTTTTTTATTGCTTTAATCGAAAGATTATTACTCCTGGAGTACGTATTTCACGCTTTTAGATTTTTAAATGACAACATCTATTTTTCGCGATTAAATGAAAAGTGAAAACTTTCAAGCGCGCGAAAACGCGACGCTTAAGTATGAATGCCGGGAAATATCTCCGTACGTCGTATTTCTGGTTCCCCCTCCCGCCCGGTGAGGTGACCTTGAGGCGAGGCTTAGCGCTGATACGTCGCAGGATGCTAGCGGATAGCTGAGTACCTTGCTGAATGGTAGCGCTTGGCTTAAAAAAGGTTTATTAATACCTTATCAAACGAAGAAAACTTTCCGAACTTAGCCAGTTTTAATAGGTGATTATTAAGACATGTTTCCCTGAGCTCTGTGCCTCATGCATGCATTGGTAACCTCAGACGATGTATAACTCCTATCCTCTCGTGTAGAAACTAGGTCCCTGTGACGTCATGCGGAGTGGAATCGCATGGGCGCCAATCTGGCCTTTTTCAAATGAGGATAAAATTTGACCCTTGCCATTCGTCTATTCAAAAACCAAATAATTTGTGTATTATGAATACACTAATGGTGGGTAACGAATCGCAATCAATGCCTTTCGTTTTCTTTGATGAAGGAAACTACCCTATTTCCCTAAAATTTTGGTTTCGTTAGCCTTTTCTGTGCAAAAAAGTTGCAACTGAACGACCACGGCTAGTTGTGCCCCCCAATAGTTTTGATTCTGGGTAATCCCATGGTCCTCAGGCGTATTGCACTGTTGAACGCCATTCACGTCAATCACGCGGTGGTAACTTCCATATCTCCGACGCTTCGGAGTACTAGTCGTTCACCTTCATCAGGACTAACCCCAGTTAATCCCAGACGATTGAGATCGACACGATTTCCTGAACATCGACGACAATCCGAGTTCCAAACCCTGAGTCGGAGACAAGGTTAGCCTTCAACAATGCATGTCCACATTGCGAGTGCTAGTTGGAGACAAGCAATAATGGGCGTCAAAAGATGTATACTAACTCACTTTTGGGAATCTGCCTAAAATATTGGTACCAGCCAATACTTCCGAATCCCAAACCTATCATCAATTTATTATTAACCATTTAAATCTACGAAATGCAAATGTGCTGCAAATTCCATTTTTTCGATACGTGACGTCAGCTTGCACACAACACGGTGTTGTGCTCTTTGGCATTTGTTTGTTCATTTTTGAAGCATGGCAACAGGAGATTCTAACTTATTTCTGGAATTCTCAAATAACTCCTCATTTAGACTATTCGCTTAAACCATCTGGGAGTAAATGAATATATCAAAGGCTATGTTCTAACAACACATATATCAAAAATAGCAGCTTTTCAGGGGAGCAAAAATGAAGATTTATTTTTTAAATTGTATATAATTTTAATTGAAATTAAAAACCAAAAATACATCAAACTGAAGAAGAAGCATACATATGCAAACAAAGAGTTGTTTTTTGCTTGAAGTTAATTTTTTATTAACACCATTAGCCAAATTTTGAGATACATGTTAGAATTTAGCCATCGATATGAAAAAATTTATTTATGTTGGAGGAAAGTACTTCATTTAAGGAAATTCCACGCCAGAATACAAGGAAAGAGTACTATTTTCTTCCGCGCAGTTATAGTACGAGTATTTCTTACTCGGAAAAGATTTCGAAAGCGTGCCAATCAAATCTACATTGAGAAGAAAGTGGATGATTGCCTGTCGAAGGGTTATAAGACGAAGCCATTTCCATATCGCATTGGTGCTGCCGTGAAGATCATTTCAACGTAAGTGCAGTATCTCCACTTGTCGTTTGTGTGCAAGATGACGTCACTATGCGAAGAACCAATGGTTGGGCGTTCACGCAGCAATGATATTGATGCGAAACTAATACAATTTTAAATTTTAAAAAACAATTACCTAAGCTAAAATAAATCTGGACGTTTTCATGAAGATCTTTGTAAACCACATAACACCTACTGCAAATAAATACTTGGAATTTGGAAATTTCTCGCAAATTCAAATACTATCCCCCAGCTATCTCCCCTAGCAACGTAACTGAGGTTTCTTTTCGTTGATATTCTCGTTTGAATGTTCACATTTAGTGACGTAAGTCACAAGATTATAGAGACTTCCAATGGGCCGAAACCACATGATCGTTTATCACGATGAAGTCCATGGGAAAAGCACCATTTACGTGGACATCCTAGCTTATTTCTGTCACTTTAAGGACAAGTGAAACCTTCGTATTTTCCATCATTGGCTCGTAGGTAACAATCCTTGCTGCCAATCAGAGCACAGCAGCAAATCTAATTTGTGCTGCCGCGTTTTCAGAATAATAATAAACTCAATGATTCTCAGGTCTGCAAATTGTGGATACAATCTAAACGCAAACAACGTTGTGGCATGTTTAAAACACGGTTTAAGCCAAATATAGTAGCTACCTTCGTATTGGTTGACTCTGGTTCTGAAACTAGCTTGTTATGTGGGGAAAGTCTCCAGTTACTTAGGACCCATACTTTATCTTTGTTAACATTGTAACGACGGTAACCGCGAAACGAAACCTTAGTAACGAGTCGGTAGAGATTACCGAGGTTGTAATACGATCCATACTAGACCCTAATTTGCCTCGAGCTGAAGCTGAAGTCGTATCCAAAGGAAGTATCAGTTTCTAGCGACTTCTAATGAAACTTTGTGAGCATTCTAATGAGAACAGCCACAAATAAACAATCAGGACCTCAGCCTTCTTAGCATGACGAAGGAGGCCTTGCTTTCGAAACGGGTTAGCTACCAATTTCATCTTCCTCAACCTTCCTTCATACGTTCTTTGCCTTCAAGCTTCCCAGATTTTCTACAAACCACTCCGCAAGCCGCTTCAATAGGGGTGTGACGGTATATGTGGTATTTGAATGTCAGCAGTTCACGTAAAATGAAAAGAATCTGCACTTTGGGGTAACTTGACCTCATGAGTCCCACTTATCAGTCATCTAAAAGCTATTTGTACGGGGCAATTGCTACTACACCCATCCATTTCGAAAAATCTCTCGTATTTTATCGTTAGCGTCAAACTAGAAGAATAGAGATGCTCTAATATGATGCTATCTTAGCCGCTCTGAAATATCTGTTCTTAATTGTTCAAACACTCTAAGCCTTGTATGTAGAATCAGATTATGTGTTGGTTCCCATACTGATCCCTGTAAAAGCTGTGTGATGCTCTCTGGTAGTGGGTAACATCGTATCTTCACAAGCTCTGATACGAACTAGCATAGGCCCTCTGGAATAGTGCGGAGAAGAAGGGGGAGATGTGGTTATAGACCACGCCGGTTGCAGAGGGGGACACTCCGAGTTAAGGGGGAGGGGTGTCCAACAATAAGGAAGCCATTGTTGCGCAACAAGTGCGCGGCCATCTCCAATAATCTCACCTCCACGGCACGTCCCAGACATACTGCACACTTCAGAATGGGTGCGTCCATTTCTTCCGACGCGGATCGAATCCTCCACGGCAGAAGTCACCAACACGGTCACCACAATGATGTTGAGGAATCAGGAAGGCACCAGAGCACCGCGCGTGGTGCACCCATAAAAAAAGAGCACCGAGAGACACTATCCTAATGCGGCGTGGACCCTGACCGCACCCGACAGCCTGGATGCGGCAACAGCGTCGTCGACTACTGACTAACAAAGAAGTTTGCTCGGGGACCGTGCGACTCACCGAATGCCGCTTAGACGACGGCAGCGCCGTCAGAATGCGGAGCGGACGTTCTAATAAACCCCTCCCACCACCCCCATCCCTCCCCTCCATTCCAGAGTCCTTTTAAACCCCCCCTTCCCCCTTCAACCGCTCCTGCCAGCACCTCACCCCACCGCGTTCCAATCCTCGCTTCTTCTCACGCTCCGAGAGAGCTGCCGCCGCCGAAGGGCGGGAGGAGGAGGGGAAAGTAGGGGAAGGCGACTAACGGGCCAAACCCCCCTCACGCCTCCCCCCATTCCCATTCTGTGTGTGCGTGGAGGGGGGGAATGAGAGGAGTCTGGCGTTGCACACTTCCCCGTTACAGCGATACTAGCGAACAGCGATATATGCGCGACGATACTAACGGCGATACCGATGATGGAAACCTCTGTAATGCCTCGTTCAGATTACGATTGTCCGAGCGATCGTCCAAACGATAGTTGGCCGAACTAACAGTGTGAATACATGTCCTGACAATAGTTCACGTAGTTCCGAACGTTGTCACTTTGCGATGGTTAGGCGCTGGGAGACCGGAAGAGGAAGAGACAAGAAAGACGAAAAGTTTGTGAAACTCTCTTCGCTCTCTTTTTTTCACGGATTTGTCCAAACAAGGAATAATATGGGTGGAAGAAAAATTAATCTTTAAATACACGTTGAAAAGAGTAATATCTTGACCCTGCATACCTCAACAGCTTTGCTAACAGTCAATTCCTCGTTCACTTTAGATGTCAGCACTAGAGGGCAGCACAGGTTTTAACCATCGTTGTGTGAATGCTCGATAGTTAGAACGATTGCCGGAACAATCATAATCTGAACAAGGCAAAACCTCCTGGAACGCTGTAATATCTTAAATTTTCCCGGTTCTCAAGTGCAGAAAGGATTCTCGGGTTTTCCTCCGGGTAATTGGCTCCATGTTGCCAGACGTTTCGTAGAACGACTTGCTCTTCATCCTCGGGGGATCTTCTGCCCCTGAGGATGATGAGCAAAGAGTCGTTCTTCGAAACGTCGGGCGACATGGATCCAATTAGCTGGTGGAAAACCCGATAATCCCTTCTGCTCTTTTCACGTTGCCCCTGCCCAAAGAAGTATCAGGGTATCATACAAGAATATTATGCAGGCCCATTGCAACCATTAGCTCAGTTGGTTAGAACGCCTTGCTTAATTACCTGAAGGTCGTGGGTTCGATCCCCCCATGAGTCATATTGTTTTTAGCTTCAAGATGGTAGATGGGTCCTTCTAGTCCCAATCTCGTCCAATGAAGACAAATTATAGTTACTTTTACATTTGGGTATATATCGAGAAAGGAAAACATCGATGGATCTGAGTTCTTGGAGACCAGAAATGGAGGTTGGTTACGAGGGCCGTTGGTTCGATCCCCCGTGGTCCCAATTTTTTTTAAGCGGGAAGATGGGGCTTAATAGTCCCAATCTCGCCCAATAAAGACGAATTATTACTATAATCACTTTTGGGTATAAATCTAGGATGGAAAAAATATCCGTGGATCAGAGTTGTTGAAGAAGAGAAATGGAGGCAGGGCCGGATTTACCCAAAGTTACGCTATAGGCACCTCTCCATTGAGCGCCCCTCCTCACTTGAACCCCCCCTTAATTTTACTGATAAGGCATAGCCACTCGCATAAGGTAAGGTTCGGTAAAAAGGAACAAACAGATATATGGCTGACAGCATAAGTTTATGCTTGAATTTGTACGCAGGGAAAACATAATCAATTCAATTAAAGAAAACAGCTTGGAGTAAAACTGCATGAAACAGTTTATCTTTTACGCAACTAAAACACTTTATGAATACCCTTTCCATATATAATGTCTAGCCTTAATTCATACAACAAAAAAGGATGGTAAATTCAAAAATAAAAACATTACGTCCTGCTGTAACTGAATGAACTGCCGCCCTTGAAGACGCGACACTCCTATGCACGTAACTATTTTGCCTTACGGTATATCCGGCCCTGAATTGAGGTTGGACTTTTAACTTGCCATTCATCTGCATTTACACTCCTCACTCACCCACAGGGCCACTTGTATCCTAATTGACATAATGTTAAAATAATTCCTGGAGTATAGGTAATACATAAAATGAAAAAAAGTTGTTAGCCCTAATATTTCTGCGAAGATACACGTATGTATCACTTGTGATTGAAACCCCAAATGAGTGGGTAACAGGAATCCTTTCCCAAAGTGAAAAATATTCATCGCACTTTTGTAAAATTCCAAAAGTGTAACTTAATTACATAGTGCGAAACAATTAATTCCATATATAATGATATCACTTTGGTAAACAATGGACCAAGGGGGATCGAACCAACGGCCCTCGCAACCAACCTCCATTTCTGGTCTCCAAGAACTCAGATCCATCGATGTTTTCCTTTCTCGATGCGGCAAATGGTATACTTTTTCATTCGTCAAATGAGATTTCTTTCGTTGGTCTCATTCTTTGTCGGTCAAATGTCATCGTTTCACCTTCCTAATTCCAGGAATTATTTTATCATTAATTTAATGGGGTAAAGATAAGAGGAAAAAGAAAATCTAATTATCTAATTGAAATATAGCCGTACAAAAACTTTACCCCCATCTCTTTCTGTCCGTTGCTTTCTGTTCTGAAGCTCCGACCTTCTCCAAATCAGCCTTTAGTTGGTGCCACCATCTCTTTCTTGGTCTTCCTCGCGGTGTTCGTCCGTCAGGGTTTGCTTTTACAACCTCCTTCATCTTACTTCCGCCTTCTTTTCTCCGCACATGGCCAAACCATCTTATTCTTCTGCCCCCAACTACACCAATAGGTAATATCACCACCCTTGTAGAGATGTCTCTTCTCCTTACTAAATTTTCTTCTCCACCTCCTTTGTTCACAAGTGGGTCCATATATCTTACGCAAAATCTTATTTTCGAAACTATGAATGATTTCTCCTCTATCTGCTTTAGTATCCACATATCTGACGCATGTATCGGTATTGGTAACATTATTGTTGTGAATGTACTCATTTTTGTTTTATGAGATAGATATTTTTAAGAGATGCTTACGATTTGCGTGTAGGTATCTGTTTGCTAACAAGAATTTATTTTGTATTTCAATTTCTTCTCAAGTATCATGCGATATTAAAGAAATGTTCCCCTTTGGAAAGCAAAATCAAGAGATCAAGATGATGATCATTTCTTTATAACTGGACATTTTTCAATTTCATAATCGTAAGAGAGCTATCGTAAGACGAAATTTAAGAATGCATTCGCAAATACCGGAGGATGTAAAAATATTTCTCTGCCTGTCTTGAGACACGATGGCCTGGTGACGACAATGGCCGAGGAAAAATAAACGGCAGAAATAGAAAAGGAAGACCTCGGGTGCAATATATGGAACAGATAAAGGAGGATGTGAAAGAGAAGTAATATGTAGGTTTGAAAAGATAAGCTGTCAGGAGAACTGAGTGGGGAGCTGCGTCAAATCAATCTCAAGATTTTTGACCACTGATGATGATGTATAGATACTTCAAGGATGAATTTAACTTTCAGCACGTAATATGAACGGCATAGACGACAATAGATAATAGTATATACCAATTAACCTGAATAATATCTAGATAGCAATCCTTATCACGTAAAAGTCCTTAGAATATTCTATAACCGTAGTGGTGAAAAGGCCCGACCACAAAACTATGACATTAGAGCTTGGAGAAACTTCCATATACCTAGGCCGACGACCGAAATTTATCGACAGTCATACAATTACTTAGGGCCTAAATTGTTTAGCATGTTGCCGAGTAATGTAGCAAACTCGGAAAAAAGATGGGGATTTAAATCCGCCGTTAAAAAATGGCTTATGATGTGTGAGGAAGTAGAGTTTCTACTAAGAAAGGTGGGTTAAAAAGTTTACAATAAAAGGTATATTGTATATTCTATGTATGTAATTATGCGTTTATATAAGAAAAATAAGAAAAATAGTTATCCTTGTCCAAATATTTGAAATACGTTTTGTAATAATGAATGCAATCGGCAATAGAACAAATAACTGAATACAAAGAAATTTTACTTCTCATGTGTGCTAGCACCAGACCTATGTAAAAAGTTTATGATGGTAGCCCCAAAACTACTAAAAGGGGTACCTATATATTCCAAAATATTTAAGTATGTTCTAAAATGTAATATTTGATTGTAAATGGAATAAATTATATATTATTATTATTATTTAAAAAAACGGTTGTATTCACAATGGTGCTAACGTTCGGAGAGTTATCCATTAAAAAGTTCGTTCAATTGGTGTTAAGGTTAATCAGTGTTTTTGGCTTCTCAAAGGTGGATATCGATGGGTAAGTTCTAACAACAGGTATCTCAAATTCGACCGGTTTGAGACAGGTATCTTAAGCAAAGTGTAATAACATAAAAAAATAAAATACAAGCAAAAAACATCTCTTTGTTTGCAAATGAATGCTTCTTTTTCAGTTTTATGAACTTTTGGTTTTTAGTTTCAGTGCACAAGTAAAAAAAATAAGTGTTGCTCTCCTGAAAATTTGCTATTTTTGATATACAGGTTGTTAGAACTTGGCCATCGATATATTACGTTTAGTTCTGAAATATATACATGTATGAGAAAATAGTTAACTTTATTGAGCGGAGGAGTTAGCAACCTACTAAACGTCAACTTCATCGTACTGCCATGAGGTCGAACGCTGCGTGCAGTCATTTTACCCTAAATACAATTACCAGCTCCAGCAATAATCGCAAGGGCGAACCCAGTGTCAAGACTAAAGGGGGGAAAGCCATGGTCGTTCAAGTTGCAACACAGAAAAGGTTAAAGAATCTAAAATTTCAAGAAAATTATAACAGCGCTTTATCAGTTTTTAAATTTGTTCGCTCGGAAAATATATTTATATATTAATTGCATGTTTTATACTAATATCACTCTTCTTGGGTTTAAAGAATTTTTTTTACTTCATTTTTATCTACATTTACCTTCGCATCAAGGCTGCAGCTGCCCCCTCCTATCCTCCCACCCTTTCCCCCACCCCCGCTGGGTATGCCCATGAATAATCGTGTGATAGAGGCTTAAGCGAACAGCATGAATCCGGCTCACAGCAGCCACTGGCCAGTTAGGTCGTTGAAGAGATCAGGACAAGAAGACAATCAAGGCGATATGCGGATTTTCATAACGCGCAAAAGACATTCCGGGTAAACAGAAACTATACAAAAGGTAAATCCATCCAGGAAATTTTTGTCATTCTCGTACACGTTAAAAACGGAGAGAAATTCACCGAGAAAAATCTTGGTAATTTACCACTCAAAAAAAGGAACTTCGAAATTTTTTATCGTAACATTTTTCAAATTTTATTTTCAGCATTAAAATCATCTCTGTGAAATTGAAAAAGATGGGAAGAGTAAGATTTTTTGAGGGGATTGATACCGTCGTGATTACAAGGGTTTTTTATGTTTATGGTGGATGATAAAGAGATTATCGGAGCGTTAAAACACTGAATTTTCAAAAAGTAAGATAAAAAGCTTATTTGTTGCGAAATATAATTTTTCTATCGGAAAAAGGGTTGCCCATTGGCCGAAATTATTGAAATACAGAGAGATAGTTCACACTAACGGTATTAATCGGCATGAGTAGGTCCATTTTTACAATTTATTAAGGTATTCTACCAATTAAGACGGTTTCAATGGAGTATTTACGAGTTATTCTGGCGGTGTCCACTCCAATCACAGACTTCCCTTTTCAATTAACAGTGAGGCCTATTTCCTTCAATTCTATCAAAAAAATCGTAGTCTCTTCCTCCCTCATCTTTGTTTACCCAACTTTTTTCCCTGTATCACTGTTGTCAACATCCCCTCCCTGCTCAGTACTACCCGTATCTAAACCATCTTTCTCCATCTATTATCATCTAGAAGCCGCCTATCCTCAACCATCATATTTAACCCTTTCAGTGCCAACCGATTGCATAGGTACTATGATAAAAGTGCCGAGGCATTTTTGCTGATTTTGCAGTAGGTTAGAAAAAAATTAGGTCTCAAAAACAACTAAAGGTATATATTCAAAAACTTTAGGAAATCTTTCTTACATGTGGTGTCACCTTTTTAATTTATTATTTGACGAATTTTTGGTAATGTGAGTTAATTTTTATAATTAAAAGAAAATAGTTAATGTTAAAATAAAATGAACATTGACTATTGTATGATTAGTGAACTATCAGCATCTAAGAGTGACACTGCAGGAGGAGCGCTATCGCACTCCTGATACTTTTTGCGAGAGATAGATAGGGCCCGGCACTCGAGGGGTTGACGACCCGGCAATAATTTCATTTTCAGTAGCTTATATATTTTTCCACAGTTTGTTGAAACCTGAGCCTGTGAGGAAAATGTTGTGGACCGTGGAAACGTTTGCTAGAGATTATATTACCAGTTGCAGGGTTCCATGAAATATCGATATGCACTCTCAACACTTTGAGTGCTTATGACATAATATTACGGTCTCGCAAAACTTAGGAGACTGCCGGAAACGTAATAATGCATATGTTTGCATTTGATCGTCCATTTAATTGCCGCCGTAATATTACGGTCGGATAGCTACGTAGAATTATTGTGTAGACAAGTTAGTGCACAGAAAATACACTAGAAGGTTGAGTCTTAGATATGGCAATTTTTATTTCAACTTTCTATGTACTGCAGTAAAATCACTAAAACTTTCTAAAATTTGGGAAAAATACCCAGCACTGGCGTTAAGGCATTGGATGTAATGGGCTATCACCAATAGTGTTAAGCTGGTTCGTGGATTCGTTGATGTCAATGAGCCATGAAATTTTGTCTCTGGACCTCTACCACCTTATGACTAGTGAGTCGCTATCAGTATGCGCAATTCGAAACAGCTAGATGAAACTCATGTCACGAATGGGTCCACTCTCCTCAGTCGTTAATGTGAACAGCTCGACGTCAGTGACCTGCTCTGACGTTAGGACGAACAATCTCGACGCTCAAGTGTAGAAAAGAGCATATATATCCATTAACGTATATGATCGAAGCTCTACCCTAACCTACACAAACCAGCCTAAGAGTTGACTCAATGAGTAAGTGAATCCTATATGTTTGAAATCATACGCCTGTGGTGTAGTCCGGGGTGACCTCTTCCCAACCTATCCAAACCAACCCAAGGGTTAGCTCAATAAGTGAATGGATTCACAACCCCGAGGCCAAGCCCGGTTGAGCTCTACCCTCACCTATAAAAATCAACATAAGGGTTGAATTGCTGAGTGTGTGAACCCTGAATGGGTTAATTCACACGCCTGCGGTTAAGCCCGGGGTGACCCCCACCCTAACCTTTCAAAACCAACTCAACGGTTGACTTAATGAGTGTGTAAATTCACACAAGTCTGGGTAGAACTCTACCTCGGCCCATGCAAATCAACCTACGGGTTGAATTCCTGAGTGTTTAAACACTGAATATGCGAATTCAGACGCCTGCGACTAAATTCGGGACAACTCTTACCCAAACCTATCGAAAGCAACCAAAGGGTTTACTCAGTAAGTGAGTGAATTCACACACAAATGGACTAGTCCGAGGAGACTCTAACCTCACCTATACGAACCAAAACAAGGTTTGAATTACGGAGAGAGATGTCGTGCAATGGTGGTAGGACGAGGACTGCGCAAACTGAAGCTCGTCTTCTCGTGGGAATGAATGAATCTGCCCCTTCTGCAGCAGCCACGGCACATGACACGCCACTGACTCCCCGCTGGCACGCACCCCTCTGCCCGGCTGTCTCTATCAATGAGTGACGTCGCTTCCGGTGGGCAAAGATCGCGACCAAGGCGAGCGCGGAGGCGAGACTAATCGACGAACAACACTATAACCAAGGAGGTTGTAAATATCTGGAGGCGCTGTATTCGAGTTTTAAGCGTAGTCAGAATTCCGCCATCTTGGTTTGACAATTTTCGGACGTAGTCTCAAACAGTGTACGTATATAATCAAGTATTCTATTCCTTATATCGCCTCTCATTTATAAAATGAAAATGCACAAATTACTTCTTGATTGTCGTCGGAGTTTTCCGATCGTTCGTCATACTACTGTGAATATTAAACTGTCCATATTGTCAAATCGTGGTGATAATATATCGTAGTACTATTATTGCGACCGGCCCGCTATCGTAAGATTTCCGTTGGCTGTAATCTTATTAATTACCAGTCAAAGTGCATGGGAATGGATACTTTACACTAGAAAATGGTTATTTTCGGCTAAGCCAGTTGCACAGCGGAACCGTGGTGAGAGATAATAATTTTTCCTCGGGAAATGATATTCGAGGCATATTTTCCCGAAGCCTTCCCACAAAGGCCGTTTTACACGGGGCACGGAATTGCGCAGGTTAGAGCTGCATTAATTTCTAAAATGGCGCGGAATTGCGCGAATGCATGAGCGAAATTAGAACAGGGGCTATTTTTCCGTCTCGCATCCACGCATTCTCGCATGTGTTCTAGCAATTCACCGCTTTACACGACGCAATTTTGATTGCGCCTTCGCACGTACGTCAGATTGCGCAATTCCGTGTATCGTGTAAAACGGCCTTAATGACAGAAAAAAGGGTTTACTGTGATCATTTGCGAAAGTTTATTTTAACGTAACAACGATCATGACCGAATATTTCACCAAATAGTTATCATTAACTCTTATGGGATCATCAATATTTTGGTCGAAGTAGGTGTGGCTATCCTACCCAAGCACCCCCATTCCCGCCACACTGCGCTCAACGCTCGGAACCAGTGGTGCCAACTCCAGGATATTTGCAACCTCCTTGACTATAACCTCCTCTCACTCCACCAACAACATCCATTCACTCTGCAACTAACTGCCTCTACCCTCGACCTCCCCCCCACACACAAACACAAGAGCCTAACGTAAACTGGGTTTTAAGGCCGTTTTACACGGGGCACGTACTTGCACAATCCCACGTGTGTACAGAGGCGCAGTCAAAATGGCGTCGTGTAAAGCGGTGAATTGTTAGAACACATGCGAGAATGAGTGGACGTGAAATGGAAAATTAGCCCCTCTTCTAATTTCATTCATGCATTCGCGTGATTCCACGCAATTTTAGAAATTAATGAAGTTCTAACCTGCGCAATTCCGTGCCCCGTGTAAAATGGCCTTTATAAAAAGAATTCTCCGTAATAACTATAGACAGGTGAAAAAGATAAGGAACGTGAATCTAGTAAGACCTCTCTTAAGGCCGTTTTACACGGGGCATATTATTGCGCAGGTTAGCACTGAAAACATTTTTGATTGCGAGAATTCGAGGCCGGTATTAGAGCAGGTGCAATTTTGCATTCTCGCATGCGTTCTGGCAACTCATCGCTTTACACGCCGCAATTTTTACTGCACCTTCGTGCATGCGTCAGATTGCGCAATGACGTGCCCCGTGTAAAACGGCCTTTATTATATGCTGCTAGGGCTAGGGACCCTAATGATGTAGGACTGCAGTATCAATAACAGACACTTTGTTTCTTCCACAAAATATTTTTTTATTTCTATTTTAGTCCGGTATCGGCTGTTACACCATTATCAAATACAGAAAATATAAAAATAAATTCAGGTAAGGAAAGAAAGGGAAGGGAACATACAGTAGAAAAACGACGAGGCAGTCAGGCCGCATTTTTACCAGGGTTTCAGATTTTAAGAGGTTATACATAAATACACCAATTTGCCATTTTATTTGCTGCTCAATTTTTAGAATTTTTTTAATTTTTGGTAATTTAGGGTAATTTGGTCATAATATACAACATCGTAGATATAACGCATGGCACAATTTTGTTTTTTTTTTTTGCAGTTTAGATAATTGTGATTTTGAAATATTTTACATAACCAAAGAGCAATAATCGATATGAGGGATCAACTAAGTATTAACTAGTTTAAGTCGCAGTGATGTGGACACCAGATTGCGAAAACTTTTTAGCTGGTGCAAGGCTTTTACTACTTTATTAGAAACATGTGTTACGTGTTCATCCCAGGTTATCGTTCTGTTTATAATTGTACCTAAGTCATTGATTGTAACTGAAAATTCTATTTTTACATTTTGAACCTGTTCCTTTGTTCTGAAGCTCCAACCTTCTTCTAATCGGTTTTAGTTGGTCCCACCATCTATTTTTTGCTCTTCCTCTCGGTCTTTGTCCATCCGGGTTTACTTATAGAACCTCCTTCATCTTACTTCCTTCTTCTTTTCTCAGTACATGGCCCAACCATCTTATTCTTCTGTTCCCAATTTCATCAATAATATCGCTACTCCTGTAGAGTTCTCTCATCACCTTATTGAATTTTCTCCTCCACCTACCTTGTTCATATATGGATACATATGCCTTACGTAAAACCTTATTTTCGAATGCTAAGATTTCTCGATGGTGGGTGATTCAAATGCGAAACGAGATTCTTAAGAGAGTCAATGGAATAATCGGAATTACCTTGAGAACTGCGGAAAAAATATATGAATTATAAAAACTCTACATTAAAAATTTTACTTCTGATATTTCCTATCAGCGTAGGAAATGGGACTCATTGATAGGAAATATAACGGGTGAAATTAGTAATGAAGAGATTTCATGCATTATATATTTTTTGTCGCTGTTCCCACAGTTTTCCCGAATATTACATGGAGTTTCTTAAGAAATAGCGTTTCGCTGATGAATCATCCATTGATTCATCAGCGAAATGATGAGTGTTGTTCCACGGAACACTTTCCCAACTTTTGTATATAAATCACAATATATTTACTAAATATTCAGTCTCATAGTAGCTATTCAATCCATCAGGATTACTTCACATAAGTTTTCAGTTTTATACTTGTACCTTTACTACTAATGGATCTAATTAGAACTTCTAAAAGTGTTTGTAATTGCTTCTAGTTGCAACATCACGTTCATATACCTCGGAACACTACCTATTGTACCAAGGAATACAAGTTAGATTGGAGGGAACAGCAACGAAACTCGTGAAAAATGAAATCAATTTGTATTATGTTTATTAAAATTTGAAAGTAAATTAAAATGTTACATAAAGAAAATTAATGTAGTTGGTTAAAACTCAATATTAAAATATAACTCCTTTCAAGAACAAGAAGAGATATCTTCCGTTTAAGGGGCCGATTACTAACATATGGTGGCATACAGTCGTCGTCTGTGAATACACCACGATCCAGAGGGAAAATTCCAGGAGTCTTAAGTCCACTGATAATGTATTTGATTGCATATTTTACAGATATCTCCTATGAAAACATGTTCCTGGGTATATCATGTGCTTGTGTCCCTTGGTACAAGAGGTAGCCATTTTGAATTCCGGCTGATTTTTCAGGTTAATATTACATCTAAAATACCAAATAAGTAGCTACTATTACTCACCATCATATGTCAATTTCAACTGTGCCACGATAACCACTGCTGGTGTGATAGATTTTTGGTAAAAAACTTCGATATGTAACTAAACATATTTTTTTTCAGCGTCAAAAACTTCAAAATGGCGCCTTCTTTGCAAATATAACCCAAATGAACTCAAATTGACGTATGCTATTCTCTAGCGCATCTTTCACGTAATAGATTACCATAAAGCCCCTAGGTCGAAGTACTTGCCGATAATTCCTAGTGTTCTTAGGTACACTATGCCCTAGGTACACCACCCTCCCCGACTCTATCGACAGACTGGAAGAAGGGATCACGCTAAATGATCCGCCATTCTGGCCACGAATTGCAACCGGAAGCGACGTCTCCCTCGCAGGAAGTGCAGCCGTTCCCTTTAGATGATGCGAGTCCGCTTCCGGAACGTAGTGAGGCCTTACCATCCGTGCATTAGCCTTCCATTCGCGTGGCAGGCAATCACTGACCAATCATTACATCATAATCGGTGAACAACCCTTTTGAAATGACTCATTTTTCCTATCAATTCCGTTACCTAGCTCATATCATAATGGGGGATTCCACTGAAAATGGAAGATTATGCGAGAAAAAAATATCCTTCACGCTGAAAAGTACAGTGAAAGTAGTTCTTCTTTAACCTGCGTATTATTCGTAAAATTCCACTTTGAAAATCGTATAGTAATACTGCACTCTAAACGACCCATAGCCATGTTGGCTGAGCGTGACGTCAGAGTCCAGTAAATAATACGTTTACGTGATAATTTTTTTTACTCTTATCTTGACCTCATTTAAATAATGATAAAGTAATTCTTGGAGTATAGGTCAAATGTATATGATGCAAAAAAGTTGCTAGTTTTTATTTGTTGTTGATGTACTTCAAAATGTTTTGTGTTTCTTATATTCTTTTAGATTTTATTATTGTAAAAAAAACTCTTTCGTAACATTTCATTATGTAAAAATATTGTATAAAATTGTATTTTATATTGTTCTCATGTTTTCAATATCTTTTGCGCCCCCTCCCTTGAGTTTTTTCTGTATCCGCTACTGCCCTGCAATCTCCAATCGCTTCGATTCTGAGTTTAGGGATTCCTTCCCTCAATTACTAATGTTCTACACAAATTAATGTGACCAAAATTTTAATGATGTCAAGAACTTGCTAAATGTGGGTGGCAACTTTAGACATAATAAAATAACAAGTGTTAGGGTATTTAATTTGAATTTAACACCTGATGAAGCTGAAAAACCACTGAACTCAAGTTCAATACAGTTTGGAGGACAGTTTGCGGGTAGTTCATCGGAATAATGACAGATGGCGTCCATTCCACTCTGATTTAATCAGTAAACGCCACAAAGATGTGAACCTAATTTTTCGTTCATCACCACCGGTCAGCAATCCTAAGATTGGTTTGACGAATCTCTCCACTCAATTCTTCTATTAGCTAATCTTTTCACTTCTGCGTACATATTTCTTATCTTCC
The DNA here is from genome assembly GCF_921293095.1 of Ischnura elegans. Taxonomy (NCBI): domain Eukaryota; kingdom Metazoa; phylum Arthropoda; class Insecta; order Odonata; family Coenagrionidae; genus Ischnura; species Ischnura elegans. The sequence goes on along the minus strand of NC_060254.1, from coordinate 58,283,246 downwards.
ACTTCATTCTTTACCAGTTCAAAATAATTTGTTCGAAGTCTTCCTTTTCCGTTCTTGCCATCTACTATTCCTTCGACGATTGTCTTCAACAAGGGACCATATCATAAGATATAGCCGATAAGGATATTCCGTATTCTACCGCTCTCCTTAGGACTTCCTCATTACTTACTCGGCCGATTCATTTGATCCTCATCATTCTTCTGCCGTACCACATTTCGAAAGCCTTCCCACCTTTATATGAAACGTCGAAACGTCGGCAGAATGGAGGGAGACCACCCGGCTGGAAGCCCGAATAGCCTTTTTTGAACATATTCGCCGGGAAAGCATCAGATTTTACTTCCCACCTTTATTTATCTGCTGTTGTCATTGCCCATGCCTCACTTCCATTGAGGAGCATACTCCAAATGTATGTTCTGATAAATTTTTTCCTTTCTTCTATGATTAAATTTCCCACTGTAAGATCACTTGCTTTTGGCGGAATGGTCTCTTCGCCAGGGCCACGCTACTAATAATTTCTTTCTTGCTTCTCCCATTTCTAATTACTCTGCTTCCCAAATGACAGAATTCAATCACTCTTTCAGGTTTTGTTTCCCTGTTTTAATGTTCTAATGCATGCTAATATCTTAGTTTTATTATTTTCTTTTTTTACCTGAGAGGACTGTGAGGAGGATGAAAGATGAAGTGCTGGACATGGTGGGTGAGGTGAGGCAGTTTCTAGATGAGATACGGAAGAGACAGAAAGTAAGGATGGATGGAGTACTTAGCGGGAAGGGGATGGTGAAAATAGTGTTGGAGGGTAGAATGTTAGGTAAACGAGGGAGGGGAAGGAAAAGAATAGAATTTTTAGATAGAATGAAATGGAGTAGGCCATATTCTGAATTGAAGAGGGCAGAACATGAAGGAAGTAGAGGTTGTCAGAATTCTTCTTAAGTCCTCCATGGAAACCTACCTTAACCGGTAGAATACTTTAATACAGGCTGTGTTTTTTTTAGTAAGTCCCGTTTTGAAATATAAAGGAAACCAGGAAACCTTTTGAAACAACTTCACATTAAAATAAAAGCCCACACTTTAAACTATCCTTCCCCATAATTTTCTTCAATCTTAAGTCACTTATCGTATCGAAAAACAAGCTTTTGTATTCCGTCGTCATGGAAATTTGCAGTCTGAGTTGATAGCCACTGTAGAACTCTTGTTTTTATGCTTTCATTGTCATCATGGCGCTGAACTCCCAGGTGTTTCTTAAGGCGATTTTCACCTGATATATACCCATTATCCTATCCACATTAATCATCGCTCGATCCATTACTTTGTTCGTTAAGCGCTAAATTTGAATTTGTTGCTATTTTTTTCTACAGACCGGAATTATCTTAAGTAGGATTGGTTAGGCGTCGGTTAGTTCGCTCGTTCACAGGTTCTTCAAGGGGGTACGTCTGCATCGACCATCATAAGGTCGTTCGTCATGTAAATGGGGTACGAGTCGCCGTGGGTTCAAGTGCGTGCCCTCGTCGCGACTTTGGCATCGCGGCGGCGAAGGGGAATACGTGACCGGAACGGTACTTGCTCGTTGGGGCGCTTTCTTTCCACAAGAAGGAGGAATTCCGAGAAGCGGCCGCTGCTATGGCGCCCGCTGCAGATGCGACTGAAGGACGTACCAAGTGCTATTCCAGCGGTCAATGTCACCGATCGCATGAACGCGCTCTTGCCGTGGAAATGGTATTTGGAGGAGACGAACGACAGCTGATGCCTCGTTCAGATTACGATTGTCCGAGCGATCGTCCTAACGATAGTTGGCCGATCTAGCAGTGTGAATGCACGTCCTGACGATAGTTACTGTAGTTCCGACCGTTGCCACTTTACGATGGTTAGGCGCTAGGAGACCGGAAGATGAAGCGACAAGAGAAAGACTAAAAGTTCGTGAAGCACTTTTCGCTCCATTTTTTCATGGATTTGTCCTAAGAAGGAAGAATATGAGTGGAAGAAAAATTATTCGGTAAATACACGTTGAACACAGTAATATATTCACCCTGCATACATCAACAGCTTTTCTAACCGTCAAGTTCCCGTTCACTTTAGATGTCAGCACTAGAGGGTAGCACAGGGTTTAACCATCGTCGTGTGAATGCACGATAGTTCCAACGATTGCTGGAACAATCTTAATCTGAACGAGGCATGAGGTCATTCGCACCATGAGGGAAGGATAGGTGGAGGGAAACCTGGCGTCGGCGTATTCCTGCTCTTGAGGCAAGGCGCCTAGTGGACAACGGCTTAACATCCCATCCGACGGACGGTGGGCTGTACTCGAAGTGTCATCTACAAAGCACTCGGGGATCGGGTTGGTGTTGTGGCTATAGAGTTGGCTTCCAACCTCGTGGGCTCCCACCCCGGCATAAATCACTGATATGCTGAAATGCTAAATCACTGAAAATTTGAAAGTCATTACGTGCTACTAAAAAAACAGACGATATCTATGTTTTAGAGGTAAAATCCTTTGTATTATGTATTTAATTCATTCAAGCCTTAAAAAATCTTAGTCGTCACACGATTCGATGTTATGAAATAAGGTAAAATTCACATCAACCTCATCCACGGCTTATATTATGGGCTTGGTCTTTAACGTAATTTTTTTATGGTTTCATGATGAAAATCTTGCGATCTCTATGTCAATTGTTGATTGAAGCAGTATGCAGCCCCTGCATTAAATTTTCTGGATAATAGATATGATATGAATACCTCTTGCCCGATCGCGCCAATAGAAAACACACGGACGGAGGCAATGTAGATCATGGGGGTTAAACCCTCCTAAATATTAGAGAATTTGAAAAAAAGTGTTTTTATTTATTATGAATTCTCATAAATTTCCTTTATTCCAAGAGAATTTATTTTTCGAAAAATATTTGGAATTTTTCATGATTATAAAATGTATTACGACCTAGGTTACAGTGTTACTGCATTACCTTCAAGGTGATCATGTGCTCTCATCACCTTTATGATAATATAGTTACATTGAAACCTATGTCGTAATAAACTTTATTATTGTGGAATATTGCAAGTATTTTTTTCAATATGGAAAAATGCCTCTCCATCACACTTGATCCTTCCGATTTTAAAAATTACTTGAAATTCATAAGAAATGATTAGCTTAAAAGTGTCATAAAAACATCCTAGTCACGAGGAATGGCATTGAAACTTGTTAACTTGATAAATCACGTCATGAGGAATATTAATTTCGCTTCACAGCCCTGGTTATAGGTTATTTCTCCTGGAACTCTGGATCGCTCTGTTCGTCTGCGATTGCCGACTTTTGTACATTCAAATTCGAGGATCGGGTTGGTGTGGTGACTAGAATGCTGGCTTCCCACCCCGCGGGCTCGTGTTCAAATCCCGGCGGTGGGAGAGAATTTTCAGAGACTGGCCGATTCCTGATTGATAGCTATGTGGAGGGCGATTCAATAAAAACATTTCGTCCGTCAGATGGGACGTTAAGCCGTGGTCCCCTTGGGGCCTTATGTTAAGAGCAGCCCAATGCCGACACAGAGTGTCTCTCCGTCATTTCTTCCAAATCCTTCCCTCATAGCGCAAATGACCTCAGCTGTCGGTCGCCCACTTTAAATACCTATCGAATGATGAGCATCAGGAAAGCATGAGCATTACGACGTGAATCATATGCTGCTAACGTAGGGGACCCTAATGAAGTAGGACTGATAGCAGAAATCAGTCGAGTACAGCGAAAGGCGGCCAGACTTGTGATGAGTTGTTACGACAAAAAGTGTAGCGTTTCCAGTATGTTGCACGAGTTAGGATGTGAATCTTTACTGGAGCGTAGATAGTAGTGTAGGCTTAATTTACTCTGTAAATTCGAAGAAGATATTTTCTAAGACGACGTGAATCATATCCTTCGATTACCGTCGTACTATGGTAGACGTGATCATGGTAAGAAAATAAAAGAAATAGACTGCAAAACAGAGAGATTTAAAATATCATTCTTCCCTCGTACTATTAAGGATAGGAACGTTGTCTCAATTGATAGGATTAATGGCGTCACTCGCTAGGATGACTCATTGCATGTTTTTTTCCATAGTTCTAACCTTGCATGTATTAGCTCTAGGAATTAATAACCATTAGCAAGTTTTTCTATGATTATGCATCTATATTTTGTTAGTATGCGTAATATTTCTATGACCGTGCGGTGTGCATGTGACGGTCCTCTTGCATGCTGCATGTTGGTGATTGGTCACCCCCATGCCAAACACCATAGAGATGGCTCGCAGGGTATTATGTAGATGTAGAAAGTATTTCGTCTACTAAGAAGGTTTTCATGAATAGAAAAGAACTGATGAGAGGATCGTTGTGTAAGAGAGCAAAGAAGAGCCTGATGTGTAGCATTCTAATGCTTTATAGTGGGGAAATATGGACGCTGAGGACGACTAACGACTTAGGAAAACTGAGGCTATTTGCGTCATGAGGGAAGGGTAGGGAAGAAAGGAGAAGAGAAACTTGGCGTCGGCATTATCCTGCCCTAAAAGAAAAGCGCCACGGGTACAACGGCTCAACGTCCCATGCGACGGACGGAGTGGTTTACTAAAATTGCCATCCACAAACCAGTTAAGCAGTGATCGGTTAGTCTCTGAAAAATAATAAAGTTCAATATTTGCTCCCTTAGTCGCTCGACTAGAGAAAAACTCGGAGACGACATGAGCCTATTCTTAATGAAATAAGCCAAGGCGTTGGGCGCATGTTCACTTTAACACTCAATTTATACTTAACGCCAATTAAAATGTGGCTAGCGGTAATTCATTATATTTTGTAATTTCATTATGCTATGATGTTAAGTATAAATTGAATGTTATAGTAGAACAAGCTCCCAACGTTTTCCGTTGTACATGAAGCAATTTATTTAGAGACTCTGCCAAGCTCAACGTCTAATAGAACGGACGGTAGGCCGTTCTCGATATGATATTCTACAAAATACTCGAACAGTCTCTGGAGATAAATTACAATGAGTATTTTTTTGTTTCAACAGCGGCGGTTCCTTCTTTCCAAAAATGTATTTTTTTCAAGGAGATATTGGCAATGGGAGACAGTGAATAATCGCAGAAAACGGTGACAGCTATAATAATGTGAATTCGAAAAACGTAATTCTAATAAAATATCCTTACGTTTACTTATCTACCACTGTAGTATCGCGAGACATTATTCAAGACACAATCGGCAAATGACTCAAAGTTTTCATATACCAAATCAAATATTTCCTATTGGTACTCAGACAATTATTCTTACACAACTTGCCATTTTCACATCTGATACTTATTTATAAGAAGTAATTAGGAGAATTTTTGCTCATTTCACGAGAATATTTTGAATAATCTTCATAATATTCATGTTTACCACCGCGACATCTATCGGAAAAAAGCTTGAAATTTCGAGAATGCGAGCTCGGGCTATTTTGCCGTCTCGCAACCACGCATTCTCGCATGCGTTCTAGCAATTCACCGCTTTGCACGCCGCAATTTTTACTGCACCTTCTTTACGTACGTCAGATTGCGCAATGAGATAACCCGTGTAAAATGGTATTTACAGCTTTCAAGCGAATTATGCTGGAAACCGTTAGAAACTCGGAAACTACGGGCACGTACTATGTCAGTTTGATGATACTCGTATTTATTCTTAATTCCTTGAGCATCTATTCTTTAGAGCGACATGGAGAACATCGTCTGAGAAACTCCCAATAATTCAAGGTCCGACCAAAACAACATATTAAGAGAGATACTATAAGAACTGATAATTGTACGAATTCGTTTCTCCCTCGAACAATCACGAACTAATGCAGTGACTTACCCAACCAACCGGTTAACAAATAAAATAAGATTTTTAGCGTAAATGCTTGATTTGGAGGAGACAAATGTTGTTTGTGAGAAAAAGAACACTTAAACCTACCAATATGACATTGTCATAATATGATATTTGAATGTAATTTATAGAGGTTATAAAATTGTAGATTGAAACTTTTATATTTTTTTGTTTTTACATTTTTACATCTTTCTTTAAATAATAAACTGGTATTTTAATTTCGATCCTCTTTTATTTATAACAATTATCAACGGTGAAATTAATGAAACTTATATCTTTTCTTTTAATTGCAGGATAAACTTGGACTGAAATAAACGCTAGACGAAACGCAGCATGCGTATTTCCTATTCTTTTTTTTTGTTTTCGGCTAGTGTCCTAACACCCCCTGCCAAACGCTTAGTGAGGCGGCTTGCTAGGTGGTATGTAGATGTAAATATGTATGGGAAGAGAGGCGACCCCAGTTCGAGATTGTCCGTCATGTTCCGGGGTGTGACCCAATTCCACTCTTGTCTGCTTGCAATTCGGACGACCGAGACCTCTTTTTCCCCTCTGGAATCTCGTCTCAACCCTCCTCATCCCCTCCAGACTCCTCCCCCCTTCCCTCCACCACCGCGCAACATTATGCCATCATCACTCCACGCTTACTTCCCCACTAATGATTTTTCGCCCACGCGTCGACTCGGCATGAAATACATGATCACGAATATTACGAAAGAGGATCCTCGAGTCGGTCTCTAAATGCGTTGTCATCCACCACGCGTTTAAATGGGTTTGCAAAAGTCGCCACTCACGTCGCTGACGGACAAATTGATCCGAATTTCACGGGGAAATAAGGAATAATTAGGGATGTCAACCAAAATTTACATTTATGATTGTGTGATTTATCAAATTCATAACTATTCAATGCTATTCCTCGCAATGACAATCATTATAATGCAAAATATTTTGAAAAAAGTGGATCGCATTGCGCTCATAACCTCGCCGCCGGCATTTTTGAAAGCCAATTAAAATGCGACCGAAGTGGCAACAGAAATCAGCCTTCTGTGTGATGGAACTGGCACTCCTCTATGAAGTCTTCTTGCAGATGATTGTCATTAAATAAATGGGGATGTAGCTCAGTGGTAGAGCGTTCGCTTTGCATGTGAAAGGTCCCGGGTTCGATCCCCGGCATCTCCAAATTTTTTGCCGGCCTCCAAGGTCCCTGCCTGCCTCACGTCGACTCGCACAAGACGAGATGACTGCGATTACCGATAAAACTGGACGGTAGATGAATATGAGAAACACCTCATGAGATTTGCGCTTTTAGATAACTAAGTTTCTCGCTTTACTTACTTTATAACGAACAATACAGGACTTAAAGAAAATTCCAGCGGAATGATATTCCCATGAACTTCGTCCATAATCGTGTGTCGTTTGTTTCCTTGGCGATGCAATTATTTTTTTTGGTTTACCTTGAACTAAACCATTACAACGTGTAAATGTCCCATTTGAGCACATTTTTTCATTAAAAACATGAAAAACAATAGATTAAATTGAGAGTGAAAAACCTCTTTGGAGCCACCCATCCGACCCTGTCTCAATCGAAGGAGCTCATGAACCAGCGCTTTCCATTGGTCGTACGTTTTAATTCCTATATTATCTAATACAATATGCGTACTATAGTTAGCGCTATCTGGAATTCGATTCTGCTTGTAACTTAAGCGTGAGAACAATTGAAGATTTTATTGTGTCAAAGCAGTTCTGAATAGCGTTCATTAAATCCCCTCACCGAATTCGTTTACTTCGGTTTTCATGCTCTTTAAAATTTTAAGTAAATATTAAACAATTTAAAAACTTGCCATAAGTAGTTTCTCAATGAATGAGTATTTAAAAAATGAATGCGTTTAATTCAGCTGCGAAATGTTTGCTCATGATGTAACAAAATGATAAACTAGAATAATTCCTAAATAAATTCGCCCGTCTTTTCCTCACTAACGGATCCGTATTTTTTATATCCGTTCAGATAAGTTTCTCTTCATTGATGATTCAATATATACATTCGGCAATAATTTTAATTCCAGGTTAGAAGCAATTAAAAATAGGCTACTCACGAGCATGTAGGACTATGACCCTAGTATTCCGTCGAAGTGTACTCTGTCTCATCAAGTTAATCTTCTATGAGTGAGTCCTATGTTTCAATTATCTTATACTACGTACGAGCTTTATCAACTATAATTTTTGTATTTATCGGATTCAAATGTGAAAACGATAAACAATAACATTGTGCAGATCAAAAATATCTTATACATTTAATGATACATAAAAATGAGAGAAAAATATCATAAAATGAAAAATTTTAATATCCATTTTTTTTATGTATGCATTTGCATACAAAGCTAATATTCTGAAATCCGTCTTAAAAATGATTGTTCTTTACCTTTGAAAAGGTCATCAATGTTTAGATTTAAGTGCCCAGCTCACGTAAAAACCAAAGTATACCGAGAATGTAAATAGATTGTCGCAAAAAAACTTGACATTCATTGCAAACTTGCGGCGGGTTAGTATGTTTCAGAGCTGATCGAAGCAGCTGAGAAAGTATCTCTGGCGCAGAGCGACCATATCCTGACGTGAAATTTCAGCAAAAGCAAAAAATATAATGATTGATAACGACATTCCAATCGGTCTATACCAATGTATTTATTGAATTTGGTTCAGTTTTGATCCTTGCTGAGCTACAATCTCCCAAGATGATAAATAAATTCGCCATCATCATCATCATGGTTTTACTTATACTGTATAAAATATAATACCAACATGATCATTGTCGTAAGATGATGACCATCTGGAAACTGCACCCATTTTGTTCCAATTTCTCCGAGTGCATTTGAATTGGCGAAGACACAAGAAAGCATCGTTTCCTAAGAGTAAATCAAGTCTAGTTAATAATGTCGATCAATGGCGACGACACGATTGCATGGATGAGTAGTGTTGAATTAGAAATCTAGAGGACTCTGTTGCCATATGGGTGACAATACTTGGGTCTTGAGAATCCTTCATTAGAGTGTAGATACTCCCCAACATCCGATCAGTGATGTGACGTACGACGGTGGACCCAAAAATAATTTTTTTTTAATTCACAATTTTTAAAAAATTCAACATTTAATTTGTTGCCTTACAAACTTCAGTCGCCTTCAAAGTACTCTCCATTTACACTGATACATCGGTGAAAACATTTTTTTTTCCATTGCAAATGACCTTAGTTGTCGAGGCACCCTAAAAACAAACAAAGCATTTTTTCCACAACGCGAAACACCTTTGGTACTCGTCGTTTCCGATGCCTTGCAGCGCCGCCTTCGATTTTCTTTACACTTCTGTAATATGACCAAAACATTTCCCTTTCATCACCATTTCCATCCGGGGGAAAAAAGGAACTCAAACGTAACCCCTCGTAACGAAGGAAAAGTAATCGAGTTACTGTCAGCGATTACATCTTTGTTAATTTTTACTTGTAGTAAATACATTTTTAACTAGTAATGTTAGCTTGTAATCAACTCCAATGCTCGTGTGAGTAATCGTTTCATTTGAGCACTCAGGAGTGACAATTTGAATCGTGAGCTGTATGCTACTGCATTAAATAATAATTAAAATGATGGTTTGATTTTAGGTGCTCCATGTTCATGGAAATGTTGACAGCGAATGCATCATGTGCAGGAGCAATAACTAAAGTAATTCTAATCGCAATGCAGTTCTTTGAAATCCTACTGTTTACATTTTCAATTGAAAGTAATTTTTTATTGAAATTAATTACAACTTGAACTTGTAATTGAGCCCGATTACATTAATACAACCATTTTCCCCCAGCCTACGACCAAAATAGTTTTTTAATAACTTTGGAAAAATCCCCAAAATATTTTTGTTGTCTTTAATAGGTTTCTTTTGTTCTACAATAGTTAGTCGGAGTTATACATTTTGGTATTAATTTGCAATGTAGCCATTTTTGTCTTGTGCAAAGTAGTTTTTGCAATTTTATTTTTAATTCGTTATTAATAATGTTCTTAAAATATTTCGGTTAAACGATTCAGCTTAAAAAGTACGAGTGCTTCACAGCGCGAACCCACGTCAGTCGGTAGAGCAACTTTTTAGGCCAGATTTTGGTTTTTAGATGATTTCAATTCTGTGCATATATATATTCCATGAATTACGACGAATCCGACCTTTCGGCCAAGACTTAAGAACGTATCCTGTTCGAAAGTCGTGAAGAGTATCTTCGCGCAAGACGCGGTCGCTTGACTTATTTCTTGGTTTAACCCCACGTATTTCTGTCCCTATACATTCTTTTCTATTCAGACTTCCTTCTTCCATAAACTCTTATTCAAAATGTGCTCGCAATTTTCATCTTTTTTTCATTCCTCATCTATCTTGCTCCATTTCCGTTGTAGTTTTCCCTCTACTCCTCTCTCCAGCTTATGAATGTAACAATTTTTTGTTTGTTGTTTGATTATACTGTTGAATATTGAATTTTTTATTGTTATCTAAGTTTTTTCACCATTTATTAATTGTTTTCTTTACCATTATGAGTTCTTTGTAATTGGCCATGTGTTGCTTTGCAGAAACGCCCTCAGACACCTCTTTGACTGCAGAATAGTGTTTAGTACAATGTTTTCTTCGTTTTGTCCACTACTTGTTTATTGTTTTCTTTGCCATCATTTTGCTGTTTTTGGACTACATTGAATAAATAAATTAGATATATAAATAAACTTAATTATTCGCAATTAATATGACCTTAAGCTTTCCACACGGTCGCTCGAGGCGAATCTCTACTGCTCTCTCCACAATATGATTACTACCATATTTTGCTTGTCATTTGATCGTACTGTTGAATATTGTATTGTTCATTGTTGTCTACGTTTTGTTTACTATTTGTTTATTGTTTTCTTTACCATTACGAGCGCATTGTAATTGGCCTTGTGTTGTTTTTGGACTGCATTTAATAAGTAAATTTACTTATTCTTGGTTAAAATGATCTTAAGCTTTCTACACGGTCGAGGCGAATCTCTACTGCCCTCTGTACTATTTGAATACAACCATTTTTTGCTGGTAATTTAATTATACTGTTGAATATGTATAGTTAATTGTTGCTTACGTTTCGTTTATTATTTGATCATTGGTTTTTTTCATTACGAGCCCTTTTTAATTGGCCTTGTGTTGTTTTTTGACAGCATTTTATCAATGAATTCACTTATTCGCGGTTAAAATGACCTTAAGCTTTCTACACGGTCGAGGCGAATCGAGCGAAACGGAAGAAGATCAGTAGAGCGCAATGGCGGCTGGCGAGGAAATGTGAAAGGGGGCGCCTTGCAGAGATGTTGTAGCGGTAAGATGGTGGGAGGAGGGATGGGATGGGAGGGGATACACACACACACGCTCGAACACACGGCATACCTGGAATTCCAGCGGCACATTCCAGAGCGTAGGCTCCCCCTACTCCCCCCTCCCAACGGCGCCTCCCCTCCCCTCCTCCGGTGCATCCGTGAGAGAGAGAGAGAGAAGAGAGGCCACCAATGGCGAGGCAAGGCAAGCGAGCTCTTCTTCTGCCCGATCTACGATACACGTAAAGACTGTATGGCCCCATAGATCTTTCGTATGGACCAGTGGCGATATGTATGGACCAGTAGGGGCGATGAGGGGATAGATCCCCCCCCCCCCCCAAAGCCTCAGACAAAAAAATATTTAAATGTATAGTCTTGTTTTGACGTATAATGACTGCATCTGTTTAAAGTTAAATATTAAGCGCCAAAATTATGTAAAATGTATTTACAGACATTCCGTTTTTTTCCGGAACCCCTGTTGCCTGGGGGTGGCCACACGAGGCTATCCCATCCCCCCCCCCCCAAAGAATATGCCTAGTTACGCCACTGGTATGGACTGTAGAGGTATCTGGAGAGGGCGTTTCTATCGTGAACCGGACGATGAGGGATCTAAACAAGTCCGCCATATTGTTCTACCTCTTGTGAAACAGAAACGCACAGGAAATGAAGATAAATATTCCTCAGAAAAAAAATCGTGACCTCAGAACACTTCGGCAGCCTCGTGCTATAGCAACATTGACGATTTACTTTACTCCCACGCCGCAGTTGATCAATATGCTGGACTACGAAATGTGCCCAGCGCGCTGGGCTGCAGCTACCTGCAATCCACTGTTCAGATTTCAATGTATTAGGGAAACCAAACGAAGTAGAGGTATCTGTAGAGGGCGTTTCCATTGGAGGCATTTGTACCAGGGCGATGCGGGATTTCAACCAGTCCGCCATATTGTTCTACCTTGAGTGAAAAAAAGAAATATGTACACGGGCTCTTAGGATAAATATATCTTAGAAAAAGAAAATTGGGACTTCAGAAAACCTCAGCCTCAAATATCAGCAAACTTTACTATTTATTTATCGCGCACGCCAACGGGAAGTAACAAAAGCGGTTGATCAACATGGCGGACTAAGACATGCGCACCAGTAAACAGGCCTCCCTTGAATGTTCTAACGCCCTCTTCCGGAATCTCAGTGGCGAGGACGATCATGGGGTCATTGGGAAGGGCCTCAAGCTAGGAATTCGCTATACATAACGCGTAATTCAGTGCTATTGCTATGCTGAAGCGGTTCAACTTTGAACGCAGTAGGAATGGATGACTATGTGTATAGCGTAAACGGCAAACGTGGATTTCAGAAGGTTGATTCGCGACAGGTTGAGTAAGAGATAGAGAGTAGTGGAGGAGATAGAAGAAAGTTGAGGAGGTAGAAGGAAGTGGAGGAGGTAGAAGGAATTGGAGGAAGCAGGAATTGGAGAAGGAATAAGGAAGTGGAGGACGTAGAAGGAAGTGGAGGAGTCAGAAGGAAGTGGAGGAGGTAGAAATAAGTGGAGGAGGCAGAAGGAAGTGGAGGAGGCAGAAGGAGGTGGAAAAGGTTTAAGGAAGTGGAGGAGGTAGATGGAATTGGAGGAGGTAGAACAAAGTGGAGGAGGTGAATGAAGTGGAGGAGGAAGACTGAATTGGAGGAGGGAGAAAAAAGGAGAGGAGGGAGAAGGAAATGGAGGATGTAGAAGGAAGTGGAGGAGGTAGAAGGAAATGGAGGAAAGAGAAGGAAGGGGAGGAGGGAGAAGAAGGGGAGGTTGGAGAAGGAAGGGGAGGAGGGAGAATGAATGGAGGAGGGAGAAGGAAGGGGTGGAGCCAGAAGGAAGGGGAGGAGGTAGAAGGAAGTGGAGGAGGTAGAAGGACGTGGAGGAGGTAAAAGGAAGTGGAGGAGGTAGAAGGAAAGGGAGAAGGCAGAAGGAAGTGGAGTAGGTAGAAGGAAGGGGAAGAGGCAGAAGGAAGTGGAGGAGGTAGTAGGAAGTAAAGGAGGTAGAAGCAAGTGGAGGAGGTCGAAGGAAGTAGAGGAGGTAGAAGGAAGTGGAGGAGGTAGAAGGAAGTGAAGGAGGTAGAAGGAAATGGAGGAAAGAGAAGGAAGGGGAGGAGGGAGAAGAAGGGGAGGTTGGAGAAGGAAGGGGAGGAGGGAGAAGGAATTGGAGGAGGGAGAAGGAAGGGGTGGAGGTAGAAGCAAGGGTAGGAGGTAGAAGGAAGTGGAGGAGTCAGAAGGAAGTGGAGGAGGTAGAAATAAGTGGAGGAGGCAGAAGAAAGTGGAGGAGGTAGAAGAAAGTGGAGGAGGTAGAAGGAAGTGAAGGAGGTAGAAGAAAGTGGAGGACGTAGAAGGAAGTGGAGCAGGTAGAAGGAAGTGGAGGAGGTAGAATGAAGTGGAGGAGGTAGAAGCAAGTTGAGGACGTAGAAGGAAGTGGAGGAGGTAGAAGGAATTGGAGGAGGTAGAACAAAGTGGAGGAGGTGAATGAAGTGGAGGAGGAAGACGGAATTGGAGGAGGGAGAAAGAAGGAGAGGAGGGAGAAGGAAATGAAGGAGGTAGAAGGAAGTGGTGGAGGTAGAAGGAAATGGAGGAAAGAGAAGGAAGGGGAGGAGGGAGAAGAAGGGGAGGTTGGAGAAGGAAGTGGAGGAGGGAGAAGGAATGGGAAGAGGGAGAAGGAAATGCAGGAGGGAGAAGGAAGGTGAGGAGGTAGAAGGAAGTGGAGGAGGTAGAAGGAAGTGGAGGACGTAGAAGGAAGTGGAGGAGGTAGAAGGAAGTGGAGGAGGTAGAAGGAAGTGGAGGAGGTAGAAGGAAGTGGAGGAGGTAGAAGGAAGTGGAGGAGGTAGATGGAAGTGGAGGAGGTAGAAGGAAGTGGAGGAGGTAGAAAGAAGTGAAGGAGGTAGAAGGAAGTGGAGGACGTAGAAGGAAGTGGAGGAGGTAGAAGGAAGTGGAGGAGGTAGAAGGAAGTGAAGGAGGTAGAAGAAAGTGGAGGAGGTAGAAGAAAGTGGAGGAGGTAGAAGAAAGTGGAGGAGGTAGAAGGAAGTGAAGGAGGTAGAAGAAAGTGGAGGACGTAGAAGGAAGTGGAGGAGGTAGAAGGAAGTGGAGGAGGTAGAAGGAAGTGGAGGAGGTAGAAGGAAGTGGAGGAGGTAGAAGGAAGTGGAGGAGGTAGAAGGAAGTGGAGGAGGTAGAAGGAAGTGAAGGAGGTAGAAGAAAGTGGAGGAGGTAGAAGGAAGTGGAGGAGGTAGAAGAAAGTGGAGGAGGTAGAAGGAAGTGAAGGAGGTAGAAGGAAGTGGAGGACGTAGAAGGAAGTGGAGGAGGTAGAAGGAAGTGGAGGAGGTAGAAGAAAGTGGAGGAGGTAGAAGGAAGTGGAGGAGGTAGAAGGAAGTGGAGGACGTAGAAGGAAGTGGAGGAGGTAGAAAGAAGTGGAGGAGGTAGAAGGAAGGGCAGGAGGTAGAAGGAAGTGGAGGAGGTAGAAGGAAGTGGAGGAGGTAGAAGGAAGTGGAGGAGGTAGAAGGAAGTGGAGGAGGTAGAAGGAAGTGAAGGAGGTAGAAGGAAGTGGAGGACGTAGAAGGAAGTGGAGGAGGCAGAAGGAAGTGGAGGAGGTAGAAGAAAGTGGAGGAGGTAGAAGGAAGTGGAGGAGGTAGAAGGAAGTGGAGGACGTAGAAGGAAGTGGAGGAGGTAGAAGGAAGTGGAGGAGGTAGAAGGAAGTGGAGGAGGTAGAAGGAAGTGGAGGAGGTAGAAGCAAGTGGAGGAGGTAGAAATAAGTGGAGGAGGCAGAAGGAAGTGGAGGGGGTAGAAGGAAGTGGAGGAGGTAGAAGAAAGTGGAGGAGGTAGAAGGAAATGAAGGAGGTAGAAGGAAGTGGAGGAGGTAGAAGAAAGTGGAGGACGTAGAAGGAAGTGGAGGACGTAGAAGGAAGTGGAGGAGGTAGAAGGAAGGGGAGGAGGTAGAGGGAAGTGGAGGAGGTAGAAGGAAGTGGAGGAGGTAGAAGGAAGTGAAGGAGGTAGAAGAAAGTGGAGGAGGTAGAAGGAAGTGAAGGAGGTAGAAGGAAGTGGAGGACGTAGAAGGAAGTGGAGGAGGTAGAAGGAAGTGGATGAGGTAGAAGAAAGTGGAGGAGGTAGAAGGAAGTGGAGGAGGTAGAAGGAAGTGGAGGACGTAGAAGGAAGTGGAGGAGGTAGAAGGAAGTGGAGGAGGTAGAAGGAAGTGGAGGAGGTAGAAGGAAGTGGAGGAGGTAGAAGCAAGTGGAGGAGGTAGAAATAAGTGGAGGAGGCTGAAGGAAGTGAAGGAGGTAGAAGGAAGTTGAGGAGTGAGATGGAAGTGGAGGATTGAGTAGGAAGAGGAGGAGGGAGAATATGAAGAGGAAAGAGAATAAAGGGGAGGAGGGAGAAGGAAGAAGAGGAAAGAGAAGGAAGTGGAGGAGTCAGAAGGAAGTGGAGGAGGTAGAAGGAAGTGGAGGACGTAGAAGGTAGTGGAGGAGGTAGAAGGAAGGGGAGGAGGTAGAAGGAAGTGGAGGAGGTAGAAGGAAGTGGAGGATGTAGAAGAAAGTGGAGGAGGTAGAAGGAAGTGAAGGAGGAAGAAGAAAGTGGAGGAGGTAGAAGGAAGTGGAGGAGGTAGAAGCAAGTGGAGGAGATAGAAGGAAGTGAAGGAGGTAGAAGGAAGTGGAGGAGGTAGAAGAAAGTGGAGGAGATAGAAGGAAGTGAAGGAGGTAGAAGGAAGTGAAGGAGGAAGAAGAAAGTGGAGGAGGTAGAAGGAAGTGGAGGAGGTAGAAGCAAGTTGAGGAGTGAGATGGAAGTGGAGGATTGAGTAGGAAGAGGAGGAGGGAGAATATGAAGAGGAAAGAGAATAAAGGGGAGGAGGGAGAAGGAAGAAGAGGAAAGAGAAGGAAGTGGAGGAGTCAGAAGGAAGTGGAGGAGGTAGAAGGAAGTGGAGGACGTAGAAGGTAGTGGAGGAGGTAGAAGGAAGGGGAGGAGGTAGAAGGAAGTGGAGGAGGTAGAAGGAAGTGGAGGATGTAGAAGAAAGTGGAGGAGGTAGAAGGAAGTGAAGGAGGAAGAAGAAAGTGGAGGAGGTAGAAGGAAGTGGAGGAGGTAGAAGCAAGTGGAGGAGATAGAAGGAAGTGAAGGAGGTAGAAGGAAGTGGAGGAGGTAGAAGAAAGTGGAGGAGATAGAAGGAAGTGAAGGAGGTAGAAGGAAGTGAAGGAGGAAGAAGAAAGTGGAGGAGGTAGAAGGAAGTGGAGGAGGTAGAAGCAAGTTGAGGAGGGAGATGGAAGTTGAGGAGAGAGATGGAAGTGGAGGATTGAGTAGGAAGAGGAGGAGGGAGAAGAAGAAGAGGAAAGAGAAGGAAGTGGAGGAGGTAGAAGGAAGTGGAGGAGGTAGAAGGAAGTGGAGGACGTAGAAGGAAGTGGAGGAGGTAGAAGGTAGTGGAGGAGGTAGAAGGAAGGGGAGGAGGTAGAAGGAAGTGGAGGAGGTAGAAGGAAGTGGAGGAGGTAGAAGGAATTGGAGGACGTAGAAAGAAGTGGAGGAGGTAGAAGGAAGTGGAGGATGTAGAAGAAAGTGGAGGAGGTAGAAGGAAGTGAAGGAGGAAGAAGAAAGTGGAGGAGGTAGAAGGAAGTGGAGGAGGTAGAAGGAAGTGGAGGAGGTAGAAGAAAGTGGAGGAGGTTTGTTTGTTTGTTTTAGCTTTTTATTTTACCTGGCCCGGGTGAGGCCACAATCCGGCCCCCTCTTCCCCCGGGCCAGGGCTCTTTTACAGAGTTTCAGTCAGGTTTACTTTAGTTTAATATATAGCATCAGCTTAGGTAACCGGCACGCAGGCCAGGTTTTATTTCGTGTGTTCTGCTGATGAGCCAAGTCAGGAGGTGGTAGCTGGTGAAAATGTTAACTCCCATCCGTCACCTTTGTCAGAGATATTTCAGGCCACCATTGCTCTAGTACTTGAAAAATTATCATAGAAACAAATACTCATTAGTTTAATTCAGTCAAAACATTTTAAAAATGTGGTCAATTCATAAATGTTAGAAAAAGTTTGAAGCATAAAACTGAGTGTACTACTTAAATTTTGGTAAAACAATTAAAATGAAAGATATTAACAATGATATTTGAGTTTGGTTTTGACAAAAAAAGATAACTCTCAAGTTAAAACATTTTAACTTAAAATTCTATAAGCCATAAGAAGATATAGGAATAAAATAAAGGCTTACAAGATTTGAATAAAGATTAAATATGAACAGTAGAATTGCAATAAATAAAAGGAATAAATAGCGATTATGGGAATAAATAGGTATAAATAGGAATAAATAGGTATTGATAGGATTAAATATTTGTAAATAATTACATTACGGAAGAAAATTTGAAATGATGTACCATAAAACAGCCCTAGGTACTTTACTATTACCCGTATGTCTCGTAATAGATAATCTGATTTATTGATAGATACTGACTGTGAGGAAATTAGTATAAGGACATAAGGCACAGTAAAAACATGAACATTCACACGATGATAGAAGTTGGAATTAGCACCTATGGATGAATACAGGTACTACTGGGGAAAGAAAGTGTACAATTAAAAGTATTGGAAATATTGATACATATGTTCTCTAAAAACTGTATCTTTTTAGAAGGTACCTTGTCAGGCTAGGTTTGGTAAGGTTGCTCTTTATCTCCTCGGGCAACGAGTTATATTCCCTGGCAAAGGTAACCAAGAATGATCCCGCCATCCGTGAGGACCTGTGGTGGGGGATTTGGAACGACGACAGAGAGTGTCTGGTGTTGGCTTGGTGGATTTGCCCGAGGAGTCGCATATTGATGTAAACGTATTTCGGAGTCTTATTACTCCATACCTTATAACCTGTCGTTACCATGGTCAGTATTTTTCTTTCCTGGATTTTAAGAATTTTTTCCCTGGAGTAATAGGGTGTCATATGCTCTGCCCAACCTGGACGCAGCGCGTATCTCATGCACGCATTCTGCGCCACTTGGAGTCTGTAGACGTCATTTCCCGAGAGATCGCTGCAAGGGACCATGGCATAGTCCAATATGGGGAATAACAAAGATTTGATTAAACTTATTTTAGTTCTCATACCAGGTTTGTACTGCATACCGCGAAGGCGCCGAAGACCACAGTGTACCCGTGATACGGTTGAAGATACCATAGGTGTCCAAGAGAAGTCACAGCTGATTAAAATACCAAGGTATTTGAGAGTAGAGACATACGGGATACCAATACCATTAAGCTTAACAGGGGGAGTACGTGGACCAAAGTATCTTGCCCTGATTCTTTTCTGACCGATTACCATGGCATTACACTTTTTTACATTAATGGTAAGCCCCATCCCTCGAAACCATTCATTCACACGAGCAATATCTTCATTCATACTCAGCACGCATTCATCCAGGGATGAGGCATCGGAGTCGGTTACCAAGAGGACGTCGTCAGCATAGAGCATGATTCTGCATTGAGTGTGCAGTCGTGACACCCCATCAATAAAAAGATTAAAAAGCATGGGAGACAGACAGGAACCCTGTGGCACTCCAGTCGGGAAAGCGCGCCAGGTGGTCCGCATGCCCTCAGGACCCCGGATGGCTGCCGTCCTCCCCTCCAGATACTGTGCCATCCAGTCGATCACCTCAGGAGCAAACCCCAGCGCCCGCAGCACGCCAATCAGGATACCGTGGTCCACCGAATCGTACGCCCTGGAGACGTCCAGGGTCGTCACCAGAGCCAAGCGCCTTCCATCTATAGCCTCCCGGATGGGGTCAAGGACACCTACGAGTGCTAGTTGAGTACTGTGAAATGGTCGGAACGCCGACTGCGACGCACTCAGCATTTCGTTCTGTAGCACATGGTCAGAAATCTGCTTTAACACAATCGAATCGAAAAATTTGCCCAGGCAGTTTCCGATGGCTATGGGACGGTAATCCTTGGGTGAAGAAGGGGATCGCACCTTGGGGAGGGGAATGATGGCTGATTTCTTCCATTCGCCTGGATATGTCCTTGTCCGTAAGCTGGCATTATATATGTTGGTAAGGGGCTTCTTCAGAGCTGTGAGAAGGAGGCGCACCATCACGGGGGTTATCTGGTCGGGACCCGGCGTATGAAATCGGATGGAGGTCACCGCTGACTCCACATCCGACTCTGTAATAGGGGAAAACTCAAAGGTGGGGTACTGAGTAGGCGTAAAGTCCGGACGAGGTCTATCCCCTTCTTGTCCACCATCAGCCGCAAACCAGTCTAAAAGGCGCTCCGGAGGGATAGTTACGTCTTCCAGCGGGCCTCTTCGGAGCCCACCCTGGGACCGTATGATTTTCCACAGATCCGCCGAACCACTCGTAACTTTTCCGGTGAAATATCTATTTTTTGCGTTCCGGATTTTTTGTTTGGTGGAGTTCCTACACACTCGAAAAGCCTCCCAATTATCGGGGGTTTTATTAGCCACAAACTCTTTAAATAGCTTATCCCTCTCGGCCATACACATCCTAATGTCTTTGTTCAGCCAAGGTGCCGGTGGTTTCTTAACTTTGACCAGCTTTACTGGGGCGTGTCGGTCAAATATGTCCAGTATTACATTCCTGACGAGGACCGCTGAGGCCTCTGGATCATCCTCAGCCGTTATCGCGTCAAGTCTCTCCAGAGCAGGGTCGGTCAGAATAGCAGCACTATCCACTAAATGTAGATTCCTGGTGAGGAAAGTCCTGGGAGGGGTACGTAATACACGGCCTGGAACGGAACAGTAGATGAGGTCGTGCCTCGATAACCCCGGCGCGGCCTCCTGGCCGAACCTCAACACACCAGCATCGCCGGCAGCGAACATCAAATCGAGTGCATTGTGGGACGTCTTGGTATGAAAAGTTGGTTCCCGGGAGACCAGACGGAGCCCGTAATCTCTTGTGGCCCGGAGGAAAGCGCGCGAGCGATGATCGTCCCGGTTGACTGCAACATTGAAGTCGCCCAGTACCAACCCACGCTCGAACGGCACTGCTAGCTCAGAGAACTTCTGTAGAGCCATTTCAGGTGTTCGCATTTTTGGTGGGCAGTAGACTACCCCGAGCAGGAATTTGTGTCTCTTTTCACCGACTTGGAGAAATAGGAATTCCCCACGGGCCTCGTGAGTAGCACTCGATGCATAAACCACCCCGGCCCGAAGACCGTCACGCACGTACACCGCCACCCCCCCTCCAGCCCTATAAGTGCGGTCGTTGCGGAAGATGGAGTAGCCGGGAATCATATAGGAGAGATCGCTGTGATCCGGATGTAAGTGGGTTTCGCTGATGACCATGATGTCGTCCGATCTCCTCAACATGATGGAAGTGAAGTCCGCCCAGTGCGCCCTGAGGGACTCTGCATTGACGTGGGCTATACGGAGGTATTCGACGGCTGGAGGTGTTATCTCTCCGTCTCGGGGACCCGCCATTATAATTTTAGTTCCCCACGGAGCTTCTGGAGAAGGCTACGGTAGCGGATTCCTCTCTTATCTCGCTGCTCCTTTGGGGGCATGTCCACCAGGGTGTCCTCCAGCTTGCGATAGAATGCCATCGGTTGAACCTTAAGCGACCGGAGATAGGCAAGGTTATCTTTTCGGCTACCAATATCCCGCATGATGCGGGCGAAGACTTGCTGCTCGGAGGGGTCGTTCGTCTCGTCCTGACTGATGTCGGGGGCCGATCGATCGGACCCAGCGGTCGTTACTGACAATCGATCGTCGTCGTAGCTGTCAGGCTCGTGCTCCGTTGCCATCTTCTTTGACGCTTCACGGGGGGGAGTTTGTATGCCACGCTTTGGAGCCCTATGGGCAGTCTCTGCGATCTCCATGGTAGGCGAATCAGCATTGGGGGTCTTCGTCTCCGCCCGGGATTCCTCCTGCACGGAGATCGGTTTAGTTGGGGAAGATTCGGGGGATCCTTTACTTTCCGTTTCAGCTTCTGCGGGTTTTTCCGGTTCTGGCATCGTAACATTGACTGGGGCGTTATCTGGTACCACACTGGGATTCCCGGCGCTGGTGGCCGTAGGCACACTATGACGATCCACATTGCGTGCGGCATGACACCGAGATTTATGGTGCCCCGTCTGTCGACAGATGGAACAGGTGTGGTCGTCCAAGTTGAGGAATACCATGTGAGTTGTACCAGCATGGTGAATGGGTACGGCGTAGGGAAGCACCGCTAAATTTTCCACAACCACGTTTGCAAGGCGACGGAATCCTTTCACGTGAACCAGGCGATGGTCGCGGCAGGAGGACTTGACTGCGGAAATGGACCCGACTACTCTGCCATACTGTGACAGCATTAGGTGCAGAGTGGACGCTGGTATGTCAGGTATTAGGTTCGAAAGGAAGATTCGCGTAGCCCCAGAAACGTACTTCCGGAACGCGAACTGACGCCCACCATAATGTAGAGGAGAGGAATTCACTACCCGTTCAGCCAATGCTATTCCCTTTAGATAAATACACACCCTACCGTGGCTGATGCGCGCGGCGTGAGTAATATCCGACGGCTCCACCACCGATAGCATGGATAATAGATAGTCATCGAGAGGAAGCCCTTCGATGATATCGCAGATCACCGCTGAACGTTTATCCGGTAGGTCTCCATCCGGTTGCGGAGTCTCGTGGTGGGAGATCGACTCGCTCTGAACAGCGGCCGAGTACGACCGTGAAGCTTCTGTGGTTGTGGGGGTGGAGTTAGAGTCGTTGGTGGAGGCAGAAGAAGTGGCGGGGCCATGCGTGGAAGGGGCCGGAGGAGTTGGTGGCTTGGGGATCTGAACGGCCATGAGGGCAGGGGGCATTGGTGGTTGGGGGGTGGAGGGTGCTGGGGGCTTGGCGATGGTGGTGTTGGGGTTGACTTTACTGGGGCCTGCTGCCGGAGGAGCAGCAGAAGTAGATGGGGAGTTGTTCCCGACGCCGTCGGAAGCTGTCGCTGGGTGGTCCCTCGATGGCGGGCGCGAGCACCCCGCGTCCGCAGGCTTAACACCCGGGTCCGCCATGGTGCGGACCGGGGGAAGCCTGGCACCCTCTCTGTGCACTCGATCAAGAGTAAATTCCAACGGGGAATCACAAAGTAAACGAAACAAAGACCCAGATGAGCACAAAGAAGACCACTTGTAGAAACTCAACACAGGTGCTCAGAAACGTGGGATTTGCACCAGGGGTGCATAAAGAAAAGCACTATGGGAATCTTACAAAGTGTTAGGGGCTAAAGCCCCCCCTAGACATAGGGGGACTAACAACCGAGATCCGACTGACGGCACTGTAGAGCCGGACGAAAGTAACTTGAAATTTTTAAAATTGCATAACTCACCCTCTAACCAATACACAGCAGTCGGGTTTGCACCTAACCACACAAAATTAATGCACAATTGATTAAGGTGTCCTAAAATACACCCTTCTAAGGAGATGGAGTCACTCGAAACAAAAGACGATCGCTCCCAGATGTAAACAAACCCTAAAATATACGAAATTAACGAAGAATATAGGAAAATAAGCACTTTTGATTGTCACACATTGTCAGAGGAGTATACACGCACTTCTGTAAGGCCCTTGGAAGACACTTAGTGATATATTAGCTCAAATTTATACACCAAGCGATCGTGAACATGTGCTTACGACCGAAATATATAATGTAAAAAATAATGAAAACTACGTCCTAGAACACAAAAAATAGCACTGTGGAGGGTCAGAAAAGACCTCCGAAAGACTGATGAACCTCGATTGAAGGAGATTTTCAACTGGAAATAATAAAATAAACGAAAAAAAAGACTCCGATGAGCACAAAACAAAAAACACTTGTAGAAACTTGAAAAAGATGTAGAAAACCGTTGGATTTGCACCAGAGGTGTATACACACAAGCACTGTGGGTTCCTTGCAATGTATTAGGAGGCAAGGCCCCCCCTTGGCCACAAGGACTTGTTGTTTGGGAAAATCACCGGGCCGACGATGATCACTAAAATGCTCGTAAAAATGCCAAAAATCGTTGGATTTTGATGAATCTGGTACCGAACGAGACGTAATAACTTCACACAGGTACTAAACACAATAATAAGCAGAAATTCGCTTCAAAACCACTCGAAAACACTCAAACTTGCGGAGCGACGGAAAACACGTCCGACCACCACGAGGTAGAAGGAAGTGAAGGAGGTAGAAGGAAGTGGAGGAGGTAGAAGGAAGTGGAGGAGGTAGAAGGAAGTGGAGGAGGTAGAAGGAAGTGGAGGAGGTAGAAGGAAGTGAGAGGCGGTAGAAGGAAGTGGAGGAGGTAGAAGGAAGTGGAGGAGGTAGAAGGAAGTGAAGGAGGTAGAAGGAAGTGGAGGACGTAGAAGGAAGTGGAGGAGGTAGAAGGAAGTGGAGGAGGTAGAAGGAAGTGGAGGACGTAGAAGGAAGTGGAGGAGGTAGAAGGAAGTGGAGGAGGTAGAAGGAAGTGAAGGAGGTAGAATAAAGTGGAGGAGGTAGAAGGAAGTGAAGGAGGTAGAAGGAAGTGGAGGACGTAGAAAGAAGTGGAGGATGTAGAAGGAAGTGGAGGAGGTAGAAGGAAGGGGAGGAGGATGAAGAAGGTGGAGGAGGTAGTAGGAAGTAAAGGAGGTAGAAGCAATTTGATGAAGTAGAAGGAAGTGGAGGAGGTAGAAGGAAGTGGAGGAGGTAGAAGGAAGTGGAGGAGGTAGAAGGAAGTGAAGGAGGTAGAAGAAAGTGGAGGAGGTAGAAGGAAGTGGAGGAGGTAGTAGAAAGTGGAGGAGGTAGAAGGAAGTGAAGGAGGTAGAAGGAAGTGGAGGAGGTAGAAGCAAGTGGAAGACGTAGAAGGAAGTGGAGGAGGTAGAAGGAAGTGAAGGAGGGAGAAGGAAGTGGAGGAGGTAGAAGGAAGTGGAGGAGGTAGAAGCAAGTGGAAGACGTAGAAGGAAGTGGAGGAGGTAGAAGGAAGTGGAGGAGGGAGAAGGAAGTTGAGGAGGGAGATGGAAGTGGAGGAGAGAGATGGAAGTGGAGGATTGAGTAGGAAGAGGAGGAGGGAGAAGGAAGAAGAGGAAAGAGAAGGAAGGGGAGGAGGTAGAAGAAAGTAAAGGACGTAGAAGGAAGTGGAGGAGGTAGAAGGAAGTGAAGGAGGTAGAAGGAAGTAAAGGAGGTAGAAGCAAGTGGAGGACGTAGAAGGAAGTGGAGGAGGTAGAAGGAAGTGGAGGAGGTAGAAGGAAGTGGAGGTGGTAGAAGAAAGTGGAGGAGGTAGAAAAAAGTGGAGGAGGTAGAAGGAAGTGGAGGAGGTAGAAGGAAGTGGAGGAGGTAGAAGGAAGTGAAGGAGGTAGAAGGAAGTGGAGGAGGTAGAAGGAAGTGGAGGAGGTAGAAGGAAGTGGAGGAGGTAGAAGGAAGTGGAGGAGGTAGAAGGAAGTGAAGGAGGTAGAAGAATGTGGAGGAGGTAGAAGGAAGTGAAGGAGGTAGAAGGAAGTGGAGGAGGTAGAAGGAAGTGGAGGAGGTAGAAGGAAGTGGAGGAGGTAGAAGAAAGTGGAGGACGCAGAAGGAAGTTTAGGAGGTAGAAGGAAGTGAAGGAGGTAGAAGGAAGTGAAGGAGGTAGAATAAAGTGGAGGAGGTAGAAGGAAGTGAAGGAGGTAGAAGGAAGTGGAGGACGTAGAAGGAAGTGGAGGAGGTAGAAGGAAGTGGAGGACGTAGAAGGAAGTGGAGGAGGTAGAAGGAAGTGGAGGAGATAAAAGGAAGTGGAGGAGGTAGAAGAAAGTGGAGGAGGTAGGAGGAAGTGGAGGAGGTAGAAGGAATTGGAGGACGTAGAAAGAAGTGGAGGAGGTAGGAGGAAGTGGAGGACGTAGAAGGAAGTGGAGGAGGTAGAAGGAAGTTGAGGACGTAGAAAGAAGTGGAGGAGGTAGGAGGAAGTGGAGGAGGTAGAAGGAAGTGGAGGAGGTAGAAGGAAGTGGAGGAGGTAGAAGAAAGTGGAGGAGGTAGAAGGAAGTGAAGGAGGTAGAAGGAATTGGAGGACGTAGAAAGAAGTGGAGGAGGTAGGAGGAAGTGGAGGACGTAGAAGGAAGTGGAGGAGGTAGAAGGAAGTGGAGGACGTAGAAGGAAGTGGAGGAGGTAGAAGGAAGTGGAGGACGTAGAAGGAAGTGGAGGAGGTAGAAGGAAGTGGAGGAGGTAGAAGGAAGTGAAGGAGGTAGAAGGAAGTGGAGGAGGTAGAAAGAAGTGGAGGACGTAGAAGGAAGTGGAGGAGGTAGAAGGAAGTGGAGGAGGTAGAAGGAAGTGGAGGAGTTAGAAATAAGTGGAGGAGGTAGAAGAAAGTGGAGGAGGTAGAAGGAAGTGGAGGAGGTAGAAGGAAGTGGAGGAGGTAGAAGGAAGTGGAGGAGGTAGAAGGAAGTGGAGGAGGTATAAGGAAGTGGAGGACGTAGAAGGAAGTGGAGGAGGTAGAAGGAAGTGAAGGAGGTAGAATGATGTGGAGGAGGTAAAAGGAAGTGGAGGAGGTAGAAGGAAGTGGAGGGGGTTGAAGGAAGTGGAGGACGTAGAAGGAAGTGGAGGAGGTAGAAGGAAGTGGAGGAGGTAGAAGGAAGTGGTGGAAGTAGAAGGATGTGGAGGAGGTAGAAGGAAGTGGAGGAGGTAGAAGGAAGTGGAGGAGGTAGAAGGAAGTGGAGGAGGTAGAAGGAAGTGGAGGAGGTAGAAGGAAGTGGAGGAGGTATAAGGAAGTGGAGGACGTAGAAGGAAGTGGAGGAGGTAGAAGGAAGTGAAGGAGGTAGAATGATGTGGAGGAGGTAAAAGGAAGTGGAGGAGGTAGAAGGAAGTGAATGAGGTAGAAGGAAGTGGAGGACGTAGAAAGAAGTGGAGGATGTAGAAGGAAGTGGAGGAGGTAGAAGGAAGGGGAGGAGGATGAAGAAGGTGGAGGAGGTAGTAGGAAGTAAAGGAGGTAGAAGCAATTTGATGAAGTAGAAGGAAGTGGAGGAGGTAGAAGGAAGTGGAGGAGGTAGAAGGAAGTGGAGGAGGTAGAAGGAAGTGAAGGAGGTAGAATGATGTGGAGGAGGTAAAAGGAAGTGGAGGAGGTAGAAGAAAGTGAATGAGGTAGCAGGACGTGGAGGACGTAGAAGGAAGTGGAGGAGGTAGAAGGAAGTGGAGGAGGTAGAAGGAAGGGGAGGAGGATGAAGAAGGTGGAGGAGGTAGTAGGAAGTAAAGGAGGTAGAAGCAAGTTGAGGAAGTAGAAGGAAGTGGAGGAGGTAGAAGGAAGTGGAGTAGGTATAAGGAAGTGGAGGAGGTAGAAGGAAGTGGAGGAGGTAGAAGGAAGTGGAGGACGTAGAAGGAAGTGGAGGAGGTAGAAGGAAGTGAAGGAGGTAGAATGATGTGGAGAAGGTAAAAGGAAGTGGAGGATTAAGAAGGAAGTGAATGAGGTATAAGGAAGTGGAGGAAGTAGAAGGAAGTGGAGGAGGTAGAAGGAAGTGGAGGAGGTAGAAGGAAGGGGAGGAGGATGAAGAAGGTGGAGGAGATAGTAGGAAGTAAAGGAGGTAGAAGCAAGTTGAGGAAGTAGAAGGAAGTGGAGGAGGTAGAAGGAAGTGGAGGAGGTAGAAGGAAGTGGAGGAGGTAGAAGGAAGTGGAGAAGGTAGAAGGAAGTGGAGGACGTAGAAGGAAGTGAAGGAGGTAGAATGATGTGGAGGA
This sequence comes from Ischnura elegans, assembly GCF_921293095.1. Classification (NCBI taxonomy): domain Eukaryota; kingdom Metazoa; phylum Arthropoda; class Insecta; order Odonata; family Coenagrionidae; genus Ischnura; species Ischnura elegans. Next base: position 58,256,445 of record NC_060254.1, on the reverse strand, counting down.
GGTAAAAGGAAGTGGAGGAGGTAGAAGGAAGTGAATGAGGTAGAAGGAAGTAAAGGAGGTAGAAGCAAGTTGAGGAAGTAGAAGGAAGTGGAGGAGGTAGAAGGAAGTGGAGGAGGTAGAAGGAAGTGGAGGAGGTAGAAGGAAGTGGAGGACGTAGAAAGAAGTGGAGGAGGTAGAAGAAAGTGGAGGAGGTAGAAGGAAGTGGAGGAGGTAGAAGGAAGTGGAGGAGGTAGAAGGAAGTGGAGGAGGTAGAAGGAAGTGGAGGACGTAGAAGAAAGTGGAGGAGGTAGAAGGAAGTGGAGGAGGTAGAAGGAAGTGAAGGAGGTAGAAGGAAGTGGAGGAGGTAGAAGGAAGTTGAGGAGGGAGAAGTTAGTGGAGGAGAGAGAAGGAAGTGGAGGATGGAGTAGGAAGGGGAGGAGGGAGAAGGAAGAAGAGGAAAGAGAAGGAAGGGGAGGAGGGAGCAGGAAGGGGAAGAGGGAGATGGAATGGGAAGAGGGAGAAGGAAATGCAGGAGGGAGAAGGAAGGTGAGGAGGGTGAAGTTAGGGGAGGAGGTAGAAGGAATAGAGGAGGTAGAAGGAAGTGGAGGAGGTAGAGTGTAATGGAGGAGGTAGAAGGAAGTTGAGGTAGAAGGAAGTGGAGGAGGTAGAAGGAATTGGAGGAGGCAGAAGGAATTGGAGAAGGCAGAAGGAAGTGGAGGACGTAGAAAGAAGTGGAGGAGTCAGAAGGAAGTGGAGGAGGTAGAAGGAAGTGGAGGAGGTAGAAGGAAGTGGAGGAGGTTGAAGGAAGTTGAGGAGGTAGAAGGAAGTGGAGGAGGTAGAAGGAAGCGGAGGATGGAGAAGGAAGTGGAGGAGGTAGAAGGAAGAGAAGGAGGCAGAAGGAAGTGGAGGAGGTAGTAGGAAGTAAAGGAGGTTGAAGGAAGCGGAGGAGGTAGAAGGTAGTGGAGGAGGTAGGAGGAAGTGGAGGAGGTAGAATAGGAAGTATTTATTTAACAGGAACGTCCACGGGAACCAACAAACGCGGTTTATCAATATGGCGGACTAAGGAAATTCGCCTTGCGACCAGCATTTCATTAAATTATACACAAATATATCGTAATCGTATCGTAACGTCAATCAATTTCACTATCTCGACTGCACGTGTTTCAACTGGTCTGTAGACATCATCAGGTATCATTTCATATGATTTTCTAGGTTATCCAACCGAAAACGTTGAATGTATATATTGTTTGGATTTCAGAATGTTAGGGAATCCAAGCGAAGTGCCTCACACCTGGCGGCGAAAACCGAAGCTGTGGAAAGGTGATCGCGTGAATAAAGCTTTTTGGGCGCTGGTGGTTAGATGTTGACTGCTATTCGCAATTAAAAATTCAAACGGTCAAATCACTATAACCGGCGTAGAGGGTGCAGATGGCCATGCGTATCACGTGTTGACGATCGATGTTTAGCAATTACAGTTTAGCAAAGACCTCGATCATCGAACCCTTTGAGATAATAAAACACGCTGATATTAACCTGCAGCCTTTAGTGAAGTTACGGAATGGCCCAATTACGATTACGCTTCGCCACTGCATTGACATTTTGGATAATTGTCATCACGTGGGAAAACACGATGATAAAATTCATGGTATGGTGTCAATCTTGATAACAGCTGATATGAGATGCGCACTTTCGCCAGAAATATAATAATGTAAAAAAATATACCTCGATCAATCTTTTTTTCGAGATATTTACCAGTTTCTGCACATATTGCAGGCGAAATTCGTTAGTTGCCTTTAAGTAGCGCTGAGGTCGGTTTTAGCTAATGCGGTATAGATATACAAGCTCAACTGCTCGAGTATCTGCCGAAGGTATACGCTCCAAACAGGTAAATTCAATGGAAAATCTCATGAGGGTAAATTGTCGATCTTGTCGGCGAAAGATTCCAGAGTTAATACCACAGCCTACAAAAAAATGGATCAAATCTGGTTCAGGAAGGTGAAAACATGTTGCTGTTGTTCTAACAAACATGTTCCCGGACTGTACCTGGAAGTGCCCACGAATGTTATATAGAGACGTAAGTTCAGTGTAAAAAAATTATTTCAAACAAAACTAGTCCGCAAAAGCAAATTTATTGGAAAGCTAAGGCATAAAATATTGAAAACATTCATCTTCACGGAAAACGGAAAAAAATATCACGAAAACCGCCAGCGCTCTAAAAGATTTATTCACGCGATTACCTTTCCAAAGGTTTCACTATTGGCCGCAATGTGTCAGGCACTTCATTCGGATTCCCTGATACTTAAATTCTAAAAAATCGCATTCAGGACCCTAAGTGAAGCCAAGAAATTCTGCATTTGGTCATCTTGAAAAGTACCAGCGGAATTGTGCGATCGCTGGAGCTGTCCCTTCTAAGGGACGAATAAATGATAGTGAGATTGTGGCGTTAGCAAAAGCATTGTTCACACGTCCATGTTGACTCTCATAACAGTCAAAAGTAAAGCCATACCAAAAAAATAATATAATTGTGAAAAATCCTGAAAAATATTGAATTTGTGAAAATGTCATGTTTTGGGCCAATCAGGGCCGTTCCTGGCTTCCGATGTCAGTTAGGTTTAGTCTTCTTAATTTTAGAGTGCTTTTGAACGCGCTCACTAGAAGCCTGTCGTTCTAATTCTCCTTTACTAACACAGGAAAGGTTATACTGGTCCCTTACACACTTGTTTTGTCATAATTGCCCCGCGTACGCACTTTGCGTACAATCATCGCCGCTGAAGAAGGGGTATATATACTCAACGGCAGCTGGACCATCCACGGGTATATAACCCGGTGAAATGTCGTCGTCAGACTTGACTTCATCAATCACTTAATTTGCAATTTCAAGTCCAGGCTGAAGGGCACAGGTAATACACTAATTACAGACATATGGGACTACGACCCAAGTGTCCTAACTACATATACACTGCCTCATCAAATCACTCGTCTATGAGTCTTTTCTTCTTCAATCATAGGTTCTATTTATTGTATTGTAATTTCGATTTGTAATTTTTTTGTCAATTTTGCAAATACTCTTCAAAAAAAATATAGACACGGCATTGGCAATTGTGCCTATTGCGCTGAGTAAAAAAATATATAATAATACATTGAGAAAAAATCAAAAAAATATTAAAAGGATTAGTAATTGTTATCCAACACAATTGTCCAAATATAATTCTCCAAAAAAATAATAATATACAATTTAAATATATAAAAAAATAATATAAACAAATAGAAAAGAATTTGAAAAATAATTTAATTTACTCTATTGTATTATATCTGTTGTCGGTGTTCCATTTAGATTTTAAGTTTCCTCTTCACACAAACTACACTTCACACAACAACAGCACATATGCGCACGACACCGTTTTTATTGTAAATCTGTCTGACTGGTTGTGGTGAGGTTGGCTCACCGGTAGTTTTTACTGACGCGCCTTCGGTGCGACCAATTCATGTGCGTCGTCAGACTTGTGCATCTGGCTATCGACTTCGAAGTGCTGCGAAGAGCGTATGAATCGATTTAGGTCTTGATTCAATTTACAAAAGAGGTTGTGTATTGTACATAACAAACCCGGAGTCTGAGGCCCTTCCCGATGACCGTCCGTCATCGTCACTGAGATTCCAGAAGAACTTTCACAAGAAGCCTGTTTACCGGTGCGTATTTCTTAGTCCAACATAGTTATCAACCGCTTTTTTTACTTCCCGTAAGCGTGCGCGTAAAAAAGATAGTGAATTTTGCTGTAATCCCAAGCTTCCGATGTTTTCTGAAGCCACGATTTTGTTTTCTTAGGCATTATTATCCTTAAGCCCGTATGACACTTCCCAATTTATTGGTCAATTCATTGGATATTGGATTGTGGTCCATCTGACACGCACCAATTTCTAGTCCAATATTCTTTTCACAATATTGGACACAATTTATTGCCCAACTTGTAATTTAGAACAGGTTCTATTTTCTCGGGGCCAATCTCCAATCAGAAGTCAGTTATGTTGACTCCTAACGCCAAAACAAGAAGCTCTTCGCAAAACATCAGGTTTGGCTGTAAAACATTGGATTTTTTCCGAAAATTCGCTTGAAGTTTCTAAAAAGTGGACGAAAGAAGTCGTTTCACCATTGATTGAAGCGTACGAATCACACATATGCTTCATCATCATCACTAGTCAACAATCCTAGGATTGGTTTGACGCAGCTCTCCACTCAGTTCTCCTATCAGCTAATATTTTCACACCTACGTATTTCTTCTCTTTCACATCTCTCTTTACTTGTTCCATAAATTTTGTTCGAGGTCTTCCTTTTCCATTCTTGCCTTCCACTTGTCCTTATGCTTGTACGTATGCTTATGCAACGTAAAATCATCGAAATACAATGGCGTTCTCTAGCGGGACATTAGAACACTACTTCGGCCAATATTGGTGTAAATATTGATACGTGTAATACTGTACGCAACGCCCAATATTTTAAACAATATTGCGCGCCGATTTATTGGCCAATAAATTGGAAAGTGTCATACGGGCTTTAGAGCCCGTATATCTCGGTTTTACTCGAGGTGGAACAATATGGCGGAGTGTCTGAAACCACATCGCCTGAGTGCACGTTTTTACGATAGGAACGCCATGTCGAGGCCCTTCTATGGCCCATACAGTCAGTCTTCGCGGGTGCAAATAAATAGGGTCGATGTCCATAAGTATCTGCAGGGCTTACACGGTAGTCTAATGCTCTCTCCTGAAGACTAATAACAGTTCACACCACGATGCGGGCTGCAATCAGGGCCCACACTCATAAATCGCTTGTACGTCGATCAGGGCTGGCGAAAGAAGTGCACGTGGCAAGCTAGTTATAACACATGCGGGTACGAAGCCCTTTAAATACCCCAATTTATTTACATTTGTTCGCCAATTTTCATTTAAACCGTGTCTCAACTCGTTAGCCACTGAGGAGCATGGGTTTGGGAAGCTAGATTCTAGGTAGACAACCAAAAGGGAGCATGAACTGAGACATCCTAAAGCAGGTGTTGTCATCTGCTGGGCTGGAAGCCAATGGAAAACAAGATAAATTTGGAACTATTGAACAAATGATGAACAAAACGCGTCACATTCCACATTGTTAACGTGTACAAGTGAATTTGAGTTTTGGAATTCGGACAAGAGCATTTTCTTATCCTTTTAGTATCTTAGGCAACCTTTTTGTTTTATTAGTAGTGAAGCAGGGCTATTTTTTTTAATTCGTAGATTTAGTTCAATGTTGTTTCTTAAGCAGGTAGTAGGTGCACTGTAAATTTACCCGCGCGAGTTTACGTTCAAATGTGTAAATGCTTGAATGAACGCAATAATGCACCGTGTAACCACCCATCAAATGAGCAATGTACGAATGCCAGAACATTAAATACAGCCTGCTCTAATTTAGTTAATGCATTCGTACATATTCCGTTCCGGCCCACACAAATCATCATGAATTTAGGCATAAACTGGCATGTTTTAATTTATTGTGTAGTCAAGCCTTAAGAACAAGTAAACAGCTTCTTTGTACAGCCCCCATCATAGAAATACTAGGAAAGTCAGAAACATGCATTAAGGAGTACATAAATTAGTAAGTCACACTATCAGTCAACCGACCTATCTCTAAGTCCAAACACTGCTGTTGTAGTCTCTTAACTAAACGACATTCTTAATCTATCTGTTCCACATTATATCTATCCTATTTTATTTTTATGATCAAATCTATCATAGTATGTTGGCAATCGTAATATATGGATAACTACGTTGGAAAATAAACTACTCTTGAACTTACACTGTAGGTTTAGTCTAGTTTTCAATCTATGGCCTGACAGTGATTCCCATCCGAGTTATTCTAATAGGTCAGTAACACTTTTAACCAGTTGCGGCGCCTGTATATACGAATTTTAGCAAGTGCACACCCAAAGGTTAATGAATTATAAAAGAAAACTATATATTCCTTTACAACAAGAAAGATAAAATACTTGTCAATATATATAGGATATAAAGTTCCAAACGTGCAGCTATCTCCTTTGGGAATTCACCGCTCTACAAGTGTGCGGTCCCGTTGCACCGCGCCGGAAGCATATTCGGTCTACGCGATCGCTTGTAGGTGCTCGGGCGGGACGAGGTAAGTGGGGGGGGGGGGGCATGCCATATTCAAATGGGTGCTGGGAGCACATACAACACGACGCGAGTGAGCACGCGCATATTTGGTGAGAGACTCGCAGGTAGTATAGCTGCCACCTACACTACCTGCGCTCAGGATCCTAGTCCGTCAATGCATCCAGTGCCATTTAGCAGCCTTCATTTCAACTTCATGCTCTTTTTCATCATCGTGTATCTTCTCTAATGCACACCCTGGATATATTAACGCCAGCCGCCACTGCTACCAATACTATCATAACGCCTTTTCACATACCTGACAGCCCTTCTTTGCGCAGTTTCTAACTATGTTTTTAAACCTATTTCATGGGGATCCTGAACATTGGCAGCGATTTCCAAATGGGGTCTAACGAGGGAAACGTACCATATGTATTGCGCTTTGTCGTAGCACTTCACAAGTGTTCTTTTAACAAATCCCAATTTACGAGTAGCTTGACCTGTTAAATGCCGTGTATGTTTATTCCACGATAGATTATCATTGAGTCTAGCTCCGAGGTATTTTACGTATTATTCAGTCCCTAATTAGGAACCTTTAATGAAATGGCTTTTTGTGAGGTGTAATTTTTCATCTTCTTCATCTTCGGATAGAATGGTGGAAGAAGGAAAAGTGAATCCGTCCGACAAAAAGAAAACGTTTCAACCGAGACCAAGGGTTCCACCTCAACCAATCATGCAACCCAATCATTAGGCGCATCCACCAATCAGATCCTGCTTGAACCATGGGAAATTGCACATAAGTCCGGTTCAGTGGCATGGCGAGGAGGTCCAGAATCCCCCCCAAAATGTGTTGTCAATCACTGCGCATTTAAATTAGTTCACAGAAGTCACCACTCGCGTCGCTGAAGAACAAATTTATCCGATTTTCATGGTGAAATAAGGTATAATTAGGGGGTTTAACCGAAATTTTTATACATGATGGTGGGATATATATCAATTTCACATGTTAACTATGCTATTCCTCGCGAAAATTATACCGTAAACTATTGGAAAAAAATTGATCGCATTGCACTGATCACCGCGACGCGGACATTTTTGATAACCGATTCAAATACGACCTAAGTGGCAACAGAAATCAGCCTTCAATGGGATGGAACTGGGTCTCCTTTGTGCAGTGTCCTTGTCCATCACATTCCACATTGTTAACCTGTGCAAGTGATTTTGAGTTTTGGAAGCCGGATAAGAGCATTTTCTCATCCTTTAAGTAACTTAGGCAAATTTATTGTTTTATTAGTAGTGGGCAAGGGATAATTTTTTAACTCGTGGACTTAGGTTAATATTGTTTCTTAAGTAGGTAGTATCTGCACTGTAAATTAACCTGCGCGAGTTTATGTTCAAATGTTTAACGAAGTGGCAACAGAAATCAGCCTTCTATGGGATGGAATTGGGCGTCCTATATGCAGTCTCCTTGGGTACAGGGATTCATTTTGCCCCCCAAGCATTGAAGGACTTGCCAAATGTGACTCAATATTCACATGTCTACAACGTGCATCTATTCTTCTTTCCTTGTTATTGTAGACAGGTGGTGACCTAACACCCCACGCCGATTGGGGTGGCTTACGGGGTAATGCATAAATATCGATAAATGATGATGAATATGGTAATAAAATACACGGTGAGTCCTTCGATAGCGATGGTGTCATCCTTTAGGTAACCTGTAAAACAACTAGCTCCCTGAGTTGGTCGCCACCCGCCTATCATAACTGAGTTGTAGGTTGCAGCCTTACCTCCTCCGTCCCACCGAACGTCTACTGCATTCACAGGGCATAGCTGATTAAGAGGGTAAAAAGTCCCCCCCACGGAATTTTTCCCGTACTTCGGGCACCCAATTTGGGATCAAATAGGACTAACCTCCCCATAATTCCAGCCCGCTAGACGCCCACCGCGGCCAGCTAGATCGAAAATACAATTTTCTCTGTTTTTCAGATATCTCGGACTAGATAGCATAGTTTTTAATGGGGTTGGCGGCATTTGAAAGATGTTTTAATGGAGCAGACGCTCAATTTTTTTCAAGAATTTTAAGAGGGGCCAGGAGAAATGGTGTCGGTTTGAAAATTTCTAACGCATGTTTTTATAAATTTTTTCGAGAGGTCCACAAAGAAAAAATGTCTTCCGGGGGCGTTTTTAAATATCTTTCGGCTAGTTTATTGGAAAACATTTTAGGTGGTTGAACATCGCGTAAATAAATTAGAATATTAGAATTCGAATACTTCATTTTTTTACAAAAAATTAATAACCTTTGACTATTCATCTGATTTTAACTTGGAAATTTTACAAATATTCGACAAAAGTAAAAAAAAAATGTGTTTATGGAATGTTTTGAAATAGGAGTTAGTGTATTCTAAGATGTTTGGAGAAAGTCTGGTTAATGAGGTAGTGCCGACGATGAACTCACCTTTCCTTAAAGTGAGCCTTTTCCCCTTAAAAACCTTGTCCGATGACCCTGACTAGACCTTTGTCACGCAAATGAGTCCCCCAACCTTAAACCTACCTCTCAATTTTAACCCACGTACCCCAAGCAATATATATACCAGGCTGGCTGTTATTTACTCAGACAGCTCTTGATAATGACGTGTGAACGTTGAAACCGGTTAAGTAAATAAAATACAGTGAAAAATTACTACATCTGTTTCTATCTTATAGCTCAAATCGTGCTTAAGCTAAATGCAATACAGGTTCCTCTAGATTTTCGCGTAATAACTACGAAAAGGAGTCATCGCAACCCACCACCGCTTGGCACAAATTTTTAAAGTAATGGCGATCAGTATAGGGTAGTTTCCTTCATAAAGAAAACGAAAGGCATTGATTGCGATTCATTAACCACCATTAGTGGTTGTTATTTACTCAGACAGCTCTTGATAATGACGTGTGAACGTTGAAACCGGTTAAGTGAATAAAATACAGTGAAAAATTACTACAGCTGTTTCTATCTTATAGCTCCTAATAGCTCATAATATACGAATTATTTGGTTTTATAAGAAATCCCCGTTTAGACGAATGTTAGTGGTCAATTTTAACCTCATTTGCCGGCCTCGGTGGCGGTGGGGTAAAGCCCTCGCCTGCCAAACCGTAGGTCGTGGGTTCGAATCCCGCCTGGGTAGGTGATCCCTATCAAGGGCATGGATGTTTGTGTTGTATTTGTTAATATTGAAAACCCTCGTTGTAAAAGGCGGTTATGTGCTGTTTATGGGGAATGTGATAATAAATAAAAAAAGAAATAATAAATTTGAAAAAGGCCAGATTGGCGGCCATGCAATGCCACTCCACGCGACCTCACAGGGACCTAGATACTATACGAGTAGTCAGGAGTTTTATGTCGTCTGAAATTACCAATGCATGCATGAGGCACAGAGCTCAGGGAAACATTTCTTAATAATCACCTATTAAAATTGTCTATGTTCGGGAAGTTTTCTTTGTTTGATAGGGTGCACATGTTAATAGTCCTTATTTAAGCCAAGCACCACCTGCTAGCAGGGTACTATACGCTACCGCCATGCTCGGCAGCAAGCAGCCTCCATCATTGCGGCGTTCATAGCCTCACACAGAAGCAGCCAGACGTCATACGGGATTTTCCAAACATCACACTTAGCCGACGCGTTTTCGCGCGCATGAATATTTTCACTTTTCATTAAATCGCGAAAAATAGATATCGTAATTTAAAAATATAAAAGCGTGAAATATGTACTCCAGGAGTAATAATATTTCAATTTAGGTAAAAAAATATTAGTAAAACACTCTATTGAAGGATAGGTATCGAGACGTGTGGAGTTTGTTCCTAACTATCCAAATGAAAATTAAGAGAAATATACAATTCATCAGAAACAAAAATTTTTAATGACTCCATGCACGGGATTAATGGTTTGCACTTTATTTTGACGTTTCAGAATTTTTCACGCTTAAAATGTTTGTAGTTTGGTTCTTCTCTTCTCCGCAAAATATCTCCTCTTGAATACACGCCGATCGTCGTACGTCCAAAAAAAACTGACAAAATTTAATATCTTCCCATAATACTCTAAAGGCCGTTCACCTCTGAGTTCACTCCAAATATCCATGAGACTAAGAGGCACGCTCAAGTTATTTGGGAGAGGAGGACGGAGGGCACGTGACTTCTTGAAAACCAACGAAAATGCAATAGAAGGAGCAAAGCATCCGGGAAATTAAGTCGCTTTCACACCTCCATGAAGTACGCTCCGTAAGTTAGCTGTGTTGCCAAATGGGAAGATGGTTTTTGAGATATTACATTCAGGGGCGGCAAGTGAAATGAAACGAAAATGCCTTGTTTCGACCCGGAGCGATACAAAAATACGAGGCATGAGTTTAGTTTCGTTCCCGCACGAAATTAAAATCACCAAGGATTTTAGTTTCGACCCGGGACGAAACTTTACTCCCGGGAACGAAACTAAACTTAATCGAAACTCCGCTGCTCATAGTTAATTTTCGATCCCAGAAGTTGAGTGGAGGGGGATAAGAGGGAATAGATTCGACCCATTACGTGTGACGTACGTGTAGAGAGGTTAAAGCACTGAGCTTAAAAATCGAATGGCCAGTTTACGTTCACCACTCTCGTTTGTGGCCAAAATATAAGAGCCCCGTACATCTCATGGCGGTAGGCTTGACCTCTACTTCATTCAGCCATAATTCATACTCGGAGTGTGGGTCGAAACTAAACCATTCGAAGGTAAAACACGTGCTACCAGTGTCGGATTTATGGGGGGGCTAAGGCAAGGGCGTACCAAACATCATAACTGGGGGGGGGGGCAAGCCATGGTCTACTGGGGAGGGGGGAAACCGAGTTGTGACATTAGTTTATGAGATTATTTCCTTGAAAAAATAGTTATACCTTAGATACATATCATCTTTCGTGGGTTTAAAGAAAATTTGTTGAATGCTTTCGTTTCAATTCAGTACTGATTTTGCTTAAAGACTTTTGCGATTTTTGCTTCTATGGGGGGCAGCTGCCCCCCCTGCCACTCGCTGGATACGCCCATGGGCTAAGGGGGCTATGCCCCCCCCCTTGAATATCCATTTTACACTAGATAGAATGGTAAGTTTGTTCGGACACGCAATACAGCTTGGAGGTTACCCCCTTCTTAGTCCCCCTTTGTCACTATCCTGGATCCGCCACTACGTGCTACCTCCGGTGCGAAACATTATCTGTGTTTCGTTTCGTTCCAGACTTTAAGTTTAGTTTCGACCTGAAGTAGTTTTTACTGCGATTTTGTTTCCACCCTCAGTTTAGCTCCCCCGGGATTAAATCCATTTCGTTTCGTTTCTATATTTCGCTCCCAGGAACGAAACTTTTGAAATTTTACTGTTTTTGACTTCCGTTTAGTTCCCATTGCCATCCCTGATTATTTTATCTCCATTCAATGACAAAGTCTTTTGAGATAAAATGGTAACGCCCGCATCTCTCTCTCTCTCTCTCTCTCCCCTTCACGCATCGTTAGTCCCATTCCTGCAGCGACACCGCTCGGAAAAATCCGAGCTTGCACGACTGGGCCAGTCGCAAAGACACTTGAAAAGGATCATAATTACTCCTTACTAATTACTTTTCCTTGATCAGTTCTACGTTTTTTTATGACATGTTTACTTTTTAAACGCATTCAAAAGTTTTTTAAACGAATTTAACGAAAATGTACCAACCAGTTCTTTTACTCAGTTCGGCAGAAGCACAGGTGTATTAAGGTGATTTGCGGTGCATTATGTAAATGAAAAACAAGGAATGGGAATTTGGAATGAAAAACACTCATGCGAACGTGAAAAATTGTTTAATGACGAAACATCCACACCTCGCATGTAACAGCCACACTATCAGAGTCTTCACACGAAGAGTCAACTTGCATACCATTCTAGCCACCGAAACACTTCAAGTCCCGATAAGAAAATCCATGACCAAATAGAAAAACTAAGAACAGGTCAAAATAATCAACCAATCACACTTTCTATATACTAAACACACTATAGATTATATGTATCATAATTAATTATTTTAATAATAATAAAATCAACAATTCACAGCGCTGAAACAATTTTTTAAACACCCAATGAGAAAAAATTGATTATCCCATTTAAAAAAAACACGGAAAGAAATCACTGTAATTAAAACCATTTCACCTGGTGATGGAAAATTAAGAAACCTTACATATGTACCCAATAATTAAAAAGCGGCTATGGAAGACAAGACGCGTGGTAATAGTAAGCTAGCAAATGAATCACACAGTTCGGAGGTAGGACTAATTTTCTCGTGTGTATGAGAGGACGACTAAGATGGCGTCAGGTGCAAACAAGATGGCGCCAATGCGATCCACCTCCTGCCTCGTCACAACAATGCGCCCGAGGACACAGAAATAAGTGAACAGAGCTGCGTCACAATAAAATATTTTCCTAGAAAAGCATGCGACTAGTTGAAGTTCAGTAATTGATTACTGCGATAATAGTAACTTTTAAATGCAATTAACATTACGTGCCCAAATAAAACTACCGGAGTTTCCCCAGAGTTTTGGGTTTACATATAATTCGTTATACGTCGAATGGTAAACAGTGCTAACGCTGAGAACTCAATTAGCAAAGTAAGTTTAAAAAATAACCAACGCCATGACATTATCTGCATAGCCGCATCACCTGAGAGCCAATATGGCCCCTAACCACGTCGGCGCAACATCGTAAATACATATATCCTCTACACATATGTAAAGCGTCACCGAAAGTTAAAATCATATCACAGGCTATCATTATTACTTATTTTTTCCTAAAAATCGCTTTCATCGTCATCCTTAAAACATTAATAGAATAATACCGCCTATGAACACATTTGAAAATCGCCTGACACTGAACCAGTCGGCATAATATTTCGCACCATCTCTAATACAGTTCCACATTGAATGCCGATAAAATCACAATCACCTCAAAACATGATTTCATTAAATTAAAATCCGCCTAATTTTACAAATTTACGACGACATTACCAGCAAATCAGTTTTGCCACTGTTAGACTGTCTAATATTGTACAAATGCATCGAGGCACTCGTATTGGCTCAATTGCAAACAAAAGTCCCCTGTTACGCACGATACATGCTGATTATGTAGTCAGGGATAATACACGAAAAAAAAGATCACCAACAGCATGCCGCGTGACGTCACGAAGAAATATACGCAGCGCAATGCGTTTGCAGGCGTGAATATGGGGAGAAATCGGTCGATTATACATATCGTGGTCCTACATTGCGCCGATTATTAAAGCGAACAGGTTGCGCTCCATAAAACACAAATAATTAAATTATCTCAAAATGAGAAGAAGGAATGTGAATGAATGTACTGGAAATGCCTCACAGAGAGGCAATATCTTTTTGGAATATGAAAGAGTAATACTACATGGCACAGTGGACAAACTGTTCCGACAAAGCCAATAAGAAATAAAAACCAATTCTATAACACAAATTCCGAAAAATATAATACAGGAGAAAATCAATCTCCTTCAAACAATAAAAATAGAAGACTTTAAAAAAACGTGAGTTATTGGATTTGAGCTTTAGACATTTTGAAACTATCATACATTTTCGGCCAAATTATAAGATTAATTGGCAGCATTTAGCCCACATAAAAATTTGATTCATTTTAGTGTCAGTGGGCAGTAAAAGCAGTACTGTCTTGGTTAAAGGATATCGCTCGCAGCGAGAAGACGACGAGAATATTGATGTAACAACACAGGAATGATTTCGGTGATGATCGTACTCATCACTGTTCTAACGAAGATATAAATAATAAATGCATATTTACGTCGATAAAATCCTTATGTGAAAAAAACTCTGCAAATTAATACATTAACGTCCCAAAAAGGGTGATAGGGAATCCTTGATTATCTTAAAAAAATACACAGCGGTATTTTATGAAATGCCACCTCACCGTTTTTAAGACAATGGACCAAGTAAATAGTATAGGATTATTTTAAAATTTTATGGTAACTTAAAAAAATCCGATTTAACTCAGTCATAGTTAAGACATACCATTGAAGCCCTAAGGGTTCATATATTAATCAAAATACACGATTATGTCCAACCTGCATGATTCGCCAGAGAAAGTTTCATTAACCAATCACCTCATTAACAAGGCTCTCATGAAAAGAAAGACGGTCCAGATCAATCTGCAATAAAATTCACGACCAAAATGACAATAAATTTTCGTCCCACCGCCCCGTTACAAAGGGTTCTGGGACGGATATGCATTAAAAACGTTTAATAGCGCCAATAAGCATCAAGGGCCTCAATTAAGAAAAAAAACAACCTCTCCATTTCGGAGAAGCAAAGGTCCACTGTCGCCACATCCGCTGCAGTTCACCCAATACGGTCTGCACAGCTGGTGAACGTTAATGGCGCAGATGTGGCAACACCGTACCATTCCACACCGGTGTTGCTATATCTACCGTATCACACCCACTTCAGATAGCTAAGCTGTTCCTCGTTAAGTCACAGATATGGCAACACCCAACTAATCGGCACCTTTGTCCCCAAAACTGTTGCATTCGCCCACTTCGGTTCGCGCAGATTGTTCAGATGTGGCACCACCACACTAAACGACGCCTTTGGAGCAGCATCACCAACTTTATTTAGCAAACAAGTTGTCAGATGTGGCAACGCCGCACCATTTGTCACCTTCCGTCGCTCCGATTCCAAAAAAAAAAGGTCGACCCAGTCCTTAACAATTAACAAAACGACGATCAACTCAGTAGGAATTGTGTAGACGGAAGGAAGCACAAGGTGTTGGGTGTAGGACGCGGTGGCTGCTTTACCATCACATAAGGTACTTCGCCGGTGCAGTTGATGGCCCCTGGATGCCCCTTGGACTGCACATCCCTGGGATACGAACCAAGGGCCTGCGCCGAGCAGCAACGGAGCGGGCTGGAGGAGGGGAGCTATCCGAGCCCGACGTCAAGGGCCATCATGAGTACGAAGCCCACAACGGAGCCCCAGGTCGCAAGGCGCCCGTTCCCACTGCGTGATCGACGGAGGACCACCGAAAGAAAGAGAGAAATAAAAAGACGTGAGTAGGGGACCACATAGTGGAGATCTCATCCAGCCCAATGAAGCTTAATTAGTGCTGCCATTTGGCTCACTTTTGATCGGTTTACAAAAATGTCCGCAAGGCGGCAAAGGCAAAAGAGCAATCCTATCATTCTCAATATTTGCAATATAGTATTCTTGAGGAATAACATTGAAAATTTATGAAGCCGATAGAAAACTTCACGGATATAATTGACGGCTAGTAGCTCCGATAGTAGCTTATTGTCGCGTAAAATTCGGGTCGCACAACGATCAAATTCGCGGTGCATAACAGCAGAATCAGGGGTGGATTGGCGAAGCAATCGTTTTAATATTCGTGGACCTTGTAATCTGATCCATTTCAGTGGATGACTTCTACGTAGGCAAGATAGAGCACAAAAGAGTTCTGTATGCCAGTAGAAGTTACGGCATCACCAGGTACTCTCAGCATAAGGTACAGTGTATTAGGTAATGTGATGAAATACCAAACAAAAGTACATATACGAAACAAAGTCATTTTGATTGCTGCAATAATCATTCAGGCAGTGGATGTGAATTTATCAGCTAAATGGGATATTAATTGGACACTTCAAATACTATTCGCAAGGCAAAAATAAAATCCTGGATTAGGAGTAAATTACCTGGAGTTTGCTTCTGGGACAATGTCGTCGACGACTACGAAGACCATGGCTCCGGCGGCAAAAGCCAAAGCGTAAGGGAGCAGAGGCTCTGCTATGGACACGGCTGCCGCACCCAGCACCCCAAACACGGGCTCCACCATACCGCTCAGCTGGCCCAGACTGCATACGACAAGCATGCATTAGTGTAACTTCACACCTCCTACTCATAAGTGCAATAATGTTTTTTATACCGCCACACGTGTCACCCCAAGCGTGCATGTGTCATACTATACACTACAACTAGCAACACAGGCAGACTGCCAGCATATCATGAGTGACCACCACTGAACTCATGATGATGGCCGCTGTGCATGGGCCTAAAGCCTGTCGGGGCACTCCAAACATGTCCCACTCTCATGTATTTGAATTGAGCAAATTCAAAAACTTCGACCTCGAGCATAGGGAATTCTGAGATGATAGAATTAATTCCAAGTACATTTGCGTCTGAGAGGCAGGCCCAATTTTTAGGGGGGGGGTGAAAGAGAAGGGCACGTGACTTCCAAAAAAACAACCAAAATACGTTAGGCGGAGCTTATGCTCTGCGAAATTCGAACTGCCTCTATGCATCTACATTTTGGGGGCATTATGGGTGAACGAGACAAGATGTGACCAAAAGTCATTGAATCGACCCCCTCTTAAACCGTCTGAAACACTAGTAAAAATTGTTGAAACACTAAATTTCTATCCATTACAGTGTCTCAAACTGCCTCTACGTCTCAACTTTTTGGGCACATGAAAAATATGTACGGCAATGAGGACTAAGAATATCGAGGACGATCTTGCATGGCACCAAAGTCTTTGTGTAATCATTAGTCCACACCTAGTAACAATCAGAAAGCTTGGAAGCGAAGAACTATTTGGTATTCCTAGAAATCGATTTAAGTAGGTTAGATATCACTGAAAAAACGATTCTTCGGGAAAAAACGGTAGATAACAATTGCTAGAACTGGCAGAGTGACCAGAAAAGGCCCCCGGGCGGGGTCTAGGGGGACATAGCACCTCCAGCGAGCGAAAGCGAGTACCTGACAATAAAAATTCGAGAGGAAAGGGGTAAATTACCAGAAACTCCTCCACGGTGAGAATCCCGCAGCTTGCAGTGGAAGCGAGACGGCAAGTCCTTCGGGGAAGTTCTGGATGCCGATCCCTATGGCCAAGTTCCTGCAACGGAAAAGAAAGGCGGAGTGAACACATTGATGCTGCTGAGACAGAGAGATTGAAATGGGACTATAATGTGTGGAATGACATTCATTGTAGCTACCAAACTCAAGCTAACATTCCGATTACACTATGTGGAATACGATTACACCATGTGGAATATTGTAATCTAAAACTGATATTTACAGATAGAATAAAAACTGTAAAACCATGTCTGTAGACAAATTTAAAGATTCTCGAACACCCGGACTATGTTAATAGATCATCTGAGCATATGAGCTTACCACCAATTGGAAGACATTCATTGCCATGAATTGCTTTGATAAGGCAGCACCACAGAGATTTTTACTTTTAATAAAATGTATTAATTTTTTCGTATTTTTAATTGAAAAATGTGTTCAAATGAAACAATTATATTAATTTTTTTTCATTTCTACTCTGTAAGTCTAAAAATATTTTCTGTTTCGCGATGAAAGCAAATTACGCACGAAATATGTTCATGGACGAAACATGAGAGGGTGTAAATGCTAAACCTCAAGTATATAATTTATTTTTGTTACATAATAACTTCGTCATCAGTCGTCAAACAATGACGCGGAAGAACATAAAACATAATCCTATATCTAAAGGCCGACTGGAGAATTCTCGGGAGTAATATCCATGATACAGATGCAGACGGAATCATCGCAGGAGGCCATGGAGCTCGCGGCGCGATCGTCAGATGGAAGAGAGAACCACGTGACCAGAGAGGCGGCGGGTAGAAGTGAAGGCAGGAAGTGAGGCCCCATTTGACGGATTGGAAAAAAATACACACACACACAGACTGTAAAGAGAAAGGGAGGGGTGGAGAGAGAGGTTGGGAGCGCCATTTAACAGACGCATCCCTCCCCATTTTCCGATTTCCCCTTCGTCGTCATCGGATGTGGCCCAGTGACGTCACGTCTCAAATTTAGAACCCCTGTCGAGAGGCCCCCTCCCTTCCTCATCCCCAGCGCTCTACTCTATTGGGAGGGGTCGCCCCACCCCTAAAATGCACGTCGCCCCCGCAACCGCTTGATCTCAGTCAAGATCTCTCTCTCTCTCTGTCTCACGGCCTTACGCACGAATATTACAATGGAGGATTCTCAAGTCGCCATCTATATGTGTTGTTACTCACTGTACACTTGAATGGGTTTACGTAAGTCGCCACTCGCGTCGCTGAAGAACCAAATGATCTGAGTTTTACGGGGAAATAAGGGATAATCAGCAGAAGTTTACACACACGATGATGTGATCTATCAAATTCATAACTTTTTAATGCTGCCTCGGTCTAACTTGCCGGCCTCGGTGGTGGCGGGGTAACGTCCTCCCCTGTCAAACAAGAAGTCGCGGGCTCGTGTCCCGCCTGGGTAGGTTTCCCCTGTCCAGGGAATGGTTGTTCGTCTACGTTTACTGGTTAAATTTGTTGAATAACCCGATGTAAAATGGCTAATATAAGCTGTATTTGTGGTTTGAGAATAAAATAAATAAAATGTTATTCCTAGAAATTACAAACATTATAACGTAAAGTATTGGGAAAAATTGATCGCATTGCACTCATCACAGCGCTGTGGCCATTTTTGAAAGCCGATTAAAATGCGATCGAAGTGGCAACAGAAATAAGCCTTCTAAGGGATGGAATTGGGCCTCATCTATGCAGTCCCCTTGGTAAAAATGGAGAATTATCCAGTTTCCATCTATATGTGTTGTTACCAATCGCGCATTTGAATAGTGGTATTGTATTTGGAGGAGGCGACCGACAGTTATGGTCATTTGCGCCACAAGGGAACGGTATGGAAAGGAAGGTGGAGAGAAACCCGACGTCGGCTTTATCCTGCTCTTCAGGGATGGCAATAGAAACTATACGAAATTCAAAACCAGTACAACTTCAATAGTTTCGTTCCCAGGAGCGAAACGTAGAAACGAAACGAAATGGATTTAAACATGGGGAGCTAAACTCAGGGTGGAAACGAAATCGGAGTTAAAACCACTTCGGGTCGAAACTAAACTAAAAATTTGAGACGAAACGAAAAACAGAAAAAGTTTCGCACCGGATGGACCACGTGCTTCACCTTCGAACAGTTGAGTTTCGACCCACACACCGAGTGCGAAGTATGGCTGAATGAAGTAGAGGTTCGGCCGACCATCATTAGATGCATGGGTCACTCATATATTTTTACCACTAACAGGAGAACGGTGAACGCAATCAGGCCATTCGATTTTTAAGCTCGATGTTTTAACCTCTCTACGTTCTGTCATGAAATGGGTCGAAAATATTCCCTCTTATCCCCCTCTTCTCAACTTCCGGGATCGAAACTTAACTATGAGCAGCGGAGTTTCGGCTTATTTAGTTTCGTTCTTTGGAGTAAAGTTTCGTCCCGGGTCGAAACTAAACTCCTTGGTGATTTTAATTTCGTACAGGAAAGAAACTAAACCTAGACCTCGTATTTT
This sequence comes from Ischnura elegans, assembly GCF_921293095.1. Taxonomy (NCBI): domain Eukaryota; kingdom Metazoa; phylum Arthropoda; class Insecta; order Odonata; family Coenagrionidae; genus Ischnura; species Ischnura elegans. The sequence goes on along the minus strand of NC_060254.1, from coordinate 58,236,938 downwards.
AGTTTCCCTCCGGGTCGAAACGAAACAATAATATATTCAACCTTTATTATCTTTAAATGACACAAAACAAATGAAAAACATTGAACGCTTTTTTTGCCTGTAGGGTAACAACAATTGTTACATGTCTTGAGTATGGAATATTTTCGCGGACCGAATTTAAGATTCGAATATTAAATATCGTCTTGAATTCAGTTTCATGATCACTTTAAAACTTCAAAACGCAAACTGGCCATTCGATTTTTAAGCTCAATTTCTTTAACCTCTCTATATTCTCTCATGAAATGGATCGAAACTTAAATATGAGCTGCGGAGCATCGATTAATTTTTTCGTTTCGTTTCCAGGAGTGGAGTTTCGTCCCGGGTCGAAACTAAACCTAGGCCTCGTATTTTAGTTTCCCTCCGGATCGAAATGAAACATTTTCGTTTCACTTGCCATCCCTGCTGCTCTTAACGAAAGGCGCCAAGGGGACTACGGCTGAACGTCCAATCCAACGGACGGAGTGTTGCGCTTGAAATACCCTCCACACTAGATTCAAGCAGGGATCGGGCAATCTCTGAAAATTCCTTCCCACCGCCGCGATTTGAACCCGAGCCCACGGGGTGCCCTCTCTAGCCAACACACTAGCCACCACACCCACCCCATCCTCGAATTTGAATGTGATTACAATAGTCGGCAATCGGATCGCTGACGAACAAAGGGATTCAGAGTTCAAAGAGAAATAAGCTAACTAGGGCTGTGAAGCGAAATTAATATTCGTCATGGCGTGATCTTCGAAGTTAACAAGTTTCAATGCTACTCCTCGCGACTCAGATTTGACACTTTTTCAGTTAATTATTACTGATGAATTTCAAGTAATTTATAAAATCCGAAGAATCAAGTGTAATGGAGTGGCATTTTTCCATATTGAAATAAATACTTGTAATTTTCCACGATAACAAAATTTATTATGACCTAGGTTTCAATGTTACTACATAATCTTAAAGGTGATGCTATCATATAATAACCTTGAAGATAACGCAGTAACACTGGAACCTAGGTCTTTATACATTATATAATCATGAAAAATTCCAAGTATTTATTTAAATCAAGTAATTTAGTTCGTTGCTTGGAGAATTCACAACAAATAAAACACACTTTTTGTGAAATTCTCTAATTATGCCGTGCGAAGGGATGTTTCAACCCTCAAGGGACCGAGATATTTACTCCCCTCGTACCTACAGCTCCAGATCTACATATTGAGAATAATTGTATCGCTCTGCACTAGTGTCGGTACTGCAATTAAAAGCATTTAAAAGTGGCAATAGAAAAACAAGCTTACATAGGACGGACTGGGACCTCCTCTTACACAGTCCCCTTAATTACAAATCAAGTACGTAATCAAATCAAATAGATAAGATGGCTACATACTGCCCAGCTGTTGGAAACGAGTTTTCTGCGAAAACAAGAAAGCGCGACAAAACGATCCGGCCCTTGGCTGAAGGAGAGGTATATAAGGAAATCACCAACTGCATCCTACACTTCGGACCTGAAGAAGCAAACTGCAACGCTTGCGAAACATGTCGTCGCCTGAGATGAACAGACGCGGGAGAGAACCTGAAAGCCACCAATCATCGACACCACTCCGCGGAAGCCTTCTTTCCAAAAGTAGAGCTGTTAACGCAGCTAGTCAATAAAGCTTGAAGAGGTAAAATAGTTTTGTTACCTAGGCAGCCAACTAAACAACGAATGACGAAGCATGAAATAAATTGTCAGGAGAAGAGCACAGGAAAAGAGGGCATCCTACAAAATTAAGACTACTTACAGCTGAGAATACAAGCATAGAAATAAGGTAACAATTAATGATACACTACATATGGAGTATGTTTCTCAATGGGAGCGAAGCTTGGACGCTGACAGCAGTAGAGAAGTCAAGAGTGGAAGCATTAACGTGGTGCAACCGTAGAATGATGAAGATAAAATGGATCGACCGACTAAGTAACGAGGAAATGGTAAGAAGAGCGGGAGAAAAGAGAAATATTCTTAAAACCTTAAGCAGAAGACGGGAAAACATAGTTGACCATGCAACTGATAACTTCAGGTTTGACTCTGTGAAACCTATTCATATTGGAAATAAAATAATAACACTCTGTAAGGTTCACTAGCATGATTGTGATGATAGGTCGATACAAATGAACCTTACAAAGTTTCATTCTTTTATTTACAATAGTTGGCCATGTTATGAGGCATGATGGCCTGATGAAAATAATCGTAGACGGACATGTGGAAGGGAATAAGAACAAGGGACGGCTCCGAATGAGTTAGGTACACAGGACAGGTTATAAAGCATGTTAACGACAAGACATAAATCACTGCGATAGCTAGCAGTTAGAAAAAAATGAAGAGCTGCATAGTACTAATCTTAGGATGATTAAGTTATGAATGATGGTTAAGAACCGAAATGTATTAACAACGAGTACTAACCCATTCCCACCCACCACTGGCTTCACTTTTCTTCACTGACACACTCTCCAAACATCTCAACGGGATTTCCTCCTCGAGTACGGATAAATGCCAATTATTCTTCATTTTATCTATAAATCCCATTCTCTTCCTCCCCCTTCTCCGCTTACCCAATATCCCTCCCTCCATTTCATAGCTTTCGGCTTCCCGTATTCACGCATTTTACACCCGCCCTCCACACCCTCCCTCTCCTTATATGAAGGGCTGGGCTGTATTTCAAATACAAGTATTTTAAAATACGTATTTGAAATGCATTACTAATTTTTATTTGGTATTTCAAACACATGACCTGAATGTACCTTGCATTTTGTATTTGAAACACAGATTTTTGGTATTTTCCCATTCTTAAATAAAAAAATACATGTAAAATACTTTTGAAGTAGCTCTGATAACACTTCTGTAATATTATGATTCAGAGATTACTTCGTTTTCATCAAAATCGTTTTCTTCATGTTTGCAGCTATCCATAACGTGCCAAGGAAGATTAATTTTTTAAAGATCTCTTAGTTTACATACAAATGTATTTTATATTTTAAGAGGTATTTCAAATTCTATTTTGTAGTTTGTTTTACAAATACCCGAGTCAAAGGTATTTTGTATTTTGTATTTAAAATACATTTGAAGTGGAATTTTGTATTTCAAATACTCCTCGGCCAGTATTTTTCCCAGCCCTGCTTATATGTAAATGCCCATTTATAGAATACTAGCAGGCCACTCGGCGTTGCTCAAAAAAGATTTTACCCATAGCAGTAGGAAACTTGGAAATTGGAGTTCATGGTCACATAGTAGAATTTTAAATGCTCACTGAACAGCAAATAATAAAAAAAACGATTTCCATATTTCGTGCACGGGATCAGCTTTTGACCAGCTCCGAAACATTGATCGCTATGAGTATCCGCCCGTGTGTAGACTAAAAACGTCAAGTGAACTCATACCGCAGCAAAGACTTTTATACCGAGACGCTTAATAGATAAGTGTAATACTATTTGGGTGAAATTTCCCCCTATGAGCGAGTAAAGAGGTGTGCCTACCCGGTAGGATGTCAATACGATGGTACTAATGTAAGGAATTGGTTGCCCAAATCGCACGATGGTTGTCACATCAGGGGTCACCAATTTTATTTGCGATTAAGAAAGGGCTTCAAAATTATGAGACCCATATTTTTTTGTTTTTAGGTTCGTCGCCAATAGGGTAGTTTCCTTCATCAAAGAAAACAAAATGCATTGACTGCTATTCGTTACCCACCATTGATGTATTCATAATATACAAATTATTTGGTTTTAGAAATCACAGGTTAGACGAATGGCAACGGTCAATTTTAACCTCATTTGAAAAAGGCCAGATTGGCGCCCATGCGATTCCACTCCACGTGACGTCACAGGGACCTAGTTTCTATACGAGTAGATAGGAGTTTTACATTGTCTGAGACTACTAATGCATGCATGAGGCACAGAGCTCAGAGTAACATCTCTTAATAATCACACATTAAAATTACTTAAGTTCGGAAAGTTTCCTTCGTTTGATAGGGGAATAATAATCCTTTTTTAAGCCAAGCGCTACCTGCTAGCAGCCTGCGCCGTATCAGCGCTCAAGCCTCGCCCCCAGGTCACCTCACACGCCGACAGCTGGAACAGGAAATAAGTCACACGGACTTTACCCATCATTCCTACTTAGCCGTCGCGTTTTCGCGCGCTTGAAATTTTTCACTTTTCGTTTAATCGCGAAAAATAGATATCGCCATTCGAAAATCTAAGAGCGTGAAATGCGTACTCCAGGAGTAATAATCTTTCGATTAAGGCAATAAAAAAATAATAGGAAACCACCCTATTTTTCGAGACAAAAAAATGGATTTGAGTAACGCATTGGAAAATAAGTAGATGACGCCAAGAGCTCGTGTCGAGAGCACCTCCACTTCTCACCTTCTCCTCGGCCTCGCATGGTTCTATTTAGTCCACACAGGATGTGAGCGATTCATCCCGAACGAGCTATTAAACCCGAACTATTATGACGTCACCAACCCATGAATAGTGGGCGGCAACGTGCTACAATTTCTTATTTTTTAAATAGGAGACACGGGTACACTTGGAAATTTATTTTTTCGTCGAAACTTACATTTCCTACTATCTTCTATATACTATATTCCTCATAGGAAAACCCACTAAAATCGCTGGCACATCAATTGCGTATGCTTGGTTTCGCTAATAGTAGGGCCCTCTTCGCTTCTATAGCGTTGGGGTGTTTTTTCCCTCGTCCCGTCCCATCCGTACCTCTCCTTTCCCAGAGGCGTCGTCGGGCTCCTATCGCGGCGGCTCCTCTTTCCTTTTCCCTTCCTCTACAGCCCCTCCTCGGGTGATCGGGCGTATAAGCCACGGGCTTGGTTCCCGGCCCTGGTGTGTTGTATCCTCCGAAGGGTTCGCCCAGAACCCTCATACTCTCTATCTCCTATATAATGAACTACTTCTTATAAATTGCGATTTCGGGTCTGAATGAGCTGTAGGTATAGAAGGTACATGCACATGAAATTTCGCAGTCATTTGAAATAGCTCCGAGGTCGTAGAACTCCGAGGTATTTAACGGATTCTCCGAGTCGATATCTCCACACTTCAACATTTCTTCATAGCCTTAAGGCCTTTCGGCTGGGGCGCAGGTATAATTATATGAAATTCTCGATGCAATACCGCCTAGGCTACAGCTGAACGACATGGGCAGTAGTTCTAATACAAAATGCACGCGTACACATCATAGGGTTGCATACAACGTAAAAAAATACATAGGGAATATAATAGGAATCATTAGCACTACAACTTTCACTCATGTTCATTGTACTGATCCCATAAAATATTAAATTATCTTTGTAAAATTATTACTACTGGATCTATATTACAAAATTAATTGGCGATAATAGGGGCAATGATTCTTACGGCAATTTCCTAAAATCTTCTCTATTTGCACAAGGCTAAGGCGAGTCAAGACATGAGTCGCAAATAACGGCATAGGAGCGACAACCACTAACTACCTTAAAGTTAGTTAAAAAAAATAGGCCACAATTAAAAGAGTAACACCATCGTCTTAAGTTAACCATCATAAGATTGGCTTGACCAAGCTCTCAATTCCGGCTCCCCTTCCGCCAGATCTTTCATAGTTACCTATTTCATATTTTTCACTTCCTCATTACGTACTTACACGGTCGATTCATTTTATCTTCATCATTCTTCGATAGCACCATATTTCGAATGCCTCCAATCTTGCATTCCAAATAACTCATTAATTGAAAAAAATAAACAAAATTCAATTAAATTACAATCGCTCTATGAAACATGACTGGGACAAAGGCCGACCGTTAGTTTCTCTGGCCTTTTTCAAATGAGGCTAAATTTATCTTTTCATTTCCAAGTAAACCGGGGGTTCATAATTTCAGTCACAAAGGCGTAGTTATAACATCAATAACAAGGCGCAAATAATAAATTTAGATTTCTTTGATTTCTACCCAATTGTCATTGGTTATCATCATCCTACGTCATCAGGTAGACTCGGAATTAAGTTAACTGCACGAATATGACAAAGAAAGAATGGCCAGTCGGACTCTACATGTGAAGTCACTCACCGCGCATTCAAATATGTTTACAAAAGTCGCCACTCCTTTCGCAGACGAGTAGATCTATCCAAATTTCACGGAAAATTCCGTTATTTTTTGGGCAGTTAACCAAAATTTGTATTTTTGATGGTGTCAATCTCATTCAATTTGATGGTGATCTAACAAAGTCACAACTTTTCGATTCTAATCCTCTCGTTGTTAATATTATTATTATACTTTTCCTCAGGTGGCGGACACAGGAGAATTTAGGGGGTGTACGGCGGCACGTGCCACCCCGAGACGCTTAACAAATAGACCAAATGTGTATACGGTTATCATGACGTTCGCTTTGTTTTGTGCATTGCGTAGCCTCAATCGTTTAATTTCATATTAAAATAAAGAGAATATTTCGCAAGGTAATAGTCGTATTTTGTTTTTAATCTCAATTACGAGAAGATCGTTGGTCTGTCAGATCCTTGTGCCGCCCCAGAAACAAATCCTGGATCCTCCCCTGGTGGCTGATACATATGAGGGGCGAAGGGGGCGCGTGCCCCCCCCCCCTCACTAGCGTGGCCGCCCGCATTGCTGAAAATTGCAGAACCACAATTGCAACTTGTTTATATCATAAGATGGCATTATCTTGAATACGTGTACAATCAGTTGAAATAAAAATTTCTTAAACTTTGCATGTAACTTGATTATTTTTCATTACGATAAAAGTATCGGTAGCTTAAAATATCTTTCGCGCCCCTCCCCCTTGATTTTTTTCAGTATCCGTTACTGTATTCCTCTCAATTTTATACGATGACTACAGAGAATACAACATGTATCGCTATTACCTCATCGCCATTCTGAGCACTGTTTGGAAAATCGATGAAAATGCGCCCGAAATGGCAACAAAAGTAAGCTTCAACGAAACGGGCCTCCTCTACGAAGTCTCCTTGCTTACAGGTATATGGTTATCAGAAACTTGATGAAAATTCGATTTTTTTCAGAAGTGATTTCCAGAAAAAACAACATGGAAAACCTGTGCTTTTTGGCTTTCAGTCAATAAGGTATAATTGAAGAGACAAAATTTTGAAATTTCCATGATAATGACAATCGCAATCCCTTCCGTACACAAAATTGATGTGGACGAATTAAGAATTTGCTAGGGTAAGAGATGGGTATTACGAATTTTACGACCGAAACTCCATGTGCAGTATTACAGAACGTTACTCAAGTATTAATCCCCATTCAAACTAGACTCGGTTACACGTTGGTATTGCCAGGCCTCACTCAAGTAAACTCAAATTGATTCGCCAAGTTCCAAGATGGCCGCCGCCATTGCCTCACATTTTTAAAACGAAATATATCTTGTAGAAATACTTACAAGTGTGATATTTTACTTCATTAACGCTAGTTTTTGATGAGCAGGCGACCATGAACGAAAATAGTTAAAGTAAATCCATCAGTTTTCAAATTTTACCACAGTTGATCCAGTTCAAGTGAGTTGAGTTGAAGTTGGTTCCTATAATACAAACTCTTACTCAAACTAAACTTGAGTTAGAGATCTGAACTACTGAGGTTGAGCGAAAACTCAAGATTGAGTCAGGTTCAGGTAAACGGCCCTATATATTAAGATAGTCGATCTTGGAGTAAAACCTTTTATGCTGCATGTTGTAAATGATATTAGAAATGAAATTTGCAATAGTTTCTATACGATATTGACAAAGAAAAGGCGCCACAATCCCAATTTTCAATTGTTAGGTTCATATTTATTATCGACAGCATGACAAGCCTCGTGGTCGAAACGTTTTTGGTACATAATTTAAACATATTTTCATTGCTCAATTGCTCAATGGTCAGAAGTGATTTTCCTTCGACACCTTCTTACTCGTAATGATTTGCATCCGTTGGGTGCCAGGGCTTTACATTATATATTTAACAACACGATATAAAACTTAATTTTCGCTGCTATAGGCCGAGAGTTTTCGAAAGGCACAATCAATTCAACTTGGTTTCGATTTCACTTGATACCGTGAGACAACGATCCCATGTAGTGAATTACGAACTATTTCCAACGGAGGAGGCACCTACAGGTCATCGCCACGTTAATGACTTCGTTACAACGGGAACAATTGGAAATTGGATTCTCATTTTTTCTAACTCGGAGATGACCGCAAGATGTGTTTTCCGTTGAGGTAGTTCGAAATTGTCATATGAGCTCGTCATCAAGTGACTTAAAACACGTTCACCTGATTATTGTCGCTTACAATAACCCCAAAAAGATGTAACTAAGCTAATGTAAAAAAATCTTACAGTAGCATTTAAGCAAGGGTTATTATAGGGTGGATAGTTAGCACCCTGTTCCGTAAACCCCTGTACCCATCAAATGTATCACGAGACGAGAGAAATTTGAACATCAAGAAGCCCGAGACGAAAACTTAGGCACATATCAAATTTAATATAATACATCTAAATATTTTTTACTTTATTCAAGAACGACAGGTCACTTAGCTTTCCATTTTTCTTGGCGCCCAAAGCAAAAATGAACTATTCGCTAAACGTGTACAAGTCACGTAACACGATACTCACGTTACCATTAAATGTATATGGCTAGACGCTCAAGGTATGTAGGCACCAATTTAGTGACGTCAACCGCCCTCAACTGATCCTTATTCTATGTCAATAGCTAACAATGACAGACGGAAAGTTTTACCAAACTCACTAAATGAGGATATGGCGACCGTTCGTTTTAGCGGAAGATCTGATATACGACCTTTAAACGGTTCATGATGAATGACTAGGAAATTTAACTGAGTAAAAATTATAAAATGGAGTTTGTATGCCTCGAATGTTTTTTTTTGGTCGCTGTTCCCAACACTTACGTAAATACTCCATTCACTAAGCTTTGAGATCTGTAACGAATGCGTGCGATAATGCCTGGTCTGTAATGGGATATAAGTCGTAAGGCGTACGATACTCCACAATGGATGTTAGCTGTAAGAAATATGGTCAAGTTCACCCTTACGGTTTACATAGAGCCAATCAGAGCGCGTCTTGATCACCATTGCTGTCAGTGCACGGCCACGCCAAACCGGAAGTGGATGGTATGTAATTCAATGGCCAGCAGCCGTTTGTCCAAGAAAGGAAAACTAAAGGAAATGCACGGCGTGTAATGCGTAAGTAAACAAATGTCGGAGTAAATGTTATATTTTGGCTCCTCTGAACGAAATATTACAAATAATAATGATAAAATAATAATATATTACTTTATATCATTCGTTTACATAATTCATAGCATAAAATAATCATCAGCACTAATTTAGTGAAATTAGGTACCCTAGAAGCAGGGGCAGTATGGAGTGCTTAGGGGCCCGCGGCTGGGGCTCATGATGGGGCCCTCCCTTAAGAAGTTACTCTTACCAGGGATCCTACCTCGGAAAATTGTAGGAATTTGCATGCCCGGAAACGGATTTTGACGCATTTATGGCTGTTAAAAACTAGATAAAAGTTATAAAAAAAAGCAATTTCGTGAGAAAAAATACTGTGTAAAGTGAGAATTTCACAGCTTATTAAATTTAATAATGTGTTACGGTTCCATTATCTACTTGGTGACTTTTTTTCCTTGAAACTGCAATGAAATCTAAAAAAAAACTCTAAAATAACCTTTTCGAATAACCCTTCCAAAAAAAAACGCTTTTGTTTTCAAACACCTTTATTTTATTAATTTTTAATTTTGCCTTTTGACACTTAGTATTTTGCAAATGAAGCAGCCAATAAAAACGCAAAATTTTACAATCGGGAAAAAAACCTACGGTTTAACTCATCTGAGTATTTTTATTACACTTTTCGTACGCGCTTCATGGTTAACGCGAGCGTTGCGGGGGGGGACCTAAGCTCGGGGTTCTCGGCGATCGCCAACCAGCCGACCTGGCCACACCGACCCTGCCTAGAAGGACTATCTTTTAGTGGGATTGCCATCCGATACTACATATAACAGCATAGACAAACAAAAATATCAAAGCAAGCTTATGCACAGAAAAGTGTTCATTATTACAACAATATCAAAATCAGTCCACAAAAACAAAGCATAAATCATTATAACGAGACATACAATGGATATTGAATTCCTTATCAAATCAACCCCTAGCCAAGAGATTAAAAAACACTTTTAATATTCTCCTTCAAAAAAAAGACAGACTCTCAATTTTCCGTTTAACCTGGATTCAATTTTTGTTCTTTCCTTCGGGAGCTTTAGAAAAATTTAAGGGCATAATATTGGTACGCATATCTTAAGACTTCAACATTAGCTTTTGGAACAATGATACCGTGATTGTATAAATGAATCTAGTAGATCGATGCAATCTAGCAAGCTCCTAAGAATACAGAAAAAAAATATCCACATTCCCAGAAGGCAAAGCCGACAAAACTTGTTTCAAGTCGGACTAAGTAGTGAAAAATATTTTTTTTTTAAATGTTTTTAGAAAGTAATAAAAGTGCATTAACAGATCTTGGAGAATAAATTTAGAAAAAAACATCGGCAAAGCTCTGTATCAAGCGAAAAAACGCAATGAAAACACACAAGTCTCGTTTGTGAGACATGATATCGGAACCTAACTGATTCCGACTGCGTGTTCTTTCTGCATTTTTGTCTTACAGTTAACGTGAAACGTCTCGTATCGGAGATAAGGAATTTCTTTCTCTATATAGACGACCGGTACATAGCAAAGAATTGCAATAAATTGTCCGTAAGGACTATTAGAAAGAGATTCAGGAACCCATTCGTCCATGGCGGCGTTCCAGTAGGGGATACCGATAAAACTCAAGGGGGGGGGGGGCAAAAGATATCTTGAGCTACCTATATTAAACTAGTGACATGCATTAAAAAAAGCAAGGGACATGCAACAGTTAAGAAATTTTTATTTAAACTGATTATACACATATACGTATCAATGCCATCTTATGATATAAAATAGTCACAATTGTGGTTCTGCAATGTTGGGCAATGCGGGCGGCCCTGCAAAGGGCAAGGCCGTAGCCAGAAAATATTTTCGGGGGGGGGGGGGGGTTATGGAATAGTAGACAAACAAAGTTATTTTTATAAGATAAATAAAATAGCGTATACGGTTAAATATACATATTTATTATAAACCCTTAAAGGAAAATATAAAAATATTATTATAAAATTGAATTAAGCCTTCTAGCTTTTCTTTGCAGCGACCAAATGAATTAACTCCTCGGTGTCGATGTCAATTCTGCGGTCCCTCAGGAGGCTCATAAGTCACTCACCTCTCTACTAATTCACAACACTGTTATTTCACACACTGCACTACAACTACACACACTGCACCTACAAATTCGCTTAGATAATTATTGACTTAGGTCGCATTGGACAACTAGATATCCCTGCGCCGCTACATAATATCGTCGTGTGAGCACCAAGCGAGCATAAAGTATCTATTTAATTTTTTTCATTTCGGGGGGGAATCAATCCCCCTTCATCCCCCCCTGGCTACGGCCTTGGCAAAGGGCGCACCCCCTTATGTATCCACCACTGCGGCGTTCACAGAAAAAAATAGCTCTGAATCTGGTGAAATAAGCGCGAGAATTAGCATGCGATTTGGTCGATTATGAATTGACGGGAGTATTAGCTCGAATTTTTATGAAAGCGCAGGTTCGTAGTCACTTTGTTAATCAAGTGCTTTATGTGCCTTTTACACGTCAGTGTTAATTCAAGCCGCGAATTCTGGAAAAAGACATATTGGGATGAAATATAATATGGATCTAACATAGAATAAAGCAATGGCTTACTAAGGATCAAAACAAGGGGGGGGGGGAAAGCCATGTTCGTTCAAGTTGTAGTAACAATTTAGCATGGAAAAAGTGAATGAAACGAGCATTTTAAAATTATAACACCGCTTTATTAGTTTTTAATATCCCTTAGCGAAAAAACTGTAAAACAACTATTTTAAAAAACTGTTGAAAATTTCAACAGTTAAATGGGACCACTGTTGAATCCAACAGTAACTGTAGAAAATTCAACAGTAATTGTTGAAAATCAACAGTAACTGTAGAAAATCCAACAGTAACTGATAAAACCCAACAGTAACTATTGAAGTCCAACAGTAATTGTTGAAATCCAACAGAAACTGTAGAAAATCTAACAGTAATTGTTAAAATCCAACAGTTTTTTCGCTAAGGGATTATTTTCTTGAAAAAAGGATTTTAGTTGCATGTCTTATACTAATATCATTTTTTGTGGGTTTAAATAAATTTTGTTGAAAACTTTTATTTCAATCTAGTACTGAATTGCCTTTTGCGATGTTTGCTTCTGGGGGGGGCAGATACCCCCTTCCGCCCCCCGCTGGGTACGCCCATGGAATGAAGAAGTTCACTCCGGAATAAAGACAACGAGGCAAACTATAAACCATAAAACTTAATTTCATGAGGTTAGTTCTTCAGAGAATTGACAGATGGCGTCTAGCTTACGCTAGTTTTCCCCTATAAAAGCCCAAAGGCTGTAAAACTAATTTTTCCTTACTTTCTCATTTAAATTTACTATTAATTTTTTTTCATTGACCGGCCTTAAGTGCCCTTGCTGCAAGAATGTACGTGATAACATGGATTTAATAAGGAATGGAGAAGTACAACCATAGATTTAATATTATCATACAGTATTTATGAGTATAATTGTTGAAAAGACAACAAGACAGCCCAGAAATCACTTAACTAAATTGCAAGTGGTTAGTTCTTCAGATGAATAACAGCGTCCAGCCTACAAAAATATTTTCCTATAAAAACCCCCAGACCTGAAAAACTAATTTTTCCTTAATTTATAATTTAAATTTATTGCTACATAATTGCCCTTGACCGGCCTCAAATTTCCTTGCTGTAAGAATATATGTCATGACATCGATATTACACAGAATGGGAAAGTAAACTCCCAGTAAAAAGACATCAAGACAGCCAAGAAACTACTAAACTCAATTGCAAGAGGTTAGTTCTTCAAAGGAATGACAGATGGCGTGTAGACTACGCTAATGTTTCCCCATAATGCCCCAAAGCTGTGAAACTAATTAACGCCCCCAACCTGTGAAACTAATTCTTCCTTAATTTTTAATTTAAATTTAGTGTCAATTTATCTTAATTGAGCGGCCTAGCAGCAAGTGTCCTCGCTGCAAAAATGTATGACATAACACGGTTTTAATAAGGAATGGAGAAGTGCAACCACAGAGTTAATATTACTCTATAGTATTTACGAGTATATTTCTGGAAAAGACAACAAGACAGCCCAGAAACCACTGAACTCAATTGGAAGTGGTTATTTCTTCTAATGAATGACAAATGGCATCTAGCCTACACAAATTATTTCATAGAAATGCCCCAGAACTGAGAATCTAATTTTTCGTTACTAACTAGTTTAAATTGATTGCTGATTTTTTTCAATCAACCGGCCTTAGATGTCCTTGCTGCAAGAATGCATGTAGCAGTGGAGGCGGCTGGCTGCTTCTTCTAGAGGGGCGTTGAGGGGGGGGGGACAAGGCCTTAAAAGAGGGGGTTAGAGAGCCCCAGACTTCCCCCTCTCCCCCCCTTTGCTAAACCGTCCGTCCGCCCCCTTCCTTCTCCCCGGTCAACGACCTCCAGCCGCCAATGGAATGCAGATGGTGGCTGGCGCTGCTGGCTGGGTGGAGGAGAGAGATGGAAGGGGGTGGGTGGGTGGTGGCAGTATATACATATATATATATATAGTATATGTATGTATGTGAGAGAGAGAGGAGAGGACTTTTCCCGTCTGGATGTGGGGAAGGGTAGGGGAAAGAGGCCCCCTCCTTCCTCCTTCATTCATGACTGATTCATTCAACGGCCGAGGCCTCGGAAGCGACACGCCTGCCATCTCTCCCGCGGTCCCACAAGCAACAACCAAATTCCCAACGCCCTCTTTGGTAAAGATCGGCTGAATGCGGCCCCGCAGGACTACTTCTAGATTTTGTTGATAATTATTTTGTGGAGGTGGCGAATAACCAGTCATCCACTCAAATGGTGAAACCATCAGGTTGGTTTTACACACGTGAAGGTAGAGATACCCCAGAACTACGACGCGAGGTCTAGGCCAGAAATGTTTTTCGAAGATGAGGGTAGACACATGGGCGTACCCAGCGTGAAGCAAAAATCGCAAATGTCTTTAAGGAAAATAATATTTTTTCATGCAAATAATTGTAAAAACTAATATAGTGCTGTTACAGTTTCCTTAAAATGATGATTTCAATCACCTTTTTCATGTCTATCTTGAAATCTAACCTACAACTTGAACAACCATGGCTTGCCCCCCCCCCCCTAGTTTTGATCCTGGGTACGCCCTTGGGTAGACATCAGACTCATTACCCGCAAGCCACCTGAATAGGCATGTGGGTTCACATTTCGTTGAGGTTCTTTAGGAGGGGATACACGCTATGCTGTATCATCCAATTATTTTAGGGGGTTGAAACTCTTATTCTACATTCTATTCCCTATTCCATACGATTTGCAATTGAACAGACTATTCTTTATACGTATTTTACTGTGTATTAAAATTCACATGACAAAATTTTTGCGATAAGCTGAAATTAAATGCTGGGCTAAAAACTAATCAATTTTAAACCATGATACGAAAATTAAATAAATAGCGATAGAATGACCGTCCTAATGAAATTTTGGGATTTGGAATGGGAATCTCTTGTATTGAAGATATGTATACCTTTGAGTAAGGTGAGCAGGAAAATTCGCCATTTTAATTTTACTAAAATTATCATTTTTGTCATTTTCCCTGACATTCCATGACTTACAGACACATTAGAATTCTATCACACTTTCCAATAATATTTTAATAATATAATTGCTTATATAAAACATTTAAAACTTGAAATGAGGAAACTGACCGTTGCTTTAAGAAATAGAAAGTGAAAATACAATTATATATTTACGGGGACATGTGACATTCAAAGCGCGTCCTGTGCGAAAGAAAAGGTTTTCTACTCCTCGTCTAAACGACAGGCACTCCAACAACAAAATTTAATAAAGCCAAAGTAAACTTTATTACATTCGGAGGCTACATACCAGTGACTGCAAGCAGACGCAGATATTGGGGCCAAGTGACTTGGGGATAATGTCGCAATTATTACGGAAAATGGCAAATCTAATAAAATTAAGTCTTGAATAAGGCGCCTATTATGGTTTCCGGGTTTACTCAAGTTGTTTCGAGTCTGATGACGAAAGTGTCGCCGACAAACCCGCCATCATCTGCAGGTCAGATGTGGAGGCCCATTTTACACATATTACTTCGTCAGACATGAAACAACGCGGTGGAAACTCGGAAAACATGAGAGAATGTACTGGACATCGCGGATGTCTTTGCAGGAAGTTGAAAATAGCTTTCACGCAGTCTAACGACTACCCTTAGTCGCTTTGCATTCTAAATTCGGAAGAAATAAAATTCTCCACCAGAAATTAACAAACGCGCAGTCGCGACATTGTAACAATGCAATCGAATCAGCCACTCAGCGGTCTCCTCGGTAAAAGAAGATGGGGGTGGCGGTGGATCACGTGGTTTCGGTTTTTCTATCTAGGCCGCATCCACACGAATCGCTCTCATCTCCTATTCTTCGCTCAGAGAGGGCGCAACACTACGCCCAGAGTCCTCTAACGGATTACAAACCAACTACAACGTTATATCAACGGAATGCGACCTCCCCTCCCCCATCGAGTACAAATACGCACCGAACGCGTTTCATTTTCTCCCTTTTAACGGGAAATGAGAAGGCAGCGGGGATCACTCTCAAAGTCCTGCGGTTCTGTTGCTCCTAGCCGAGGACGAATAACCACTACAAAGCCTCTATAAGTTAGAAAACCCACTCGCCGACGGAACTATGACCCGCTGCCTTGTTTCCATTTACAACATTTAACAATTGCATCAGATTCTCGCGAAAACACAACCAGACAGCGTCCCAAAAAACTTCCTTCCATCAACCATGGTTTAACACGCTCGTTCTGTGACGTAGTGGTCACCAACATTCCTCGCATTCCACAGGCCGACGAGGAAAAAATTCCAACATGGGCATGCATTATAGCGATATATTCTCTCCCCCAATGAACTTTCCTCGAAATTGCCTAACAAGAATGTTTCCAGATGATAAATTTCGTTTGCATCACAAATTGACATTATTTGTTCTTTATTTTAATTCGAACTATCCACATGATGTGCCAATTTAAAAAAAACTGGAGTAGAAGTCATAATCACAATTGTACGACACTCAGCGCCTCCATTCATAACTTTATTATAATTCATTCAAAAATTAGTAAATAATTCGTTAAAAAAAGGCCCGAGTTAATTTTTAGGGTTGTTGACCCAGACTCAAAATCGCACTTCATACACAAAATTCAGTCTACTGAAGGAAAAGTCGCTACGAAAAAGAAAATCTACTCTTTCAGCCTTTCTCTCATAATTTTGAAATGAAAATATGCCAAAGTTCCTCCCCACTTTTCATGAGTTGATTACGTCATGGGAGTCCAGGTTCATTGACTTCAAGCATATCCTTGAGGAATAAAAGTACACCCGAGAGAGTAAAGAACAATGATCCACATGAGGCCATGGGTGTAGTCAGGGAATGTGGCTGGGGAAGGGGGGCAGGGCAAATGGTACGTTGATTCAACTCTCCACTCAATTCTTCGATAAGCTAATCTTTCCACGCATATAATATTTTTCTCCTCTTTCACATCCTTGTTTACCTGTACTCTATATTTCATTTGAGGTCTTCCTTTTCCGTTCTTGCCATCTACTTGTCCCATGATGATTGTCTTCATTAGGCCATCACGTCTCAAGATACGGCTAATTAGATCGTTTCATCTACTTATCACAGTTTTCCTGAGACTTCTCTTCTCTCCTACCCTTCTTAGGACTTCTTCATTACTTACTCAGTTGATCCATTTGCAGGGCCGAATTTACCCAAAGTTACACTAAAGGCACCTCTCAATAGAGTGCCCTAACCTCACTTGAGCCCCCCCCCCCCCATTCCAGATTTTTTTGATTAGGCATATCCACTCGCATGAGGTAACACTCGGGAAAAAAAGGAATAAACAGATGTATGGCTGACAGCTTAAATTTTTACACGGGGAAAACATAGGCAATTCAATCAAAAAAAAAACAGCTTGGAGTAAAACTACTTGAAACAGTTTAACTTAGCACATTCAAAGCCCAAAAAACAGGTTACAAAGAACAGGTTCTAGCAAAGAGGTTACCTGTAGGCAGACGGAACCCACATAATAAGCCTGCGCTGACAGTGGTGCCCTTCGAGGCGCCTCCAGTACAGATCATTGCCGGTTGGCAAACAGAAGGCGCCCCTTGGACTGCCACGCCCCTAGGCACGTGCCGATTTTGCCTTACGGTAAATCCAGCCCTGTCCATTTGGTCCTCATCATTTTTCTGTAGCACCAAACTTTGAAAGCCTTCACCCTTGATTTACTGATGCTTTCATTGTCCATCCTAACTTCTATAGAAAAGCATACTCTACATGCATGTTCAGATAAATTGCTTCCATACTCTATGCTTCAATTTCCAGGCACAGGTGAATTTTTTTGGTAGAATGCTCTCTTTGCCTGGGCTATACTGCAAATAATTCCTTCCTTGTTTCTTCCATCGCTAACTATCCTGCTTCCCAAATACAAGAAAAAATATGCAATTTGTCCACACTGACACACATACACAGACCACCCAATGATTTTTCCTTGTACTTAAATGTGCATGTACAGTTTACCACTCGCTATTCGTATGCAAGTCAAGTGACTCAACACCAAGTTACCATAGTAACACTAGAGGTATGTTGGGACCAAAGTAGTGACGAACCCACCCACTGTTAATCCTTATTCTAAGGCTCCTGACGTTACCAACTTATCTGAGAAAGGGTTAAGGTCATTGATTTTTCGTAGTTAATGGCTCAAAATGTAAGTAGCAGGCTAAAAAATGGGAAAATAGAGGTCTCTCTATTTTTCCAACTCCATCACAATTAAGAGTGAAATAAAATTGGTGAACAAGCCCATTACGAATTGAGAAAAGGGAAAATGATTACATACTTGAGGAATGTGAGGGAAAATCAGTCAGTGATGTGATAGCAGAATTGAGTGCCCCAATATAGATGAACCTAGAATTTAGCCACAGCAAAAATTCTGCTTGGCCCACATGGGTAAGGTTCAACCTGACCGACATATGCCAAGCACGGGTACAGTAAGCCACAATATTAAACTTACAACAGAAGAATGCAATGATTGAATTTTGTAGTAAATACTAAAAAAAAAAAATAATGGTACATTGTAGTCATCCGGAAATGGAAGATATCCATTTCCAAAAATATGGATAAATGTGTTGTTGTGTGTCATCTCAGAATAGCCAGCTATGTCAAACTATGCCTCGGGATTTGTACCTTTCACTTTCAGGAATGGCTAAACCTTCCTCTTCTCATTCCTCTTCGTCAAAAACATCCTTGTTTCACCTTCCCTATATAATGGCATGGTGGAGACACTATTGTCACTCACCTACTTAACTCAGTTGGACTTAATTACTCATACTCAGTCACTGATCACCCGTATCTCATCAGTAGTCAGTACCAATGTAGCCGTCAGTTAGAGTCAAAGTGCAGGACGTATGACCCGTGCTAACTAAGTGCCTCAATATCCACCCATGCCATCACCAGCAGCTCCTCTTCTTCCCGAGATATTGGTAGCATCCTAAATTTTGGCTATAGGGTGGTTTCCTATTTTTTTTTACCTAAATCGAAAGATTATTACTCCTGGAGTACGCATTTCATGCTTTTAGATTTTTTAATGACAATATCTATTTTTCACGATTAAATGAAAATTGAAAATTTTCAAGCGAGCAAAAATGCGACGGCTAAGAAGGAATGCTGGGAAAACCCTGTGTGACGTCATTCTGGTTCCCACTGTCGCTGTGTGAGGTGACATTGGGGCGAGGCTTTGAGCACTGATACGATGCAGGCTGCTAGCAGGTAGCAGAGTACCCTGCTAGCTGGTAGCGCTTGGCTTAAATAAGGATTATTAATACCTTATCAAACGAAGAAAACTTTCCGACCTTAGCCAGCTTTTATAGGTGATTATTAAGACATGTTTCCCTGACCTCTGTGCCTCATGCATGCATTGGTAATCTCAGACAATGTAAAACTCCTATCTACTCGTATAGAAACTAGGTCCCTGTGACGCCATGTGGAGTGGCATCACATGGGCGCCAATCTGGACTTTTCAAATGCGGTTAAAATTGACCACTGCCATTCGTCTAAACTGGGATTTCGAAAACCAAATAATTTGTATATTATGAATTCACTTATGGTGGGTAACGAATTGTAATCAATGCCTTTCGTTATCTTTGATGAAGGAAACTACCCTATTCTTGACGCACAAATTCATTATTACTTTATGTCTTTTCATTGAACTGATTTGGCAATGGGGATTTTACATGGAAATAAACTTTGAGTTAAAAATTTTAACTATTTGGTGAAACATGTAAATCTGAAGCTGACTTTGATCAGAATGAGGAGCTAAAGTATCAGTGTCAATCGAGAATCGATATTGGTCTAAAATTAAGAAGAGTTACGAAATTTTATTTCCGCATAGGTATTTCATCAATAAAAAGTTTTAATCATATTGCTCTCCAATTGCAAATCCGGAATCTGAATTCGCGACTTGTGTGTGAAATGAAGAAAACAAATTGTGAATAATCGCTTGCCATCACCAAGGGCAAGAAACCACACTTAAAACGTGTCCTGCAACATTAGATGCCGGGCTGTGACATTACAATACGACTAAAATTCAACTTCTCGAGTACTCAGATTCCCATATCCTGCAGCATTCTTAACATTGCGTCCTTCTGCCTTTAGTTAAGCCTGAAAAGTTTTTCCACCCCTCAGAATGATAGCTCCAGAGATAGCTTTTCAGGGACCACAGGAATGATAGCTCGACTTATCATTTTATGAATCACATAATCATTCCCTGCAACCTTTTTCCATCACTTTCTGTATTTACAACTGTCATTCAATGAAATGCTAAGTGTGGTGTAACAATTACTGTTAGCAGCTGAGCATTCTGATTGGCTGAAGGGCAGTGCCATTAATGATTTTAGCTATGGAAAAAGAGCATGATGAAAAAAGGGATGGGATTTCTATCCCTCGGGCCATCGTAAAGAATGATCACATGAAATGGCCATTTTTCCCCCATAATTGGAGCAATCAGAAGAAAAATCCCTCATAAGGGATGGAAAAAATGATCATGCGATTCAGGCTTTAAACCTTTCACGACAGACGTTGGGTGGAGCTGACGGGAATTATCAAATGCATAACACCCAGTTGTGGATACAGATGGGGGATGCATGGGACGCCCCCCATTGTGGAGCCACCCACATCGCCTCACAGTGGTGAACCACAACTGTATCTTTTTATATTATAAGATATTATTATCTTGTGTGTGTGTAAAATCAGTTAAAAATAAAACTTTCCTAAACTTTGCATGGAACTTGATTATTTTTCATTAGGATACAAGTAGTTCAAAATATATTTTGCGCCCCCCCATTGAGCTTTTTCTGTATCCGCCAATGATAACACCTGATGTCTGGGTATAGCAGTCGTGGATTTTACAATGCAAACGTCTGGACCTACACGAGGGAAGGGAAGTGACTGCTGAGGTAGCAAATGTCTGATGCATACAGGCCCGACCTGGGACCCAGGTTAGCGAGTCCTTAGGGCCACTGCCCATGCAATAAAGCCCGACAATCCCACCAATTTATGATCATCCTCACCGCAGAAATCCGTTGCAAAGTGGTTATACTGTCAATAGTTTTTTTCAATTATATATTTTGTAGCATGCTACAATTTTTTTATACTTTGAAATGAATTCTTCGTTTTGTTCTGTGCTTGAGCAATTTTTAAACGAAATTTTAGCGTAAAAATAATGAACTTCCGGACTTATAGCCTTAATACCTCATATTTACAAACTTTGTTGTTATTAACGCTAGAAATACTTTAAAAATTCCACAATGCTTAAAAAAGTATTAATAAATATTTTAGATGAGTAAATTATTGAAAATCAAATACAATTTTTGGTTGACAAAAACACTGGTAATGCAATAAGTTGACTGTGGATTAGTGCTAAGATAGGGTTAGGGGGTGTAGTCCAATGGGCAGGGTAAGGGACGGGCTGAGCTGGGTCCCAAATCTGAGGAACGAAAATACCCAGGCAACTCACCCCCAAAAAATAGCTCCATACAGAGAGGTTTAAAACATTCCTATGCTACTCGTAGCACAGAAAACGTTTTCCAATTGTAGGCGCCAGCAGGCAAGGGTTAAAGAAACAAGAGGAAAACTAAAGCAAGATGTAAATTAAACATACCTGGCACTCTCAAACGTTGCAGATGGTGACTTCCCTACAGCACCAAAACCAACACCCACAGCAAGTCCCTCTGAAATTGCACAGATATTCAAATCAACCCTTGTAAGCACACTGAATTTTGTGCATCATATTTTTTTTGGCCTTGCTCAAATAATGGTAATATTTTTACTGCATTACTTTTCTTCGTTAGTCCAACCATTTTATACACCAACATATTATATTACTTCTTTTAATTTTCAATTTCTCGCTACAACCTCCACACTTTGTTGGGAAAAATATGATACAGGTACCATTAGCATTAAGCATACTCAAGCATTATACTGAAGTTTACCACTTTAAATAGTTCAGTTACCATGTAGCACTAGGATGTTCTTCTACATCTACGTACTACCCTGCAAGCCACCTCTATTGGCATGTGGCAGAGGGCATTGGGACACTAACCATTACTAAAAAAATAAAAGAAATTCCACTTAATAAGTTCCACCAAGCATTTATTTCCTTTGTTATTCAGGAGAAATTCAAATTCCTATACCAATCCATTTAGAAAAATATCTGGAAATCTATCTAGATATTGTAGGGGGGAATTAAAGGTGTTAATCAAGAAATAGGTAAAATGGCATACTTAAAAGTCAAGTTCCAGTTTTTTTCAGAAGCAACGGGACTCCTGCACATTTCCCAGATTTCAAGGTATTCACAGACGGACCACAAAGGACAGGACGTGAGTCATCTTAGTAGGCCGTAGTATGAGCACACTAGCAACTAACACCATCAGTTCAGGGAACGAATTTAAGTATACCGGGACTAGCCACAGTGATAACTTTACGGAGTCACCCACAATGCACAAATTGTGCAAAAAATCCACAGAGAAAAAAATCATTCACCTTGACCGGGATACTAATCCAGATCCCTCCATTTCCTGCCGAGTGCTTTAGCCAGTTAAGCTACCGAGGTGTCTTCCTCCCCAGTGGAAATTTGTGGACTAGATATACCGGACAAGGTGGTATGGCCTGATAAGCATATTATGCAACTAGCAGTCCAAATCGTGCACACTGGGCCACAGCCGGAGAACGAAGTCTGAACTTTGAACACAAAGAGGTGTTCACTCTAGATTAATTTAAGTATACCAGGACTCCTTTCCCTTGGGCTACAACCTTGTCGCGGTGGAAAGGCTTGCGCGCTCCTATGACCCCTAGAGCTGCACTGGCGGGATTAATTCTAAATTATTCCCGGTAGGGCCACCCATGCCAGATAGGTCGAAGGGTAGGAGCCAGACGAAAGGTAGTCCACGTGATGGTGTCACGTGAAAAACACTGTTGGAATGGAAGTGGGAAACCCTACCAACTATCTCTTCCCTGAACACATGGAGTACAACCAAATGAGCCTCGGAATCTCATCGCCTGGGACCCGTCCGCAAAGGGCGGGTGTCGGGCACGGCAGCGAGGTCGGCAAGGTCCTCGGGGTCGTCAACATGCGAAATCCTTGCAGAGACTTATCATCATCAACAGCAGCAATGAAGAAGGAAGAAAAGAAGACCAAGAAGATGGAAAAGAAGAAGTCGGCTTTAAATGTAGGGACGTGGAATGTGAGGACTATGATGAGGGCGGGGAAATTAGAAAATATCAAAAGGGAAATGGATAAAGGGAGGATAGACGTCTTAGGATTATGCGAGGTGAGGTGGAGGGATGGGGGGGACTATTGGAGTGATGGGTATAGGGTTATATATAGTGGAGGGGAAGAAAGCCAGCGAGGGGTAGCTTTAGTATTAAACGGGAAGATGGGTAAGCGTGTGGTAGGTATAGACCAGGTAAGCGATAGGATTCTGGTGGTAGAAATTGAGGCGCGGCCCACCAACCTTGTGGTGGTCCAGGTTTACATGCCCACTAGCAATCATAGGGAGGAAGAAGTAGACGAGGTGTATGAACAGCTCGAGGAAATAATTAGAGACACACCGGGTAAGAAAAATCTGGTAGTGATGGGGGACTGGAACGCCTCAGTCGGGGAAGGGAGGGATGGAAACGAAATAGGAGATTTTGGTCTAGGAATACGGAACGACAGGGGAGAGAAAGCAGCAGAATTTTGTAGGAGAAACAAATTATTCATCACAAACACGTGGTTCAATCATCATAAAGGGCGAAGGTACACGTGGAAAAGTCCAGGGGATGCGGGGAGATATCAAATAGACTACATTATGGTAAGACAGAGGTTTAGGAACAGTGTGAAAAACTCGCGCAGCTTCCCTGCAGCGGATGCGGATTCGGACCACAATCTAGTGCTCATGAAATGCAACGTAAGATTCAAAAGACTTATGAAAGTTAGGAAGGCGAAGAAATGGAACGTAGAAGCCCTGAAGGGGAGTATGAGGAGAGAATATCAGGAGCTAGTGGACATTAGTATACGGGAGATTGAAAGTACCAAGACGGTAGAGGAAAGATGGGATAATATAAAAACGGGAATAGTCAAAGCGGCGGAGAAGTCAATTGGTTACGTTGACAGTAGAAGGATAAAGAAGCCATGGTTAACGGAGGCAATGGTAAATGAAATGGAGGAGAGGAGGAAGTGGAAGAACGTGGACTCAGAACAGGGCAAAAGAATGTATAGGGAATTGAATAATCGATTACGACGTGAAACTAAGAGGGCAAGGGAGGCTTGGTGGAAAAGACAGTGCGAGGAAATGGAAAAGTTCCAGAAGGATGGAGAAGATTGGGATGGGTTGTACGCCAAAGTTAAGTCGCTATTGGGCGGTAAAAGAGGACAAGCCATGTCTAAAATTAAGGCTAAAGATGGGAGGATGCTAACTGAGCGAGAAGAGGTACAGGGTAGGTGGATGGAATACGTGGAGGACCTGTATGACGGAACGAACAGACCAGAGAGATTGACTCTAGAGGGGGAAAGTGCAGTGGAGGAGGATAATCTTGGGCCGGAGATATTAGATTCAGAAATAGAGAGAGCACTCCGTGATATGAAGGCTAGGAAAGCAGTAGGCGTGGACAACATCCCGTGCGAGCTTCTGAAGAATCTAGGGAAGAAAGGTAAGAAAAGGTTTTTTGAACTGGTGCGCAAGATTTATGAGGAGGGATGTTGGCCGGAGGATTTCCTGAAGACGGTTTTAATTCCGCTTCCGAAAAAGAAGAAAGCTGTGGAATGCGGAGATTATAGGACTATCAGCCTAATATCCCATGCGGCTAAAGTAGTGCTGAGGATATTGAACAGAGGAATGGAGGCGAGGGCAAACGAGTATTTGGGCGAAGATCAGTTTGGTTTCAGAAAAGGGAAGTCAACTCGTGATGCAATAGCAATAATGAGGGCCCTCGTGGAGAGGAACTTAGAATATGAGCAGGATGTATATGTGTGTTTCGTGGATTTTGAAAAAGCGTTTGATAGGGTGAACTGGGTAAAGTTAATGGATATTCTCAAGAGAATAGGTGTAGACTGGAGGGATAGACGACTGATTTGTAATCTGTATATGGCCCAGACTGCGCAAGTGAGGATAGCGGGCGGAGAATCTGGGTGGGCAAGCATTGGCCGAGGTGTGAGGCAAGGCTGTCCTCTATCGCCACTGCTCTTTAACGTGTATGCTGAAGAAATGGTAAGGGAAGCGTGGGATGAGTTAGAAGCTGGGATAAAAGTGGGAGGAATGATGTTCAAATCAGTGAGATTCGCGGATGACCAGGCGTTGATCAGTCAGTCAGCAAGGGGGCTTCAGGCCCTAGTGGATACCTTATACGAACGTTGCGAGGAGTTTGGGATGAGGATTAATCACAAGAAAACTAAGGTAATGCGGTTTTGTAAAGCATCACGAGCGAGGAATGTGAGACTCAAGATAAAGGTGGGTGGTGAAAAACTTGAGCAGGTTGAGCAATTCAACTATTTAGGCAGTACGTTAGAGGAAAACGGATACAGTAGTAAGGACATCAGGAAGAGAATAGCATTAGCGAAGGAGGCGTTCATGAGCAGGAAGGAGCTTCTGAGAGGATCGTTGTGTAAGAGTTTAAAGAAAAGGTTAGTGAAGAGTTTGGTTTGGAGTGTAGCTCTCTACGGTGCGGAAACGTGGACTCTGAGGAAAGAAGACGAGAGAAGGTTGGAGGCATTCAAGATGTGGATGTGGAGAAGAATCGAGAAGGGGAAATAGACGGAGAGGAAAAGGAACGACACGAAGTGCTGGATATGGTTGGCGAGGAAAGGCAGCTTTTAAATGAGATACGGAGGAGACATACGGTATGGATGGGAGGAGTAGGTACTTAGCGGGAGGGGATGTTGAAAATGGTGTTAGAGGGTAGAATGTTAGGGAAACGAGGGAGGGGAAGGAAAAGAATAGGATTTTTAGATAGATTGAAAGAGAGTAGGCCTTACAGTGAATTAAAGAAGGCAGTGCTGGAAGGAAAGGGAGGCTCCCAGATCACCTCTTTAGTACTACATGGAAACCTACCTTAATCGGTAGAATACTATAATAATAATACCAGGACTAGCCACAGTGATAACTTTACGGAGTCATCGGTAATGCACAAATTGTGCAAAATATCCACAGAGAAAAAATCGTTCGCCTTGACCAGGAGTTCAGGGAACATTTGAGAATGGAAAGCACTGCAGGAACAAGTGAGTTTGTACGCAGTCACGTGCACGGGTACAAAGTTAACTTAACCAACGGATGAAGTTCACCATGAAAAAATATTTGGCTTAGCCGGGATTCGAACCCGGATCTCCCAATTGTAAGACAGGTGTGATAGCCAGTTTAACCACCAAGCCATTTTCTCAGAGCAAACTTCGGGATGGGTTTTATTTTTTCATGGTGAACTTTATCCGTTGGTGTAGTTAGTTATATTTGAGAATGGAGCAATTAGGAACACACCTGGGATGTTGTGGACAGTGATGGCCACCACTAGCAGCAGGATCCGCCTCCACTGCAGCGCCTTCGTGTCACCTTGGCTACCAGCAAATGCCATCCCACCCTCGACCACATCTGCATTCCCTGCTTGTGCACCCCCTCCTGCCCTGCGCCTTGTACCCGATCCATAGCTAGAGACACCACTGCTAACAGGGAATCCTAAGAACATATAATGAAGAAACAACAATTTAATCACCAGAAAAGAAATTACAGGGAAGCAGGTCAGTGTCATGGTTAGTGTTGGCTTCACATATTGTGGACCCAGGGTTCAAATCCTGGCAGTGCCAGTCAGGAGCAGATTCAGCGTCAAATTTGGGGTGTTATCACCTGGGTCCGGGGAGCATGGAATACATTCCGGGAGAGAGGAGTATTTTAACAGTAGGGAGTGCTACGCTCTGTGATGAATCCAACTCAAACTTCTCTCACGCTTGGGACTTGTTGTCATGCATTTGCAAATACACTTCCTTTATTCCTTTACAAGGATACAAAAACTATTGAACTGATAAAAATTAAAACTTTTGATAAAATTTAAAGGGTCATGACTCCCGTACTTCCCCTAATTCCATCCTGAGTGACAGTAGCAGCACCAGATTTTTCAGAGGCTGTCAGATCCGTGCCTGAGTGTTGAGTGGAGGGCACTTCGAGTACAACACTCCGTCCATCGTGGGGCATTATAACATGATCCCCTTGGTGCCTTTCATTAAGACCATACTACTGCTAGGTTTCCCTCCAAACTTCTCCTTCCTTACACTTAACTATGGCACAAATGTCTTAAGAGGTCGTTCACCTCCTTATAAGACTATACCATACCAAAATTACTTCACAAAAATCGCCATTTCCCTGGATATATTCTTTGAAAAGAATGATGTAACGGCCATCTGCCAGGTTACCATAAATGCAGGACATCCCTCAGCTGTCAACGATGGTGGCACCTACCTCATGAGGTGAGGAGGGGAAAAATAGGAAACTAGGAAAGAAGGTAATGGTGAACCATCGACACAAATTTGCCACGTTGTCACTTGGTGGCAAACATCCTAGGCTCACCTCTGTGTCAATGTTAGTGGGAAATGTATCAAGTCTAACTTGATTGTATAAATTCAGGTTGTAGTTATTTACACTGATCCTACTAAACTCATATGCTAAATATGATATTCAGAGAGAAGTGAAAAAATAGTGCACAAGAAATTTGCTCAAGAAAAATATCATGAGGTGACAAATTTCCAAAGCTCACGCCAATGTGATGAAGAAAAAGTGTAAGCTCTCTCAACATTTACAAAATCTTTTTGAACTGCGAGTTTATGGAGACAACTGTACATGCAGGAGGGGGATGGGTTTAAAGTAATACTTACTATGGTACTTGTCAATAAAGGGAGGGTAGGGGTTAAAAATCACCAAAAAATATAGCTTCAATATTCTTGCTTTCAGTGATACATACTTGAATTTATGTGGGATGCACATGACAGAATTTAGAATGAATGATTTTGCAATTGGCAGACACATGGAAAGAAGATGTCTGGCTGGGGAAATAGATGCAAAGAAAATGAACATACGTCAAATTAAAAAATAATTAGTATGAAAGGTAAGATTTAACTCTGATACATATTACCATGAGCCAACTCCAATTACTTAGCTGATAAAAATGCAAATCATTCGGCAATCATGAACAATTGGCAAGTGTAGGTCTTATCAGAATAACTTTGCAACAAACTCATCATACCTCTGCACTTCACAACTATGTAGGTACTTACCGTCAATCGATGTGGAATCACTCTTCTCCACTGGATTGTTTGCTTGGTAGTAGTCTAGATCATTTTTTACAGTCTTTCCACTCATCTGAAGAGCTAAAAAAGATCAATATAGAATCAAAAGGTTTCATAGTAAAAATAATCCGAATATAAGTTTACTTTAGTATCAAAATAAGAAGTTGATTTCAGTTTTTTTCCATTTACATGAAAATGCTTCCATGCTAATTTAAATCAGAGGAAATCATTTGTGCTGAGAAAGGGAGGAATAAATTGAACAACAGAGACTACAAGTTTGGTAGGATTAATATAATCTATGGATTTTTTTACTTAATATAAGATAAAATGAAGACAGCATGACAAGGTAATTTTACAGAAGAGATTCTGTTAACCAAAAAGTAAATTTACAATGGATTTATGACATATGAATATTACGAACGTATATGAATTGCAAGAATTGTAGATTTTTGAAGATTGTTCGAAGATAACACGTCAATGCATGAGTTTTTATCACACAATGGTGAAAAATGTATGCCCAAGTTCGAGTTCTGGTATTTATAATTTCATTATCAGTGAGGTCGCAATTTAAACTTTCCGGTGAAACAAATCGTAGAAGGTTTAGACGAGATACAAACCTAGCAAAATCCCTGGCGTTTGATGTTTGTCTCCACCTAGCGAAGAAGCCTCCATTATTGAATCAGCAAGTTGCAAAAACAGTGCACCCGCTACAAAACCGATGGC
Source organism: Ischnura elegans (assembly GCF_921293095.1). Classification (NCBI taxonomy): domain Eukaryota; kingdom Metazoa; phylum Arthropoda; class Insecta; order Odonata; family Coenagrionidae; genus Ischnura; species Ischnura elegans. The sequence goes on along the minus strand of NC_060254.1, from coordinate 58,208,094 downwards.
AGCTGGTACAAATGCAAGTCCACCCTCTGTACCACTTTGCATTTCAGCGGCTTCAATTGCTGGAGCGAGAAGAGACCAATATGACGCAGCAAGCATAACACCACCAGCAAATCCGAGGCTCCAATCTAAAAGTTTTCTCTGAAGGAGTAAAAGTAATAACAATGTTACCAACACAGACGAATAACACAGGGCAATTCAATTTGCGCGAAAGTAAAATGAGCACACTATAAAAAATAAAACAGAATGCGATGCGTCAAATGACAGTGAAACTGAATTAATAAAAATAAACATCAAATTGTTACGTACGTGAGAGCCACGTATTACAACCACCATTCCCGCTCCTGCAGCAGTTAGTCCCCATGTCAGTAGTGTTCCTAAAAGCGCTTGAGTCACCGGTCCATAACCTTGAATCATGTTGTCATTTAAGAAAAAATTAAAATCTGAAGCGACCCTAAGAACCCTTTGTTTATGTTGTTGTTGCCTTCATCGCCGGCTCATCATCACAATGCGCCGTCCTACGTTGTTTTGTTTTCGAGGGCCTTGAGCTTGGCGGGTCGGTCAAATTCCCTAATAGACAGTGCTCTCTTTTCGAGCACGTGTGCAAGATAATTTCTCAAGGTAAAAACGATAAGCATAGAAGAATAATGGGTAAATTAAAGCAGGGATTAGTATATCGTAGAATTTGGGTCGTCGAGTTAAATTTTATGTGCCAAAATTATGTAAAATGTATTTCCAGACATGCCATTTTTCAAAGATTTTCCCGGACCCTCCCTTGTTCGCCCCCTGAGGCCACCTCATCCCCCGAAAGCATATTCCTCGTTACGCCACTGTGTATAAGCAATATTTTATCAATATTCTTGGTTTAATAAACTCTACAATATTAATTATCGATTGATTCTGCATTATTCATTACTTATATTAATTAGAAAATTATGTCACAGAAATGCAAGTATTTGTGTTCCACGTGGCCATACGTTGTCACACAAATTTAATACGTGATTTGTAAGTATGAAAAGTTATATGTTACATTTTAAAGTTACAGTAAAACTTTAGTTATTGCAGTTTTAGTAGGCCACGAATTCAAACGGACATGGTTAGATGAATCTTATAACAAGGATACATCCTTTTCCAAAATAATATACCGGCTGGAGTGCCAATGCTCGTAGGTAGGTAATGACAACAGCTATATGAGCTACACATGAACAAACACAACTTATTCACACAAAAACGAGCATCGAAGTGAAGAGAACGTTATTTAATTATTTTTAATGAATAATAAACTTTCGAAATAATAAAATGTTGGAAAGGCTGTGATAAACAGTGGAAGATGTGAGGAAGAAGTTAGGATAGAGAAAGGAGGGTGTAAGGCAAGGAACCTCACTACCACCAAAACTCAACCATTCACATACACGGAATGGCCGGATTCAAGGAGGGGTAATCGTGCAAGGTAAAAGTACCCCTAATCTTCGATTCGTGGATGATATAGTGGTTTTAGCAGAGAGTGAAGGAGAGCTGACAAATACCCTTGGAATATTACAAAATATTTTTAACGCACTCAACCTAGTGAGGAAAAGTCCGTTCAAATGATAAGCCAGATGAAATCCACTCGTACCCACTTCTTTTCAATTGTAATTTATTAAGGTTAACTGAATTTTATCCTGACCACAAAACCTACCTTCATCTTTTCTTACTTTTCCACATTTCTGGGGGGGCAAGCCCCCTCGTACCCCCCGGTATTCTCTCCTGATTGGGGTGAATATCGATCCGCAAATGTCTCAGGCTGATTTTTGCTCCTCGGGCCACCTGTTGCACAGCCTTGATGTGTACTGCAGATATCACAGGCTAGGATAAGCCTTATAATACGTCCAATTGTTGATTATCCACGAATTTAAGTAAGCACTCACACATTTTTTTCTCGCTCTGGCTCTCAGACAAGATTATGCGAAAGATGCAACCAGGAGGTTATTTCCATTACTATGGTTGCGTATCGAAACACGATTTTTTTTAATAAAGGCAGACGAACAAGCGGTGGGCCTCTTAATGGATGCTAAGTACAAAGATTCTAAAGGCCGTTTTACACGGTACACGGAATTGCGCAATCGGACGTACGTGCGAAGGCGCAATCGAAATTGCGTCGTGTAAAGTGGTGAATTGCTAGAACACATGCGAGAATGCGTGGTCGCGAGACGGCAAAATAGCCCACGTTCTAATTTCGTTCATGCATTCGCGCAATTCCACACCATTTTAGAAATTAATGCAGCTCTAACCTGCGCAATTCCGTGTACCGTGTAAAACGGCCTTAAAGGGTAAAACCGATTGGTCTTAACTAGCAGGGGCGCAGCTAGGAATCAAGGCTGGGGGGGGTTAACGTGCAACTAATACCGGGGTGTGTGGGGGTATGGAATACCTACCAGGATAAGCGGTAGGTGCGAAATTGCTTCGGAATTTTAAGATAAATGGTGAGTTTTACGGGTTTCTGAGGGATATTTTATTAATCCTTACCCTATTATATTAATAATGTCAATAAAATTAAGTAAAATGGATTTAACTTAAAATTTCTCTGAGCTCTGGGGTGGGGGGGGGGGTTTATCCCCCAAAACCCCCCCTCGTTGCGCCACTGTTAACTTGAGCAGGGAAGTAAAGAGAGCATTTATTTTAAACACGTTTTTTCGATAATTTTATGTTTCGTGAGCTAAATACAATAACTGAAAGTGCTTCGATATTAAAATTTAACGAAGGAAGTATTTTGCAATTACAAAATACATTTAAAATCAAAGCCCATAGTTTAGACCAATTTCTATTATATTACTGTTGCCGCCACCGAGGTCAGTATCTTCATCAAATCTATTATTGTTTCCTTCTTCCACGGAGTGGTGTAGTGAGCCGTTCAGTGGGCTTAAGTACGTTAAGACCAATAAAGTTCCTTTAAATTTACTAATAAACTAACGCAGAAAAACTGTCGATCGATCTTAATCAGTCATAAAACCTTGAAGTGACTTAACTTATCTATAAAAGTTTCTTTAAAAAACTTTAAGGATGGTTAAAGTTACTTAATTAATTAATTTTAAATAAAATTAGCAATTTTAAAGTAACTTAAACCATTTCAACAGTTTCATTATTGTTGAGTCAAACTCAGAAATAAATCTCAAATTTTAACTATCCTCAAAGAGAAGCAGAGATTACTAAATATATGATAAATATGTGTACAAAACAGATGTGCGTATCCGTACAAGACGTATACCAGAATCTTTTAAAAAACTCAAATAATATCCTTGTGGTGTAACCAGGGATCATCAGACATGTATAAAATATGAATAATATACAGATTTCCAAATCTGTATACCGATTTATTTCGAAATATTAAAAATATTCAGATATAATCCTTTTGTTGCTACCACGGGGCGCATCAAGGTTTCCGGGTTGTACTCCGCGTCGATTCGTCTTCGTGACGACAGTTTCGTCTGCGCTGCAGCAGGCTTCATCAGGTCTGAAGTGTCGGATGCAGTGGCGGCTTGCCCATAAGGACTCTCGGACGCCGCCCCTCCCAAATATTTGAAAAAGTAAAAAAAATAAATATCCATTAATTTATAATTATACATCTGATTAATCAAAGTGTTTTTTCAGTCACATACATCGAAAGTGTTGGAAAAACACGAAAAGAAATAGCGCGAGAAGTTCTTATTTGTAGCCGTGGGGCGCTGGCCAGAACGTCCCAATCCATCTCCATGCAGTTATATGGAGAGTGGTAGTGGTGGGGGCCGCTGGTGCTATGACGCGTCTAACCTTGTGTCTTATGGAAGTCTTGGGACGTCGTCCGAGAATGCGCAGAGCGACGTGTGAGTTGACATCGCTGCGCAGGCCGGCGGGCGTATAATCTGGCGTCTACTTGGTGCTGCCACAGAAAAGGGACGTACGGAATCAGAATGGTCACTGTACTGGGTGTAGTAATACGATTTTAATTTTTAATTACTGGTAGGTATTGCTACAGAAAATAAATTATCCCATTATGCTTGCGTTTTTTGGTGTTTGAATTCCCGATCACATAAAATCCAACCAGTTAAAGGCCGTACCTATTGACACCTATTCTCGAGTATTTGCCACAGTTCTGTTATGATTACGAATTTCAAGAACCTTGGGGAAACTAATATTATAATATTTAGGCCTTAACAATGTATTCATATCTTCCCGATGATTAGAAATGCGGAACCTATTTTTCAGATGAATTTATCAAAAGGCCTGCATTATTGGGAAAAATCAGTTAACATTCTCCACTGATTTATAATTTAAGAAATAGGTGCGTGCGTGATAGGATGAAGGATTAAACATGATTTAACCCGTAAAACGTGACTTTAAATAGAGTCATTCAATGAATGTCAAGAAGTTTCGCGTACAATGCACCTTTTGTGTGTAGGTTCATCATTTTTCTAGCCGTCCTTGTTCTATTAGTTAATGATCACCTAATTCCTCAGCGGCAGAGCGGTAGCTGTCTGACGGAAAATGTCCACTTGGGTCTGATTTAAGTGGCTTCGAAGAGTTCATATCAGTGCGGAGATCCTTACAGCTCCCATCTGTGGTTCAGAGTCGTCTTCTTTTACGATCTAGAATTTACATTCTATTATATCATGGCAATGATTTCGAAGACATGGTTATCCAAGCGCGACCCGTTGGCGTTTCGTGTATTTACTACATATGAATCTAGACTCAAGGAGATGGTCCGTGACGTCTTTTGTTTCCTTGACTGCCTTTGCTGACCTTAAATTCATCCCTCAGCTGAATCAGCATTAGTGGACCACGACTTCTATCTCCCTTGAGTCGTGCTTAGAGTAACGGCAAGACTGGGCAAGACTCTCGGAAAGAACGGAGTGAAATGAGTTCAGACATCATTTTCGAGGAGTTAACTGTACGTAATTGCCGATTAAGAAGTTTCTTAGTGCTGTGTGTACATTCAAGAAGACAATTTTGAATTAATCAACAGTGCTCGTTTTTGTTTTAGGGAAATATAGGGAAAAATTGTCCCCAATTCTGTGTCCAGGCACCTTGTTCTTTTTGTTCGTATTTTTCGTCGGCCCATTTTGTGTCGTCCCTTGTTTATTTATAGACTAGTGCCCTTGCCATGTGTTCAATCGGAAAGAAATTGTTGTCCGGCGCTATTTCATCGAACGTGTAATTGATCACTTTGCTGGACAAAAGGAAAGAAGGATGGACTTCTGCAATATAACTAAAGGCATGTGAGTATTTCAGATTTTGTTAAAAATGTGTGAGAAATGTTTAATTATTGATTTTAAGTCAAACTGTATTCAAGAAGCAACGCGAACACCGCAATCAAAGTTTACATCTGCAATAGCAAAGCGCGCCTTCTAGTAATGTTTGTTTCCTAGTGGAAGTCAGTGGCACTCCCCTCCCTCCTCAGGTGTTACAAGTGTCATTGCTACCTAAATCATTGCAAATGTTGTATAGATTTGACAAATAACGCATTATGATTGCAAAACGAACAACATAAGTGTATTGCGGGTATATCCGCACGAAGAATGTAGGCGCTAAAACCTAAAGTTACGTATTTTCGTTTGTATTTGCAAAATATCGCAGCAAATATATTTTTATTCTTCAAGATCATTGATCAGTATAATCGAGAGTCCGGACTAAGCCGATCCGTATGACCGAGAGTCTACTGCATTTAGTATTTATTAATCAAGATTTCTTAGGAAAACTAGGTATTTTTGTTGAAAAAAATGGAACATATGGCATCACAAAATTTTACTCCTAGATTGCTGTAAAAACTTAATAAAATACACGAAATATTAAAAAATTATGACCGCCCGGTGGAGTGCGCCCCCCCTAGCATTTGACTCACGAGCCGCCACTGGTCGGATGAAAGGTTTTACCTGTCTTATATGAGCCTTGGTTTTGGTCAGGTGCTTCCTGATTGGTTATTTTGCAGTAACCTCTTTTCCAGGCGTTGGATAAGGGAATAGCTACCATCCCTATGACAGTTAATCTTTTGACCATTTCGATAGCCTCTCGCATGAGTTCGGGTAATACTTCTCTCTAGCGATGTTAATATTGGTGCTTTTGACACTGAAAGTTGTTGAAGGCAACGAGTTCCAGCCCAGTCCCAGAGAAATTTTTCATCTGCGGAATTTTTCAAATGCGTGCAGATGATATAGAGATGAGATATAGAGATAAATAGATGATGACGAGAAATTTTGGGATTTCTCCCACATAAAGTTTTTGGCAGAAATCTCTTCAACAGATCCGGTTTAATAGGGGCGCAGCCATGAATTAAGACTGGGGGGGGGGGTTAGGTGCAACTAATACCGGGGTGTGGAATACCCACCAGGATAAGCGGTAGGTGCAAGATTAATAAATTGAGGAATTTTAAGATAAATGGTTCAAAATGTTGAGTTTTACGGCTTTCGGAGGGATATTTTATTAATCCTTACACAATTCTATTAGTAATATCAATCCAATTAAGTAAAATGGATTTAACTTAATCATTTCTCTGTGCTCTGGGAGGGGGTTTAACCCCCAAAAACCCCCCTCGCTGCGCCACTGCGGTTTAACCGATTGCACAATTCACCGATAAGAAGCAGAAAATAAAAATAAAATAAGATTAAAAAACCCACTTTCTCCAAAAAATTACAATATGCGCTAAAGAAAAGCTTTTCCACACTCGGTTAATAAAAATGTGGTAGCTAGTTATGTTTAGATACTAGATAATATTGCGTGCCAATCCAGGTTCTTTTGCAATAATTTCCAATACCCAAGTCTTATCAGCAGACAGGCTTTATTGCCTCAGTGATGAAAAGCTTAATTTTTATCTTTTTAGTACATTTTATACTGTACTTTGGAAAAAATTAATCTTTTTTATTTTCTTTTTTTACCATCAACCGGCCTTTACCCCTCCATCTACCGAATAGGGTAGTTTCCTTCATCAAAGAAAACGAAAGGCATTGATTACGATTCGTTACCCACCATTAGTGTATTCATAATGTACAAATTATTTGGTTTTAGAAATACCGGTTTAGACGAATGGCAATGTTCAATTTTATCCTCATTTGAAAAAGGCCAGATTGGCGCCCATGCGATGCCACTCTACGTGACGTCACATGGACCTAGTTTCTATACGATTAGATAGGAGTTATACATCGTCTGAGATTACCAATGCATGCATGAGGCACAGAGCTCAGGGAAACATGTCTTAATAATCACCCATTAAAATTACTTTAGTTCGGAAAGTTTCCTTCGTTTGATAGGGGAATAATAATCCTTATTTAAGCCAACCAGCTAGCAGGGTACTCTGCTACCTGCTACCATCCTGCGTCGTATCAGCGCTCAAACCCTCGCCCCAAGGTCGCCTCACTTGCGGCAGCGGGAACCAGAACGACGTCACACGGAGTTTTCCCAGCATTCATACGTAGCCGTCGCGTTTTCGCGCACTTGAAAATTTTCACTTTTCATTTAATCGCGAAAAATAGATATCGTCATTTAAAAATCTAAAAGCTTGAAATAAGTACTCCAGGAGTAATAATCTTTCGATTTAGGAAATAAAAAAATAATAGGAAACCACCCTATTCTTTCAATAAATTTTTATTCATCCACCTCTTGCGTGAACGATCCCGGAGGTGAAAAGGACCCTAGAGGTACTGTTGCATTATTGTGTTTTCCTCGTGGTCGTGGCAACATGGGGTCCGCCCGTCCCTGAGTCAGACTTTTCTTCCCTTTGATCGCCCGCATGCATGCGCGCTCCGCAGCGGCGTCAATTATAATTCGAGTTCCCCGCAGCAGTCGAATTTACGAGGGTGCTGCCGCCCGCATAAATACAATAAATGATAGTTGTTCGCACGCTACACTAATTCGGTAAAGGGCCCGGGTGGTGGTAGCGTCGAATAATATAGGAAGTAAGCAACGGCACAGGATTGACATAGGCACTAAGATTTAAGCCCGTTTTACACCCGGTATATATATATTTGCACAATCTGACGTACGCGCGAGAGAGAATTTCTAGCCGCGTAATCTAAAGCGATGTATTGCTAGAACATATGCGAGAATTCATGAACGTGAGATGGAAAGTAGCCCCTGTTCTAAATTCGTTCAGGCATTCGAACCATTGCACGCCTATGTTAGAAAAAATGCCGTTTTGATTTGTGCTATTACATTCCCCGTATAAAACAGACTTTATGCACTTTAGGCTACGTCGTTCCTTTCGCGGCGCCTTCTTCCGCAGGCAGAAAGCAGTGTTAACGCGGGCGATATTCTCCTGTTTTAACAGAGGAAGCATTTTAGCGGTGGCTTGGCACAATGGGACATTTCCTGGTGCTCCCCCCGGGAAGAAAAATTTTATATCGTGTTGCAAATAGATATAACATTAAAAAAGGAGATTTACATAAAGCTATGGATAGTCTTACGTTTTTTATTATGGGTTACGTTCATATTATGGCTTCGAAAGCCTCAATATCTACGAATTTGCACCTATTTTTCTACAAATTTATTTAAGTTCCCCCACTGATTGAAGGGGTCGGTCTTCCATACCCCTTACTCGCCTGGCGCCCATTCCCTTGCAATTTGTCCACTGCGCCCAACAGTTTATCTGGCCAAGGGCGTACCCAGGATTAAAACTAGGGAGGGGCAAGACATGGTTGTTCGAGCTATAGGTAAGATTTAAACATGGAAAAGGTGAATGAAACCAACGTTTTTAGGAAACTGTAACAGCTTTTTATTAGTTTTTAAAATTATTTGCTTGAAAAATATTATTTTCCTGAAAGACGTTTGGGGGGACAGCTGCCCCTCGCTGGGAACGCCCATGTATCTGGCTAGGCTTGATTCGAAATGTGGTGCTGTCGAAGATGTACGAAGATACAATGGATCGACCGTCTACGCAATGAGGAAGTGCTAAGGAGAGGAGAAAAAGAGAAATCTTCTGAGGAGAAGACGGCACAGCTTAATCAACCACATCGTGAGACATGATAGCCAGAGGAACTCAATAGTCGAAAGATAAGTGGACGGGAAGATAGACAAAGGACGGGCCACAAATTAATTATATGGAGCAGGTTATTATGGATGTAAAAGAGAAGACATGAGTATACATGACGACGTTAGTAGATAGAACAGCTGAGGGGACAGCTGATTAAAACCAATCTTAGGATTTTAGACTAATGGTGATGATTCTTAAGTTGCAGGAAGCGATGCATATTTCGTAGAATATTGCGCCATTTCATGGTGCACGTTCCATTATTCCATTACCGCGAAGCTTTTTTTACTTAGCTATTTGATAGTGATTATTCAGAGATATATCCATAAGCAGATGTAGATATTTTCTCCCATAAGAATGGTTGTAGAAAAAATATGGATGAATGGTAAAAAGATATGCTGAAAATTAATGCAGGAATTTATTCAGCCAAGCATTTCGTTAACCGCCGTGCTTGTTTTTCGATGCACTTTTCCGTATTTAATCTCATAATATTTTCATTTAGTAAAAAAACTCCTAGATATTACTTCATAAAATTTCCGGAAAAATGCACATAAATTGAAGGCAGCACTAAGTGACTCTGCCCAAGCACGCAGAAACGAGTGAAGATTGACCAATCATCACATTTTCCTATTTCTTTTCCTGCTGTTTGAGAAATGGAGACATCCCCGACAGAATGGCCAGATTAATTTATTCCATGTTTTTCCTTATTTAACCCTATCATATTTTTATTATTGATATACCTTTGAATGCATATGAAAATACATGCAACTACTCTGAATTTTTCATGAAAACAAACAATTGGGACATTCCACGCAATTTTGGTTTGGATTTGACGGTTGTGTTCCCATGTTTGGGCGAAGATTATCATAGATGTCTGCCTCCTTAAAATAAAATAAAAACTTCATTGGAAGTGTTCTGCAAAACTAATAAATAGCTGGCACTCTTTTTGGAAATAACGCTTTTTCGAGAGAATGGAATTTTCGGCGTCGAATGTTTCGAGATGGAGCGACCAAATGGATTTATTTTTACAATAAATTATTTGAAAATTCCGAGAATAAAACCAAAATGATGCTTAAATTGATGCAAAATAATTTAAAATGATGCTTAACAATTTACTGTTATGGAATAAAACTTTCTTTTTATGATACCCATTTTTAATATTTTTATTTTTTACCACTATATTTCGTCCTAGAGAGAATATCAGATCAAAAATGTGAGTGGGTGTTCTTCCATTCAAAAAAAAAAAAAAAATGGACCCTCCACGGTACAATACGCGTTTGGACTTTGGAGACTGTAACGTTTTCTTTAATTTCCACTTCTCTTACTTAACAAATGATTTTTATAACACTTTATAAAGAAACTTTACAATTTAAAACTCGTGAGCATAAACAACATCAACAAGCCGCCATGACTATTACAATCCCATTTGTACTACCCGTACTACCACTCACTGAACCGCTGCCACGAACTGCACCAGTGGGGATCTTGAGTTCTGCCGTATCCCTTTTCCTCCGGTCTCTTTCTCTCTCGTAGGCGCCTGCTTTTGGTCTGCGTCCTCTTCTTCTCTCTGCCGATCCTGAATTCTTCCGTATTTCTTCCTCCGGTCTCTCAATACACCAGTACTTCAATTTATCTCCCAATCTTTTACAACACGTCTATCTCTTCCTTCTCTCCATACACGACTGCCCTTTTTCTTTTGCGTCCCTCACTACCATTATTGCCTCCCATTATTGCTTCCTCACCACTATTGTTAATTTTAATTCATTAAAATAAACAACATGGCAGCTTGTTTACAAGACGAAGAGGCTCCTCATTTTCTTTGTTTTTTCCTCCTAAACTTTGAATTTCTACATTAACGATTCATCTACATTAATATCGATGGTTATACGGTCTGGAGTTATTAAATTCTTGCACTAGCAATAAAAGCCCACTGTATGTGATTGTAGTGGATGAGCCGAAGCGCCGCACAGTGTGCCAGAGACCCCGAAAATAGGCCATAAAACCAAAAACGAACCTGTTCTCCAAAGAATTAGACTGGGAAAGTTGTGTCAGGAAAATCCCGACTGCGGCTGATTGTGATGGCTGGGAATACACTAATCGGCAAAGGCCAGTCTAATTCGCTTCTTCACGTTCAATGCATGCTTTTTGTGAGGTAATTCACCATTTTACGTTAAAGTGAGAACGTATAATGCCGAAAGTGAAATGTAAGCTATTATAAAAAAGTGCGGCGCACGGTTTTTAGTGTGTGTATTTTTCAAAAGCGAATGCTATAGGTCATTTTCTAAGGTTGAGTCTTTAAAATGCACGTTCTCTCCAAGTGTAATAGAACTAGTTACTAACTAACAGACTCCATGAAGACGGGAAAGGAATCCTGTTTCTTCAAATAATAATTGCAAACAATCATTCAACTTACATTTATGAACTCATCCAATAATAAATAATATTATACAATATCATAAATAATATAATGAATTATAATAATGATAAATAATAAATTTGTTTAAATATGTCGAACTTCCACCATATAGCACCTGAATCTGTTGAACTTAATAAACAAGATCTAGCCTCTACCTGGCAGGGGCGCAGCTAGGAATTAAGGCTAGGGGGGTTTTAGGCGCAACTAATACTGGGGGTTTTGGAATACCCGCCGGTGTAAGCAGAACCTACGGGGACCCCTCCCTCAGAAAAAATTAAGATAAACGGTTCAAAATGCTGAGTTTTACGGCTTTCTGAGGGATATTTTATTAATCCTGACACCAGTCTATAAGTAATATCAACCGTATTAAGTAAAATGGATTAAACTTAAAGTATTTTATGATAATAATAATAGACAGAAACTTTGGTTCGGTGAATAGTTTGCTAGTTTTGCTTGTGAGTCATTTGTCCCCCTAACATTAGTTTGCAAAATTTGCCAGATTAAAATATTTTTATTAAAATAATTTCTTTGAGCTCAGGGGGGGGGGGACGTGTTATCCCCCAAACTCCCGCCTCGCTACGCCACTGCTACCTGGGACATTTAATTCTAACTGTAGTGGTTAGGAGTCATTACCTTGGATAATGCGTGTTTCTTGAAAAGCTTTAATCGGATAAAAATCAACAAAAATATTGTCCACCCTGTTTGCGTGGCTTTCACGTTGCTGTTACACTTATTGTTAGTCAATTTTGGTCGACTTTAAAAATTGATTTATAAAATTTTAATGAATTCTATTAAAGCATTCAATGTTTTTTACAGCCTATTCATAGATTTGGTATTATTTTTAAGCAGAAATTCTCTTTATATATGTGTCCAAAAGCATGAAATTCCATGTATTAGAAATACTCAACCTTGAAATAAATCCACCTAATGTAATGATATTTCAGAATTTGTATTAAAACTATCTATTTAGTTTATTTTCTCATATTTTATATGGAAGAAAGCAAGAAACGATAGGTTTGAAGCATTCGTAACTACCTTCACGATTCAATGACCGCTCCGAAGGCGCGCTTACATACGCATTTCCGGTGAGTCCATTGACGCATACTAATCAGCCAGTTCACAAAGATCTTGAATCTATTTTGCGCATATGTTTGCGTCGACAGAGTATGTTTTTTGAGTGCAGAGGAAACTAAAATCTAACAATTTTACATAAAAAATTACAATTGAATAAAAAAAAGTTTAAAATTGATGCGATGATCTCTTTATTATTAAATAATTTGATTCGGGTGATTTTTCTATTAATTTTGATTTTTAATAGGATCTCCGGACGCCTTTGTGATAAATCCATCCACAGCTCTAGGGCGAGCCGGAAGGGGACCTTTATTTTCCCAACCTTCCCAATGATGAGTTTTCTCACGGGACCAAGGGGTGACACTGAGTCACTTGAGAAAAAAAGCATTAATGTTCATGAATGCCATTTAAGAATAATCTGCCCGCAACATGGCCCACCCGCGATAATTATCCGATTGAAAGCGGTGATTAGTGCACGCGTGCCGAGCGGCCGATTGGGGGAAATTGATCACGTGACCCCCCCCTCCCCCTAGCACCCAATCTGGATTGGTGGCGCGTGCCACCCGCATTTCGCCGGGTAGGATCTTAAGTGACTCCTTCCGTGGATATGGATTGATTGTATAAATGGGAGGTTAGGCGAAGGGAGGGTATTCAGTCTATGCTCACGAGTGCTAGACACAAGATCGCAGTGGTCGCCGGGCAACACCGCTTCATCCCGGGCCGGGCTGGTGATGGTGCCCGGTGGTGCTTCGCTGAGAAGAGAGAGAGATAGGCACTGAAGCAGCTGAAGATGAAGGAGAGTGAAGACCGAGAGGAGGTGGTGATGAAAGCCTGTTGCAGACGCGTCGGTGAACATCTAGGCACAACACCGAGAGATTCCAAGGTAGGCAGTGCTTAACCTTTTCTAACCTAGAGTTGCTTCTGGGAGAAATGAAATTTCATGACAAAAGTGAAAAGTTTCTACTCACTCATAATTATTAAGGTAGCTACATATTTTACCATTAAACTTTACAGCATAAAAGAACACGTAGTTTAAATCCTTCGTAAATAGAGTTGAACATTTTTACATTTTGTATGTTACTTAGAGGCAACATTGGGATACATTGGGTTAAGAAGGTGCTTAAACGGCGTTCCGGCACCTCCCAGGGAAAATACGGTCGTGGCAAAAAAGTTCATCGTGTTTTTTCTTGGTATAATATGATTCCTCATTGTAACTTTAATCACGAATTTAAAAAAAATGGAGGTTTTATGGGGGAGCTTATATTTGAAAATCGTATGAATTAAATGAGTTGGTATGCGGACCAGCAGGGGCACAGCTTGGAATTAAGGGAAGGGGTGGTTATAGGCGCAACTAATACTGGGGGGTATGGAATACCCGCCGGGGTAAGCGGAAAGTTCGGGGGCCATCCCCAATTTTTTTTTAAGACAAATGGTTCAAAATGGTAAGTTTTACGGCTGTGTGAATAGTTTGATGTTTTCTTTGTGAGTCATCCGTCTCCCTAGTATTAGTTACCAAATTTTTTATTAAAACAACATTAAAATATTTCCATAAAAAAATATTCTCTAAGCTCCGTGGGGGGGCGGTTTTATCCCCCCCTCGCTGCGCCACTGCGAACCAGTACCTAAAATTTTATAAATTAAGCACTGATGGCCGGTGAATCTTACGCGGAGTCTTCCTCGGAGATTTATGGGAAGCTAAGTAGGCATTTATAATTTCAATTGTTCAAAGCACCAGTGGCGCAGCGAGGGGGGGGGGGGAAGGTTTTGGGGGATAAACCCTCCCCTCCCCCAGAGCTTAGAGAAATTTTTAATTTAAATCCATTTTAATTAATTTCATTAATATTACTTTTAGAATAATGTAAGGATTTGTGAAATATCCCTCAGAAAGCCGTAAAATTCACTGTACATCCTAAAAGTTTTCTGTGGGAGGGCCCCCGCACCTCCCGCTTACCCTGGCAGGTATTCCATACCCCAGACCCCCCAGTATTAGTTGTACCTAAAACCCCATTAGCCCTAATTCCTAGCTGCGCCCCTGCAAGGCACAACCGTTGGCAGAGGGTGTTAGTAGCCGTTTACAAATAAAAAGTAAATGTCTTATTAAAGTTAGAGCGTAGGTTTCCGCGGCGATGGTCTGATCTCTGCATTTCTCCAGGGTTTTCTTCCGCGTCAGGTTGTTGGTTGATTGACAACAGTTTCTTTATGTGAGGATTAAAGAACATCAAAGGGCGACCAATAACAAGCAGTTTCAGCTCTCTGCCATCGCCGAACATGCATGGTCGGAACCTGGCCACGACATAAAATTTGAGGAGAAGAAACTTTTAGTTAAGGAGTGCCGATACTTCCCTAGACAAATCAGGGAAGCGATAGAAATTCAAAAAACACCTTTGAATTTCAATAGAGAAGACGGATACTTCCTTCACAGCGTATGGAAAAGAATCATCAAAGAGAGAGCCAATCAGAGAGAAGCACCCAGTCAGACAGCCAATCACAGTGCAGCTCCCATCCAGCCTACAGTATATAAGCGAGGCAGAAACCAACAGCCGACACCTTCGACCTGAAGACGCTAGCAGGACAGCCAGCGAAACTGTTGTCAATCAACCAACAACCTGACGCGGAAGAAAACCCTGTTTTATTAAAGTTTCTCCTAGCATTTAGTAAAGTCCTTTATTGGTCAGGGGAAATATAAATTCTCATACCTATCCGTACGGCAAAATCTCTCTTAATTTATCTTTTCTGTATCGTTTAATTTATTCATAATTTAATGTTCGGCATCCCTCTTAATTTATCGTTTCGGTCGGACCTGGAAATAGAGTGGTGTTATGATATGATGCCCTCCGTGTTGCTCTGAAAATATTTTTTTTTTCAACTGCTAAAGTATTCTATAGCACAAAAAAAACAATTTTTCAATACATTTCGCATCATATTCAGGTGAAGATTATTTGAAATGATCGGAAAACCGAACACCACCTGGAGTCGGCGGCGCGGCGCCGAACAGCCACTTACAGAACATTGCTTTCATTGTTTCGATAAGTACTATATTTGTGAACAGTTATAATTGTGGGTATATTTGTACTTCGTAATACTGTGTAAAATGACCGATTAAATTTATGCCCGTGCTTCACTAGACATGGCCTACTCTCGTTAATAGCAGTAAAATAATTTTTCAGTTATCTTCAAAAACTTCGGATTACTCTTTCTAACTCGTAGCCTAGTAGCACGCTTATTCCTTATGTATGGCATTCATATAAAAAAAAGCTTTTTATGATATCATCACAAATGGCGTTTTTCGTTCTCTCTGATTGGAATCGTAATGAAGGTGCAAAACTGGAAAGGTTTTTATTTTCCCCGCACACTACCGTAAAACCACCTCATGAATAAATTTTAATTTTGAGAGGATGCCATTTTTCTTTTTATTTCCAACGACTAAGCAGCCATAGCAATATTTTTCTTCATATTTCTCTGGTCCCCTGTTGCTCTTAAGCGTTAAGGTCTCGCTGCCGCTTTCAAAATTCCATTCTGTTTTGAGTGAGTCGCTTCGCTAAGCCTCAGTCGTTCTCCTCTTCACCTTCCCTCTGGTCTTTATGGAAAGATTTCTTTCTTATGCCCTTACAGCCTCTCTCGAATTCCTCCCTCGAATTTTTTTCTTAGTTTATCTTTCGATTTTCCCCTCAATTTTGTTCCTCACGATTGCTTTATTTCACGACGTTGACCCAGGGGCGGTTGGGCCAGGTCGGCTGGTCGGCGATCGCCGAGAGCCCCGAGCCTAGAGGACCCCCTAGACACTATTACCACCAAACCAATATATGCAGAACTCAACATTTTACCAGTACCATGCATTTACATATTAGAAACAGTGTCCTTCATTAACAAGAACCACATGTCTTTTGAAAAAAAAACTCTCATTTTCATAACTATAACACCAGATCAAATGAACTCATCCATCTAAAAAGCCATAGAACAGCTAAAAGACTGAAAAGTTTAAATCACCAAGGATTCAACATTTATAACAAACTTCCATCTGCAATAAAAGATCTAGAATATCAGAAATTCAAATTATCCGTAAAAAATATCCTGAGAAAACATTTGTTCTATGATGTAAAAGAATATATGAACTGTGTCTTTTAAGATTTATCTTTGTATACTGTTCTTAACCAAAATGACCTTCTTGTTGTATTTTTGTTTTTTGTAATTGTAACTCATTACAACAAGTTGTATATTTTGTTTTGTGATGTAACTGACTGGATCATTTTTATGTAATTGTACTCTTTGACGACTCCATGCAAATGTATTTTGCCCACGGATAATAAACCTTATTATTATTATTATTATTATTATTATTAGCGCGATTTCTTGAATCTTGATGGTCAACCCTCGTATCCAGATACGTAAAATTCCTGTGCCGTCTGGGTTGCATCTATCGTGAAGCGTATAGGAGAGGCGTAATGAAAAAGACTCAGATTACTTTAACTAAAGCTTATTGCAGTTATAATATCCTACTTTTTCGTTAGCGGCTTTATTTACAATATACTCATTTTAAAAAGATCACATAAATCATATAATAGAGTCAGAAGAATAAAGAGAATCTGATTCTTGTTTGAAAAGGTCATTCGAAAAGGTTATTTTAGAGTTTTTTTAGATTTGTATTATTTAGTTTTAAAAGCTGTGAAATTCTCACTTTTCACCGTTTATTTTTCTGACGAATTTGCTATTTTTATTAACTTTTATCTCGTTTTTAAGAGCCATAATAGCGTCTAAATAAATTCCCGCGCATGCAATTTCCTAAAATTTTCCTGAGGAGGGCCACATCATTAGCCCCAGCAGAGGGCCCTCATTCACCCCAGATCGCCCCTGACGTGACCTATCTACTGGGTGCTCCTCTGTTGCGTGCTCATATTCATCGGTGCACCTCCTTTCTCACCATATATGTTCATTTGATCATCAGCATCCACCTGTGGTGTAGCCAGGAATTTCTATCGGGGGAGGTCCAAAACCAGGGTGGGAAATGTTTTAAAAACAGGGTACTATGTAATGGGTTTTAAAATAATTTTAACATTTTTCATAATCGAAAAAACTTAATTCGTCAAAGAAATATTTTGCAAAATCATGATTTTTCAATATTGTGTTTTTTTATGAAGGAAAATAATTGCATTTTTATATTTTGGAGAGGGTCCGGACCCCCTGGACCCCTCCTGGCTACGCCACTGGTATCCACCGCCAGCCATGGGCGCACCCAGCGAGGGGCAGCGGGGGAAGCTGCCCCCCCCCCCCCCCCTCAGAAGCAAAAATCGCAAAAGTCTTTAAGCAAAATCAGTACTCAATTGAAACAAAAGCATTCAACAAATTTTTATTTAAAACCCACGAAAAATGATGTGTTAGTATAAGATATTAAAATAAAATAAAAATATTTTATCAAGGAAATAATCTCATAAACTAATGTCACAACTTGGCTTGCCCCATCCCCCTAGACCATGGCTTGCCCCCCCTCCCCCAGTTATGATCCTGGGCACGCCCTTGCCGCCAGCATCAATTATCGAAGGCTTCAAGTCTTCTACAGTCAACCCAGCTAGCACACTCTCCGACGTTTATGTAAACGTCCAAGGCAAAGAAGTGGCAACAGTTTATCCTTTGACGTTGCGCCGTGGATGATATCAACGTGACGGCTACGCATTGCCGTAAAGTTGCTCAGTATGGACGGCTGGCTTCGTATCCCATTTTATGTGAACGCATTCGCTCTAAAAAGGTAGTTTCCTTCATCAAAGAAAACGAAAGGCATTGATTGCGATTGGCTACCCACCATTAGGGAATTCATAATGTTAAAATTATTTGGTTTTAGAAATCCCAGTTCAGATGAATGTTAATGGTCAATTTTAAACTCACTTGAAAAAGGGCAGATTGGCGCCCGTGCGATGCCACTCCACGTGACGTCACAGGGACCTAGATGTCATACGAGTAGATAAGAGGTTTACATCGTCTGCAGTGGCGCCGACTCCATGGGGCCTGAGGGGGCCCGAGCCCCCTCAAAAATTCGTTATGGGTGTGAGGAAAAAATGTGTCAGGCTTGTCGATTTTCCCCGGAGTGTCTAGATATAGAGATTCGAGTTATCAGGGTTCTAATGTTAATCGTGTAACTCTTCTAAAAGGTTTAAAAAACTTAAAACTCACTACTTATCAAATTTCCCAGGGCAAGATCCCCGGTTTGGGCCCCCCAATATTTTTTGTAAGTCGGCATCCCTGATCGTCTGAGATTACCAATGCATGCATTAAGCACGGAGCTCAGGTAAACATCTCTTAACAATCACGTATTAAAATTGCCTAAGGTCGTAAGGTTTCCTTCATTTGATGAGGTATTAATACCTGCTAGCAGCCTGCATCATATCAGCCCTCATAAGCCTCTTATGTGGCCTCACACGGCGGCAGCTGGAACCAGAATGACGTCACACGGGCTTTTCCCAGCATTCATACTTAGCCGTTGCGTTTTCGCGCGCTTGAAAATTTTCAATTTTCATTTAATCGCGAAAAATAGATATCGTCATTTTAAAAATCTAAAAGCGTTTTACTCCAGGAGTAATAATCTTTCGATTTAGGCAATTGAAAAAAAATAGGAAACCACCCTATTAGCAATCAGCTATGAATAAAAGGTTCTATGATTTACGCAATTAATTTTTCATAATGTGTTTAATGGGATAAGTGTTATTTATTCGAGTATTTTGTGAATTTATTAATTAATATGTCCCTACGTCACTTGGTGGTAATGGAAAAAGATTGAGATAATATAATGAGCGTCTCTCGAGGTTGATGAATCTCTGGATTTTCGTTATCGGCGAAGTGAAATTACTTAAATACGATTCATAATTCGATGGTGTACCATTACCATCGGAAAAGTTAATTTTTCCGATTTCCTAAGTCTCTGAGTGCAACAGCTAGCACAAATGCTTTTACAAATCCGTCCGATAAATCCTTAAAATACTAGCCATGATGTCACGCGACACCATTATGAAATTTCATACAGTTATCTGGGGTTAAAATTTCATACTTTATAAAATTTCAATTTAAATTTTAAAATACCCAGATCAAAGGGAGGAAAAACTTATGCAGCGGAATAAGTACTCATAATCAATGCAAACGCCAGTATTAATTACTTCTACGATAATTACACCCCTTTACGTGGGCGGAGTTTTGGGGGGAGGAGGGGAGCCTGCCCCCCCCCCACCCCAACTAAAATGGTAATTTATCCGAAAAAATACGAAATCCGTACATTCAAGTACAATGAAAACGAAAATATAAAATGATTCATTGAATTTTAGTCTTAGACAGTACTTAAAATGCTGTTTTCAGAGATTAATTTAAACAAATTTTCCTGGGGAGGGCCACGAGGACCTCCCGTTTCACTGTGAGGTATTCGGGTAAATCATTCCACACCAGACCTCTAAAGCACCATCCTTATCATACTAGTCCAGGTATCGAATAAATCGAAGTACATTAAATCGGGAGGGATGAGTCATAGAATCTAAAGCTGAATCACACTCCTTACCGCGGATTTGTAGACGAAATCACCCATTTCGCCGAAGTGTTTTCTTTTTCTTTTAGCTCTTAAATCCCTGGCAGGATTACTAGTCCCCTAATCTAAAATTCTAAACTCCGCCCATTCCCCAGTAAGAAACTTGGTAACCATCCCAAATGCGTAGCGGTGAGAAGTAAGGCGACGTGGGTTGCCTAAGTGGAAGGATATGTATCAAAGTGGTACAAGTGACTTTCTGTGACATTTTTTGCTTATTAAGGAAAGCTAAAAATGAGTCGTCACACCGATTAACATGCTCCGCCTGTGGTGGAAGCTCAAGACCACATCTTAAGGCATACTATGCGGTAAAGCAATCGGCAAAATATCTTTTTTTGGGTTACAAAAACCACCATAAAAGGCCCAGTCAAAGAGTGCATAGACTGTAATGTTTTGAAGAAACAGTATGAAATCATTCTTGAATGCCTATTCTTATAATTTATAGAATTAAAGGTGACTATATGAAATGGAAACCCCATACAACCGAAACTCTGGCACCATTCCAGTTCTTGACATGGTGGCAGTAAAGAGAGGTTTTCTAACAATCAATACCCTCATTCCCCCACTAACAGAGGTTAAAATATACAGTGGTGTTGATTATCTAGATCAACTGTCACTGTACCCAGACTGAATCATCAAAAAGTATGCATTAGAAAAGAGAGAGCCAAAACATGGCCATTTGTTGCCTTAAACATTGATAAACTTTGCTTAATCAGTGTATTACCAGTAATTTACATGAGTACTCTGGTTAAATAATTAGTGCAGGTAAAAAGATGCATTAATTAAAATAAACTTATAACCAAACATTTAATAAAACATAACTACATATGCATGTATTTGTTGCTGGATATTTATCCAGATCATTCATCATACTGATTTTTGACTATTGATTATTGGCTCTATACTGCAGATGCCATGTCTGCAATTAGTGCATCACTCTTGTGAATAATCATGAAACTTTGTCCTTGGATCACTAAAAATAAACACTAACACATGTCTGTCTCTTATTTTCAGTTAATCACATGCAACCAGTAGGTGCCACTCATCATATTCCCTTCCTCTTGTGAAGATGACTCAAGAGACTGTGCTCAGGATGACATGATAGGAATCGGATATGAAGAGGAGGACTTCTCACCAGTCAGCAATCTACAGTTCCATGAAGATGAAATGGTGCTTAAAACTTGGATCAATATCATAAGTCAACAAACCTGAAGATTGATTTGATGCAGCTCTCCATACTGCTACCTAATCCGCAAGGCTTGTCATAGTGATGAATTTCTTCTCTTTCACAACTTTCATGACCTGTTCAATTTAATTCATTCTGGGCTGTCCCTTGACCTTCTTCCCACCTGTAGTTCAACAATGTTTTTCATCAGGCCATCATGTCCCATTATCTGGCCGACTAATCTCTCCGGTCTTCTCCTTAAGGTTTTTATAAGACCAAAAAACCTCAGGAAAAATTTTGGGAGAGTTCATTGGAGAGGAGTTACACATTTGGAGGGAGAATTCTTGAACCCTAATAACCCTCTACTACCCCTTGGCTGAAATGATAATTGGAGTCCATAAGGGGAAAGTGAAACAACTGTGCTTTTGATAAAAATTATGTCTATCGTGTACACATAATATCTGCCCCAAAATACGGGTACCAAGGGAACCCCAAATAATATGTTATTTCTTCCATACTCTGCATACATATATTTTTACTAAGTTCCCACGCAGCACACATGCTACAGTATATATGAAATATATGTACAATAATATATATTACGTGCATACAATAGCTTATACGGCTCATATACTTGGTATATGTGTGTATATTTCATGCGTACTGTAGCACATGTGCTGCATTGGGTGAATAGCACACAGGATAAATTAGATTATATTTCGTAGACAATCACTATCACTTGATTACATTATCTATATCTACCAATCAATAGTTTGATTTGGTATGGAGGGCTTCAGCAATTAAAAGCAAAAAATATGCAACAGAAGGCATCAAACGATGTACTAAAATGGTTGAAGAGAAAAACACCTACCTATTTTACATTTTTTTAGTTTTTTATAATTTATTTTTTTAATTTGTTTGTTTTTGTTACAATTAAGTGATGACGTTTATACCTTTTCTTTACAATTAAATTGGAATTATTACCATTCCTATTCCGTGCAAGCACATTATTCATGAACAAATGTAACTTTCCACAATTTTTATTTTAATAAATTTTTAAGCCAACTCTAGGGTGTGGCAAGGAGGTTTGGCCCTCCTACATTATGAGCCAACCTCATTATATTCAGTGCACCATCACACAATTATACTATCTGGAAGAATTTTCAAACTTTACCATTTGCTAACTCATGGGTTATTACCTTATGGTGATATATATTTCATGAAATACCTATAATGGAAACGTGAACCTCATTGAAAAATATGGATTCAAACTCTATAAAATAAGTATTTCTATGCAGAACTTCAAATTCTTGTTCCCACATATTTTATATCAACCTATATTCATACTAAATAATAATATTTCAAATCAAATATATCCATCTGGCAATTTTCATATTAATCAGAAAAAAATAATATGAATAGCAATAGAGCTTGCTTACCTGGGTGAAGATAGGAGAATCATTCTCATTTTTAATTATTCGTTTATTTTAAGTTACTATTTTTTGTTAATTTATTTAAGTTCTAAATACTTCCATGAGCTCACTGGTCATAATGCTTCTAATGTGAGGATAAAATTACAACCATTTCCCAAATAAATAGCATTCATTCACATTGGTGAAAAGGACAGTTTTCACTTTCAAAATTCACCAGTTTAATATGAATATTTACCTTTGCATTTAGCATTGGTGTATAGAGATCACTGAATATGCTAAAGGGCTATAGCTGTGTGCATCACCACTAAACCATTTAGAGCAACAAGTTAACAAAGTTTATGGGACAAACCCACAATCCATGATAATTCTAGGGACCCTCACCTTCACCAATTGTACTTTCACCATCACTCAAGTATAAATCAAGACATTATTAATGTTGAATATTTAGGGAAACTTTAAAATGAAATCTGAAAATAGAGCCTTAACCTTCATTCAATCATTGTCCAGGAAAGCTTCGGAATTACTCAAGATGCAAATTCAACTTTTAAATCGGAGGTTGACAAAGGACCAAAAGAGCAATTGAAAGTATGTATTAGTTTTTTATTATTTTTTACTTTATTTCCAAAAAAGATGAATGAAATAAAAACATTGCAAATGATAAAATGTCAGTTGCAATGAAAAAAAATGAAACTAGAAGCATACATAGGTAAAAGGTACAACTAAATTTAACCAAATAAATTCTGCCAAAGCAGAACATACGAGGTATAGAATGCAACACTTGAATGAATATTTGTTAATTACCTGACTGTTTAAATCTTTTTCAAATAATATCATAATGTAAATGTGTTCATTATTTCTCTCTGTAATACTCTAGCTTATTGAAAATTCATTTCTTTTATGAGTGATAAGAAAATATGCTTAGAGTTTTCTAAATTGGACGTTCTAAACTTCTCTCTTGAACGAAGTAATTCATTATGTTAAAACATGATAAATTCTTGATTTAAAATAAAAATCAAATCTATTGTATGCTTTGCACCTGAAATTGATAAGTGAAAATTAAACTACAAATTTGCTAATTAAAGAACTAGATAAGATATTTTTCTTCTATAAGTTTTATATAAAAGTTAGTACCCCTTTTATGCTGTGTGGTATGGCATGCTAAAACTGTAAGTTATTTTTTTACATATAACTCTGTCAAAAACCAAATTCTTCCCAATTGTAGGTGAGAGTAAATGAGGAAATCTCCACATAAAACTAATAAAAATGTAAGTATGCAATTAGGCAATGTGTTTCAAGTACATATATTCAGTGGCGCAGCAAGGGGGGGTTTTGGGGGATAAACCCCCCCCCAGAGCTCAGAGAAATTTTTAAGTTTAATCCATTTTACTTATTTGGATCAGTATTACTTATAGAATCGTGTTAGGATTTATCAAATATCCCTCAGAAAGCCGTAAAATTCACCATTTTGAACCTTTATTCTTCAAATTTTTCTGGAGGAAGACCCCTGCAACTCCTGCTTACCCTGGTAGGTATGCAATACCCCCACACCCGTAAGTATTAGTTGTCCCTAAAACCCCCCCTAGCCTTAATTCCTAGCTGCGCCCCTGCATATGTCAAGATAACCATAAACCACAATCAAGAAACAGACAACCCTTACGAAGACTTTTGAGTCAAAGTCAGACAAGAAATTGAATTATGAGATGCAAATGTCTCACTCAAAAACACTGAAAAAAGAGCAATACATGCTTGGGAGTTGCAGAGGAGAGTATGTAGGTCAGCGTGATTCATGAGTGGGTTTTTTTGGGGGGGGGGGAAGGGGGCAAGTCATAACCAGCTTGGCCTAGGGTGTACCCAGGATCAAAACTAGAGGGGGGCAAGCCATGGTCGTTAAGTTGTTACACAGAAAAGGTTAAGGAAAACAATTTTTTCAAGACAATTATAACAGCTCTTTATTAGATTTAATATTTATTTGCTTGAAGAAATATTTTTACTTTAATTACATGTTTTGCACTAATATTAATTTTCTTGGATTCAAGGAGATTAGTTCAAAACTTTCGTTTTGAACTAAATTTACTTTTGCTTCTGGGGGGGGGGGGGGGGGCAGCTGCCACCTGAGCCCTTGAGCTTGGCTGCGGGGCCGAATCAAAGGGGGAAACCACCAACCCAGGGCCACCCACCAAGCATGAGCCTTCCGCCAAAATAAATTTCCGCCGAGGTAAATCTCACAAATGTAATGGTCTCAAATACCGGAGGCCATTAGCAAAATATGTCGCGAGGGACAGGGCTGTTTGCGTACGGTCCTCTGTCTCACATCATATCATAAAAGAGGAGATCCTGGAGGCTGGAGAAGAAAGACAGTGAGCGAACGGCTGGCAAATAATAGTAGAAACGGAATCAACACCATAGGGTAGTTTCCTTCATCAAAGAAAACGAAAGGCATTGATTGCGATTCGTTACCCACCATTAGTGTATTCATAATGTACAAATTATTTGGTTTTAGAAATACCGGTTTAGACGAATGGCAATGGTCAATTTTATCCTCATTTGAAAAAGGCCAGATTGACGCCCATGCGATGCCACTCCATGTGACATCACAGGGACCTAGTTTCTATACAAGTAGATAGGAGTTATACATCGTCTGAGATTACCAATGCATGCATGAGGCACAGAGCTCAGGGAAACATGTCTTAATAATCACCTATAAAAACTGGCTAAGGTAGGAAAGTTTTCTTCGTTTGATAAGGTATTAATAATCCTTATTTAAGCCAAGCGCTACCAGCTAGCAGGGTACTCTGCTACCTGCTAGCATCCTGCGTCGTATCAGCACTCAAAGCCTCACCCCAAGGTCTTCTTACTTGCGGCAGCAGGAACCAGAATGACGTCACACGGAGTTTTCCCGGCATTCATACTTAGCCGTTGCGTTTTCGCGCGTTTGAAAATTTTCACTTTTCATTTAATCGCCAAAAATAGATATCGCCACTTAAAAATCTAGATGCATGAAATACGTACTCCAGGAGTAATAATCTTTCGATTTAGGCAATAAAATAATAGGAAACCACCCTATTAGCAGAACGATCGGGGCTTCTAACCTTTCTGAACGTGGAGTTAATTTAAAAGAGACATTTTTCAGAAGTCAACCCCCCTGTTGCTTTTCAACCATGTCTACGTCATTCGGGAGACAGTGTATAGGTATGAATGAATGAATGAATGCTTTATTGATGCTCTGGGAAACCCATAAGAGCAAAAAACCTAAATACAATTAAACATTCTGCTCAAAAATACAATAATTATGAAATATCGCAACATAAGCAACATAAGCAAAATTAATCAACACAATGATTTGTACAACTCAAAACAATACATTTACTGTTTTAAATATTCATACAGTTTACTCTTGAAAGATTCCGGGGTGGAGGAGCGTTTTATTAAGGGGGGTAATGAATTCCAAAACTTAGAAGCAGTGATCTGGAAGGAATTTAGGTATACGTTGGTACGGGCTTGGGGTATATGGAGAAGGTTAAGGTCTGACCGGGTTCTTCGGAGGGAAACACTAGTCCTGTAAGTAAATAAGTTATACAGGTATTCAGGCGTTTGAGTGCGAAATAGGGAGAACAGAAGAGACCCCAGGAAGTACTTCCTTCGGGAGCCAGTAGGCAGCCATTTCAAGGCAACAAAGTGCTCAGAAACATGATCGTCTCTGCGAAGGTCGAATATAAATCTAATGCAGCTATTAATTAGTCGCTGGACACGTATTTCAAGAACATTTGTTAAATCACAATACACTAGTATACAATAATCCATAATTGGAAAAATCAAAGAGGTTACAAGTGCTATTCTCGTGTGGACAGGTAAATTTTTCTTTTGAAGTTTCAATACATAGAGAATTTTATTTCCCTTATTGCACATTTCCAATACATGCTGATCCCAATTTAAAGTAGTGGAAAGAGTGATTCCAAGGTATCGAACAGTTTTTTTGAATTTAACAATGCTCGTGTGAACACGAATAGGTGGAAGACTATCATGATGGATGCTATTTAAAAGTCTTGAATTTCCGAAAATGATTGCTTGAGTTTTTAAGGGGTTTAATTGTAGGCAGTTGGTATTGGCCCAAGAGATGATGGAGCTAATATCACTGTTAATAGTTTCGATAAAAAACGGAAGTTCGTCACGAGAGCAGTGAATATAGATTTGCAGATCATCAGCATAGAGCATATAGTTGGCGTGACTAATGGACTTAGCCAGGTCCAGGGTGTACAAAGTAAAGAGGAGAGGTCCAAGGACGGATCCTTGAGGTACGCCGCATGAAATCAGGAGCCATGGGGATAACTCGTCACCTGAGCCCTTGACAGCTTGACTTCTGCCCGTCAAGTAGGAGTTAAACCAGTTTAGGGCAGAGCTGGAAAAATCGAGGGACTTTAATTTGCGTAAGAGAACTACGTGATTGACTCGATCAAAGGCCTTACTAAAATCGAATAGAACCATAATGGTTACCAATTTCTTGTCGGTGGCGAGACGAATATCGTTAGTGACTTTAATCAGGGCAGTCTGTGTGCTAAAACCCTTGCGGAAGCCAGATTGGTAAGGGTCTAGTTTACCAGATGATGTTAGAAATTCCATGACTTGAGAGTGCACAATCCTCTCCAGTGTTTTAGAGAGGGCACAAAGAATAGAAATGGGCCTGAAATCAGATGGGTTTTCGGGCTTGTTGACCTTTCTGACGGGCGTGATAAGTCCTTTTTTCCAGGCAGCTGGAAATCGTGCGTAGGATAAGGAATAATTAAAGATTTCAAGGATAAATGGAAGTAGGAACTGAGTGGCTTTATGAACAAACATAATAGAAATATTATCATGACCTGGGGAATTAGATTTCGTCTTCTTAAGGTGCTTCAGGGCAACATCCGGAGTGATGTGTTGAAAAAAGAAATTATTGGCATCAAACGGAACATGAAGGTCGTCAATGGTCGGTGCATCTGTTGCAGTGTCGCTGGTACTAGTCGACAGAGAGGTAAAAAATTGATTTATTTGATCAATGTCAATATGACCTGGCAGGGCATTGGAACGCTGACGTACTAATCCGAGGTTCCTCAATTCACGCCATATGGACTTTTGGTCACCGAGTTTCGAGAGTTTTGATGTATAGTAATGGTGTTTGACTTCCGTTATGTGGGCTTTGACCATATTGCGATAATCCTTAAATGATTGGAAGTCTGCAGGCTTTCTGGTGCGAATATATATTCTACGAAGATGATTACGTTCGCTTATTAGATTACGGATTTCTTCATTAAACCACGGAGCGTGAACGCGCTTAGGATAGCACGTCACTAGAGGTGCCAGAGCATTGATACATTTCAGTAAATGAGAATTAAAGCAATCGACCTTAAGGTCAATACAGTCGGACTTAAAGATATCGCTCCAATCCAAAGCCGCAAGTTCATTCTGGAAAATACATTCGTCAAAGTTTTTAAGTTTACGGAATTTAAAAGGCTTTGGGGGTGTGGTATAGAGTTTAAATCGATAGGAAATGTGAATGAGATCATGAGCTGACAAAAAGGGGACAGGCATTTGAGAGTATGAGATCACCTTATCAGGGTCATCAACAATAAACAGATCGAGTAAAGTATGACTGGTTGCTGTATGATGAGTAGCAGTAAACGGAACTAAATGAAGATTGTTACACAAGGTAAAATTCCTAATATACTGACTATCAGATTTGACTTGGAGGAGATCAGAGTTAAAATCTCCAGTTATCACAACGTTGTTGTAGGTGGGAAGAAAACGAAGAAGGTCGTTTTCGAAAACACTCATGAACCCAATTTTGGGAGGACGATAAACAACACATAATAATAGCTTTAAAGTATTTGGGCTGATGATGTCGACAAAAAGATACTCCGGGGTCCTATCCATCCATATCCATAACTAGGTATATATCAGCATGAACATAAAATGTGCTCGCTCTTATAAATTGAATGTGATATTTTCAGAGCTTAAAAACCAATTACATATACATGTACAGTACACTCCCGATTATCCGGGGTAATGATGGGGAGAGACGGCACGAATAATCGGAAAACACGGATAACCCAAACTTTCACTTAAATGTCTTGCAATGCTCATAATTTACCTAAAACATACAATATATTACTACTTATACAGTTATTCTGTAATTTTAGAGTGCTTCCCGGCTCAATTAGAGCTTTCTTCGCCAGTTAGCGATCTTTTTAGCAGAGTGCGGTCGCAAGGCTTGGAAAACAGGAAGCGCGCGATTGCTTCCATTTTATATTTGATTCTAATTGAAACACAGTATATGTCTGAATATACTCCCCCCTTTTTTCCAAAAATGCCCCTGGAAAAAGTAAAGGGGTGGACAATATTCAAACGCATTTTTTTAACTTTTCCCGAAACTGAAGCCTCAAAATTAAGGGGGGGGGGGGGGAAAATATATTGTGAGGGGGACTATAATTGGAGAAATATGGTAATAAGCCCGGTTTATCCTAGCATTAGTGCAGTAATTCCGATGATTTTGCATTCGATTTTATTTTTTCACAAAGATCGTGGAAAAAATAGGGTGAAAGTAAAAATCATGCACAGATAATCCGCAACCCGGATAAACCGCAGCCGGATAACCGGGAATCTGCTGTATACACATATCTACTTATTGGACTGAGCGATTAGGTGCCCCCTCTTACTTGGCCTCATGCACGGCCGTGTACTTTGCTTTAAACCAGCCTCGAGTACAAAATGAGAAAATTTGAGAAATAAAAAAAATATCAACCCTGTATGATTTTTTTTAAAATATCAACCCTGTATGAAATTAAGTTTCCTAATAGGAAAATCCTCTAAAGTCGCTGGCACATTAATGGCTTTGCCTGGTTTCGCTGATGGTAGGACCTGCCCGCCTTTGTGACGGTGCGGGATTCCTCGTCCCTTCCCTTCCTTCCCTATCCCCTCCCAGGAGGCGTCATCGGGGTCCTATCGCAGCGGCGCCTCCTTCCTTTTTTCCTACCAGTCCTCCCCCTTCTGAGGTGCAGAGGTGATAAGCTAACGCTTCCAGACCCTGCCCCCAGAAGTGTAACCTGCGAGCCCGCCCTAGGGTTTCTTATCCACTGTAAGAAATTAAGTCTAAACAACTGCTGTAGTACATAGATATTCCAAGGATGGCTGGAGAAAGAAAACTGCCTCACATCATCACTGATTGGAAACCGTATGTCATTAGTAAGAGAAGAAAACCACCTAACTCAAGGAGAAGGGAGATAGCCAAAGACACGGCATAGAGAAACTTGAAAGGAGGATTGGACAACAGAGTCGCTATAAAACCTTGATGCCATATAAAGCAGAACCAGGAACTCAAAAGACAGCTATGTATGTATACAGAACTGGGTTTCATTACCAGTTCCACCACATATTATGCGGAATGTTTTTATGTGGAGTCTGAAATGAATATGCATTTTAATGCACAAGAATACTGTAATTTCTGTATTTTCTTATTTTTTCATTATATTCAGTTGAAAATAAACATGGTGATCATTTTTATTGATTGTATCTTTTCCTTCCATCCTTAAATGTCAATATGTATTAGGTAGTCCAGTATGTACTATGCCTAGCATACCCAATGCAAGTACGTAGCAGAAAATAACACTGGTGAGTAATATGGGCCAACATTTTATGCACTTTATTACAATAAATAATACAGATAATTCATGAGAATGAATGCATCAATTGCATCCCTTGTTAAATGCATTAAGCTATAAATGGAATGCCTAACATATGCATCTATTATGCTAAAAATATATTTATGTATATATTTATATATTTACATTTAAAATTTATACAACAACCATTATTCACACTCTCTCCAAAATATTAACAAACTCATAAGGAAAAAATTAATTAAAGTTCAACATATTTGGTACGGAATGCAGTTGGTACTTAATCATATGTCAGATCACGTAACTGAGGTAGAAGCCATTTACAATTCTCTACAGCAAAAACATCACATATGATGCTCTCATTCCTTTTTTCATGTCTTTAAGGGACCAACAAAGTATAAAGAATAAAGAAATTTCAACAATTAAAATGAATAAAATATAGATGAGTAACTAACAGTTGAACCACTATTAAACTGCTTGGCAATTGAGGGTATGCTGGTTTTCATAGATGACTGATCTCTCTTGAATGGCAGACGAAAGGGCGCATGAAACACAGAAATAACACGTAGTAATTAGAGATGTATAACAAAGAATTTTAATTCATTTTTAACATAGGCAGCTTGAGTTCCCAATCAAGTAAAACCCTGCAATGCTGATGGCATTCTGAAGGTCAGCTCTAGGCTATTTTCTGGGCTCAATGTCGTGAGAGTGAATGTGGTGTAGTTTACATTAGGGATCAGTCAGTTAGATTCTCAGTCCCCTAGTTTTTGAGCATAGAATCAGAACCAAAGCCAAAAAGATTTGATATCGAAATAACTTTTGCAATAACCAGTTCCAAAACTTTTCATGTACTGAAAAATGAAGGCTATGGATTAAAACCTAGCAAAATAATGTACACATCTATAAACATACAATAAAAATTGTTATTAAACCCTAGTTTTGCAAATCACAGCACTGTCAGGTCAAGCTATGCTTTAATGCATGACACCCAGGTCATAATTTTAGATTTTTTATTTTTTGACATTGGAAACTACTTGATTTCTTTGTGATAAGAATGACAAGCATTGAAAAAAGATTGAGTCAGGGCAGGAATTAAACAACGAAGACATTTGGTGAGCCTTCCATTTTTTCCCATCCTTGAAGACATTAATTTTCCAGATTTATGCTGCACCAAAACAGTAAAACCAAGTCTCAAACAGCAATAAAATCAGGTGTGCTTACACCTTAAATGTATCAAGGAAAAGACTGATTTCATGAACTGGAAGAAATTAACAAGTGTCAATACTCACCAAGAATGGTTCATTTTTTCTGCATACATCAACTCTTCAGTCTAATTAATAATTAGTTACACAGGCCCTTTAGTTAAGATGTCATTTAAAGTCCAGTGTAACGAGGGCAGGATGTTTCAGTAGTTGATATTTGACCGGAGTTGTGACTGCTTCCAGCCTGCTCAAAGTTCTCCCTGTAACAAGCAGAATTGTTCTTGCTACACTCTCACATTTGATTACTCACTTCAAATTATTCCTCATTACATACCACGTGATATGCATTAACAAAAAATACCTAATAACTAATCAATACATATATAACTATTTACCTACACATATGTAGATAGTTCTTTTACCTTGATATAAGATTCTAAAATGCCTAAACATTAATTTCTCCAAACAATAGCTTTTTAATTATATTTTTTAAGTTAGTTCTAAAAGAAACAACATTTTGCAATTTTATACAAGTCTCCTCAGAGCTATAAAATTTATAAAATACATATAATACAAAAACATTGAGCCAAAACTTTACTATCGCTGAAAAAATAAGGTCTATTCTTCCCTGTTCAGAATGAACCCTGTTCAATAGTTGGATGGAGTGAGAGAGGTGAATGAGGAGAGGCTGTTCTAAAATCTGAATTTTCAAATACCCAGACTTCTCCAGATTTTCCATGCCTTATGCAACCTTTTCCCATTCCTTTTAAAAGATAAAACAATGAAATTAGGTAGCATACACCATCTTGTGAGGACAAAATTCACCTATGCAAGACCCTAGTTTCCTCCTCATACACATAACAGTTACTTCATCAATTATTTGGGATTTCGCAGCAAAATTACTCAATAGGACGGGAAGTCCTGATAACTAATGAAATTGCTTTTTGATAGGAGCATCTTCAAAATTACAATACAATGTGAAATTTCCAAAAGGTTTGGCCACAATTTTTTAGGAAATCAAAAAAACCACAATAAGATTGAGAAAGCACTAGAAAGGCAATATTGAAATAAATAAATACTTGATCCTTCTTCAGGAACTACATACACATATGAAAAAATGTAAAGAAAAATACAGTAAAATCTTGCTCTATGAGAGGCTTGAGCCAACACATCCTTGGTTAAGAATACCCTGTCTATCAGATGTACTGGCGATTAAGTCCCCAAAATGACTTTATTTGTAAAATTCTGTCCTCTTGGGTAGGTTTGAATGAGATACAGTGGAACCTCGTTAAAGCGAGTACGGGCTATAGCGACACCCCCGCTATTACGAGAGATAGCCGATGCACCGTCAATTGACCCTATAATAAGCGTGTTAAAAAATTCGTTTTTACGAGACCCTTTCGGTGTTGGCTCTCGCCATAGCGAGGGTTTCACCGCCGGAAGACTTTCATCAAGACTCCTTAACCTCTGTAATTGCTGGCGATCTGTTAGAAATGAAGTTAATGGAGTGCTCAGTCTCAAATTTATGTGGTAAACTGTCATTCGATAAATATAATGATGACGAAACAATGCTTTGCATGATTTTTATTCAGTGCGGCGCTTATAAATTGTTTGAATAGTTAGTCGTTATTTGAGTGAGGAAATTTAGTGATGCAAAAAAACATCGCCTTTCGTCTGGATTTATGCTTACGTTTATCGGATAGATGTTTATCTGTCGCCGCACCACTCCTGTTCCTGTATATCTGTTCGCAACAGGTATATTGGCTATCATTTGCTCCACCTCCGGTAAAGCGACAATTCGCTATAGCGAGTGTTTATTAGTGCACCGTGGGGTGTCGTTATATCGAGGTTTCACTGTACATAGAGCTGGTGATGAAGGATGTAAAGAAGAAGCATAATGTTGGTGTTAAAAGATCAGCTGATACGAGAATTGTGTGAAGAGCTGTGCCAAACCTATCATTAGATTTCAAGAAACATCATCAAGGGATAGTTACCCAAAAAACGGCACAGCCTTCACGAGGTCTTCTTTGGTGGGCAGTGTGCCAGATGGAGCCCTGAGGGCCCTTTCATGGTGCATTATGTGCACCATGAGGTGCTGAAGGAATGCCTGAAGGGCACGACGACGCTCCTCCACAAATGAGGCGTCTCGGTTGCCAACAATGCGCTTTGGTGGAAATCGAGGCCATGAACTCTCCGCGTCCTCCCCACTGCCACCTGAAACATTCAAACATCCGTTAACACACATTTAAGGATTTTGCTTTACAGCACACTTTCCTTCGCATTTCTTCAAAACTATTTTCCCCAATGCATACCAGGGGGTAGCAAAAAATACCAGAATAGTCCAACAATGTTCACTCAAACTCCAAATCATAATTCCTCAAAAGAATAAGTTGAATGGAATGGAAAGATCAGTTACAACAATAAAAAAATCCTCATTCAGCTGCTAACTCATAAGTTATTGAGGACACAGCCCGCCATATATCCACTTACGAGACAACTAACCCAGGGGCTATTATCCTCTAACTTTCAACCAACTATTAAAAGCTTAGGACTGAAATCAGGCCCAACATTAGCTCAAAATGGGATGTATAATATTAAGCACAGCTGCTAAGGCCCTAATGTCACAATTAATTATTTTTTTTCATTTAAAAAAACCAGGTGGATTTAGGAAAAAAACACCTACGAAGATGAAGGCATAATATGTAATGATGAGAGTTTTGGTAAAAAGCAATGATGACAATAAATTTCAGCATTGTTCAAATAAAATTAATAGTATATTAAATGAAATACACGGTTTTCTGATGCATGGGAACTGAAATAAATAACCAGTACAGGTAACCCACCAAAGTCCTCCCAAAAGCAATTTCCTTGCCTAGAGTCTGGTCTGTGGAATATTGGCCCCTCAGATATTTACTGCCTGAGTTATGAGAAACCCAACCCAAACAAGGTACCACAGGTAAACCCTACATTGTTTAACCTAAGCCACTAATCCATTGAGGCACACACAAAAATACAGTTCAAAGACATGGTGGCCTGTATTTTTCTGTTTTTCAATGTGACATCTACTTCTTGAGCCATACCAGGCTAAAAAATCTATAGTTTTAACGCTTAGGCAGATAAGTTGATCATGTTGAGAACACATGCCAAGGGTTTTGAGCTTCCATGGAACTCCAATCAAGTAGAAGAACCAAAATTGTAATGGCATCACCAACTCATGAAAAGTGGGTGGCAACTTGTGAATCTAATGTATTAAATTTATGAGCGAGTTTATCATAATTTAAGTATATCTGGACTAGCCACAGTGAAAACTTTATGAAGTCACCTGCAAGGGCCTGCCCAGGATCAAAACTAGGTGGGGGGGCAAGCCATAATTGTTCAAGTTGTAGGTAAGATTTAAGCATGGAAAAGGTGAATGAAATCAATATTTTAAGGAAACTGTAACAACTCTTTATTAGTTTTTAAATTTTTATTTATTATTTTCCTTAAAGACATTTTCGATTTTTGCTTCTAAGAGGGGGGGCAGCTGCCCCCTCCTGCCCCTCGCTGGGTATGCCCATGGTCATCACAGTGCACAGATTCCGCAAAAAATCCACAAAGAAAAAATTATTCTCCTTGGACGGAATTCAAACCTGGATCTCATGATTTCTGGTCAAGTGCTTTAGTGAGTCAAACTACCGAGGTGGAGTCGAGACCATTACGGTGAAAGCATATTACTTTCTCCCTGTGGATTGTTCGCACAATTTTGAAATAGTGGCTAAATAAGGAATTTTTTGTTTTAATTTCCGTTCCATCCATCATATTCTTTTCAGGAATGTAATTCAGGGTTTGAGAGAATATTGAAGCGCTATTCTGGTATTTTTTTACTACCCCCTGGTATGAATAGGGTAAAATAGTAGGGAATTATGCACAATTTCAGTTCAACCCTTACACTACACTGCACAATGGCACAAAATGTGTGAATACAAAAAAGGATTATAAACACTCATAAAATGTAGCAAAAGGAATAAAGAAATCATGTCTGTGACTTTTCTGACCTCTGTCATTCCCGTGGGAGGCATTCCCTCGTTCCCGCAGCTGTCTGCGCAAGGCTCTGTTGAGGGCGTGGAACTGCGAATATCGTCGGTATATGTTCCACTCATCACTCCCAACTCGAACATACACCTGAAAGAATCACAAGGAAATGTTTCGTTAGGAGCAAAAATGAACAATGTCCCACACATGAATAATCTTAACAAGAGTGTATATTCAAAATTGAAATTTAAAATGCCAAAACTTAAATTTTTCTCCTCTTTGGCTTTTCTCCATTATTGCAGATTCTGACACTATTCCATCTAGAGTCATGCTGAAGTACCACCTTCAGTACAAAGCCGCCCAAAGAATATTAAGCAATCAGCCAGCCACTAGTGCGCACAGATATATATGTACATCAGTCAGAATGCAATGACAATCAACTCGACTTGAAAAGGTCTCCAGGACAGGGGACAAAACTGCTGTCATGAAAAGTAAACTGATGCAACGCATATGTACTTGGAAGATGGATGCTGATGCTAGACATTGTAGAAGACTACAATATAATATTAACCTGATCAAGAAAATATAAATCAATAACTGATGAACCATCAATTCAAGAAACTGAGAGTAGGTAATTAGATTCCTGACTGACTTCAATCGACATGTTGCTGTATTTGAATCACAAATACCACTTCTACACTTGAGCCCTTCTCAAAAAGTGTACTTTGTAAACTGTAAACAACCTATCCGACACACTATTACCCAGAAGAAAACAAAATTTGATCGCTGCAAACTGCTCTCGAATAAGAGCCATTTCCAAAATTGAAGAGGTCAAAAAATTCTTTGAACAAGAACTGTCACAGGGCCTTGCTACAACCATAAAAAATCATGCTGTTTATCAAGCTGACTCAAAAAAGGTGAATCAATACCAATTTAATGAGAGAATCCCAACTATAAGAGTGACAGGCACAGCGATTTCCGTGTGGTTATTTTTGGGTCCCCCCTTGTTTGTAGGTAATTTTATGAATTTTATTCAATAGTAACACAAAATTTTGACATAAAATAAAGAATATGCAACCCCACCACAACCACCACCCCTTTCATAGGAGGCATGAGGGTGGTCGCGGAATGTGTTACATGGAAACATGCAGTTAGGCCAGTTGTGAGCCTATTGGAAATTGCAAGGAACATTCTACCCTAAAGGTAAGAGAAGGGGAAAGCCATTGTATGGTAACAGGTACTACGGACTGCGCTTCTAGTCGCCAGCATTGTAAGATCAGAGTTTTCCCAGTGGATGCTTGGGATAATTGATTTCATTTTTATGAAAATTGATGCCCACATGTAAAAAACTGTAAATTTCACGTTTCCTGCGAACATGTTAAAATTTCAAATTATACCAATTTTATTTGTGCTCATAAAATACTATAAATTATTTAACCATACTCCTTATTAGTAAATGAAACATATTTTATAACACAGCAACATTAACACTAACATGTGCTCTTGATACAGATTCCTCATCCGAAAATAATGCTGATTCAACATGAAATGGACTTTGCTTTACAATCAGTCTTCCAGAATTTATTAATTTTGATAAGTAAGGGTGTACTGTGCTTGGATTGGATCACACACCTGATAAACGTGATGTAGGTCCGTGCCACCCCCTGTGAGGAAGGCCGATGGCACCCAGACACCCGTGGACAACAGCTCGCCTTCAAGAACGCTCTCATCCCCATCTGAGTCACCGTGCAAGTGGCGTATCGTCAACAGCCTAGCCAGCTGGCTCTCCCGCATACGCAGCGTCCTCTGCAGCCGATCGTTAAACTCCATCAGCTCGCCGTGCATCTCCGCAACCTATAAGCCAATACTCAGTATCACAATCTTTTCATGTACTAAAAGACCTAAGAATTTCCTCAAGAATAAAATAATTTGCAATATCTTCTCAGGTCTGGCAGTGGGTGAGGCTATTGTAGACACGTTTAATCAATTTCTACAATTGTGAACTTTGTAATCAGCGTGGTAATTGACAAAGTTTTATCTTTTATCTTCTTGGGTTTGGCACAAGGCAAGGCTGTTGAAGGCCTATCTTTCGACACATTAGGGCTGAGACTAAGCCGGGATGACAGTGAGGGAATTTCTAGTCAAAACGTCAGCCTACATTAGCCATAATAAAATGTAAAACTTCCGAATTAAAATGTAAAACAAATAAAAGATAAAACTTTGTTAATTACCACTCTGATTACAAAGCTTACAAATATAGAAATTGACAAAGAGTACCTTTTCCTAATACCATCATGAATTTACACAAACTGAAGCCGGAAGTTTTACATTTTACTATGGCTACTGTAGGCTGACGTTTCTGACAAAAAATTCCCTCTCTGTCATCTGGTTCTCAGTCTCAGCCCTAATGACCTGTTAAAAGATAGGCCTTAAACAGCTTTACCTTGTGCACAAAACAAGAAGATTTTACTTTATTCACAAACAATATCCTATCACTAATGCAGAATTACATTACATCCAATATGAGCAATCCTTAAGAAATAAACATTATCTGGGAGTAGAATAGATAGTAGAATGATATAAGTTATTTCACTGAAGGGGCAAAGTACCTTAGAGCATATATTTACAAAAGTATTGTCATCAT
This sequence comes from Ischnura elegans, assembly GCF_921293095.1. NCBI lineage: Eukaryota > Metazoa > Arthropoda > Insecta > Odonata > Coenagrionidae > Ischnura > Ischnura elegans. The sequence goes on along the minus strand of NC_060254.1, from coordinate 58,169,983 downwards.
AAGGATTAATGCACCACAATATTAAGAATAAATGAAAAAAAATGGACAAAAAAATATTTACCAAAAATATCCAATCAATACAAACAAATTGAGAGCTAGCTCTGTAACGGCTGTTGCAGGTGGCAAACAAACACCCATTTATTTTTCTCAAACAGAAAACTACAGTTAAATGTTGGATTAATCACCAAAGACATTGGTAAACCTTCAGAGGTTCATCGTGTTGGAGAATTGGTGTTGAATATGGTGTGAATGTATTCACAATATATTAGTCTGTCCATCCTCTACTCACCTGGACCAGTTTCTGCTCATACTCCCTCGCTTCACGAAATGCCTCACTATCCGGCCTCTGCGCCTCGCTTTCACTCCCCCTTCCCTCCCTACGCAGCATTTGGACGGCAGACACATATTTACGCAGCTGCTGCTTCAGAAGTTCATTTTCCCTGCAAATGGAGCCCATAAAAAATGCATTAACAAACAAATGAGAACTTTTCACAAGTTACCAAAGCCGCACTCAGGATCACCCAATTCCTAAAACTAATTTCCATGGGAAAAAAAAGCAACGAAATTTTTCCCCATGGAAATTATTGTGAGTTTCACTACAGTACATGTTGTAGACTGAATTATATCACCAAGACTTTATATTTCATAGTTGACTGAAGTCTCGGAGCATTGATCGAATTTAACCCTTTCGAGAAATTGGAGTTCTCACCTTAGCATAACTGCTGTACTGAGCCCCAAGAGACTCTTCCATCCCCTCTGTACGGAGCATTTTTGCAGGATATTCGTTTAGAAGGGTCTCGCTGATTATCACGCACTCTCAGCCTCAACCTTTTTCGACCCTTCCTAGCAGGGACTAAGACTCCAAGATTATCTAAGACATTATCTAAGACTCCAAGGGTAGTTGGGCTCCCTCCTTTCGGGGTTTATAACCCTACCAGCGGCAATCATGCTTTCTTTATATGAATTAGCTATACCAATAATTGTTGCTTGAAGTTAAATTGCAGACTTCTAATTGAATTCCTCGTTTTATTCTGAGAATTGTCAAATTTTGAATGAAGCTCTACCGTCAATAATAACGCATTTAATGCAGCAACAATTTCCATGTTGATGTTTATACTGAAAACGAGATATAAATTAATATTTATCGTAGAATTTCATTTAAAAATTGTTAACGCTGCTCAAAAGACAAATATGTAATTCAATTCTCAGTTTATATTTTTTGAGGAAGGAACAAATATTTATTTCGAAAACTGACTGAATGAACAATTGAATGACCTCTCGGTCCTTCACCAAAAAGAGGGGTAATATAAGATAAGGGGTCCAGGTACCTGCTCCAGGATTTCGAGGGTACGGCCTACCGCTTTGTTGGGTCCCTTAACTAATACTTCGCGAAACCATTACCGTCACAAAAGGGAGAGAGCAAGGAAATGTATATTTTCAGCATTTGAGTGCTTACGCAGAAAAATCTCAGACGAAAATTTGTGGTTTTCACCTCCCGGGTCAAGAAACGTCCTGCCACATATTTTCTTCATTAGTAGGGAAAGGGTTAAAGCAGGAGAATACTATTCTTGAGACTCTACAAAGGCATATTAGATGAGATAACTGAAAATCATGGTAAATAGAAAGAAAGCCAAACCAGGTGTTGGGTATTTCCCCCCCTCCCCTTCGGCGAGTGTCGTTGCCCTATGGGTGTTCCAAGGACCAGCCGAGACCCATTCGCCCCCTTTCTCATGGTCTCCGCCAAGGGGACTCGACTCACACCCTTTTGGAGTGAGGGCAGTGCCGTTACTCGAGGGTCAGTAACCCTCAGACCCTAACATCGATGCCCTTTCCGACGGTGTGGGTGTCATTCAGTGTTTTGATGAAAGCCGGGAGCGTGTGGACGCGGAGTTTCAGCGTGCGCTTCCCTGTAAGTCGCACGTGAAATAAAGCAAATTCCATCAAAGGTGTCCTCGCCCTTTAATTATCATAACCCGGGGCACACGTCCCCACACGCACATCTTCTGAGCCACCACGGGCTGGATTGCGCAAACACCAGGAGCTAAACAAATCTAATATAATTTCACTTTTAAAATATAAACCATTGGTGCATTAAGTATCAATGGTGGTTACCTTACTAGTGCTGCATAGCTGCACCCTTGAACAATTTGCTCCTGAGGCTTCTCCTCCAGCACCACCTCAGCTTCTTCTGTCATTTCTTGTGCTTCAACCACCTCCTCCTTGACCTCTTGCTCCACGCCTAGAGAAATAAAATGGTAGGTAAAGCAAATTGTATTAAATTTTTAGCACAGAACACACACAAACATTTAAAGGTCCGAATTCAAATTCCTTTTATTATGACAAAAAATATTCCAGAGAGTCATTCACTTGTAAGTATAATATGTGAAAGTTTATTTAAGTTGCCACCCACTCTTTATGACTCTGTGACGTCATTAGGGTTCTGGTGCTTTTACTCATTCAGGGATGACCTTTCATTGAGAGAAGGAATCACTTAGAAGAGAGTAAATAACATAACAGAGGTCCATTCACAAGGCCTTGGAGTAGTAAAGAAGCAGCAATACTCCAAGTACGAGTTCATGGCAAAATCACCTTATGTGCAAGACCCAAAATCCCAACTCATTGTCAGTGCAAGAATTAAATAGATGGAAGGGAAAGTTAGGTTAGGACAAAAAAATCCTTCTCATGCAGCCATTCTCTTAACCCGGCAGTGGTCGCGTGGGGTGTCCCAGACACCCCAGCCTCATATAAGCGCTATTTTTTCTTGCAATTGTGACTGCAATGACCTGTAACCTCCTCTAGCTGATTTTTTAAGCTTTCTGAAGATACTTCTAAAAGATTATTATAAAATCAATGCAAGTTTTTAAGAAAAATTACTTTTGTCAAAGCTCTGCAGAGTGGGGTGCGCCAGACACCCCACGCGACCGTTCTCGTTACGGTTTTCTGCCAAGTACCTTCAATGTTTTTCATCCATTTTCATCACATTTGATAGCTACTTTTCAGAAACTGACCATGAAAGTTGTCTTTTTACGTTTACATCAATAAATATTTATTTATTGGTATATTTTTTTACTAAATTTATGTAAACAAATAGAAAGTTAGTAATTTATTATAATGTTACAGTGGTTTTTCTCTAAGTGAGCCACAAAAAATCGATCATGTAATACTAACAGCACGTTCATTCAGTACACTATGGATTCCTGCAGTCTTTATAAAAAAAGTAAAAAGCTAATATACTTTGAATTTTGATTGAAAATTTGGATGAGGAATTATTTGTTTCTGACGCCAACTTTTGTAGGAAATGCGATTTTTTAGAAGTGATTTTTTGAAGACTTCGTTCAATTACGTCAGTGCAGTAGTTATTCAAAAAAGTCATCATTTTCATGTTTCTGTGAATTTACCAGTGAAGGTTGGCCTTATAATACTTACATTCATCGTTTTCAATTCATACTAGATGTCAGCTATCTCTAGAGTATAAGAAAGAGTCTTTGTCTTTTGAATGAATCACTGAGGGAAGAAGATTGATTCTGATGAAAAAGAAGATGGGTGTCATATAGCTGCGCATGACACTTACACTGAACAACAGTGCAGAGATGAGGAACTTTTGTAAAAGGGAAGGGAAGTTATGTACGTTGGGAAGTATGGAGTTGCAACGTGTAATACGCAGGGATCAAGACCAAACATAAGAGCATAAACTTGTAGCAGTGTTACTGAGAGAAGTGGACTTATTAGCAAAATAAATTGGATTCAAAACACGAATGGTTTATTTTCGTACAGGCATCCCCCGAGTTACGTAAGAGATGCGTTCCGGCAGACTATGCGTAAGTCGAAATTTACGTAAGTCGAACCTTTGCGTTGGCGCTTCAGATATTGCTGTATAACAAGTTGTATCGTACAGGAATGAGCGCAACCACATACGCCACCACATCCATCGCTAGAACTGCAAATTTTCACGTTGATTGCTGACTTGGGATTTATAAGCGATTTTTCTACAGAAATTAATGAAATTTCCTTCGAGGAATGACAAAAATGGGACACTTTGTTATTTTTAGCACGTAAAAAACTCTATAACTATTCGATATTTTTTCTACCATAGGTTGTACGAGCGAATATCTACTTCTTCGCGCTCGCATTCGAAAATTAACGTAATCATTTGAAATACGGTTATCGCTTACGTAAGTACGGATTTACGTAAGTCGAGACATACGTAACTCGGGGGATGCCTGTATTATGTTGATTGAAAGAATGGTAGAGAAAATTGAAAATTGTACTGATATTCAGGTAGAGAAAGTCACTGAAAATTATTCTCGTAAAATAAATAGTGAAACAGACAGGAAAGACTTCGAATTCCTGAATAGTATTTTTCTTTTAGCAAGGGCAAATAAAACTGAGTGGACACAATGGATTACGAGTGGAAATATGATATTCCTCCATGAGCCATAACATATTTCTCTTTTCCCCTTTATCTCTTCGTTTCGACAACGTGACTGCTAGAGTAGAGGAAATGAAAAGTGGCAAATTAGCACAAAGGAGAGATGTATTTTAGATGTTTGCTCGCAATACACGGCAACATAATATAATTGGGCAATGAGAAAAAGCTGATGAACAATTGATTCCATTTCAAAGAAGATGTTCATATAGGCAATATTTACCTTCCAACCCCGCAAAATATAGAATCAAAATTTTTGCATTGGCAAATTCGATTGTATTTGAAGATGTACCTACTCAGGGTGGCAACCAGAGGGTCCATCTTTTGTAGATAACTGTCCAAAAGTGGAGTTAAAGCGAATGTTTTCTTTTGTAAACAGAAACGGGAGGAACATAATTTGAACTACTGGTTCAATAATATTCCGCAAGCAGATGAAATTCTAAGCAGTAATTTGACCGTTGTGGGAACAGTGCGCAAAAAATAAAAGAGATTTAGCACTGAATGTCGTATATGTAAAAGAAAGAAGAAAATAGCAGCTTATTTTGGTTTAAGAAGAAAAAAGCTCTGGTTTCCTGCGTCGTAAAATGGTTAAAGAATGTAATTCTTTGGCCAACAATTCACATAGCTATTTCTGTCCATGAATCCAAGACGAATAGATAATAAAAGAAAACTGGAATTATTAACCTTTTATAACTGCACAGAAGGAGGTCTAGCCACATTAGACAAAATAGGCTGCACCTATCATACAAACAGAAACATCAGGAGATGGTCCATGGCCATTTTCTTTCATTTGCCAAACACTGCTGACATCAGTGCATTTGTTATACCTAGGTATTCCAATTCACTATCACATTGCAAAGACGTTTTCCTCGTGAGATAACTCGATCGTTAACTTTTCTATACAGTAAAATTAGATCGATATTGAAGACGATCTGTAGAGACTTGAAAAATAGAGGAATATGCGTAAAATGAGCCTGCGAAAAGGATGAGGAGAAAAAAAGAAAAAAGTTGGAAGATGTGTTTTTTTCCAACAGATATAATAACAAATATATACTGTGAACTGTGTTAGAAACTAATACGTGTTACACATTTGCTGAAATTTTTGAGAAGTGATTAGAAGCAAATAAATAGTTTACATGATTTATTCTCTACATTCTTTAGATTCAATAAAGTTTTTCAGTAGCGCGAAATTGAACTTCTGTTGAGGACTACATATTTGTTAGTTTACCTTTCCAATGCTGTATATAATTTTTAACAGGAATATTTCAATAGCTATAAGTGACCGTAATATCATCGTAAATTTTTCCTCAAGAATACATTTTGGGAAATCGATAAGTAAATTATTTAGTACATTTATTAGTATTTACGTAAGGCAAATAGAGGTCGACGCTGAAAATATGATGATATACAGTGATTGATGTTTGTAAAAGTATATGCCATGTATTTATATCTCAACATTTCAACTGTGTTCTTTGGCTGAAACAAAAAAAATTGGCAATTTTTCCGGAGGAACTGGGACTGCCTACTGGAAAATAGGGTATTCAAAAATATTTTCTTAAAAAAATATAAGTTGAATTTATGGTTTGAAATATGTAGTATAGCCATTCCTAAATAAACAAAGGATACGTCGGTATGTGAAATTTTAGAATAATATATACTATTTGAAAGAAACTGAAGAAAATCTCTTGGGGTGTCAGAGACACCCCACGCGACCGTTCATGTTCGGAAAATGGGCGCGACTACCGCCGGGTTAAAAGTTCAAAATGAAACTACAAGCAAGTTGCTGCCCACTTTCCATGAGTTGGTGATGTCATTAGAGTTTGGGCTCCTATACTCTTACAGAGAACCACTCAATGAGGGTAAGAATGCCTCACAAGATAACAACTACAAACCATGTAAGACAAATGAGCAAGATTGAGGTATAAATAAGAAACAGTGACCCAATATGATCTTTTCGAAATACTTAGTGACTGGCCCAGTCGTGCAAGCTTGGAATGTATTGAGAGGCATCACAGCAGAAGGCAGGACCTGCGACACTAAAGATGTGAGATGGGGAGAGAGAGGGACAGACGTTGCCATGTTTTCTACAATGACTTTGTCAGAGCCAAGGAGGTTGTAAGCACACTCGGAGGCTGTTTCCAAGTTTTTGGAGTGGTCAAAGTTCTGCCATCTTAGTTCGACAGTTTCTGGAATCAGTCTCCGACTGATATTTTGAGGTGGCTACGATTTGTTAAAAAAAATTAACTAAATTAAGAGAAAAATGCTACCATAATCATTAGTATTTCACCGGTGATTGTCATAGGATTTTTCTCATCATTCGTGATACTTCTATTAATGTATAAACTCTACAGGGTCTGCTAGCCTTGAAAATATACTTGATTACTGTATTGCTATTTTCTGTTGGCTATAATAAAATTCAATACCTGTTTAAACAAAGGTAAATTACTAGTTCACTCTTGTAAAATTTCATTTTCAGCTGAGCTGGTTGTGGAACGTAACATTGGTGAAATTTTTCCGTGGGAAAAGATATTTGAGTCGTAACTTCACTTAGTCTTCCAATGAAGTAAGAAAAGAAGGTTTACATTGTGCGTTCCAAAGTTTATTTTAATGTATTAATGTGTTATGACCAAAAATTTCACCAAATAGTTAGCATTGACCCTTATGGGATTGTCAATGTTTTGGTCAAAGTGTCTTGGCTTGTCCTACCCAAGCACCCCCATTCACTCCATGCTCACTCCATGGCCACACTTCACTCCATGCTCAAAAGCAGTGGCGCCCCCTCTGGATATTTACAACCTCTTTGGTTAGAGCATAGAAATGAAAGACTGAGTCACAAACCATCTTCCCATTTGGCAACACAGCCAACTTACAAAGCATACATCACAGAGATCTGAAAGTGACTTTATTTCCCAGAGGAAGGAAGTCAGGAAGTCCTGTGTCTTTCGACTTCACCCCCAACAAACTTGAGCATACCACTCAGTCGCTAAGATATTTGAAATGTACTCTAAACATCAGCGATGTCATAAACTTATCATCTGCCAAAAAGTTAAGATCATCGAAAGCTCACCACAAATAGTTCGTGAAGTAAGCAACAGATCAAAAAACATAAATAAACAGGCCTCTTTATTTTTAAAACTCTTTCCCAATTACTTATAAAATTAAAATGGCAAATGAGCACATTGCCTTTATCGATGACGATCAATTTTCAAAATGTAATGGCGTCCCGAGAATGAACTCACCCGTGGCATCCGGTGGTGGCTCCTCCGAGGCTTCGACTCCACTCTGAGTGAGGTGCAACGTGGCCAGGAGGGCAGCCGTCGCCACTTCCATGTCCTGCAACAAACAACTGAATGAGGCACACATGGGAACAAGACACATAACTGGAGATGGGCTGGTTCCGGTACCCGGTTCTCGGTACTGCCGGTTCTTGGGTGTGGAACCGGTATCGATAACCGGTCGCATAAAGTCGGTACTTTGGAACCAGCTCGGAACGATCGCGAGGATTTGAATTTGGTCTGCCGCGTATTTAAGGCCAAAAAGTGAAAAGAGATTAATTAACGCATGCATTACTTTCCGATTGATTGCATGGCTGCCATGTTTTTTTTTTCTTTAGAGAGTTGCTCACTAACTCGCACATTTTAGGGTTCGTCAGTTTTTCGTCCTGCTAATTTACATCTTTAGTGAAATTATTTCCATTCACTTATTGCGGTTGTTCATTTTAATTTGCCAATAATTCAGATGATAAGAGTTCATCCTTGGAATGGAGAATCAAGAACCGATGGTAGAGAACCGGACTGGTACCCAGAACTGAAAAAATTTAAAAACCGACTCATCCTTACACATAATCATTGATAAGGCCTCCACAGATAAACCATAGATTAAGATGAACACCTCATAGAAACTGCACTACAAAACCAACATAAAAATCCACTCATTACCATAGGCAATAATTTTATGGAAGACCACCAGGTTGAAAAGTTTACAGAAATGTGCTCCCTTGGGTGATAATTTTCAAAGATAAAAACCTGGACCACCTTGCACAGTGGGAATTTTGCAGGAGTCCAAAGGCTTCATCTGAGATTTGAACCCAAGATCTTTGGGACAAATGTCGTACCTAATGTGAAGAGATCCGTGAAATTCATGATACGCAATATTATGGAATAACGCAAAATAACACGAAATAGGAAGTAAGTAACACAAAATTTTGCCTTCTACGTGAATTTTACATAAAGTGGGGAAAAAATAGAGTCACAATCAATTAAAGCCTAAGCCTTCATTGTTTCAGGCTGTTGACCTTCATTTGCTCTGTCTAATTACGATTCAAAGGTGAATTGGCTTGTTTTATCTTGCACATATTGCATTCACGTAATATTGCACAATATAGTGATTTCTCCACCGGAATTTGCCGTTAAATCCATCACACCCTCTCTCTTCACATTTATCAATCCTGAAATTCTCAGAAATATCTAGAAAGACGTGCTTTCTCTCCTGAAGAATTATATATATTCTGAATCAATAATGAGCTGAAAAAAATTTAACGCGGCCGTGGAGTGGAAATATTATAAGCTCACGTGCCCGGTACGTGTCAATGCCGACCAGTAATTCTGGTGACTCACCATGACACAGTAGATGGCATTATTGGATAACTTGTTGCAAGAATAACTTAAGTGTGGGCCTAATTTAACAATTTTGTAGACTCAAACATGGCCACTGACTGGAAATGGAAGGCTGCTTTCAAAAGAGATGACTTTTCCCCAGCCGCCATTCACAGTACGGCACACAGTGTGGTAGAGAGTCCTCTCGCCTGATAGAGGCCTAAATTTCATGGCGTCGTGCTGTGAATGGCAGCCGGCAAAAAGTCGTTTTATCTGAAAACGGCCTCAATGTAGCATTGCCTGTATTTCACACCGTAGATGGCATACCGCGGGGCCAGATTGAAATAGGCACCGTGGTGATCACGGCGACCGTCGACAGCACCGTGCAGTCAAAGGTACCATTCAACTCATTTGAAGACATCCATAGAAACCTATGGTTATTTGAAAGCATAATGTACTTAAAAGGGTATTAGCCCATTGATCTTGAATAAAAAATAAAATTTCCAAAAGTCAAGCCGCTACAGTTATCTGAGAAACCAGTAAGTGAAGTCAAAGGAATCAAGTCACCTCCGAGTGGCTGCTGAGTATTGGTGCATCACGATCTGAAGGAGAGCCGACAGGAAAAGGAGTGGAGGACAGGTCATCACTGTGCACCGATAGGCGAGGGACTCTATGTACACTCCCCGAGGACCCAGCACCCAGCGACCACTCCTGCAATGTACATTCATTAGAGCCATCATGTCACTCCCACTCATTAACAATCTGAAATCATCAGCATCAATTGACCCCTCTGTGCTATTCTGCACTTAGGACATGAGTGTAAAGAAATACACCCAACAGGGCATTTAGAAAATTAAGGCTGTTATCAACTACAGTAATTTTTTATTTGTAACAGATAACAGTTACACAAAAATCACCAGAAGATAAAGTAAATAACAAAAAGTTACTGCTAGTGATGTGCCTTATATGTAATAGGTTAGAGAAGTTCTCTTGAAAAAAAGATATCAAAATGGAAATAATATCACTCCCAATCACAAAAATAGCCCACTCCTCCAACTGAATGTAACAGCTGTTGTGAAGTAGCTTGTAGATTTAGGGGATCTTGGCTTTTCCTCAAAATTTTTTATATTTGAGGAAGTGATTTTTGTGTCATGAGGTGAAGCAATTTTAGCGACATAATATACTGAAATGGCATTTCAACATGGTATGTTTTCCCATATTAACCTCTTTTTTTGTAAATAATACTCTTTGATTACATTCATACGCCAATGTAACAAGACAGTTAGATGACCAAGGGCTAACAGCAACCAAGTCCACCCATGTTCACAGAGCAAACATAGGCACATGGAACAACTGCATCATCACACGGCCAGCAATTCATCCATCATTCGATAAAATCAATAGAGGCATCATGCCACTCCCACTTATCCACAATGCAGAGAATACATTGCAAATTAATGTTAGGAATGGCAATGAATTTTAAAATATTAATTGAAACAGTATGAAGAGTAATTAGTAGTGCCAAATGCTCATCCCTGCGGTAGACTTCAGTTGCTACAGTGACTCAAAAGTTGATATTCAACAGACATTCCTGAATACTCAAAATTATTCTAAAATTGCAATTCTCGAACATTCTTTCACAACACAAGTATTGGAATTAGTTTTTCCTTTGCTCCATAACTGATAGACACAGAATTAATGTAAATGATAATCTTATTAATCTCAAATTATAAGTTTGAGTAATTGTTTTAACGAAATGTTAATTAAAATCAACAATGGAAAGTGTTGAAGTTAATGAATTAATAAATTGCTAATTTAAATTAAAAGAAATAAGCAAAATGGTTGTCAAAGATACAACAACAACGTGTATAATTTACGATTAATAAGATCATTACTTACATTAATACTGTGTCTAATAGTTATTTATGGAATAAGAGAAGAATTAATTACAATAACAAGTGTAGAGGCACTACACTCACGCGACCTCTGAAAGATCAACCAATCAGGATGTACATACTTCAGGCAAGGCGTGTCCCGCGCCCCCAGACGAGGATGAGGAGGAAGGTGAGGAGGATGATATGCCGGCTGCCGTTCCCGCCCCACTGCTGCCGCTGCCCTCTGTGGCCGGAGGCGAGTCGTCTTCAAAAGAGATGACGTGCAGCGGAGGCTTTCGACGCCTCTTCTCCCGCAATCGCTTCCCCGGAATGCCATCCTTTTTCTTCTCAACAGCTGAGGGAGCAAGTGAAAAAATGAACAAAAAAACAATACATATTCCCTACACTCACCTCACATGGTTCCCACTCAAATTAAAATATAAAAATTCACGGTTTTTTCCAGGTTTTCACAGTTTAGATGTCGTCATATTCACGGTTTTTAGATAAAACATTTTTGGCAGAAATATTAACTAGGGATCAGTCGATTCCACTTTTTTTCGATTCCGATTCCAATTTCGATTCCTTCAAATCGATTCCCGATTCCGATTCCATCGATTCTTACTCCTTATAGCAGGTGGGATTTTGATTTATCTGTGGTATTGCTGTCATTAAAATTTAAGAATTGAATGGAATAAAATAACTAGGGATGGACAGATCCAGGATTTTTGGAGCCAGATCTTTCGAATCGGATATTTTCGATTCCAAATGCATTTTCGAATTCCTGCCATTAAACACAGTCATTATTCAAGTTTATTGTGGGTACATACAATCAATGGAATGCTTTTTAGATTTTCATACACATTTTTATATTTTTATAAATTAAAGATTATTTTATGGGCTTTCAAGTTGTTTTTTAAAAACATCTTTACATACTCAGGGCCTTAACTGTTACGCTTGGGTTTGGAAATGAAAATAGGAAAAATCTTAGGATGAACCACTGACCAGTAGCGTAGCGAGAGGACCCCCCAAAATATAAAAACACAATTACTTTCCTTCATAAAAGGAAACAAAATATTAAAAATCATGAATTTACAAAAATGAAAAAAAAATGAATCTCTGAAAAATGAAGTTTTTTCTATTATGAAGGGCGTTAAAATTAGTTTGAAAACCTCTCCTTTGTACCCTGTTGTTTAAAAATTTCCCCCCCTGGTTTTGGACCCCCCATTAACAAAATTCCTGGCTACCCCTATCTACTGGCTACCCCTATCTCTGCTATCGACTGAATTCAAATTTTCCTCACACGCGTTTCCCCCAAATTTTACTTTCTCATCGCATACGGACTTGTGTTTCATCCGAAAATGCTTCAGTATGGTGAGGTGGATTTAGCACATCCTCGCAATAATTTACGCCATAATGCACGCACACTGCATTCATTGGTTCTCCTGTTAATGGAAATGTTTATAAACCATGAAAGACATTTTTATTGGTGCATCATTAAATTAAATTGCAACTGCGCAATCAGCAACACAATTAATAGTACTTAAAACAGTAATAACGTCACGTGCGACGAGGTGCTCAACCGCTCAGCATGAGGAAGGAGTAGGCATCAAAAGCGTGTAAAGGAGAGGTGGAGGGGAAGGAGCAGTGGCGTAGCCAGGAATTTCAATTGGGGGGGGGGGATCCAAAACCAGGGGGGAAAATTGTTGAAAAAACCGGGCACTAAATAATGGGTTTTAAACTAATTTTAACTAGAGATGGGTCGAATAGCAGATTTCTCGAATTCGAATATCGAATTCGAATATTAAATCATTGCTCGAATATTCGAATACCTCGAATTTCGAATACCTCGAATACTAAATGATGAATGCTGGAATGTTTGACTCGGTTGCCTATGCAGCAGGCAACACAAGATTTTGGGGAGTAATTTTGGTTTCCTTTAAATGATTCGAACAGGAATTTAGCTGATTAATGAATATTTTAATTTTATGGAAACAATTGGGCATATAATTAATTCAACTAACATCGCTTTACCCCCACTCCTGCTGCCAAGTGCTAGCTGACAATGTGAGGCATTTTGCAACATACAAGCTCTTTTCCACCGGATTTTCTTCAATTATTTTCAGTCCATCTTTGGGAGTTCTCACGAGATAAGAAGATGAATTGGAATTGCTATCTGGGAGAAACCAAATATTCTGAGAAAATATCCCTTTGTCTGGGACTGTAACAATAAAGATTTATAGCACCACTCATAAATTGTAACTTGATATATGTTTTCGGAAAAAAATACCCCATCAACTTTGTAGAAGCTCTGCTGCTCATATCGAGTTTCGCCAGAATGCTTCTCCGTCGTATTTTGACATTTATTTCTTTGCGTAAAATGCTTAAATAAACTCAGAAATACGTCGTGTTTGGTCTTATTCTTTTTGAAATTACGCTCACATTACTAATATTTCAATTCAATAAAGGTATAACATCAATTGACGAAAGTCATTCTTAGACACCTTTTGTGCTAATAGATGACTCATGCAGCGGTTGACCTCCACAGAAATGGGGAACTTCGAAGCTGGTAGGAAAAGAAAGGTCAGTGGGGGAGAAAAGGGAGGGCCCGAAACAGGTTTCTATTGTTCTCGAGTAACATGGTATTTTTTCGAAGCTAAGGTCTTCGTAATATGATCCCTGCGCGAGCTGTGACCTTTTTTTTTATTTCGAAGAAGAGGAAAGCCTCAGAGGGGGGGCTAGTGCTGAATGGAAAGGGATACCGGATCTTGGGAAATGCGCTAATGTAAGTATCCCACGGTACTCACACAGCAGTTGACCTCCAGAAATGGGGAACTTCGAAGCAGGTAGCCAGAAAAAGGTCCGTGGGTGAAAAAAGGGTGGAGGGCGTGAAACACGTTTTTATTGTTCTCGTAACTCGATATTTTTTTCGAAGCAGGGGTCTTCGTAATGCGATCCCTGCGCGAGCTGGGACCTTTTGTTTGATTTCGTAGAAGAGGAAAGCGTCAGAGTGGGTGAGGCTAGTGCTGAATGGAGGGGGACAGCGGATTGTGGGAAATGCCCTAAGGTTGCTATCCCACGGCACTGAGGTTCTCCTGGTGGGGGGAATCGGGGATTTTCGGATTTTTTCACCCGACCATTTTCGGTTCCCCTCGTCGAACTCTTTTCACCGCTAAAATCCACGAATTTGATGTAATTCGTCAACTTGCGTAAAACGGCGCTGCGAGCACTAAATGACTACAGTTCTCTAAATTTTTCCGAGTCAACTACCAACGACGTGCGTGCGACAGTGTATGACGCGAAATTCAAAGTATTCGAGGTATTCGAGGCGGTAATTTTCGCACAACTATTCGAAACCTCGAATATCGAATACTTTCTAGTATTCGAGGTATTCGAGTATTCGCGGATACTATTCGCACATCTCTAATTTTAACACTTTCCCAGAAAGTCACTCTCCTAGCATTTGTAGTCTAGAAACGGAGAATTGAAGCAGGTAGGCCAAAAAAGGTCAGTTGGTGAGACGAGGTAGGGATGAAACACGCTTCAATTGTTTTCGTGTGATTTGATATTTTCCTTAGAAGACAATGATTTTTGGTCCGTGTGATTTCGGATGCGGAAAAAAAACAACAGAGGCACGGGCTGATGGACGGCCGAGGGTGGTTTCTGAAATCTGCGACATAGTTACTTTTGAAATGCTGAAAATCCTGGCCACGGCTGAAATTCTACTTGCAACCTCTACGAGAGCTTTCAAACAAAACAGTTCATGAGTAGGACAAGAATCGCATGCGACGGCGCATTCGAAGAGAGAATCGGAAATCTTTCCACTCTTATTGCATTCACTGAAGCTATTATTTAAAATTTCCGATCCAGATCCGATGTCTTCCGCGACTTTGGATCCGATGAAGGGCAATATCCGCGGGTATTTGGATCCGAGGTATCCGATCCGACCATCCCTAAAAATAACAATAGCCGCGGTGGCTACATTCTCGTTTGGCCGCGGTGGCTAAACAATAATGTAGCGTTCATGGCGTCGATACATACCAGACCAGCCTGGCGGGTGCGCGGTGGCGGCCGAACGCAACCTGTCGAGTCCGCCCGGAGGCCGCGGCGGCTTATGCCAAGCAAGTATAAACTTCCTCAAGGGTTGCATTGATGAAACTGGGCTATACAAACGCGAATGTGTCTAATTTATTTATTATTGACGCAGGCGCGTGTTAGTCTAAAAAAGTTACTTATATAAAAAAAACCGCTCTCAGCGCGTATTTATAAGAAACTTTTTTCACAGAAAAACTCGCTCTCTGCACGTTTTTATTATCATCAGACTTTAAATATCATTCGAAAGTAAAAAAATATATTTCGATGTATTATACTTTAAAATTGGTGGTCCAGATGAATTCTCCGAATGTGATTCATAATCGTAACAATTTGATTTGCCGTGACCAGCGGTTAATAAAAGAACGGAAAACGCATGCGTTGCTTCCCGATCCCGTGGTTTCCAATTTTTTTTCTCTGAGAGTTGCTCATGAACACGAGGTATTTCAGGGTTCGTCGGTTTGTCGCTCCTGCCGACATTTTAAGCCGTGTCCCAACTCGTTAGCCATTAGGCATCATGTATTTAGCCAGCCAGATTCTGGGCAGCCAACCACAAGGGAGCATGAATTGGGACCATAGATCTTTTATACAGTAGATGGCGCTTTCCCCTAGCCCCTTACGGCCGGAGCGCGTAGCCAACATACCGCCCCCCCTTTCGTTCTCGGAGTCACGTGGTTCGGGTCAAAATTAATGGCGGCGTTTGAATTCTCTGTTGTGAATATCGTTCCCGCTCGGGTAAAAGACATGTTACTTTTACTTACAGCGCTAAAGAAGTACGTGTCTATTTTGCTATTTATTTTTATTTACGTTTTGCTGTATTATATGTGAACCTGATAGCAAAATAGAGTTCATTTTAATTCAGTTTTAGGAAGAACTATAGTAAAACTGAATTAGTTTCCCCAATTATGCGCAACTGAAGCAGCCTTCAGGAATACATGTTTGGTTTCGTTTGTGTCCTTTACAGAGGAACACCTGCATCCAAAGGCTCCGTTTTTATACGTAAATAAAGTTAGCAATAACACAAAGGTAGATTACATGGTTTGAGAAAAATGTATACACAACCATAGGCTATGAATTTCAACCACCAATCCAGTACATTAAGAAGTAATATTTCACAAATGATAGGTACTATCTTTTTTTCAATAATACGCCATTAATAGAACGTCATCGTTAAAGGAAAGACACTTCCAATGTTGCATGACTTTCAAAGCCAGAGAAGAACATTAGGAGTTGTAACCAGCTGATTATTCCTATCTGGTAATTATCTCACGTTGCTCGGGGCAAATTGATGAAAATATAATTTAAGATTCCTCAGAATGTTAATTAACAAAAGTACCCACAATAGTCACAGTGTTGCAGCCAGCATTGATTTTATGAAATTTTATACGTGAACATCTCTCGTACGTAATTCAGTTCGCAAAAAATGATTAAATATCCTTCAACATGTACTAGTAATAAATCCTTGTTTATTAAAGAAACCTTTAACAATATACGTCAGCTGAAGGTGTGATGAAAACATCGCAGATAATGAAGATGTTTTGCCGACAATGGAAAACAAGGTTTGAATACAAAAGTGAAGCTCAATTTTCACTCCATCAAAGAAGACTATAAATTTTACATTTTAAATGACCACAGTGTGTATGTCCACATATTTGGTAGAACATAGGGGAATCCAGTGCGCAACAGGGTGGCGGGGCGGAACAGGGTAAGCGATTTTTAATTGCGAAATAAAGCAGGAGTAAATATAACTAGTCAAAATTGTTGTTTTTAAAATATAAGCAAAACCAATCTGGGCTAGATATAGTTATTCCCGCTTGCGCAGCACCTTTTTTCGCGTTAAAAAAACCGCTTACCTCGTTCCGCCCCGTGTTCCCCCATACATCAATTTCATAGCATTCCAAAATGAGGATAGAGAGCATCCATCAAACAGAATCTACAAGAAAAAAAGGGTTTAGAAATAACATAATATTAATTAGAAACCATACAGTCTAAACGAGATTCAGTTGGCATAAGGCAATAGAAAACAAGAGAAATCTGAAGAACTGATTGAGGGCCCAGCCTCAGCTCACACTCAAGTAGGCATAATGTAGCCTTGTAGAGTTGGAAATAGATTGAAAATAAATCTTACTTGCTCTCAATCTTGATTGATTAATTAGGTGTTCGAATATTATTTCACGAACTAAGTTATTTGTTTGATTTTTTTTCAAAATCTTGCTTCAGGATATGATCCCTTAAATGTAGAAATAGGGAAGTAATAGCTGTGAATACTTCCATCGTCAATACAAGGAAAATATACTTGTTCCGTAACTTGCCGGATGCCTGAGCTACCCTAAATGCTTTTATTTTCTTATTAAATAGCGCATGCATTGCGTTACATGTATCGTTACTCAGTAATAAATATATCCATGGCTAACACGGCTTTAATTTTAACAGGGACAAACTTAGCAGTGAAAAGAAAGACAAATTCCTTTCAGGAATCTCTCATCGCAACCGAAGGCACTACGCGTATTCACCATAACGCTGACCCGAGTCACGTGATACACGACCACGCTTATGTTGACCACGCTTGCGTGACGTCATGCGCCATCTACCTATATGAAAGATCTATGATTGGGACATCCTTACGCAGGTGCTGCCATCTACTGGGCACTAGGCCAATGCAAAACAAGAGATAATCGGAATGATTTGAACAAATGATGAACAAAACCCACCCTAAATTGTTAAAATTGATTTTGAGAGGAGAAGAGTATTTTTTATCATAATTTTAGTATCTTAGACAACCTTTTTGTAATGGTAAAGTAGGGGTATACTTTCAAATTCGTATTTTTAGTTCCGTATGGTTTTGTTAAAGAGGTTTTAGCTAAGTTTGTGGCGAAATGTTAACGTATATCCCTTTTAATTGGTTTGTAATATTTCAATCGTCTCTCAACCAAGTACTTTTTTGAATTCCTTATATTTTAGCAATTTAATTTTTAGTTTTGTATTATTAGAACAGGTCTATTTAGTCTATTCAAACGGTCACCGTCTGACTTGGGATTTATTTTCAAAATTTATTTAAAGTATGGTTTACGTACATAAATCAGGTTTCGGTATCATCTTTTAATCACTATATATTTTAATTTTTGTTACTTATTCCAATTTCGGGACTTTGTCCAATAACATATAATAATAATTGTTTATTCTTACGGGTGTTAACCTAATGTACAAAAAGTGTTAAATAAGAATTTAGACATAGTGTTACATAATTAAGAATATATTAGAAGCATATAAACATCAATAAGCATTATTTAACACGTTAGAAAAGTAAACGGTAGCAAAAGATAACATGTGATCGGTATAAAAAGTTATAAAATAACATATACATACACAAGAAGCATATAAACATTAATTAGCATTAAAATTAACGCCGCCTTCTCGTTAACTAATTTCTCTGTAATTCTTAAACTTCCATTAACACAATTTCATTATTATAAACAAAATAAAAATTAATAATTATTCGAACAATTCTCAAAATATCAACACTAATTGCAAACAAGTACTGTCCCTTGTTGACAGCCATGATGCCCTTTCTCCTGAAGACGCTTTGCACGCTTTGAATCATGGGAAAAGTGGGGCGAAGGATGCACTCCTCGATGCCTAAATCTGCCGGCCGCGTTAGCTGCCTAAATTCCCTCCCTTATGCTGGCTAACGAGTTGGGACATCCTTCCAAGATGGCGTCATGGCTAAATCCTGGAATTGGCATAGCCAAATGGCCAATTGGGACACGGCTTTAATGTTTCCGAGGCCGCTTAGGCATGTTCGTCGCAGCACCCGCGTGCGGGGCGTATCCTCCGCGCTGGCAAGGCTGACACCGCGGCCGCTTAGGTGTGTGGCAGCATTTATGCCCCAAACTTATAGTCTATGCTCAAAACATTTATCTTCCTGGAATCGATGGAATCGGAATCGACTTTAGGCGATCGATTCTCGATTCCGATTCCTTGCCCGAGAATCGGTGGAATCGAGAATCGACATTTGGAATCGACTCATCCCTAATATTAACGATCATCGGCTGCAGATTAGCTTAAAATTTTACAAATGCGACATGCCGTGACTGCAAACGCAACAATAAAAGTGCTATCTATCCAGATGCCACATATCTTTTGCAAAATTCAGCTCCGGTTAAAGGCTGTTAGCGGAAAATGAGGGACCAGGGTGCCAGGGAAATTAAGAAGTGTCTGAATTTTTGCCAGGGTTAATGAATACTTTGGTTACCAGTCTTCCGGCCTTGATACAGACTTAAGGTCAATGTGTAATCATGGCACACGGACCAATATTTGCGCTTAGAATATAGGTGTGCAGATAAATGAGTGGGCAGTGTCTGTGCATGACTGACCTTGAAACATATCAATTTTTCATTTGCTCTTTCAATCGTAGTTCTAAAATCAAGTTTGAGAGATTTTTAAGGTTACATGATGAAATTCATGGCTTTTTCCATGTTTTTTCACGGTAAACGAAATTCACGGCTAATTCACGGCTTTAAGGTTTTCACGGTTGAGTGGGAACCCTGCCTCATATCCAATGATACAAATACGGCATTGATAACAGCCCTGTTATCTGAGGCTGGGCTAGAGGCAGGCACATAGCCAGAGAGGGCTACAACTGCCCTCCAACCCTCAAAATTTTTTTCCATGCACCAATTGCCCATGATGTATCCCCTTAATAGACAACTAGCCTATCATAATTTATCCACTGACTTTCTCTTAATTATTAAAAGTTGTGAACTGAGATCAGGGTTTCAGATCAGAAATTTTCTCAAAATTACAAAATGATAACTACTCCCAGCAGTGTTTTTAACCATAAAACATTTTTAGAAAAAGGCAGATTTCATTAAACTAACACTTCAGAGACATAGCAATATCCATAATAACAATGGCCATTTCAGTAAAAACCAAAGATGACTACAAATAAATATCAGCAGTATGCAAATGAAATTTTATAGCTTATATAATGGAACTTGTAATTTTCTGGAAATTGATAAAATATTTCCAGTTAAGGCAACATGGATACCACCCATTACCCTTCCAAAGCAAATTTCTAGTTACGTGCCTGGGTACATGGTAACATACAAAATTAGATGATCCATCTATTTTTCATAATTAGAGGGCTAAGGAGATAGAACTCATCCTAAGTTGGTATTTGGCCATTTAAACCTATGAATCGCCATATTACAGGAGTAATTTTTGCTCAGCAAATGGCAAAAGTGGGAGTTCAAGTGTTCTCCTAGCCTGAGAAGAGGAAACAATAAAAAGGTATGGTACTTGGCCTGAAACAATAAAGTTCACTGAGAAGAGGAGTTCAGGCGCTAACGACAGATTTCTGCTCAAGCATTCACGCGTGACCGAAAAATAAACCACTCATCGCATTTTAATCATCAGCATTAAAACTAGCCAAGAATAATCCATATCAGCAAGATTAATTCCGGCAATTTCAAGAAGTTAAGGAGGGGTAGAAGGCAAGTGATTCTAACGGAGGGAAGTGAAATATGGAACGGAGCTCTACTGCATGTAATAGCAAATTTTGACAAACATAAAAAAAACTTTACCAGCACTAGGAGCAGCAATAATGGGCTCCGAAGACAATGGCGAAGATGAGGAGAGGGGTGACAATGGCCCACTTTCATTCCACGATGGACGATCCATTGCTTCATTGTCAATGCCAATGGCAAACACAATTGAGGCCAGACCTACAGGAAAGAGAGAAATAAACAAACCTAACTCATTATCCTAAATTACACACATTTAAAATTATATATAAATTAACACTTGGTAATAAATGCAGAATACATATTTCAATACAGCTGCGTAAACAGTGATATAATTCGCAATATTTGTCATTGGAAAAAATAGTTCCCAACCTGGTATTGAACCATGGGCCTTTGGCTTTCAAGTAAGTGTGATCCTGGGGATTTTTTTCTCATTACATATAATACAGGATTGTTCTAGATGACAGATCCATTTTCAAAACTTAGTACGTATTTATTCAATTACAAATCCAAAATTATCAAGCTTTTTACCAATGAAAAGAGGAAGTTTCAAAGTTTTTCTTTGTGCGATGTCAGTTTAATTTAACAAATTTAATAATTTGTAATAACTAATTAGTTTTTAATAAATATTTAATAATTCAAAATGTGACCTGGCTCTGAACTTCTTGCCTCTGAGATATCCTCATTTCAAAGCCTGCAACTATTTCTAATGAGGTTATGTGAGGGTTGCTGTTTACATCCCAACTCTACCAACCACTCTGAATGATCTGCAAAACCAGATCATTACTGCCGTGCAATTGTTAACAGCAGATACGCTTTCATATGTTTGGGACGAGTTTGGCTACTGCATCGATGTTTGCTACGCAGCCAATGGTGGCCACATTGAACATTTATAACATATCCAGATACAAAATAATTATTATAAATTAATTAATTAATACAAAATATAAAATTTATTAATCTAAATTGATATCGCACATTATGAAAAACTTCGAAACTTCCTCTTTTCATTGATATAAAGCTTGTTCATTTCGGATTTGTGCTAAAATAAATATGTACAGTTTTGAAAATGGTTCCATAATTTAGAATAACCCTGCATTAAACTCCATTCATGGGGAAGAATTGAAATATTCTATATTTACAGCTAAGTGTGGATTGACCACTGGAATGAGGTTCACCATTGCAAGTGGCCTTTTGGAAGCCCATATTCCCAAGTGTTACATGTATGATACATGAGATGTGTTTTGATGATTTAGAAAAAACACGACGACCATATCTGCTGACCTAATAATGATCCCGAGGCATCAAAATACATCGTATTTTAAAAAAACTTAAGGGGACAGTACAAAAATTTTATGATTTACAATAAAATACTTTTCCACCACATTTCACTTAACCCTTTTGCTGCTTCAATAGATTTTTCATCGGTTCCATTATTTTGCCTATTATCCAGAAAAAAATGAATTGAATCATTCATTTGACGTCGCTGAATGTCGCCGCACGAATGGACGTAGTTCCGCTAGAATTTCGAGCAGATGACAGCACCTACGACCGAAGGGAGGGTTTTTCGAAAACGTAGATATTTACCCGCATGTCGTGTTGAAAGGAAAAGTTTATTGAAAGTCATGGAATATCCCCGCATGTCGCAGGCAATAACCATAATGTTTTTTGCGGGTATTCCCGCTTGTAGCAGCGAAAGGGTTAATACAATAATTTGATTCAAGCAAGATATGCATTTTCACAAAGTGAAAAAACTGTTTTCAAATAAAAAATGTAGCCATTTCTATAATGCTGAAAATATTGCTTATGATACAAAAGGTTGAAAAGACCAATATACATGGTGAATGATCATGCTAATGAGATCATTCGCAGAGTATAACGGAAAAATTTGCAAATGAACCGTCATGCGTATGATCATTTACTGAAAATTAGAACATATTCTATTTTGCTCACATGATCCTGTGAATGATCACGTGATCATTCAACATGATCATTCACCGTGTATAGCAGCCTTAATAAATAATTGGGAAAAAAAGTGAGGATTTTTTTAATGGGGCAAACCACTTTACACCAGTTTTCCGTAGCCAATCATAATATCCATCTTCCATAATGTAAAGTCACTCGTTTCCCTGCAAGTTCAACACCCAATCCCCATGCCTGTCCACCATGACATTACTCTTTTCCGTAATTCTGACATTACCATTCACAAACCAAAGAAAAAATGAGGAAAAATACATTTTGAAAGTGACGTGAATGCATACCAGCTGCAGCTGTGGGCAGGACACCTGCTCTCTCCTCATCTCGGATGAATGCCCATGAGTGATAGAATGCATCACTCAGAGATGCCGGAGCAGGCCATATCAAGGAATGAGAAATCCTCTCTAGAGATCTGAGATGAAATGAAAAGAGATTACCAAAAGCGAACTGTACAAGGCCAACAAAATCATAGAAGTTAAAATTCAACTAGCAATAAATTACTTTTGACTTCATAAGCAACAAGCTTCCTGACAAATACATATTCACAATGAGAAGAAAGTGTGATGATTTATTTTAGTCCCTGGTACCCCACTTGTTTTATTTTATTTTATTCCCAAACCTCCGAATACAGCTCTCCTAGGCCATTTTAAATCGGGGTATTCAACAGATTCAACAATGAAACGTACACGAACAACCATGCCCTGGATAAGGGGAACTTACTCAGGCGGGACTCGAACCCGCGACCTCATGTTTGGCAGGCGAGGACTTTACCCCGCCGCCACCGAGGCCGGCACTTGGAAGAAATTTCATAAAATTGGATAATTCCTTGGCACAAAAGACAAAAAACATGTTCACGGAAACTTGTCAATAGGTAATTCATCCATGAAAGAAGTTGTTTTATATCAAGTGATTATTACGTACTTAAGTATGCATAGCAATCGATACTAAAAGGAAAACATTGAGATGGAATTAATCTCAAGGACATAGCAAATGTTGGACGATGATTCTGTGCCATTACCTCTCATTTAAGGAAGAGCGCAGCCATGCTCTACCACGACCCACATCCGTAGTGACCCTTCGCAAGCATAATGCAAATCTCTCTTTCTCATGGTTTGTTAGCTGCTCACGAACATAAGGCCAAAACGCTGTAAAATAAAGTCAGTAAGAGCCATGGTTAGGGGATTTATACAGCAAATCTTAATCAGACCTTCTCAAAGAGAGAATCAAAGGCCTATGGCTATAGTTTGGTCACCTGGTGGTGATTCACTGCTGCCACGAACAAGATTGAGGCTGCTGGACACAATCTCGGTGACATGCCTGAAGTGCAAGCAAAATGAAAAGTATAGCATAGCACATAAAGTTGTACATATTTAATCTGGGGTGAATGAGAATCCTTCTTCCTCCACCCCAGGGCTCAACTTATACTCTAATTATACACAAAATACATATTGATGCATCAACCTTCTAGCTGCATTAAATAAAGGTCAACTTTTTCCAGAGAGATATCATAGAACAGCATTTAAAATGATACACAAAGATATCATACTGCCCACTTAATTTTATTTCACAAACTCTTCCACACATGTTTCGACTGGCTTACAGTCATCACCAGACTAAAATAATTCAATTCCAGACAGATATGCATATAAATCTTCTAAAAGTAATGGGAGGGGAAGGATCAGAAGGAAGAATATGGAGGAAAATGTTGGGGGGAGGAAGCATAGAAACACGGTTCAACATACAGAGACCATAAGACCAAATTCTGGACTTGTGTCATGTGATAAGATAAAAAAACTTTTTTGGGGAAGAGACTTAGGTTATAACTCAGTTAAGGGATTATATCGAAGATTGGGGAATGACTAACACGCTCATTTTTGTTTAATAAATCAAATTTCTCCCTTTTACTTTCTTCTATTTCCCACACTTTGGCCAAATCTAATCTAGTCCTTTTTCATGATAGTGAATAATTTTCACATCAAAATTTGAATCATGTTTTATTTTACATTAGGTGCTTGGCATGGTAAGATTTGGGGTCATGGTTCGCTAAGTGCCTTTTGTGTTCAAACAAACGAGTCAGAAAATTCATCCCTGTTTGGCTGACATAACAGGATAGCCCCCAGAGCAGAAAAATTCATGCATAATTCCCAGTTTTCCTGGGAAATTTTACAAAATTCCCGATTAATTCTGCTGCGATAGATAAGACTTTAAAAACAACCAAAATCAGTTCAATACTTTGAAATAATATTATATTTATTTATAAGGACAAGGAATGGATTAGTTAGCACACATTGTGCTTAAAATTTAAATTTATTGAACGCAATCCAAGATGTTGCTTCGGCCTCAAATGTTGATGGCGTTCTATTCTTCGCGTTTTTGAATCTCACTTGAGTCAATAGTACTAAGGTCTGTTCACTTTATCTTGGCGGGTGAGCTGGTGTGGCTTAACCGAGTTGGGGGTGAGAGGAGGGAAAGTTTATCTACACGTGACTTTCCCTCTTCCAATCAGCAGACAGTAGGCGTGGCCTAGCACTTCGGAATTTCAGTCGCTCTCAGACCTCCGTCGCGTCAACTTCGTGAATCTGCTAGCTGTGTTGCCAAATCTCGCGCGTTCTCTTGGTGTTCTTCGATTCTTCCATTTAAATCCAACTTATAACTTACTGTTCCTTATTCTTCCACATCAATCCTTTTACATCGCCTTTCCAGAAAATTTTTATTCACCTTTTGCATTCCCATCAGCACCGACTCCCTCCCTCCACCTATTCCCTCTCAGTACTTTTCCGATCCCTTTATTACCAAACCCTAACCCTTTTCCTCAACTCCGTATTTACTTTTGGGTATTACAACCTATATAGTTTTGTATACCTCTGATTTAAAAGATTAACATCCAAGCGTGTTCATTGAAGGCTCCGAAAGTGACTCCGAAAATTAAGACACTGACGGGAGGGAAGACGAGGAGGTTGATTTATTAGCCACACCGCTCCAGCAATAAGTGCAAAATAAATTATGTAATAAAATACCCGTCGTGCTACTTTTCTCCATTGTTTTTGCATCCTCATCCTCACGAATTCCCTTGCACTCCTCGTTTATAAGGATGTTACGCCTATGTATGCCTTTCACCAGCGGTCTCGCGTTTAGCGGACAATATCCTGGCTTCTGAGATGGGATTATCCTCAATCCCCTCTAAATAAGTAGCTATACATTGTATGCATTGTTTCGCCGCCAGGCCCAAAATATCTGTGGCCACGTATGAGTCACACCTTTTCAGTGGGACACTAGGGCGCCTGTGTACATTTGGCAACGTTAAGGTCGCTCCTGCTCTCTCTCTCTCGGTACTACCCCTTCCCCTTCAGTGAGGCCCCTCCCCCTTCAGCGAGGCCCTTCGAGAGTGTCCGGAATCTCACGAAAGCTGACCCGCAGAGATAAAATGAACAGATAATAGAAATTTCGAATCTGTTTTCTTTTCTGACAGTCAATGTTTCGATGAGGCTGTAAAAAAAATTCTATTAAGACACAGCACGTGAAATTACGGCAAACACATTTTCGGCCAGAAAACATGCGTTGAAGTGGCAAAATATTATGTGAAATGAATTTTAAATAAAATGTTTTGAAATTCCCCGGTCAAAGCAAAAATTCATAAATAATTCATGCATAATTCCAGGGACTAAAAATTCATGCACAATTCCCAATTATCCTGAGGGCCAATGGGAGGACCCCACCCACTTACAGACAGATTACAGGAATTTTGGATAATTTGGTGATATTGAATCATCAGCCAAAATCTACAAAACAAAATTATATAAAGTATGATCATAATTTTGTTGAATTTGACATCAAACACTGTAGAAATCAGTTAAATATTTACCCACATTCTTCCACCAGCACATACCACTTTCCATTAACAAGCCACCATAAATCCATTGGGGTTTAAGAGTGTAAATATATATCACTCAATCAGAGGAGGACCATAGTTACGACAAAATCCTTTGACTTGATTGGGATTCCAACCCAGAAGTCTTGATTTCTAATTAGGTATGCTACCACAAAAAGTCGATTGTAAGTCGAAGCCAATCGCCAGTTTACACAGTGCTTTTACACATTTAATCACTACTTTACAGATTACAAAGCATAGAGATGCATTTTCTAGTTCCAATTCCTCTGTTCACTCACCACAGGCCTTCAGCAGCACTTCTTTCTGGTGCCTTGCGCAGTCCATGGCTGAGAACCGCCTCGAGTGCAAGACACAGGTTGGCAACGCATGGCTCACTCTCAGTGGCAAGCTCCCGACGAGCACCAAAGCGAGCCTGACAAGCCTTCACCGCTCCCAGCAGCCCTTGCAAAATCGCCTCTCGCTCAGCCTCCTTCCCATTTGTGGCCTCGGCACCTTGGCTTACAGAGGACGTCTCTGGTTTGCTGCCCACAGATCCAGCTCTGGGCACTACAGCAGACATCATCTTCATGACGCACTACAGTACAAACGGGAACATTAGTTTCCAAACCTATCCAACTTCACGAAGAAATATGCACATGGAAAAAAAATGATAGACCTCTGAAACAGCAGAATAACATGCTCATCCAACAACCTTAAGGCCATGAGTTTGAATCCTGCCTCAGAGAGTTTATTTTACCCCTCAGGACTTGGATTTATATTATATCAAAAAAGTTTCCCAATACATTGAGCCGCATCACATTTGCCAGTAGACTACCTCAGTTTTTAATACCACTACAGCTTTAAGTTATTCCAAGACCTTGCTTGTGAAGATTTCAATTTGAAAACTCTAAAGTTACTTGCCATTAACCGAGATACATACATAACTTCTACTGTTTCTGGAAAAGCAAGTAAAAAACTAAATTTAAATAAAACATGAGAAATTGCACTCTCAGTACCCTATGATTTGAGTGATAAGTAAACAAATACACCTGCAACTATGTAACCTTGCTCCATACAAAAAAATATAGAAAACACACTTTGAAGTGCTCATAACTGGGCTGGAGAGTATAACAGATTGTTTTATTTTGTACAAGTGTAAGTAAATCGATTAATTAGATTACATGCTCCATGATCATTAAACACTAATGCACGTTATTCTTCAGAGGAGAGGTTTACAGGATACATCGACACTTCATCGGCCTTGAAAAGCAAGGTGCAATGCCTGCTATACTGTCATCTTCAACGATGGACACATGGTGCATAACCTGTAAACCACTCAGCTGAATATTCACCACACCGCAAAGCCTTCACAAGGATTTCATGTGCATTACTATTTTTATTTCCGCTGTTGCAGCGAGACATTGGATTAATATACAATGAGAGAGTAAGCTAAATTTTCAATTATAGCAACTATGGCGCCACTCCAACTGTTGGGAAACTTTTTGATCCATAGTATCAATGTGCTTGTCTATAAATAAATCAAAAGATGGGACTTGGTAGTCCTTAATTTAAAAGTGTGCATTAAGAAGACATTACTGCAACTTTTATCATGACCAAGAATATAATAGACTCCAAGTTTTAACACTTTGGCCAATCTTTAAGACAAAGTGAAAATGGACTTCTGAGCAGAGAATGAATTAAAGAAGTGATGGAATAGGTGGCAATGAAAACGGCTTTCTACATGCATTTTCTAATACAGCAAAGAATTAGTATAAGAAGCCCTGGAAATCCGTAGATTATTTCATTTTTCGTACAATAATAATTCTAATCCCAGAAACAATATGCTAGCTTTAATAATTACATATTAAGTCTAAGAAAGAGCTGAAACAGATATTTGCTGACAGTGATTCAAAGTAAAACAATAATAAATATAACCTGGATAGATAAGGTCTCTTTCTCACAACACTATTAAATTAACATCATCGCATTAAATTCCTCATGTTACACAGTGGTTAAACATTAAAATATTTATCAAAAAAGTGGACTACGCACATTATAGTCGATCATTTTTCATATACAACTACTCCGTTTAAACATTCCATGGAGTACAATACGTTTCCCCGGCATCCGAACCAATAAAACTACTGAAGATTAATACTGGGAGGCTGTACCCATACTCTAGAGATAAATGCGTGATTAATACGCATGTGATTAACCTTGACATACACTTCCATAAAGCGCCCACAAAGAAAGAGATAGTAAGAAGCTAAAAACTCACCACAGGCAACCAGACCCTGGCTCCTCAAATATTTCAGGATCCTAAGTTTAGCAAGGGTCACGCGAAGTTCAACAAATACACAATGAAATTTTTCGGAGACATACTTTGATACTTCAACGAACATAGGACACAGTTCACTATTTCCATTTTCCTGGTAGGTAAAACACAAAACAATCTAAACTGAACTGAAAATATTACTTCGCTGCTATCCAAACTATATTACATGACAATATCAACATAAATAAGTCTTCAACCTAAATATTTTCCTTGGCAAGTTAGGGTCCCACATGATATTTAATCGACGGGTAACATTAAATCTTCCGATGACAAACTTTACATCTGTAATACTTGGCATATAAATTAATTTTCAGCAACTATCGTCTGAAAACACTTCTTTAATTACATAATTACATTAAACTAAATATTACTTCTTTAAACGAATGAAGCACAGAGATCGAAACTACGCATTTTCGAATAACTGCGCTCTCTTGTTAATCGATTCATGGATTCAAGGTCGAGGAAAGTTGTCGGAAATGCTTACGATTCGATACTAATTCGACCTTAACGTCTCTTCCGGAAGGTACGTGGATCGCGCATGTGGTAACACATGGGAAACTTTTCATTTATCTGCCTTTATTTTTTACATCATCGTTAGAATATTATTATTTTTCCTGCAACAATAACTTAAATGCATCCAAAAGTGCGTATTTAGTAATATTTGGTGTTTTCATTGTTTAACAGGTCAAGATGGGTAGGCGACCAGCGAGATGGTGAGTTCTGTCTTTTAACTTGTTTTAGTTTAAGTTTCATTCTCTTATGGCCTTTTATCTTGCTTTTATTCTATTTTAAGTACTTTCATATTGTCGTTAGTTCCATTGAAAGTCGGAGCATGTAAATATGATTTACCAAGCGTCTAGTTGTTCTAACGGGTGGTTATTGTTACAGCTATCGCTACTGCAAAAACAAACCTTATCCTAAGTCAAGGTTTTGTAGAGGTGTTCCTGACCCAAAAATTAGGATCTTTGACTTGGGGAAGAAGAAAGCCCGCGTAGAAGATTTCCCCCTGTGTGTCCATTTAGTTTCTGACGAGTATGAACAGCTTTCCTCCGAAGCTCTTGAAGCGGGACGTATCTGTGCTAATAAGGTAAAAAGTTTTAAAGGTGTGCTCATACGTAAGTGTAATAAGTTTCGTTCTGTACACTAAGGTATTTTATTCTTTAATTTTAGTACATGGTGAAGAATTGCGGCAAGGATCAGTTTCACATTCGCATGCGGCTTCACCCTTTCCATGTCATCAGAATCAATAAGATGTTGTCCTGTGCTGGAGCCGATAGGTAACTATTTATTCGATAGTTTAAACGTTGAATGTTTTACTTTTGGCCCAGACTTCGGTGTCTTACGAGCATCTCATTTCAGGCTCCAAACAGGGATGCGTGGTGCGTTTGGGAAGCCACAAGGAACCGTTGCTCGTGTCCACATTGGTCAGCCCATTATGAGTGTTAGGTCATCCGATAGGCATAAGGCTGCCGTCGTTGAGGCACTTAGGCGAGCCAAGTTCAAGTTCCCTGGCCGTCAGAAGGTGAGTTTAATGTGTTGGTAATTTGAAGGGTGAAGAAGGCGGCCTAATGGTAATGTCATTTTGTCGCTGATACTGCCCTCCTAGATAAAAAGTTGCGTGAGAACATCCATACCTGTTAAAGATATCAGGTGCGGCTACATCACGTAATACATGCCTAATCTTGCATGGGGGATTTCCCTGTATTCAAGGGTCAATGTTACTTGGTCTGGTTTCCTTATTTCTATTTCGTTGAGAGATTTTATTTTCAAGTGTTGTTTTTTAGCCAATGTCACTCAGTAGTAATGCTCTTCGAAATACAATGGCAAGTATTTCTTCGTGTTGAACTCGTATTCTCTCAGCTTTTCTCGAAATCCGTAAATGAACTCTCATGACTCTGTTAGTGTCAACCTCCCTCTCAATTTTTGGAGGAAAATGAGAGGCAATATGCATTCTTGCATCTTTTTGGAGGGAATTCTCTAATCTGTATTCCTTGAGTGAACTGTCAGTCCCTGGAACAGGAACTAACTTGAGTTCCTGTATTGAAGCATCAGGAGATCTTATTGCAACGAGGCTTTTACATTCTCCACTTCTTTCTCTGTACAGAATAGGTAATAGTAGTCTTGCGCTACAGTTATTACTAAATAATTTTACGTGCAATCTTTGTGATTATGGGTTTATTAGTATCATGTTTGTGATGAGTTTTCCTGGAGGCAAGAATAATATGTAAATGAGAAGTTCGGGCGTAGTTCTGGTTTTGATTCAATACTTCGGGCCTTGTTGATTGTTAGCATTTTCTGTTGTGGCGTCAGGGCTATGGTCTTGCCTTACACACTTATTGGTATTTATATGTATTCATACAGTACTAGGTTGTGTTCCACTACCTGGACTGGTTGAAATACTTCTGTGCCATTATTGTAGTAACTCCTGCTTCCATAATGTATATTATATATCTTCTGTTGGGACTTGGAGAATTAGTATTTATGGAATAATGCTTGTATAAAATTACTAAGTTTAAGCCTTAACGTCTCACTGATATAGATTCAGTTTTTAGAGCATTTTCTTACTCGGTGTTATTGATTTTTTTCTCTGTTTTGTCAGATTTATGTGTCCAAGAAGTGGGGATTCACGAAATATGAGCGGGAAGAGTATGAACAGCTGAAGAATGATGGGCGCCTGGAGCAGGATGGGTGCAATGTGAAATATCGCCCAGAGCATGGCCCTCTTGCAGTCTGGAAGAAGGTTCAGTTGGAGTTGGCCCAGGTCGCTGCATAATAAATCCTTCATTTGCCTCTGTGAAAATTTTGCAATAAACTGGCTTTATTGTGAATTGTTTTCTTCATTAATCCCCCAGATATTATATCAAGTATGACCTAAGTAGTTATATCTGAAAATGTGGTAAATCCGGAGGTCTTGTGTGTGTAACAACTGTATGTGTGATGGGGATCCAAATTCTTTCCTGTTTTAAACTCCTGTGGACATTCACAGTGCTACCAGCCATGCATATAACTGCATCTCAAATGGATACTAGGGTTCATTGAACTGTGGTCATTGGCAATACTTCTTGTGTAGCTAATCCATATAAACTTTAGTCCTGATTAATGTATGGTAGGGTGTAAGGATAATAACTGAAACCCATGGAATGAATGTTTAGTGCATGTGAGGAAAGAGTAAATTGTTTAAATTTTTAGAAATACTTATGCACCCTGTGCTGAGAAAATTGCCCATTGTTTTATTTCCTTTGGAAGTATAGGTCTACTTCGGTTAAGTATAGAAATGACTCTTGAAGTGTGGATAGAATGTTGAAAGTTAAGATAAACATAACAGAAGAATTCTCAACTCTGCCTTACCACAAATGAACACTGGTTCACAGAGATCACCACTTACGCTGCTGATGGGCAAGTTGGCCTTCACAAAGAAGTGAGCTACCCTGGACTTTTGGCCAAAATTTATATTCATGATTATTATTGATAAAATAACTCGGAGTATCAGTCAAATGTATATGATGCAAGAAAGTTGTTAGCTAATGTTTCAGTTTATCTAAAACTATCATCAGGGCTCAGCTTTGCACATATTTATTGATTATATACCAATGAATATGTGCAAAGCTAAGCCCTGATGATAGTTTTAAATAAACTGAAACGTTGGCTAACAACTTTTTTGCATCATATACATTTGACCTATACTCCAAGAATTATTTTATCATTAATTGTGGTCAAGATAAGAGGAGAAAAAAATTAAATATTCATGATTATGTGATTGATCAAATTCATAACTTTTCAACGCTATTCCTCCGAATTGCAAATGTGCTGTACTGCAAAATATTGGGGCAGAAGTAGATTATTTTGCAGGAATTTGTGACCATATAGTGCAACTGAAGTGGTAACGGAAAACGACCACCTATGATGGAATGGGCCCCCTTGGTATAATTTCCATTACATTTAATATAACTAATTGGAAGTATTAACATAAATTTTACTATGCTAGGTGAAAAACTAGCCAGGATGTGGTGAACACATTTAATGCACGCCTGACTTTCATTAAAATCATCAAAATCTGCCGATAAAATAGGAGGTTTCTATGCCACAACTTCGTTCAAGCACTGCTTTTTACAACACTGTTCGAAAGAAGCTTGCTGATGGTTACATACACAATTGGGAGATGCGGAAGTGGATATTAGTCGGGTACAGAGTCAGAGAGAAGGCTTCGGACCTAATTGGCAGATTGACATGCTCCACACTGAATGTGTTAATGGGGGTTGAGAAATCCACTTTGGTTAATTTTTGGACCTAAGGGAATTCTCTCCTTGTGAAAAATTTAAGCAATCTAACACAAATATTTAGTACATATTTTGTTGGAGTAGATGTAACTTGGTGTAAAATACTTCATCTTGCTAAAATTTCCCTGATTTGTAATGATGTTGATAATGCCAGTCCCTTCCTAAACATAACATTTTTTGCCAAAATTTGTACCTTGTAATGACTAGCATAGCTGCTACCAGAGTCAAAATTATGAACAGGTGATGAAATTTTTAAAATTTATATTATTTTCATTTTGGATACAATGCAATGGATGACTATGTTAGACTTATAAGGGTAAAATTATATGTGATAAACTTTCATATTATTCACTATCCTATTAATGCCTAACAGATGACTATATGGATAAGAGCACCCTTGTTTTGGAAATATGTATTACCACACACATGGGAAGGGCTAGATGCATCCCTGTCAGAAAAAAATTAAATTGGGGTGACAGCGTTTCACACAGCACTGGCAATCCTTACCAGCATTACCTATAATACCATCAGAGATAAGGCTTACATTAAGTTCAAGGAAAGCTACATATATATAAAAACTTGCAATCAGAGGAAGCCCTCCTGAAGTATGGATCCTTCTGAGAGTTGGTGGCCCCAGTCAAATTCCCTTTGTCCATGGATAGTACAGAGTAAGTGCAAAACTTAAGATTTTAGAGAGATCATATAAGATCTAAGTGACAAAATATTATTTAACCAGGGTGTAAATAAAAAATAATAAAATTCAATGAATGCGTACTCAATGCGGTAGTTTCCCTCATCAAAGAAAACAAAAGGCATTGATTACGATTCGTTACCCACCATTAGTGTATTCTTAACATTAAAATTATTAGGTTTCAGAAATCCCAGTTTAGACAAATGTTAATGATCATTTAACCTAATTTGAAAAAGGCCAGATTGGCGGCCATGCAATGCCACTCCACGTGATGTCACAGAGACCTAGATGTTATACGAGTACATAGTCAGGAGTTTTAATCGTCTGAGATTACCAATGCATGCATGTGGCACAGAGCTCAGGGAAACTGTCTTAATAATCACCTATTAAAACTGGCTATGGTCGGAAAGTTTCCTTCGTTTGATAGGGTATTAATAATCCTTATTTAAGCCGTGCTACCTGCTAGCAGCCTGCATTGTATCGGGGCTCATAGCCTCGTACCAATGTGGCCTCACGGCGACAGCTGGAACCAAAATTATGTCACACAGGCCTAGCTGTATGCTTTTCCTAGCATTCATACTAGGCGTAGCTTACTTTTCACGCGCTTGAAAATGTTCACTTTTCATTTCATCGCAAAAAATAGATATCGTCATTTACAAATCTAAAAGTGTGAAATAAGTACTCCAAGAGTAATGATCTTTCAATTTAAGGAAATTAAAAAATGTAGGAAACCACCCTTATCTGAGTTTCCAAGGCAATTTTAGAGATTTCCAGGTCACATGGTTACCCACTTGATTTTCTTAATGTTTAATGTATATTACAGACTTTTCCCAATTATATTGGTTGTGTAATTTAAAAATTATAATAAAATAAACAAGGAGCAAAGTATAACAATATAAAGAGTAGTTTCAATGGTATAGACATATTAGAGTGATTAGATAACCCATGGTGAAATGGACAGATGAAAGGAAGCGATTAAGAACTATATGTACTTGGAGAATATAAGGAGGGCAGACTGCCTGTGGAAGGAGTGGGTAGCCACTAAACAAGGCAGGGATCCTAAAAATGGTGTTAGAGGAAAGAATGAAGAGTAGGCAAGAAAGGTAAAGGTTGAGAAAAGGATTAGTAGATGGAGTGAAACTGAATAGGCCTTTTTATGAATTGAAGTCAGTCACAGCATTTACACACAATCAATAAATGTCCAGAATTCAAAAACAGGAAATACTGGGAAATGGATTCATCATTTATTGCCATTGAATGGCACAATACACTTCTAGATAGCAAGTACGGGCTTGTATAAGTAAGGATGCATAAATATTTAACAAATATTATGAGTGATTTATGGTACAATTATTACATATCAAATGTTTAAAATCCTACCTACATATTTACAAAAAAATGTAAACACATACACTAGCAAAATTAAGATCACATTATAAACTGAAATCAAAATTGTTCATGGAGTCAATAAATCACAGCAAGAAATACCTCCACTTCTATCCTCTGCACCTCTTGAGTACACTTCAATACTTCGTCAGCATCAACAACTATGGTAATCCTGTACAAAATTGTCCAATGGGTGCTACGATGACTGAATGCCACACGCTTCCCATCAATCTTAATCCGAAGTTGAGATTGGCCATAGCTCAAGTTCCTATTTACAATTTGGATGCTTGCAGAGCCGTTGTCTCCTCAGCGGTAGACTCCGACATATCCTCCTGAGGGAAATGCATTAAGTCCCCAATTAGGAAACAGAGACAAAAGTAAACAATATTTGCCCAAAGTTGACATTCCCCAATTTTCACATCACCACAGCAAAGAACCAACATCATTCTCTTAAGGTAGTTTGAGCGAGATAGATCCGTAGTCACAACAGCGACTGTATCTTCTCAAAATTTACAAATATCAAGAGTTGTTAAGGTTTTTGATACAATTTTATAATTTTTTGTCGGGAAAATATTTGCTTCAGTTGCTTATTTTTCTCGGTAATGAACAAAATATAGGTATTTTAAACTCTATCTTGACTTATTACCAAAGGTACCAACGGTACTTTTAGTAATATAATAATAAGTTTCCTTAATATAGTATGGACTTAATCCCGACTTGGAGTACGATATCCTGGCATCTGAAATGTTCAAACATAAAACTATAAGGGTTACTTATATTAGAAAGCAATTTTAAAGCATTGTATCGCAAGAAATGACATATGTCAAAGAGACGTTCGACTTGGCAACAACGTCAAATTTGAGGAAATTTTTTTTTGAAGATAGGGCCTACTAAACATGGGGGAGTTCTACAAATAATATACATGTGTCACTTTAGCAGAGTGCATAGCATTGATGAGTGTGCGCAAAGAAGCTGATTATAACACAAACACAGGGTTCGCACCATCTTTCCATTTTCAACTTGCCTGTCTTTTCCCTGATTTCCAGTTTGATTTTTTTGGAATTTCCCTGACCTATCACTGAAAAAGTACAAGTAAATGGATTTAGTTTGACACACAACTCCGCTCCAATCAATAAGTCTTCTTATACATACTAACATTTTCCTATTTTTTACACTGTTGTATGTAACTCAAGGCCTTCATTTGCCATTCACAATTCCTACTTTTCCTTCCAAAATACTATTTTTACAGCTGCACTTTTTATAAAAATGATTTTAACATAAATTTATTACACGTGCACTTATAAATGTTACATCTATTAAATTGATGAAAACGGACCTTTCGTCAAAGATACTATGACATTGATATGTGAATAAGTGATTACCTAGATCAGTCAGGAAAATTATATGCATCAGCACTGAGGTAGTAGGTGCTGTCATATGCTGTTGATGTTAATTGATAATGGTATATCTTACTCCAGGGGAAAGAAAAGATACATAAATTATTTATAAATAGAATTCCCATATTTATAAACTTCTAATCATAACAAGCAATGAGAAGAAAATCTTTGAATACAGAGATGAGAAGAGATTACTCCCAGGTTTAACTTCTGACCTGTTTAATGAATTTTATTTTCAAATTGGCTTTCATTGCAATTTACAGCTTCTGGCTTGACAGTATGTATGTAATTAACGAAACCCTAGATGAATTCAATCACACAACATTAGGTATGAGTCGTCCTCATATTTATTAGTACATACTGTAAGTCAAACATACATCAACAGGAAAAATAAATTCTTAAGGACAGAATTGTGAACCTCCAAAATTTAACTACAGGTAAATAGTCAAAATCATGTGTCTACGCCAGGGGCAGATCCAGGATTTCTTTCTGGGGGGGCACAAGGATACCTCATAATGCAAAACGAATGCAATGATAATGGGGCTTTATTAAAATCTTCCGTATTTTTTAAGGTTCTGGGGGGGGAGGGGGGGGCAGTGCCCCCGTGTCCCCCCCCCCTACATCCGCCTATGGTCTACGCTAATAAATGTAAATGCGGATTGATATCATACTTTACAATTAGTACTACAAATAATCCATATGAAAAGCTGCAAGATTTTTAAATTATGGTAACTTTAGCTGAGGTTACTCTCAAAAGTAAACTACATAGCTGATTTTCATGGTTAAATAAAAAACACAGTACTATTCCACAACCTTATATTTTGCAGTCTACTAGTTTCAACGTTACAACGTCATTATCAAGACTAACAGTTAGTCTTGATAATGACGTTGTAACGTTGAAACTAGTAGACTGAAAAATATAAGGTTGTGGAATAGTACTGTGTTTTTTATTTAACCATGAATATCTCTTCGTTCCACCAAGTAACACCTAAATCTGTTGATTTTATTTACATAGCTGATTATTAAAACATTAAGGTCCTCATTCGTATCAGGTATATAAACATATTCTGACAGCCGAATTTCAAAATAATTACCATAGGATTTAATTAAATGTAATATTCAGGGAAAATTCGTATGATTAAATGATCATGGTTTTAACCTCATTACCAAAAACCACCATTAACCCTTAAATAACTGATTTTTATATAATGTACAACCTATAATATCGGGACTTATTTATTACTTCTACTCAAAACTACTTTAAAAGTAGCAAGTTGAGTGCAGAAAATATCACATGGCATACATTTTTGGTCCATCTTTCCACTTACAGTCTACATTCCACCAGTTATAACAAAAGATACAGAGCCAGTCAACCAAATAGCTCTGATGCAGGTAAAGATTAGGTCAATGTTCTACAGTCAATATATATAAATAGAAGATAAATCTTAAAGAAAGTGATAGCCTTGGAATAACAATTGTCTGACCAACTACTACATTACAATGAATCACTGAGAAAAGTTGCGATGGCATGTGATTAAGATGAAGAAAAACAGCAGTTTGCAGGCAACTGTAAAGTGATGATGGTGACTAAAGAAAGGCAAAATTTGTACTGAGGCAATTGATTCAATAAATTAAGCTTCTAAAGCTACATTCAAGGGTGATAATAATGGAGAAGTTAAGGTAAAAGTGAATAACATGAGGGGATGACTATGAGAAAAAATAGCAGGTCCAATACTGCCCATACATACATATTTGTAGAGCGCGAGTTTTCACTCACTCAAGTTATTTTAAGTTGTCATTTTTGACATTTGCAACATTCACCTCCATGATTCAGCATGTCAAAAATGTGGCAGAGCGAGTTCCCTGCACAAATGGCTCGAAAAATGACACCTGAAATTTCCACATATGTGCAGTTCTTGCAACACGCAGTAGGTCTTGTTAGCTTACTACCTATCCATTGCACTTAAATTAGGATTGAACAATTCCTCTCATCATGGTATAGCTGTACATATTATTAGATTTTTCGACAGTAAGAAGACCGATATTTTAAAAATACATTCAGGGATAATGCTAATTTAGTAAGTTCTTACATCAAATTTTACATGCAACATTATTTTAGGAAAATAATGAAGAAAAATCCAATCTTCTTTCATCGCACTTTAAAAGCACAGCAGCATACATATAGGCATGATAACAATTTTTTTCCGTTGGGTTCCTAAAGTTCTTACAAGTGTGCCCCTCCATAACAACATCAACCACAATATGTACCCTATTTTACTTTTTCTGCTATTTTCTTCCAAACTTTATATCCATGGATTTCATCTCATAAAATCCATTAATCAAATCCCTGATCTTTCTCCACTTAGAATAAAGATTACTTCATTCTTTAATCTATCGATTTGATTGAATCTTTGCCCTATATCTAAAACTTTTTCACTAGAAATAGAATTGTTAAATAATGATGAGCACGCTGAAATTTGCTTAGCCCTCTTAAAGAAGATAAATTCACTCAATATAAAGTTTAACAGTGCTGATAAGGATATTGTTGTGGGAAAAAAGCAAAGCAACAATACACACCTTTCAAATTTTTAAAAAAGTATGCATTTTTTTGTCAATAATTTGACATTATGCAAAAGCAATAATAATATACAATACGGTTATGCATTACTCATTAGAAAGTATAGCACAAGAGCTATATTTAACGTAAAGTTTACGAACAGAAAATTTGAAGCATATGAGAAGAAGATCAGTGGTCATAAAATCTACCTGAAACACAAGATTATCATAGACTAACAAGGTGAATGTCAAACAACCAGGCTTGGGGCTTTATGACAACTGGCATGTAGTTTTTGAAGAATGAATCCTTCCAATTATTATGTTACATTTTCCATAACTAAGCCAGAAAATGAAGTGAAATTTAAAATGCAGCCACACTAAGATCAAATCTGCTCGTGATAGAAAAATTTAATTTGCAGAATGGCCACAACGTGATGAAATCTGGGTTGTGCATTAAAAATATTCATATTCATATTATCTGAGATGGATAAATTCTAACATTTTACACTTGAGGCTGTTACATTTACTAGAAAGGTTCTCCAACCAGGTGGTTATTTCCATTTCAGCCACCATCTTAGCGTATGCAGCTTAGTTAAAGTAACAATAGTCAGCTTGGTTTTCTTGCTAAACTATTTAATTGGAAAATAGATAGATACATAGTATGATTGAGGGGACCTTCACTAGGTGCTTTTGCACTTTGACCTTTCTTGGTCCCACTAGGTCATACCCAGACAGCAGACAAAAGAGCTATGGTTAGTGCATACGTGAACACCTCAGTCATAGCCCAACATCATTAAACTACAATGATCTAAATGGAACCAATGAGTCAAATTAGATTGGAAACCCAAAAAATAGGTGCTAATTAAATGACTAATTAAACTACCAAAAATCTCCTCAAAATTCACATTGTTTGACATTCTTCTTGCAAGATAATTCCTCTCCTTCATAACAAATAAAAGTTGTGTTTCTATATTCGATGAGTACAAACCACAAAATGTGATATTCTATCTACCATGACAAGATTGAAGCAGTGAAGACCATGTGAGGTCCAACAACAGTATCCTCAGCAACCCAATGCTTAGTGTCCGACCACAATCTCTCAAGAATTACCAGTGAACTATTTTGCATCAAAATGACAGTATGCTCCTAATTGCAAGTCAAACTGTTCTGTGCTGTCTTTCAAACTACACTCGTGGAAGGGTGTTGAAGGTATCCAGGCATAGTTCCACCTCTGATAGGGACAAATTAATGAGGTGCAGGTGAAGGCTTCCTCGTAGTGGTCCTGAAGTATGCTAACTCCCAGGCATGCTACCATATTTGTCAGATAAACGACAACAGTTTGGCAAATATTCCAGTGGCCTTCCTCAGTATATTCCCAATTTTCACTATCAATCCATTCTGAAAGAGCAATAGTAAAGCAATTTCCATTGTATGCAGTATCTGCATTACTTTTCACACAAGGAATCGGAGTAAAGTGCATCAGCGCATGTAAATGCTTTCACAAATGACCAAGGAGTAAAATTAAATATTTGATGACATACATATTTTGCAAGTGCAAGCAATATCAGAGAAACTTGGAAATTTTCAGAAGTGCACGCAAGATCAGTTGAGATCGTTTTCCAAATCCATCTAAGTCGAACCTAATGTAATGAAGCGGTCTATCATAATTGCAAGGGTCAGAGTAGGACTAAGAGTAATATATCAATGAAACTTTATATCTTAACAGTGAATTCCTGTGAAAAACTTTTTTGTTACTTATTGTAAAACATACAGGCCATGAATTTTGAAAAGTTTTCAATCGATATCGCAGGAGAATAAACGTGTTCTGACCTCACATGACACGGAAGATCTGCTATGTTTATGCATGTCTATGAAGGCATGACAACATGGCAGTGACAAATGGAATGGTAGTGCCATGTGCTTGTGATGATCTCACCCTATTCCGAAAACATATTGTGGAATGACGTGCCTCAACTGTGTTCAGCGATGGCTGGATAGCGCAGCTTGACAAATTGAGCATGGTCAACCTACAAAACATTCTTTTAAGAGGGCAAGATCAAAGCACACACACAACACTACTATTCGAGACTGATATGATAGATATAGGAAATCTCCAAGACACGATTAAAAGGAGCATTCAAATACGACGTAAACAAATTCCTGAACTCCCTTCCATGAAAAAAAAAGAATAAGAATTTAAATAACTCCTCCCTTACTTGCCTACGTAATACTTTTAATATTTGTTTCATTTGAATAAAACCAAATATTTTATGCTATTTTTGAAGTTTCTTCAGCATTTCCGCATGATACCTAAAAAAAACTGTAGCATTAAAGTACTTTGTGGGTATTTAATGGAAAAATCTAAGAATTCTGAATAGTGCAGAAAAAAATTTACTTTGCAAGACCAACTAACATACCTAAACAAAATGTAGCATTAAAGTACTTTGTTGGTATTTAATGGAAAAATCTAAGAATTCTGAATAGAGTAGAAACAATTTACTTTTATTGCAAAACAAACTTAACGCTCTACTTGACCGCTACTCATTTCTTTTTTAAATAATAAAACCTCCCTGTCATGGGTAATCAATGCTATGACCCACCCACCCACTTGTCAGTAAAATTAGCAAACTTGTTACCCTCTTCCCAAGGAATACTAGTGCTCTAGTATTACATGAACATCCCCTATGCAGCAACATAGAGAGAAGACAGATAAGCACTTTACATCAAAAAACCAGTCAGAATGGTTGCAAACTGTCATTAGCCATCGGACAAATGGGGAAGCATTCCTGAAAGCAAACTTACTGCAAGTTAAAGAGGGGCTATCCACTGCACCTCTTTGCCTCTACCTCTCTCTCTCTTTCCAATATTTGATTGCGTGAGTAATGTGCCAACAGGCTAACATTGTTCCCATCATCAAAGATGATCATGCATAAAACCAAGAAACACCACTATTATCTCCAACTCCCTTGACAAAACTCAAACGGATTACCTTTGAAGTCTAACTGGGTGAGAACAAAATTGCAATGGATGATGATGTTTGGTCCTCGGTGAACTAAATGAGGAAAAAACAGCACAAAAGTACCTGTAATACCCATACAGACAGAGCTGAATATATGTACCAGCTAAGACCTTCAATGCTTTGGGGCCTGGCTCAAGATAATCTGTTATTGTGTGGCCCAACTCAAGATCCCGTAAACTGAGCACTTCCCCCACCCATATGCACTGCTCTGCCATATAAACCAAGCTATTCCTCACTGGTCACTAGACTACAAAGCCTGAGTCACATATTGGGGTTATCATCAAACAACTTTTCACATGCAGTATTTAATATTAATACGAATAAAAAAGTATGTATTCAACATAAAATTCATAAAACATAAAATACATAATGTTTCTGCCATGTAAAAGTTTGTTAATGATAATAATAGTGGCAGTGCTGTAGTTGGGAAAAAATTTACGGGGTACTCAACAAAAATTGCCGACAGCTGAACATGTATTATACATCCGTCCCTGCCGGTATGCTTATCACGAGTTTGGATTTTAGGGGGTAGGCCATACCACCCCAACTACAGCACTGAATAGTGGCATAACAAGACAAGATTTAATATTTAAATGACATACAGTTAGGACTATATCTCTTATATAAATTTTCTGTTGATCACATATTTTTTATTCCCATGGAGACAAAACAATTTATGAGTAAATTTGATGCTCAACAATGATTAAACCAATACTTGACTCACGCTTCAAAGCAAAGTGACAACATAGTGAAGAGTACACAGCATGGCAAACTCCACGGGTTAACAGGATGTGAGGGAATGACAATCTGCAAGGTCTAAATGGAGCTTGATCAGATTGTAAATGGCAAGGGTCAGTAATGTGGCACCACTGATAGGTAGGTGCATGAATAAGATTACAAAATTTATTTAAATTATTTTGAAGTGAAACGGGCAAGTGATTTTTTTAAACTTTTAGTTTATGAGTACACATATAAGAAAATAAACA
The DNA here is from genome assembly GCF_921293095.1 of Ischnura elegans. NCBI lineage: Eukaryota > Metazoa > Arthropoda > Insecta > Odonata > Coenagrionidae > Ischnura > Ischnura elegans. Next base: position 58,126,985 of record NC_060254.1, on the reverse strand, counting down.
ATCGAATCAGGGCACATTAATATTGCCTTCAAAAACATTCTAAACTTTAACAAGATAAAAGCGATAAATTGTTCGTGCCAGTTTTTAAATGCCTTTGGTGGGCAGGCATTCTGAGGCTTAATTAAACAATTAAAATTTTGCCTCTTTAAATATTTTCTAAAGAGTTTTCTAGCGCTAAGTAATTTTGAAAATCCATAACCAATTACCCCAAATTTCAAGACAGGAAAATGTCACTGTTACTCCATTAAAAAATTTCTGGTCAGGAATATCCCCCTTTTTGTAATCAGTATGAGAGATGTGGACAGTTGAAACTAATTTAACGATTGATCATGAAGTGGACACAGAGAAAATAAAATTGATGCAGGCACAATAGAAGCACTGACTATACTGACACACAGGATAACAAGAAAATCCATCTCAATGACGACTATCATTGTTAATATCCTAGAAGTGCTACAAGCCTCTTCCAAAAATTTATTAGAACTAAAACTCTATAGCACATGGGCCTATTATTATTGAATAAAATTCCACCGGAATTTAATAGAGCTAAGGCTGTCTCTCTTCAAATGCAACCTTTGTAAGTTTCTTTTGAAACACATTTTATTCGGTGGACGAATTTCTTCATAAGTAACATTTTATTATACCTTACTCAAACCTTGAAATTTCCTATACATATGTATTCGTAAAAAAACAAATAACCAAACAAATAAAAATATTATCATTATTTATTAGTGCTGTCTTTATATTTATCCAGCTAAAAACTCTATTCAAGACAAAGCCGAAGCCAGAATAAATTTTGGTGGGGGGTTAAGTTGGAGATATGGACCATTTTGTGATGCAAGGTCAGTTGGAGGAGGTAGATTAACCTGTCAACGCCCACGGATGCCATATGGCACCAAGTGCAGAGCCGAGTCAATACTTCAGCAATGCATATAATATGCAAATTTTAGCATACATTTCAAAGCACATACTTAGTAGAAGGTTTCCTCTATTATTCAGTCGGTTTGGATTGTGTTCATTGTGTTGAGCTCATACGTAGCATATTTTATAAAAATGAACGATGTTTGATTAGGAAAAACTTTGGGTGCTGATGGGTTAACACATTTAATGTGGGCCCGATTTTCATTAAAGTCGTCAAAATCAGCCGTTAAAATAAGTGAGAAAAATATAGGGTTTCCGCACCATAACTTCCGTTCAAATACTGCTTTTTACAAACGGCACACACGGTTCGAAAGAGGAAAGCTTGCTGAAGGCCATACGCATGATCGGAAGACTCGAAAGTGGATATTAGTCACGTACGGAGGCGGAGAAAGGTCTCCCGGCCCAACCGGCAAAGCACGTCAATGTGTTAAAGACCAAAAATTTTATCGGGGGTTTGGACTCCTAAACCACCACCCCTCCTGACATCGATTTATGACCTCATGGTAAGAATTAGAAAAGAGACTCCACAGTTATGCTCACATTGACATTAAATTGCCATTGAATTTCCCACTTAAGAGAAAAGATGTTTCACCATGCTAATTAAGGGTGACTCTAAATAAACAAAAAGTCAATCCTTACCGTGTTTAGATTCCTATAATGAATTTGCTACATGCAATATTCCCTCAACTATACAGTAAATCCAGTTTGGAACAGCAAAAAAATTACACATAAACTATTTTGAAAATTCATCAGAAAGAAAGGACATCTCATTAGAGCAAAAAGGTGCTCTAATATCAACACTGGAGGCTCTCAAGCATCCATCACACACAATCCCAATTGTAATCAACGAACTAAAGTTGAGCATCATAAAGAAGCATTAAAAAGAACTTGAAGTCATTTACAGACTTAAATCCACCACAAGATGTCATGATAGCAGATTGTTTTGATATACATTATCACTTGAAAGCATTTGATTTTGTTATTTTTGCAGAATCACATTTCACATCTCACTAATGCAGGGTCTAAATTGACAAATTTTGGGTTGATATACGTACAGTAAAAATCTCGAAAAAAATAGAAAAAAATCACAGCAAAATGATTTTATACATTTTTGGCAGTAAAAAGTATTAAATATTTGATTTCAACTATCAAAAAAGCTCTAAAGCATACGGGAAATACAAAAATATCACTTTCACATTTGCCAAAAATGCTGTACTATACTAGTACATATCTCTAATCATTCGACCGGGGAGCCCATATGTTAGCCTCTAAGCAATATTTAACTATTCATCATGATTAATAAACTCAGGAGGCAAGGGAGTATCCTGGAATTTTTTTTGAGGGGTGGGCACAAGGAGCCTGACAGGCAAACGGTCTTCTCATATTAGAGATTAAAACAACTTCCAATAATTATCGTACGAAAAATTATCTTCATTTTAATATGAAAGTTATTAATATTAAACTAAATGATTAAGGGTCCGTAATACACCAAAGGAGGTATGATATTTCAAGTGACTCCTTATTTGCTTTTATGTAAAACATTACATCATCAATGAACCACGCTGGATAGCATAAAAACTTGAGTAATTAAATAAAGCTATAAAGCCATCACTCATTCATTCTATGGATTTCTTCATGACTATATTGAGTAAAATTGTTGGAAATATGGCCACAGTTAACAGGCAAATACAAGAATTAAATATGCTCACCAACACATTTACTTCTCCATGAAATAATTAAAAATGATAAATAAAAAAAAAAGGATGGAGAGGTAATTTAGGAGCCAATCCAGTTAAACTAGATTCTAACAACCAATAAAAATGACAAAACTTAAGGGTAAATTACAATATTTTGTAGAATCAAGTGGCAGGTAGCATAATCACTGACAAAAGTTTGTGCAGTCAGACAAAATTTTATTGACAGACTCAGATTTCAACAAACTGTCAACAAATACCATTTTGACATCTCAGGTATTATTAATAAAACCTTGTAAATTACATACTTTGTTAAAACCTGGGTCTGCCGTTCAGCCATACAAACTTTTTTCAGTGATATTATTAAAATGAGGCGTATTGTATCCGTGCATTTCATACAAACTGTAAAGTGAAGCGACTGTTGAGAAGAAGCCACGTATCATTTGGCAGTAAGAATGAATGATAACGATATACACACATTCCCACCAGCAAGAGAACATTTAAACACCATGAGTTACTAAATTATTAGCAAATTTATCACCATAAAACATTTTAGTAGAGGGAATTACTGAGATAAATCCTTCCCAAAAATATAATCAAGACTAAAATGAAAGGGTGGCATTTTACAGGATAAGTTTGACATTAAAAATAGGCTTACCAGAAACTCTACAGAATTACTAGCCAACTTTTACTCACTATGGCTGTGGCCAAGTAAGCACATTAACAATTGATCATAATTGAATGAAATAAAATAACTTTGTTTTATTCCACACTTTATTTTAAATAGCACGACCTGGGTTTCAACATCTAGTGTTATCATCAGGTAGAATTAGATGGGTGGCATGCTCTTATATAGGTAATCGTGGCTGGAAGGGGGGAGGGGGGGAACCGAAAAAGGGGCGGGAGGGAAGGAACAATGATGACGGGTAAAGCTGTTTTTGTTTAAGAAAGGAGTGGGGGGGGGCCTTGGGTTGGCTTGCATGGGATAGACTATTTATCTTTTTTTGTCGTTTATCCCATGCAAGCCAACCCAAGGCCCCTCCCACTCCTTTCTTAAAAAAACAGCTTTACCTGTCATCATTGTTCCTTCCCACACGCCCCTTTTTCGGTTCCCCCCCTCCCCCTCTTCCACCCACGATTACCTATATAAGAGCATGCCACCCATCTAATTGTACCTGATGATAACACTAGAAATTGATCATAAGGGATGATAAAACAAGTAAGTCTAACAATGAGCGATACACAACTTGTTCAGAGTGAATATGCCGGATGTCTAAACTTGCTTCTCCTACAAGTAGGGTAAATGAGCACTAGCAGTGAACTTGCCCAATCTCTCATACTGTCACAAGATAAGGGTTGTTGTTTGTAGCAAGTAGATACGTTGATAGACTGCACTCACCGACAGGTCACTGTCATCGCCCATGTGCCCATAGGAAGGGGGCACCGACCCCCGTGGATCCCCGTTCTCTGCCAATATCCACTTCCACGCCTGCAACACCCTCCTCTCTGCAGAGCACAACAACATTGCGCACCCGTGTACACAGGAGAATAAGTGTGTACGAAGGGAAACCTACTACTGCATCAGGTGCATACATCCATTGCTTGATAAATTAGATCACAGCGACGTGAAATGAGATTCACCGCAACTACTCATTATGAGGACCATTTCTGGAGGTTACCCAAGAACTCAAGACACCGTTCCACCAAAAATAATAAACACCAAATGAAATTATAGCAGTGGATAAAAGATTTCTAAGCCCACACCATCTTTCTATGTCCCCACACCATTTTTATGAGAATTCTAAAGAAGTTAGCGCAGTATAAATAAGTCTTCCACCAATTTTGAAAATGGATATTAACAGCCCATTCACATAAAGAGTAAGTTTAACAACTATTACAGTCCCTGAAGGATGAGCTACCATAATCACATGAGCCTAAATGAATACATGGATAGGAAAATATACCAAAGGAGTATTTCCAGCAGTTTTGAAAACTTAGGTGACTGATGAGAGTAAGGTAAAGCGCCTAATTCATGAAACTATCAACGCAAGCATGAAAATTCACGTCCTCATGAAAAAAATAGCTCATTATTGATATGAAAAAAGGAAGTAAAAATTCCTCCATGCTGATAGTGTACTTCGTAAATATATACGAACAAAAGTAACAATGATCTTTTCCAAAATGACCAACTATTGGAATAAGCAAATCAGGATTTGAAAAAATACAGTTTCACAAAGATTATTTTGAATTCATGAATTGGTTTAGCACTTAAGCTAGTTTGAATTAAAATATGTATGCCACTATATCTTGACAGAATAAACTAAATTAATACATGATTACTATTTCAGACATCAAGACTTACAGGCCAGTAGTCAATAAAAAAGGCTTATAGATAAGAATAAATTACAACCTTAAGCTTCTATAAACATCATACTCCACAGAATTTTATTAGAATTAATAGCAAAGAATATGGCTGTTGTTTCCAAATTATATTATTCTTTGCAGTGATGTAAATTTCCATTGAAAATTTAAATCCCCTGACAACGAACTTACCAAGGGAAAAGGAGGTGAAAATATTCCTAAACACTACTGTAAATACACCCAACATCCCAAATGCAAGATTACACCATTGAGTTGATTATGACTGGACCAGTTTCACCATCAATGAGACTTATGGAATGTTCGTTGAGTAGTAAATATTTCACTAGAATACACCAAGCTGAGTTTTGAAATTGAAATTAAGCTAAGCTGAGGCTAGAAGTATAAATTGTTGACTAATCATCAGCAAAAGTAATAAACATCATACATGATCGAGTATTCACGTAACACCCAATAAAGTATAAAATTATTTGATGGAATGAAATTTGAAAAAAACATCATACATACATAGCTGGGTAAATTACCAATGAACAATGGATGAATATAAATGCTACCGCTAAAACAAGTGTGTATGTTTCTATAGTGTGTCAAAGTTTAAAAAAGTTATACATGACTGGCTATTAAAAAAAGCCTTTTACTCCATAAATAGTTTTTCGAATGTGAAATTCTGATGTCTCCATGTTCCTGGGTTTCACCACGTGGATTTTCTTTGTGGACCTGAAGACGCCGGTTGGAATACCGGCGAAACTGTCGTCACAAAGAAAATCCACGCGGTGAAACCCAGGAACATGGAGACATCATCTAGACAACGCCGTGGAAAACTACGCATGTGAAATTCTGTTGTCCTTTATTGATGCATAATCCTATTGATTTTGCCATATGTATTTTTGTGTATTTGTTAATTCCTATGTGTATGGCGAAGACTATAGCAAATTCAATTTGTTTAATGTCCAATAAAACTATTATTATTATTCTAAAACAAAATCAATGATAATAAAAAGCTTGCTGCTGATTTTTTGGAATATCCTCAAGTGATCATTGATTTTTCATGACAGTTTCACCAGTAGGCGAGATAGTTTCTAGCCATAAAAAGCCTGCTGAAACACAGGAAAAACTGTAATGAAACATAATCAATGCAGAGATTATACCGATATATGAGCTGCTTCTCTTGCGCGAATCTGAGGATACTTTTATCCACTTAACATGCTCAATTGATAGACCTAGCAAGTACTTCCTTTCCAATGTGCTCAATAGGTACACAAAATCCACCATTAAAAAATGTACCCACGTGTCTTTCAAGAACTGCTAGCTCCCAGAAACAGTTACTCTAGTCAGCTAGAAGCCCCAAGTAAGCAGAAAAAACATAAACTCTAAAACATCATAGGTAAAATACTGCAGGTACTGGTCCAGAATTCATGTAATCCAACATGGAGGAAGCACGTTGGCAAGCATAAATCAGATTTTATGTCAGGATACATGAGAAATAGTGTATTGAGAAGTCTGCCATGACAATCAGAAACATGATCAGGTGTGCAAAGGCATGAACAACTTATGTGACTAGAGAGAAAGAAGAGAGTTTGGGATATGAATGACCAAGCTTAGAAATATACTTATAGGGGTCAGTGTGGTTCTTTCGTTTTCAGTTCCATCTATCCTTGAGCTTGGAAACAGAATCTAAGTAGAAGCCAAAAATAATCAGTACTGAAATAACTACTGCAAAGCCTAGCTGAAAACTTTCCCAAAAAACATTTTATAAATAAAGAGTATTTTTATGGATCCAATCATTAATTTAGTCAGTTTTCCTACTCCTCCACTTATAGAAATATTTTTTACTGCATAATTGATAATTTTAATTAAGCACAAGGCATACGCAGAACTATTGCAGGACTGTCTTCCATCTCTCACAAAAGTTAAATACACAGCTTGGGAAATAAAAATAAGTTTTGTGCCTAATTATGAGAGAAACCATCCAAATTTAAAACTTTCATCATAAAAATGTAAAATGGAAGCCCATCTCATAGCCCCCAAACCCAGCCAAATTCCATGGCTACAACCGTGCAAGTCATGCCTGGTCGTAGATGTGTATGGCATTCCATTAGTTTAAAAAAGTATAAAATCTGAGATTCCAGCGATACTGAGTTGAATTCGTCCGCACTAATAATTATATTCAATTTTCCACAAAATAAAGTTTAATCCCAACCCGGTTTTCAATGACACAACATAATTATTTATGTAGTAGAGTTTAAATAAGAATTAACAGTAGATACGAAGAGAAATCACAGATACCGCAAGATAGAGGGACTACTGTTGAAAACGTAACTTATAGTTAGTCACCATTCAATGTAATTAGCCAAGCAAAAAAAGCCATGATCCTGAGTCCCAATATATGCATTTTCAACTGAATTGAACTGAAACTTCAAGCATTTTCCAATGTAGGAGAGGTTTCATGAAAAGCATCTAAATGGCAACCTTGCCAACTATTACAAATCCAAAAAAAGAATGGCACATCATTAGATTAAAGACTCAATAAGCATAGCACATTAACATCAGTATTTACAGGAGTTATTATGACAGGAATGTAAGCTAAAAGATGGTTAAGAAAACCTACATGAGAGAAATGAACAAGCATCATTTAAATAGTCCTCATAACGAAAAACTGGGTGGGAGATCTTAATTTACAAAGGGTATTTCTCATAATGATCAATATTTTTCAAATAATCACAGCTCATCACACCAGCCTAGAAAATAGCAAAAGGCAAATCATAAGATGATTACTTTCACTTATCCAGGGACTTGAAAATAATAAACTATTACAAATAATTACTTAAATAAAAGGTAGCAAAAGAAAATTCCAAATAATATCAACAGAGCCAGGCTTAACATGGAGAAAAGTATCTATTAATGATAAACGGAAAGCATTTTACCAAAGTTCAATAGTAACACAACATATTAGTGTACAGTCATCAAGCATGCTAGTGCCTGATGTCCAAAAAGTGAGTGAAATTGCATAAACAGTTTGTCCAATAAAATTTGATGGAAAAGGATTTAAGGGTTTCATTTTGAAAACACAGCTCAGAAAAAATTAGCTCATGAAAAGGCACAAAGGTGGTAACAGATTCCTGTGAGACTTGTGGAGCAATGAAAGCAATATGCAAGATCCAAAGATTTCAAACAAGATGAGATGGAGCTGAATTTGTCCATGTTGGAATATTCCACCAAAAAACATATTAATTCGACCCATGTTTGAACACTACATACTACAGTACACTCCCGATTATCCGGGCTAATGATGGGGAGGGTCGGCACGAATAATCCGAAGACATGGATAACCCAAACTTTCACTTTAATGTCTTGCCATGTTCATAATTTACCTAAAACAAAATATATTATTATTTATGCAGTTATTCTGCTTTTTAGAGTGTTTCCCAGACTCAATGAGGGCTTTCTTTGCTAGTTCGCAATCTTTTTAGCGGTGATAACAAGGCTGTAATCATATTATTATTACTCCATGTAAGGCCTGATTTTGAAAACCAAACATCCGTGGCGGCGTGATCACGGATACAGAAAAGTGGTATACATGAATGCTTCAAAACCACTGCTCAACATCGGAAAATACACTATAAGGCACCACGCCACGGTGTTGCGTCTTGAACAAGTTGCCCAGGTTGCAACTGCCGCAGGACATGTATCCGTGATCACGGAGCACGGTCGCACACTCCGAAGCTTGGAAAACAGGAACACAGTGCTCCCGTGAATGCAGCTAGCACACGATCGCTTCCGTCTTATGAAGGGGATTCCAACGAAAGTAATAAGCCCGGTGTATCCTAGCATTAATGCAGTAATTCCCACAATTTTGCATTCGATTTTATTTTTAAAAATAAAGATCGCAGAAAAAATTGAGCAAGATTGAAAATCACGCACGGATAATCCACAAAACGGATAAACCACAGCCGGATAATCGGGAGTCTGCTGTACATCATCGGTGCACAGTCGAGCTGGCCGGAGTGGTCCCATGACAGTTATATGAATCAAGTGAGAGGTAGGAGGTGATGCTGCCAGGTTAGGAAAGATAAAGCTAATGACTGCTCCCCAGGTAAAGAGAGGGAAGTGTATTTATAGATATTGTATGTATAATGGAACTTTTATTTTGTGAGAATAGGTGAGAATTTTCACAAAATTTTTGAGTATTCAGTAATTTGAAATGGTACATTTTTAACATAAAATGGTGTTAAGTTATGAAGAAATTTATAAAAATTAGAAGAAAGGGTATTTCCGAGTCTCCGTGACAATTAATTCATACCTTTATGACAAAACTAAGCATAGGAAGGCAAAGGTATGGGTAGTAAACTGCAGACAGAAATAGGTTGATATCAGACATGCAGTCGCAAGGGATCTCCAACCCCTAATATTCTCTTGTGGGATAACTTTGGGCAGTCCAACTGTGAAAATGGTTGATTAAAAAAAAACCCTGTGGACTTAACCAAATAATTTTAATATCAACCAGTTTCGTCGCCGTGCAACATCGTCAGATGATATATTAACTGCGCTTAACACCATTTCTACAAGAGATAGTTTTAGGAGTGACTCATGAAATTGCTTCTTCATGTTGAATAAAAAAAACCTTCTATAATTCATAAAAATAATTTAGATGACAATGTCTCACAGCGAAGAAACTGGTCGATATTAACATTATTTTATGAAATTTACATGGTTTTTTTTTATTCAACAGGTAACAATTTCACAAAGCCATGCCTAAAACTATCCACTGCAGAAATGGTGTTAAGCAGATTTAATTTATACATACACAGGCAGATGGAGGTGGGAAGATGAGGGGAGGGAGGAGGGAAAAGAGATGGGAAATACTGAAGAAAAAATCCTGCCTATTCCCATCACCTCTTTCTTTGGTCTCAGCCATCTCCTTCTCCTCTATCCCTAATTTTCCTCACTCCATCCTCCAAAACATTTATAATTAACTGCACTTAACAACATTTGTACCCTGAAGATGATGTAATAGCATCAAAACCTGGGTCGAATTACTGAATATTCTCACGTACCAGGTGTTCTCATGCAAGACACACCTTGTTTTTTTGGCAATGAATTTAGTAAAATCCTGATCTCAAATAAGTGAGCTGAAGATAACATGTAATTTTAAATGTAAAAACGACAGCATTTAAATTGTAAACAATAAAAATGTATGGCACTTTTTCACACAATTTTTAATGTGATAAAGCACCATACATTTTTATTGTTTACAATGGATTTTCACTAAGTTACGCCTGAAACAATCGAGTTTAGCATTTAAATTATTATAATGGAACATTATTCTACTTTTTCCCCAGAAACGACAGACTTGCTTCAACAACTGCTGGCTGCCAACCTCAACAACTTGCTCGCCCATCATGCACATGGGATAAGTGGCAATGGCAGAGAGTATTTTTTGTAGGCCCATTTCTGGGTGATGAAACTGGTAGGGAGATATTAAAAAAAAGGAAATTGCTGGCATTGCCATTCTGTGCCCTTGCTATGGATACCACTAAAAATTTTCATTTTGCTCCCACGGCACTTAAAACAGCAACCTTTCGCATAGGGGTTTTTCAACAAGTTAACAATTAAATGCACCTGAATAACTATATCTTGGACAGGGTCAACCTAGCCAGGCGGGATTCAAACCCTCAACCACTTGTTTGGCAGGCAAGGACTTTATCCCTCTGCCACCGAGGCCAGCAAAAAATGGAAATACTTCTGTGACCTGTGTAATATATGCACCCCTATTTTGACACCACTGAACATGAGAAATAGATGCACGCGGTACATGAGAAAATACAGTACAATTAATTTTTGAGGAAAATCGCATTCCAACAAGAAAGTAAAATACATCAACTCATCACATTAACACAAGCATGGAAGGGGAATGAATATCGGTCAAGGTCATGAAGACTTCTCCCCACATGGGTATGGTCTGAATGCATACCCGGATGAGAGCAAATAGGAGGGTGACATGAGAGAAGGGGATGACGTACCTCCGTCCTCTGACTGGTGAGCTCCGGCCGAATCGCCCTCACCCCTTCGCCCAGAGGCAGGCGATACACCAAGAGGGAGTGGATCTGTGCTTGTTGCTGCATCCAGCAATGGAGACGTCTTCTCTGCCTCACTGTCAGGCTCTGTGTCCGACTGTTCCGGAGACGAGAGAGGGGTCTTTGTCAGTTATATACTAAACATTGGTGCAATTTCTGAAAGACCTATCATTTGGATCGGAGGCTTACGCAGTCATTAAATTGATAATTTTTCTTTGGGTTAATGCCATGTTGGCTATTTTGGTAGACGACAGTTTTGAGCACATTCCAGGTCCTGTCCCTGGCAGGTGTTCCAGCCGGGACCCGAAGACAGGAGCTGGAATGCATCCAAAACTGTCATCTACCAAAATGAGTCAACATCAACCCAAAAAACAATTATCAGACCTATCACGAGATCCACATCCCAGTATTATGCCTCATGATCAGTATTCACTTACAAGTCCACGCATCGCTTGAGCTAGGATACTTCACAATGATGGGGAAAATTATAACAGAAAACATCATATCCCATGTAATTGACACAGTCACTTAGGGACATCCAAGAATTATATATGCACTCATTGGGGAGGGGAAGGTAATGAGTTTGCTTACTTTGCTTATAAGTAGGAGGGGGCATTGTCATGGTATTGCTTACATAACAAAGGAAGGTCTTAATCTTTAATAAAGAAAATAATAGTGGTCAAGTGGAGGGTTTGGTTGGTTTAACGCTCAAAAGAAACATTTTTCAGGCAGTTCAGAATATCCAAATAGTACCTAGTATTATGTGCATTAATAACAATATTAATAAATACTTCAATAAATTCAATTTTCTAATACATACTACTTAGGTACCGTTTTATAACATAGTATTTTTACAGTAATCTTATGACATTGTTAAAGAAAAGCTTCAAAAATAGCAAACAATATTTGGCTTTCTTTCCATAATGCCCACATAAGAAAAGTTTATGTTAGCAAGTGAAGGAAGGTTTTGGCAAATGCTAATTTTTTCTTAAATTGGAGGAGGGATAAAAAAATATGTTCACTGATCCATTTCAAAGCCCTTTTTGCAGAATTACCTGATTTCCCAGCGGTTTAACAACCCTGCCATTTAAACAACTTGCAACTAACTAATCCCTTGATAATGGCACCAATGTTAATAAAGGTGTTTCAACCAGCCACACAATAATAAGAGTGGCAGAATACACACAATATTGTTTCTGGTCACTACCTAGTTTACTATGAACAAGGCATTTGTTGACATGATTATATGTACTCGGTTCAAAATATCTTTGTCGGTGGGGACGGGAATAAAGTACGTGAGGGAGGGTAACCTTCATATAAGATCAACAATATCAGTGTACTTCAGACACATTTAGGGGGGGATACCAAGAGTGAGAGACATGGCAAACTTGGGATCACCAAATTACATACTTCCTTCTCCTTTTTTTATCCCTCGAGTGGGTGCGCCTGATATTTTGCATGACCGGATGCACCGCATACTTTGTCCACAATATATGCATCTATATGATAAAAATTGATTTTTGTTAAAATTTATCTTTATTTTTAGAAATTAGTTCAATCTTGTACATTTATAGTTGCATACAGATATAAAGGTACACAGGTGGTACAGGCGTAATATATATGCCACCGGTATAGAGTTTCTCTTGCCGATCTAAAAAAAATTTGCTGCAATACTTTGTGCTTTAAAAACTCACACTATAGACAGTCAAATGACATTGTAAGAATACACGAGGCTATTCAAGAAAAGCAAAGCATGAGGTACAGGGCCGGTCACGCGGTGTACTGTGTATGCCACGGGTGTTGGTTCTTCTTGCCGATCTAAAAATAAATTAGCTACAATATTTGCGCTTTAAAAACTCACACTATAGATAGTCAAAGTGCATTGTAAGAATACATGAGGCCATTCTGGACCAGAATGTTCGTACAAGGTTGAAATCCTTGGTTTTTGAAGATTGGCGTACTTTATACGCCAGTGCACCCGCTCGAAGGTTAAGGAAAATTTTGAACCATGTGCATCTAACGTCTGATAGGGAAGCAATTGGGAATGGGAAAGTCATGTGGCGAGAAACTTTCCGCCTGCTAAACCCATTCTTCTTAATCTACCTCATGAACCACAAAGATAAATGTAAATGAGCATATATGTTTCAGCTAAACCACATTTATCAGCCATTTCACTGAATGCACCCTACCTTCAGAAAATCTCACGCCACAAACTAAGATATTTCACACAACCCCAATGGTTCCAATTTAAGTACAAGAAAAATAACATGGGTTACCAGCATGATCATAAATGACATAAAAAAGGTAAAAATGGGCTTGATAAATGGAAGAGAAGTGGTGGCTGCCACCATAGGAACACACTACGACTAATGGTCAAACCTCTTCCGCATCAGCTCCTGGAGGTATAGCATCAGATTCTGGAGGTGTGGAGTTAGGAGATTGTGGAGGCGCGGTGGAGAGTAAGCGAGACGCAGCCCCCCGCAGGGCGCTCTTGTCTCTAACTAGCCGTCCGTCTGGCATGCTGTGCCCACTGCCCTCTCTCGACGCAAGAACAGACATGCGAAACTAAAGACAAAGCAAAGAAGCACTGAAATCCACCAAATATGAGAAGAAGCTTCCTCATTCCTTTAAAAATGAACTCAACTCATAAGGAAACAACACATTACAGTAAGAAAGAGGAAAGTGTCGAGTACATTCCATGTGAAACAAATACACAATCTACAAAGAATATGAGGCTCACTGATCATTATACATACACAAGACACTTGGACAAAAGTCGAAATAGTAGCCCCGTAAAGGATTGATCAGGTTTAGAAGAGGTCATCGAGTTAATTCTGAAAGCCATGCCCATCAACAGCAATGCCATTCTCTCCAAATCAATTACTGCATATGCATACAGATACACATTTCTCAGAGAAGTATTAGTTCCAATACATCCAAACTTAGAGAGCACAAGACAAAGAAGTGAGTAATGAAGCACACGGACCTCATGTTAGATCTGGCACATTTGGTGGGGTTCTCTGACTTTATTTTAATTTCCTAAACAAGAAAACCCGCCAATGATAAATTATAAAAAAATTCAGGCATAATCACAATTGACACTACAGGAATGACAGTCATGGTGACAATGAACATGTCTGGAAAGACAGTGCAACATTCAGGACACGGCATTTATCCACCCATGTCCATTCATCCCAAGGTCTGAGCTATATGGAAAAATCAATATTGGATTAGGATAATTTTTTTAATAAGGATATTTAGAAATAAAAATAAATAACATCAAGATGATAAGTATTGGGCCACATAAAAAGCTGAAAAATATCAGAAGCAAAAAAAAAATGGACCAAATAGAAATATTTTTCATCTGGTGCGATAAAACAGACAATCATTTATCGCCAATTTTCTTAACTTATCATCAGGTTCCCGTTATTTCTAAATACAGTATACCGCTGCTTTCTGATGGGTTTGACATAAGATGAATTTTACATGTGATCTGAGCGGTTTCAAAATTCCAAATTTCACTGATTCTGTTTCCACTAAAACATTAAGTTATCAATTGTGAATTTTTACACCTTATTCGTTAACGGAACACATTTTTAAATGTACTATTTTCATACAATGATGCAATTATAACTGGTTCCTCGTCTGGAAATAATGCAGATTCAACACAAAACTCCTAAGGATCAGTTCTCAGGAACAGATTAATATCAGGATCAGATGATCATTAAGCAAGGGTCTATCATATTTTTCACAATATATCATCCACACGCACCCAAAACACCAGTGACACTTACTCAATCTCAAAATGCACAAGCAGCCTTGCTTGGCCCCCCCACCTCCATTGGCAAATCTCTAGAAAATCCAACAGCAGGCATGGTATCAGAGGCTTAAAGCACTCATTCAACCTCAAAATGCCTAGTGTTGAACTTCAGTCCTGGCAAATGACTTTTTCACCAAGAATTACTTACCAGTACACCAGGACATGCATAGCTGCAATTGCCAATTGCAACCTAAAGATTACTTAAGAATAACTGACTTACTGGCATAATATATCTCCAAAATCGACCCACTCTTCATTAATTATCATTCTCTTGGTATTTTACTTCATTTAAATTACCTCTGTTGGCACTATTGTATATATGACAAGCTTATAATTTCATATTGTTACAAAAAAAAGGAAATATAAATTTTAAAATAAAATATTAATTCTTTATTCAGAAGACACACTTGACAAAAAAAAATAGGCATTACTTTTCATGTCAAGCAATGGTGATCACTCTGGGGAGGAAAAAATTCTACCTTATTTTCAGTAAACATTGGGCATTAACGCTAATTTTGACCAGTGTAAGCCACACACAGCAACGCAATGAGGGGGGTTTAGGAAGTAAACCATCCCCGCTGGAGCTCTGAGAATTTTTTTAATAAAAATATTTTCATGCGATAAATTTTATAACTAATATTAGGGGGACAGATGATTCACAAACAAAACATCAAACTATTCTCACAGCCATATAACTCACCATTTTGAACCATTTACCTTAAATATTTTCTAAGGGAGGGCCCCTGCACCTCCCCCTTGCTGTGGTCCAGTATTAGTTTTGCCTAAAACCCCCCTAGCCTTAATTCCTAATGTAATTCATAACCATTAAAAATTCCACCATCTTATAGTTGCACAAGCCTCCCTCCCTTGTCATTTCCTTGGGCCTGGAAACTACCTTTGACAACAGTCACGAAAGTATATAAGGAAGTGATATAAGGTAGTTTTCAATATTAAAATAAATCAGCCACAAATTAGGAAATTTTTTGAGCTTCCACAAGGTAGTTTTCAATATTAAAATAAATCAGCCACAAATTAGGAAATTTTTTGAGCTTCCACTTTTTCCATCCTAAATAAATTGTTAGAGTCAAAGCTATATGAGATAAAAAGGCTAAAGAATTTAAATTAACTTACAGATTGATTTAATTAAATTAATGTTTCTAAAGCAAAGTGAAACAAATGCAACTACAATTATATTTCAGATAAATTGATTAAAAAATAGGGAAGTAAAGCACAAACACTGATTCTGACACTAGCCTTCACCAAAACATCTCTCATTTTACTTCTCAAGGAAAAAAATAGAAAAGGCAACGGGACACTTGTCTGATGAAAAATGGGCACAAATGAAAACCTTTAAAAAATAATTTTCCAAACGAAGGGCATAGGAAAATGATGAATGCATACTATTATTCAGCTGAATTAATTAATAGCATAGCTTGTATTTTGATGCATAAGCCAGGGTTCTCTTGCCAATGGATATATGATGGTAATAAAAAGCAGTTAAGAAGGAGGAAAAGAAACAGCAAGACCAAAAGCCACAAGTTATGCCGTGAAAATGACAAGAATAGCCATTTACAATATGTATGGCAAAAGAAATCCTCTCCTTCCAACATTACATTCCATGACAGGAACACAGATTTTTAGCACACAACTAAAGATATTCACACTCACTCCTGAATGAAGTCACCAACATGCTACACATAATGCTACAGAAGGAGGTACATATTAGAATAAAGTATTCTGCCAAGAAAATAATAATCAGAATGAAACATTTAAGGACAACATATTAACTTTAAATCGCTAAAAATAACCAATTCTTTGCATTTTTTCTAATCTGGAGAACAATCTAAGTACTCAAGAAGTACCACTCATACGATAGGCTCATAATGGTAGGTAAATTTTAGCACCCATGTAAATAAAATATTTTGATACCAAGATTTTCTCACGATAATATCCACAATCTATTGAAAATTTCATTTGACATCTAATAGACCAGGAAATTAAGAGAAATAAACAACTATATTTCCAAATAGCACTTCATGGTCATCCTAAAAAATGATTTAAACATTCACTAAAACAGCATAACCATGCGATTATAATACATAACACATCACATTTTACGGCAAAAACAAATTCTATTCTAAATACAAAATCTACTAAAAAAAGAAAGAATCCAGATACTGAATCTGCTGCTACAGCAATGTAAATGTACGTAGATAGAGAGAAGAGCAGTTTGCACATCTCTTGCATATATCCTCGAAATTTGGCTCTAAACGGAAAAATTGATTATCTCAGGATTCTGACAATTTTACAATTTTTTCCTTATGACAAGAAAAGTAACACGTAAAGAGTTAATACATCAGTGTTTTTCAATTATTTAAACAATACAGTAAAATCTCTTCATAATGAAATTGAAGGGTCCAAGACTTACATTACATATCAGAATAGAGATGAATCTGTTCTCAAATTAGCGATTTTAAACAAAAATTTAATAGGTGGCAGTCTTTATTTTCTATGTTTATCAATTTTAAAATTAATGTTTTCATTCAAAAACTGACGTCAGAAGTAAGTAAAGAATTATTATACATGTTCATTAACTATAATAATACTTAGTATGTAAGTCTAAATTCAGCTGCAAATTCACCACCTCGATGTTGAAGAAACACTTTGCATTAAACCCTGGATTTAAGAACACAAGAGATACATCAGAAGTCATCAGTTGAGGAACCAACCCTCAACAGAGACCATTGCATCATGATTGACAATGCAAAGCTTTTTTACAGATCTACCTAATATGTAATGGGACTAACAAACCAAAGTCTATCCAGATAACATTGGCAGATATAACCATCCACTGCAACACATAATACACAACCAGCCAAGCATGGAAACAGGCGAGTAGGGATATTAAGACGACTCATGGAAACAGGGAAACTACCAATGGCGGCCAACCAAAGACAACCTGAGTGCCATCAAGTTCTGAATAGCCAGTGGACAGGATAACATAAAACCATACAAACTTGACCCAGAAATCAGCATCCTGATACAATGAAATGTCGACAATGGCTGATCAACTTACCTGATAAAATTCCGGAGAAAACTATAGCGAAGTGTAGGTGTGAGGTGAACATTTCTTTGGTTGTAGGTAGTTTCACAGTCTGGGGCTATAATTTCAGCACAATGTATGAATATTTTAAGAAGTAAAGGCAAGTGAAGAAGGTTCCCACAGGTTAATTGCTTGAATTTTGGTGGGACCATTAAGATATTGAGATACAAGGGAGCTTACAACATAGGGAGGCAGGATATGAAGAGATTAACTGTATTTACAAATAAATAAAATTAAAATCATTTTTTACTAAAGGAAGATGATATTGATAACATGCCATAAGGAAAAAGATGAAAATATCAAAACTATTGACTTCTTGATAACAACAGACAAGAAAGCCATTGGAGATAACAGAAAACAATAGCTCAATTATTATCAAGATGGTGCTAGGCCATTAATTTCACACCTCAGACCACCACTTATGAACCACCATGGTTAAGAGAGTAGCAGATAAAAAATTTTGAATAGAAGTAATTTCAAAGGTAAAAAAAAAATAGCTTTGAACAGTCGCAAGTGTGAGTTAGTTAAATTCCTTACACTTGTCAACTTAATCAGCTAAGAATAGGGATTTATTCATAGATACTTTGGAAAGATACCCTAATGAGGTTTTATTCTTCCAAATTCTACAGAAAGGGATAAATTTCCATGGTACTAATTGCATTGATTTATGTAAACCACAGTTATAACAACTGTAAAAGAATTATTTCACATACATGATAAGTTATTTTAGCTTTATATTCAACACTTATTCACCACTCCATTAATGGGGATCTAACCACCCTAGTTTACTCATTCTAGTGTGCCCATAATACCATTCATAATTTATTCCTACTAATAATGCTAAGATAAATATAGTGAACACAATTATCTACACATCTGGAAAAGATTTTTTCATAACTTTAATGAATGTTTAAGTGATATAGTGAAACATCTGGTATACAATAGTGAAGGGACTGGCTAAACCTGTGGAAATCTAATAACATTTTAAAATAGAGGAAGACTGTTTATCTTAAGAATTTTCTGGGACCCAATGACATTTGCTTAAAGTCAGTGATAGTGGTGGTTTGCATAACATATAGGGCGGCTGCTAGTGCTAGAATTGACCTACGTTTGTAAGAGCAAATTTTGTGCATCCGCAGTAGGCAATACTATACTGAAGCCAATGCTTTGCTATCCTCTCAATTCTAGGCCTAGAACTCACAGACATCATGATATTTTATGTCATCACATCATAAAATTACCACACAAATGTAAGGGAATTAATATTACCTTACCATGTCGCATAATACTGCAAGACCCAGAAAAATTACGTCCTCTCCTACACGAAAAATCTTGAACCAACGGTAGACAAAACTAAGACACATATTCGAACAAATTATCCTTAAAATGGGACAAGGGTCAAGCAGTACTTATACATCGCTCGAATCTCTTGAAAAGTCGAGACTGGCACAGCCCCACTCTTCAGAATACTTGTGGTTTGAACCATCACATGAAGAAGGAAACTCAACAGGATATGGACTCCAGAGAGGAAAGACTTGACAAAGAAGGAGGAAACAGAGAGAGAGCTTTCTCACCTCGGATGTTGGCCTTCCGCTGAGGCCATCACTGACACCATCACTGCCCCCACCTGTCCCGTTGCCTTCGCTCCCCCTCCCACCAGCACCCCCACGCCTCTCCCCAGAGTTGGAGTTGAGGATGCGAGCTGCTTCCACGGCTCCCTCAAGGGCATCTACATGTCGTGGAGATGCCGAGGTCTGGTTGCCAGCACTTGTTGTGGTGAGCGAAGGAAGCTGAGAAGATGGGGCCAGTGCCGTGGAACGGTTTTGGCATGGCCCATTGAGGGCTTCAATCAGAGAAACGGTCTCATAGCCCGATGGGATGTTGTCACAGCTTCCCTGAAACAACAAGGTTTTCCATTAATTAGCAAACTTTTCCATAAGGATAAAGTGATTCATCGTCACCATAAGTCAACGATCCTAAGATTTTCTTGATACAGCTCTCAATTCCACTATTCTGTCTGGTAGCCTTTTCATGGTGATGTATTATCAAAATATAATGAAAATTCCGAATGTCAACACCAAAGTTATATATATGTATAAAACTTGAAACAGTGGAGGGAGTCATGGAGGACTCTGCACGATAACAAATTACGAAGCATCAAGGCGACAACATCAGCTTGGCCCTCCTACGCCAGGAACAATCGAAGGGAGGAAGTAGTAATTTCACAGCTAAGGATAGGGCACTGCCCTTTGACTCATGCCTTTCTCTTTACCGAAGAGAAGCAAGCTCCTCAGTGTGATGAGTGAAGGTGCCCCTTAAGTATCTGACATATCCTTACAGTGTGTGACAAATACCGCGACAAGCGGATACGGTTCAGTATAGGGGGGGACCTTGAATCCCTTCTAGGAGACCACCCTACTAATTTGAATAATGTAATATTATTTCTCAAGGAAATCGGTCTGTTTAGCAAAATATAAAAGTTCCTACTCATTTCATGCAAATAAATTACGCATAAACGATTCTTTGAATAAACGATTTGAATCAAATAACTGAGCAGTAGTGCAGAATGACCTAGCCATCGACGCCCCCAAACACTCAATGCTGCAACTACTACTATATGGTGAAAAGTAACATGAATAGTAATGCACCAAATGATGAAATTTGCCATGAAAAAATATTTGACTGTTATTTCAAGGCAAACTTCATCCTTTGGTGTACAGTGGAACCTCGTTAAAACGAGTATGGGCTATAGCGACACCCCCGCTATTACGAGAGATAGCCGATGCACCGTCAATTGACCCTATAATAAGCGTGTTAAAAAATTCGTTTTTACGAGACCCTTTCGGTGTTGGCTCTCGCCATAGCGAGGGTTTCACCGCCGGAAGACTTTCATGAAGACTTCTTAACCTCTGTAATTGCTAGCGATCTGTTAGAAATGAAGTTAATGGAATGCTCAGTCTCAAATTTATGTGGTAAACTGTCATTCGATAAATATAATGATGACGAAACAATGCTTTGCATGATTTTTATTCAGTGTGGCGCTTATAAATTGTTCGAATAGTTCCCAAGTAACATTGACCGTTGGGCCTCGGTTGGGGAACCGCAGTCACGGTTGGCTCATTGTGGGTGGATATGCCTACCAAATTCCGCTGTTGGCCCAACGCAGATATTGTTCGTCGGCCCAACGAAACGGTTTATGCTGTTGGCCCAACGGAAATCCCCAACGATGGCCCTACGAGATGGATTATCATTGGGCCACCATTGGGACATCATACCATTTCCTCAATTTCCGCCATGAGAGCTGCAAACAAAATTCCGACAAGATCTTCAACGTAGAGATGGGCGAAATTCCATTGTAATCGATTTATTGTATTAAATGGTTATCGGATCGGTAGCATCTATTCATTAAAAAATAGGGATGGCATAATCGCTTGCTTTGACAGTCAGTGCTACCGACTATGTGCAGGCAGAATAATTATTTTAAGTTAATTTTTTAAGAATATATTATAAGATAATTTTTGGAAATTATGTATAACTCTTTTTAAAGTAATTTTCTGCTAATTTTCTGGTGTTTTCAGCATGGTATTTGACATAAATGGTTCCAAGAAGCGGAGGCTTCTTTAATACGACTTGTTAGTATATATATCCCGGAGGACACACGAAAAATTGTAGATTTATAAGATCTGTCTGTTTCGAGTCTAACTTAACCGATGGAAGTTCGATATGGGCCGTGAATAAGCACGATGTATACCTCGATTGCATACGTTGCAGGATACGGTTCACATGTTTCCCTAGCAACCAAACAACCAAGACTTGTTTGGTTGTTAGGGCTTTGTCTTTGTGATAGGCAAGGGCGGTACTTGAAAAAGTACCGGTATTTTTGTGATGAGTATTAAAAAGCAATAATAGTACTCTACCGGTAGTACCGGCGAAAAAATACCGGTATACCGGTACTTTCATAATTGATAAAATATGTTAATAAGTCATGATTTATCTCTTGTATTGCCCTAATTATCCGGTATTTCGGCAAATTAGCGTAACATACAGCAAGAATACACTAAACAAATCATTAACTGGATTTTTTTTCGAAAATTTATCGGAAAAATACATGGAGGATAGATTCTATCATAGTGAGAAGGGTGATAGCGATGAAGTTTTTAAAGGCAATGATTTTGGTGCATACCATTAAATTTTGGAGTTTTCCTGGCGTATATGAAGTGTAAAGTTCTCTCGGGAACTCCATCAGATGACTTGTTTTCCTAAAGCCAACGGCTTTTTCGGACTCGAGACCAACATTAGAACGTCTTCTGCCGAGAACTTATAATGAAAAGTCTTCTTATTCACAGAGCTTATGTTTCAGTCTGAGATTACCTATAAAAAGCCCCTATAATGTTAAGACATTTAGTTTTATGATTTTACACAACAAGAATTGGTGTTAGTTATGGCTAAAATACTGCGATCGAATAAAATTTGACGTGTATGTCGCTGTTCCATTTATTTCAGATAAAGAAATACATATGTGGAGTTCGATATAACTTTGACTTTTCTTACCTTATTTGAGTAAATGAATATCTTCTATATCAATAATGATAACACTTGTCTCGAACTCACAGTTTTGTAAAAGTACCGTTAAATGACGAGAAAAGAATAAATAAGCTAAGGAAGGAGGACACATCTTAATAATTAAGGAGCATAATTAATTTGGTCTTCTTTTGGTGGTGCACTGGATTGGTTGTATGTAAAAAAACGAGAAACGGATAAACATTTTTAATACATTAAAAAAGTTGATGACTATTGTTAATAAGCTTAGCCAATATCATGATAGCATCACTATTTTTCAGCCTCTTCCTACGTTTATTAACTGTATCAGTGCTTATAACATCAGTTTAAATTAAAATAAACGTATGGTATTACTTTTAGTGAGCTTATAATCAAGATGTGCACTTATGGCATAAGTGTGCATCTACATTTTATTGTCTCTTGTTATAATTTCTTGAGAAATATCCTTGGCATTAATTAAATAAACACTTCTTGCTCAAAGTCATTGTGAATTGGTGCTTATTTCTTGGAAATGGCCTTCTTCGCTTGATATATTATCAGCACTCAATTATTTAAGTAGCTGGGTAGGTAGTTCATTGATAATACATAAGATGGCAGCGCCGTCGAAGTACCGGTATTTCTAGTACCGATACTTCGGTAGTACCGCTAAAAAAATATTGGCCGGTACTACCGAAGTAGAAAAAAAATAATACTCGGTACTACCGAATACCGGTATTTTTTGCCCATGCCTACTTTGTGATAGCAGTTAAATAAAATAAGTCGAGTGCTTCTAACAAATATAAGGCATTGACCTCATTTGGTAAGTCTTACAAAACTGGCATTCCTAAAATCATGTTACCTTAAACAGATAGTTTCGTGGAATTTTAAACTTTTCATCATTAATTTAGATAGATCGATATGTATATTTTTTCAGATTGTGGCATATCTAGTATAAGTGGAAGTTTTAATGAAAACAGTGTTTCAATGGACAAAGTGAGTGATTTAGTCCTCTCTGAAGAGAATGAGATTGAATTTGTGTGAGTAAACCTAAATAACAACTGCACAATTATTATTTTATGGAAAATACATCAACTATTATACTCAATCAGTGTTTCTGTGATTCCTATTAATATGATCCCTAAATCTTGCACTTATTAATCCAATTAAGTAAAATGGACTAAACTTAACAATTTCGTTACCGAAGACCAGAGAATAGGAATTGTGAAGGCAATTGAATCAAATAACTCAGGGGTGTATATCTTGCAGTGTGACATGTTTGAAATTAAGGAGGATTTCTTTGAATTACCTCTTAGAAGTGGTACCATTGGTATATTTGTATGAAAAAAAATTAGTACCTGGATGCAAATTGCAGTCCACCCAGATTTTATCTAAGTGTGTTTTGTTGCCCTACAAAGAAGATGGACAGTTTTTGTGTGTGCCATATTGTAATGTGGAAAAGTGCTGTTGAAATTTTCCTAATTTTGTCCTAATAAAAATTGTCCTAATTTGTGAAAATAAAAGTTGGGGACCTTCTGAACTGATATTGATTTTTTGTTTTCCACTTTTAACCACTGTAACCTTACTTTGTCCGATAGCATTGATTGTTAATGTATTTCATTTCATTTTGATTTATAGGGAGCTAAAGGTAAAGATTCTATCTACCGGTATCATATCAAGTGAGAAGGTAAATTAATTTAACTCTCATTCTATAAAAATGAGAAATGCCAGTAAAATATAGCTTTTGTTGGGAAACGGATGGCAGAATTTAAAAGGGCCAACGGTGTATCGTTGGAGATTTGTTGGCCTTGGGTTGGGAATACGAAGGCCCGACTGTAATGCTCTGTTGGCCCATCGTTGGGGAATCGTTGGTTGGGATACGGTTGGCGAGGTGGCCAAATCATACCATGGGCCAACCGCTGTGTCCCACCATCTGCCAACAGAGGGCCAACCAAAAATGTTACTTGGGTTGGTCGTTATTTGAGTAAGGAAATTTAGTGATGCAAAAAAACATCGCCTTTCGTCTGGATTTATGCTTACGTTTATCGGATAGATGTTTATCTGTCGCCGCACCACTCCTGTTCCTGTATATTTGTTCGCAACAGGTATATTGGCTATTATTTGCTCCACCTCCGGTAAAGCGACAATTCGCTATAGCGAGTGTTTATTAGTGCACCGTGGGGTGTCGTTATATCGAGGTTTCACTGTATTTAACTTTGTACACGTGCACATGAATGCGTACAAAGTCACTTGTTTCATGCAGTGCTATGAATACCAATACTGGTGAATACACCGTGACTTACTTCAGTGGCATTTGTGAGTACACCCACTCCGGCTGTGCTGCCAGGGGCTATCCTCTGCAAAGCTCGGATCTGAAGGAGAGCTCGGAATGGAGCTCGACAGATGGGACAGTTGTTTGCCTGAAGAAAAACAAAAAGCACGCATAAAATGAAAATGGGACAAGATTCTCCACATGGGACAAGATTCTCTAATACTGACTTTTCCAACACCATGACCCATACCTGATAGCGCAATGAATCTGCACATGAGTTACAGAGACAGAGGTGGCGACATGGAAGGATGAGTGTGTCCCTAGGATCGCACATACAAATCACACACTCTGAGCCACCATCCTCCCCCTCCTCATCGTCCTCGGCCGCATCTCCAGCTACAGCGGTAGTGCCGCCACGGTCCACGGTTCCCTCCACCTCTCCTCCCTCTTCTCCAGCCTCGTCTGTGAGTGCCACTCGAAGTGGGAGTGCATCCGCCAGCGTCACGCCCTCCTCATTTGACACCACGGCAGTGTCAGCCACAGGGGCCTGCTAAGTAAATGAGGAAGAACACGGGCAGGGTTATCACATTGGAACTTCAGTTGAAAAACCTTCAGTTGTAGAAGGCCCATACAATTTCTAAGAGCTCCAATTTTTTTATCCAGAATGGAAACGAAGAGAAACATGGGTGTTGTTTTAAATGAAATGCGCACTTTGTCAATATGTGACAGAGATGGCTGAACTGTTAGGCAGATACAGTGGAACCTCGCTATAGCGAGACCCCCGCTATTATGAGAGATAGCCGATGCACCGTCAATTGACCCTATAATAAGCGTGTTAAAAATTTCGTTTTTACGAGGCCCTTTTGGTGTTGGTTCTCGCCTTAGCGAGGGTTTCACCGCCGGAAAAACTTACATCAAGACTCCTTAATCTCTGTAATTGCTAGCGATCTGTTAGAAATGAAGTTAATGGAGTGCTCAGTCTCAAATTTATGTGGTAAACTGTCGTTCGATAAAGAAGTAGTTAATTTTGGTGAAAATATTGTGACATTAGCATTCGCGAATGCTTGATCTTCTTTTGTTCCTCGGGCGGCAGAAAGCAGTCTTCAGCATACCCGCACGTCCATGAGTTGCATGAATATAAAGCATTTGATGGCAGACACCATGGCCAAGAAAACACCAAACAATTAGTCGTAGTTTGAGTAAGGAAATTTAGTGATGCAAATAAACATCACCTTTCGTCTCGTTTATGAGATAGAAATTTATCTGTCACCGCACCACTCTGTTCCTGTATAACTGTTCGCAACAGGTATACATATTGGCTATTATTTGCTCCACCTCCGGTAAAGCGACAATTCGCTATAACGAGTGTTTATTGGTGCACCGTGGGGTGTCGTTTTATCGAGGTTGCACTGTAGAACTCTTTCGGCAGCGTCTAGAATGAGAACTGTTTTAGATATTTGAAATAACGACATTTTCCTTACACAAACAGCATGCAATCATTTGTTTTCTGCATTTTCATGGTGTGACACCATTTGGAATTCATCCACAGTTAAAGGAGACATGTGGTGATGGAGTTATGGATGTGTCGAAAGTGTGTCCATGGATGCAACAGTTTAACGAAGGCAGAACATCAAGTGGCAACAAACCAAAACAATCTGGGCGGTTTTCCAGTTGTCAAAATAGACACAATAAGAAGCCTTTGCTGTGGCCATGGAATCATGGCGTCAACATAGTGAAAAATGTGTACGTCTACAGGAAGATTACGTCGACAAGTAACACCAGGTTCATAGCTTTCGGGTGAGTAGCCATTTAGAAAAAAATCAGCGGCCTTAAAACTTAATGCACCATCTACAATGAAAGTAGGTTTGCCTGATGTAAATATGTTCATGTATTTCTACAGGAAGTCACCCTTAATTGCACAGCTGCCAGAGATACGATTTTCCCAGTTGCACAACACAAAAAACCTAGCCATGCTAATCTATTTAGATTTAAATCCATCTTATTTGTACGACGCCAATAATCTACTGTCAGAAATGTTGCGCATTCCATGGAATAGGCCTACATCGAACAGCCTAAGTCTCATTTCAAGCCCACAGCCTTCAAGGATTATTTTAAGCAGCCTGGCCCCACAATTAAATTTTAATGAAATTCAATTATTGCTAAGTTAAAATACAGTAATTAATTGTGTTTCAAATTTACCAATTTAAGGTGCATAATAAATAAATTCCTTCTATTGCAAAGAAAAAGATAAGGTTTACTTTCTGTATGTATGCCCAAGAAGCATATATTTTTTTCTTTAATTTAATTTGTGCTTTTAAGATAATAATAATTATATTTTTCATTTGTCCAGAGATCTGTAGGTTGTACACAAAATAAAAATATAGGACAATATAAAATGCTAATCAGTATTGTTCAAGACTGCAAAATATGCAATGCCATTGAATGCACCAAATTTTTCCTGTAATACAATTTTGTTTTTCATCAGTAGATTTATGTGTAAATCCTAATTTTCTTGTAATATAATTAATTAAATGTTCTTAATTTAAATATATCTAAGAATTATGGTAAATAGGCTTTGTAAAGCAAGACCTCACTTGTGCAAGGTTTTTTCTATTGATTTGGAGTGTAATACAACTGAGGTTCCTGGTGCGGAAAGCATGTTTTATTTTAAACTAAAGTGATCACCATATCAAGCATTAACTTGACCGTGATAATAAAGTCCCAGAAAAGTCTTTTTTAAAAGATAGAGGCCCAGAATGCCAAAAATAGGGAAAATTCCCAAAAAGTCTCATTAAGAAGTCATTAAAACATCCTTTACTAGATGAAAATAGTGAAGAATCATATATAAAAGCACAATAGTTCCACATCACCAAAAATTAAAAGATTTTTTTATACACTCTAATTATCACTCAAGTCCTGATAACAATTTACACATGGTTCCTAAAAACAACAGAAATACAGCATATCAACCGGTGGATTAACCACAATGAATTCACAAACAAATATGCCAAAAAATGCAATGTAAAGACTTCCTCTTCAAATACTACCCAGAGGACAGGTGCAAAAAAAAGTTCATGCAAACAACACTCAGTCAAAAATATAGGAAAAAAAGGAAGATTCAAATATCAGTCGAGTGGATTAATACTAAAATAGAAAGCATTGTCATGCAGCAGCTATGAACCATACAAAATAATGGTTAATACCAATTAGAAACTTTTGTGGAACTATGTTACAAAAATCTCACCTCAGTATTGGAATCATTGAATGTTGAAGTTGCATTCTGAGAAGAAGGATTCTTATTTTCTATGCCATAAATCTCTTGCAGAAGGTAGCATAGTCCATCAACAAACAATTTCTGCTTTAAAGCTTTCAACACATAGGAGCCATCAGAATGCCGCTCCACAACAGCAATGGTGGCATGCGACTGTCTTCCTCCTGAACAAACTCCATCTGAAACAAATACACGCAACATTTCAAACAATGAGAGAGGACCACACCATTAAGTTCAGAAACATTTTCCTGAAGTATGAAGCAGTGTTTGCAAGAAGAAAAGAAAGAAAAGGGATTTTAACACTTTCTAGTATTTAGCCAGCCTTGGTGACAGCGGGGTGAAGTCCTCGCCCCTCGAAACAGGAGGTCGCAGGTTCGAGTACCGGCTGGGTAAGTTACCCCAATCCAGGGCATGGTTGTTTGTGTACATTAAATTGTTAGCATGTTAATAACCCCGATGTAAAAGGCCGTATAGAGCTGATTTTGGTGGTACGGAAATAAATAAATATTACACTAAACTGAGAGCTATAAATAATTCATCAAATGAAAGAGAAATTCAAACAGTTTTACATAAAAACACATAAGTTTTAACTGTGTGCACGCATGTCGCACAGTAAATACAGATTCCGTCTTTGCAAACAGTAAAACACAAAGTTTTCTCTTCACAAGTCACGATATTTACTATTAGCACTCTCTAATGGATGGGGAGGAAAACATATAGTCCACATGCGCATTGCTGCCAACAAACATAACTCTTTCAGTTTCTCTTTCATCAGATGCATGATATATCTTTGTAAGTTAAGTATGATAAATGTCATAAAGGGTTAAAACCCTGACATTAATTTTGAAACACCCGGTATATTGTATGTAAAATGGCAGTATTGCTCTATGCGAACTAATAAATACATATGCATTCCAAGCAGAAGGCTCACCTTCTTCCTCAGCAACGCAATGGATGACAATGGGATAAACTTCCCGCAAATCGTAGACAGACATGTTCCTGACCCCGCTCTCCACAGTGGCTGACGAGTGGTGGACCCCATTTGGTGCGTTGTGCAGGCCGTTAGCTCCGTGCACCTGCCCCTGATGGTTGCTGCTCATCTGGCGTGCAAACAGGTGGTGGTACATGAGTTCCCCATCTGAGAATCGCCCAGGCTCAAACCAGTGCGAGGGGTGACTGAAGTGCTGGTTGGCACCACGCTCGTAACGGAATGTCTCAGAGCTCATGGAAGGATCACGAGGGGTGTACCTGGAATTAATGAAATAGTAAAACAGACCCTCTGTGAAACCTGTCACCTGATTCACACTAAGTATGATCTTTATTGCCACGCGATATTAAAGCTTAATGGTAAAAATTAAGGATGGATCAATTCTTGATTGAAGCTTTCGCGGCTCATGGTGATTAAAAATAAGTGACATACGGGTGTATGCCGTGTGTCGTAATGGAGATTGCCCCAACGTTTCGCGACCGACTGCTGGTCACTTCTTCAAGGGAATGATGCTGGGATTTGGTTTTTGCTGCCTTTTTTATATATACCGCCCACCCCTCCCACCTGAAAAATAAAAAAGGCAGCAAAAACCAATTCCCAGTATCATATTCTTGAATAGGTGACCAGCAGTCGGTCGCTAAACTTCGGGGCAATCTCCATTACGACACGCGGTATACACCCATTTGTGACTTATTTTTAATAGATCGATTCTGATTCACGATTCTTGATTCCACTTATCATTAGTGGAATTGAAGAATCCACACCTTCAAAGTCCATTATGGAGAAATAAAATCCAATTTAGTTTACATGAAAACATAAATAATTCAATTAACATGAAAATTCCTTGTCATTAATCATGCATCTCCAACAAACTATTTTAGAGGTAAAAATAACATTATTTTAAGACTTGTGTTAAATTTTGTTTAGTGTTATTTTCTTAAAATTTCAAAACACTTACCAAAACCAATGCCTGATCATATGTTTTAGCCAGGCTTCATAAACTTTTTTGTTCACTAAAATTTTCAAACTTTGCTTCCATTTATTACTTACTTATTGCCTTTAATATTATTTTATCAGAATCGACAATTTGGAACTGAAAACACAGGAATCGGTACTGGGTTTCGAATCGAAATAACTAACTACAGTGAAACCTCGATATAACGACACCCCACGGTGCACTAATAAACACTCGCTATAGCGAATTGTCGCTTTACCGGAGGTGGAGCAAATAATAGCCAATATACCTGTTGCGAACAGATATACAGGAACAGGAGTGGTACGGCGACAGATAAACGTCTATCCGATAAACGTAAGCATAAATCCAGACGAAAGGCGATGTTTTTTTGCATCACTAAATTTCCTTACTCAAATAACGACCAACTATTCAAACAATTTATAAGCGCCGCACTGAATAAAAATCATGCAACGCATTGTTTCGTCATCATTATATTTATCGAACGACAGTTTTCCACATAAATTTGAGACTGAGCACTCCATTAACTTCATTTCTAACAGATCGCTAGCAATTATAGAGGTTAAGGAGTCTTGATGAAAGTCTTCCGGCGGTGAAACCCTCGCTATGGCGAGAGCCAACACCGAAAGGGTCTCGTAAAAACGAATTTTTTAACACGCTTATTATAGGGTAAATTGACGGTGCATCGGCTATCTCTCGTAATAGCGGGGGTGTCGCTATAGCCCGTACTCGCTTTAACGAGGTTCCACTGTATTTCTCAGTAAAAAAAATAACCATTCCATAGTAAAAATGCACATCAACCAAGCATGGCACTTTTTATGAGAAAGGAATTTTGAAAATGATAAGAAACCATTTCAAGCATACATTTGTGAAAAAATCGGACATACATATGTATTGCAACAACAGGTCTTACTCTAATTTAATAAAAATTAGAGTATACAAATATACCTTCATTACAACAACTCAGTACCTCTTCTTAGACGTCATGATGGCAAGAAGTAGCTTACCAGGTTGTTTTTTATTGATTGGTGAGGAGGATTATTAATTTTTGTATAAAGTCCCTATACTTTGAATTGATAAACTTACACAACACCTCCTGATGTGATATCTTCAGTGCACAGGTAATGGATAGTAATGGCACATCGGGTATCACAATCAAACGTAAATTCAATTCCAAAACGGTCCAGCGGTTTACCCATGTCTGGCTGCATGGTTGGGGTTACTCCATCCTGTGAACAAAACAGTTGAATTAATACAAGGGAAAGAAAAAGGAAACCATAGCTTAAATCCCTATAGACAGCTGTAAACTATGTAAGACAGAAAAATTTTTCAGAGCAATATTGTCTCTAGAAACTTTTACAGCATCTATACAGTACTTTTCAAGTCTGTGACTGATACACAGGTATGTACATATCAAATCTGCTGAGTGAAAAGTAGAGAAGTATAGAAATGATTGTTGCTGCCTTTTTGTACAGGGAAAATATTCCCCTGGACTAGGAAGCAAACCAATCAAACTCGGAAATATGTTCATAATTAATTGCTCAGGCATTGTAACACTGACAAAAAACTCTATAGGTATGCTATTAAATCCCATAATAATGAGGTGAATATGAGGAATTTTAACCTCACCGAAGGTTGTCCCAGTGGTAGAACGTAGTTAAAAATTCTGAAAATAATTGGGATCACCAGGGCTTGTCCTCCAGAGGTCAATGGTCTTTCACCTAAATATCAGGTATCAACCAATCGCTACCTTGGTTTGACAAGGTTCTAACTGACCATCAGCTGGATTTGAGAAAAACCTTGTCAAAGTTTTAAACTGCTCTATTTCTATTATTAATAGGAATTTATTTTTGATTTTTGGCACATACACTAGTGATCCACTAGATACACTTGTAATTATTACTTTAAGAAAATATGTTATTTATTTTATTTTTTTACATGTTTATATGAGTAATAAAATAAGTAAAATGCAGTTAGAACCTTGTCACACCAAATATTAGTTTTTTCTCCTTGCAGTTGGAACTTTGTCACTGTTCTAAATCTGTTATTATTTTACATAGAGGAATAAAATCTGGTGCAACACATAGAGAAACATAAACTTAGTTATCTTGAGTGAAAACACCAAATTTTGCAAAAATGTCAGTTATAACCTTGTCAAACCAAGGTAGCGCAATACATCCCCTACTTGCACTGAATATGTATTCAATGATCAATTCAAGCTTGAAGAATTAGCCTTAAGATGAGTCAGAGCCATAAATGTAAGCTGCTTATCAATTTCAAACAGTGGCAAGCCCAGTATCATTTTACAAAGAAAAATGCCACTGTTTTTCATGTATATAGGCAAAATACAATGCTCTAAATAAGGAAACAAGGTAAGAAAAACAGCCTCACCTCTACAAGAGGGACATCATCAACTTCAAGAGAAACAGCAACTTCATCTCTCACGGTTGTTGCTGGAGGGGAACACTCCAAAACAACTGCAATGAAAAAAATATTTCTATACACAACACATCCATTCTGACATATTTTTCGTGGAAATGAGGTAAAAAAAGGTAATCTTTAAAGCTTGCTATAAAATTATTGAAATTACAGTTGAAAATATTACTAATAGATGACAAAAACAATTTTTCACGCTAATATTTAAGGAGTTGGAGAAAACAAGACTATTCACTAAAACGGAATAATTGTGTACCTTCATGTACACCTTTTGAAATTAAATATGTACAATAATAAATAACTTCAAACATTATTGCAGAAACATCTTAAAAAACAATAAATCAAAAACAAGAAACACAAGCTGCCTCGTTCTAAAAATAACACTCGATGCATTGAGTCGAGACAGTTCAAACAACAGAGTGGCTTGCCTTCACACTCACTCGAAATAATGTAAGGGTACGTTTTGGCATTTTTGGGTCTTTAGAAGCAACTCAAAAGCAGCAGTATATTTGAGAAAATGAAACATCTTTTGCAGCTTGAGTCCAACCCACAATGCTAAAACACCAATCAAATAAAATCGGAATCATGATTGCTCAAGTTATAAATGTTGATCTGCCAGTGGCGAGGAGTAAGTCATAGGTCATACCCCCCACCCCATCAACATTTTTTCACCGTGACAAAATCTTTCACAATTTGCTACTCTCCTCTTACACTATGTGGTTGCTTTACTTGACTATTCATGCCCATATATACTTGTCTCATTTTCACTACGGCTCCACGTGACCACTCACAATGACTGCAGTACTTCAAAACACAGTAAACATTTTAAATAAATTTGCAATGATATTTTAATCTTCATGATCCAATATTAAGCACCGATAAAGAAAAAAATTATAAATTCAAGGAGATATTTACTAAAATATCACAGCCGTAAATGTGTTAAGTTTGATGACATCTCCATCATAAAAGCCTTCGTAAACCTACTATTACTCATTTCCCCTATAATATATTTAATGATTTACCATGGATTACATCACATAATTTGTACAGTCAAATTGAATCACAAATCAGCTGTTGGTTCGAAAAATTTAATTAGATTGCTTAGGGTGACATAAATTATATTCTTATTATAAAATACAATGCCATTTTAAAGAATATTTTCTCTCGGGAAATTTTGGTTGCAAGTCTAAGTCAATCACAATTTAATTCAATTTTACTTATGGTTTTGCAAAAAATACTACTAATTGGTCTATGACTGAAAAGAGAGAATTACTGCAGTAAACTTACTAAAAACAGGACTGTAAACACCAACAAGTAACTTTGATGCATATTTGATTATTTGTTTCGTAATACAAACAACTAAGGGAAAGAATAGTGCTTACCACATGGATCCTTCAATTTGATGAACTTCAGGGACTCTTTACGGATGTTGACAAGACTCTTGAGAGTTTTTGTTGGCTCATTCGCTTGAGGAGGAGGATATGGGAACTGCAAGAACGATTTAATTATTGTGCATGCATTCAATCATTTCAGAAATGTTCTATTTCATTACTATGCGATAAAATGTACAACATTCACTAAGCCAGAGATTAACTCAGGGCTATTTTGTGGTTACACTTTCATGTGGTGGCTGGGGAGCTGCGGGGATTTTTTTCTTTACAAACTTCAAATATGGTAGTTTCTTTCATCAAAGAAAACGTAAGGTATTGATTTCGATTCATTATCCACCATTAGTGTATTCATAACTTACAAATTATTTGGTTTTAGAAATCCCAGTTCAGACGAATGTTAATTCTCAATTTGAACCTCATTTGAAAGAGGCCAGATTGGCGCCCACGCGATGCCACTCCACTTGACGTCACAGGGACCTAGTTTCTATACGAGTAGATAGGAGTTTTAAATCGTCTGAGATTACCAATGCATGCATGTGGCACAGAGCTCAGGGAAACATGTCTTAGTAATCACTTATTACAATTGCCTATGGTCGGAAGTTTCCTCCATTTGATAGGGTATTGATAATCCTTATTTAAGCCAAGCAATACCTGCTAGCAGCCTGCATCGTTTTTTCATTTAATCGCGAAAAATAGATATCGTCATTTAAAAATCTAAAAGCATGAAATACGTACTCCTGGAGTAATACTCTTTCGATTTAGTCAGCAAAAAAAATTGGAAACCACCCTATTATCCATGCATGTATTGCTTATGATGCAGATTATCCATGAGTGAGTTTCACCTCTCTTTGATGTTTTTCGCAATCTTTAAACACAATAAAATCAGACACAAAAACACCAGGACTATTAGATTTAAATGTGAGGATACACAAGGCTTACTACATATTTCTATTAACATTCCCTTTGTAAAACTTTCTTTACTATCTGACAAGGAATGAGTCAAGTTTACTTGGATATCTGCTTTAGTATTGCAGAAGAAAATGGGCAGTGAAAAAAACTCTTGATTGATTTTAGAAGATTTCTTCAAAGGATAACCAATTGTAAAATACAAAACCATTTTCTGCTATCTTTATAAGTATTTTTCATCACATAATAGTTACACCCTTACAATTTTTCATTTTCTTTTAGGAAAAGCTAAAATTTATAGTTAAAAATTGTGTTCTTTCCTAACTTTACCCTCAATAATCTAGAGTAATTGTCATTCGAGGAGATTATTTATAAAACCTGCTGACCACAGCATAGCCTCAGCGTAAACATCACAACCAGAAAACTCATCAAAGGCATTGAAAGGCAAGATATTAATCTAACAGCACAGTATACAATCATTTTTACTCTTCATTTATCCATGTAAAATGGTAGCATTCATAGTTGGGTCTGACCACAAAAAATGATGTGCACAGGCATGACACCAGATAACTGTGACTTCAGAATTATGGCTCATAATCTCTCTGTGTAAGCTAACAGAACCCTCATAAGCATAAGAATGCAAGTTTTTTAATCATTTACCTGCTGATATTAAAGGTACTAAGAGTCTCGCTAGGTTTAAGGCAAAATCAAAGAGATTTTACAGTCAAACGCCTTTTATTCCGTAAATGAATTTTTATAATAGTACTTTATAGTATATTTTAAATCTATATATGTATTCTGAGTTTTCCTACACATATAATTATATCCTTGAATTAACCCTTTTAGTGTGGCACGCCGATATATCGGCTTTTACGTTATTGTTGTTAAATTTGAGGACATTGAAATTAAAAAACTTATATATCAGTAAACGTATAAAAATGTTGTGATTATTGTCCAATTTAATCTCATTAATAAAAAAAAACGCTTAAATATATAAATAAAATTAACTGTATAATGTTTATTTTTCCTAGTTGCTACATTTTATTAAAATACCCTCCACATTTTTCGACTGTACCCCGGGAAGAAGGATTGCACTAAAAGGGTTAATAAAATTTATAATTTATTATTATTTGACTTACAGAACAATTTGGAAATTTCCTCTGATTTGATCTTGTGATTCAGTGACCAAGCTTAGCTTTAGTCAGATGAAATTTTTCACTCAACATATACTATAAAATCTGAATCTCATAATATTTCTTTGGAAATATCTCTTTCATCAAAAGTTTTCCTACCTTGCTGGCATCCTAAAAATAGTCAATAGTCAAAATAGTAATCCCAATCAATGAGAAATCTTTAATGAAGTGATGCTCCTATGTATAATTTACTCCAAACCACAGACCAAAATAACTGATATAATCAATTTGTAGATTCTAAATTACAAGCATGCTTCATGAAAAAATGGTAGATGTTATTCAATACAATTTCTGCATGAAAATGAGCTTGAGTTTCCGAAACGTCAAGAAAAAGAAAATTTTCAAGCATTTACCCTCAGAATGGGTGATTTTGTGACCTTTCAGCAAGCTCATCCCAAGCGAATATGTTGTTTGGGGTGAGACAGTAAGAATGATCCCTCCTAAGACACATTATGGTAGTAGAATAGTATTATAGACATAGTATGGGTACAGCAATGTAAAATCAAGGCCACTAGCAGAGATTTTGAGTGTGGTGCCCCAAGTCCCAACGTGAGTGGTTCCTTTTTTAGTCCCAGAGAGTACATAGCCATCAAAATAAAACTAGATAGCACAGGTTTCAAATTTTTGATTTTTACAGGAAGAAAATGTCATTGTTGTTATGACTTATTATACAATCAATCCTTAAAAACCTAAATTACTGATGAGTACTGGTCAACTTCCACCATTGACATGAGAAATTCATCCCTTGATGTTCAGTTTTGACCACGTACTACCAAATGTTTACTAACTGAGAACCACGCAATAATCTGTTCAGTCTTATTGATTTACAAGGTCGTAGGGAATGATGGATAACGGTATCCCCTCCAAAAGAACCCCCCCCCCCTATAATGAATACCTATTCCCAAGTCAAGCCCCCAAAAACTTATACCACCTATTTCCTTGCCAATCAATTCATCAATTATTGACCAGTTACGTGCCGATGCTAGTGGAAAAAGTAACCAGGTGCAAACTTACTGGTTACCGATGAATTCCACCAGTTATTGACCTCTTGAGAACCTTATCAACACTGACTAATGAAATCCGATAATCTTCCTATTTCACCATAACCTATCAATTATTTCCACTTTCTATCTTTGGAAAATATATGTCAGAAGAATTGGGAACTTTAATTGAATAAAGAATGCACTTACAGGAGTCGGCCGACTTCCAAGGAAATTGAGATCAGCATTCTCGCCAAATAGATATGCTTCCGGCTGCGGAGTATCAAATCTTTCACCACCCATGATGAAGTGACTTCCAAAATAGTTTCCTGAAACGAATCAATAGATATCATAAATTAAACTTTGTTGTAGTAGTAACATCATCATCATCAGTCTACGAAAACCATGTATCACAACCAACCTGATCTTGGAGGGTACTTATAGGCATGATTCGATACAATGTCCACCTCTTCTACGCCAGCATTCTGTCTGCTAGTAAACGCACCCATTGTAGAAAATCAATGCCAGATTATCGCCTATGTCTTGATGAATACTACTTTGAGCAGATCATTATGGTTTTTCCCGTCGATACATACGCTAAAAGGTATAATACAGCGACCTGCAGAACTATAAACGGCATTAAGCCAACAATAACAGTAAGGGTGGCAGCCGTTTGAGTTGCATACTCAGGCTAAGTCTGGACGCTGCTATTGACTTTTCATGTGAGTCGAGAATCTTCATTGATGTCACTGACGTAAAAATATAAAATGACAAAGGAGCAAAGAAGACGAACCACTCTCATTCAAGATGCTCTTCATAAGAATTGCCAATCATGAAAAACATCTCATCACAATGGTTCCATACTAAAGGTACGATGCTGATGTTGTGACTAGGGGTAATAGAAATAATTCTCAATTCAATACATTAAAGTGTTCCATTATGCAAATCAGTACCTCAATTCCGTAGCAGTATTTAACGCATCAGCTGTAATTCCTGTAAACTTCCAAATTCTTCAAACTTCGACCGTCAGCTGTTCAACTAATTCCATGGTTGCTAGGGTTTCCTCGGTTTTGTTTGGCTCTGTGGTCGCCTGTCTGTCTCCGCCCATTTTCATTGCGCCAAGGGCGCCAAGGTTCGTGTGGGGTTATGAGTTTCGGAGGACGAAATGTGATGAAGTGTCGATATTGTTATATTCGCCATGGTTCGAATTGGAGAATACTCTCCCAATTTTCGAGGCAACAGGCCTATAGCAGAAGGTTCCAGTGGTATAATATTTGGTGAATATGAGGAAAAAAGAAAACATTACGTGGAGCAGAGAAAGCTTGAATATAAACAATACCTAGCACAGAAGGTAAATAAAAATATTCCTCATTTTTGGCTGCCATTATCTCCAGTAGTGGTATATTTTATACCGTCCGCTTGAACGGCGATGAAATTTGCATAAATTGCCGTGGAAAAAAATTCCTCTGGAGCGGAAATCGAATCTCGGACCTTTGGGTTTCCGTATTTCAGTGCCCGGCCCAGGGGATTTTTTTTCCCATGACAAATGATTGGTATTATCTATTATAGATTAAATATTAAATGTGCTTCTTCTCTCAGGCTTCTAATGTAAACTATCCCAATGAAACTAAAAGCACGTCGCTGTTGCCATCACAAGAACATAGCGTGAGCACCTCATCAGCAGAGTACGTTTCTTTCATCTGATACTAAGATTAA
Source organism: Ischnura elegans (assembly GCF_921293095.1). Lineage (NCBI taxonomy): Eukaryota > Metazoa > Arthropoda > Insecta > Odonata > Coenagrionidae > Ischnura > Ischnura elegans. Next base: position 58,088,332 of record NC_060254.1, on the reverse strand, counting down.
TTCATGTTATCAATTATCATAATCGTTAATTGTGAATACAAATGTTTTATTTCACTTTTAGCTCATCCGCAACAAAAGTTCCGAAAGACGTCGCTACTCAAACTCTTGGCAGGGAACAAAAGGATGCCTCAACCAATACTGATAGAAATAGTTATTTAGATCCGGTAAATATCGCTTTACGAAACTTACATTTCTGAAATATTTTATTGGTTATCTCATTCGATGATTACCCGAAAATGTGTGGTAATTGCAGAGTTTTGATTATGAAAGCATGATTTTTATAATATGTTTACTGTTTTTAGTTCGAATGCATCAATTTACTTTTAAAAATGTTGCTTTTCTATAATCGTCGTTGCTTTGAAATTAACTCTTATTATTTATGCTGATGAGGACACTTCAAAATTCCTCACAGGTGGGTAATTACCCGAGTGGCCAATGTAGTGAGCAACGCAATGGCAGGGAGGGGTTGTCATCCAGAGCAAATGAAGAGGATGATCGTAACCACCGCCTAACTAAAATTCAGGGTAGCAGTGATGAAAATTTCCGCCCACATTCCATCGGTGTGTCCCGTGGTAGAGCCCTGTGGGATAAAAACATAGGAAGAAATCTTGCTGAAAGGCACAGCTTGCAAGGTGATGCGAGAGAGGAATTTTCTTCTTTGCTGAAAGAAAAAGATGATTGTAATGATCGCCCCCTGCATTCTGTTGGTGTCGGTTGTGGGCAAAATCTGTGGGAAGAGAGTAGAGAGAGTAATCTTGCTGGAAAGCTCAGCATTCAACAGGATGCTAGGGAGGAGTTATCTTCTTTACTGACAGAGAAAGATGATCATCACAGCCGTCATCTGCATCCTATTGCTGTACCTTGTGGGCAAGACCTGTGGAAAGAGAGTGGTGATAGGAGTCCTGCCATTAAGGTGGCAAACAACGAGAAGTCGCTGGATTTTTCGTATGCCAAGGAAAGCAGGAGTAAGTCAGAGAGATTTTGCCGAGAAGAAAAAAACATTGAGCCTTTGGAAGACAAAGTAAGTTAGCCATATTCTCTGTTTTTGCCATTAATTCCTATTAGTGTGCTGATGCATAGAATTTTGTCTTGGTTTCGATAGTTTGTTTATTGGTATCAACCCTGAGAAAACTTAGCTCTTTAGTGGTGGGTTTGCTTACAGTCTATGGGCAGTAGAGGTATGCACAACTTAAAAAGTGTCAAGGAAGGGCAATTTAGAGAATGCAAGGTTAGAGGATATGGGTGAGTTGTAGGCAGCAGAGTAGTTCTCTTCTAATGGGCTCATTCACCAATTTCATTTTAGAGCTGCATTTTATAGAGATTGAAGTATAAAGAGACCTGTATTCTTCCATTTTTCTATCCATTACCTGCTTCTCACGCTATTCACGATAAAAAGTCAGCGTCTTCGACACTTTTGCCAATAAGTTGATGGCATCACAAACTCATTCCAAGTGGATCTCTGCAGGGGCAGAATGGCCAGGTCGGCTGGTCAGCAATCGCCAAGGGTCCCGAGGTAGGGAGCCCCCCACTACGCTCGCATCTATCATGAAGCGTATATGAAAGGTGTAATAAAAAAGACTCGGATTATAGTGGAACTCAAGTTTTTTTGCAATTATAAAATTCTACAATTTTATTTACAAAGCACTCAGTACTGTAGTACTACACGTGTAAAAATATTACATAGAAATAAAGGAGATAATGGTGTCAGAAGATAAAAGAAAATCTAATATGGTTTTTTAAAAGGGACATTTGAAAAATATTTTTTTAGAGGTTTCTTGTAGATTTCAGTGCAGTTTCAAAGAACATTTGTATTCGTTAAATAGATAATGACACCTTAATACAGTATTTAATTTTATAAGCTGTGAAATTCTCACTTTTCATAGTATTTTTTGCATAGTTGATATTTTAATTATCTTTTATCAAGCTTTTAAGACCCAGAATAGCGTTAAAATCCATTTCCGGGCATGCAATTTCCTGAAAATTTCCGAAGGATGACCCCCAGTAAGGAGGACCCCATCATGAGCCCCTATACCAAGGGCCCCCATTCGCACCAGACTGTCCCTGGATCTCTAGAGCAGCTGCTTCTCCACCACTCCCCGTTCTTGTGAGCCGATCTCACATGATTCCATGCTGTTTATATTCTTGGGAGCGGTTCCTTCTCTCATTAAAAAGTACCACAATAAGTAAATGAATGAAAATTGTAATGACTTCACCAGCCTAGTTGTCTACCCAGTTTGGTCCCACTTTTGATCGGCAACATATTGTTCCAACACTGGCTCCTTATGTTAGGCCTTCATTGGCAGCCTAACAATTTCCGATGCTCAGCCATCAGGAACCCTATTATCGAGAGCAGCCCAACATTGTGGCTACTGGCAGGCCAACATTGCCAGTATTATACTGCTTTTGGCCCGACGTTATGATAGTAGTGGCTAGCCCTTGGCTAAACGTCAGCCTTACATTGGCATTGGGACAGCTAATGTTCAGCCTTGATAGATATACAAATCTTATTTGTTGACTTTTAACCGTTCAATAATGTCACTTAGAATGGGCAGTGCATGCAAAGAAACTGATAAATAAGGAACACCTTTTACAGTTGCATGATTAATAAAGGTAACCATAAAAGACACCGTGGCAAAAGTAGAAAACAAGTTTTGTGAATATGTATTTGCTATCAATCCTCAAATGAGTAGATGTGTCCCATGAATCCAATTGCTTGGGTGATAAGTCATTATTCTTCCTAGGTGTACCAAACAAAATGTAACTCAAACCTAACTTGACTTCTTTAATCTTAAATGCTCTGGTAATATGTAGTACCAATAATCGTACAATCTCCTTTGTCCTGAGGACCACATGATTGTCTCCCAGTTCTAGGGGAAAGCCACACGGATGCTTCTCAGAAAAGCAATTCTTTCCTTAGTATTTGTGAGCTTTAGCCTTGTTTTTCAACATTGTTTTAGAAATGAACTAAATATGTATTTACACATGAATGACCATGTGGGCACTTCATGTTTCATACATGCTATACCAGAAACTTAAGGCACCTGACCTAAGAGGTTTGATATCCAGTCATATGATATGTGCAAAAATTCTTATTGTGTTATAGCTGTGAGGAAGGATGATTTGCAGTGAGCAAATCATATTTGTGATACTGATTTAATATCCAACTTAAGAATTCACTTTAAATCTTCCTGACAGCGTTCTCATCTGATATCACTTTATTTAAAATATGTACATATATCCATCCTCTTCAATCTAGAATCATTCATAGATGACCAGTTGCATTTGCTCTTTACTCCTTGATATTTAGTGTTCAGTATGATATTCTAGGTATCGGAATTTCATCCGACTATAATATTACTAGTTTCTCACTGAAGTCATTGCTATTGTGGATCTAATTTTTTTGTGCTTATTTTATTCTTAATGTTACATTTTTCAGAAATCCAGCACTACTAGTGTCCTTTCACAATTAGGTGAAGTTAGAAGACAACTAGCAACAAAACAGATAGAAATGGAAGAGGCCTTAAAGAAAAGCAGATAAAAAGATGAAGGATAGAGAATAATGTTGTCATTCCTCCATTAGTGCAATGAGAATAAAATCTACACATCTCTTATGTGCATTTGTTTTCATACTATAAAAATACTCGGGTGCAATGATCAACTTTAGATCATTTTGCTGGCCAAGAAAATGGAAATACTATTAGTGGAAAATTAATGATGATGATGTATACTTTTGTGATGCTACATATTTACTCATTGTGCTCTGATATGAAAAATTTAGCAAGGAATAAAGTTTTTGAATATACACATGGGTAATAGGGTAGTTTCCTTCATCAAAGAAAACGAAAAGCATTGATTGCGATTCGTTACCCACCATTAGTGTATTCAAAATATACAAATTATTTCCTTTTAGAAATAGCGGTTTTGACGAATGGCAATGGTCCATTTTTATCCTCATTTGAAAAGGGCAAGATTGGCGCCCATGCGATGCCACTCCACGTGACGTCACAGGGACCTAGTTTCTATACGAGAATATAGGAGTTATACATCGTCTGAGGTAACCAATGCATGCATGAGGCGCAGAGCTCAGGGAAACATGTCTTAATAATCACCTATTAAAACTGGCTAAAGTCGGAAAGTTTTCTTCGTTTGATAAGGTATTAATAATCCTTATTTAAGACAAGTGCTACCAGCCAGCAGGGTACTAGGCTACCCGGTAGAAGCCTGCGTCGTATCAGCGCTAAGCCTCGCCTCAAGGTCACCTCACAGGGGGGCAGCGGGAACCAGAAATAAGTCTCACGGAGAGATTTCCCGGCATTCGTAGTTATGCGTCGCGTTTTCGCGCTCTTGAAAATTTTCACTTTTCATTTAATCGCGAAAAATAGATATCGTCATTTAAAAATCTAAATGCGTGAAATACGTATTCCAGGTGTAATAATCTTTCAATTTAGGCAATAAAAAAATTATAGGAAACCACCCTATTATTGATCATCGAAATTAATTTATCACATAGGAAATTTACTGGTGATAACTTCACTTCATTTGGAAATCTATTAGAGCTCTGAATTTTGGACTTTTGATCAAGTGCCTTCAAGACTATCCTTCCATCATTCCCTGTTTTCCTCTGCTGACAATGGCTAAAGAAGATTTTATATTCATTAATGGTTTAGTTTATTTAGTAGGCATTTCAATTTCCTTTGGTAGTTCTGGCAATAATGTAAGCTACACAGAGTGATGCTACCTCTGTCTAAATGTTGTACCTAATGTATTACAACTTTTAAATATTATTTCATTAAAAGATAACTAATTATGTGTGTTGCTCACAGTTTTTTAAATGAAAAATAGCTCATGGATCCAGTTGTGGCACAAATGGCGATTGTCATCCACAAGGTGCTTGCACCTAATAACCTGAATGAATGACAGCTAAGTGGAGTACATAATGCCACTACAGGAATGTCCTAACAAAAAGTGCTATCAGATTTAGAATGCTGCCATAGAGAAGAATAGATGCTGGCCTAGGACATGGGAAAAAATCACAGCAATATTTGTACCAATTAGAGAAGAAATACAAAGTGTCTGACCACTTGCTCCAACAGGATGATGATAATAATTTGAGTCTTAATTTATTCATATTTAGAGCAAGGCATGCCAGTACTGATGCAAAAAAAGTTATTATTGAAATTAATATGGAAATTGAGGCCCTATGAGTATTAAAAAATGTAGAGAAGAGGTTCATTTCACGAAAAAGACAAGTTCAAAAATTCTTATTTGAATTTGAAGAAATCCTTCTTTGTATTAATCTTGGAATCTTCCTCAGTGGGGAGTGCGGCTGAATAGATGATAGAAAATAGAGACTGCAAAGTGAGTTGAAAACCTGGATGTGTCCACACTGTCTCCATCCATCCCAAATGTATTCAGGCTTACTAAAGGAGGTAAATTAATTTAGACTGCCAACATCATGGGAGAGGAAAAAATTTCCCAGAAGAAGGGGCTTGCATATTTCAAAGAAAAAGTATAAAAACATTAGCGAGCGACCGCTTTTCAAGTGGTTCACACCCTCATATCTCTGGCCTTTATTTCCAGATAGTAGTGGGAATGCGAAAATAGGTGCCCGACCAGAGTTCAACTGGATTTTGCATCCAACTGGACAGGTCCTTTATGAAAATGGAGCTTATCGCTTATTTAATCATAAAATTCCTCATACAATGTCTTCAACTTCTATGAATATATTTGTTTTTCCAAAACTCTGGAATAAAATAAAAATTATCTTCAACCCGAGACCAGAGAAAATAATTAATCGATCCAGGTAACTATCAATCCCATTTTAAATACCCCGGCATTCAGTACGCCATTTCGTCATTCAATTGTTGTGCGAAGCTCGCGGAAGGAAAGAAAAATTGACAAAATTTGCTTGTGTTGTAATTGGGTTTATTTGACTGAACTCTTTCGATCCATTACAAATAATTATGACTTGACCATTGCTTTTATTCAATCGTAGTATTTTTGGAAGTTAGCAGTCAGTACAATTGTTGACAGCAGCTTACGAACGAACGGCACTCTGGAGAAATTTCGAAAGACAATAACATCACCTGTCTTATTTTATCTACATCAGTGCATTGCCTCGAAGAAGTCATAAATATTTCAATGCGGAAATGTTTTCAGTGTCCATCAATAGATTCATGTTTGAACCCTGGAGGTAATCGAATTGGGGCAGAAATGGAGGAGGAGATCTATCATGAAAAACAGGTGATTGCACTAGCTACCTCAGGTTGTATGCGATTGTAGCCCAATAATGTGTATTTTTGGCTGTAATTACTGCTTACATGAATTTAATGTGTAGTTTTTTTAAATATAGGCCCGTCTCCCGTCATTTCATCGACCTTTTCCGTAATATAACTGGTGTGAAGAATATTTTGTGCATTTGTCCCTTGCAGTGTTTTATCTCCTTTGTGTATGGGATTACCGTTTTGCTTTTTTCCCTATCGAATGCCACTTTTTAGCATTTTACTTCAGTATCATGATTACAGCCCTTACCCAGAACCAGCTTGAAAGCTTAGGTGCCCTAGAAATCATTCAATAGTTGGAATATGAAGACCCTTAAGTGTTTTGCTAAGGTAAATGTTTATTTTCTTGAACAGGTAAAGGAGCTATGCTGCCTTCACGCCCTTAACAACCTTTTCCAGGAGCGAGGTGGAGCATTTGGGCAAGATTCGCTTGATGCTCTCGCCCATTCTCTGTCTCCATCTGCATGGCTAAATCCTCACAAATCAATCCTTGGGACTGGCAACTATGATGTAAACGTTTTAATGGCTGCTCTGAGAACGAGGGGGTCTCATGCTTTGTGGTTTGACAAAAGAAAGTGAGTAATAGTTCAAAGGAAAAACTAATCGATAAAACCTTACATTTTCTCCTTTGCTACACTCCCCAATAAATATATCCTGAGATATTCTATTCCCATGTTGCATGCTTTTTTCATTGATTCCAGTGGAAAATAATTGATCATGCTTCTTGATTGGTATCACAAAGTCAATTTTGAAGACTCATAAGTAGAACTTCGTCTTTGAAGTTCTTTGTTTTCACCAAATAGTGATATGCTATCATGTTGTTACTTTCTGTTGTGGTGATAATGGAATTGTTTCATCGTTATTTTATTAATGATGTTTAAACTCAGTTTTTTGACGTTAATGTTAAGAGTACCCAGTTTGTTAACACAAATCCTCCATAAGATAAGAAAAACGTACTCATTTATACGATTATGCTGTTGCATGTTTACCTCAATTGCAGAGATGTGGGTCTTCTGAACCTGGGAAACATTTTGGGTTTCATCTTGAATGTCCCAAGTGAGTACCGTTTAGGGGGTGTTCTCCCATTGCCCTTGCACCGCAGACATTGGGTGGCAATCAGAGCCATCGGCAGCACGTATTACAACCTGGACTCCAAGCTGAGGGCTCCTGAGCCAATTGGGGAGGTTAGTAACCATTACAGTTTTACTTTGTGTGTATCAGGGTGATATTTCAATGTCATATCTTAGTAGTGATTGGATGTAGTGATAATTTCAGGAATGTATAAATGTGGATGAGCCCTCCAATATGGATAATAAACTTTAATAGGCCTCTACGATACAAGCAGCTCTGTTTGGTTATTTAATTATAGTAATCTGCTATAAAAATGTCTTCCAGCTTTGTTGTATTTCAGGGAAAACCCCCTCTTTTTTATTACAGATTTTCCAAAATGTTTAAATTATAACCACATCCCCCAACATGATCGAACTCCTTCATCACCCTTTCTCAAGTTATTTCTGTTCGATAATTGGGGAAAATTTTAAATCAAAAGTTTCATTAGGAAAGACAGTCTACCATGCCTATCAAGAAATAGAGATCAAAGTAAATTATTAGTGTATAAATTTAGAAATATGTACCTTTTTCTCTGTCTAAATGAGAAGGCTTTGTAGACTTTTGCTTGGTAGTAATTTGGAAAAGTATTTTAAATGCTATATGCTTATCTAATAGCATACTTTTTAGTGAATCAATTTGTGTTTTTTACTCTGTGCGTTGAATCTGCGCATTCAATGCAATATAATCAATCAACCTGGATTAACACATCCCCGGTAAGTGGCGTCATAGATGAACATCATGCAAAGGCAAAGGTTGAGAGCCTCTGTTGAGATTAGTTAGTGGAACAAGTATTTTACTAATGAAGTTATCTTGGGCTTCACACCATGTCAATGAGTCTCTAAATATGTACCAGGATTTCAGTCACTAAGTCTGCCAACATCTTTACGGCATAAAGTGAAGTTTATTAATCACAATTTAAATTTTTTGATTGTTGTTGTTCATGTTGATTGTTGGAAACTTATGGTGTAATATTTTGATTTTAAACTTGTGAGAGAATGGGTGATTGAGTATTTTTTTCATAGTTAATTTTATAAGAACTACATACATGCTGTAATGCGTAAAGCCAACTGGTATACGGCGTAAAATTTTGTAATTTGTATTCAAGTGCACTCAGGAATTTCTGCAAAGAAAATGTTTTCAAAATTTTCGTTGGACGACATGAATTTTTAAAAGGATAGGGATATATATGTATAATTTTAAAGAATATTTTTTATTGACTCCCACTCTTCAAAAAAATTTGTACTGATGAAAAGGAGTGTGTGAAAGAATCCTGGAAAATAAATATTCTTATGTGTGGATATTTAACTTACAATTAGTGAATCTTGTAACAACCCTGCAGTAGTTCCATGGTACTCATTTTTATAAAATTGTATAGTTTATTATATAGGGTAGCGCCATCATGTATTGTGTCATGTGTTAATTGATGAATGTGTATTTATCTCAATGCATTGTTCATTTCAGGAGAGTGACCTGTTGGCGTACTTGCGTGATCAGCTTCACAGCAAGGAGAAGGAGTTGTTTGTGGTTGTGAGTGATGAGGTGGAACAAAGCCACTCGTGGTTGAACAGCAGTGGGGAGAGTGGTGGCGTGGATGAAGGGGTGCGGGAGGGTGACTACTGCCGTGGTGGTGCTGAGGAGGAGGGGGGGAGACTTCAAGGGTCAGACACGGCCTGGACGTGAGGTGCCATTACTGTTGAATGGGTGCTGCCTCTCTCAAAGACTGCTTCCATTGACAGCTGTTTGCGTGTGCCATGCCTCTGCATCAATTTTCTCTTCCAAGGTTCCAATTTTTGCCTTTTTCCATGGTTATGAAGTTCAAGAAGGACAATACATTTGCTGAAATGGACTTTTTTTAAGGAAAAATTTCTATTTTCAAATGAACAAAGAAATGGAGTGTTCTTAACATACCTTTGATCTGATAATGCTGATGCTATATGTGAAAACTGAGTTTTCACAAGAGATAAGAAATCTCTCAGTGCTGTTTTCTTTCTTTTTGTGCAGGTGATGCTTCCAGAAAATATACTCTAATCCTATGCACCTTCTGTGGCCTTAAAAAGAAAAAAAATGGAATGTTGAAATTCTGCTGGTTTCATAAAACTATAAGCTAATGTAGAATGCCACTATTGGTGATTGAATGGTATTATTTCGATCATCTTTCCTCGATACAATAATATTCAGCTAAGTGGCTGCAATCTTTGAGACTAGTGATACCGAGGTTGGATGCATAGAAGAATGCCCACCTCCAATCTTGTTGGCTGGTTTATTTTGTCTTGCTGCCTTTTCAGCATGATTCTCAACTTAAATGGTTATAGCATAATGAAGTGTCCTAAAAACTTGTATCTGGTGGTACTAAAAATATGGTGCTTTATTACTTATTAACTAATATGATGTATCTGATCAACTGTCTGATAAGTTATTATTATAACACATTTGATTTACTCAGGATTGTATGAGTGGGGTAGCTAACACTTCTGTGTTCAGAAATATACTTCAATTTAAACTTGCCTTTTAACCTTTGTGGATAGTCCATTCCTTATACTTTTCATTCCATCCATTTGTTACATGTTATAGTTTTATCTAGGTAGTTACTTGGCGTACCGAGGACGTCAATAAAAGTTTATGCAGCTGTGTTGTTTGTGGCTGTCTTAAGTGGAGATCGGACTACAGTGGTATCGGTTGTAGTGTGATAAAAAGAAATAATGAAATGACTTTAATATATTTGTGAATGATAAGGCTCCTGTGAATTTTTCCAGTGTTTGATATTAACTATATTTAAATTCTATAAACAATCTTGGGTCCTTATGATCACCAGGCACAAATGATTTCCACGTACCCCAACACTAAGCTAAGTACATAGATCTTTTATTGTTGAAAGTAATATACCTACTGTAGATGTAAATACTTTGATTTTTAATTTTTTAATGAAGAATGGAGGGTTGTTATGAAGTATATAATCTAGGTATTTTATTTATGTGATAATATGAAGAGCACAAAATCTATTTCTTGTTAACATTTTTATGTATTGCAAAGTTATCCCTGGATTTATAATGTGTACCTCAACTCTTTCAGTTTTAGCTGTGAACCTCACTGTACCATTGCATATTTTGTGGTGGTCGAATAACCATATTTTCTGTGGTAGAAAAAAACCAATCTGACCAAATACTATATCTTTAAATTATAATTAATAAGTAAAATACCTGCAATTCATGAATGCGTGAAATGGTATTTTAAGGGAATTTTCTTGTGATCCTTAGAATCAAAATTTTAGATGATCGGATTAAATTAATTCATCTTTAAGAATGAGGTGATTTTTTCATCATTCCTTGATTATATTAGCTGTTTTCTTTTAAAAAAATGCAATTTTTATGCTCTAAGAGGCCATGTCTGTAACTGTGTCAAATTCTTCTGACACATAATTGGTGCCATTTTTTGGCGACTAGAAATATGTAGCGTCATCAGCATTAAACTGTATATTTCAATCACGATTATCAACTTCATCCTTTCTACAGAGTTTTTGTTACGCAACTTGAAGCCTGTTCATAATAGGCTGATGTTTGTATTTAATTGTTTATTAAATTGAAATGATAACTCAGTATTTGTGCCGATTCAATCCTATGTAAGTTGCAGCAGGTTGCAGCCAACACCTTAACCTTCCTGGTGCATAGTTTCTTCTCTTGCTAATCCACTCATAAAGGATGTATCTACTTAAAAAGTTGGTTTGGAGAATGATTTGTCCATTTGGTTATTTGGGCAACATTGTACTTTAGTAAAAATTCCATGACTCGTTTTTGATTTATTTCTTAAAAACTCTGTAAATGAAGTTTTTAGCGACTTCAACAAATTTTTCAAAGAGCAAGTTTCTAAGGGAAAATTAAATGATGCTAAGTCATGAAACAAAATAGTATCACTGATGGGTAGCTGACGTAAGAATAAAGAAAAGCAAATCATTGTGACTACATACATATATGGTTACTACTTCATGCACATCCTCATCAAGTATACATAAAAATTAATTTGTTGAAGCCATTTAAATAGAATCCCCACTTAGATTCCTTTTAACTCAGGAGATTAGTAAACACGACTACACTGGAAAGCTGTGAAGACAGCCTATCTATCTATGAGTCAGCAAAGGCATATTGCTGGTCATTCCACAATTTTCCATTGTATCAACCCTAAACAATGGTGGTCTGTGATGACGTATGGACTAAAAAAATTGCGATGGATGGACTTTTGGTTGGCATTTAGCGATAGGTACTTATATAATGTCAAAAAGACAGTTCTTTATTTCAAATGTTATAAAAATACAAAATTATAAAATGCTATAAAAACATGAACACTCAAACTTTATGGAAAGAAAAAGTTTAAAAAAGTTAAAAAAAACAAATAATTAACAAATGCAATACATTTCAATGATGCTTAACGCCAAGGCCTCCTGTTTGTATCACCAGCGCTCCTCGAACGCCTCTTTCTTTTCATTGTGTTTGTTTGCATATCTGACTTATTCTTTGATGCAGACCCTTTCGGAGGAACTGAAATTTTTCTCCCCATCGTGGTTCTTACTGAAATTGATTCTGCAAGAAAAGAAAGTCATATTAAATACAGTAAGACAAAATTCAATAATACATTTAAAGACAATGTACATTCTTAAATTAGGCACTAAGATTTCTCCTTACAATAAGATATCAAGCCAGATATTGAGTAACATTCACATCTCTTGGATGGTCACAATTCTGGAAGGATTCTTGGATGAAACACACAAATGGTCACATTCGAAGTTCAATGCATAGTAAGGGTACATATTCAAAATCCAACCACCAAATGAAAATGGACAGTCAAAAAGCATGACACCTCTTCCCGGTAAGCGGTATTTCCATGGGGGTGTCTTGGTGCCCATGCCAAGTATCTACGCATATGTGTCTTCAGCCATGCAAGCATACATTCAGCAAAAGCCAGTAGTGATTCTTTTCTTGATCATTTAAAATATGGACTCCTCTTAACTTGGGTTCCTGCAAGATAACACCATGAATGGGGATGTGCTAAGTAGACCAGAGCCTACCCATTCCTAATTCCCATTATAGACATTCATCATTTCTACAACACTGAGAACAGCTGGTGAAATAATTCAGTTCTGCTGTGTAAAAGGTCGTGAAATCCACATCAATTGCTATGGAAAAAAAATCCCCAGGCAAAGAGATTATTAAACTATCTAGGTCTCTTGATTCAATATCTAACACCCCCTACATCTTGCACCAAGTTCCTCGCCAAATTGCTTAAGGAATTAAAGAACCCAGATGGCATAGTAGTCACCTACACAGCCTCGAAAGCCTATGTCCCTGAGGTGATTTTAGCGATTTTGGACCCTCTCTAATCTCAAATGATATTGTTCAAAATCCATATTTTCAGTGTAGATACATTAATCTATGCTTCATTGCATTGGATTAATCAATAATAATTTGTTCAATTATTTTAAATTCAAGATTAGTTAAGGCTAGTATTAAAGATTATTAAGATCGTAGTCTACATTCACATTTCACGCTCTTTCTTGTGAAAATAAATTTATATACTTGCCAGGACCCCCCCTCGTTCCCACGTGAGATTAGGTGAGAATTGCCTTGCTCCCCTCCTAAATCCCTCAAGTGATTAATGGAGGCCCCCAAAGGTCTGTGGTTGAATTCTCAGTTCAGGGGACTTACAGTTGATGTATTTGCAGGAAGAGAGCTCATTAACACTAGGATGAATGGCCTACACATTTTTGCTAATTATGTATTTTAAAATTTGTTTTGTGTATGTACCCTGAACTTTCATTTGAAAAACATTGGAGCTTCCTGACTTTCACCCATGCAGAAACCACCTACAAGCCTCAGCAGCCTTTGTCATCAATCAGGCAAATTTATGGGCAACATCAGCTGCTGTTAAAACTGTTTGAATCCAGATCACAAAGAAAGAGACTACATATTTTGGGTACCATTGGCTAATGAGGCTGTGATGTCTTTCAGGGATGGTAAGTGGAACCTAGTCAATTTTTGCTGAGCACCTAATGCTACACCATGTAAATTATTGATGGAAATGGAGAATGTGAGAGGAGCATATAGGGTTATCTATCTCTAGGCACATCTCAGGTCTCCACATCCATGGCTTGTCTCCCTCCAATCTCCATTGACCAATGGATCTAGCCATCAAAGCCAACATTTGTCTGCACGCTCCGAGCTGCTTAAAACTGACAAACTAAGTGGACTGTCTTTGAAAGAGGTTGTCGCTATGTGCAAGAAAGAGGACTCCAGCTCTACCTTAAGTCAGTTCGGTGGCAAGAAAGAAGAATAACTGTGAGGGAGGAGAGGAAGTTAGCTCAATGGAACAAGACCTGTCAATAGATCATCTCCTAACAGAAGCCGCATCACTTCTTACCCACAAGATTTGTCTTGCCTCTCATCAGCAACAAGTCAAAGGTTAACCAACGGAATGTGTGACAATATGCTCACAAAGATAATATTTAAAAACTCAAATCAGAAATTATCAATTCTACACCCATTTGAAAAATCAAAAACAACCATTGACCAAGGACACACATATGCCATGGCTCATATCGATGTCAGTATTTGAATGCCCGATATCAAATAAACTTAAAATACTCACTTATGCCCTCAGAAATTGATTTGGTTCTATTTGTTGACCTCCTACCAACTGGTTCCCTTATTATTCTCCCGTTCACTCCTTTCTGTCCAGATGCTGCACAAACAGAGGAAAATTTCACTTGGTTAGCTTGCTCTTCAGTTCTTTTGGGTTTTAATACATTCTGAGGCCTGTAAAAACAAAAATCAATGCTAAAAAAACGACACACCATTAACACTGTTAAAAATCTTTTACATTTTCATATACCAACGTACTTATTATCTGGAGAGTACATGCTGATACGGCGTTGAAGGGTTTTCAAAGTAACAGCAGACAGCAATGCCGGGCGAGGAGTTATCTTGACTTCATCAATAATAGTTGTTGAAGAGCTTGCAGATGACATCAGACGTCGACGGTCTGCAGATATCAATGCCATCTGTTGTGCTGTTGTCATTTCAAAGAATATGCGATGGAAATCCTCACAACTAGCATTCAGCTGAAAATAAATAAATGCAAAGATATAAAACCTTATGATTGAACAGATTCTACCACTACTTAGTGGAATTGAGTACACAGCAACTTTGTAGCATTTCACACAACTTTTTTTACCATGGGGGAGTTTAAAGTATACCGGGACTAGCCGCGGTGATAACTTTTACGGGAGTCACCCGCAATGCACAATCGTGCGAAAGATCCACAGAGAAAAAATCATTCGCCTTGACCGGGATTCGAACGCGGATCCCCCGATTTCCGGTCGAGTGCTTTAACCAGTTAAGCTATCGAGGCGTCATTCTTCCCTGTGGATATTTTCCGGTAGTGTCCGGTTTGTCCGGTAGTGTCAGAAAATATCCACAGGGAAGAATGACGCCTCGATAGCTTAACTGGTTAAAGCACTCGACCGGAAATCGGGGGATCCGGGTTCGAATCCCAGTCAAGGCGAATGATTTTTTCTCTGTGGATCTTTCGCACGATTGTGCATTGCGGGTGACTCCCGTAAAAGTTATCACCGCGGCTAGTCCCGGTATACTTTAAACTAGTCTAGAGCGAACACCTCTTTGTGTTCTATGTCCGGGCCTGCTCTCCGGCTGTGGCGCTGTGCGCACGATTTGGACTGCTTGTGGCATCATATGCTCAGCAGTCCAGCAACACCATGGGGGACTAAAAGGTTGTGTTAAATATTATGTACGTATAAGTTTATCATTACTGACCATCAGTAAAACTTATGCCACAGCAAATACTCCCCATTTAGCACAAAAATTATGGTGCAAATTAAGTTTTACAATTTTGAACGCTGCACCACCTATTTCCAAGAAGCTTTCGTCAAACAAAGAAAAATCAAAAACTATTCCATATGGATAGTACATAACATAAAATTATACGACAAAACTGAAACTATTTGTCAAATACAAACTTATGGTATGAATAAGGTAATGAATATGGTATGACTAAGGTATGATTATAATGTGCACAGGAAGAAAAGCTGTTTCTGAAAAAAAAAAGTTAATACATCAATCAATGCGCTCTCCTTGGTATATGAACTCAGATGGACATCCGCATATTGTGGCAAGTGATTCATTAAATTGAATGATGTAATATTAGTCATTCATGCCAATGTCTTCTTTTGGACTGGTAATGAGACGCAATGACTGACAGTGACAAAATGGCCCTAAGTGGGAACATTTAAGAAGAGCAAATTTGGCAAGAAACAAAGACAGGAAAAGACTCCAAAAGCAACAACATACATAAAAAGGACATGCAAGAAGCAAGGTCTATGCTAATTTCTGACTTTCAACCTCCCTGACTTATCCCTGATTTTCAATCTGAATTTTATAATTTCCCCGATTTTACATCAATGGCAAAGCAGTTGTACATGGAGATTTTATGAAAAAATTCAGCTAGGTATACATGAGCATACCTAGTGAGGGGCAGAGGGAGGCAGCTGCCCCCCCCCCCTTCCTCCTAGGGGCAAAAATCGCAAAAGTCTTTAAGTAAAATCAGTACTAAAGAGAAACGAAAGTATTTAACAAATTTTCTTTAAATCCACGAAAAATGATATGTATTAGTTTAAGATATGTAAATAAAATAAAACTATTTTTTCAAGGAAATAATCTCATAAAATAATAAAGCACTCAGGCAATACCGAGTTGGCAGACCCCATTCTTCCCAGCCAGAACAGCAATGCCTACCCTGCCACTTTTTTTAAATTTTCAACTCCCCCATAAACAGCACGTAAAGGTCTTTACAACGGAGGATTAACAAAGGACGTCTCAAACACCCATGCCCTAGATAGGGATCATCTGCCTAGGAGGGATATGAACTCAGGACCTTCAGTTTGGCAGGCGAGGACTTTACCCCACTCACACCGAGGCCGACCACTTATATAAAGCAATGCTTCACATGTTCAACAATGATTTTGTGAGCCTCTTGAGTTCTTTTCCTGACATTTCCATGACTTTCAGTCTAATATTTTATTTCCTTAATACTTCTCTACCAGTATAGTACAGTACCAGTATTACAACTATTCGCCATTGCGGAACATACCTGGAGTGAAGTGGGCTACAACTTTTTAACTAACACAGCAAAAATTGTAGCGAAATAACTGATATACTATCTGTGGCCAATTTAGGAAGAAAGCAAAATAATCCAAGTGCCAAATAAAATAAACATGTAGAATGGATACACTCACAGCATGAGGATGACAGTTCATAAAGAGATAGACGTAACAGAACCAATTTTCTTCAGACCGAAAAATTGGTGCTAGAAATGCCCAATATGAGTCAACCAAAAACCCTAGCTCTACATTAATCCCAAAAATGCTGGTTGAAATAACATCAGAACTGTCTCATCAAAATGTGTTCCATTCAGAGAAACCCTGAAGCCATGGATGATGCCACCTTTTGGAAGTTCTCCACTTAGAAGCCAAGTTAAGAATCGTAGGTGGCTCTTTTCCTTTGGTGATGGGTTCACAGCTGTAATATCATTCTCGCTGAAATTATGGTGTGGCCATTACCAGCCATAAGCAAGGAACCACCAAAATGTATGTTCTACACATATACATATCATGCCAGGTGCACAGAATGTATATAAAATGGGAAAGTCAAGTTTACCCTCAAGTGTTGAGGAACATATAGCCATTTTTATGGAAGGTGACCACCCTTAAGAATATATTTGCTACAAGATTTAGAATAGAAGCTATGATATAAAAGAAGTTACATACCTCAGCTAAAATCTGGCCATGCAATGCTACATCATGCTGATTCACATTATCATCTTGTGAAATTTCCGAATGAAGTTTTAATGCAGCCAGGATCAAATCTCGAATTGTCATTTTTATTCTTTGCACTTTCTCAGTCTTCAACAGCCGTCGTGTTAGATAACCCTTAACTAATGCACTAAGTTTTTCAAATTTCAGCATAGACTGCTTCTCCCGCCCAGTTGATTTTCCAGTGAGGCACATTGAAGATGCTGTAGTGTATTGTCCTGAGCTGTGGCTATTGTTTAAGCTTCGATTTATTGCTGACGAAGGCTGAGACAGATCATGGGGGTAAGAAGTGCTGCTGCTACAGCTAGAAGATGACCTGATAGACAGGTGTAGTTCACTTGGACTAACTTCCTCCCCTTCACGACTCTCCCTCGCCACAGGACTGACAAGCGTAGAACTAGATCCCTCTTTCCCACACTGAGATTCAACCTCTTTCAATGGCAGTACACTTAGTTTGGCAGTTTCAAGCAGCTCAGCTGGAGTGGAACATGCAGGTAACTCTTGGCTCTGACAGCTAGATGCAGAGGCCAGTGGGGTTTGGACGAATACAGGCCCAGTAGACGGAGTTTGAGACCCAAGATATGCCTGGAGAACATCACTTTTTAACACAGGCAGCACGTCGCTCGGCACACCTCTTCTCTCATACTCCATTGCCATCCATAATTTACATGGTGTAGCGTTGGGTGCACAGTACAATTTGTCAGGGTTCCTCGTACCATCCCTCAATGGAGTCACAGGCTCATTAGTCAATGGAACACCAGGCAGTCTTTCTCTTTCAACTTTGGATTCAAATGGTTTTAATCGCAGCAGATCTTGCTCATACATTTGCCTGAATGATGATAAAGGCTGCTGAGGACCTGAGATGGCGGCTTCATGGTCACTGATGGTCACAGTGGTTGGAGTAGAGGACAATGTAACTACACCATAGATTTCTTCTGCATTTTCCTTGGCCTTGTCCATCCTAGTTGAAGGAGTCTGGTTGTTAGTATTAGCAGACTTACAACCAAGTTCCATTTCCAGGATTTCAGATAAGTCTAGAAGATCTTCCCGCACTGTAACATTAATAGATGGATTCACTGACTCCTTCACTACAAGCTTGTTTGGAGACGGGGTTGATAACTTATTGGCCTCTTGCAAGGGTGAGCTGACAACTTCATCCACACTGGCCCTGCTCTCTACCTCACTAGTTGCCGTGGCAGTAACAGTAACATTACCCACAGAATCCACAGACAGAGCAGTGACATCCCCTCGAATAGTGGAGGAGTAACTACTTTCCTCGGTTGAACAACAATGGCAGTTACTCATGGGTTTAAGGCACGCTTGGCATATACTGTTCTCAGCAGGAGCAAAGCCTTCTTTCAGTGACATTTTAATAAGTGTACTTTCTAGCTCATTGGCCACATCTTTTGAAGCCTTTTCCTCTAAAATATCACCAAATTTGAGTTTTTCCAACAAATCTTGATCAGAGGAGCAAGTACGATGAGGAAGTTGCTTAACAAAGTTCTCAGTACTCCTTGGAGTAGATTCCGTTACGTGAGGGAGGGTCCTTTCATGACTCAACTGTGGAGAGCTCATAGAGGGAGTCTTACTGTCTTTGCCATTGGCCACAGCATCCTCATCATGGTGGGACTTGGAGATGGATTTTGGAATTGGTGGAGTAGACAGAGAGTTGACAAGGTGAGCCACTCTCTCAACGAGGCACTTCTGCTGCAGCATGAAGCGCTCCCTCATTCTCTCAGCCTGAACCCTTTGATCCTCAAGAAGTCTAGCCATAGCCTTGTCTTGCTCTTCCACTAAACATGACAGCAGTTTTAAAGCAGTTTCTTTGACACCAACGGAACCAGCAGGAGAAGATGGCAGTGAGCTTAAAGTTTTTTCCACAGAGGGTGAAATTTTTGATGGAGTCCCTTCAACACTCAGAGAAACAGCAACAGATGATGGTACTGAGCATAAAGTTTTCTCCACGGAGACGGAGGGCGAAATTTTTAAAGCCGTTTCTTCAACACCAACAGAACCAGCAGGAGAAGATGGTAGTGAGCTTAATTTTTTTTCTAAGGAAGGTGAAATTAGCACTGGCTGAGATATTGTTTCACATGACTTCACAGATTCATCATTGCTGACAGATGAGTCAACCAATGGGCCCTCAACATTCTTCTCCAGAAAGTTATTACTTTCAGAGGTAGTGATGTAAGGGACTTCTTTAACAAGTGGAATTACTAGCTCTTCCAGATCAACCACTCCACTTTGGATGCCACAACTTGTTCCACTTTCCATACTTTGATCGGCACTCTTTTCATCGAAATGCCCACTTGATCCAGGAATGTGGTCTAGGCTCTCCCTTACCTGACAGTCTGCATGAACTTTTTCAGCATTACTTTGAGACAGTTCATCACATTTTTCCTCATCATGCGGGGCTGTAACTTCCTCGATCTCTGACACGTGACTAGAGTCTTCGACTGTGGTAGACTGCAATTCCACATCTGATTCCCCCCGGCATACAGTGGATTTGGTTGGCTCTGCTATGAAACAACTCCCAATGCCACCGTCTGAATCGGACTGCTCCTCCACCGAAGTCACCCACCCACTCCAGCCGAGAGACCAACGCCTCCTCTTCCTCCCTGGTACCGTAGTTTCAGCAGAGTCACTGTCAGCAAGTGCCTGGCCAGCATTAAAGAACACCTCCGGCACATTCGGGATGGCTGGAGATATGGGACTGGTCTGCACGCAGTACATAATTTTTTTTTGATGGGACTCCTTAAATTTCTCTGCATCTTCCTCTTGCAAGCTGGCTGACTTGGCCAATGGATGACCTTCAGTGGTGTCAAAACACACTGGTTCTGTAAAGACAAGTTTTAGAAAAATAAAACCATTAAATGGCCATGGCAAGGCAGTGACATTTTCACACAATTTTGATGCAAGAAATACTATGTACAAGTAAAATTCAAATGAAGTGAAGATGTAGATAAAACAACATTCATTTTAGTCCTTTTTCCCAGGAGTTATGAGGAAGTAACATTGCCAAAAAATTTGTAAATATTTAATTATTCAACATCTTCAAGTAGCTAAATATGTAAATAGTGAACAAAGATTTTACATACAAGGAGTAAACAATTTTTTTAAATGGAAAAGATGCTATTTTAAATTGACCACAGCTAATAGATCTAATAACTAATAAATATAATTCAAAAATTAAAATGAAGAAAGAGAAACATAGTGGGTTTGATTTCAATATTTAGGGAATTACCAATGGATACATCAAATGAAGATGGCAAGAACATCAAAGTGCATGAACATCAAACTACAAACCTTTCCCAAGTTGTGACACTGAACCCTCAGATGTAGATGCAACAGCAGGCTCAGTATTTTTTGCAACATTAGATCTTAAATTTATCACCACGGGTTTTCGAACTGAAGATGATGATGCCCCTTTCAACGACTTGCTCTTTCTTTGAGAACTGGAATCTGGCACGAAACTCTTTCCACTGGACACATTGGCCAAAGAGTTTGTGCGCCTGTTGGCTAAAGTATCTGACCTGAAAAGACAGGAAAAAGTAGAGGACTCAAGCTTTAGAAAAGAATTTAAATGAATGTGGCCATGTGACTGGCTAGTAGAGTGAAATAACTGCAGGTACTACGTTGGTCATCATTAGTTAGGAAAAGTTCTAAAGAATTATTCACACCGTCTGTCCAAGAAGTAAGTTGGATAATCCCGTGCCATTACAGCCATGTTCAAAGTTTTTATCAACAAATTAGGACTCCATGACTGGCACAAACACTGGCACTGGTGTTCCGACACAGATGGGGCCTATTTTGAAGAATTTAGTTGCTAGTATTGATATCATCAATAAATCTTTTTTCCTGCATTTATTCAGCTTACTTCTTGGACAGACCCTGTAATTACGTCTTGGCCCGTCCCAGATGATTGACCACTCCCATCCTTTCTGCCTATCCCTCCCTTTCTCCCTCCATCCAAGGTTTTGTTGGGAGGTGGAGTGTGTGGAATGGTTTGCTTATGTTTCGTTTGTGTTAAATGCAAGTGGCTGAGGTTTAGTTGACTGAGAATCATAAAAAGGAGTAACACAGTGTTCCTCTGAAATCCCTCCCAAGCATATGGTGATTCTCCCCCTGGCTCAACAGATATATAAGGCGTCGGACGTTCCTGAAAGGGAGCTCTGCTCAAAGCTTCTTTCTGTTCAGCTGATTGCCATTGCTGTGCATCAGAGAAAGGTAGTATTGAAAGGCAAAAATGCTAGCAGAGATTAGAGTGCGATCATCACGGACAGGACATCGAAACAATACCGACAGATGACTCCATTTGTAATTTTTTGTATCACTATTTTAGTCAGGGTAAATTAATTCTGTTAACTTTCATTTTCACTCTCACCAACTAACATGAGAGAGAGAGGTTCACTGCACGGCAATTTGATGAGACATTTTTTTGCTTGCACTGCTTGGCACGGCCAAGTCGGGGAGTGG
Source organism: Ischnura elegans (assembly GCF_921293095.1). Taxonomy (NCBI): domain Eukaryota; kingdom Metazoa; phylum Arthropoda; class Insecta; order Odonata; family Coenagrionidae; genus Ischnura; species Ischnura elegans. The sequence continues at coordinate 58,066,594 of NC_060254.1, read as the reverse complement.
GGGAAGCGGAGGCTAACCCCATCCCCGTTCACAATAGCTTCGCGGTCTTGTCGGAGGACAATTCCGGGGAGCTAGTTGGCGAGGTCGTGAAGCAACCCCCTGTCGCGAGGGATGCAGCTTCGAGAGGCAGCCGGGGAGGGAGGGCGGGGATCGTATTGTTAGGGAGTTCCAACGTCCGGCGGATTTTCCCCCAGTTGGAGAAGAGGGCAAGGAGAGACGGAGCGGACCAACGGGTCACCTCGTGGTGCATACCGGGAGGCCTTGTACCCCATACTACGGCGGCGGTAAAATCAGCGGTGAAGGACACGGGCTGTTCTAGACTGCGGGTGGTGGCCCATGTTGGCACTAATGATGCCTCCGAACGCAGAGCTGATGAGATTTTAAATTCCTTCAGGGATCTAAGCTCGGAAGTGGAACGCGTTCGGAGGGGCACTGGTGTCGATATGCGACTGTCCATCTGCAGCATTGTTCCACGGACGGACTGCGGCCCTCGAGTTTGGGACAGGATTTCCTGGATCAACAAGAGGCTGTGGGAACTCTGTGTGAGCATTGGAGCAGAGTTCGTGGATCTTCGGCCGGTGATTAGATCGTGCCGGGCTCCCCTCAATTCGTCTGGGGTGCATTACTCCAAAGAGGCGTCGGAACGGGTGGCTCGTAGGATTTTTGAGCACTGTAGGTATTTTTTAGACTAGAGGGTAGGTCATCTAGCGGGATTATCAATGATTTAATTAAACGTAGCCTCCGAGGAAATCCGCAATGCGAAAGATACGAGGAAGTAAACTTAAGAGCGGTAACGCCGGACAATAGCGTATTTATTCCCAAAAGGCGTGCTCCAGAGAATGAAAACATGTCAAATATTATGTGTACTGCCAATAAAATTCACCCGCTGAGTACACAAAAGCTTGGAAAAGAACCAGCCGAAACTCTAACTACAAAATATGACATTAACCTGGTTGTAGTTAATTGCCGTAGCGTAAAAAACAAGCGCGCCGGAATCGAGCATATTTTTCAGGACGCAGACGTGGTCATGGGGACAGAGAGCTGGCTTACGGAAGATATAAGCGACAGCGAAGTTTTTCCTCCAGAATATAAAATTTACAGATGCGATCGACGCAATAGAACAGGTGGCGGAGTTTTTATAGCAGTTAAATCACATTTGCACAGCGCCGCCCACGAAATAATTGACAACGAAATTGAAAGCGTGTGGTGTACAATTAAACAACGAAACAAAAGGAGTATTCATGTTTGCTCTTTTTATAGACCGCCGAACTCCGAAGTCGATATTATGTACCTTCTAGAAAATCAAATATCTGCATTTACTCAGAGAGACAGTAATAGTGTAATAGTAATCGGGGGTGATTTTAATCTTCCATCCATAAACTGGGATACTTACACCGTAAAAACGAATTCAAGGAATAGAGAAATCAGCGAGGTATTACTCAACGTTCTTGCAAATCACTCTCTAGCCCAAGTAGTTGACAAACCTACGAGAGGAAATAAGATATTAGACCTTTTAGCAGTAAGCCATCCTAAGTTGATAAAACAACTCGATATTATTGACGGTATAAGCGATCACAGAGTAATCTTTGCAACGTTAAATATTGATGTAGTGGCAGCCGTAAAACCTAAACGCAAAATTTACTTATTTGATAAATGCAACTTCACTAAATTTGGCGAGATGCTTAATGACTACTACAAAAAATTCGTAGTTACATCAAAGGACCAAAACACAGATGCGACATGGAAACACTTCCTAGAAATTCTGCGCCAAGGAATCAACGAACATATTCCGCAAAAACTGAAATGTGATAATAAAGAACCTCGCTGGTACAATAACGATGTCAGAAGGGAACTTAGGAAACAGAGAAAACTTTACCACTTGTACAGAAAATCCATCACGTCACGTAATAAATCGAAGGAACTTGAAGCTAAAGAAAGTTACGCTGCACAACGCTCAATGACCAAGAAATCAATGCGAACGGCAATGCGAAAGTTTAAGAAAAAAGTACTCGGTGAATTACTCGAAGAAAATCCGAAATCCTTTTGGTCGTACGCGAGAGAGCTTCAGGGAAAACATTCAACCGTAGATTCTTTATTTGATAAAGATGGTAAACTTGTCACCGAAAATATTGACAAAGCTAATACTTTAAATTCCCACTTCGAAAGTGTATACACTATTGACGATACTCAGTTCAATTTAGACATCCCATATACTGAGGAATCGATGGAAGAAATATCTATACAACGTGATGGGATAACTAAACAACTACAATCGATTAAGAATAGTAAATCTCCGGGTCCGGAGGGAATACCCGCGCGTGTCCTCAAAGAGTTAGCTCCGCAGATCGCACCTTATTTAGAGATCATATTCAAGAAGTCACTCTCCGAAGGGAAATTACCGCCCGACTGGAAAACTGCAAGCGTTACACCCATTTTCAAAAAGGGAAACAGACATGACCCAGGCAACTACCGTCCGATTTCATTAACATCGATTATAGGCAAGATACTTGAGCATATCGTCGTTAGCAATATCATGACTTTCTTGGACAGACGTAACTTCCTCCATGACTGTCAGCACGGATTCCGAAAAGGTAGATCATGCGAAACACAGCTCGCGCTCTTTCTTCACGACGTTATTGGCAACAGGAATCAAAGTAGCTGACATCTGGTGGCCAATTTCAGAAATGAGACATGGAGGATCGGCCGGTTTGTTTACTAATGCTACAGCCTAGCGGTGTGCGAAACGGATGTGTTTTCAGCAATTTTGTGAAGCGAATACTGATGTATATGGTAAATCTGAGTTGTGAATAATGGATGAAGTAATTTTCTCCACATCTGACGTTTTGGAGTTCAATAGAGACATCAAGAGGTCCCTCGTTGAGGGCTATGAGGTGGAATGCTGTAACCTGTCATGGTTGAAGCACTGTTGGAGTATTTGGTTCTTGCAATGGGATTTAGCATACAAACAAGCGTTATTAATGGCATGTCACACGAGATACAAGCTTTTCAGAAGAAAATTGGCGCTTCTTTTTCCGTTTTCGTGTGTATTGTTTGACGATTTTATCCACCATCATTACAAGAGATATATCATTATTAAAATCATCAAACAATATGATAGGCATCTACTCACATAATCCATCCGTCCTCAATAATCTATTCTTCTTAAGGGAATTCGACGTCGGTGTGGTCGTGAGTGGAATTCCCCTTGCATTGGCGTTTTGACTGCTATGTGGAGTCACTGATCGACTCTCACCGGCTAGCGAAGATCGATGGGGAAGTGGCGAGACGGGTCGCGCGAGGGTCTCCGTGCCTCGGCCCCGGAATTTTGGCCATTTGGGCAAAGCGACTCGAGAAATCCTTTAACCCAACGAAGCACGCAGGCCTTAGAAACGTCGGGGTTTCGCACCGCATCGTATTCGGAAGAGCAGGGCCTAGTTATTGAATGAGAAAGAGACAGATGTTTTAAGGGCCGACCCGGTTTTGACGGGCCCCCGGGCGGAAGATGTCGCGGCGATCGTGGGGGGGATCGCCTGGGAAAAGTTTGTGCGACTTTGGGAGAAATTACTTGTCTCAAGCAGACTTAGTCCCGGCAATTGGTGGGTAGTCGGCCGGGAATATTCATATAATTCTCAGTTGTCGCGATTCGAATCATTTCCCCAACCTTAACTTTCCTGGCTTATTGGATATCTGAAAATTCATTGATAGTTATTGCAAGTTTGTTCAACCTTCTTTCCGTCTGCATCTCATCCTCTGACACCTCCATACTTACGCGAACAATTTTTAAGTAGGCATTAAATGATACAATGAAGGTGTCATGCCTTCATATGTTTCTCTATGGCCCATTCTTGTTTTTTTCTTAAATAAAACTAGCATGCTAGCTCACTCTTGCCCATTCTCATGACGTGCTCCCACTTCTTTCCCAAATTAGGGGTGTTGCGGAATCTATGTAGAGAGATAGCTTTTGTCTCACACTGGTCGGTGCAATCATAAACACCGCACATTTTGTTGCTCATGAACTTTTCCTTCTAAGTTTTTCATCATAATGCCATTGATATTCGGCTAAACGGTATAGTGCTGGCCGGCTAACGTTTCACACGAACAAGCGTACTAATGCATCCGATCCTCCATATTCGGCCATGACACCTAATTTAGTGCTGTCACCTGGATTCCCTTCCAGATGCAATTGTCAATAAGAACAATGACGCTTTCAATAAGAACATAAAACTCGGGTATTCGCAGGTTATCGTTCCACACAGACAAACGTACTAAAGTGGGCGATCCTCCCTATTCGGCCATGACACCTAACTTAGTGCTGCCACCTGGATTTCCTTCCATTTGCCAATAAAATCTGGTGAATCGAAAAGACAAGTTGACGCACTATTTCTAGATTTTAAGAAAGCTTTCGACACTGTACCTCACAACAAACTTTTATACAAATTACAGTCATGCGGATTAAACGAAACAGTTTTAAACTGGATACGCGACTTTCTCAGAGATCGTAAACAAAAAGTTGTTCTTGACGGACTTAGCTCCGATGTTGTAAACGTTACATCAGGTGTTCCACAAGGAAGCGTAATCGGCCCCCTGTTGTTCATTATATACATTAATGATCTCTGCTCTCGCATTAGAAGTAAAATACGTTTATTTGCTGACGACGCTGTCATCTATCGCGAAATTAGTGATCACTCTGACTATGAAATTCTATCATCTGACTTAAACAACGTTCATTTGTGGAGCCAAGAGTGGGGACTCAAACTCAATCTGAGCAAATGCATGGCGGTACATTTCTTGCGGAATTCGTCCAACTCTAACCATGTTTATGCAGTGGATGGCATTAATGTAAAGGCAACAGACGAAGTGAAGTACCTGGGAGTTACGATAACCTCGAACCTCACGTGGGGAACACATATAAAGAATATTTGCGGCACAGCACTGAAGAAATTAGGTTTCGTCAAACGTATTGTGGGAAGATTTTCGGATGAGAAAGTAAAGGAAAGGTGCTATTTCGCTCTCGTCCGACCGCACCTTGAATATGCAGCGAGCATATGGGATCCGGTGCAGAAAGACTTAATCCGCGAACTGAATAAAATTCAAAGGAAGGCTGCGCGTTTCGTCAAAAACTGCTACGGGCGTACAGACAGTGTTACCCAGATGTTAAGCGAATTAGGCTGGGAGCCGTTGGAGACTCGGAGGCTGCGCGCTAGGCTTAGATTGCTTGAACAATTGAGAATGGATATCTTTAAGAGCGACACAGAGAACATAATATTAGAGCCACACTATATTTCCAGGTCCGATAGAAGTGATAAATTAAGAGAGATGTTTTGCCGAACGGATAGATACGCGAAATCGTTTTTCCTCCGAACCATAAAGGACTTTAATAAACGCTAGTCCCAACTTCGTTTGAGCACTTTATTTTATTTTATTTTTTGCTGTAAACGGCTGGTGTCCTAACACCCCCTGCCACACGCCTTTTAGGCGGCTTGCGGGGTATTATGTAGATGTAGATGTATGGTAAGGTCGTAGAACCAGACCCATTACATCCCAATTAGGAGTTTTATCTCAATTATAATACTATAGAACCCCCCTTTTCAATGGATTTGACTTTAGATGAATTGGGAATACGATCTAAGCAGAAATTTCATAAGGTTTTTTATTAATTTTAAATTCTGCTGATTTTTGTTTCCACTCACACAATATGTCATCAATTATGCAATTCTAAGCCTCATTTGACTTTTTTTCATGTTTGTGGCCTTTTCAACGGCTGTAATTTAAGTAAACCCTCATAATCTATCAATGGTTATAAGATTAGCGAATGATAGATATTTGAGCATTGCAGCATATACACACACTGATGTTCTTGAAATTGATTCCTTGTCTGATTCAACACAAAGACACAACATACTTTACAATCAATCCTCTGGAGTGCATTCATATCGTAAAGAAACAGGTCTTCCATAATAGGGTGGTTAATGGCATGGAAGTTTTCGTCTACTTCATGAGTAAGTATACACCTACCTCATAAATTCTTACCTATTTTTCACAGCTCCACTCACAGACGTTCTCAGGTTAGAGGTAGATAAAGAGGGTCGCATTCCTCTAAAAGATGTCTTCCCCACTTTCTTCGGTACTTTAAAGACTTCAATGCTGTTCTTCCTAATCAGTTTTTTCCTCTCCTCAGCTTTCCTTGCGGCATCGGCAGCAAGTCTTTCAAAGACAGTGTTTCTTCGATTGCCATCTTTCACTGGTTCTTTATTCTTCTCCTTCAAAGTTTCCCCTTCACCCTGGCAAGCACTTTTAGTTTTTTCACTCCTGACACCACTTGCAGCAACCTTATCCTTTGTACTGAGAGAGGATTTATCTGAGGAAACAAATGCCTTCTGATCGGCATTTTTATCCTTGCAACACACAAAAGTTTTGTTCTTCTCACCGACTGAGACGGTGTTGTCCAATGGTAATGCATCGACTGTGAACTGCTCAATTTTAGCTATTAGCAATGGACTGGGAGTCTCTGTGGTAAAGGAATCCGTTCTAATTAGCCGAGTAGGCCGGCCCTCTGATTCAGGAGTAACTTGGTTGTCATCAGCAGTGTTATTTTCACATGAATTACTTTCTGAAGGCGATAACATTGCACCATTCGAATAATGATCAGCTGATGCCACAATGCTGACCTTTTCACCATCATTAGTTGTCAAATCAACTTCCAAAATTTTCATAGCATCTACCATTGTACCTGAAGTTTCGGTAGAAGAGACTAACCCACTCCCTTTGTCCTGATCGGATGTATATCCTACAGCTAACTCAGAATCCAAAACATGTGTCGTATGAGAAGTATCAACGGCCTCCTCTGTCTCCTGGCTGTAAACACCAGAAGTTGAGGAGGCAGCATGATCAATAATTGGTTCAACGGCAGGAAATCCCATCCCAGAGTCCTCCCTAATGTCACACTTACACTGCGTAAAATCACTCTCTTCACTTGGGGCAGTTTTATAGGCAGGAGCACACTCGGAGATAAACTCTGCTTCAGATGAGCATATGTCATCTTCAAGGGATGAATTTAAATAGGGGTGAAGGTCAGTGCTCTCTGTAAAAGCTACACTGTGACCTTCCTCCATATTATCTTCACCAAAGACAGTGTCAGTTACTCCCTGTAAATTCTTCTCAACACTCTTTTGTAGGAACTGAGGGATGATGTCCTTTGAAGAGTCTTTTCCTGACAGGAAAGACTTTACGTTGTAAGTAACGTCCATAGAATTTATGTTTCGAGATTCATTAGCTGAGAATCTGTTGTTTTCTTTGTCCCCCTCTTCGTCAAGATGATCCAAAACACCATCACATTTTCTTTCTCCTATAAAAAAAAAATTAAAACTTTTTTAAAATCAGTGAAAATTGTAAGTAGGATGTTAGTAAAATTATCTGCATAATATTAATGCCATTGAGGATTGGATATAAGATGTTGACTTTTTCAAAAACCCTCATTTAAGCCTGTATGTAGCTTATTATGAAAAATACCTCCCACCTCAGGGCTAGTATCTATTGAGTCCACTTATCAGGGCACTATAATTGTTGTTGGAGTAATAATTGGATGATAAATCTGCTGAAATTTTGATTGAAGTAGTAATTATACGATTTTCAACTTCATTTATTTTTGCATAAGGCACAGTCATGCTTTGTGATGTGCTAATTAGCCTAGGGTTCAACTCTCAAGGGATAAGGTTGTCAAAGAGGGAGCAATAGAAACAGTGGTAGGGAGTTGAAAGAATCAGCATTTAATATTAGTTACTGGACTCTACTAGGAGATGGGGCACGGAAGAAAATGGGGACTTGAGGCTGGCAGGCACAAGTGAAGAGGAGTACAGAAGGACAGTTAATTACTTGCTCTTCTTCAATGGGTGATGAGGGGTGGTGGGAAATATAGGCTTCACAGACCATGCTAGTCCCCCAGACAGCTTTGAGGGTGTCACACATAGGCAGATTTAGGACCCTTAAAAAATACACAAGATTTTTAATAAGGTTATCATTACATTCGTTATATTTTGTGTATTACGGAGCTTCAATCATTTAATTTCATATTAATAACTTTAATATCAAAATAAAGAGAATATTATCAACAGTAATTGTTGTACATATGTTGTTTTTAATCTCAAATATGAGAAGGCCTGTCAGACCCCCCAGAAAAAAATCCTGGATCTGCCCCTGGTGTCACCAGAGGTGGAATTGAGGCCAAAAGTGATCCCCTAAGGTTGGCAAAGCAGTTATTTAAAGTCAAATTTTGTGACCTATACATATGACACTTAAGAGGGGGAAAGCGAGGGTGCGGGTGGGTTGGAGGAGCAGGAGTGTGAGGTGGCATGCCTTCTTTCCTTAGAACTATCCACACAATGGTACAGGAGAAAGGAGTGCTAAGGTCCAAGAAGCATGTCCAAATTCCCAGAATTGCTCCTTGGATGCATGTACAGACAGGAGGGCAGAAGGTTCCAAGGGGGGTCAGACCGGCATTTAAAGTGGCATCCTGCATCTTTTTAGTCTAGTGTCAAAATACAGTCAGTATTTCTAGGGGCAAAATACCAGTTACTTCAGCAGCAGATAAAAGCCCTCCAACAACAACAGCAGGTAGCAAATTACTAAATAATTCCATGCAAATTCAAGTGGGCCTAATAATTTTGGCTGATCATTAGTGCTGAATATAAACACAGCCCAAGTGACAGCTTCTGCATTGGACTCCTCTTAATTAGCTGCCATTTCAAAAGACCATAATGAAACAAAAACTAGCTTGCATATTCAATATCCATAAACCTTTTTGCTATACGACACAGGTAGTGGAAATAAGCTACATTCATTAAACTTATGAATACAAACTTATAAATGAAAATAACATTTCTTGCTTCAACTACAAAGTAACCATTTAAAAGATAAAAGGCCCACATTAAATAAAAATTAGAGCTAATCTTATAATTTTGTTTCTAAGTACATATTTATGAGCACCAAATATATAAGAAAGTGGTACTAATTGCAATGATTGGTACTTTAGCTAGTGCCACGTACCTCTCAATTATAAATCTACTTATTTTTTAGATTTTTAAAATAAATACCAAATAGTTCTGCTGAATTTTGAACCAGCTCATTGTACTCCACAGAGGCATTCAAGCATATCATTTGTGCTTCAACATCAATGTTATTGGTTTCTGTGGAGCCATTTGCTTTCTGGCAATAAAAATTTTAACTCCAAGAAATGAATGTAAAACAAAGAATAAATACAATTAATGATCACTGCTCACCCATATACATTGAGTAAGTGAAACATTATGTTTTCAAGGTATGTACATCCCATAAAATAGTATACTTTTCCTTTAAAGCTTGTTAATTTATTTTTTCCAAAATATAATGTACCAAATATATAAAAATCTTTTATATACAAGAAATAATAAATAAGTACTTTCATCCAATTTGCATTTTCTGGTAGAATACAATAATTATGTGCAAGCTACCATATCAATCTGAATGAACTACAACAGACCTGATGATAACAATGAGTAAAATTTTAACGAATACATAACTCAAAAAAATTATACTTCTAGTCCATCAGACAAAAATATTTCTAATTATATTCCAATAGCTACCAATTTTTTCAAGAAACAAAGATACGCTGCTTCCTAACCTTTTTTACTCTCCTTCAGCCTCTTCTCAATTTCAATCGCTTTCTTCTTGTACTCCTGCATCTCCTTCCGTCTATCCGCCGTCATCTGAAATGTAAAACATTCGCCTTCATCCAAAGTTGTTGACACAAACAATTCACTAGCAATATGTGAGAAATGTTGACAGGATTTTGTTTCGATAGCCAATAATTAAAGACTTCAATTTTTAACCCACTTGGAAAAACACTTCAGGAGACATATAACCCTTTTACTGCCACCGGGCCGATATATCGGCCCTTGCTGGTCGAGTGAAAACTGCCAGGGGCCGATTTACCCGCCCGACATATTTGACTTTTTTTCCGTGATTGTGGCCTTTTCAACAGCTGTAATTTAAGTAAACCCTCATAATCTATCAATGGTTATAAGATATACATATATCTTAAGTATTGGGAAAAAATCCAGATGTATTGAATAAAATTCAGTATCTGAAAAATTTTAAAATCTGAAATGTTGCAAATTCCGGAAAATAGCCTTGGCAGTCTTCGCACATCCCATCTGAAATGGGCTGACAGCAAAAAGGATAAGGAACAGCAAATGAACTGATTACTAATTTGCACTCGCCTTAAGTATAAAGAGAGCATATGGGATCCAGTGCAGTCAGAGTTAATCCGTGAACTTAATAAAATACAAAGGAAAGCTGCAGAAAGTGGGCTAGGAGCCACCAGAGACTCGGAGGCTGGGCACCAAGCTCAGTATGCTTGAGCAAATCAGAATGGATATCTTTAAGAACGACACAGAGAACATCACATTAGGATCCCACTACATTCCCAGGTCTGAAAGAAATGATAAATTAAGAGAGATATTTTGCCTAACGGATAGGTATGGGAATTTGTTTTTTCCCCGCAAAACAAAATACTTTAATAAATGCTAGACATAATTTCATTAAAGCATTTCCTTTTCATGTTTAAATGGCTGGTGTCCTCACTGCTCCCCGCCACTTGCTTATTGAGATGGCTAGAAGGGTAGTGTCACAGAGTACTCCACGGTAGTATGTTGATATAGATGAATTACATGGTGAAAAAACAACAGGTCTACTAAATTCTCCAAGAATTGGGGATTTGATGTGCATACCATGCAAGACCTACATTCCCTTCAAAATTCAAGCACCTTTACAAAAATGCCGGATAGATAAGTTCCATCACTTGAATATCAGACTCAAAGAGCAAAAATACTAACTATGTTGATACAACTCATTCCAGATGTATTTTTTCTTCTTAGATCATGTGCAAGCAAGCATAATTATGTACTTTAAAATGATGTAGATGTGAAAAAAGATATTTTTCAAACCAAAAATCATATAGTCTCATCTGTCACCCACGAATTGAATACGAGATGAATAAATTCTCATTTACTTAGGTATGAATTAATTTTTAACAAGAAACTATGTATTTCGAAATAATTTGTATCAGATGATTATGTACAGCACAATTTATTTTCTCCTCTATGGTCACAATTTTAAGTATTTTTCTGTGAAACCCAATAAAAGATACATTGCATATAGTTACAGGGGTTAAATATTTATAAGCTATGTACAAAACTAATATATAATAAGATTTAATAAACTAATGTCATTGTCTAAGGAAAATAGTCAGCTAAGTATTTATTTTAATAAAGAAACAATTTGCCACATTGTATCAGAAGTAAAAAGCTTCACTGACTCAAGAGAGATTGCATTTAGCTTGAAGAATTTTAAGATATAAAGGCAGAGAATATTCAGAAAGAGAAAATGTCTAAAGTTACTCCTAATGGATCACTGAGACCTCACATATTAATTTAAAAGGAGCATGTGATTTAATTATACCATAGAAAATGTGGAAACAGTTTTATGAATTACATGAAAGCCTCTAGTTTGAACAAAAAATAAATACCTAATAAAGAGAGAGTAGGTCTTTTGATTACCCTGAAAGGAGATGATAAGATTGAAATTTTAAACACATTTTACAATAAAGGAGAAGAAAAAGCTATCTTACTGTTTGCCCAAGACTACCGAACTGCAAAAGTTTCGCAAGAAAATTCTAAAAATTTTCAGCAAGCTTGGATCAAAAGTACCAGCAGGCATAAAAGATGAATTAAACAAAAAATAGGTAGTTCAAAATATTTTCCATGATCAGCAAAACAATTACCACATCTCTACATAGGTAATAAATTTCTCATTATAAATGGTAAAATTTAGAAACCAGCCAGACCATCTGCTAAACGTGAGACTCCTAGATCAATCATTTTTAACTGCTTAACGAACGACAGCAACTATTGATCTTGAAGACAAGATAAATTAATCTTGTTCGTTGTAATAACAAGTCTCCTAGTCTAGTCTTAACACGAAAGCAATTGAAAAGAAAAAGGGAAGTTTAAGATCTGAAATGGGAGTTCCAATTTTAAAATCATAATTTGTTGCAGCAGTTAAGGGGCTCTAGTTGAATAAAGGATCAGGATTTGACGATATTCGGAAAGAACCAAAAAATACACTAGGGTCTTAACACTTAATCCTCAAGAACATTTTTAAAATGACACCCATCAGCGCCGATTTTTATGAAAATTTTTTCAAGTGCTACAATGATAGTTTATATAGCTCGCAATCTAGAAATTATACTTACGGCAGGTGGTAGAATAGGTCTCCCATTAATTTTAAAGACCGATACGAATTCAGCCATGGTGACTCATTAATCCCGAACGAGAAGCAGAAACGCAAAAACTGTCAAGACTGCTTAAAAAACACGAAATCAACACCAACAACTCAACAGCAGGTACCAAACGGTTTTCCCCCAGCCCGCGAGAAACAAACTTTTAAATTCTGCACCACGATTGGTCACGGCAAATTGTGGCATGTGCATGGCATGGCTATCATAAATGGAAATTTAACATGTCCTATAAAATATATTTTCCGAAAATAATCAAAAATGAAACAAATCAATTCCAAGAAAGCAAAAATTGGAACAAAATATATTTTTTTCTAAAACGGAGTTGAATAGCTGAGTTGTCAAATTGCATTTCACCATCTTCTGCTTATATTTTTTTACCGCCCTCCCCCTACTTAGGCATTATAGATTTTTAAACAAAAAAATTAAATTACGCTTTCGTTTTGATCTTTTTCATAGTTTTCATCACTATCTATGTTCACTTTTGTATTTATTTTAAAATCAGTACAGAAATGTTGCAACAATGCCCACTTCTCGATAACCAAACAAAACGTGAAGTGCGGTGTTTGAAAATTGGTGAAGACTTGTGAAATGTGTGAAATGGTCGGTCCTTGTGAATCCTTTCTAATGATTCTCTCTCCACCATAGAATTTATGTCACTACGTACTGTGTATATCATATTTGTGACTCACACGTTGAAACATAACGTAGTAAAATTACTGGAAGAAGAAAGGTAAAAATGGAGGTAAATGTGAATTTTACGAATCGGTCAGTATGCCGTGTAATCAGATTGAGTATTTTGGAAAGCGACTCATTTTAACATCCGCAGTGCTTATATTTGCTAAATTATTAGGCATATATCCGAGAAAGGAGAACATCTGCTGCGCAAGCTCTGAAGGTATTAAGCACATTTAATCTGGATGGAACAGAACCGAGGTGATCTTAAAAATTAAGTTACTTATGAAATTGGTCATTAGATGTGTATGCGTGGGAGTGGTGCCATTCTTGTCAATAAAATAAGTTTTTTTCCTCCATTTGATATGCATTTGCTGCGATAAGAATAAAATTTTAGCATTTGTTTCGTCTTTGGGTTTCATGCAGGAGAACGAAAGTTCATTTTCTGGCGGATATGTCTGATTGCGTATTTATGTTTGGGCAGTTATTTGAAGTAGGAAATGTGTGCGTGAAATATGTTTGTGTTACATTTTCTCATGTTTTTCAAATTCTGAAGGTCAGCAATGATGAATCGTGGAGACTTTCAATGGAACAAATTTGAGGATAGAGTTAAATATACCTCGTTACAATTTGCTAAGGATAACCAACATAATGGAACGAAATTGTTGGATTATTGTGAGCCATCCCTCCACGGAGAAGTTAATGTAGCTAATCTGGAGGAAAAGTTTAATCTGCTACTTACGGACTTCCAGTTCAATTTACAAGTTCTGAAAGAGAGAGATAAAGCCTTGGATTTGTGTGAAGCAAAGTTGGAAGGTAAGGTGTTTTCTGCCCAATACATTTTCAAAATTATGATAAGGGAGAACCGATTCCTCTTCTCCTGCACTTGAGTTCTTGTTTCATTTAGGTCCTATCAGCTACTGTAGTCACTTCACTGAAAGCCCGAGAAGTCGAATTTGTTCGGATAAAGACGTAGCAAGGTGTTACTCTAAGTTTTGGGCAGTCAGTGTTGTGAAGTAAATGGAGTTTTACGGCATGGAATTTGATGGAAAGCATCCGAAGTTATTTGTTTCATTCTCGAGCAATTAAGGCAGGAAATTATTGAAATGTTCATTAGGTGATTCAAGTGTGGTTAAGATTTTAATCAGGAATTTATAATTTGTGGTTATTTGCGGGCCAAAGTTTGACATGTATTTGAGGTCTACAGAACTTGATTCAAGCACTAATTTTTTAGGAACCCCTTGAGCTAAATAGTAAGAATGCATACCTCCTCACTTCCCATGACACAGAATTAAAAAAAAATATGTGCTGAAAAATAGTATTATAAGCACCTGCTTAAGCCCACATAAGCACCAAAATTTAGGAGAGTCATTTGTTTAGCTGAAACCCTAAGTAGCTATTAATACGTGTGTTTGCTTTGAAGGTAAAACATCAATTATTGGATGACTAGTGGGACTCCTACCACACACTTACTTTCTTGATTTTGTGGTTTTATGTAGGGCTGACAGATGCCCCACATTTCCCTGACACGTTAAAAATTCCAACCATCCTAAAAATTCCCAACTGCCTTGCATTAGAGAATAATTTACTCTTCCTAAAGAAATGTGGTTCTCCGTACCAGGGGCGCAGCTAGGAATTAAGGCTGAGGGGGGTTTAGGTGCAACTAATACCGGTGTGTGTGGGGGTATGGAATACTCACCAGGATATTGAGGTAGGTGCAAGATTGACAAAATCGTGGAATTTTAAGATAATTGGTTCAAAATGGTGAGTTTTCTGAGGGATATTTTATTAATCCTTACACTATTCTATTAGAAATATCAATCCAATTAAGTAAAATGGACTAAACTTAAAAATTTCTCTGAGCTCTGGGGGGGGGGGGGGGGTTTATCCCCAAAACCCCACCCCCCCCAGGGGATTTATTCCCCTGGCTGCACCACTGCCCCTTACGATTTGGGCAGAAAAACTTATGAAACCCTCTCACAACAGGCAATTTTCTTTCATATTGGTGTACATTAGGGGCTCTGAAATGTTTTCGTTTGTGGCAAATACCTACAATTCATCTGCTGATTATACACCCGTCTAGGTGCACCTAGATCCTCTGGCACTTCATTTTTCAATTTACTGTAAATTCCCAATTATACATTCTGATGAATGCAAGACAACATCTGGGTTATCTATAATATAATGTATGAGGCCGGAAAATGGACATTTTACTCCATGATGTGAAAAATATTTAGGATGTATATATTATGTATACATATTTTAAAGGTTTTTGCAGCATTCAGGTTCGCAGTAGGTTAGATGTCTGGGTTCTGTCTGCATTTTCATTTTTGATGGATGTTTGGCGACGTTTCTCCTACTATGTTGTAGGCATACTCGGGCGAGACAGCATGGCCCGAGGACACCTACAGCATAGTAGGTAAAATGTTGCCATCAAAAATGACAACGAGGACAGAACCTGGTAATCCACCCTACTATCATGTAACAATTTGTTAGCTGAGTATTGATAATAGACCATAATTTTGAAAAATCATTGTAGTGAACCAATTAGCCAGTAAGGAGATAAATTGAATTAAATTTTTAATTGTTGGGACATAGTATTGAGATTGATACCAATGGAGCATGACTGCAGCCCACTTGATTCTAAATGTCAACAGATGGCAGCACCAATCCTTCCTTCCTTATACCGTTGTTCCTTACAGCATCTCTGTAGAAGCAGCAGTACTTCTCTTGCACAGATACTTGCTAGAGGCTGTGAATGCAGATGGCCTCCTCTGAATAGGAGGCACAGAAGCCTCTGCATCTAGGCATATGTATGCGAAGCAAATGTTTTTGTGATTTGAGCTGGCTGGGAAGTTTCACCTTGTCACTCCTGAATATAGGCAATGCAATTGTATTTCTGGGGTACATTACTGTCCATAACTGACCCAGTATGAAGTTTATTCTAGGTGAATTTATGTGCAAACTCTTTTTTCCCTTAATAAATCACTGATGTTTGTCTGCAGAGCTAATTAACTTGCAAAAATGCTGCTTATTATTAGGTATAATGATCTTATTATTTCTGTTCAGACAGCTAATCCAATCATGTTAGTCTTTGCTTCCATTGTCAGTTTACCTGTACATGATGGGCTTTGTGTCGCTCATAACGTAAAAATTTTCTCTGGAAAATAAGTTCTTAGGAGGCAATATATCAGATGTTTTGTCTTCACTTATGTTCACTGAACAACAAAGGAAAGATTGATGAGGATTTTGTAGTTTAATGAATTATATAACTTGAAAGAACTTTTTCATGAATAACAATTTTTTTATTTAAATTTGATCTTTGGTATCATCATGACTTAGACGGGTCAGAATGGCAGTAACATTTGTTAATACCTAGGTATTGTACCTATTGATTCATTCTGGAATGGATATGAATCATCAAGCATTATGTGAGGCTCTGAGGAGTCTTATTTAAATATCTTAGACGCATTTTAGGTGAACATCTATGTCCTTGAATAAAGAATTTAATATAAGAGAAAAAGGCAGTATGCCTATTACCACTCACAATCTTAGATGTTTAACTTGCACTTTTCTTTTGTGAGCACTGTGGTTCTTTATGCGTAGCCTACAATGAGACAGATACCTTAAGACAAAATGCCACTCCACATTGAAACTAACCTATCCCTTGGGCTACAACCTTGTCACAGTGGAAAAGCTTGCATGTTCTTTGGCACTATGAGCTGCACTGGCAGGATTAATTCTAAATTATTAATGGTAGGGCCACCTATGCCAGATAGGTCGAAGGTTAGGAGTCAGATGAAAGGTAGTCCACGTGATGGTGTCACATAAAAAACACCTTTGGAATGGAAGTGGGAAACCCCTCCAACTATCTCTTCTCTGAAGACATGGAGTACAGCCAAATGAGCTCGCAAACTCATGTTACGGAACCTGACCCCAAAAGGCGAGTGTCATTCACAGCAGTGATGTAGGGAAAGTCCTTGGGGTCGTCATACAAAATCCTTTCTGAGACTTATCATCATCGTCATTAACAGCAGCACCAATGAACAAAGATGAAAAAAAGAGCCAGAACATGGAGAAGGAGAAGTCAGCAATAAATGTAGGGACGTGGAATGTGAGGACAATGATGAGGGCAGGGAAACTAGAAAATATCAGAAGAGAAAAGGATAAAGGAAGGGAGCTGGGGAGCAGCTAGGAATTAAGGCTGGGGGGGGGTTTAGGTGCAACTAATACCGGGGCATGTGGGGGTATGGTATACCCATCAGGATAAGCAGTAGGTGTGAGATTAATAAATCGCGGAATTGTTAGATAAATGGTTCAAAATGGTGAGTTTTACGGCTTTCTGAGGGATATTTTATTAATCCTAACTATATTCTATTAGTAATATCAATCCAATTAAGTAAAATGGATTGAACTTAAAAAATTCTATGAGTTCTGGGGGTGGTTTTATCTCCCAAAACCCTCCCTCGTTGGGCCACTGAAAGGGAGGATAGATATCTTAGGATTATGCGAAGTGAGATGGAAGGATGGTGGGGACTATTGGAGTGATGGGTATAGGGTTATTTATAGTGGTAGGGAAGGAAAGTCGGCAAGGGGTAGCACAGAAAGACGGGAAAGCGTGTGGTAGGTATAGATCAGGGGATGGAATGTTGAAAACAGTGTTAGAGGGTAGAATGTTGGATAAACGAGAGAGAGGAAGGAGATGAAGAGAATTTTTAGATAGAATGAAAGGGAGTAGGCCTTATTGTGAATTGAAGTGGGAAGTGCTTGAAGGAAAGGGAGGCTCCCAGAATGCGTCTTAAGTACTCCATTGAAATGCACCTTAATCGGTAGAATGATATTAATCATAATAATAATAATTGGAAATAACTTGCTAGAAAGATAGTCAAGTTCAAGTTGTGAGGCTCATATGTACCCAAATATAGTGCATCTTGAGGATATAATTGGTGTCTATGCAGTTTTTTTGCCAAATTGGAAGTGGGTGGTGGGCTATTCAATTGACCGCAGCCATACATCCAAGAAATGAAAACTACCAGAAACCTATGGTGTATTTTACGTAAAATAAACAAATATTGTAGTGGAAGTTATGTTAACCCGTTAACGCCTAGTGGTACCATATGGTACCAGCTGGTAGTGCAATACTAGGCGAACTTTTTTTGTTATTTATTGTAATTTGTTCGGGATTTTGAGAGTTTAAAACTAATAAGCATATTTATAATTACGTTTTTCAGAAAAGTTTGATTTTTCAAGCAAGATTTGACATTTTTGAGTAATTTTGATAATTTTTTGTGCAATATAGAAATTTTTTCAAACGTTTCTGGCATTAAAATGTGAAATTACTAACGCCTATTTAATTTCGATTTTTGACCCAGGGCCTAGTGGTGCCACTTTGTACCAGGCTTTATCTCCAAGACTATTAGTGCTAAAAGTATTAAATTTGAATCTAATCAATCAGATTTTAAAATTGAATATTTCGAAGAAGTTGGGATGAAATTTTTAATTCAGGTGTTACCGGGTTAAGGCTCCATTAAGGTAAATTTGTCATTTCATATAAATGAATTTAATTTTATGTTAGCTAGCCCATCAGGATAAAGAACTGAAGTCAAAACTCCAGTTGGAAACACTGATGATACTTGTTCAAGTTGCTTGATGTGATAAAAACTGTTAAAAATTGGGCGAGGAATAATAGAGACAGTGAAAGAAGAGAACTGAGATATCAGAAGAATAAATTTCGAAATAAGCTCAGCAAACTTAATTATCATGGATAAAAACAAGAATAAGAGTCTTGATTGTGAGACATGACGTCGGACCTAAGCTGTTTCTGCTTGTGCCTTCATTTTGAATATCTGTCAACTGGCTTACCTGTACTATTAGAGAAAAGCAATTTCTCAAATATTACCCCTGTTATCATTCGCTAAATTTCGGAAGAGGTTTCGTCAGTAATTTGATTGGTTCAAGTGCAAGGTGTGATGTTTAATTGGTGCCATTGACACTGCTTCAAAAAATTTTGTACCAACCTCAATTTTGAACAGCCTGCCAATTCTGCACAAGCAACAAAAGCATTGTGGTGACTCTTTGGCCAATCTTTGTCCCATTAAATAAATAAAAGCGAACAAACTATGTATAAATCCACCAATTTATTTATGTGGTACTACTAGTTTCGAAGCAGTGGCGTCATCATCAGGTACAAAGGCTACAAAGAAACAAACATCCTTATATATCATGTGGTATCGGGAGGAAGAAGGTAGGTGGAAGGGGTGGCTGGGAAATCTGAGGTGTGTGATTGGGCATTGTGGGAGGGTGGTGAGAGTTGGAGAGGGGCAGGGTGTGGAAGACCGTTGGTCGGGAGTAACGGAAGGTTGTTGGTGACTAAGGTAATGACGGGAGGTGTCCGGAGGAGTGGGGGAGGGGAAGGATTATGGGTTGTTGGTTTTTCCGTGAGGTTCAGGGAGGCTATTAGGAGGGGGAAAGGTTTTCAAAAAGGATATCATTAAGAAGGGGATGTTTCTTGATGAGTCTTCTAATCTCCAACTCTTCTAGCTTGTTCATTCTTCTGCCTTTTTCCTCCCTGTGTAGAATTTTTGGCATGAAATCACTTGTGGTTCTCCTCCCACAAGTCCTTAGCAAAGTGCTTACTTTGTCCCATTATTTTTCCATGATTGTAACAAGTCAAGGAAATCCGGGGATTAGAAATAGGTCAGGGAAAAGTCAAGAAGCCTTGTCCATAGCATGAGGGTAAATTAATGCTGTGATGCTTAAATCGAAAGAACCACCTGTTGCACAGTTGGCATGGGGATTTTGTTTTTGTGATTGTAATTTGACTCAAATTACATATACAAGCTTAAAATTTTTCATTAGAATTTAAATTAGTGTTAATTTAAAAGGAATATTTTTAAAAGGATTTTTATACATGTTTTCTTAAATAATTTTAGTATTTTATTGGCCCTTGCTCTTCAAAAATTTTTTGTAATAGTATTAAGGAGAGAGTAAAGATCTCAGGGAAAAGATGCATTTACTTTAGTTTAAGGAAAAGTGTGGGAATTTGAATTAGGGAATCTTGTTACAATACTGGCATCACTTTTTCAATAATTTTAGTGTTGATATCAGTGTGACTAGATGCTAGCTGGGCATAGAGTCAATTTGGAGAAGTGGTATTAACCTCTAAAACCTTATGTTTTTACACTTTGGTTGCACAGTGGATGATTAGGATGTTGTTAATCAGGTCACTGCTGATGCAGCCCTTCCTTGCATCCATTTTCCTACCTATTTCTGACGTATGCATATCACAAAGTGCACCCGAAGCAGGAAGCGCTAGCACGCACTTGGCAACTTTGAACAAGTTCGTGCAGAGGGATGCGTTTTGCTTCCAGTACGCAAGTGGATCTCCAAAGCGAGTCGTGTTCTTGCTGTTCAAGTAGAAGCTCAGCTCCCCCTGCTCGTCATCATCACTCTCTCCATCTGCGTAGTCTCTCATCACCTCCGATAAGAACTCACACTGGTCCTCCTCCAACTGGAGCTTTTTTTCTGGTGGTTCCTCGAGTCCTTTGTTCGCTTTTGGACTGCTGGCTTTGTTTAGAATAAGCATAATCTGTTCCTTTGTACTATCAAACATCTGATCTCCCAGATATTGTCTCACGAAACCCTTCATTTTTGGATGCAAAACTGTGGCTACACAATGAACCATATCTATGTGGAATTTCTCATTCAAAGCCTGAAGCAGTCTCTTCTTCAGCTGAAATGGAGAAAAATCCCTTGTCATTCATGGATTTATAATTGATATTATTCTTTTGGTTCAGAAGAAGATGTAGGTGCAAATGCATTGATCTAGTAATTGAAAAGTATCACAAAAAACAAGAGTTGATTGCACTTTATAGTATTGCACATTACATGAATGCATAAAGTGCAGTATCAATTAAAGTGTCTTGGTATCTAGGCAACTTTGAGATTCCATAATTATAATCAGTCATTTTGTAAATCACTTATGGAAATATTTACTTAATACTGAAGCAAATCATTGCAACAAAGAATGATGCTATTTGTTTTCTTATTGAAGTATAAAATTCTTTGAAAAACGAAATACGTATCCGTTAATATGATTTTGGAATGCATCTATTTCTAGAGAATCAGTTAGTAGCTTTTTAATATTATAGTGTGAAGTCGAAATAAATATGAAGGAAAACAAAACTAGGAGAAGGCTTCCCATGACTTTAAACAGGAAGAAGAAAATAAACAATATTAAAGAATTCCCTATCTGCTCTAGTAGAAGTTTGGTATTAGTCAATTGCCCTTTATTATGGAATAAATGTGCCTTGATTAGTTAGTAAGGCCGCCAAGAATGACTTAAGGAAGAGCAATTAATTATATGGGTGTTCTTATCTCTAGTAATAGATTTAAATGATGAAATACTAATGCTCAAGACAAACATTTTGTAGAAAATAACTGCAAATTTGGCAGCATCATACCTTGATGTTACCTTGTTGAAGTACAAAGGTGTTTCTTATTCTTTTGATGCTTAACAGTTTCACCTGTAAGTCCACATAAATAGGAAAAATATTATGTTTTAAGCTCTGGCTGTAGGGTTTTGGACTTTAGTGCTAAGCAGACGGACACAAGATCTTCTGGCAATGTGTGTCTCACAGTATAAATCACCTTGTCATCTGAAGACAAAACTATACTAAGGAAGAAGATGCTTATTAGCTTCAGTGGTTTGGCCCTACCTGGCTCAAACTATGCTAGGTTCAGATCCTTTTTGAGGCAAGTGATTTCCACCATTGAAGAATATACTTACAGCTGAGAACAAAATCATAGTAGGAAACAATTTATTAGACGGTACATGTGGAGCATGTTTCTTTATTGTAGTGAGGCATGGATGTTGACCGCAGCATAAAAGTCAAGAAGTGGAAACCATTTAAATTAGGTACTAAATAAGAATGATGGAAATATAAAGGATTTATTGAGTAAGTAACGACCTAAATAATCCCAAAAAGAAGATGGGATAACTTAATCAGCTATGGCATGATGGCCTGATGAAGACAATTGTCAAAGGATAAATTTGGGGGGATAAAGGTAAAGGATGGCCCTGAATTGGTTATGCAGGACCAGTTATGTAGGATATGACAGAGAAAAAAATGTGTCAAATATGAAAAGGTTAGCTCATGGTTAAGTGGAGTGAAGAGCTGCATCAAACCAATCCTTCCATTGTTCATTTCGGATGATATATATGGATTTGTGCACTTATTTTTGGAGACCACTTGTACCTCTTTGATGATTGGGGAGTCATCCACCTTGGCTTCCAGGCACCTCTGCAGCTTCACTTTGGTCGGGACGACAAGTGGGAGGGTAGGGGTGTTGCTCCAGATGAGCAACTTGGTAGCCTCGTCAAATGGTTTTAGCAGCTTCACCAACTCCACTAACAGACTCCTGTCCACACTGTACAAGCAAGCTGCGTCATGTGTGCCCCTCAAACACTCCTCCAACTTGGGCATTGCCTGCTGAATTGAATTCAGCATGGTGTATATGGCATTCCAGCACCTTGAGTGCTCTGGCTGGAGTGGTATGTCATCTTCAACCAGTTTCTTATGAACCCTATAGGATTGATTAAAAGATTCAAATTAAGTCCGCAAGGACATGCTTTCTTTTAATATCAATGCGCAAGTACTCCCATCTAATAAATTTCAAAAATTTTGCCATCAATAAAAAAAATAATTATTTTATTCAACATTAAACACTGAAACATGTGCTTCGTCTCCACACCGTTTCGGTCATTATGACCAAAGAATGAGCCTTTCTTTTGGTCCCTCATGGCCCCTCGTGTTAAATGATTGAGCCTCCATAATACACAAAGCTAAACAAATGTAATGATAATCATATTAAATCCTTGTCTATTTTTTTAAGTTTGGGAGGGCTCATGCCCTCGTGCCCTTCATTTTATCAAGGTAGAGTACTGCAAATCCAGCATCTTCATCATATATGATTCTCTCGACTGTTAATTGTTTATGTGGTTTACTGTAATAAGGTCTCATTCACAATATAGCTTGATTATGACTTTTTTCATATCACAGCGCATTTTACCTTTGCTTTTTATAAAATAAAAAGTATTACCATTGTAATTTAATTTCACTCAAAAGTAAAAATTACCTGGTATCTCTAACTGATGACACTAGTTTTCTGCATGTTTGTAATAAATTATGCAATTCTGGATACTCTTTGCTATTGAAGTCATTAAAGACAGCTTTAATAGTTGCATTGATTCCAGATCCTGCACAATGAATTTCTGTTCCCACAACTGATGCGTGAGTTAAAATATTCTCTCTGCCTATGACGTAGATATTTTGTGTCTTGACTCCAAAATCCTAGTTCAAATAGAAGACAGTGCATCAACAGGCATGTAAAATATGGAAAACAAGCCATCCGATTCAGAAGATAATGTTAGTTTTTTCAGAAAAGAAAAAAAAAACAATAAATATTTATCAACTGTATTTTTCACCAAAAATAATAAATAATATGCTCAAATTTCAGTGTAAGATTAAATAAGATTATAAGCATGCACAACATGGAAAACAAAAAAATTAAAACTGGAATGTAGTAAGGTAACAGTTACGCCAGGTTATCTTCAATGAATTCAAATGACAAGTGATAATCCTTAAAACTCACAAATTGAAAAAGTTGTTGAACTTTAAATAAGGAAAATAGGTTGGTAGAAATTGCTAATTATTTCATTTTAGACTTAAGTAAGCCAATGATATAACAACAAAGCAGAAAGTGAGTAAAATTTGAAGCTCACCCTCAATTTTTAGGACATTTATATTTAGAGAGAATAATGGAACTTAATTGATATTTATCAACAAGGTTGACATTTATTCATTGGGAAAATGTCTTATGAAAACTGTGCGTCAAAGGTGTGAAAAGGTGAAGGAGTACTACCCATCAAGCCTTATGGATTTTATATGAATATGTAGTGTAGTGAAATTCAAAAAGAGATAGAAATATTAATTACCTTAAGAACAAATTCCAATTTCTCCCTAAGAAACTCTTCTGTCTTACTTTCTGCCTCACAGGTATAAGCCACTCGGTTTTTCACAATCAAAGAATCCTCCGTTTCAAGCATGTAATGCATGGAAATGGTCAAGAAGTCCTTCGATGTCAAGTTATGAAACCACACATCAATCCCCAGTCCAACCGATGAACACTGGCATTAATAGAGACATATTTTATTAGTACCTTTCAACCAGCAAACATTGCAGAGTACATAAACCCTACTGGTGAGCAATATGCTATAAAAAATATGGAAGTGGGCAACTAGTATCTGTTGCTTTTGCACTGAAAATAATACATAAATTGCATTCCATCATATAAATCTAACTTATATTCTACAAAAATGATGACTTACCGACTGTAGCTCAGAAATTATAGTTTCCTTTTCCATTACGGCAATTTCATCCACTCTTCTTGAAACAGATTTTTCTGAAGGCAGAAGATCTTTCACATCGATTTTGGAACCATTTTTTGCCCCTAAATTGTATACGTACTCAATGAAGTTTGTGAATCCCGGGCTTGCTATCAGGTCAGGTGGGACAAGGTCCATCCCACACATTACGGCCATTCTTTCCTCAAACTCAGTATGAGGAACCACGGAAGGAGTTTTTGAGGAACAATGAGGTGAATTTTCTGGCTGGCATGTAATTCGAATTTGCTTACAGGAGTGTTTTCGTAGTCCGTTGGTCCCATCTTTGGATTTCCAGGTGACTAAAGAGTTGCAAAGGCTGCACACAGCCAGTTCCATTTTTCTCCCATCAACTTCAACAATCGAAAATGTCATCCATACATCGCTCTTTCCACGTCCAGGTACAAGACGAATCCTATCACTTGACTCATCCACTAACCTTTGGACCTTGATGGCAGGCATAGAATAAAAACAATAATTAGTTGTCCCTTACCATCTACCAAAATTGAAGAGTAGATTAAAGTGTACCAAAGATTCCATTCAAAGACATGGTGGAATATAACTCATCAAATTATTTATATTAACTGAAATCTGGACCAGGCTTTATTCCTGTCAATATATCAAATATTAATGCCCCTTCACCATAGCTTAGTGCTTGAATAGTTGTTAACCCTATATGTATTTCCATGTATTACTTTACCTGATCCTTTGATAGACATGGGCCATCTGTGTTTTCATACTCGATTCTTGGATATCCAGGTACCATTGCATTTGATTCAGATGTGAACTCTGGTAGTTGGGCTTTCTTGGCTATTCTTTGGCGCTTGCAAGCATGCTTGCGAAGACCAGTTGTGCCATCCTTAGACTTCCATATTACCACCACTCGGCAATCCCTGCACATTGTATAGTTGGTCAGTTCACCATCAAGTTTGACCTTGTAAAACCTCGACCAGACTTGACTCTTTCCTCTCCCAGGGACCAGGGTAACCCTGGGGTTGCAGGAGTCTATGAGTCCCTGCAGATCACGCTTTGTTACGATCGTTTCGGAGGCACCGCTTTGGTCGAGGTCACCTTGGTCCACCATCTCTCGCGGTTGCACGTCGGGCTCCGCGAGCAGTTCCGTGAAGCTGATTTCCGGCGGCACGGAATGCTTCCTGCAGACGTGGACTCGGAGGTTGTTGGTTCCGTCCGTCGGCTTCCATCTACACAAGCGGCTACACTGGTTGCAGCACACGAAGTCCTGCTGGATCCCATCCACTTCCACTAGCGAGAACAATTTCCACACGAAACTCTTCCCTTTTTTCGGGAGAATCCTGACCCTTTCGCTCGAGTTCTTGAGCAGATAGTTTATGTCTCGCGCCGTCAAGCGGGTTGCCGCGGGGGCGCCCTCAACTACTTGATCCATTGCTTCTATCTCGGGATAGGATTTGGGAGAGGCTTTGACAGGGAAATCCCCGCCAACCACTGCACTGACGGCGGTGTCTCGGAACCCGCACTGGTGGATCAAGGCCTCCGTGTCCCGGTGCACTTCCCACGGAATGGCCCTCGAACACTGGTTGCACACGACGAAATTCCTCAGTGTGCCATCGAGGACGAGCGTGGAGAAGGAATGATTTCGTCCGTCTGCACCTTTCGCAGGAATGAAACACAGTCTCTCACTTGATTCGTCTATCAACTGCTGTGCTCTCGCAGTGCTCAGGTTCTCGTCTCTCAATCCGTGGCTCATGTTTGATTCATCGGGCTCCCTTTTCACGAAAACGTAGCTCTGAAGCACCTTCGTGCGATATACTTTTTCGGAGATTAAAGAACGATCCTAGAGGTGATTGGTACGAGATTCGTCACTCGAATATATTTTAAGTAGGCACATATATACTGTTTCTGTTTTCCTCTCTGCTTTTCGACTTTGCAGCGTCGCTTGTTGAAAGCGGGAATGGGACGAAATGGGACCGATGAGGGTGAAGTTGGTTGGCGGAACGCGTGGAACCAACGGGAGGAACGGGAATGGGTGGGGATCAGCGGGCATGCGTACTCGCGGCGTATTTCAGGCTTGGATCAATGCATAGCCGGCAATCCGTACAGTATTCTGCCATTCAGACATTTAAACTCCTGCAATAATGCATCTTATTTTGTCATTTTCATGGAATTTCTCGCTCGATCGAGACTACTTAAAGGATTTTTCTCCAAAATATCGTGCGCCTCAAGTTAAGGGATATCCCCATTTTCCGTAAAATGTGTGTTACACGTACTATATATTTTCCTGCATCGAATTATGTTTTATTTGCTGAAGTTCCATTGTTTTGGTGATTGAAATAAATGGCTTGATATTCAATAACCTTCCTGGAGTCGATCACAAATGTTATCTTTAATCAAGTTGAGCGGTTTTGCTGTTCAAATGGAAAATATTTGGAATGCCGCACCTCACAGTTTCTATAAAATTTAATATTATAGTATTTAAATGCTAAGCAGATTTAATTTTCTGATTGAAACTATAATCACAGCAAAAATCGGTGGAATGCCATATTTCGTTTGAAATTCTGCCGCCCGTTAGACTGATGTGTTGAATGAGTAAAGGTTTCTTTGCTCAAACTAGTTAAAAATTTGTTTTAAAATACCGCTCTGGATTTTTACTTTCCGATGGAACTCGTACCTATGCACTGTTATTCTTTCTTTCTCCAATCGCCTATGCAATCCTTTGTACTGGCGCCAGCGGCTTCTGCTGTGCAGCACCAACTATCGCTCGTCCCGTTTTAACCGGGACATTTCCCTTTTATAATGTCCCGATTTACATTAGAAGTTCTGTTTTTGCCAAGAATTATCAGAAAAGATAAGGGATTTATCCCGTTGCATTATAATTAATTAATATATATTAATTGTCCTAATAGGCACTGTTATTGATAGATGATTTACCTTTAAAACCATTCATTTTTTAGATTTATATTATTTATTAATTCAATTTCTTATGCCTTAGATTTTAAACGATTAATGTCGTTACATTCCAACTATCTATTTGTATATAAAAGAGGATGTCTGTTTCAGTGGCGCAGAGAGGGGGGGGGGGTTTGGGGGTTAAAACCCCCCTCAGAGCTCAGAGAAATTTTTAAGTTTATGCCATTTTACTTAATTGGATTGATATTACGAATAGAATAGTACATATAAGGATTAATTAAATATCCCTCAGAAAACCGTAAAACTCACCATTTTGAACCGTTTATCTTAAAATTCCGCAATTTAATTATCTCGCACCTATCGCTTATCCTGGTGGGTATTCCACACCACCACACACACCGGTATTAGTGCACCTAAACCCCCCCCAGCCTTAATTCCTGGCTGCGCCCCTGGTCTGTTTGTCTATGTGTTTCCAAACGGCTGCACGGATTGCAACTAAAGTTTATACATGGGTGCATATGCTCCCAAATCCAGTGCTACTTCTGGTTGTCCGGCGCGCCCTTTGCATCGTTTCCTCATTACCATTTGTTACGTCATGTAATACAACGTCTGTGGTTGGACATCCTGCTGAGTAGGCACACCTCTTGACGCGATCTAAGGGAAAGCATAACTCAAAGGATTCTACTCGAAACTATTAATCCTCTTGGAACAAATCTTCAAACCTCAAAGGAGCCTACACTTAACCAGGGGCGGATCCAGGATTTCTTTCTGGGGGGGGGGGGGGGCACACAAGCAAGGCCATATCCAGGATTTTGTTCAGGGGGGTGCACAGGGATGCCCCTTAATACAAAACGAACGCGATGATAACGGGACCATATTAAAAATCTTGCATATATTTTAAGGGTCTGGGGGGGCTTGTGCCCCCCCCTAGATCCGCCTAAGCACTTAACCCTTTCCTGCTGGCGCCTTCAATAGGAAAATGTTTTCATGCCACGAGTACCATGAGAATATTTTAAACCTCTCTGTATGGATCTCTTTTTTGGGGGTGAGTTGCCTGGATATTTTCCCTCAGATTTGGGACCCACCTCAATGGGAGTCCCATCCATTATCCCGGCTATGGGACTACACATTATTAAGGCCGTTTTACACGGTACACGGAATTGCGCAGGTTAGAGCTGCATTAATTTCTAAAATGGCGTGGAATTGCGCGAATGCATGAACGAAATTAGAACAGGGACTATTTTGCCGTCTCGCATCCACGCATTCTCGCATGTGTTCTCGCAATTCACCGCTTTACACGACACAATTTTGATTGCGCCTTCACACGAACGTCAGACTGCGCAATTCCGTGTAAAACGGCCTTTAGATATGTTTGCCGAAGATTTTTATATTTTGAAATTAAAGTGAGAAAAGTATTTGGCTGTACTTAAAAGTATTTCAGTGCAGGGTGTTCTATGTATTTTCTACCTTTGAGCCTTTTGCAAGGGCATAGTGGTTATCAAAAAAATTATTCCCCTTCTCTCTTCCTTCTCCAGAAAATCATGCTGCTCTTTTTAAGAAGGATGCTTTGATCAGTGATCTTAAAGTCAGCTTGGATCAGCTTGAAGCTAAAGTATCTCAGCTTAATGGAGAGAAAGCTTTGCAGCAGCAGCATCACGAGAACCTAGTTGCTCTCAAAGATTCTCAGTTGAAAGATGCATTTAGGTAAGATCATTCTAGTTTTAAACTTGGCAAGGTTCCAAAACCTTCCCCTGCCCTCCCTTTAAATTCATTTTTGCCGCAGGAATCAGCAAAAATATTGCCATAGCAGTGGCGGATAAAGGGAGGGTGATGGCCTGGCCCTCCTATTTTCTGGAAAAATAGGAAAGTTGACAATCTTTCAAGAGGCTCTCTGTTGACCGTTTTTATTTCCCCGGTTTAAAAACAATTAAAAAATCATTGATGAATAACTAAAAGCCACTTAACTACGCATATCAGACCTCAGACACATTACACATTACTGCTGAGAGTCAGGGGTGCAGCTAGGAATCAAGGCTGGGGGGGGCTTTAGGCACAATTAATACTTACGGGTGTGGGGGTATTGCATACCCACGAGGGTAAGTGGGAGTTGCAGGGGCCCTCTTCCAGAAAATTTTAAGATTAATGGTTCAAAATGACTAGTTTTACCACTTTATGAGAGATATTTGATTCATCCTAACACTATTCTATAATTGACTCCAATCCATTAAGTAAAATGGATTACACTTAAAAATTTCTATGAGGTCTGGGAGGGGTTTTATCCCCCAAAACCCCCCCCTCGCTGCGCCACTGCTGAGAGTTATTTTACATCACCAAGGTACTGCAGAATGTGATAAGCATCTCTTGGGAGTTATGCACTTAGAAATACCTTTTATTTTGACGTTAATGGTGAATCAACATCTTTTTAAAAGAGAGCCAATATTTCGCAGATGGCAAATCGCCGTCTTTGCAAGCGAATTGGTTAAAGTATGATACAAATAATGGCAATTGGTGGAATAAATACCTCAAAAATTTGAAGGAAGAAAAAAACTTTGAATAGAATCAATGGAGACCTCTAACTCAAAACCACACCCTCTGACACAATAATGAAGCATCAACGATTTTCTTAAACAAAATGTTTCCAAGGAAAAACAATTACATATTGAGTATTCAGATCACAAAGATCAATAAGTTCCTCACAGTTTTGAGAAAGAATATTCTAAGATTGGAGTGATTATCTACCTGTTTCGCTTCCCTCCCCATTGAAGGTAAAATACCAAGGATCTTGGGTTGACTTCTTTCTTCTCCTCAAAAATGGGTTGATGGGCAACATTTTGTCTGGTTACTGGGTTGTATTAACAGATCCTTGAGCACTCAATAAGGTCTTCCATCCTTTATATTCATAATGAACTCTTTCCTTGGCTTTCCCCTTTACCTCTATCTTACATTCACTTAAGTTGGTGTGTTTACACCCTGGTAAACACCCTCAGTGTTTAAGCAGGTGCCCTGCCAGCCTTCCTTTTTGCTATCTATTATTTTCAACAGTTGATGCTTTTCCATTTCACCTCTTGCACTTCTTCATTGGTCAATTTAATAGTCCAATTTACTCATACTATCCTGCAGCAATACTGCATTTCAAAGGCGAGATGTTAATCTCCAATAATACGTTAATACCAGGCCCATGACGATTGAGAACGAGAATCATGAAAGGGGACGGTGAATCTCTTATGAGAGAAGAATCATGATTCTTCTATGAATCATTCAAGTGACTTGAATCAAAATGATTGAATCAGCAAAATTAATTACTCGCCCCATCTCTGGAGTTTACATATAATTCATGTTAGTCTCAAATTTTAATTTTTAATACAGGAACATGGAACATATTCAAGAGAAAGCAAAGCAGGAAATAGTGAAAAAGGAGTTGCTGTTTAAGCAACAACTTATGACGATAAATTCACTCAATCAGCACAAGCTACTTGAGGCCAAGAAAGAATTTGGAAAAAAAATTGAAGATGTCAGAGAAAGCTACCAGAAGGAATTCCAGATGAAAGTCAAAGAACTGGATTCCAAGGAGGCAGAGGTAGTATGTTGCAAGTGCCCTACAGCCTATTCAATAATGGATCAAAAAACTTTTCTAATACTGAGGTTGAAATACTGAGTGAGTGATTGATTAGTGGCTAAACTGAAGCTGTAATGTAGGAGCCTGAGAATACCCAAAATTACTTATGTAAAACGTATATCATGTACTTAAGTTTAGGCCAGCATTTTAGTGAAAAAGAGAGAGTTACTGCAGGGCTGGCCCTAGCAGGTGCGGGGCTAGGGGCAAACCTGCAGTGCGGGGCCCTTCACTTAAAATATTAAACTCTATACCCCATCTACAAATTCGAGCATTTTGAATCCCTACCACTCTCTGGCTAAGTATGTGTTCCCCTCCCAAATTCAGACTAAGTGTCGCCCCGCCCTAAGGCTGGCCCTGAGTCACTGAGAGAAACTATTTCCACTCCATGCTCACCTGGTTTTAGGCTACAATTGACCAATTTAAGAGGGCATTGTTTGAAAACATATGGGCGCAGCAGCACCCTAGGTCCCATGCTTAAAATCCCTGCGAGCTGTAAAACACACCATTTTGAACCATTTATCTGAAAATTCCGCAATTTATTAATCTCGCAGTTACTGCTTATCCTGATGGGTATTCTATACCCCCACACACACCGGTATTAGTTGCACTTAAACCCCCACCCCCAGCCTTAATTCCTAGCTGCGCCCCTGCCACTGTATATAGATTGGCCATATGAAGCTGGCAGTGGCGTAGCCAGGGGGGGGTCTGGGGTGTCGGAACCCCCCCGAAGTATAAAAACACAATCATTTTCCTTCATAAAAGAGAACAAAATATTGAAAAATCATAAATTTAAAAAATATTTCTTCAACAAATGAAGTATTTTCGATTATGAAAAGTGTTAAAATTAGTTTAAAACCCATTACTTAGTACCCTGTTTTTCAAAAATTTCCCCCCCCTGGTTTTGGATCCCCCAAACAAAATTCCTGGCTACGCCACTGGAAGCAGGTGAGGCTTGAACACTCGTAAATGGATATTTTTTAGATCTCCGATTTGAAACAAGAAAATGAATGGATGGCCACACAAGTCTCTTCTTTAAAGGAGAAGATTCTGTTACATCGAAGTTCCAAGGCTATGCTTGAACAGAAGCACGCACAAAAAATCAAGAATCTGGAAGATACAATAGCTGAGAAGAATATACTTGTGCTGAAAGAAATGGAAGACATGAAAAAGAGGTGAGGTCACTTTTTTACCTCTGCATTAAAAAGTAACCTATGGCTTTGTTGTTAAGGCTGGGGTTTTTTTCTGGGGAAATGCTACTGAGAATTGTTTCTAGGTTTCTTATTTAAGCAGAACTCATAAACACAGTAATGTATGCAAATTCACAAATATAGTCTAAGAGGGTGTTCCTCCACTTTTTTCAAGAAGAATTATTTTTCCATATTTTATGCATTTTTTTGTTGAAGACTTTTTCCGACAAAATATGTAAAAATTTATAATAAAAGAATTAATGAACTAGCTTTAGATTGATTGAATTTTATCTTTAATGTTTTCTTTGATGCTCCCATTATATTGAGAGAATCTATTTGTTCTTACACTTTTTGTAGGTATACGTCTGAAATTCACGTAGTGAGATACATACTATAGAAGGGAAAGGAAAGCAAGGGGTGAAATGTGATTCATAATTAAGGTTTTAAAAGGACTACAGGAATATTGCACAAGTGCCACAAACACATCACTAGACACACAGTCCTTTTAATGCACATTTTACTAGTTAGGATGGCTGAGTGGCCTTCTAGTGTGAATGTAGGGAATTGTGTATTCTGTATCTCCCTCCTACATCTATTCCTATCCTGAAAAATTGGAGGATGTTGTACCCCCAACAGCTCCCTCTCAGTTAGGTGACTTTGTTTTGGTTGCACACTCTTACTGAGCACAATACCTTCAAGGTATTTCATTTACAAACCATTTTATTTATACTTACAGGATCGTTTAAGAGTCACAAATTTCAAATTCCCTGACAAGAAATACACCCCACTTTTTTGCTCCCTCCTTTCGATCATTGCATGATATTTTTGCTCTGCTTGACCAATTACCGCCAACGTCATCTGACATTCACCTTGAGCCCAGGAAGTAGGTATGCATCATAGTTCTTACAGGTTATGCAGAGTAGATCTCATTGCAGTCAAATAGCGAAAAGCAGTCAAAGTGGCAGTCCATCCACATAATTTTGTACGATTATGGGAGAATGATCCTTTTACAATAGGGTAGTTTCCTTTATCAAAGAAAACGAAAGGCATTGATTGCGATTCGTTACCCACCATTAGTGTATTCATGATTTACAAATTATTTGGTTTTAGAAATCTCAGTTTAGACAAATGGCAATGGTCAATTTTAACCGCATTTGAAAAAGGCCAGATTGGCGCCCATGCGATGCCACTCCACGTGACGTCACAGGGACCTGGTTTCTATACGAGTAGATAGGGGTTTTACATCGCCTGAGATTACCAATGCATGCAAGAGGCACAGAGCTCAGGGAAACATCTCTTAATAAACACCTATTAAAATTGCCTGTACCCACCATTACTGTATTCATAATATACAAATTATTTCGTTTTAGAAATACCGGTTTAGACGAATGGCAATGGTCCATTTTTATCCTCATTTGAAAACGGCCAGATTGGCGCCCATGCGATACCACTCCATGTGACGTCACAGGGACCTAGTTTCTATACGAGAAGATAGGAGTTATACATTGTCTGAGGTTACCAATGCATGCATGAGGCGCAGAGCTCAGGGAAACATGTCTTAATAATCACTAATTAAAACTGGCTAAGGTCGGAAAGTTTTCTTCATTTGATAAGGTATTAATAATCCTTATTTAAGCCAAGCGCTACCAGCCAGCAGGGTACTCAGCTACCCGCTAGCAGCCTGCGTCGTATCAGCGCTAAGCCTCGCCTCAAGGTCACCTCACAGGGCAGCAGCGGGAACCAGAAATACGTCACACGGAGAGATTTCCCGGCATTCATACTTACGCGTTGCGTTTTCGCGCGCTTGAAAATTTTCACTTTTCATTTAATCGCGAAAAATAGATATCGTCATTTAAAAATCTAAAAGCGTGAAATACGTACTCCAGGAGTAATAATCTTTCGATTTAGGCAATAAAAAAATAATAGGAAACCACCCTATTGGCGGGTTTTCAGGAAACAGCAATGTTCAATCACAAACACCCACCAAATTGGATCTCCTGATGCTGTCATGCTCCCATTTCCTCGCCAATGAAAAGCTTGATTGAGCTAAAACATTATTTTCATTATTTAATGTTATTCTAATTTTAGAATTTTACCATTTTTGTGCGTAAACTAGGTTTTCCAACCCAAATATTTTTATTTACCTTAAACTAGTTAAGGTCTGTCATATAAAGCTCATCACAAAGTAATTAACTCAAATTTCTTGCTGCGAAGGATCATTTACTCATCAGTACAGTTTTGGCAATTTTTTGAAGGTATGAAATCCTACTCAATACTCCTTGTATGAAATGCAAGAACCTGGAGAGTGAGATAAAAAAACTAACAGAGGAAGAAGCGTTGTTCCAGGAAGAGTTAAAAGAATTAAAGCAAAATTATGATAAAGTTACAGAGGAAAAAAATGCCAAAATTGAAGAGGTAACCCATTTTTGTTCAATGTCTTTTGATTTGCACATGATATGAAATGTTACCTTGCGCTATTGAAGCATAATAATGGAGAAGTACATATTTTAATTGTCATACCAGATTAAAGGGAAAAACGAGCATTATCAATATATTTCAGTATACAATAAAAATTATTCCCAGTTATTTGGCTATTCATGGGAATTTTTTACTCTGGACATATTTACTATTTTGGATATTGTTTTATACCTAAGGGTTTATGCCAGCTCAATGCTCCAAAAGTATCACCAGCATTGAGTTACTGAGTAATTAACTTAAATGCAGCAGTGAAAATTATTGTTCCTATTCTGTGGGGCAGTACGAAAGAAATAAGTGGAAGAGGTGATATTCCCCATGACTACAACCAATGTGTAGTTACGACTATTGTCGACCACAGCCAACCTATGCATGCCAACTAACATGCAGAAAGCTGGCCAGCACGGTGGAGATCTAGCTGACATGTCTCACATCCATAGGCGGATCTAGGGGGGGCATGGGGGGCTCCCCCCCGAGATATGTAAAGATTTTGTATTATGGGGTATCCTTGTGCACCCCCCAGAACAAAATCCTGGGTATGGCCTTGCTTGTGCCCCCCCAGAAAGAAGTCCTGGATCCGCCCCTGCTCACATCCATACTAGACCTTGACAGCTGCCCGCAAAGAAGCCTTCTGCTTGCTGTCAGAGCCAGACTCAGGACCATAAAAATCACTTGATTATCCTTCATCTGAGAATAATCTTCATTTCCTCTAGGTATTGCAAATATGGTTTTACTAGTGGTAGCTCACACTGCCTTCATGACAGTGTTGAGATTACACAATAAAAAGTTATGGTACTTTTTCACACAATATATTTAACACGACCGGTTTCGTCACAGAGGCGACATCTTCAAATACAGAAAAAAATAAATAAATTATATTGTATTATTATATTGTGTGAAAAAGTACCATAACTTTAATTGTGTACAATGGATTTTCACAAAGTAAAGCCAGAAACAATCGAGTGTTGAGATTCTCCCATTCCATCCCTATCCCGACCCTGGAGGAGTCATCGGGCTCTCATTGCTGTGGCTCCTGCTTTCCCTTTTTCCTTCTTCTGTCCTCCCCCATCTTCAGGAGTGCAAGCGTGTCTCGGACTTGGTTCTCAACTCTTAAGAGTGTATCCCCGTGAGCCCATCCTAGGTTCCCGAAACCAATGTCACAGCTTTAAAACATTCGTGGCCAGTATCCTCCCTTTGGATTTACCCCTAACTCTTCCTCTGCCTTAATAACTCTCAGATCATTACTTAATGAAGTTGTGCTACTAATTGGCAAAGACAGTAAATCCCTATACCAATTAGTATTTGGAAGGATTATTTTATGGAAAAGGGAGGAGAACTGGTACTAATCCAACAAGGGCATGTTTGAAAGCACCTATAATGAAATTACATAACTTGATTTTGAGTTCACTTGATGACTAAGGTTAACGATTTCATCTGACAATTTGGGAAATACATCCAAAGAGGAGACATTAAACTGTCAACTACTGAAGAATAAAACACGATCTTGGGAAACTTTGTGGTATTCCATCATAAACTTTATTACGTGAAGAGACTTTTACTAAACCACATATATAAAAAAAAACCTTCAACCACCTGATGATGATGCTAACAGGTTGAAACCCAGGTCATGATCTAGTTTTTATTTATGCGGTTAAGTAAAAGTTTCCTCACGTAATAAAGTTTGTCAAATACTGGTTAATGACATCGATGCTGTGGTTATTACATACCTATAGGAAATTCAATGCTCATTTTTTTTACTTGGCAATGACTGCTAAATGTTTCCTCTGTGAGAGGCAGTTCGTATATTGCCATTGGAGGTCATTGTCCTTTGCCATTAAGTTAACTAAAACTCAATTTAACTTGATTATTGTTGCTTTTGAAAATTCCCTAAGAGTAGAACTAGGGCTAGACAAAGACGGCACTCTCAGGCAAGCTCTCGGCAGGTTAGTACCTGCTCTCTTCCCCATTAATGGTTTCCCAAGACAATGAAAAATTGGTATTGAAGATTTTTCCAACTTCAATTGGCATTTGGATTTCTGGTCTTCAGACATTTCCACTGTAAGTACACTCGGCATGAATCTGGAGATCCATCTGTAAGCCCCTGAAAAAGAGAGGGTTGATTTGACTTGGAGGGTACCTACTTAAGGTTGCAACCTTAAGTACCCTCCAAGAAGTAGCACCTGTTAGAATCTCACAAAATGGGATGTGTCTTCCAAAAAAATGATTTTTTACAGGCCCGAAGAAATGAAAGCCTGTGGGGGCTAAGTTGGGACTGTTTGCTGGATGTTCCAAATAATTTGCATGTATGACAACTGCCGTTTCTCTAATTGATATTAATGAAGCACTGCATGAAACAAATGAGTTTGTACACCCCACACACACAGTTGCAAAGTTATTAATGCCAAGAGTGAAATTTGTAGGAATGGGAGCAACAGCCAATATCTTGACTGATGCAGTTGTTGTACCAGCACATGCTGTCGATTTCAGCCACATTTTTTGAAGGAACCTGCTTGTCATTATTGGTTATTTGTCACTGATGACACCGGATGTGTAACCAAAGGGAGGGGCTAATAATGAGAAGAGTCAAATTGAGGCATCCATAATTGATTCGTTAAAAAATTGCCATGAAAAAAATCATCTAGTGTCCTGTGATACCAGCTAATTCAAATGATTTTTTCTTGGCTATGTTCACCCCTGATGTAATTGATATTATGACTCATATTGACTCACCTTCTTATTTTGCTTTTCAACAAAATCTCAGAGGTCGCCCACAGTCTAACTAGACTCCTAACCGGTGGGGTACGGAGCATAGCTGCCCACTACTTTAATGCAGATACTGTGCATACATTACAACCTGAATCTCTAGAATGGGGTCAAACTTAGGGTGTTCAGGACCCCCTACCCTGCAGTAGGGTTATGAAAATCATGCAGGGCCATGGGGAGTGGGAGTGGTCTCAAATGCCTAACCAGGCCAAAATATTAAGGAGATAATATAAAGTGTACCCGTTTCCGCTTCCTGCCTCACTGATGGCGGGGTAAATTCATTTCCAGCCAAACTAAAGGTTGTGGGTTCACGTCCTGCCCGAGTAGAATACCCCAATTTTGGATATGGATTTTGGTGTACAATCATTGTTAGCTTGTTAACAAAATGCCGATTTAATGATCAATAATTTGTTTTTGGTGGCATGATAATCAATAAAAAGTCAAGCCTCTCAAAATGTGGTGGAAAGGTATTCTTCCAAATGAACCCATTCAAAAACGTTTAATTACCATGGCCATGACCCTATGGGAAGGAGTATGCTGCCAAATTGATGCCGCACATTCATACACATGTAGAATATATAAAATAATCTGGCTGTTACAGGATACTTTGAGTAAAAATTCTAACAACGAACAGTAAGTACAGGCCATGCTCTTCTACACAGTTATACAGTTCTAGTTATACACAGGGATTCATAGATCGGGATTAATACTAAGTTTTACATAAAATACAGAAACACATCCCAATGTTCATACGATTAAATTTTATACATTAACAGGTAGAAAAGCAACTCTCCGAAGCCCACGAGGTGATTCGAAACTTGGATGAACGTAATTCAGCACTGGAGAGAGAAATTAAAGCTATAAAAGATACTGCAGAAAATGATTACTCAGGCATCGGGAGACCAAAAGGACCTTTGGACAGCAATACTGGCACGGCTCCCAATAGAGCACACACAACGCCGAAGGAATCGCAAATAAATTCTGACGGTCACTACGAAATGAAGCCAGCAGCATCTCAAACTAGTATGTTATTGAAAACCCAAGAAGAAACGACTCAAACCGTTCCACCTGAAAATAATTGCATTCCCATCCAAAGTGCGATTCACAGCAGAAATTTGAACCACCTCAAACACTTGCAAGACATATTACGAGCCAGAGCTAAACAGCTGGTCAGCAGTTTATCTGAATCTGCAGAATGTGACGATTTTCTGGCAACATCCTCCTTAAGCCATCATTCCAATTTAATGGTGGGTAGAGACCGAAACTTCGCAGCGGTGAATAAAGAAAGAGTTCATCATTTTCACGACAAAAGGTCGTGCGACCGATCCCATTCTAATTTTGAAAGAAAGCTTAATGATTTAGAAACACTGGTGGAAAAACTAAAAGCCAGTATGATGGCCAGCATTCGTTGTAAGCTAAAAGATGAAAATGCCTCAAAATACAATAAAGGGGAATGGTATTAATCAAATCAATACACATACTGCCTTTCCTACTCGTAAGATGCCAGAATGTGATGCTGTAACCAAAGAATATTTTCGGACGTTCGATTGAGCGTTTACACAATTCTAATGCAAAATACGCACAAATACAAAAATGTAATATAAATACCTCATTAAATCCAACTTAAACGATCAATGAGGTAAAAAATCATCACTACACAGGTTCCGATATTTCACTCCCTTTGAGCTTTACTTCACACTTTCACTTCGATATAGATAAAAATGAGAACGAAACAGTATAAATATGACGAAGCATTTAATGACGAAATGGTACTTAGTATCAACAGGAGGATAAATGAATACTACCAACAAGCGAATTCTCAGCACGATTCAAACAGATGTAAACATAACATTTGTTCATTTCTGGATGTTGCTGTTTTATTTTAGTTTTGCTTGCAATTCGCAGATGTCGCGCCTACGGCAAAATGACGTCATCCCTCCGCCTCCTCCGTTGGGGCTGTGAGTAGTGAATTACGGTTGTGATCCATTTTCTAATGGCCACAATTTGAGTGGCTTTTTATTGTTTTTATACAGCAACGGCTCGTTCCTGCGTGTGTTCTAGTCAACAGCAGTCTTCCAATATGCATTCCAAAGTCGAGGCACCCAGTGAAACTCACATGAAGAGGTTGTGTTTACCGTTTCTACCTCGTTTTAGGGATTTCCGTATCCTCACGATGCATTACCTTTAGGATCGGAATCAAAAACTCGGCCGTTTAAAACCCCCTCGTCCTCCCGACCCAATACGAATCATCGCCCTGTACTGGTGACTTCCTCCGTGTTGGTGCTGCTTCTTTCTGCCGACCTCCCTGCTGATAGATAACAGTACTCTCGGGCGGGAAGGAAGGAAGGGAGGCGGGAGGTGGAGTGAGAAAGGAAGGAGGAGGAGGCGGGGAGGATGTCGAGTCGGAGCCAGCAGGCCGAGGACAGCTTAGACTCGGCCATCCCGCCATGGAAGCGGGAGCTCATCCTAAGACGGCGGGCGCTCTTGGCGAGGACACACGGCGGCATTCCGACGCCTGGTAGCGGCGGCGCGTTGAACTCGGCGGCCGCCAGCCTGCTCGTCGCTGGTCACAGCGGGGCCGTCAAAACGGCCGCTGCCGCCTTCTCGGCCATATCCGAGGAGAAGCGAGCGACCGGAGTCAAGTGTCAAGCAGCCATGAAGCTGGAGGGCTTGGAGTGCGAGGACGCCTCCAGGATGAACGGCAAGATGCCCACCGCCTCGGCCTTAGCCGACCCCGCCAGCAGCAAAGGGCGCGGTGGGGCCCGCCTTCCGCCCCCAGGGGTCGGTCGCGCGGGCCCCCGGCGCCGGTCCTCCAAGGGCCCCGCGGATGTCGAGGATGATGAGGAACTGCGCTATGGGCCGGGCATCGTGAACCGGCTGCGGAGCAAGTACTTGAGCATGACGTTGAGGGAATCGCAGACGAGGGGCCTTAGGCCCTCGCTGTCGTCTTTACGGAGGGCCGCGAGTATGGAGGACATCTTGGACGGACCACCGCAGGCCCCAGCCATGCAACAGCAGCAAGGCAAAGACCTTCGGGGCGATGGCAAAGCGACCATCCAGACGCAGAAAGTGGGAAGGTAATCAGCTACTTAATTCAACTACAATTCAATGTACACAATGACCCACCCCACACTTAGCCTGATTCTAATTTAATCTTTGATTCTAACCGTCCAGTGGTATAAATATATTTATTACTGACCGTTTGCTTGTTTCTCAATTTTCCCAGTAATACTAACAGCACGTTTTGCATGTTTTTCAAAGTTAACAGGCAAATTGCCTGTATAAGCTGTATATTGATGAATCACATAGCTTATGTGTCATATGCAGCGTTCATGTTGTAAAGTGCATGTTCGTAAAGTAAATTTTAATCCTTTGGTGCATGTTGGTGATGGTTCACCCCCTGCCAAGCTCCTCTGTAGGAGGCCCGCAGGGTATTGTATAGATGTAGAATATTCGATTTTTATGTGTGGTGATGTAATTCTCGGATTGTATAGAGCAAGAAATTCTTGGTGGAACCTCTCACCAGTTGCATGAATGCGTACGTGTTATTTTTGAGGTGGCAGGATATAATTTAGATGCAGAAAAGTGATTGTTATCGTCATCAAATAGCAACATGACTTTAAATGCATGTACACATCATGATTATGGTAAAAATATTACACTTAAACACATATGCAGGCGGTATGAGCTCACACCAAGCAATCATCACTCCAAGCAAAGCCGGAGTAACACACATTTAACTAGCGCAGTGCAGTTATACATAGAGCTAAAATGTTGAGATAAGTTTTTTATTTAACAAAGGGATTATTCTAAAAATACACATAATAGACAAAAACTAAAAATAATGGGAAGAAAAAAGAAATCAGCCAAAGCGGGTATTTTCAGATAAATTAGCTGGAGCCATCAGACGAAATCCCCTGCCATGTAAACATTAGATCGGCGAATCGAAGTACATAATTTCAATTTCATTTTATAAGCATTGAAATTCCCCAAGAAAATTTTAGTCCTTATGAGTCTCGAGTTCTATGGCTATGTTGCCAAACAAGACTGATGTTTTTATAAATATATGTCACGCAGCAACTGCAGGTACATTATGTAATTCAGTAGTGATATTATTACTTGTGCGTGACATTTTAGGAATTAAAAAATGCACGTTAACACAGACGTTTGCCATAATTCCTCAATTTTTTGTCCTACTTGGAAGAGGATTTTGCCCCACATAATGCATGCTAAGAGTGAAAACATAAACCTCTCTCTCTTACCTAGGTACGTGAAGAGGTCAGTGCGGGCCCCGCTCAACCTGCAGCCTCAGCAGGCTCCTGAGGCACTGAAGAGGGCCCGTTCCGTCGAGGCCCTGTTGCGGTGCGAGCCCAAGTCGCCGGTGGGCCTTCTGTCGCCGACCCTCGCCAAAGAGGACGTGATTATCATTGAAGGGACCAAGCAGGAAGAGCAGAAGCAGGAGGAGGAAGCGGTCGAGGGAAGGAGGTCGAGGAAACCCAGCGGACTGGCGGAAGAAGAACTTCCGCCTCCGGACGTGGTGCGACAGACGCTCAAGATATTCGAGTATTCCTCTCCGCCGACGTCCCCCGGAGCCACCACCAAGAAGTCCACCGTCTCCCCAGCAGCGCCCACTGTTCCTCGGCCCCCTTCATCCAATGGTGTCGCCCCCGGTGGAGGCAGCGTCGTCGTGAGGGCCACCCCCGCCGTCGCAATCCCCCAATCGCCGCCCCCGCCCCTCGGACCCAAACCACAGCTCTCCCCGAAGCCCCTTATCCTGCAAATGTCCGGCCCCAGCACCCCCAGGCCGACCCCCAGCAACAAGGAGCCGGACGCTGGGGGCAGTCCGAAGAAGGCGCCCAAGCCGATGGTGGCGGCCAAGGAGGC
This sequence comes from Ischnura elegans, assembly GCF_921293095.1. Lineage (NCBI taxonomy): Eukaryota > Metazoa > Arthropoda > Insecta > Odonata > Coenagrionidae > Ischnura > Ischnura elegans. The sequence goes on along the minus strand of NC_060254.1, from coordinate 58,024,337 downwards.
TAGGCCGTCCGTGTTGCCCATTGCTCCGAAGACCACACCCACCAGCAACAGGACCGGAGTGACCACGCCCACGAAAAAGGCCTCGTCACCCACCAAGACGGTGAAGACCTCGCCCACAGGAGGCAAGAGGCCCTCGCCGACGACGGACGTTCCCAACGGCGGGCTCGAGGGCCGCACCGTTTCCCGCTCCGCCCTCGAGAACATTCGCAAGGACGGGCTCTCCATCGAGTTCAAGTTCGACGGCGGGGGCGCGCAGAAGCCTAAGGCCCACCTCCCGAACGCGGCGGGCCCTCCCAAGCAGGTGGGCGTCATCAGGCCCATGGCGAAGCCCCCAACACCCCCGGGTGCTGCTGCTACTGCCGCGGTGCGGCGACCCACGCCCCCGCGCACCATAGCTCCCCTGCAATCCCCTACCGCACCCCCGGACGTGGTTAAGTCAACGCTCACGGAGACGGAAAAGGAGAAGAACCACATCAACCGTGTCAAGTCGACGGAGGTGCGTGCCGCCGCTAGTGGCAGTAGCAGTGTTGTTGGCGGCCCTGTGGTGGCCAAATTGGTGTCCCCCCCTGCGGCGGCTGGGGCCACGAAGCTAGTGACAGTGGTGAAGGAAGTGCCGAGTGTATCGCGAGTGGAACCGGTGGTCCAACTGAAGAAGGTGGCGGAGGAAGAGAAGGCGGGGGCGGGAGCCAAGACGGGCCTCTGGGACTCGAGGAGTCGCTGGAACGAACAGCAAAACTCGGTCATCTTCAACTTCGTGGCACGCAGTGAAGTTCCCGACTATATCGAGAACGATGGATTGATCATCAGGCCCAGGGATAGACCCAGGGTGAGTACCCACATACTCATCTTCTTTTTTTAAAAGCCTTTTTCACTTCTGTGTGGGGTTGTCATTTATTTGGTATCCAAAAGCAGACAAATTAGGACCTTTAAATTAAATTTCCTATGGAAAATGGATTACCTGGATGTAAAGGAGATCGTATATAACGGAATTGTAGGGGGTATGGGGAAATGATGACAGGTGATAGTGCACTGGCGGGGGGAATGAGGGGATAGATCTCCCCCCAAAGCCTTAGAGAGAAGTAAAATAAATTATTTAAAACTATTGTCTAGTTTTGAAATACAGTAACTGCATCAGCTTAAGGTTAAAGAACATTTATTAATATCATGGCAGTGAGATAAGTCATTAAATACCGACCGGCATTGCCTGGGGGAGGGGTCAACCCCCATTCCTTCCATCCCCCCCATAGCACATTCCTAGTTATGCTACTGTACTAGAGAGTTTTTTGTATGATTGGCTGTCAAGGGAATTTGCAAATCTTGACTTCGGCAAAAATGTGTAATTCTTCAGTTAAGAATATAACATTCGTACAAGTAAGAATTATAAAGGAAATGTGATGCAATTGGGAATTTCCTTTATTCGGCCAACCAATATAAAAATCCCAGCCCCCTCCTTTGTGGTGATGGTACTTCTAAAAAGGTGAAAGTGAAACCCTTGCAATAAACCTATGCCTTGTGGCTCCCTATGTCGGTGAGTGGTTAGGGAGACAATTGCCGCCTGTACTACCTTGTTTGTTGTTGATCGTGAATTGTTTGATGACTAGTCATGTTGAGTTTAAAAGATAAAGAGACCAGTATTTTTCCATCTCTTGCTCTGTCGCCTTCTTCTAGTGCTGTATGTACACAATGAAAAATGTTTGGCCTTTATCTTTATGCAGATACTTTGATGACATCATGATCATCTGTGGAGTAGGTCATTGTTTATCATATGATCCTTGTCCTCACACATTGGTCTAATGTGGTTCATTTGTGGTTGACCCTCTCGTGAGGGATTCCTTCCCTCAATGGGCAAATCCCTTTGAACGAGATAATGAACCTGTACTCTTCTGGTGTCATGACACTCATAAACAGTGATTGGCAACTTTCATGTTTTTTTCTTTTTAATTTACATTAATAAAAAAATGGCTGAGTGATGTAGATTTTTTTCCTTTCAACTTATCTTTGCCTTCGGTCTACCACATTCTTCTAATGCTTATATTCTGCATCTCTGTGTATGACCACATTGTTTATGTTTGAAATAATATGAAATGGATCAACTCCCAATAATTTTGTTTTAACATGCTAATGAAGGTATGTTTTTTAACAAGTTAGAAATATTAAAGACATCTGACTAAAGATGCATGGCACTTTTGGGCATGGTAGCCTAATTTTTCTAATGCTTTAGCGAGATTTACCTGACTCATTGATAGCACAGCTTTTTACAATGTGATTCCATAGTTTGTTGGATACCATTGTAGCTGGAAATATGGGGAGCACATAGAATTCCTGCAATTTTTTTATTACTGTGCATTGTTGAACCAAAACAAATTAAATAGAGTTTTGATAATGAGTTCAATCTGTATTTACAATTTATGTACATTCCTATCTAGATGTTGCTGAATTTTTAACATGAAAACTCATTTCATTTACCTCACCCACAAAAATCATTCACAATACTTACCATCAGCATAAATAGTTTTCCTGTGGAATTACCTTCCAGCTGCTTATCTTAGCAAAATGTAGGACACAACATTACATCATAGGCTACATTGTAGGAAGAAAGGGAATTGATTTTCCCGTGTTTACATACATTTTTCATTACCTTCAACCAATCACATACTAATTGCAAAGGATGTGATATGTCACTCACATTTGAGCTACAAAATATTTGCCTTGTGGCAAAATTAGGCATAGCATTCAAGCCAAATACATATACATCGTAATTTTGGCTTATTTGTAAAAGAAATGATTTTTTTTGGTTTTGAAAAGGGCATTAAAATATTTTTACAATGTTATTGACATGTGCACTAAAATTTCAGTCTTGCAATACAATACCCTCTGCGTGTGAGAAATAAGTGTTAATGGAAAAGCATGCCCATAATTTTACGTATCCAGTGTGGTGTAATCCCACCAGTCTCATCAAAACAGACTCTGTACTTCAATTTAAATCTTCAGAAGTCTCCGTTGCCTTTCCTCTTATCTATGCGAGTACATGAAAGTCTTCTTTGCTCTTCTTCCTCTCTGCTTGACCAGCTGTGAATCCATCTCCAACCATGCTCTTCTAAAGAAATCTTCATGCCCTACTTAGTATCTCTTGTTGACAGACATAAATCTAGGATTGAGAAATCAAAATACCTTAGGATGTTTAGCCAACTGCGTCAGCCTTGAAGTGAATGGAGCTTCACATTGTGTGTTAGAGTATCTAGTCCTTCATCATAGTTCTCTTATTCCTCATTCACTGGAATGATGAAAGTTGTAAATAATAATTTATGATTGGTACATATTTGCAATTTGTATTGCTTTTAGGATGAATGTGGGTTATCTTTATGGAAATATTTCTCAATTCATGGCAATCTACATACTTGAGGTCCTTAATAAGCTCTCTTTGAAATTGAGTTTAATCGTTGTGTTGCATCAATGGTTAGTGGTTATTTATTTTCACTTTCTTCATATTCTCCAATATAAAAACTCCCTCTCCTGTGACAGAAATTCACCTTGTGTTGCCTGGATATCTCTTGCCTAAAATTATCCCATAAAGCAGGCAATAGGATCAGGACATTACCAAGAGTCAATTATTTAGCATATCAGGAAATCTTCCCATTTTCCCTGGCCAACATAGTTTCATTGCTTATGCATACATTCTATCATGAACATTTCAGATTTTTAGCTAGCTAATGCTGTATGGGCTCCTATTATACATTGGTAACCCATTTTTGCCTACATGGATCCGTGATTTCTCATTGCACACTCCCTCATATGTTGCCAAAAGTGTACCATCATCCCTTGGTTTTCCTATTTTCTATTAATTTTAATTTGAAGAGGTATTTCTTGGTGTCTTGATGTGCTTGTTGGCATTTCACTAATAAGTGTGGTCTTCTCATCTGATTTATGTATTTGTTATTCCTTCAACCTCAGAAAATGGGGACAATTAGTCCTCCCTTTAGCATTTTCAATGAGGTGGACAATCACTAATACTCATGCTCTTGGTGGTAGAAACCCTCCTAGACAAGATTTGAACCCAGAACCTCTAGGCTAGTTGTCAAAAAACTTGACCCTGCCTTCACGGAGGGTAGCTTTTTCTTGTCGGCATGGTGTTGTTTTTTTGTCTGGAATATTTTAATGAAATACGTTTGCTCACCAAGTTGTGGTTATCAAATGAGTTTCTGGTGCTTATTTTCATAATTTTCCTTCATCCATTGACTATGACCAGAGGCATGCTTTGAATTTTTTATGTGGGTTCCAAGATGCTTATGAGCATTTAGTTTCTTACATGAATGATTATGAAGCAAGTGTGCTGGTAAATTGTTATTATTATTTAAATATATACCGGTTAATGTTGATTTGCTTGGAGAATGTGCTATTTATTCCACTGTCTACCCTCCCTTCGTGGACCTCCCTCATCAATTCTCACTAAGAGCCATTCCAATTCACTCCAGCTTTAAATCTTATCCTTGTCCACCCCTATAACATAAAATATTTACTGTCTATGATTTAGAAACTATAAATTTTTTTCTACTTTATTATCTAAGGTTTGTAGCATCACAGTTTTTTTTAGATTTTATAGTCATTGTTTTTAATGCCAACAGTTTTATTTTTTGTAGTTATATGTTTTCATAATTTCTTCCATGCCTATTTTTCTGAATTAAGTAAATGTCTTATTAAGAAACAAACATACATGACATCAATGATTCTTCTACAGTAATGGTCCTAGATGGATTGTCATGCACAAATATGCTCTAAGTGTCATTATACTTTCTCCATTGTGGTAAAAAACTCTGATGATTCACAATTCTCTCCCAATTCAATTCTTCTCCTTTTTCTAAGCTGATTTTGTTCACTTGATTTCTCAGTTCCTAGGTTGTCGAATCTGGCTGCATTTGATTTTCATGTATTCTATTGCCTCTGTCCCATTCTGCATTTTTATCAGGAGCATTAATTTTACACCATCTCGTTAATTATGTCCACTTTTAGAGTGTTGCATAAAACAATCAACTTTGCTCACAGTCACGATCACAAATTATTTTTCATGTTGAATTACACCCTTGGTGTCCACTTTCGAGTGTTTTGAAGGACATAACGAGCAAGGTATGGCTCTGAATGTCTTTCTGTTCCATATCATTGACATTCCTTTATGACTGCTCCTTTCTAATTTGTCAAGATTGGTCGTGGTAGTGCCACTGAGTTGAATTTACCTGCATTATGTTTATGGAGGATGTGTAGTTTAGTAAGCAGTGAGGTAATGACTGAATCATGATCAATTTTGATTATTATTATAAGAAACAGAAAGGCAGCGGACGTTTTGAGTTCCAACTCACACCCATAATCACGGCTAATGATAAGGGGTTAGAAGATTATTCACCGGTTAAAAGTTGAATCAAACGATAGTGATAATTAAGAAAGTTACAAGAAGAAACAATGATAAACCATTTAAGTTATGGACTCGCAAAAGGGAGTAGAAGATTAATTGGTTGGATATTGGAGCTCCCATTCTCGCAGGCATCATTGTATGCAAAAGATGAATTGCAGAAAAATATGGATGATATCTATTTGGGAGGCCTGGCGTGATCTTTCTGAGCCATTCGAGGATTTTCTTCATATCTAATAAGTAAATGACCTATTGAATCCATCTTCTGTCATAAATTATATTTATAGAGGTTTAACAAAACGAGTGCGGCCGTAGAACAAAATTAATTGCATCTAATATAATTAGGGAGATACTTGGATTTGTGCCGATAATCTCCGCTAAGTGGAAGGGGGCGGGGACACACGTCGGTTCCCCTTTGTACGCTCTTTGCCCTACAATATTTCAAGAACGGTTAATGGTAGGAATAATAATATACATTTCATATTTACCGTCAGAAGGCATAATTTGATGAAGAATTGCAATTTTCGGGAGTATTTCAGACCCAACACAGCACATATTAAAAATTTCGCGTGTGGAATGATTTCATTCATGTGTTTTCTCTTAAAAATGAACCTTTTGGTGTATTGATATATCAATATTTTTTTACCTTTTATGCATTTGTTGCAATGTTGCCGACTCGCAGACCTGTAACAGACCTCATATCCGGATTTATTGCCCCCCAAAAGTGACGAAAAGAAGAATTCGAAACTACCCCGAAACTTTCCAAAAGAATCTACCTTTTGACTGGGCTGTGAACTTTTAGGTATATTTTCTTATTTTATGTGCCATTCTCGCACAATATAGCCAGGGAATCATAACTTTTTTGCTGGAAATCAATATAGCATAATTAGAGGAATAGCGTTGCTTTAAATTTTCTCGGAAGTGACATCTTTGTTCGTTTTGAGGTGGAATCTTCAACTGCCTTGGTTTCTCTTGGGACCCACTTTTGTATGTTCGAAGGTGACATTGTAAATACTTTCCCGTTGCAGCTGGTCCTCTGTTTTCTCTCCTCAAGTAAAAAAGCACCTTTTAGCCTCTTTATTGTATTTACTCTGCGTGATTCGTTAAAAATGGCTCGAGTCAGGCGGGTGAATTCTTCAACAAAATGAACTGCTGACGAGACGGTGGTATGCGTTCTAATCCTCAGTCGAGGTCGGAATGCTATAATTTTTTGGCCACACTCCTCGTCGTTGAACAAATGTGGATCAGTGGCGAAGTGGGGCTCGAGCATTATTTCGCATTGACGTCCGATTACGTTTCAAGAAAACATCGAGGTCATGGTCAAATACTTTCAAGGTCCTAGCGTGGGGGAGTTGGAGGTTTAGGGTGTTCAAACCCCCTCGAAATCTAGGGAAATACAGTCTTTGGTGTACCGTGCCCCTTTTCAGTGTTCTCCCCTGAAACACATTTCCCCACTTTACTCCTCTTTTCTCCATCCGCTATGCCCTCAATTTCTGTATTCAAAATCATTTGCCTCACCCGGGAGTAGATCCCTAGTATCCCACTTCTAATTATGGTCAAGTCAATCTCCACTTCCAGTTATTTTCTTCATTACTTTAATTTCTTGTTTGATTTGGTCCCAGCTGATATTTTGAAGACAATTTGTGCTAAATTTTCTATGTGAAATCTGGTCCGAGTGAAAAAACTGAACTTGCATGCATTTTATTGGAAAACGAATGCACTGGTGATAAAATGAATGTTAAAAAAAATAGAATTTCCTTTTTCTGTTTTGAATAAACCTATCGATTTCGATCAATTGTTTATTTAAGATTGGTTGACAAATAACAACAGGTGGTGATCAAACTCTTTTCAAATTAACTCGTTTGGGGTTGGAAAAATTCGAGAAACTAATGCAGCTATTTGGTTTAACTCACCGAAATTCCTGTTTCTCCGTGTTTCAATAGAATACGAAGTCTCATTGACTTTTGAATTGCTTTCTCAGCGCGCATGCGCCGTGGGCATCGCCAAATCTCGACTTGCCGTGGCGCTAATTTAATCTGCATCGCTCTCTCTGTTACTAATTATTTGCCGCCGCGTGACATCCCCTGAGTATCACGCGACCATCTCATTTAAAGATCTTACGAGAGAAGGGGTTAATTCGCTTTTAAGTGGCTCGTGGAGAAAGGAAGATTGGGAGGTTGTGTCAGATTTTAGTCCACGGTTGAAAAAAAAAACTTTTGGCTTTCCTATGGTCTTAATATTTTTACAAACGGTAATTATGTGCAACTCGTAAAAGTATTGCTTATGTGATACAAATCACTAAGCAATTTTTCTTGCTGCCAGAGTGAATTTATTAGAAAAAAGGCATATTTGAAGCGTAATTTAAGGATTAATTATCATTTGTGATTGACTTTTAAAATTTGGCATAATTTTAAGGGAGTGATGTTTATAAGTTTTAACATATTTTTTACTTATATTTAAACGATACTTCCTTTTTAATTTTTTGTGGAATGTGGAATTCTTAATTTCTCAATGCTATGACTTGGGAGTGCATAATATTATTTACTGCAAATATGGAGATTAAACAGATCGATCGCTCTGTACCCATCGCCTGAAATATATGAAAACCGGTTAATATGCGCCCTCATTGACATAACTAAAATTTCAATAGGGCGGACTGGGGGCCTCCTCATGGACGTAAAATTGCCGCAGTAAAGCGACAATTGAATGGTATTTTATGGATCAGCTACATGTTTTCATAGAAAATACACTGCATTGCTGCTATTTTTGAGCGTTTTTTGTGTACCTCCAAAAGCGATAGACGATACAGCGGGGGCCCCAGTCCTTTCGTAGAAACTTGATTTATGTCGCATCTTATTGCGCATTTTAGTGCGGTCTAATTGCGGTTTTCAACTATCTCCGCAGCACGTTGATGAGTGGAGACCGATCCATTTATTCTTGAAATCCGAATCGAATCAATCCGAAAGATGTCATCACGATTGTAAATTTCGGTTCGTCATCATCACTGGTCAACAATCCTTACATTAGTTCGACACAATTCTCCGCACCATTCTCCTATAAAGCTAATCTTTTCACGCCGACATATTTAAATGAAATTTTCATGTTTCACGTCCTTACCTGTCATAACCACATTCTTTACCTGTTCCATATATTTTGTTCGAGGTCTTCCTTAATCTTTTTTTGCCATCTACTTGTCCCTCGACGGTTGTCTTCATCAGGCCATCATGTCTCAATGTATGGCATGTACGATTGTTCCATTGTCTAATCTAGGTGTTCTCTCCTACTATTCTTAGGAATTCCTCATAAGTATCTCGGCCGATTCATTTCATCCTCATCTATGTCTTCTAAACCACAATTTCGAAGGCCTCTACCCTCGATTTCTCCGCTGTTGTCCATATCCATTCCTCACTTAAATTTCGGTTTACAGCCCAAAATTTAGCATATTCTCCCGTGAACTCGGATCACTCTGCCGCCAGCGAAGCGAGTGGTGATTTTTGTAAACCCACTGAGGTTGATTCGCGTTGAGTGACAACACGTCTGGTTAGTTTAGAATCCTACATTGCTTTGTTCGCGTTCAAAATAATAACAATATCGGCGGCGGGGGCATCGCGAGCGAGGTAGAGGTCGTCGTGTGCCCTCGGCCGTCGTCCGCATGTTGGGGCCGAGTCGCGCTCTGATTGCCTCATTTGCGGATTCCGCCGATGGGGATGGGGGCGGTGGGGGAATGCTGGACGACCGAAAGGCAAAGTCCTTCCTTGTTTCACGAATTTTCTCCTTCCTCGCTCATTCGGTGTCTTCTGCGGGCGCGGAAACAGAAGTAATGGCTCTCCTCAAGTAATGTTGAAAAGGAACATACCAATCGAGGGGATTTCATTGTGGAGGCCCAATTCCATCCCTTCGAAGGCTGATTTAAGTTACCACTACGGTCGAATTTTTATTGGGTTTCAAATATTCCGCGGCGGTGATGAGTGCGATGTGATCCACTTTTTCCCAACGTTTTCCAGGATAATATTTATTTATTTTCATTGCCCCGAAAACAGCTCATTTAAGGCCTTTTACATCGGGGATATAACATGAAACAAGTACTATCACATACAATCATTGCCTGAGTAGAGGCTACCTAGCCAGGCTGGACTCGAACCCGCGACCTTCGGTTTGACAGGCGAGAACGCCGCCGATGTTTGTAATTGCGAGGAATAGCATTGAAAAGTTATGAATTTGTTAGATCACATCATCACGTATATAAATTTCGGTTAATGCCCCAAACTTTACCTTATTTCTCTGTGAAACTCGGATCAATTTGTCCGTCAGCGACACGAGTGGCGACTTTTGAAACCCATTTAAATGCGCGGTGGTTGACAGCACATTTAGAGGCCGTTTTGAGCAAGGGGGCGACATACCCATAAGGATAATGCGTATAGGTTTTGATACATCAGTGCCATCTATGCCAGTGGTCCAATGCTGCCGCGAAGTTTGAATGCACATCTCGGCGCGTGTTTCAATTTTTTTTACGCGTCACGATAGAGCGTGCTATTCAGGCCTAATAATGATACTGCAATTGCGAGAAACTTAAAAGCAGTGAATGTAGGAAAATCTTCCTGAAGAACTTCCCCAGGTTACTAAAGCAGTAACCATAATACAAGATTAATGTACAAAGTCAACTGGCGATCTGGTGGTTGGTAAGAATAATGATCTCGGAAACTTACTTCAGTGGACATTAGTATTTATTGATACAATAACTGGCAAAAGAAATACAACAATAACAATTTCAATATGACATACTAGAGATGAAATCTGAGGAAGTTAACCATTCTACAAGCACATGAGATGCACAAGCATCAAATATCAATGACAACATGAGATGAGCAGCCTTTGCGTAATAGGAGAAAGATTCCATTACTTAAGTAAACACTCCACAGACAAAGAGGGTGACCCAATTTTCCTTGAGGTAGATGTATCTTGCAATAGCTCTGGTACAGGGAAAATAATGCTAATCCTGAAACCATAGACCATAACAATACTTCACTAGAAATAAGCATGCAAGTTTGGATATAATTTCATGGAAGATAATTATTTAAATATGAAATGAGGACATTATTTCGTAGGAAGTTGTTCATGATGAGTACCCATTAAGATATACAACATATCTTGGCAGAGGAGTCTTAAAATGAAAGGTTCTTATAAGTTGATATCCATCACTTATACGAAAGAAAGTATTCCAAAAGTAGAAAACGAGAAAAGTGAAGAATATTTTATACCAATGTAGTAGAAATTAAGTTCTTACTTCAAAATGAAAGAGATTAAAGTTTTAAGAAATGTAAACATCGTAGAACACTTAATGAATAATGCTCAATTAATGACAATTAAACAGTTGAAAGGACAGAGTTGAAATAGCAAATTACATACATAACCAACAAAATGATTAGCATTAAACAAACGAAAGCATAGCACTAGCGATAAATGAGTAGTTTGAACACTAGAAAAACTGCAAGTACAATGAAAAACATACTGAAATATAAGGAATACAAGACACCATAAAATTTTGAAAACATGAGAAAAGGTGAGCTAATCACAGGTTGAAATCAAAATGGAATAATGAAGGAAACAGAATTACTCACATTTTCATCACCAAATACATTTCATACCCACGCAATTTAGCAATAACCAAGATCATTGAGACTCGTATCCTTCATCGAGCACATTCCAAAATCGTAAGGGACACTGTAAGCAATAAAATAAAGTCTGCAGTTAACACTAATGACTATCAGTAAGCCTCAATATCACGTTTGTTTACATCGAGATTCAATATGGCAGCCCCCAGTTCATTACTGCTCAGAAAAACAGGGAAAACAGGCTACACCAGCGCCTCTATGTTGGGTAGGCCGTTGGACCACTGGGGCTCCGGAAAAATCTAATCGAAAGAGGTTTTCTATACGATATATCGCAGTTCTGTCGCCCCCTTGGTTTTGAGGATCCTCTTTTGAAATATTCCTGATACGGACGATTATTCCTTAAGTTGAGGAGAGAGGCTACCCTCTCTACCGGTCGTATTGTCTTTTTTGTGACTTATTGCTGCTTTAAAACTTCAGATGTCATCTTGATATTTTCAAATTATATAGTTTCATGATTATACCTTTGTACTTCTCTAAGCTGTAATATTTGTATACATCTATACGTTTCATCGCTAAATCATTAGGTGCATTTTAAGTAAGACGAGAATGTACCTGATGATTGCTGCATAGCGGTTTTGGATATAGTAATAATGATAATATTTTTGAAATATTAAAGTGTAATGGTAAAGGGCGAATATGCAATTGCAATATAAATAATTTCCACGAAGTGAAACCTGGCACTGTTAACCACTTTCAATATATTTAAGAGTTTACCTGATTCAACATTTTTCTTTCTCTTAAAAAAAAATAAAAAAAATAATTACATCTGAGAAAATACTAAAGTAAAAATTCTTACATTTGAAATACGGGGAGATGTTGACCCAGGTCTACTCGGTACACCGTGTTTAAGTTTCGAGATGATAGATTAATAAATTTTAAGCGAATAACCGGTAACAGAAAAAGACCAGTCGAGCGGTGGGAAGTATGTGTCCAATTAAATTATCAATTTGCAGCTAATAGTTGTTGCCGCAACATTCGAGTCATGAGTGGTACCAATCTTCTCTTGACAGAAAATGTTTATGTTGCGGAAAAAATTGTATCCGGAATATATTTTGTAGTGAAATAGCGCCGAACAATAGACGCCTTACGTACGCTTGTTCCCGAGCTGCAGCACTTGTGTGGTTCTCCTCACTGATTCAGGTGTAGTGAAACGCTAACTGCAGAAAGGCATCATGTCCTAGCTGGACGATTTTCCTTTTTTACAGTCTTTATATCAACTCACCAACCTGTCTGTTTGTCTGGTACAAATCTTGTAACTGAAATTTGACTCACTTCCTGTGAAGCAAAAACGCTGAAATTTTGCACACTTCTTCATTTCCGATGACAATACATGAAAATATAACTTTTTCTGTCCAACCCCCCTTTAACCACCCCCCAGTCAACCTATAGCCCCCCAAAACATGTTTTTGATCTAAGAAGTTCCAAATGGTCGATTTTCGTGTTTCGTGGCATTTTTAACATAGGGGTAGGCATTTAAAAGCATAGGGGTGGCATTTTGAAACATAGGGGGCTTACCATTCACTGAAAATTTAATAAATATAGTGACTTTTTTAATACGTCACTTTTGGTTTTTCGGGGTCACTGAGTTTTTTTTTGCTTTGTGTCATGTATAAACGTTGCTCATCCCCTGTAATCTAAATATAAAGGCTGGTTTTTAAAAAAAAATTTTTTATAAGAGCTTGTTCTTCAAGTTGTTGCTAGGTACAAGACTAAACGTAAAGACTACTAAACATGTCCGCTCGATGTTATTAGCATGACATGTTTCCTTTTAGTAGGAAACGTTTGGTCTTGCACCTAGGAACAACTAATAGAAGGAAAGAGAAAAATTGTCCAACTTGGACATGATGGCTTTCTGCAGTTGGCGAATCATGCGTAGATTGCTATAGGAAGTCTTGTTGTGGGGTCGAGTAGTACCGAATTTGAATGGTAGAGGTGTTTTAGTGCTAAATGCCGTGTGGAATGGAGTAGATGTGGTCACCTCGATGTCGGGTATTCGTTGCGGGGTGAGGTTAGGAAAAATTGAAGAGCACACTGCAAAATATTGGAAAAAAGTGAATCGAATTGCACTCATCACCGCGCTGCGGATATTTTTGAAAACCGATAAAAATGTGACCGAAGTGGCAACAGAAATCGACCTTTTGTGGGATGGAATTGGGCCTCCTCTGTGCACTCCCCTTGACACCACTTTTCAAATGCTTCCCAACCTTCATTCCCCTGCGCTGTCATCGTCCATGCCTAACTGATATGAAGAAGCATGCTCCGAATTGCAAGCTCCAATGAATTGCTTCCTTAATCCATCGTGGAAGGGTATATTTAGATATTTTCATGAAGATGTCTTATTCGTTTGTCTTTTTGGAAAGCCGTGGAATAAAGAGAGCGTTTCCATACCAATCGTCCCGACGCGACGCTTTTCGTTGATCGTGAGACCTTGCCAGTCGCGTGCAGTCGCATCCAATTGCCCGACGCGAGTTCGCGTGATTCAGTGTCACGTCTGTCAGGTGCGTGCTCCGTCGTGCCGTCTCTCCGTGCGCTGTCTTCCCGTGAACCGTGATTTTGATTGTCCCCCATGAACGATTTGATCGATGGATTTTTCTCTTTAATAGGATCTCCACCAAAAATCGTTGGCACATTAATGGCTGATGCCAGGTTTCGCTATTTAGTGGGCCCTTTCGGCTTATATAGCGGTGAGGAGTTTACCCCGCCCCTTCCATCAAACCTTATCCCTATCCCGTAGGCATCGTCGGGCTCCTATCGCGGCGGCGCCTCTTTCCTCGTTCCTTCCCATCCAAACTCCTCCCCGGGAGCGCGGGCGTGTAAGTCTCGGACTTGGTTCCCGGCCCCAGTGCGTTGTGACCCTCAGAGGACCCACCTTGGAGTCATGATCTCAGTCCCTCCTGCTGAGGCTGTTCCTGCACCAGCTCCTCCGCACTCAATCGTTTATTGGGACCAGAACTCAAAATTCATCAAAAGAATTAGTTAGATGAAGGGGAAAGATAAGTTGGGAGAAAAATGAACTTTTCACCATTCGGCCATCGTGTAAATTTAAAATAAAAAAACACGAAATTTGTCGCCCACTTTTTATGAATTAGTGACATCATTAGAAATATAGCACTCGGGTTCCTTCGCGGGAAACTTATCATTGAGGGGAGGAATCACACGCAAGAATGTAAAATAGCAATAAACCTCATGAGGGCCATGAACCGGGCCAAGGGTAGGATAGAGAGGCAGGTGCCTGCTCTGCATGGGTTTGTGAAGTCATCAACTTTCTGTGAAAGGTTTAAGGTCGTTAAATGTTAAACGCCACTTTTTCCGTTTTTTGCCACGAATAGTTTGAGAAGTGAGCAGCGAATTGAAAAACGGAAAAATGCGGTTTATTTATTTTCAAACCCTATTAGAATCTACAATAAACTCGAATTAATGAATAAGTCCCGAAGACGCTTGAAAAATGCCGCCACTTCGCTGGATTTTTAATCGGTATCCACACATGTTCGCTCCTAAATGATGAGGGATCCTAAATCTCAATTGGAATTAGCAATCAGTAGCGAAGCCAGGATTTTGAAATGCCGGGGGGGTATGAGTTTATCAGAGATTTCGGGGCACTTCCGGTTTGTATAGAATACACCCAAGGGCAAAGAGGAGTCCAAGAATTTAGGGATTTTAGATGCTGAAAACGTGATTTTTAGGACTCAAAAAATGCATTTTGTACGAGTATTTTATACGTATTGAGGCCATCTTACTCATCCTTGGCGCCTCTTTTAAAGACTCAAGGGGGGTTGTAACCCGGGACCCCCCCCCCTCGGTCACTGTTAGCAATATCGTATAAGGATCCATGAGGAAAAGGATTGATAAAGTAAAAATTGTATATATAAATTAAGTCATAACATATATTATTTTCCGTAAACAACTCTTATTATATTGCCCTTCCCCGTGAACTTCGGATGACTCTACCATCAGCATAACTTTCAGTAAACCTATTTAAGTGAACGGCAGATAGCAACAAATAAGGTAGTCTCAAAGATTTTCGCGGCGTTGATCAGATGATCTCTGCATTTTCTTCGGGTTCTCACCGCGTCCATTGACTTTTGTTGACAACAGCTTTGCTGACATTGCAGTCAGCGTTTTCAGGTCGAAGGTGATGGAACACGGAAACTGCCAATGAAAGAGCAGCACCTGGATGAGATGGCCTATAAATGGAGGGAGATTCCATCACCTTCAACCTGAATACGCCGACTGCAATGCCAGCGAAACTGTTGTCAACAAAAGCCAACGGACACGGTCGGGAACCACGAGAAAGAATAGATTTCACATAAGGTAGTCGAATGGAGAATCCCCTAAAGAAATATATTCACGAGTTCCACTCACACATCTTTTGAATGGAGTCCCACTCATGTAGTCACAGCCATCGACGCATGTTCTACTCGGGACAACCTTCGTCTCATGTTATGTCAAGAGGAAGCAAATACAAATACTAGTAAGCTTCTTCCACCCTCTATCTTCCAAACAAACACAAATACATGTCCAACCTTGATCAAGGTTGTCCCCATGATTTGGAACAAACAAAAGCAAACAATTTCCCCCACAAATAAGTTACATACCTTTTTATAAGGCGATTTCAAATGCCCTGTCACCGGCAGCCAGTGAAGTCGAAATGATAAAACGCGCTGGGCGGCGAAAAAGCGGTCGTGGTCGAAGCAAGAACTTGAATTCGAAGTGCCAGCTATATTGTCTCAGCCTGAGTAAATCATAAAAGTAACTACTCCAGTTCTGCGATGCCAATATACTAGTATGAATCAACCTATAGTTATTACGCGCTGTATCGTTGTGAACGAATGGCTTAATGGGAATGATTTTTTTATTTTTCGCGGTAACTGCCGACTTAGGAGGGACTGCGGCCTTGCTGGTCATGGGAAATCACAGAAGATATAACGGTGAGATTTTTATGTTAACAAGAAGCGAGAACGGTATGCGGTCGACGGAGGGACTCTTCGGAGAAGTATTTTTATTCCGTCGACCAAGCGAGCAATCGCACTTGTCAGCTCCCTGAATTACCAAGTTCATGTTTCTGAGTCCCATTTAAGTGCAGTGGTAGCACTCACGAGTCACAAACTGCGCGACAGATATAAGCAGACGGACGAACACAGTCGGCAGTCTTTGGGCCTGCTTTTATTTTAACCTAAGTGCTCAGCGAAGGAGATACTCTACTTAGGATAGATTCCGCAACGAAATAACGCCTCATTCATTACAGTCCTTTATCGTGCTAGGGAAAAAAGATTTCCCGTACCTACCCGTTTAGCAAAATATCTCTCTTAATTTATCGTTTCTGTCGGTCCTGGAAATGTAGTTAGGTTCTAATATGATGCTCTCCGTGTCGCTCTTAAAGATATCCATTCTCAATTACTCAAGCAATCGCAGCCAATTCGTTTTACATCTGTGTAACACTTCCTGTGCGTCCATAGCAGTTTTCGATATATCGACGAAGGCGTTCGAGATTTTGGTCTGGAGAAGAATGGAGAAGATGAAATAGACGGAGAGGAAACGGAACGACGAAGTGCTGGACATGTTGGGTGAGGAGAGGCAGCTTCCAGATGAGATGCGGAGGAGAAAGAAGTTACGGATGATGGATGGAGCGAGTACAGTGCGATGGATGGAGCGAGTGGGGAGGGGATATTGAAAACAGTTTTAGAGGGTAGAATGTTGGGTAAACCAGGGAGAGGAAGGAAGAGAATAGGATTTTTAGATAGAATGAGAGTGATTAGGCCTTATTGTGAATGAAGAGGGAAGTAGATGAAGTGGGGGAAGCTGCCAAAATGCGTCTTAAATACTTCATTGAAACCTACCTTCAAGGGGACTGCATAGAGGAGGCCCAATTCCAGCCCATACATGGCTGATTTCTGTTGTCACTTCGGTCGCATTTTGATCGGTTTCCATGAATGTCCGCGGCGCGGTGATGGGTGAAATGCGATCCACTTTTTTTCCAATATTTTGCAGTGTGGTCTTTACAAAAGAGAGGAATAGCATTGAAATTTTATGAATTAGATAAATCAAGTGATCATGAATGTAAATTTCAGTTGACACCCCAATTATATCTTAGTTCCCCGAGAAACTCGGATCAATAGGGTGGTTTCCTATTATTTTTTTATTGCTTTAATCGAAAGATTATTACTCCTGGAGTACGCATTTCACGCTTTTAGATTTTTAAATGACAACATCTATTTTTCGCGATTAAATGAAAAGTGAAAATTTTCAAGCGCGCGAAAACGCGACGCTTAAGTATGAATGCCGGGAAATATCTCCGTACGTCGTTTTTCTGGTTCCCCCTCCCGCCCGGTGAGGTGACCTTGAGGCGAGGCTTAGCGCTGATACGTCGCAGGATGCTAGCGGATAGCTGAGTACCTTGCTGAATGGTAGCGCTTGGCTTAAAAAAGGTTTATTAATACCTTATCAAACGAAGAAAACTTTCCGAACTTAGCCAGTTTTAATAGGTGATTATTAAGACATGTTTCCCTGAGCTCTGTGCCTCATGCATGCATTGGTAACCTCAGACGATGTATAACTCCTATCCTCTCGTGTAGAAACTAGGTCCCTGTGACGTCACGCGGAGTGGAATCGCATGGGCGCCAATCTGGCCTTTTTCAAATGAGGATGAAATTTGACCCTTGCCATTCGTCTAAACCGGTATTTCAAAAACCAAATAGTTTGTGTATTATGAATACACTAATGGTGGGTAACGAGTCGCAATCAATGCCTTTCGTTTTCTTTGATGAAGGAAACTACCCTATTTGTCCGTCAGCGATGCCAGTAGCGACTTTTGTAAACCCATTTAATTGCGCTAAGGATGACAATACGTTTAGAGCTCGACTTGACTCTTTTGTAATCTTGGTGCCTACATTAATCGGCAGAATACTTAACTGATAATAATATAAATGTGGAAATATTAGGAAAATTGGTGAACGAGTCCGTTTACATTTTCACGGCGATGTATTTTGCTGGGTTCCTCGGCAGAACCTACTTAGCAACTCAAGCGTGGGTAGCTGTTTTTGAAATCGCCCGAGTGAGGGCGCAATAGCATGGGCTTCCGGCGGTGCTAATATGTGTCGGCTGGCACCCTCCGATCATACCGTGAGCGCGGCACCACAAGGCGCCCAAGGCCGGGAAAAGGCACGCCCGCGAACTCTCTGTGGCCGAGAACAAATGAACGCAGTCACGCGTGCAGCCGTTGGAATGAAAGGATCCGCGCACAGGTCTCCGATACACAATCGCCCTTCCGAATTGATTCTGCTCAAAATCTCGTAGCGGAATTGAAGCGGTAAAAACCCGAAATAAATACTTACGAAGTCATACCGCAAATGGAATGTCTCAAGCAAAGGGTTATCCGATAATGAATCTATGACTTTAATTCCAGTAGCAAAAATGATGTAATATTAATGAAATCTGGAAATTAAATGACCTCGTTTTCAAGTAGTGTTGTCATTGTACAGTAGAGGGAAAAAATATTTAGCAAATGAAAGCCAAAATACGAGTGAACTTATGAAACGTGTACCCCTTCCTGCTGTGTATTTGAATATACATTTTTTTCGTCATTTTCTCGCAATTAGATTCAGAAATGGTTTTAGTAACCATTTAATTACCAAAGTCTTGTATTGATTATGGTTCCATATGTTATAAAATGTTTGAGGAGGAGGCGCATTGCTAACCCAGCGTGTTGGAGTATTCATCTTGGAATGAACGGACGGAATGAAGAACTTTGTTTGGGGAATGGTGACAAGTAGATGTGAATAAATCAATAAATCTAAAATTTTACAGAATTGAAGCAAATAAAAGTGCAGAATGTGTCAATCGTGTAACGTGTTATTCAATTTTTATGTATTTACCGAGAGTCAAAATGTGCGGTTTTTGCTCAGCGAGCTCTGGTGTTCCTTAGCAAATTCCACTAGTTCGCCAGCAAAAACGCAAGTTGAGTTCTTCCAGAAAGTGAGTTACCGAGAAGTTAATGAAATGGATTGCTGCGTCGCAATTCATTGAAAATGCAGGTATGATGACTAGGGCGAAAAACAATCGTGAGAGGGCAACCAGTGGAATAAATTCCCAGCCGATGAATAATAAAGCAGAAGAGAGTTTTCGCGATTGACGCGGGGAAAATGGAAATTAAGAGAACTCGTTTTTCGGCCACCAGGAAGTATTGACATGTATTTAATCAGGGTGTTCGGGGATATTTGAAAACGTGGAGCAAGAGAAATGGGCTCAGGGTGTCGAAAAATGATGAATGTGATAGCTAAGATTCTGTCCATTTCTTCTTCTTAATAACATCCGAAGATTCAAGCGTTGCGGAATGCAATTTTTCCATGTTGAAATAAATACTTAGATTTTTAATTTAGTAACTTATGTAGTAAAATTGGAACATAGGTCGTAATAAATTTTATAAGCGTGGGAAATTGCTAGAATTTATTTCAATATCGTCTTCTAAAGGTTGCTCTTGTTACTCCAGCCATGGCTTCCAGCAACCTATCTTCAGCCTCACTCTTCATGTCATTCTAAGAGGTGCATCCCATTTCTATCGCTAATAATTTTACGCATAAAGTTTTTGGTCATTATGTCTGTTGTCAAGAATTATTCCCTCGAAAATGCTTTGCATGAAGTTGTCGGGTCTGACTAATAGCGTAGTTTCCTTCATCAAAGAAAACGAAAGGCATTGATTGCGATTAGTTACCCACCATTAGTGTATTCATAATATACAAATTATTTGGTTTTAGAAATACCGATTTAGACGAATGGCAATGGTCAATTTTTATCCTCATTTGAAAAAGGCCAGATTGGCGCCCATGCGATGCCACTCCACGTGACGTCACAGGGACCTAGTTTCTATACTAGTAGATAGGAATTTTACATCTTCTGAGATTAACAATGCGTGCATGAGGCACAGAGCTCAGGGAAACATGTCTTAATAATCACTTATTAAAACTGGCTAAGGTCGGAAAGTTTTCTTCGTTTGATAAGGTATTAATAATCCTTATTCAAGCCAAGCGCTACTAGCTAGCAGCGTAATCTTCTAACTGCTAGCATCCTGCGTCGTATCAGCGCTCAAAGCCTCGCCCCAAGGTCACTTCACTTGCGGCAGCGGGAACCAGAACGACGTCACACGGACTTTTCCTGGCATTCACACTTAGCCGTCGCGTTTTCGCGCGCTTGAAAATTTTCACTTTGCATTTATTCGCGAAAAATAGATATCGTCATTTAAAAATCTAAAAGCGTGAAATACGTACTCCAGGAGTAATAATCTTTCGATTTAGGCAATAAAAAAATAATAGGAAACCACCCTATTGTCCGATGAGCTTTACTTTTCTTATTTTATTTTTTTCCAGTAGTTCGTTTTCGTGCATGAACTTAATTTAATACTTACTCATTGGTTTTTCTGTCGGTTCACCTAGTTTATGTTACTCCCCTCTAAAACCAAATTTCCCTAACTATACGGTTGGCCCTCTTCCTTCATCCTAAGTGCCTATGTCTCTCCTACATATATCAGCTCACTCTATAGAAGATTCTCAATGCTATTATTTACTAGGAGACTTTTTATATGTCGAAAGGCTTTCTTTGCAAACTCAGTTCTTTTTACCCCGGGAGAACTGTATTTAATTTCTAATATGCTACCCTTGTGGCAGAACTGTCACTTCTTCCAATCACATTTCGCCTATACATTATTCTTTATCTTTAGGTTGATTTTTATCTCTGATAACACCCAGAGTAAGGAAGTAGCAGAACTGTCGATTCTTCCTATCTCATAAAGCCTATATATTATTCTTTCTCTCTAGATTGATTTTTACCTCTGATAACATACAGAGTAGGGAATTGAAATGGAATGCACCTCAGTGGAGCTTCCCATTTCTATATCCTATAGTTTTACGAATGGAATTTTTGGTCGTTATCTCTCTTTTCAAGAATTATTCCTTAGAAAATGCTCTGTATGGAGTATGGAGTTATCGTGCTGAAGTGTCTTCAATTGTTCTTTTATCTGCGGGGACTCCATTTAATACTTGCTCAACAGATTTTCTGTCGGTCGACATAGTTTATGATACCCTCCCCTAAAACCAGATTTCTGCAACTACATGATTGGTCATTTCCTTCTTCCTTGGTGTCCATGTCTTACCTCCATATGTTAGCTCTCTATTTAAAAAATTCTCACTAACACCATCCCTCTGTAGGCCTCAGGGGAAGAGTTGTTAATTATTTCTAATATGCTACCCGATTAGCAGAATCGTCACCTCTTCCAATCTCATTCCGCCTGTACATTATTCGTTTTCTTTCGATAGATTTTTACCTCTGATAACGCCCGAAGTAAGGAAATAGTAGTCAGTGGCACTAAGAAAGAAGCGGAAAGGAGATGTGATCCAATGGTGCCCAATTCCTTCTTACTTAATTAACCTATACTTTGAAGACGTATGTGTATGAGAGGAAAACGAAGAGGAGAGGCATTCAAATGGCAAGCGAATTCATTGCATTTGATTTATAGCTCCAGTAGCTGGCTCAGGGAAGCAATTAAGTTTAATGCTTAAAAAAAGAGAAGTGGGAAGATAACGATGATATTACATCCATGCGATTCGAAAAATGATTAGTAAACCTATCATTTTCACGTTCCTTGTCATGATATCTGTGGCTCAGGTATCCACCCAATGTGAAGCTTCCGCGAAGAAGCCCAAAATATTCTTGTAGACGCATGCTCTGAGTGACGGTTTGAAACTGGTCATTGATTGCACCTGATTGTCGGTTCCTAGGTGTTTTTCATATTTTGGATCTGGCTGGTCCGTAATGTAACGTGCTTTATGGAGAATACTGCGGTCAAATATTTGGACGCGTAATGTGTGTTGCGGTACGTACAGGATACAAAGTCATTGGCCACCTGTGTTTCATGTGAAGTAGGCATTGAAAGGCAAGTGAAATGAATTTAAAAGCACTGTGTGTCATGGTTATTGATCTCAAAAATCAAACCATATGACACCCAACTTTCTGAGAAAGATCTTATCCCAAATTTCGGGCGTTGGATGACGTTGAGTTTGAAAAAAAAACGTTTTACTTTAATCATTGTGAAAGGTCGCGGATGGTTGGAAACCAGATCGTTCGTCATGTGATAAGGACACCTAGAAAATCTCTTTCTCCGGGATTGATTGGAACTTTAATTGAAATTCAAAGATACAATCCAACAATTATTTTCTGAATTCTGTCCCCACGAGATATCAGTCGCAGTGGATATACGGAGTGTGAGGGTTTTAGTGACTGTGTGGTGAAGGAATTTTCCGTGCTATACTTGTGTATAACCCTCTGTTAAATTGATATGAAAAATTAAAGTACCCTCATTGAAATTTAGCCCTCTTTATAGCAAAAATTACACTTTAATCCGCTTAGTGTTTTGATACTTTTCAGAGGATTATTCTCTCAGCAAAATCAACTCGACAGTACTTAATATAGATGATTATTTAGTGTTTATATTATAAGATAATGAGAAACGCTTATTTGTATAGTGTAAATACGGCTATTGTGTTCTTCGCCCAATCAACTAATTTAAAACTTGTCATTATGTCCAATAGCAATTTCTGTATTACCTCATTCCCGGTTCGTTTTTGTCATAGTTTTGTCCGTTCTGTCTTTACTGTGGTAATTTACTCCCATCTAATTTAAAAAGTATCTGGTATTGCTTGTTTCTATACTCGTACGCTGTTTGTCTTTTGCAGTGGATACGTCCCCGGGTCTATCTGTCCGGATTCTATTTGTTCCTTTATATCAGTACGCGAATCATGTAGAATACACAAAACGTCTTAAGAAGCAATGTATTTTCGGGCAACTTGGTGCTTTGAAATGACCTTATGTTTTCGCATTTTGTATTCCCTCATTCACCGAAAGAATGTGTTACGTTTCCTATTTATATCCGTGCCTAGTGTCAAGGCCGTTTTACATGGTACACGGAATTGCGTCGTGTAAAGCGGTGAATTGCAAGAACGCATGCGAGAATGCGTAGATGCGAGACGTCAAAATAGCCCCTGTTCTAATTTCGTTCATGCATTCGCGCAATTCCGTGCCATTTTAGAAATGATTGCAGCTCTAACCAGCGCCATACCATGCCCCGTGTAAAACGACCTTCAGTATTGGTCATAAACGGTATATCTTTGGCGTGGAGAACGTACCTCTATCGGCAAATTGCGAAGTCATATTTTCCTTATGTGTCGCATGTATAATTTCACCTCTTTTCCTTGAATCGACACTTGTCGATTACCCCAAAAAACATAAAATTTCTTAATGCCTGAGGATGCTGATCCTTTTATGTCAATAACAGCTACATATAACTGAAATATAATCTTTTCCCCAGCGCCAGCATTCTATCATTTATATCTGAAAAAGGGTGGTGATGTGATTTTCTCTCAGAAAATTTAGTTTTTCATTTTGCTGTTTTTGTTTATTTTTCCCAAGTATAAAAGTTTAAAAATAATTAATTTTAATAATAAGTTTACTCATGTACGAAAAATTCTCTTTCTGCTTACGATAATAATCAATGTTTACCTCTGGTTTGCTAAACATTTTATCCGGTAAATGTGGAAATCACTGGTAATATTCATGTGCTTTTGTGTTCTTTATGTCCTGATTTTAAAATTGCTCCCTAACTAATCTACTAAATAATCTAAATTTTATGGACGAAAATTATGGATCGCGTGACAATCTCATTTTCGGCTCCTACAGTAAGCACTAGAAAGTTGTTGAAGAAGATACGATGAAGACAGGGTAGTTTAGGGAGACAATTAATCGGGAACTTCTAGCTTTTTTAAACCGTGTATCATACCCTCAGTTCTACTTTGACTGTGGTGAAGGAAAGTTAACGTCTCTTGAGTGCGCAGAATTTGTGAAAGTGATTTGAATTTGTTTGTGGAGCGTTGAAATTTCAAACTTCCACTTGCCTGTAAGTACGTTTTTGAATAAATCCCCGAACATCTTTTTCAAAATAGTTATTTTAATTTATATTATTAATTTTAGCTGAAAAATTTCTTAGCATTCCTTTCCTAACTAAAATAAATTAAAGATTAAATTATCAAATGACACTGTTTAAATTCCAATCGATACGACATATACAATATGCATTAATAAAATCGTATGTGGCAGTGCAGCGTACACAAACCAACAGAATATTTATCGATACCAGGTGTACGATATTTTACATCTCCTAAGCTATTCATACCCGACGCTCTTGCTCCGCAGATTTAGAACCTCATGATTCAGCTGTCCGTCAGTGTGTTGCAAACTAAAAACTATCGTTTTTCTTAATTTCGAAATGACTAAACTTTCCTGTAAGATAATAAATTATATGGGTTTTAAGATTAAGAAAGAATTAGGAAAATAAGGTAAGCAATATAAGCATAACTTTTCCGTTGAACATTGTCAGTAGTAAACAGAACTTGATCGTGTAAATTCCTGAGTTGAAATCATTAAGGCCATCCACCTGCCTTTCAATATAGGTAATGTCTTTCTGATTTTGTAACCTCTTTCGTCTCTTTTTTCACCTAAAGCGGATGGGATGACAAAATCGTGTCGACATCGGCCGTGGATTTTCCCAGATAGTGTTACCTAAAATTGTAGAGCCTATAGGTGCCTCCGATGCAAGTTAAATTCTTTAACAAAAGTTTAGAGATAAATGTAATTAACCAAGAGAAAGTGGAAATAAAACTTCAGTCGTTACCTGTAGCGCCGTTAATCAAACTAAAAGGTACAAGGGAACTCATGACTAGGAATTTGTCTGAAGCATCCACTTGTTGCCACATTTGCTTATATTGAGAGTGGCCCGAACTTCCATCAAAACCGTACTTAGAGATTGATGTGTATAGATCACCACACATTTTAATCCTTGAGAGGTGGAAGTGGTGGCTAAGCAGGCTATTGTTCCCGATATGGTGTGGTTCAGTGGTGCTTGAAGGTTTACTTCGCACATGGTCTCGGTTATTTTCATTCCTTCGTTATAAGCTGCCTTTTTTTGCTAGCGCTATTCTGTCATAGCTGGGATACAATTCGTGTCCATGGCTCAGAGCTGTCCTACGGAAAGACCGATATTGACTCTTGGTCAAATCAGAGGCAATCATCAATGACAGTGCCTCTTCCACTGTCATCTCAGGGTGGGCCTTTTCACTCGTCCTCCACTTTGAAAGAACTCCCTTAGCCCGAGTAGGGGTCGTAGTTGTTATTTCTGCAATTAGGTGAGCTGCTGCAGTGTCTCCCCTCTGGTATGGTAATCTATACAGACATGGTAATCTATAAGTCAAAGTAGAACTGAGGGTATGATACGCATTTTAAAAAAGCTAGAAGTTCCCGTGGAAATACCCCCGTTAAGACGGTCAAAGGTTCCACTCCGCGGTGTCATAAAACGACCGTTTTCGAAGTAGAATCCTGAGGGTCAGGGATCGGAGAGTGAAGAAGGTATAAGGGTCTCAGCTGGTATCTTTCTGGTAGGTCTAAAATATGAGTCCCAGGAAAACAACTCACTTTTTCGAGGTTTGAACGCTTTTAATAGAAGTATGGTCTTCGATCGTATCCAAAGAAAACGAAATGAACTTCGATGAAACGTGCACTTACATCGCATGAAAAACCTCCACTGTCTTCACTATAGACCATTTGAGAATCGGTGTCTTGAAGAAAAACATAAAAACGGTGAATGCTGAGCGTTAAAACCCATACAGCTTCAATAACCTTACCGCGTCGCGGCTAATTCAACTCCCGACGCGGAGACGGCCCTGCCGCGCGATCGAAAAATCAATGTAATTTCCGGCGACGCAAACTTATTTCAAAGAAAACTGCATAAAAACCTTAAGAAATCTTCAAAGCATGCTCTCATATAAGTTACTCCGCGTGACTTTGCCGAAAACCCATTTGAAACTCTACCTAAATGTAAAACTTTGTAGAAAAACAGTATCCGCCATTTTGTTACTGCACGGTAAGATTTTCTGGACGGTATTCTTAAAGATTACGGAAACTTAAAGAAAAAAACACCATGCCAACAGATTATGTGGTTTTTTATTCCGCAAGAATCCACCCATAACTTCACCATCCACTTACTTTAGAAGATTTTCAGAGAAAATTGAAGACGGGCGTTTTTATGGAAATTTGCTCACGTTTGAGCCTCTGTATCTCAGTAACGGGTAGGATCTATGTCAAATGAAGTATATATCCATAAATTTCAATCATTGTTTAGTATACCTGCGAAGTTTTAAGTTTATAACTCAAAAAAAGCCATTTTGTAATTTTGTCCGGCTTTTTCCGATTTCCGCCCACTGTGCGGCGCTTCTTTTCCTTTTTCCTTCCTCTCCAGCCCCTCCCAGGGTGATCGGGCGTATAAGCCACTGGCTTGGTTCCCGGCCCCGGTGTGTTGTACCCTCGAAGGGTTCGCCCAGAACCCTCATACTTTCTTTCTGCTTTTACTAACTGTTTTCTCTTATTTGATTTGTGCAGAGGAACGAGCCCGGGTCCATCTGGCTGAGGGACGCGACGCGCGGCGAATCGGCGGACGACGAAGGCGAGGACGACGAGGATGATGATGAGGACGTTGCTGACGCGTACGGTTGGGTCTCATCGGATCCTCCTCCACCCTGCAACGTGCGCTTCGAAGGAGACAACGTCCTCATCAACGGACGATCCAACCTCCGCAAGAACAGCGCCCTGCCCTCGCCAAATCCAGGAACTAGAAAGGTATTGTTGCGTATACATTTGCTCTCCTCCGTCTCCTCATAGAGGAAATACGGGGTTGCCAAGTGTCTACGAGGTGTGTTCAGAAAATAACGAGAAGATTTAAATTTCGCGGCTTTGTAGAGTTCGGTTGTCACTTTTTTAATGTTGGTATGCGAGGCATGTCCAGAAAGTAAGAATAGGTACCTACCCAGGTGTCTCGCGCCGTGGGAATTTTTTTCAACAATCGGCTACACTTTAGGAGTAACCTATGCACATAACTTGTGATAAATTCAGTACTCTTACTCTATGGACACCCCTCGTATATGCACCTGAATTATGATAAAGTTTTCAGCTCTATTCTTTCTTTACTTTGAGTGTGGCAGCCTCTAAGGTTTGGCGTGTTTTTAATGAGCTTGGCGATTTACGGCTCAAACTTCATTGCAAGTTCTTGAATTTTTGGCGAAAAACAATAATGTGTCAATGCCACAGCCTACATATTTGCCAGACGTGGCTTCGTGTGACTTTTTCGTATTTCCAAAATTAAAGTATAGGGCCGTCGTTTTCCGAACTGATGACATTAAAAGAAATCGCTGACAGAGGTAAAGGCTATCCTAAAGATCGAGTTGAAGAAGTGTTTCAAGGATTGTAAGAAGCGCTAGCGCTGGTGCATAATATTTAATGGTGAGCATTTTGAAGGCGACAACATTAATGCAAACGAATCATTTCTTTTTGTTTTTAAACGAAATTCCCGTTATTTTCTGAAAATATTTTGCATGAAACTTGGTCACCTTCACAAGATTTTATTTGAAAAAAAAAACCGATCGGCTTCGACAGTTGCGCCTTTCTCAAGTGACAATGAAGTACAAGTGCCGTGTTATATACTTACGTTTAGTTATTGTGAAGTAAGAAGAAAAAGTATGAGAGAGGCGGATACACATTTTACAAAAGAAAGTAACAATTCACTCCTTGTGAAATAAAAGATAATTATAAGGTAGATAGGTAAAGAAAGTACTTTTTTACATAAACGATGAAATAGAATACCTGATTCCACGGGGAATACTGTTCCATAACCTTATCTCAGCAATGCACAAAGGTTGTTGTTAGGTATAAGTCTTATGTTGCTGGGTAAACAAGGTAACTTTTACCCATTCTGGTTGAAAAAATTTTGTTGCTAATAAGGAAAAAAATGTTACTAATAGGGAACAAACGCGACAGAAATGCAGGTTCAAGGTTGTTAAAAAGACCATGCAGAAACGAACCATGCAGGTCTTTTCTTTTCGATTTGACCTTCTGTTATGCTAGTCCGGTTAAGTAAGGGGAAGTATGATCATATTTTATTGAAGTTGAGGATATATATAACACGCATGTTTTACGATTTTTGTATCTAGTTCATCCGTCGGATCATTTTATACCAGATAGCAACAGTCGAAATAGCATACTGAAAATGGTTGGAGCGTCAGTAGTGAAGCAAGAGTTATTTTCAACATGGGGAATTACGTGTTATTGCTATCTACAGCCCAGGAATGGAAATGGTTTTGATAAGGGTCGCAGATGGACACACGTTTCCTCCTTGCTATCTCGACTGCTCTCTTGTGGTTTCCTGTCTCGACAGAAGCTGTGGGCTGCAGTCTGCCTCTAAAGCTGCCGTGTGTAGTATGCTGAGCGCAGTTTTCAATGATTGTGGGCATGTGAATATACCAGGGTTATTGCGGGTCAGGGAAGGCAGGGTCATCATCATTAGTCAACAATACTAAGATTGGTTTGACGCAGCTGTCCATTTATCTCTCCTATCCGCTAACCTTTTCATAACGACGTATTTATTCTCATTTATATCCTTTATAACCTGTGGTATGTAACTCATTTGGGTCCGTCCCTTGCCCTTTTTCCCTTCCACCTATCCTTCAACGATTGTCTGCATCAGGCCATTGTTCCTCAAAATGTGGCCAACTAAGTTGTCCCGTCTTGTGCTTAAGGTTTTTAGGAGGCTTCTCTTTTCTCCCACTCTTCTTAGCACTTCCTCGTTACTTACACGGTCAATCCGTTTTATTTTCATCATTCTTCGGTAGAACCACATTTCGAATGCTTCCACTCTTGACTTCTCTGCTGCTGTCAACGTCCAAGCCTCGCTTCCATAGAGAAACATATTCCATATGTAGCATCTGATGAATTTTTTTCTTACTTCTATGCTTGTATTCTGAGCTTTGAGAAGATTGAAGGCAGAATAATCGTATAAATTCCAGGGGTTTTGAAATGGGCCAGGGAACAGACAGAGACTCCCATCCCCGGCGTCCAGGGAAAATTCATGTCTTGATGGGCCAATCACAAGCTACTGTGTTTTTTTCTGTGTTCTTAATTCATCAATTTAATTTTTACCCCATTTTTGGATTATTTGACTAAAATTAGGTTAACAAGTTACAGTTTTTCCACGTGCCCCTTGTGAAGATGTGTGGTTTAAAAATAATCTAATTACTTTTTTAAAGGAGTTCCTATTTTATTGACTCTTGCTCTTAAAAATTGTTTTGTGTTACGATCGAGAGGAGAGAAAGGAAGTGTAAGGATAAATGAAGATTTTTGTCAGGAAATAATACGGGAAAATTCAAGGAATTTAATTAGGGAATACAGGGTGGTATCCAAAAGTAGTAGGATTGATAAAAAAAAATATATTTATTGAAAATGTTGATACATGGACTCAATACTCTTCAAAATAGGGGAAGAAGTCCTGTGGTGCCATATCAGGGATGTAGGGGGGTTGAGGCAGCGTGGAAACGCCGAATTTGGCCAGGAGATCCCTCACAATCCACGCGGCGTGGCACGGTGCACTGTCGTGGTGGAGCTTCCAATTCTCTACCTGGTCTGGTCGCACGCGTGTGATCCGATTTCGCAGCCATGTGATCACTTCCACGTAAAGTCTTGCATTTACAGCCCGTCCAGGAGGTACAAACTCCTTATGGACAATTCCACGACGGTCAAAAAATGCAATCAACCTCGATTTCACTTTCGATTTCGAGATTGAGGTATGCCCGGCGCGTTGGTCGTCCTCGACGACCTCCCTGCCCTCCCGAAACAACTTGTGCGACTCAAGTGTCGAGGAACGGTTCGTGGCACCCTACTTGTAGGCTTTCGCAAGCATTTTCTTGGTTTTGGTTGGCCGATTTTCCAAGTTTGTAGCAAAACTTGACGCTGCTCTGAATTTTGCTCCATCGCAACTAACGGCGAGGCGTCAAAACAGGAGGTCACTAAAACAATGTTCCACACTCAAATAATCCACACAGGCGACTGCCGCACGTCGAAGACTGTTCCCAAGGCTCCCCCCCCACAACATCCGGTTTTGCAGGACCCCCTCAATCTTTCTGCCCGTGCGGAAAAAAACAGTCCTACAGCTTCTGGATACGACCCTGTAGTATTACAACCATGTTTTCAGATAACTCTCGACTGATCTCAGGCCATTTTTTATAGCAGATAGGTAGAGAAAGGGTAGAGAACATAAATAAAATACGAAGACTCGAAGCTAAATGAGCGGACTTTGCCTATTTTGGAATAACGATGTGTAATTTCCCTTACAAGTGAATTTCATTTCTACTCTGATTTCAATGATACTACACAATCACCATAGTGACGATGAAGTCCTTGACGACAATGTAGTAACATTGTAACCGGGGTGGAATGAAAAGTTATTTTTGTGGAAAAATGCATCTGGTTGTTCCAATCAAGGAAGAGATCATACCAGAGCCGGGAGTTATTTAGTTTACCGAAGCAGATGCTGAAGAGTAGTATTTTATCAATATACTTTCGATGAAATTTATGCGAGAGCTAAAATGAATATTTGTACTACACAACCGACTTGTATGACTTTATTTTCAAGCTTACTCATTCCGTAATGGTTAAATAAAATATAATTTTTTTAAGTATAGATAAGATTTTTCTTAAACAAATATTAACATAAACAAAGCCATGTATCCTTAAGTTGATTTAACAAAATATTTTATTTTAATCATTGTACGCGAGCTACATGTTATCCAAAATGAGGTGTTGGGGAGTATGTTTTTAATATTGAGTCTACAAATATTTTCTCTATTTATATCTTAAAATGGCGACCCAGCGATACCGTTTATGTCCCGTTTCCTCGGTTAGAAGTCAGAATCGTTTTCTCCTTGTTCTGTAATTTCACTTTTGCAGTCATCGTTCAGTGCAGTTAAGCGGATCCTAAAGCAGCTTTCATTTCCCTGGAAACAGTATTTGCTTGATTTGCCATAGATGCCATAAATTTAACTACGGTAATGTTTCGTTTACCGCTATGTTGAGGAGCCTAGTCATGGAAAACGGTTCAAGTCGTATATCCTATCGTCTTGCCGTCACGCCATTTTATCCGACAAAAATCACTCACAATAGTTCGTTTACTCGGACCAGAAATTGCAGTTCATTTAAGAATTTGGTTCAGAATGATAGGGAAAGGTAAGTTGTTGCGAAAAAAATTAACTCCAGTCCGCCAATCGCTTGTAAGTTTAAAACATATCGTTTAAGTTGCCCTCCACTTTTTATGAGGTGGCGACGTCATTGTTTAGTTATATCTCATCCACTAGTTCGTGGAGAACCGCTGATCAAAGGAAACGATCGCTCAAAAGATTGCAATGGCAACGAGCCTGTCGAAGTCGTTGCGCGAGGCCAAGAAGTAGCTTCTTTGTTGAATAAATTATTTGCGTGCGCGAGGAATTTCTACAAAATGTAGTCCAATGGGTGTCTGAATTTAATGGAATCCAATAAGCAAAAGTTTGAAAAGGTGTGAAACAAGGATTTGCTTCTTTTCTCCTTTAGTATTTCAATGCTTACCTCCAGGCATCCATTGACCCAAGTTCGCAAACCTGCTGAGGTGGGGATTGAAATTAGTGGACAGAAGATAAGTATGCTCCGTTATGCAGATGATATTGCTTTGATCGCGGAGACGGAAGAAGATCTATAAAGGGTATTCAGCAAATGCATTGGATATTCTGTAATTAGTATGGCCTGAGATTAAACTAACGCGAAACAAAGTGATGGTTTACAGTAAAGAAGAACAATATGAACCTCCTATTAAAAGAATTGGAGGAGAAAAGCTCTAAGTATTAGAGGAATTTCCGCACTTGGGAAGTAGAATAAAAGGAGATGGTAGAAGCCAGAAAGAAATATGCTGAGGAGAATGCAGCGAGCCTGAGGAATTCCTCGGAAGCGGCGACTCGTTCGGCAAAAGTGGGTGACGTCATCAACTTATCTGCGAAAGGGCTAAATCCCTTGATTTATCGCCGCGAGTATCTCGAGAAGTTGGCGAATGATCGAAGAACGGGAAAATACGGCTTTCTGTATTTTTTGTTCTCTATCAGAATCGGAAATTTAACTAATTGATGTACTATTGGAAAATGTATGAAGAAAAGTTGGGACTAGTCTGTAATTTATAAATGCTTAATACGTACATTGCCTTAATTTGTATGAGGGGGCCGTTTGGAAAACTACTTTGGACTGAGGGACATTATGAGAGTTCTTTGCGGAAGTTAGGTGGGAAATGCCGTTTTTTTGCTATTGCCTTATTATGCGAAAAAAATAATCCACCGATAATTGGGTTGATCCCGCGGACCGTGTCTGGACAACTGTTCAATGCTCTCATCGTCTCTCACGGTGATACAGTGAATGAAATGACCGTGAAGTTTCGCGACTGAACTGACCTCTTCCGTGCTTTTGGAGTACCGGGATTATTCGTATCCGTTTGTGTACTCCGTGTATCTACATTCTATCCTCAGTTCGGCTAGGCAGTTTAACATTCTCTATTTGTGGCTAGGGAGGTCATCATCACTCCCTTATAGCCCCTAATTGCAATTTTCACATCGATAAAATGGTCCGCGATTATGAGGCCATTTAATTAAGATTTTGAATTAAATTCGCAGTAATTAAATTCTCTTAAGAAAAGTTGCATTTTATGTTTTTTTTCTTTCTTAAATAAGTTAATTTCGCTCATCAGGAGTACGTGGCGTTCGAGCAAATGTCATTAAAATATGTGTGTGCGATAATTACGATCTTTAAATTCCGTTGATCACCTTGACAGCCTTTGCAACATTGCGCCATTCAGATGTACAGCCATTTTACGAAGTAGAATATTTGTCCGCTGAATAATAACTGATTTATGCATTTATGTACATCACGCTTCATAAGGTAAAGAATTGAGAACAGGAGTCCATCCCGAAAAAGCTTGATTCGTATTACTGCTCAGGAAGCATGTTAATCGGTATTTGAAAAAATCCGGAACGCAATGATACGGGCCGAGTGATCTATTTTCCTTCAATATTAGCTAAAGAGCATTTTACTTAGCGATAAATAGCACTGAAGGCTTCAGAATTTGATATATTTTTATCAATTATCTATTTTGATGAGTAGCCCTTATTGCAGCGTATTCCCCCGTGATATTAGTGGATAATAGTAGTTACATTGGTAGTGTACCTGACCGGCGTTACAATGACCTGACGTTTGATTATGTAACTTTTTGCATACAGCTTTGCATCCATGTGCGTGACTACTTAACAAATCACTTGTTTGATACCATGCTTTGGATATATTAGCTCTCTAAAAATGTATTGTTAAATTTTATGGCACATCAGTAATTAAATTGACTCTTAAGTCGATTAAAATGCTTTACCATTATTTATAACTAAATTAATGAATAAACGCGTTGATTTGTTAAAAAAATATGGCGTCTCAATGTCTCTTTTCCTGAGATTTTCATTTTATTAAATTTCCTTTGTCATTTGTCGCTAGTACACCACGGGCTCCGTTATGCATTTGTTCTGTTCGCGAGCTCAGTAATTAGAGCAATCGTCGCTCGCGGCATGGGCGTCTCCGTTTCCCCAATCGGCCACTTCCGTCTCCCTTTTTCCTTTCCCGGTTGTGCTACTCGCCTCGTCTCCTCGCTCGTTCGCATCGCAACAGACGAGGTTGTCACCCTCTCCACTCCGGGACCATGCATCCCCCCTTACTCGTGTGGCGGAAATAATAATCGGATCTTCTGCTGAGAGCATGGATGCGAGGCACTATTACTGTTTAAAAGGGCTCGCGGATCCGCGAAAAATAGAAGCTCACTGTCTGTCACACAGTATTCGTTCGCTGAGGTTACTCACTTGCCATGTAGGCATTTCCGGCGTGCAGAATGCGGATTTGTTGCGAGCCAGGGAAAATAGGGAAATGTCAAGGAATTTATAGATCCTTGGAAAAATGTCAGGGTAGAATGTCGAGCTGTAAGCGGAAAATTGCATATGGGCGAAGATCGTTGGACTTGTGTATGCAACCCATCTTGAGATGAAGTCGATTCAATCGATTTCGATTAAAATTGAAAATCGAGTTTTAATTGTCAAAGATCGAGGGAATCGAGATCGTGTTATGATGCTGAGTATCGATCCAAACTCGATTTTTCAAATTCCATCTTCGACCATTTCGTTTGATTTCAGCTGCGTCACCCCCGGGCTTCGATAACTTAATTTGTTCCATGTGAAAGAATTTTCTCTTATGCCGGTAAAATTAGTAAGGCACGCCCTTGATCATCAATAATGCATCTCCATCAGTTGGTCTTTCTTAAAAATTTTAGTGATGCCGCAATGTTCCAAGCGGTGCCCCATAACTTTAATCTACGTGCATTTGTAAACGTTTACAAGTAATAATTCAAGTATTTATGCAAAATATTTTTTTCTGCTTCTCAAATGTGTATTTTGACTTTTTTCGAATGAAATATGAACAAGTTTTTGTACTTGTATTTTTCTCAAAAAAGAACATTTTTTTCGATTCCTCGATATTTTGCTTCAAATTTCGATTTTTGTTGTAAAGTAGAGTTTTTCATTTCTTTATGAAATAGATCACTCGAGAAGTCTGTTTTTAGCGGGATTTTTCCATCACGAACACCATATATGCGACAAAATATACATCTTTTAATTTTTATTTAATATATTTGTCATTACATATGATGTGCATAAGTGATATTAGTGTGTTTTTTCAGCTTTCATGTTTTCTTAAAATTTTAATTGTTCTCTGTTC
Organism: Ischnura elegans; assembly: GCF_921293095.1. Classification (NCBI taxonomy): domain Eukaryota; kingdom Metazoa; phylum Arthropoda; class Insecta; order Odonata; family Coenagrionidae; genus Ischnura; species Ischnura elegans. The sequence continues at coordinate 57,989,534 of NC_060254.1, read as the reverse complement.
CCCATGTTGCGTTAAAAGTAATGGTAAATTAAAAGCTTTGTTATTTAACGCGGAAGAAATGTCTGTGGATTTCTCCTCCTCCGTGTGGTTGCAAAAGCGAGCATTGTATCTGCCTACGATCCTGTGATTTTTCATCTTCTCGTTCATGTTGGTGAAGAATTTTATGGGACATTTGGTGATTTTTATGATTAATTTAGTGGCATGGTTATTTTTATTCCCTTCTTTTAATTTCACTCCTTAGCATTTGTTGCTATTGATTCTTGCATTGCATCCTTTTAGGCATACAGATCGCCAAAAGTGCTTCTCACTAAGGGTTATTTACCGTCGCAAGTTCTCGAAACGATCGTAATGAAGAATGGTTTGCAGTCACGTGATGTGTTTTCTATTTCAATATTGGCTTCATGCACAGAAGCTAAAAATCGCCCTTGCTCTTCTGATTGTTGCATTCCTTTTATCTTCGCAATTCTCGTCTAGTCTTCCCGGCGCTGCGGCTCGTCAGACGGAAAATTGCAGGGTAAGATGATTAACCACTATCTACCAGGTCGTTTTCTCTTATTTCTCGACACTTCCTGTTTTCAATTTTTTTTTATGTAAAGATGATGTGAGAAATGCATTGCCCAGAACAGCGGCTGCAGATTCTCATACACATCATCCCATATACCAACAATGTCGTTTTTTCTTTCCCTCGATTTTCTGTTGATTTATTTTGTTGATATATTTAATTTCTGATTGTGTTGAAGCATGAATCGGTTATTAATGTAAGTATAGTTTGGGCTATGCCATAAATTGATCATCAATAAAAATAGTGGGTCGTTTAAATAGTATGATCTCAATATAAGCAAAAGCCTTCAAAATTTCATTTTTTTTAAATTTTACCTTCTGCATTTTGATGACATTTAGGGAGAGGTTTATAATTTGCTCTATGGCAGAGCCAGAAAATTGTCTTAAGTTGTCTTTTGTTGGGGTAAAATATTTTAGTAAAAAGAAAAGGTTGGGGTAAACTTGGCGTAAATATTCTTACAAACGGTTTGATATTCTTTTAATTCATTTTTTATCTATCTCATCCGTTACATTGATACTAGGCCACAGGAATACATAAAGGAAGGCCTCATTTTATTCCATAGAAGCTAGATTTATATCACCACGACGAATATTACGATAGAGGATTCTGCAGGCCAGTAAATCTGCTGTCATCCGCATTTAATGGTTTTACGTAAGTCTCCACTTGATTCGCTGACAGGCAGAGCGACCCGAATTTTGCGGTGGAATAAGCTGTTTCTGTTACCTTTTGGGCGATATTTGTATTCGTGTTGATGTTACCTATCAAAGTCACAACTTCTCAATGCCATTTCTAATAACATATAGTATATTTATGTATACATTTTGGGAATAAAGGAATCTCTCTTCTCTCATCGACGCGCTTCGCAAATTTTTGAAAATCGATTAAAATACGCCTGCCAGTGAAATGAAATGTACGAAATTGAAAAATTAAAGTAGCTGCAAACATCCATTTATAATGTGACGAACTGGTATAGTCACCCGATGACAGTGGCGTAGCGAGCGGGGAGGCCCAGGGGGTTCGGACCCCCCCACCCCGAAATGTAAAAACACAATTTATTTCCTTCATAAAAGAAAACAAAATATTGAAAAATCATGGATTTACAGAAGATTTCTTTGACAAGTGAAGTTTTTTCGATAATGAATTGTGTTAATATTAGGTTGGAACGTAGGCTTTCGCAGCGAGATGCATTTATTGTCAACGGCTTTCGGGAGGAGCCGCGTCTTGCGCTATGTCACGCGAACTTTGGCGGTCATTACAGATCGCATCATCGGGCGAGCGCAAGGCGCAGCTGCACCCGAAAGTCGTTGACAGCAATGTGTTAAAATTAGTTGAAAACCCTCTCCGTACCCTGTTTTTCAAAAATTCTCCACCCTGGCTTAGGACCCCCTCCCCATTGAAATTCCTGGCTACCCCACTGCCCGGTGAAATTGTCACATGTCTGTTGACCCGATCTCGCAGACTTTACTCGGATAACACACGTTCCTCACTAGGCCATCACAGGTGCTTGCAATGCAAGGCTTATAACATGCAAAATAGAAACCAAGAGTGGAAACCGTGGCAAGTAGATACGCAGTAAATGCACTCGAGGTAATCATTAAATCCAACATAAATCAAAACAATATGATATACTTGCAATTATGAAGTAACTTCTCCTATTGAGTACATTTATCTTCACGCACAAACGAAATATTTGCGTTTCGTAACCAAGGATAGCAAAAAGAGTATGGGAAACTTAGTTTCTTTAACTAGTAGAAGTGGCGCCACAAGCTTTGTCCTATAACTCTTGAATGTGGCTGTATCTCCTCTATTATGTAATTTCATTGTTTGCCATTTGAGGGCCCATCTTAATCGCAATTTCAAAAATGTCAGCAGCGCAGCGATCAAGAATATTCCGTAAGAGGATCCTCAAGTCGGCCTCTATGTATCCTTTCACCCACCTTGAATTTAAATGGGTTTACAAAAGTCGCCACTCGTGTCGCTGACGGACAAAGTGATCCGAATTTCACGGGGAAATAAGGGATAATTTGGGTGGTTAACCGAAATTTATATGCATGATGATTGTGATTTATCAAAGGCATTACTTTTCAATGCTATTCCTCGCAATTGCGAACACAACTCTGCAAAATATTGGGAAAAAAGTGGAGCGCATTGCCCTCATCACCGCGCCGCGGACGTTATGGAAAATCGAATAAATTGCGACCGAAGTGGCAACAGAAATCAGCCTTCTATGGGATGGAATTGGGCCTCCACTATTCAGTCCCCTTGGTCTGTCAGCTCAGTTACGTACTACTACCCTGTATTTTCTCGTAAGAATTGGATACCGATGACTGGTGGCGCCGCGAGTGGCGATTTTGAAATCTGATATTTAAGCGCGGAGCGACAACAATTCTTGCGGCGGACTGGAGAATCTTGAGAATGCAATGTCCGTGGCAGCGATCCGTGTGTTCCCAGTGTTCGCTGTAGAATTTTTCCGCTAGGGTGAGAGAGGTTGTGAATGCGGCCGTTGCCGAGTATGTCCTCTTGGATGAGCCGGCGGCCGTCTCTGCACATCCTGCCCATCCTCTCATTCCTCGCCCCTCTCCACTGGAAGGAGACCCCGCCCCCCCTCCTCTTGGGGTGGAGGCATTAAACTCTACACCCATCCCCTCCAGTCGCCTTGCGGTTCAGCAGCGGATATCTGAGTTCCAGCCATCCTCTCCACTCTCGCTATAATGTTGCCTCAGCCTCGCAGGAACTGCATACGCATAAACAAGGGATTTCACTGTTGCCCCTAGCTGAGAGGCCAACGATGATACCACTTGACGTATTCCTACATTTCATCAGGAAACACGCGATTAAGCAGAAAATATGTATTGCACCATTGCTGACAGATTCGAAAACAATAGCATATCATCATCACTGGTCAGCTATCCTAAGATTGGTTTGACGCAGCTATCCATTCCATTCTCCTCTAAGATAATCTTTTCACTCCTACGTATTTCTTCTCTTTCATATTCTTCTTTACCTGTTCCATATATTTTGTTCGATCATCATCATCATTATTCAACAATCCTAAGGTTGGTTTGACGCAGCTCTCCATTCCTCTCTCCTATCCGCTAGCCTTTTCATAGCGACATATTTCTTCTATTTCACATCCTTTACAACGTGTCCTATGTAACTCATTCGGGGCCGTCCCTTGCCCTTCTTCCCTTCCACCTGTCCTTCTACTATTGTTTTCGTAGGGCCATCATGTCTCCTAATGTGCCCAACTAAGTTATCCTGTCTTCTGCTTAAGATTTTTAGGAGGCTTCTCTTTTCTCCCACTCTTCTTAGCACCTCCTCGTTACTTAATCATTCTTCGGTAGCACCACATTTCGAATGTGTTCCAGAATTTTGTTCGAGGCATTCCTTTTCCATTCTTACCATCAAATTGTCCCTCGGCGATTGTCTTCATCATGCCGTCATGTCTCAAGATATGGCTTCTAGGGTTGTTCCGTCATCTTATCAATGTTTTTAATGGAGTATCTCATACTCTTCTTAGGACTTCCTCATTACTAACTCGGTCGATCCAATTGATCATCTTCATTCTTCTGTAGCACCTCCTCATTTTTCTGTTGCTGGAAGGCCTCTACCCTTTTATACCATCTGAGGACTAAGAGTGCTTAAACCTAAAGAATAAAAAGGATACAAAACAGATAAATTGGGAACTAGTAAGAGCAGCAATGAAATGTAAAAAGAATTATATGAGATACGATTATGTCCTGGTGACAAATTTTGCTACGTCATGACTAGACACCAACCCTTCTTTCCCCTCCTAAACACAACTAGGAAATTCAGTAGAATGTTTGCAAAAGATGCACTGTAAGCATGATGGAGGAAAAAAAGCAAAAATTAATAAGGAAGTGGTCACGAATGAATGAGATGTCATTTTGATTATCCGTTCGGAATTTCCCCTGCATTAGGACAGATGTGAATGAATATTTGTTTCTTTGTTTGTCGGTCTCTTTAGGAATGGGGCACGTCACCACATTTATGTTACTGTCGTTTATGATTGTAATTTTGTAAAATGAAGAGACTCGAATTTTTTTAGTTTTTTAAATCCGTGGCCGAGTTGATGACGTCATGTGCTCATGCTGATTGGATCACCGGCTACTCATCGGTCTCGCGTGATTTCTATTCGGTTACACATTTGGGACCGAATTCTTTTCTCAATGAAATGTTTTCTTTGAACGAGTAAATGAACCCGTACACGACATTACTAACTCTCGCTTACTCGGCTCTTTCATTTTCTTATTTCGAACGTACGAGAGAATGGTAGAATAAGGTTTAAGGTTTCTTTTTGTCATAACTAATCTCTCCCTTCAATCTACCAAATTATTTTAAGGAATTACGTTTTCGGATATGAGTGATCGACCCCGTTGTTGACGCAACGGACTGACGTGCTCATTCTTTCCCTATCTCTAATCTACTGAAAAGTATATGGTTTCAATGGTTTAGTCTCGGTAGCACTGCCTTAATATCGTTCTAAACTTGTTTGTGTGTGTTATATGCCATGGATAAGTCGGATGAACTTCCACTTTGCTTTGGAAAATCATTCTTGTTCCCCTATCGCGTGAAGCACATCACTTTCATCGTCCCCATTCATTGATTCACTCTTTTATTTGTCCTTTAAGACCACTGTCGAAGCTCTCGTGGGCCAACTGCTGTCTATAGCAGAGTTGTGGGCGGAGGACAGATGGCCAGCAGTGGTTATTATATGACCTCCTGTGGTCTGGAACTTCACGGCATTTTCCTCTCAGTTGTCGTCGTAAATGTAAACGGATTTTTCGTCTCTGAAATTTCAGTGGGACACGCTTCACTGAAGAGTCTGTGGAATGTGCGGTGGCGATCGTGTGATGATGTGCGACTTCGTTCTTGACCTCCATTGCGTCCTTAGCGGCGACACCTGCTGCTGTATACCCTCCCTCCTTCCGTGCCCTCACTCATGTGCACAATTTTTAGAAACTACGGCAAACAAATATATTTATGATTGAAACATCAAGGAGACAGTTATATATAAACTGGGAACTGTGGCTTGAAAATCTCGAGCGAACTACTTGGACTTGGAATATATTTGTAGCATAAAAACTCCGTACTATAAAATTTTACCTGTACATATGTCGTTCTCATTCAGCGATAACTGATAAAAAGGCGAATTTCAGATCTTTCGATGAAACTACGAGCCTAGCGATATTTTCATGTAAATAATGCGATTTTACTTTGATCGCAGCATCCATTTGCTAATAATAAAAAAAACGAGAGCGGTTTCGAACTTAAGTTTTTTTATATCGCGAGTATTGGGATATAACGAGCATCATATCAGTTTTTTTCTAAATGGCAAATATATGCTATCAAGGGCGGATCCAGGATTTTTTTCTGGGGAGGGAGGGGCATAAAGGACTGGCTGTCAAACAGTCTTCTCACATTTGACATTAAATGCAACATACAACAATTACTGTGCGAAATATCCTCTTTTTTTTAATGTGAAAGTTGTTAATATGAAAATATTAATACGTTACAAATATAATAACGACAGTTTTCGAGCTCCTTTCCCACTTGGACGATGCTTTTTTTTCGAACGCTCATCAGCGAATGTCCAATGACCGGCAAATCTGCGTTCTTGACTTGAGCTCAAGGCTTAAATGATTGAGGCTCCGTAATCCTCCCTAAATCCGCCAATGCATGTTATGATTGATGATGATGAAATTGATGATTATTTTTCGCCGTTCAGTCCGATCATGTCGTAGCCATAAAATTTCTCTCTCAATATTCGATTATCCGTTGGGAATTTTCCCAGTATTAGGGCATATGTGAATGAATATTTGTTTCTTCATTTGTCCGTCTCTTTAGGAATGGGCACGTTCACCCCATTTATTTTACTTTCGCTGATGATTATTGTTTTGAAAATGAAGAGGCTGTTTATTTTTAATCCATTGCCTTCTTTTCGAGAAAATCGAGGCGAAAAATCGACTGCTTTAACCCATCAAATGACATTATTATTTTTCTTCATTACCCCGAAAACCCCACAGCAAAGGCATTGCATCTGGATTCGACATCAAGTAAAAACTCACGATCACAATCACCCAAGCCCTGGATTGGGGCAACCTACCCTGGATGGAATGGGACCCGTGGTCCTCGGACTTAACACCTCCGCCACCGTGGCTAAATTTTTACGTGGGCTACTATTTGGCCGTCATTCGATGGTGTACGAATAGGGGGGTTATCTTCCGATTGGTCACATTCATAGTTTCTTGTTTCCTTGGAAGTCGATGCCCCAGCATCTATCAAACGATGGTGCGTCCCGCCTAGTCTATTTGGACCGACGACGGAAGAACCTGTTGCACGCCGCCTCAATCTGCCTCCCCCCCCACACCTCCCAACATTCCCATCCCCCACCATTTGGCCGAACGGCATTCTGGGAAGGTGTTTCTGCCCTTCCAGAGGTCAGCCGCCGCACCACCATTCCCCAACAACCTGTGCGGCAGTATCTCTGCGCTTCCGATACAATTCCTATGTCTGCCACAGTATACGTAGAATATAGTTCAACGCTCTTGCTGCTTGCGCCTGGATGCACGGCCGCTTGGATTTTCGTTGTGTGCATCGGGGCGTCCGATGAAGTCACTATTGCGTGACCGTGCAGCCGGGAGAGAGAATCCGCTATGTAGACCACTGACGACGATCCAGTCCACGCACTGCTCGCTGATTTGCTTTCGGAGTCTGTGCGTCGCCATTCTGTCATGGACTAGTTGGCCAATTTTATTTCATTATTGACTGTAACAGTTTGAAAATGAAATATAACCGAATATTTCCGATTTTCTATCCCTCGCCTACATATCGGGCTATACGCGACGAAAAATCACCAGACCTTCGTAGATAAGTTGATGACGTCATGGGCTCATGCCGAGCGGGTCACCTCATCTCAGGAGCTCCTCTAGCTTTTGCATCGTCCTCTCGTGGTTCGTCATTTTATCGTCATCATTCGTTGCTAGCACCACGTCTCAAATTCTCTTACTCTTGACTTTTCTGCTTCTGCCAATGGCCATGTCTCGCTCTCTCAAAGAAACAAACTCAATATGTAGCACCTGAAGAATTTTTTCCTTCTTTGATTGATTTCTCTGCGCGAGAAGATTCTTCTATCTTAGAATGCCCTCTTCGCCCGTGCTAGTCCTCTCTGCTGGCAAGTTCTTTCTTGTTACGTCCATTGCTGGTTATTCGCCTTCATAGTTGGCAAAACTATTTCACACATTCAAGCGCCTATTTAAACAAATAAAAGATCTTAGCACTTTACCACAAGAATTTTTAATGCGTACAACGCGTTTCGGCTCACTGAGCCATCATCTGGTACAAGACCTTCTTCTGGATCAAGACCTTGTACCAGATGATGGTTTAGTGAGCCGAAACTGTTGTACGCATTAAAAATTCTTGTGGAAAAGTGCTACGATCTTTTATTAATTTAAATATGTCTAACTTCCACCAATTGAAGCCTGAATCTGTTGAACTTATTCAAGCGCCTGTTTTTCTTGGATAACGTTTGTCCTAGTCTCTTATCCTTTGGTGCATTGTCTTAGTTTCCTTTTTTTTCAAATAGTGTGAAAAGTAAAGAAACCCGTATTTTTTTGTTTATACATTCTTCTACTACTATTCGCGAGAAATCACCAGTATTTTGCAGATACGTTGATGACATATTGAGCTCATGCCGAGCAGGGTCACCGCTTCTCAGCTACTCTTCAGCTTGAGAATCGGTCTTTCTTGGTTCGTTGTTGATTGCACCATTGAAAGTGGTTCTTTCCCTCAGTGAAAGGTTCTTCCTGATCGAGTAAAGGGACCGAAACTCTAATACCATCACTATCTTATGAAATGGTGGCAGCAACTTAAGCTTTTTGTTATTTTTAACTTACGTCAGTATGACTGGATTTGAAAGATTTTTTTTTATTCGTCGTGAATTATCTTTCTCTACTAGCCACCGAATTATTTTCACGAATTGCTATTTTGGGCCATAAAAACGACCGCATTGGTGACAGAACGGTCTGATCGGCTAATTATATTATCCAGTGTGAATAGTCAGTGAGACAGTTCATTGAAAGGGAATTGCGCGATTTTGTGCGAGAATGTCGTCAACAAAAAATAAGGAACGTATACAGTTTCGGTTGTTCATTCGCGCTGGCACCATCTTAATTTCGTATTCAACTAGCTTAGGTGTGCTACATACCATGTTCCTCTATTTGGATGAACTGTCCACGTTTCTAGAATTACTTACTGTGTGTATTTCATATTGCGATGGCAGTCGCAAATTGTAGCCTTATGTCGCCTTTTTCTCTTTATCTCGCGTTACTTATCGACTGCTTCCTTGCCGTTTTATCTCCGTGACCACCAGCTGCCATGAGTTTGCGAAATCGAGTGTGATGGTTGTAACTCGCTGATCCTCCCATTACTTCTCATATGCGATATTTTATATATTGTAGTAGGATACATTTTAGTGCATTCGTGGGTACCAAAACAATTTTACCGTATCTTTTAAGTGAGCATTGTAAATAGAATGAGGTTTGTATACTTTTATAGATGTAATGTGTAAATAATTACAATGAATTAATTTACTACCTTGAGGTATTTACCGTTTTTGAGCCTATTATCCAAAAATATATCGAAGGGCCAATGTTTTCGTATCCGCAGTCTATGGAGTGTAGTTAAAAGATTATATATTTTGATTTTATTGAAAGTAACTTATTCATCATTTCTTTTTTCTCATGGCAATTCTTGCATTTGACTTATTCATGCTTACTCGTACTTCAATATTTCTTGTTGAACAGTCATTCCTTAATGAATTTTGCGCCTGAGTCGTTCGTGAGTATAACGTTGCAAAACACGCAAGAAGGACGCATTCTGATCTTGAATTTCCCTGCTCCCCCAACATCCCAGGTGGTGGTGGTGATGATAATGCTGGCTAGAGGAATGCCCCTCCTCCCCGCAGTCACGTGACGACCGCCCCAGACTCTTCATTGTTGCCGCTCCTTCCCCCGGATTTGGCCGTGCGGAAGTAACTGTTCCTTCCCCTCCCCCATACCCCTTTCCACCTCCACACCTCCCAAACACAGCACAACTCCCTTTCATGTTATGTCGACACATGCGAAATGACTTTCGCGTCGAAGCAATACCCGCCCTAGCCTCGCAACCACTTTTCCCCCCGGCTAGCCGCGGCTGTTTGTCTACGAGGAGGCCCTATTGTCGGCGTAAAAATGATGTGCCGCTGTACTTAGCGAATTTATATCTGGACTTCAGTGCATGCCGTAATAATGAATAATACGTCATTTTAAAGGACATTTTATTCTCATTTCTGATTTATTATTTGTTTTATGAAAAATTCCAAAATCAAGACACGCGAGAGTAATAAATGACTCCGCGCACCATCAAATTAGCCGTTTTGTCAACTTCATGAACTTTGTAACTCAGCCTGGGGAAACCTACTAGCTCTACAGCATTCATCTTCCGCAATAAGGTGCAACCAATAACATAGATTAATAAAATGGCTTTTGCGTATTTTTTAAACGCATATTTTGTTTTAAAATAACAAAAATGTTTAAACATTATCTAGTCCTACGGTTTACCCCGAAAGAGAAAATAAAATTGATAGAATTACTTCTTAATTTATTTGCAATTTTTCTAATAACCATAATCTATAAAAACATTGATATTTGTGAATGTTAACGACTTCTATTAATGTCCGTTAAAGTACAGCGGCACATCATTTTGACGCCGACGATAGTGTCTGGTCTATTACGGGGCATCAGCCGTCAAGGCCAGCCTATTGAAAGTAATTTATTTTTTGCGTATTCTACCTATTAAGATAAGTTCGCGTGGAGTATTTGGAAGTATTCTATCAGCTTGGAATTTGGAGGAAGCGAGCGGCTGTTTTCCTCGACTTTCGATGACCGTTTAGCAAAGTCTTTTGACATGCTCACTCTTGAGTCGCATTATATTCTTTCCCGGGGGCGAAACTCCTTCAAAAAGAAGGCGCAATGTGACATGACGGATGTAGGAGCAGAGAGAGATAATTCTCCTCTCACGCGGATGGCCCCTGCCTGTCTCATTGCCGCCGCCGCGTCGTCTAAAAAGGGTGGTGGGAGGTTGATGTGATCCCTCCCCTCTTTCAGACAAGAGATTTTCTTGCTTTTCTTTTTATATTTTCGTCGTTCTTTTTTTTTTACTTATAATCCGACTTCCCTCTCTCCCTCCGCGGATTCAACAATGGCATGCCTCTTCCTCCCCACTCGTCCTCTTTCCACCCGTAGCTATGACGTGCATACACGTGCATCTCTCAAGTGCACTGCGAATGATTCGTCTAACGCTATAAAGCAGTCGTGGAGAATATAGATTCACTAATATACTTCGGGCACGCTATTCTATTGTATGGGAAACCGACGAAGCCAGTAGCAGTAGGCGAGAGAAAACTGGGAGCAATGACAAAAGATTAAAAAAAAATGCAAACCTTCAAAAGCGTGCAAAACTTGCACCCGAGCGGAACATTATTGAACATTACAAAGCAAACTTCATCATTAATAGGTTGCATATTAGGCTATAATCTGATTCTACCTAAGAGATGCGGCGTAATAACAATTTTAATGTCTTTTTCATCATTAAAACTCCTTAAGTTTGAGGTGAAACAAACTACAAGTCAGGCAGGCAATGTCAATTCACTTATGATCTCATTCTACGGGTTCATAAAAGATCTTTTCATAACTTGAGCACTCCATAATAAGCTTAGGTTCAATTATTCTGAAAGAAGAACCGCCAGATTATATTAGCAATTAATTGTCCGAAGGAAAACGAAGTTTTAGTTTCCGTTGAATGCTGTTGTGTGCTTTGATATTTCGCGGTGTGTTAATTTTTTGCTTAATATGTGAATCGTTGACGCAGGTATACGAATTATCTTTAAATTAAAATTAACAAAATAAAGGAGTAAAACGTTGTCAGGTTCACTATTATATTAATATCGGCACGACCCGGGTTTCGTAACGCAGTTACACCTTCAGGTGATTGATCTTACATGCATCTTATATTTATGCATACATACTGAATACAATACAATATAAATATAAGATGAATGTAAGATCAGTCACCTGAAGATGTAACTACGTTACGAAACCCGAGTCGTGCCCATATTAATATAATAGTGAACCTGACAAAGTTTTACTCCTTTAAAATTAAAAAGAAGAACTTTGTGCTTTCACATGAATATTTATTCACACATTTACAGGGGCGGATCCAGGATTTTTTTCTGGGAGGGGCACAAGCAAGGCCGTATCCAGGATTTTGTTCAGGGGGGGGCACAAGGATACACCGTAATACAAAACGAACGCAATGATAATGGGACCGTATTAAAAATCTTGCATATTTTTGAGGGTCTGGGGGGGGCACGTGCCCCCGTGCCCCCCCCCTGGATCCGCCTATGCACATTTACACGACCATGGTTTCAACGGTAGACGTCGTCATCAGCAGCAGCAGCACTTGATGATGACGTGTAACGTTCAAACCATGGTCGTGTAAGTGTGTGAATAAATATTCATGTGAAAGCACAAAGTTCTTCTTTTTAATTTTAATAATGAATCGCTTTCACAAAGCTACGCCTCAAACAATCAATTTTACTCTTTTATTTCGTTAATTTTAATTTAAAGATAATTCGTATACCTGCGTCAACGATTCACATATTCAGCAAAAATTAACATTTACCGCGAAATATTAAAGCACATCAGAGGATTCAACGGGGACTAAAACTTCGTTTTCCTTCGGACAATTAATTGCTAATATAATCTAGCGGTTCTTCTTTCAGAATAATTGAACCTAAGCTTATTATGAAGTGCTCAAGTAATGAAAAGATCTTTTATGAACCTGACAAATTTTACTCCTTTATTTCCAATATGGAGAGGTTTCACAAAGTCAAGCCTAAAGTTCTCAGTTATAAAATTAACGAACTTCCTTCGCCTGCTTTATTGATTTGACGGTGGATGATCCTCATGAAGCTATTGCTAAGTTCTCGAATTCTGCTCCTTTTTCGAGCCAAGATTGCAGCATTTTTCGAATGTTGCTGAAGCGGATTGTACGCGTGTACCAACCAACGTATGCGTTCGTGCCGTGTTTATAATAATCGGGGAAACTGGGCCGTGCGAGCGGGAGCAATTGGGCTGGGAACTGGGCGACTCTCGCTGGGCTGTGGGAAATGCTTTATTGGAAGAATCCCCCACACCCCCGCATTTACTTCTAACTCTTCTCCCTCACCTCTCCCCCTTATGGTCTCTAATTGGGGATCGACGGCTCCGCACAAAACCAACTCTCCTGGGGGGTTATTTTGTACTTATGAATGATAATGGCCGCGTTCAGCAGACTCAACTGTTGCGGAACCGGTGAGATCTTTTCTGCTGAGCGCCCTCTGGTAGCTCACCGGTGTTACTGATCAGACTGGATTAGACGCCATTTTTTTCCGCCGGAGAAAATCTCCGATTGCGATCCCGAGCATGTTGAAAAGCAGTATGGCTGCGCCCATTACTTCTTCTGCTATGGTCACGAACAGATATATTTATGGAGCAGTGACGTTTGAGATACTAGATTTTGAAACACACTCGGAAAACTGGCTTCAAATTTGTCATCAAATAAATAAAAGAATTGGTTACTTTAGAATATCATTTGAAATATACTATGTATCTAATAAGATGTAGCCGAGGTCACGAATTGTATTTGAAATTTTTTCAACTCTGAGAATATTTGTCCACTATTTCCCTCGGTTTTAGTAATCGGAGAATTTTCTCTTGATTCTGAAAATAAGAACAGGAGCGGACGGATCTGAGTTAACCTCTTAATAGCTTATGATTATCTGTGGTCACTTAGTGTCATAATAATGAGATTGAAATGTTTATTATTTTTATTTAAATGTATATTTCTTTTTCAGATTTCCTCTTAAAAATCTAGCCTCATGTTGCATTAATTCTAACAAATTATTCATAATTTCATCATCTAATGCAATTAAAATCGCCAGAGCTTTAACAGGCATTGCATTACCGCCCATTATGAAGGTGTCTGCTATTTGGTTACGTGACTGATCACTACTCAGCAGCCGTTCAGCAGATCGCTAGTGAGGGATCTCTTAACCCCAGTGAGAATCTGCTGAGCGCGAGCAATGACCACATTTGGAGAGATTTTGGATCTTCAAATGAATCGTTCACTGAGGTTTTCCCCCGCTGAGGTTTGAAATGAACCGTTCCCGTGGAAGTGAGCCCTTCCAGTAAGCCATTTTTTACGGGCTGTAGGCGGTCACTTATTGAAATTCCAAACGGTGCCCAAATTTGGATAAATTTGTGACGTCATTCGTCGTGGAGCTCAAATTCGAAAATACATAATGGGGTTGTTCTGGTACGTAGCAAAACCTTGATTCAACCTTAAGTCTGAATCACACGATCATTTTTTTTTCGTCGCGAAAGTGATCACTATCGCGATTACTGCGCAAAATGATCGTCGGCGGCAACTGTTTTTCGCGATCGCGATGAGGATTGCCATCGCTATTTTTCATCACTCGTCCGGTCGCTTTTTACGTCGCTTAAACCGTCACTAAAACCCCATATCAGCCAATCGGAACGCATTCCCCTATGAAGCGATTGCAGCGCAACGTTTGACAATTGTGGGAACGACATAAATAAACAAACACGCTATATTATTTCGTGATGTGGGTCCTATGACAACGAGCTGTGATATTCGAAAAGCGACGGCGGGAGTGACCGTGTGATTCAGAAAAATGATCACAAGAGCGATTGCTTTTCGCGACGGGAAAAGTGATCTCGATAGTGATTACTTTCGCGACGAAAAAAAATGATCGTGTGATTCGGGCTTTACCGTCGCGTCAATGTCGCGACGTAGAGTCTCGTTAATATTTTCTTAGCTTTTGCAAAAAGAATAATTTAGTCTCAAGAAATTGGCGACTTGACTGTTTTGCTCACGAATATTACAATGGACGATTCTCCAGTCAGCCGCTGGATGTGTCGTCAACGACCGCCCATTTACATGGAACTACAAAATCACCTCTCTCGTTGCCGACGGCGGAACCAACCGAATATCGCCAGAGAATGAAATGTTGTAATGGCTGTTTACCGAAATTTTTATTCGAAATGATATTATCTTTCGAATTCTAAGTGCAAATACTCATTTGAAATCATTAGCAACGAATGGGTGGTTTTGTATGCTCTGTAGCGATCGCTAAGCTGTGGATTTTTTTACGGATTAAAATGCCCCATTAGAGGCAAAATAAAGCAAGCGTCTGCGGAATGGAATGGGGCCTCCTCCATTGAGTCCCCTTGGACAGGGATGGCAAGTGAAACGAAACGAAAATGTTTCATTTCGACCCGGAGGGAAACGAAAATACGAGGTCTAGGCTTAGTTTCTTTCCCGCACGAAGTTAAAATCACCAGGGAGTTTAGTTTCGACCCGGGACGAAACATTACTTCCAGGAACGAAAGTAAATTAATCGAAACTCCGCTTCTCTTAGTTAAGTTTCGATCACAGAAGTTGAGCGGAGGGGTATAAGGGGGAATAGTTTCGACCCATTTCATGACGGAATATAAAGGCTTTGAGCTTAAAAATCGAATGGCCAGTTTGCGTTCACCGTTCTCCTGTTGGTGGTAAACATATGATTGCCCCATGCATTTAATGACGGTAGGCCGAACCCATGGCGGAACCTTTACTTAACAACCATGCATCGTACTCGATGCGTGAGTCGAAACTCAACTGTTCGATGGTGAAGCACGTGGTCCCTCCGGTGCGAAGCATTATCTGTGTTTCGTTTCGTTCCAGAGTTTAGGTTTATTTCGACTCGAAGTAGTGTTGCCTCCGATTACTTTCCGAACCCATGTTCAGCTCTCTCGGTTTAATTGTATTTCGTTTCCTTTCTACATTTCGCTCCCGGGAACGGAACTTTTGAAATTTTACTTGTTTCGACCATCGTTTATTTTCTTTTACCATCCCTGCCCTTGGGTTTAGGTTACCGTAGAAAGCAACAAAACGGGAATACTGTCTAATGGACTCTTCTTTGCACTGCCGATTGTAGGCGAGGGAAGTGTCAAGGGGTTCGGTCACTGTTTGTTCGGGGAAATTCTTTTCGTTTTAGGAGGGGCGCCCGTGGTTGCCTTGGCTTTTGAAGTCGGCCTTGAGCGAGGGGCAGAAGAGAGTGTGGCTGCAGGTGACGATTCGAAGTGGCCTTGTCTCACACCCCCTATTCCCCCATCAGCTATTACCTTCGGAGTCTGGACTGTCGCCGTCCGTCCGCCGACCCCAACCTCCCTCCCTCGTCTCCCCTTTCCATTTAGCTACTCCCCCTCTCCTCGAAGACGAATCCTCCACCATCTCGTGGAATAAGGAATGTTTCAACTGACCACTCCCTCCTCCCACTCTCCTACTCCACCCCGAGCTCCCCCCTCCATAACCCTTCTCCCGCTTCCAAAACACATGCATATTGGCGTTTTCCTGTAAAAAATCGATTTTGCAAAGTGACAACTTAGCGCCGAAACGCGTCGTACCTAATAAAAGGTCTGTGACATTTACGAAGGTGTTATACTTCCATTTTAGGAATGTGTCTGCCACGAATTCCGTTTAGGATTACGAGTATCAGGCAGGCATTTAGCCATACTTTTGTTTCGGGGTGTGATTTGATTGTGAGCGAGTTGCCTTCACTGGTAATTTGTTGTTCACGTATCGAAAAACCAAAAAATAATTAAATTAGATAGAAGTTTCGTTTGTATAGCGCTTAAGCTTATAGTCATCGTTGGTTTTTATGGTAACGGAAGCAGTCATTATGGATTGATCTCCATAGGCGTTTGTTGCCTTAATATGTCTGATTTTTCGCTTAAGTTTTCAATTTCCGGTCTTGAATCATCGATATTTTCTTCGAAGTGATAGACATGTGAAAAGTGAATATCGAAAAAAATAGAGGGGAGGTGCCCCTGGGCTTGTGGTCTCTACTGCAGATGCATCACGGACAGTTTTCTCAAGGGGACTCAACAAATTTTGCGGGGAGATGTGGGGGCTGACGTCCTTAAAGCCCCATTCCTCAATACTTGCCTGGTATTATGGATCGTTTACAAAAAATAACGCTTCTTCTCCCATTCACATTCTTTCATACACGTGTCACGGTAAAAAATGCACAAAGATACCGCACTGTCTGCTTATTCAATTTCACAAACTAGTACACGTGTTTAAATTGGCTTTGGACACGCATAGTTGAGTTTGTGGAATTAAATAAGTAGACAGTACGATCTCTTTGTGTATATTTTGAGCATTCTGTTCTTCGATTTCTCCCTGGAAAAAAGTTGACTTCGATTTTGGTAGGCCGGATCGTATTTTGTATAAAGGTGGAAATTATAAACATCCTTTCAACACCAGTATCATTATCACCTGCCTGTGGAGGAGTTTTGTGGGTTTTTTTAATGTTGATGCATGACAAATTTTTGGCCTGTCTTGTTTTAGAGAATTCACCTTGTTGGAGCTCAATTATCCGTTAGAAAGAAACTTATGATAAAAATTACGAAACAATTAGTTTCTACTGGATTAACCTATTCATTTGCGTTCATGCCTTTGGTGAAATATTACAGTAGGTTAAAGAGGATACCCTCATTCGGAGTCGACCTCGAGAATTCCCATTAAAAAAGTCGCTCTACGCATACGTTTTGTGTAATGATATCTCGTTTCCTTCCGCTGACCTGCAACAAAGGGGTATGGGATGGATAGTGAGGGAGATGGGCGTTGCCATGTTTTCTCGAAAGACTTAGTCAGTTCATGTAAACGAAAGATTTTGTGACAAACATCCTCTTCCTACTTGGCAACACAGCTAACTTGCTTACGAAGCGTACCCCACGGAGGTCTGAAAACGACTGAATTTCCTCGCAAGCTTGGCTCTGCTTATCGCATTTTGGTTGGTTTTCAGGAAGTCACGTGCCCACCGCCCTCATCCCCCTCAAGAAATGGCCTGTCTCACAGTCAGATAGATTTGAAATGAACTGTAGTTATCTCAAGGTACCACTTTTTGTAGTTTGAGCAATACCAGCGGAAGTATTAGATATCGTGAATTCACGCTCGTTTTAAATCACTGATATAAGTGTCTCATCCCATTTTGATGTGTCCTTCAAGTAAAAGAAATTTTTTTCTATTATTATTTTTATGATTGCCCTGATTCTTTCCTCAATCGAGCCTCCATCATAAAAAATGAAGGCATGAATACTCAAAATAACCGAGCACGATAAGTATTCATCCTATGCTAATCTAACGACACTAGGGCGGAAAATCCGCATGGAAAACGACTGCAGGATGACTTCTCGAAATTCGTTTACTGAAACCAACTAGATCACAAGCTCTTGGCAACTGGATGACCTTAGGTGAGAACCATTGCCATTATAGGGCTCGTGTGTGTTTGTCGGGACGAGGAATCCGTCGCGGAGGATGGTCGATTCGTCTTGACCCACTAACCGTTTCCATTTGACCTCTCTCTCTCTTGCTCTTGTAAGTTTGGGCTTTGGTTTGGGGAATTCGGCATTGGGCGGAATTCAGCTGCGGCGCTGAAGGTTGCTTTGTCTGCTTTGGCGGCGTTTGATCCGGCTGAAGGACGAGACCGGATTTTAGATTCGACAGCATGGCCACACTTCCGGAAAATCTGGAAAGTCAGTAAAGCCGCGGGCATGGTCCTTGTAAACTGGTTGCTCAACTCAAGAAGTTTAGCATTGAAACAGTTATCGGGTGCTGTGGCCACAAGCATCCGACCCCAAAGAGTTCGTATTTTTAACAGGTTGTGGCGCTGGGAGCCGATGAGTTTGCTTTTCAATTCAAAGTTACGTGAAGATCATAGGGAAACGTGAACTTGGTGTTTTTTTTTTACCTTTTTTTCGGTTTTAAGGCCTTCTTGAGTTTTATTTTTTTGGCAGTACGATACTCTGTGTTTTGCGGAAAAAAAGTAGTGCTATTATCTCAGACAAGTCGGCAGAGGTTCAGGAGCAGTTACTTAAAGTAAATCCTAGGATTGTATATGGGCCGTGGCCATGGGGTTGCAGTACATCAGAAAGTCGTGTAACGTCAAGGGAAATTGCAAAAAATCTAGAACATCATGTTTGATGCTAAGTCAGTCAGTGAGTCTGATTTTCATCCGCACTTTTCTATCTTTGATATTTAAGATCTGTATATTTTTTATATCCAGTGTAACCCTAATTTGTTTTAAGATTTTTGTTTTTATGCATACATCTCCCTAAAGAATGAATATTTCGTAAAATACATAATGTCAATGGGCCTGGAAAAAATGATAAAATAGTCTGAATAATCTAGAAGGTTCAGGGAATCTCAGGATGTTATTTATTTGATTAGCTACCATATTCGAGAAACTAATGACATTTACCTCTCTTATTTTATGTTTATGATCTTGGGGCCGATTGTGTAACTTTACGTTCGAACGTAACGATCCGGTTCCCGTGGAATTTTGATCAACAACTCGTAAACAATTGAAGGAGCGATTGTGTAACTTTACGTTCGAAAGTATTCCGGCTCTCGATCGAAAGCATCTCTTCGTCAACACATCACTTGACGATAAGGCTATCGAATCGTTCGCAGGTGAGGTTTGGGATGGAATTGAAATGTTTATTACCTTTCATGGCCACGTTGTTTGTCCTTTTTTTGGGATTAAGTGAATTATGCAATCAATTATATTCATAAATCGCAGTGTTATGTTGTTGATTACGTGAATTTGTAGTGAATTGACATAAATAATTGCAATTTGTGCGTATTAGATCACTATGGTATAAAGATGAACAAGTTTAAATTTGCTTCGCTGTGTAATGTGTGTGCAATTGAAATGAAATTAACTCATGTGGAATTAAGTGAATTAAACATTCTATTTAATTTATACATCATGTGTTATGTTTTTAATAACGTGAATAAGTAGTGAAATTACATCGATAAATACAATTTGTACGTGTTAGTTTACTATACGATACAAAGATGAGGACGTTTACAATTGCTTCGCTATGTAATGTGTGTGCAATTCAAATGAAATTATCCTTTTTGTATGCTTGATTTAAACGTGGTTCCACTATAGTATTTTAGGTAAATTATAGTTGTGCTATAATACATTGCCAAAATTATATTCTCTACAATGTTTAATTTAATTCGGATCATCGGGCAGTTATTGACAAGTAAATGATTTAATTTATGTATTCAAATAGTTTATTTTAACTTCTCAATGACGTCATAAATTAAGTTGAATTTATATGGTTTATGTACTTCAATTAATGTCTCTGATGCGATATGGTTTCCTCAGAAAGGGTAAATTTTTTGAAGTGATATTCGGGTGTTTGAGACGAGAGGAGATATCAAAGATGACTCTGCATATTTGCTTTTTCTTTCAAGTAAGAGATGAAAGGTTTGTGATGATGAGAATGTTTTTGATTGAGAATATTAACGTAGTTATTTATTTCATGAGTTACGTGCTTTTTTCACTGTTTACCTTACGACTATTATTAAGACGTCGTACTAATTCACACTCGTCAGTTTTTATTTCTTGCAAATATTCAATATTCTGCGGCATTGCTCCTTGCAGACACACAAAGGCGAAGACGAGAGCCTATCAATATCGAATATCCGCTCATATATTTCCTCTAAAGGAATTAAGTCAATTACAAATGATACAAGTTATTATTTAGCGAATTGCAAAAGTAACGAAATGGAGAATTACCGCGGCATTTCTAAATAGCGATATCTGAGTAAAAACTACTTATCCCAAATATCAGCTACGCTCCAACGGAAAGGAAGGTATTTAATACTGAATTGAGAAAGATTGATTTATACGCAAAGTTAAATTCTTTCAATAATATAAACTTAATCGGCCGATTGTATCTAAAACCAATATTGTTAACATAGTTTCGCTTTTCAAAACAAACACAGCCACTCTCGGCCTTACTGCGCATGCGCTCAAGGAAAACAATCGCGAAACTTATTCCCAATTCCAAGTAAATATGACAACGTCGTAACTTTCGATTGCTTGTTGACGATCGTCCATACACAATCGCACTTACAGCTAACGTTCGAATACCGGGAACTCAATCGAGAGTGAACGGATCTCTAACGATCGAAAGGTAGCCAAGTTACACAATCGGCCCCCTTATCTCGAGTAGTATGTTGGCGTTCGTAAGATATGGTTGACTTCGTTTGAAAATAAATAACGCTTGAATTTACATAATAGGTTTAGTCTAGTTTTCAATCTAAGGTCTGGCAGTGATACCCATCTGAGTAGTTCAAAGGGGTTATTAACACCGACATGACTATTGTATCGGCTTTTCACTTGACAGGATGCTCGGTGCGGTGCGGTAGCGCATGTTTTAAACTAGTAATGGATCGCGAAAAAAACCGCTCGAGCGGGAGTAATACGTCGTCTTAATCCACCTAGGCATCTTATTGTTCGGCGTATTTTTATGTTCTGGAAGTTAATGCTGTTGGCTAGACTGTGGTTATTTTCTTCAATGCTACTCAGATTTTACGATGTTATTAGTACGAGAATGCAGCAAGGTGGTAATTGTATTCTACACTTTCGAATATGGCAGTGTATTTGAATGCCGAAATTTTAGCCTTGTGAATGAGGCATGTGTACTGTAGACAGCCGTAGACAAAAAGCGACGCGACGGGTGCCGATGACGTAATCGTGGAGTGACGTCATGCAGCACTTTCGTCTCAATGCTCTCCCGCGGACTTCCCACTGTGTTGGCCTCACTCATGGTTTCCTGCTTAAAGACAAAAAAATATACTGTTTGGGGTGTCATCATTCATACTTAAAAACTATCGTCGTGGGGTGCTAACGGATATGTCGTGTGTAGTGGCTAAGATCTAATAAAACGATAGCCGATTATGGTGGAATTGTGGTAAAAGAATCGTTCAGTCGCAAATTTATGCTAATAGTTTGTCCCGGCGTTCTGAATAACCCAGTGAAACGTGTGACCTGTGTGGGGTGATGGGCGGTAAAGCCGTGAAGGAATTTTTTTTTCATCTTTGTCGTAAATCGCACACCGTGACCTTCAGAGAAACTTTATAATATAATGGCATTTTAAAAGACACAATTGTGTGCTCACAAAAAAAACAGTCTAATCAGTTTTTCTTCAGGAATTGTAGTTAAAAATGATGTACCTAAAGTCGGTGAGTTTTGAAAATTCTTATTTCGATGGTATCAAGTTAGCATGTAAAGTTAAATTTACTGGGAACAATAAATAATAGTGTGTATTACTTATTACAATAAAATTACATGCGGCCACTCATCGGTGTCAATTCAATGATTGTTACAATGTGTCAGTTTTGGCCTCCCTTCCCCCCACAGACCACCCACTCAAACTTAATTCCATCGAATTAACATACATATGGCTATTTAAAGCATTTCTTCCTCCCGGCATAAATATTAACCGATAATCCCTTAATTGCCTCAGTACACTCTTTCCCCCCCACTTTGGACCCTACCTCCTCACTATTTCCCCTTCCCTCAGCTATCTTTCATCCTTTACCTAAAGTCTCCTTCCTAACTCTGAGGAAGATGGTAATGCGCCACCGAAAATTTATTACTGGGAGTGTTTTTTATCTTTTTTTGTGTCCTGTGATTCTGCCCAACCTGGGGTATTTTTATGTTATTACAATGAAAAATATATTGCAAGTGGTTGGAATACGCGACTTGAACTTGGGGAATCCCGGATCGATACCAGAAGATGGCTAATGATTTTTTCCAGTCTAGAATTTTCCGAATTTGTGTGCACTTCCGGTCACGCCGCACTGTTTTTCTACAAGCGTAGGTTAGGCTTCATCTAACGTCACCGTGTTCAAAGCCTTGGAACTGTGGTGCAAGGTGTGTATGTGCACTCAGCCTTACAGCTTTGCTGGTTGGGTTGCATACATCACCTTAGCTAGTAAAAATAGTCCTAAATCCATGGGGGAAGGTAATGCCGCAGGAGCCAAATATTGAAGACCATTGGAGGCAAATTCGAAAGATCCTGGTTAATTTTATAAAAAATGAATGCTGTTTGAATTAAAATTAAACACATTAGTACTAAAAAAAGGAGGAGATTACCCATGGAGGAGATTACCCGGTGGAGAACTCGAATAGCCTTCACTACCACATTAGTACTGTTCGTACTGCGACTTTATGTATCCAAACCTGCTGTCGTTTGGCATGCTTGTCCGGCAGCATATACCGCCTCGCGTTCTTAAGACACGGGAAATTCACGGGGTAAAAGATTCCTTTGTTGCTCAATTGAATGAAACAGGGGGCGCAAATTCGCATGATCTCATTTCGAATCGTGGTCACAGAAAATCTCGTAGTATAACCTCTCTGGAAATTTCGCATTCAGTGATCACTTGCAAGTGGATCTTTGAACTTTTATTACTGGTGAGTCCGCATTTATTTCCTAAAATTCGTGAAACTATGTCTTCAGGGTCACTCGAGAATGTGTTCCATGGTGGAAGTTTTTTTTTCGGTTTTCGAGTAGGATTTTAGGATCAATGACCTGGTTCAGCAGACTCTGTCGAGAAATGAAAACTAAGGTATTGTTTTTAATATCGCAGGAAAGGGAGCGAGGAAATGTTTGCGTAAAATGTCTGGAAAGCAGAAAGACTGATTCGGTCTCATGCCTGTCGAGCGAGATCGGAATGCCTCTGTGGATATTTCGCGTTCAATGATCACATGCGAGTGGATCTTTAAATGCTTATTGCTGGCGAGTCCCTGATTAATTCCTAAAATTTGAGAAACTACGTCTTTAGGCTTACTCGAGAATGCGTTTCATGGTGGAATAAAGTTTTTTTTCGATTTTCGTGTAGGTAGGGGTTTTAGGATCGATAACTTGGTCCAGTAGACTCTGGTGAGTAATGAAAACTGAGGAATTCTTTTAATATCAGGAAGGGAACTAGGAAGTGTTATTTTGCGTCAAACATCTGGAAAGCAGAAAGTCTGATTCGGTCTCATATTTGTAGAGTGAGATTGGAATGTGATACGACTCCGGCATGATTTGCGCTCGTCACTTTTTGGGATCTGAGAGTGTTGCCATACCCATTTTCCCCCTCCCTATCTTCCCAAAACTACTTTTTTTTAGTAGGGAGGTTCCTCCCTCGTCAGTTGCGAGTGCAACCCCAAACAACCCTGTGTTGTTAGTGTACCTGACCTCTTAGACAAACTCGGATGTGAATCTCTGTCAGACCGTAGATTGAAAAAGAGACTAAACCTTTTAGATAAATTCAAGAGCAGTGTCTTTTTTACAAAGTTTGCCATATCTTACGGACGCCAACATACTTAGGAAGATCAGATCATATAAATAAAATAAGAGATAGACTGTAGAACAGACAGTTCCAGAATGTCTTTTTTTCCATGATCAATAACGATTATAACGGCAGCGATGGAACTCATAAATAGATTAAATGACTTGTAGTGTAGCCTACTAACCTATGTAAAACTTAATGCATGTTTCTTAATTTTATTAATATTTCTAACAGCATATGGTAGTATAATTTGTTAGTATGCGTGACGTTTTTGAACTTTGTGGTGTGCATGTAGGAGGTCAATCGCATGCTGCATGCTGGTGATTGATCACCACCTACCAAACACCCTAGAGGTGGCTCCCAGGGTATTTTGTAGACGTAGATGGAACTAGGAAGTGTTATTTTGCGTCAAACATCTGGAAAGCAGAAAGTCTGATTCGGTCTCATATTTGTAGAGTGAGATTGGAATGTGATACGACTCCGGCATGATTTGCGCTCGTCACTTTTTGGGATCCGAGAGGGTTGCCATACCCCTACTCCCTATCTTCCCGAAACGAGGGTAGTTCCTCCCTCGTCAGTTGCGAGCGCAACCCCAAACACCACCTCCCCCCACCACTCCGTTTTCACTCACCCCCATCGCCATTAGTGAATCACCACCCCCACCGCCCTTACTCACTCCCATTCATTCCGACTTTCCCG
The DNA here is from genome assembly GCF_921293095.1 of Ischnura elegans. Taxonomy (NCBI): domain Eukaryota; kingdom Metazoa; phylum Arthropoda; class Insecta; order Odonata; family Coenagrionidae; genus Ischnura; species Ischnura elegans. The sequence goes on along the minus strand of NC_060254.1, from coordinate 57,964,966 downwards.
CTCTCGCAATTTTATTCCACGTCGACGTACGAATCTGTCCCCTACCCCTTCAGCCTTTCGTCCCCCTCGTATTTCGTGGGACGGATACAGAGAGGAAGGGGAAAGTCATTCGTGCATTCGTGCCTCCACGTGAATCGATCCGTCGTCTGGGAAGGGGAGTTGTAAGGGAAGAGACGCGGACTCGATGTCAGGAAGATGAAGAATCCGCGACTGTCGACTGTTTTGGGTGCGTGCGATCTCTTTAAGGGGCGGTCTTTTTTTGTGGTGACGGATTACTCGCTTTATTATGCCTGCAAGGTTTAGTAGCTCCTTCTAGTTTTATTTTCCGAGTTCCGGGAAATCTTTATGAACAGATCAGTAACCACCCATATGTCATCTCGCAAAAAGGACTATTTATGTTATCCAACTCCATGTACTAATATCTGCCAGAAATCATTTCTGGTAACGGGATCAAAATTTTGGAATTCTCTCCCTGAGGATCTTAGACAGAAGGGCTCCATCCATGCTTTTAAAATTAAATTATATATGGATTTACTCAGTGGAGAGCTAAAATAAACTCCCACGAAAAATACAGCCTACATATTCTGTCTGCCTATGATGTCAAATTTCAATTCTTGTTACGTGTTATTTCTTTTTTATATGTGTGTATCAAACAACTTTACTTGACATTTTTCATGAACTTTTTGCTTTTATGAGCCATTTTATTGTAAATTGTGTTTTTGCTCCAAGGGTTTTTTCCCAGAGCATAATAAATATCTATTCTATTCTATTCTAGTTTTAGTAATTTAGAAGATGTGTTATAATGGCATTGCAACACGAAAAAGGTAAATATTACAATTTACTGTAAAAAAGAGGGAATCAAGAAAGTTTGCATTGTGTGTGTGCAAAACAAAAATGAAATAAAATGATGATATAAATTTATTGAAAAAGTAATAATAATCACAGTGAATGAAATCTACGGATATTGCGCGGTTTAAAATCATTTGTTTGATTTTGAATGTTTGTTCTCACTTTTGTTTGTAATATTTAAATTTAGTTTTCCCATATCATGCAAACGCTACACGACACTGACAACAGTATCAAATTCACAAAATTATTTTATAATTATTATCATAAAGTGTGTCATTTGAGTCGGGCACATAATGCCTCGTGGGAGCTTGAGTGGTACACGGATTGACTAAACTATTTTTTTGTAATTCGCACTTATAGGAAAAGCGTAAATTTCATTAAATACGATATATATATTTCGTTTACATATAACTGAAAGTTAAATTCATCGTTGGATATTGCCTTACATCATGAAAGGTAATTTTATCGCAAAATTGGAGTACCGAAAGGCAAATTCTCGTGGACGAGTCGTGTCCTAAACAGCAGCTGCGGGTAGGGTATCTCGGGTATTCGCCGCGAGGGAAAATATTCTGGGGGTTTGATGAAGGCCCCGAAATCCCCCTGGCTACGTTTCTCATTGGAGTGAGTTAAGGGACTCAAGGGAATAGTTCCTGTGGCGTGAACATAATGATAACGCTGTAGTTTCGATGTTGGTATATTTGCATTTGGTTTCTGCGCAGCCGCATGGCGAACTCTTGTTTATACTTCCTGTGAGGCTGGAACCAATATTTTGCTTCAACCACGCACGAGACTCTTCACACGATCGAAGTGCGTGCTCTTTCGTTGCGTGCGTGTGGGGTGGGTGATGTGTGGGGGAGGCAGACGGACAAACTCAGCAGAAGGGAAGAAATTCGCGACTGTCGACTGTTTTGTGTGCGTGCGCTCATTCGCAGTGCTCCCTTCCTACCACTCACTCCCCATTGTGTGAGCCGCTGCGAAAGGGGTGGGGTGTACGAGTGAATCGCCGTGAAATGAGCAAGCGGTGGATTGGAAGGAAGCATTCACTACGTACGCCGTGGTGAACATGCTCTGATACCCCTCTAGGGTTTTTTCACTGATACAGTCAATCATGAATATTGCAGTAGTGATTTCTCCTGTCGGCCGCTAGATGTGTTACCACTAGTCATGTGTCTGTCGTGAGCGACCGACATGCGCGATCGCGAACTTTTTTTTTAGATCAATTGATGAACGGGATCACTAATCCTCTCTGCTACGACGAACGAAACAATCTTTTTGGTCATTCGCGACTGATGTTGGTTGTTTTTCACTCACGGCCAATGTCGGTCGTCGTCATTCCTATCCGAAGTCGGTCGCGATATACATCGGTTGCGATATACATTGGTCGCGATGTACAATGGTCGTGAATGACATCGGCGGCGAATGGCGTCGGTCGTAATTGGCATCAGTCATGATTGACATAGGTAGTGAACAATATCGGTCGTGGTTGATGTAAGTAGTGCTATAGTATCGACCAGTCGGGATTGACTCAATCAAGTGATTGGTGAGCGGTGATCGACATCACCGAAACGACCGACTTGGCACATCACTGGTTGCCACCCATCGCGCTGGAAACCGGATTTGAAAAAATTGCCACTGGCGTCGCTGACGGTAAACGGACCCGAATTTCGTAGTTAAATGAGCTATAATTAGGGCCGTCAACCGAATTTCATTTCCGTGACGATATTATCCATCAAATGCTATCCTTCGCGAGTGTAAATATCGGGAATTAATGAATCGCTCTACTCACCGCTGCGCTACGGGAATTTAGAAAGCAGATTTAAATGCGTCTTAAATGGCAACATAAAGTAGACATCTACGGGACGGACCTGTGGCTCCTTCACGTAGTATTTTTGGAGTGAATAATAATGATATGCTGGACCAATGCACTTTCATGGAAAATATAATTACCCAGAGTTACGTAATATAACCTTATTAAATCTAGTATGCATGATTAATTTAGTTAATATCGAATGCCTAGCGCGGACACGAGATCCATTTGTTATGTACTGGCTACATTTGATTACTCCCAATTCTTAAGCGTCGTGTCTTTCGTGTTCTGGGTATGCCAGGATGGACCAGAGTGGCTCCACTTTTCCGGGTAGCCTATGATGAGAATAATAGCTATTTAGGTTAGCTTGGTCGACGGGCGATATAAGTTCGTTGACGCGATTGAAATGCAATGGAGGGGTCGGTGAAGTGTAATGAAAGCGTAGTTTTCAATTGCGAGAGTTTGAAAGCGGCTTTAAATCCATACGAATGGGGAAAAACCTTTGCTTTAGTCAAGTTAAAAGGAATTTTTACTTTTATAAACCGTAATTTATATTTATAATCTGTTTCCGGCTAACCACATCTTCGTGAAATTCTCAGATAATGGCGAATTGATAATGTAGAGTTTCGTGAAAAAAATACCCTGAAAAAATTACAAATTGACGGTTTGCAAATTATAATTTATGTACTAAATAATAATAATAATATGTTATTATTTTTCCTTTAACTCTTTAAAATATCATAAATACAAAACCAGGTTGGAGTTTTAGGTGACCCATGAGACTTTTAATTGCTGGTGGGATCATCTTCAGAAAGCAATCGTAATACTTTGGATATTTGAATAGCAAAAAGCCTTCTAGATGCATAAATAGAGATTCTGATGCATAAATAGAGTTTCTGATACATAAATAATATAAAGTAGTGATATATTAATAATGATACAGTAAATAAAAACTTTGGAATTGAAATCAAATTAAACAAAAGGAAAAAAAAGGAGTACTTTAGGAAGATTTACTCTGCGGTCTCTCCTATAACGATCTCGGCGCCACTGTTGGTGTAATTCTGTTGTGAATATTATTCCATTTTTTCCCCGATCAGTTTTACCGGTTGCCTTTCCTTCTTTTTCGAAGATAAAAATTTTGTTACCGATCCAAACGTGCGTCTTATTGCCATTCTCACTGCATCGATCGCAAGTGACCGCGATGTTGCGCGTGCCAGAAAATTGGACGTTGGGAGCTGTTGAGAGGGGGAGGACGACTTGGCCGTGAATGGATTGTCGAAAGTGAAATTTCAAGATCGCCGGCGAGAGTGAGTCGGACTGTACAAATGTATGCCGGTAGGGACATCGTTTGAGAGTCGCCGCCGTGCCTAGCGTGAGGGAATGCGAAAAAAAATATTGCCATCTTCGTGCACGAATGTGTCGTCTTCGCGAAAGCTTAAGTCCTCCAGAAACGGAGGTATGGGGAAGTTGAATGTGTGGTGGGGCTAACGTTAGTATTACTTTTCAATGCTGTTTCTCGCTTGTGAAAATATTCTTTGTAAATTAGCTGTTTCAGGCGCGACTTATGGAATCTACCTAACATTTTGAAAAGTAAAGAAAAATTTGTAATTCCTCATAAATATTTTTGCAAATGGTATAACTTCTACTTTACAATTTAGGAACCACTGCTCTATGTTTATTTTTTAAATCTCGATTATTCTCTTTTTTCGAATCGATGCTATCAAATCTTAATATCAGAATGCACGATCAATTGCCTCGAAGTTGGATCGCAAAGGGTTAAAAGTTGCGGATTCCATGCATTACATCATCATGAATATAAATTTCGGTCAATAGTCCGAATCATAATATATTCCTCCGATAGCTCAACAGGCCTAATGCTGGAATCAGTTCCAGCATCGAGTTTAGCTCGACATTACAAGGCGCTGCGATTATATTAGGGCAGCGGTTCCCATACTTTTTCTTTCTGCGACCCATTTTAGCTCATACTTTTTAGCCGCGACCCCCTAAAAATGGTTGTCTAAGTTTAAGTACATAGTTCACTTTATTATTCGTATACATCTCGCGACCCCTTTCCGAACGGCCCGCGACTCCCCTGGGGGTCGCGACCCCCAGTTTGGGAACCGCTGTATTAGGGTAATGTCTCAAGGGATATAGCTCATTGAAAATTTTTAAGATCATGCATAATATATGCTGGTGATTGATCACCCCCTGCCAAACACCCTAGAGGTGGCTCGCAGGGTAATTTGTAGATGTAGATGAATATAAAAACAGTGGATTTTTAGTTCAACCTATGAAATACGAACATATAAGTGAAAATCGGATCGCTCTGCCATCCAGCGAAGCGAGTGACGAATTTTGCAAACTCACTTTAACGGTTGACAACAAACTTGGTGGCCGTGTGGAAAATCCGTCATTGTAATATTTGTGGTTTGAATAGTGACTTATGTATGGATGGCGTTTTCGTTCAATCGGTTGTTTGTCTTTGGGATTGTGACAGAAAGTGGGTGAAGTTCTTTCTATCGTGTGATTCAACAGTTGTCGCTGTGCTGGATGCCGGGTGTGGCGATCGCAAGTACGAGCCCCGAGATAAAGCCTGTGTATCTTTCTCATCCTGCCTTCTCTGCACGCAGGCGCCTCGGCTGCTATTACGTCGATTATGGCCGGATGCGTTCCAGGGAAAATGAGTGACTTATCTTGGGGAATTTTATATTGGCGCACACACACGCATCATATCTCCTTTTAAGTGGATTCCACTGACAATGAGGAGGTCGCAGTCCGTCCCGTGTTTCGCCGCCTTATGCATATAGCACTGGGACAGCCACCTAGGAGTGCTAATTGGTCAGAACTCTCTGACTCACGTTGCTGATTGGGTAACTGTTGTCTCTGTTAATATTATGTATCTTTTGGATTTCGAAGACTTCCCTGATCTGCCTGGACAATTAGGCGGCGAAAAATCAAGACTTCACACTTTCGACCTCAAGGCGATTGACTGTTGTCAGTCACAAACGGTAAACGAAGCAGGAGAAGCCAAAACTATGGCAGTCAATCATGTCCTTGGTTTTATATTTCGATGTGCAAACCAGGTTTATTGGAGTTTTAATCCTTGGATTGAGTCGGCAAAACCAATTGGACTACATTGAAGAAGCCCCAGATCAACTCCGTAGAAGCTTCCTAAATGTTTCAACTTTGCTGGACTAATAATGATTGATCACCCCCTGCCAAACACCCTAGAGGTGGCTCACAGGGTATTATTCAGATATAGATAATTGGTTTGCACAGATAGTCCACAGCTCCGCAATGAGAGAATAGCAATCCATTTCTTCTCAATATATGCAGAATAGAATTTGCAATCGCGAGGAGTAACATAGAAAATTTCGAATTCGAAAGTTATTACAACTACAAATATAAATTTCGGATCACAGCCCTAGTAACAGTTTATCTCCCCTTGAAATTCGGATCGTTCTATCGTCAGCGTCGCAAGTGGCGACTTTGTAAACCCATTTAAATGCGTGGTGGACGACAGCACATTTAGTGGCCAACTGGAGAAACTTCCCGTGTAATATTCGTGTCTACCTCGTTGTGCCTCTTGGAATCGCCAAAACGTAAACGTACCCTATTGAGATCTCCAACTGTATTATTTTTTCTTAAACCCTCCCATCCTTAGTTCAATTAGAGAGTTTCTCTTCGGGTGGATTCCAAATTTTCTTGCCATTTGTAATGAGATTCATGAGCAGTCTGAGACATCAAGAGGAGCTAGGAGAACCTTTGTTCTTGGTAATTAATATTCTAAATTTTTGGCCGCTCCATCTGCTCACGTTACACTTGGATGGCAGCGTTATGGATGGCCATCCTATTATCGATATGGTTGATATCAAAAGTCAACGTGAGCAGATGGAGAATCTGGAAATGCTGAAACTCAGTGGGTAACGCTGCGAAAACTTTCTGGAGGATTCCATAAGCCATAAAGAAATCAAAAGATATCCATCTTATTGCTACCTGCCCGCTGGATTTACAAGAAATAGGTATTCTACGATATTATTGGAGGAAATCGCACTTTTTCACAAAGCCGAAAAAATTGTTTTGGTTCTTGTGGCGGTGCGTGTCCTTGTCCGTGCCTCTTCAAATGTGGGTGCTAACCTGAGTATCAATGTTATTTTAAATAAAATTACTGTTTAAAGTACGTTTCAAGGTAAGTATGTAGTTGTCAGGTATCGTCGATGCTGGACGGCAGAATACTGCTGCCGCAAGGAGTGTGTTGCCTAATTTGGCAACGTCGATGTTCTAATGATATGCAAAGTTTTCGTTTTAATTTCTTTAAAATTTTATGCAATGTTCACAAAGTTTCTACTGACACAATCCATTCCCTTCCCCAAATTCAGAGAAGATTCTAGAGCTCCTAACTTCACTTTCTTCAAATTCTGTTCCGCTGCACTTGCAATTATTGCATACCCACTATATCAATCATCCTCCCCCCCATCAATTTCATTTCCACTTTCCCCTCTTGATTCATCTCCGTTCCCCGTGTGGATTGCGCATCCATAGGATGCCACTTGACTTGGTGGCTGGGAGCACTTGACTCTCTCTTTTTTTGCATGCATCGCTTGTCGCAGTTGATTGTCTGGGTGCACTGCGGTCTTGAACACGCAGGTAGAGGACGATCATAGACCCATTACATCTGGTTTAAACTTCGAAGAACACTTGATGTGGCAGTAGATCCAAAACCAATTCTCGCAACTATTTAATGAAAAAGAAAGATAGTAATTTTTCCACGAATTTATTTTAAAATGTACGTCGCCTTTGGACCGTCAGGTCATTTTCAAGTAAAATGTGAACATTATTTTGTAGTGTATATTGTACTTTGAAATGTCCTGACAGTTGAAACGCAGTTGAAAAGGAAATTTGTGAAAAATTTACCATTCCTCTTTTTCATTAAATCAGGATGTCATTCCACTGCATCTCGCCTTCCTCAGTTACTTTTCTCGCAACTGTTGTCAACATAGTATGTCTCTAGTGTGCCAAAGCGCCACGTGGTGTCTGAAATAGAAAAACAAAAGACGTGACAGTTGCGAAAGTGAAATAGTTTCGACTGCCTTTATTTTTAAGATAATTAAATTTTGGCTTATAATTGATCCCTCAAGGATTATATATTGGTAAGAGGCAATCTGTAATTATACTATTTGTGTGCGTAGTTAAATTAATATTTACCGGCTCGTGGCACATCCATAGCCACCGATCCTAAGTCAACGTGAGCAAGTGGAGAACCTGGAAATGCTGAAAATCACTGGTAACTCCGCGAAAACCTTCTTGAAGTGAAAAATGGTAATTATTTCAAAAGAAATTCATCTTGTTGTCCTGTGCCAGCTGGATTTTATAAAATTGGGCTTCCTGCGCTATGATTCGAGGAAATCGTACTTCTTAAAAATTCCGAAAAAGTCTTTTGGTTCTCGTGGTGTTGTTTGTCTGTGCGTCTTCATATATGGAATGAATATATTCCTCTTGAATTTCAACTTGAACTGCCTCAGCTGCGCTAATTGATTGATTCAAGATCGATTACGTCCTCAATCAATTCGGGCTCTGTTCGCAGAGCTTCGCAGCTGCTGTCCCACACGTGCGAGTCGGGCGTCATAGGCGGCTGCTGTAGCAGTCAACAAGCGATGGGCATGTGGAATGAAGCGGAAACCCTTCTCTGTACATTGTTTGGAAATCTTTTCTGTAGTTTATCAGAATGAGTTGTGTCTATAAAAGGTGAATGGGTAAAGAAAACGACTGGAATAATTGGAAAAATATATTCACTGCCAAAAGTAAAAAAGAGAAATATTTAATTATTATTACTACTTTCACGGATTGTCATAAACATCGTTCTTATTCATACTCAATCTGGTAATATGTACAAGCAAATCACCACTCATGATATGAGACAAACAAATGTGCCCAATAATTATTGTATTGTTAAGTGGCTGGGTGGGAAGAAAATGGCTTACCGGGATAGCTTTTAACGCGCGTGCATCAAATACTGTGAAGCTAATTTATTAGCCGAAGCGAATTTTACCATAGTCTTAAGTAGTTGTTTACGTCATCAGTGAATGAACTATCTGGTCTCGGATAAAAAGGAAGCATTCGGATATTCATTCGTAATAATCTGTTGTTTCAACTCTGATTTTTTCCGAACTTTGCTTAATAACACGTTTTTCATTCAATATTCTAATGTTTGGCGTAATTAGCCATTCAAATATAATTGGCATTAGTAGTTTGTACACTCTCCAAATCACAAGTATTGTTTACATTATATAGCAAAATGGCGGCCGATCAGCGAGTTGAGACATAAAGTCAGGTTTAAACTCGAAGTAAACTGCCATGTCCGTGGGCCAAGAACGACATCTCGCAACTATTATCCTATTAATACTGTTGACGTTATTATTATTTGATGGCATATGTAGAAATCAATATAAATGGCAGTTGCGGAGGGGAAATAATTTCATCTCTTCTCCGTGAGAAAATTAATTCAATTTTTGGCTAATCATTGATCCCTAATGAGTCGAGATACGTGAAAATCGCACTTTCATTTTTATTTTATCGCATTTTGCAGCGTATATTTTTTAATTTTCATAATGAGGCAGATGACGATAACATGTAGTGAAACGCAGTTACATGACAAAATAAAGAATATTTTAAATAATTATGCTGTTGGTGAAAAGGCAAGTTTGCGTAAAAATATCATAAAAGTTCTGTCATCGCATCTATGTCGCATTTATTTGCGCACATCGGAACTATTTCGCATTTATCGCATTTACGATTTTCACGCATCTCTACTAATAAGTGATAAATTGAATAAAACATATGTAATTAAATTATTTGTCTGCGTTGTTACATCAGCAATTGCCGCTTGCGATGTATCCATGGACTCCTACTGTGTTCTAAGTAGAACTACTTCAACTTCACTGGATAATAATAGATTGAATCAGTACCTCAATAGATCAAGACCTCTTCACAGTCGCGGGCCACACTTACGAGTCGATCTGACAGTAGACTGCTATATCAGTCAACCTCGAAGTGTATACCCAGATTTAGCCACTAAGCAGTCGATATTAATAATCGATATGACTGAATATTATGGTCATCTTTTCCATTGGTTTTCTGGATCAATAAGATGAGTGTACGATTAAGTGAGCCGATCGACCCCGCGATGAGCCGTTTTCTGAATGGGGGAGTTTCCAAGGGAACGGAGAGGGAGGAGTTGTTCTGTATCACAGCCTCCCACTTTCCAATCAATTTGCAGCGGAATCGCGTTGTCCGTCACATCCGATTGGATCCGGGGGTCGTGTATTTGGCTCTAGAGAGGAACTTGGCCGCGCTGCGCGAGTGTTAATCGACGAGTCATTGGGGAGGGAATGAATGCATTACGACTTTCCCCCGTTGCCAAGGTGGCTGGAATGTTTTTGCCGAAAGCCTGCGGATTTTTGTGTCTTGTTCTACTGTATCGCCTCATTAAATCGTGAAGTAAATGAATTCAGCGCTAGTTTAAGAAATATTTAATATTACTCTAAAGCACAATCTGATAGATTGTGATTTTTATTACTGCATAATTCACCGTAGGCGTGCTATTTCAATACTCATTATTTCTATGACTACGGAATTTTCTTAAACTAGAGAAAACTATCTAAATTAAAATATATTGTTGCTATTTTCCACTGATTACCAACCTATTTCTTATTCATAAAGTATGAGGTTTTGAATAAAATATTTTCGGTATGGTATGAATAAGGTAAAGTAAAACGGTTAAAAATAGTGTTGCAAATGCACTCCTCTATTGCTCACGTTGAAATCATTCCGTGTATCTGATTTCATTTGAAAAAATGTAAACAAGGCTATGAAAAATGAAATGAGCTCACCGAGTGCAATATCGATAAAGTATATATGTCATAAACAGTAATCTGGACTTCTTATATGAAAGACTTAGTAATTAATATAGTATGTGCGAGGCAAAGGATTACTGGGATGACGTGCTGTTCGCAAATTTGGAAAGTAGTGTCATTTCATTGGGGTTCCACGGAGGACCTTCATCTAATGTGCAAAATGTGCAAAATAGAGGCGACGCGTCGCGACGATGTGTTTATTAAGGACCAGGAGCAAAGGTTGTACTGATTGAAGTGTGGCCATTGCGCATATGCTGAGGACCAAGTTATGCCATTAGAGAACTATACTAGATTAATTATTTAACGGGAAACTTTTGTTAAAAAGCGTGGAAAGATTGTACTTAGCGATCTAATTACGGATGTTATAGGTTTCTGAATCCCACATGAATTGAGCTCGAATAGACATTTTAATATTTTAAGTCTAATAGTTTGTCATTAAAAGGTTTGTTGCCATTAAAAAAATATATTCCACCCCACTATATAGTTAATATTGTGATTAAATATGCAAGCACCATTATTTCTAAATTTATGTTTCTCATTGAGTGTTAATATCTATACTTCTTTCTATTTTCAGGTGAGTGTAACCAACCCTTGGCCTGTAGTTGAGAATGTCGTCCGCAGGGCAGTAACTAAACGGCGTAAGTAAAAATAATCTGTCATTGCCGTGGAGCTTCCTTATCTTCTTTTCGCTGATTACTCGTCTGGCCATTATCTGCATTCCCACCACCACTCTCTTTGATTTCGTTGAATTTCAGGGAATTATATTGTGCCTGATAATTCATTGAGTGTTTGGGAAGATTACAGGAAGTGCATGGACAAATATAGAGCAATATTGAGATGAAGTCGTGTCATAGCGAGAACCGTGTTAAGCGAGGGACACTTGTAGTTTGAAAAGTAAAGGAACCCGCATTTTCATGTATTTCCATCCGTTTATCGAGTCATTTTTTTATCTAAAGATGTCTGTATTGCAAATGTTTTTCGTCTTTACTCATCTTCCCCTGCCATCCACCGGATTCTTTCAATGAATTGCGATTTTTTGCTTGATGGAAACGACCCCATTGTGTTCGTCGGTAGCACGATGCATGAAAGCTATTGCGAGCTCCAGTTTTGGAGTTACCTCTTCATTATTGATCGATATTTTACTTTAGTAAAAAAAATTCGTGTACGATTCGCCCTCAATTGTATGTACGAATTGCACAATTAGTGGTATTTATAACAGACATTTCTTCAGCTGCCGCTCTGTTACGCGGGTGGAATTTTTAATTGATTGGGAAGCTCGGGAGAGAAGCGAGCTGAAAATGATTTCCGTGGCGTTTTCTCTGCCGTGTTTTCCAACGTCACGCCCTGTTAACCTTGCCCGTGAAAAGATGAATTACGTGGAAAGTGGTCGAGAAAGAGAGAGAAGCGTCGCGTCGGACGAGAAAAATTGCGTTGCGATCGAATCAACCGCGAGGAAAAAAAGAGTATTCTGCAACGATTCTCTTTAAGAGAGAGAAACAGGCATTGCCCTCGCACGCAGCCACTTACAATTTTATCCCCGTTTGGTGACCATTCATTTTTTTCGATTCGATTCTAGCACGGATGGCCTGAATCCTATCTGGAGCAACAATGACACTATGAATTGAAGTGCGGTCTTAATTATTTTTAACGTTTTTTATAAACTCGCTTTGTTGTCTGTCATCTTGTCCGGATCAGATGTTGTAACTCAATTTCAACCAACTTTCCGATTAAATATTAATATACAATTTTCAGAATAACTCAGTAATAGGTCGAAACTATTTCCTCCAATCCCCTTCCACTCGCAACTGTTGGGATCGAAACTTAACTGTGAGCAGCGGAGATTCGATTTATTTAGTTTCGTTCCCAGGCGTAAAGTCTCCTCCCGGGTCGAAACTAAACTCCTTGGAGATATAATTTCGTGCGGGAACGAAACTAAACTAGGCTTCGTATTTTCGTTTCCCTCCGGGTCGAAATGAAACATTTTCGTTTCGTTTCACTTGCCATCCCTGATGCGCGGATCGTCCGTTGCCACCGACAACGGGATGGGGCAGCGGTGACCGGACGTGTGTGCCTTTTTTAATATTATTTTTCCCCTCTTGGAGGTCGAAGGAATGTTTAGCGGGCAGCTGCTGCTGGTGTCGTCTCGGAGGACGAAGGAGGGGGATTTTATTTACTCCCCCTCTCTCTGTCTCCAGCCCATTCCTTCTTTTGCGGCGGCCAAGATACTACTTATCGTCTGGAGAAAACTCCTCTGACAATCCTGGTTTACGCGTTCTAGCTAATTGCTATATCGATGGCTCCACAGCGATTGCTAGCTGGTCTCCACTGGTCAGTATTGTTGGCCATTGGAATAAGTGCTGTAGACAATGGCGTTAAACCTGCCCAAAATGCCACCTCCATAAGCAGCCACTTTTCCCCAAAACCAAACATTTTCCTAAGTACGCAACGAAAATTATTCTCCTACTTTTTAGATGCCACCACCTCCCAACGACAGCGGTCGTTATTTTCTTCTGCTTGCGACCAATTCTGTACCGCAACCAACCCCCTTTAGTTACGTAAAAAGATTTGTAATATCGTTTGGGAATGTCTCTCTAACAATATAGAAAAATATACATTCTTAGCTGCATCCAGTGAGTACTAGTATACTATTACGCCTTTATTATCTATTTTATCGAGCTCAAACATATCTATCATAAATGCCAATTTAAAAAGAATGGTGAACCAGCATATATCTGTTCACCGGGAAACCCACGAACTTAGGAAGCATGCCATTTCACGGCTCATGTTCTCCCTGAAATAAGTATTGTACGTGAATAATATGTGAATTGTGTACCACCTGTAATCCGGGCTCCTGAGGATTATTGAATTTTGAGTTTCTTTCCTCGTAACGTATTCGAGTGAACGTTGATCGGATTTATATGGAGCCATTTCGATGCATATTTCTCAGATTGACTGTATCCAAGATGGATCAATTCCCCATAATCTTTGGAATTTCATTTCCTCACGAAAGTACATACTATTTTTTTTCGTAAAATTACAGTACACTCTTCAGTGGAACTTAAAACGTCCTCTATTCGTGTGCTCAGAGATGAGATTAGTGTGTGTTGTGACATGACTCACTTATCACTGCGTCTTCTCTTGGGAATTTGTGAGACTCTTATATGACTCAAGTTTTTGATTTTACTCATTCGGGGAATTTTATGGCGTCAGTATCGCGATGTGTAGGCTGCGAACACCACTTTTTATCAGAAATATGCTGCCCAGGCAAACTTGGATATTATAATTTGGATGCCTCATTCATTCCTAATTAGGAAATTCAAACGAAAATGCTGTTGGTTCTCGAAATATAAGTTAATTCCATTAAAAAAATATTTTATTTTGAGTGGAAAGCATAGATGTCTGTTATGAGGCTTGCAATGTCGCTTATTTGTAGAAGTTCTTATTCCTCGTGACTATTGATTTATTACCATTCTAAATATTTCCATTATTTCATCATTCAAAATTTACTTCCTTTTCATTGGAGATTTTTCATTATTATCGAGATCAATTGCTTTGATAAGACTAACAATTTCATCATTAGCTGTGCTTATCTCAGAGTTTTTTTTTACATGTCTTTGATCGATATTGATGAGCTCCATTTCTGCGTATCTGCGCACACCGGAGTGACTTTTCGAGTTCTTCTTTGCGTCTGCATTTGCAAACCGCCATTCTCGGTGGGCGTCTGGCGAAGTGATTTTAGGAACCCAATCCGTTCAAAAAGGGTGATTACAATAATCATTTATTTCCTGATTTAAAAAAAGATATCGAGGAAAAAGTTATTGTTGTCGCAAATGACGTATTTGAATATTAAGCCTTTCATCGGGATAGCTGTGAAAAGTTTGCTACCGTCTAACTCGATTGCAATTCATCTTAGCAGTATCAAATGAAGGAACGACATTATCAATCGTTAAGCTTTTCTAATGAGTCATAATGAGTTTTACCTCGGCTTCCCACCCCGTGGGCTCGGGTTCGAATCCTGTCGTGGCAGAGAATTAAAAAAAAAAAATGCACCTATCCGTGCTTGATTTGTTTGTGGAGGAAATTTCAAGTGCAACACTCCGTTCGTCGTATGGGACGTAAAGCCTTGGTCCCTTTGGTGCCTTTCGCAAAGAGGAGGCCAATACCAACGCCGGGTTTCTCTCCACCCTTCCTTCCATTCTCTGCAATCATGGCGCAAATGACCTCAAATTTGCTTTTTTTATTCGTGACCTTCTCCTCTGAAGAGTGACGGCGGATGTTTATACTTTGGGGAATTCGCTGCACGTTCGTGCACTTATGCGTGACTCTCGCCGCGAAGTCAGCACCATCTGGCGGTGACCTCATGAGGAATGCTAGATTTATCTTGGAGAGAAGATCTAGACCAAAAATTGTGGAAAGTAAAACTTGCTGAATGAACGGCGAGGGTATATTTTGAGGTGGGCCGGTGATCCGCCCGGACGCCGAGTCAGTTCAACATTCGCCTGTATCTAAATTGAAAAATTTACCTTACCTTCTTACGTGTAACATTTTTATATTTTATATGATGGAAAATATTGGGATAGGTTTACTCTACCCACGATGAAAATTTCAGTATGATATTTAAACGAATTATACGTTCGTGTAAAATAGACTAATTATGATCGGTCGAGTGAATGTGATACGCCGTCTTAGATGACCATATTACACGGCATAATTGTTTAGTTTCATAGTCCATTTCATGTATCCAAGAAAATGACTTTTCATTACAAGTCTCCTCGTGAACCTGTGCTTTTTACGCTACCAATCGCTTGGTAGCAAGTGTATTAACGCCAAAGGCAGAAAATCTACATCTACATACCACAACGGAAGCCGCACAAAAAGGCGTGTGGCCAAGGTGTTAGGATACCAGCCGTTTACATAAAAAAGTAAATGCTCAAAAGAAATTTCGACATGCGTTATTTGCGTCCTCAATGTTTCGGGTGAAAAGCGAATTCCTATACTTGCTTATCCGTTTTGCGAAATATCTCTCTTAATTTATAGCTTCTATCGGAGATGGAAATATAGGGGGGCTCCAATATGATGTTCTTTGTGTCGCTCTAAAAATATGTCTATTCTCAACAGGGTAGTTTCCTCCATCCAAGAAAACGAATGGCATTGATACCGAGTCGCTACCCACCATTAATGTATTCATAATATACAAATTATTTGGTTTTAGAAATCCCAGTTTAGACGAATCTTAATTGTCAATTTTAATCTCATTTGAAAAAGGCCAGATTGGCGCCCATGCGATGCCACTCCACGCGACGTCACAGGGATCTAGTTTCTATACGAGTAGATAGGAGTTCTACATTTTCTGAGATTACCAATGCATGCATGAGGCACAGAGCTTAGGGAAACATGTCTTAATAATTACTTAATAAATTACCTAAGTTCGGAAAGTTTCCTTCGTTTGATAGGGAAATAATAATCCTTATAGGGGAATAATAAGCCAAGCGCTACCTACTAGCAGGGCACTCTGCTACCTGCTAGCATCCTGCGTCGTATCAGCGCTCAAAGCCTCGCCCCAAGGTCACCTCACTTGCGGCAGCGGGAACCAGAACGACGTCACGCGGAGTTTTCCCAGCATTCCTACTAGGCCGTCGCGTTTTCGCGCGCTTGAAAATTTTCACTTTTCGTTTAATCGCGAAAAGTAGGTATCGTCATTCTAAAATCTAAGAGCGTGAAATGCGTACTCCAGGTGTAATAATCTTTCGATTTAGGCAATAAAAAAATAATAGGAAACCACCCTATTCCGCAAGCAGTCCCAAGCAAAATCGCTGCCAAAAGAAACAGTGGACTCGACCATGATTCGAACCCGGTCTCCCTATTACCGAGGTGTTTCCAATTATTTTCGTCCATTCTGTGAGTTTATTTAATGCCCTCACGAGTGGTAATGGGATCTCGGTTGAATGTGGATTGCGTCGAAGCACGCGAGCGACGACTAGTGTGGGCTTCTCTCTTCTTCCGGTGATGATGGCGAGGAAGGGCTGAGTAGCTATAATCGATCGAACTTCCCTCTATTAAAGACATACATGTAAATAGCTTCCCCCTGGCATATCCGAGTGCAATCTTATGTAGAAAGAGAGTCGAACACTTAGCATGCCGGCCCAAAAGACGCTGGTCATTCCCTGTATGCCGGCCGTTTTTGGCACTTTTGAAAAGTCCATTACAAAATAACCATTCAACTCATGATAATTGGGAACATTATATTTCTGCATGCGTATGCTATATATTGGCTTCGAATGGAACATATATATCCTTATGCTATGTATTGGCTTCGAATGGAACAAATATATCCTTATGCTATGTATTGGCTTCGAATGGAACTAGCTATATGCTTATGCTATATATTGGCTTCGAATGGACTATTACCTAGGAATACTATACCAAGGAATGAACAGAAGCATACAGATTACGTAGAGTGACGGAATAACTCATTTAAATATTGTTGAAGAGAGCATTCCGTCAATTCACGTGATTGGTACGCTAAGTGTTAAAAATTTTTTTAGACCTAAAGCTACCATTTCGTCACATCTGTAGATGTTCAGTCGGATAAAAAATTGTAATTTATGAAAATAACGGAATGAATGGTTTCATTTATGCTCTGATAAACCCATAAGAGCGAAATATATAAGTACAGATAATATTATGCTCAAAATGCAATAATTATGTAATAAGCAAAGCATAAATACAAGAGTAATTGAATACATATGTTAAAAAATCCAATTATCAACTCAAAGATTCTTACATTTCAAAACGACAGTGCCACTGTTTTCAGTATTCGTACTCTCCTACTACGTCTCTTAAAAGAATCTGGGTTAGAGAAGCGTTTTATTGAGGGAGTGGTAATTTTAGGAGGTAGTAGAGTTGTATTAAGGGGATAGTAATACGGTTGATGGAAGGGGAAGCTAAGTTACGACTAATAGTCATCGGCCATTTTCTCGTAAGTCTAATGTAAAAAGCGCGATTTGCAGTCCACTTTTCATTCACCGTTGGTCAGGCTACGTAATGGGGGTTACAACAAGCCTTCCTCATTCTTATATTTCTTTATTTTTTAAATAAAAAATGGAAAATGCCGCCCACTTTTCATGAGTTAGTGACTTCATTGGATGTTTTGTTTAATGAATTCGTTGAAAAAGACTCGATCCTCGACGGAATGAATCGCTGAGGGAGGATGATAGGAGGAAGAGATGGTTTTTTAGTAAGCGTCTAATATTCAGCTTTGGTGGGAATCGTCCCTCCCGACCAATTCACTATCTCTTTCCGTAGCCTCATGTCGATAATTTTGCATTGCCCGTTTTTAGTGCGAGTAATATTCAGAAAATAATGGGAACTAAATTTTTAAATTTCTCGCGCGTTTGGAGAGTGTTTGTCAATTTTTTTATTATGCTGTCATACATGCCCCTGAAGTATGATAAAATTTTCAGCTGTTCATTGTTTACCTTTTCTGTGGTAGCCGCTAAGGTTAGGCATGTTTTTTTATGAGCTCGGCTATTTTCTGCTCACACTTCAAAGCTCGTTCGGGAATTCTTTGCGAAAAACATTTCTGTATCAGTGCCACAGCCTCTATATTCGCCAGGCATGGCTATGGGTGACTTTTTCTGTTTACAATAATAAGGAGAAACTTCAAGAGCCGTTTTTTACGAGCAGATGACGTTGAAAGAAATCGATGAAAGAGCTAAATGCTATCACAAAAATCTAGTTTGAGAAGTGTTTCGAGGATTGGAAGAATTACTGGCACAGGTGCATAATATCTTACGGTGACCGTTTTTGACTACATTTGGCTTTTGTTTATTCCGAGTTCCGTTAGGCTTAGCGCAGCCTTTTATTAAATTAAGATTGCAAGAATCAGCTGTATGATCTGTCCAAGGACACCATCTACCTACAACAAAATATGATTTAATAATACGTGGCGACCTTAGAAGCCTCAGGGGAGATCAACCAATGCCAAAAAATTGAAGCATGCGTATAAAAATGGTATTGTGGTCAGAGCATGGTATAAAAAGTCGTTCGACATTGGCGTTAGAGTGAACAATAGGGTAGTTTCCTTCATCAAAGAAAACGAAAGTCATTGATTGCGATTCGTTACCCACCATTAATGTATTCATAATATACAAATTATTTCGTTTTGGAAATACCGGTTTAGACGAATGGCAATGATCCATTTTTATCCTCATTTGAAAAGGGCCAGATTGGCGCCCATGCGATGCCACTCCACGTGACGTCACAGGGACCTAGTTTCTATACGAGAAGATAGGAGTTATACGTCGTCTGAGGTTACCAATGCATGCATGAGGCACAGAGCTCAGGGAAACATGTCTTAATAATCACCTATTAAAACTGGCTAAGGTCGGAAAGTTTTCTTCGTTTGATAAGGTATTAATAGTCCTTATTTAAGCCAAGCGCTACCTGTTAGCAGGGTACTCTTCTACCTGCTAGCATCCTGCGTCGTATCAGCGCTCAAAGCCTCGCCCCAAGGTCACCTCACTTGCGGCAGCGGGAACCAGAACGACGTCACGCGGAGTTTTCCCAGCATTCCTACTAGGCCGTTGCGTTTTCGCGTGCTTGAACATTTTCACTTTTCATTTAATCGCGAAAAATAGATAACGTCATTTAAAAATCTAAAAGCGTGAAATACGTTCTCCAGAAGTAATAATCTTTCGATTTAGGCAATAAAAAAATAATAGGAAATCACCCTATTGGGAGTAAATAATTAATTAACTAGCGATCCAGGTATCGAAAGTTGGATTTATAAATTATATGGAATAATACTTGGTGGTGTTACTTGTGAAAGTTCCCACGCTTGGTTGCTTGGCAGCTTGGTTGAACATTTTTATTTATGCTCGCATGCTGAAAGTTTTTTTCCGACGCGGAGGAGCGACAGATTACACGGTTCCATCACAGTGACTCCTACGAGTTTGATCGAGTTTTCGACGTATGGACGTAATCATGGCCATTGATATCATATTGTATTTTTTTCACTTGGAATTTTTCTATTGCCCCGTTAGCTGGTGCTGAAAGTAATTCGGGTCACCAGCGAGAAAATTCCAATCGTTCTTCCGCTTCCGGTTTAAGCCTTTATTCTATTTTATGATAAATTGAACCGTGGTTGTTACAAAATATCATCTTTATGCTCGTTTGAAATTTCTAGGTGGAACTTTATGGAACCCCAAAATTAATCCGGGATCTTGTATAGAGACTCGGAGGCTACCTGCTAGGCTTAGATTGCTTTAGCAATTGAGAATGGATACGTTCGAGCGCCACACGGAGAAAATCGTATTGGAACCGCACTAGGTCCTATAGAAAAGATAAATTTAGAGAGATTTTACCCAACTGATTGATTCGGAAATACAGTTTTCTCCTAAAAATTTAAGGACTTAAATAAATGATAGGCAGAACTCAGTACCCGAATTTCCATTTCTTTATTTTTTTCTTATTATGCTTTTAAACTGATGGTGTCGTAACAACCCCCGCTACATGCCTAATGAGTCGACTTAAGGGTGTTCTATCCTAATTCAAAAATCCAAATTCAACCGTCGCCGGATTTTAGTTGCGAAGTCGGCCGCAACGGCCAGTGGAATGGGAAACCTCCTTGGGCGGAGGGGAGTACCTAGTCGCTGACCGAAGGAAAAAAAAGGAAAAGACGAGGGGTCGAGCTTCGCTCCGACCGAAAAAAACACCCGGCGCTGTATCAAATTTCACTGCGGAGGTGCGATATTGAGAGTGGTCGGGATTCGGAGGTTGATTTTTGCTCTCTGGTGGCATTAGTCCCATCTCAGCCACTCGGTTGACGTTTCTTGGAAGAATCCAAATACGCACGCTCTCGACGAGGCTGGTAAGTACGGCCGGCTTCTATGAAGAAAGGCGATTACTTGCATTGTTCTCTCCTTATTCGACTCCCCCTCGAACGGGAGAGCTGGTCAACGTTCTCATCTCAAAATTGTTAAGTGTTCTTCAAAGCATCGTAAAAGTCAATTACGCTAACCGAAATGCGCGTACTTCGTGAAACTTTTTTTTAACGTACAACTTTACATTTTTACGTTATTCCTCAGTATGAATGAAATAGTAACCACCCACGTACATTTGAAAACGTGTATTCAATACAGTTACTTTCCGAAACATGTTTATTCAGTAATCATAGCGCTACAGGGATAACACTAATGAGAAATATGACAAATAATGAATGAACGAAAATTGATTTTCAATCATCTTTAATATTTATTGATTTATATGGTAAGAACATCATAAATTGCATATTGCATCAGACATCACATACAGCTTTAATAAAGCCAATAACTCTGAATATATCGCATCGGGTAATATTGACTTTTTCTTGGATGTTTTTTTTACAAAATGATGCCGTTCGAACTAGTGTTTTTCTGGTCTCTAATTTCTTGTAATTCTGACTGAAGTAACGTTTAATATTCAAAGTGTTCCCTAGTTTTGCTGCAACCGACGTTTTGACCCGATGCGACCGAAAGTGCTACAATTTATTCTCGCTAACTATTCATCGTGGAGACGATTAAAATTCATTCGCTCGAATTTGGCTTGATGAAATCGCCGATGACTCATCTTCCTGGAATACACCCGTGTGCAAAGTGTGTATAATGAATCATCAGCATTTCGCCTCTTTTTGCGCAGAATTATTAGATATAATTGTGAAAATCACAAATCTCTACTTTAATTCTGTTTCTGGAAATTACACTGGTTTACAAAAAAACAAAAATTTTCTGGCGCAAGAGGTATATTAACCGATCTTTATAGGGTTTTTCACGCTGATTTCAAATATGTAAATAGTTTTTCTCCATCACCCTCAGTTTTCGTGTGATTCGCCAAAACGTCCCGAAAATCCCGAAAAATCTGGTTTCATGCACCAATATACACTTAAAAGGACATAACTTCCACCCTAGTTATCGTAGAGCAATGCAACAAAAACCAGCGCACTTGTCATACTATACGCGTGAATTGAGACTGCATTTCATTCCATTATACATCGTCAGGGTTCGTACCCGGGGACCACAATGTCAAAAAATGCAATTTTTGGCGCAAGAGGTTCATTTGCTGATCCTAATAGGGTTCTCCGCGCTGATTTCAAATATGTAATTAGTTTTTCTCCATCACCCTCAGTTTTAGAAAAGCTTGCATATTTATAGTTCCAGCCACTTAGTCTTGAACCTAACAGTTCGGACTGTTGTTTCGAAAAGGAAAAATCACGAATAAGATCGTTTAAATCACCCTGAGTTAGGAGATGAGGTTCACTGGAAGATAAACTTGCCGTAAACGTAGGATCATGCAGCTGTACCTCTTCAACATGGGTGTCTTCCTCATATTCAAAGTGCACTGGTGGTTGTGGTGGATGTGAGCATAGGCGGATCCAGGGGGGGGGGGGCACAGGGGCACGTGCCCCCCCAGACCCTCAAAAATATGCAAGATTTTTAATACGGTCCCATTATCATTGCGTTCGTTTTGTATTACGAGAAATCTTTGTGCCCCCCCCCTGAACAAAATCCTGGATACGGCCTCGCTTGTGCCCCTCCCAGAAAGAAATCCTGGATCCGCCCCTGGATGTGAGCAACTGGCCTCATTGCAGACGGCAAATCTGGGTACTTCACTGTATGCTTGGATTTTGCAGTAATTCCACTTATCTTTGTTTCACAGAAGTAACAGCCTGATGAGTGGTTTCGTGGTTCACGCCGAACCATGGGTACAGCAAAGTTCATGTGACGCTGCGATCCCGTTTCCCACTCTGCGAGACGTTTCGCGCTTGTCGAACAACATATATGTGGTGCCTAGTCCTTGTCTTGCTCCCCCACTTTACAACCGAAGTATAATTCATAGCAATGTTTCACCAAAGGGGTCAAAGAACGACGTTGCGACTTGAATGTCAACTCCCCACAAATATAACAGAAGTTGTTGGGGTGGTTAACGCACTTCCTGGGCATCTTGTCTCACACGTAAAACACAGGCACAGCACCGCACACTGAAGAAGGAGGAAACAACTTCACTTCGTACCGGTTATTCAAGTCCTCTGTCACCTTACGCTTGCTACAGAAATGTCGGTGATTCTGACGAGCGAGTGTGGTCAACAATGACTGACAACGCTACTACAGTAGGAATGTGTGCGATTATAAAGCACGCGCTCCGAACCACTACTCACGACACAACCCTGATTAATAATATATGAGCGATAAAATTGACAATACTAAAAAAATAAATATATATATCACTGGGCGTCCAGAAATTTCGCTTTTTCAGGAACAAAATTGCATTTTTTGACATTGTGGTCCCCGGGTACCAACCCTGACGATGTATAATGGAACGAAATGCAGTTTCAATTCACGCGTATAGTATGACAAGTGCGCTGGTTTTTGTTTCATTGCTCTACGATAACTAGGGTGGAAGTTATGTCCTTTTAAGTGTATATTGGTGCATGAAACCAGATTTTTCGGGATTTTCGGGACGTTTCGGCGAATCACACGAAAACTGAGGGTGATGGAGAAAAACTATTTACATATTTGAAATCAGCGCGAAAAACCGTATTAGTATCGGTTAATGAACCTTCTGCGCCAAAAATCGTGTTTACCAGTGTTATGCAAGAGATCGTGATACAACCAGTTCAGTGAAGATGAATAACTGGCTCTTATTAGTCTCCTTTTTCTCTCAGGTGCGTATAAAATTTCCCATGTTGATATTAGGGAGATTTGGAGCAAAGAAGTCTATCAAATTTTTTCCCGTACACTGAACTATCGGATTTTTTTTCTACGGTGCATTAGTTTTTATGACCTCAGCACTAGACTAGAAAGTAAGAAAAGTGACTAGTAAGCTGCAGTTACTGAGTTCATTAATAAAATATCCAACAAATTTGAATTTGCAAATACACCATCAGAGTGCATCACGATCCTTGAGCAACTTATACCATTTCGAGGCCGATGTCCTTGAACGCAGTATCTATCAAAAAGCCAAAGAAATATGTTATTGAAGTCATTGCTGTGGTGGATGCTAGGAAATTTTACCTAAAAATTGAAATTTTTATGGGCAGGTAGCCAGATGCCCTTTCAAAGAATGCAATTCACCTCATGAAATTGTCAAACGCTTAGCAGAGTACATTGACTGCAGAGGAAGAAATATTACCAGTGACAGTTGGTGTACCAGCATGCCTTTAACAGTAGAACTTTATCAAAAAAAGATTGAATATGGTAAGGACGATGAGTAAGAACAAAGCAGACGTTCCTCCTGAATCTCCCCCAAGAAAAAATAGAACCTTACATCATAGGCGAGGGGCAGGGGGGGGGGGGGGCAATTGCACCCCCTCTAGAAGCAAAAATCGCAGAAGTCCTTAAGCAAAATCGGTACTGAATTGAAACGAAAGTATTCAACAAATTTCCTTTAAACCCACGAAAAATGATATGCATTAGTAGGTATAAGATATGTACTTAACTAAAATAAAAATATTTTTTCTATGAAATGATATCAGAAACTAATAATGCGCTGTTATAATTTTCTTAAAATATTTTTTTCATTCACCTTTTCCATGCTAAAATGTCACAACTTGGCTTGCGCCCCCTTCTAGACTATGGCTTGCCCCCCTAGTTATGACCCTGGGTATGCCCTTGTCTTACATCCTTCCCTTTTTGCTTTACTCCCGACATTTCCGCTTTGTAATACCTACGTTTCAATAAAATCCATGTAGTATTTATTTCTGCCATTATCCATGACGCAAGTATTACTGCCTCAAGTGGTAACAAAATGCTTCCTGACTTTATATCATTTTACAATACTATCAAGGGGGTGTGGATTCAAATGATCAGCTTTGCTTAAATTATCGCTGGACGGCATGAAAATCGGCCCTGACACCATTCCTGCTATTTCGTTTTTAAAATGACCTCCTAAATCCGAATATTAACTCTGTTTTTCTCCATCACCCACCATTTTCGGAAGAGCCTCCAATTTTTACCACTTTTCGGTAATTTTGGAGAAATTAAAAGGATTATTTTAGCATTTAAATTTTTTCTAGGGGTTTTGAGGGGTGCAAAATTCTGAAAAAATAATATTAATGGTAAAGGTGTAGATTTGAGGGGAATTAGTCTCCGTCAATTGTGTAAAAACGCATTGAAAATGACCAATTTTGCCATTTTTTCGCAAATTTTCACGTATTTAAAAATATTTCCAGCTTCTATTTCACATCATCCTCCCCGAAAGATAATAATACAAAGCAGCAAGAAACAGCAGTATTAATAAAAATATTTTGCAGTTTAGCATAGCAGCAATAATTAAAATATGTAGCAATAGCTCGGAAGATTCACTTTACTACTCTGGCCCTCGCAGTGCCTCTCCCGCTCAGGCTTGGACGGCAATTTTCTTGATTTCGGTGCTAAAAAAAGAAAAGTAATACTTTCTAGTTCCACGAAGAATGTAAAACTGAGATTTTATAATTTCATTGGATTAAAAAAGTATTCTTTCTCCCTAATCATGGAAATCCGCAAAGTATCAGCCTCTAAAATCAATTATGTATATTGAAGTTGTCATCATCTTCCCTCGGTATACCTCTAGCGATCGCAGAGTCAACTCTTTCGGTGTTCTGGACAAGGATCCTTTTTTTCCAAGTAATTTAAATAGTGCAAAACAGTAAAAAATGTTTTACTCCGGCTTTTTCCAGGTGAATGTCAGTATGTGGGCTTGAGTTGTGAATATTACCGTGATTTAATATGTAATTAAATTACACGTGTGTAAAATCATCGTCATCGCTTCTGCTATGTTTGCGGTGAATTGACTAAAACATCGCAACAATAATCTCTTTCTTTAATTCTTTAAACTGCTTATAAATTTTTCTCTGGCTGCCAAATTGGCGGTCAGGGCTAGGATTAAGCTCCAAGTATTTGCTGCACCACTTGTTACAGTAATTTGACCAAATACTTGGAGAAACTAATGTAACATATGGTACGAAGTTGCGCCTATATGGATGCCAATCTCTTACAAAAGGGCATAAAAATCTTTTCCAGTAGGACAAGAGCGCCAACACTGAAATTAATTTCTACGTAAGATGAAGGCTTGGTTTTTTTACTGTAATTAAATGCATTGTTGATAGAAATTATGATGCCATGTGACCCAGAAAAATGGAGACTGTTTATGGATTCGTCAAAGACAAGCTTTGAAGTGGTCCTGTTGGCCAATGGGAATGAGTTACCTTCTATCCTATCTGCATACTCTGCTGATATGAAGGAGACGTACCGATATATCAGTTGAATCCTTGAGAATACTAATTATCGTGATTATAATTGGTAAGTTTGCGCTAATCTGAAAGTTGTCGCTCTACTCACGGGACTGCAATCAGGCTTCACGAAATACTGCTGCTCCCTTGAATACAACAGCCGCGCCCGGAAAAAAAATTCCATCTTACGGAAATGGCCTCTGCGAGAAAGCTTCACTCATGGTTATGAAAATGTCGCTCATGTTTCCCTGGTTCCGACAGAAAATATTCACTTGCCACCATTGCACATCAACCTAGGACAGATGAAATACTTTGTGAAAGCAATCGACAACACAGGAGCTGAATTTCAATTTTTAACTAAAATTCCTTGTCTTAGTGAGGCTAAAACCAAGGAAGAAATTCTTTTAGGTTTTTAGAAGACTTATTTTAATTCCCACTTTCTTAGCACTCCTTCATTACTTACTCATTCGATCAATTTTATCTTCATCATTCTTCGGTGGCACCATATTTCGAATGCTTCCAATCATTGACTTCTCTGCTGCTATCAACGTCCAAGCCTCACTTCCCTAGAGAATCACACTCCATATGTAGCGTATGATGAATTGCTTCCTTACTTCTATGCTTGTATTCTCATATGTGAAAAGATTCATCTTTTTGTAGTAAGCCCTCTTCGCCAGCGCTATTCTACTGACTATTTCTTTCTTGCTTCGTCCATCGTTGGTAATTCGGCTTCCCAGGTAAGAAAATCTCTTCTAGCTTTTGATTTCTTACCTTAATGTTTGTCCTAGCCTCCTCTTTTTTACTACATACTAATATCTTAGTCTTCCTTTTGTTGATTTTCAACTGATATCTGGCCATTTTCCTTTCTATATTTGTCAAAGTCTTCTTATAATTCTTCTCTGTCTCGGCTATGATTGCTATGTCGTCAGCGAATCATAGAATACTATTTTTCTCAGTCAATATTGACACCCAAACCCTTCTCCTTCCAATCACCTAAAATTATAAGGTTTTCTTCACGTCTTACCTGTTTGATTACTGCGGTGATATCTTCATAGACGCCTTAAACTTCTTCATCCTAGTAGTCCGTCGTAGGTATGTTAACATGTACCACTACGGTATCTACCGGCTTAGTCTCTAGCTTTACCATAATTATCCTTTTATTTTGGGCAGAACCTTTTTCCCTGAATTTCTATCGTATGCTCCTTATCTTTTACATAATTAACGGAAGGAGGAATATTTCTCGCAATTTTTCAAAGTAAATTAGTAAAGGCATTAGAAATAATTTATCCCCTACGAAATTAAAGCGGGCCAAACATTGGCAAAATCGAATCCATTAGTTCGGAATCAGTCATAACTTAGTCCCAAGAAGATACATTGAATGAATAACACGCCATTTGTACGTTGAAGATGTTGTTATATCATTGAAATCTAGGTCACTATAACTTTTCTTATAATCGTGGAAAATTGCAAGTGTTTGTTTCAATATGGAAAAATTCCGCTCCATAACGTTTGAATCTTCGGATTTTATTTGTAAGTTGAATTAAGTATATGTTTTTATGTAGAGCGTTTGAAAATCATTAATCATTCTACCAAATAAAGTTGTTAAGCATGGAACGGCAACTAAATATTATCTATCGTACAGTGGTTACAGTTATTTGTGAAAGAGGATACTCCTGCGTCACATGCAAAAGGTTTTGTGCTCTCATTCATACAAAGTACTGCGTCGAAAAAGCAACTTTGTACGCAGTCACGCGCACGAGTGCATAGTTAAATACACTAGTGCATAGTTAAATAAGTATGATAATCGACATGAAAAAATCATTTGACTAACCTGGGATTCGAACCCGGATATCCCCGATGGCCGGTCAAATATGCTACCAATTATACCTCGAAGAAACCTTTTTCCTTGAATATGAAATTCTCCTTTTACTTGTGTCTAAGATTCGCCTAGAAAAAAATTACTTGGTAATGTAGCTGACCGGAAATCGGGAGGATCTGGGTTTGAATCGCGGCTAAGCGAAATGTTTTTTTCGTGGCAAATAACAGTCTTGGTATATATGTATTCTCATTCATGTTAAATAATAGTGGAGTAAAAGAACTAAAATTCCATTCGGAATTAATAAAATGGGAAACATATCAAGTAGAAGACCTAACTTCAATGCAGGGTTCCATCCCGGAAGGGTCATACAGTGTACTGAGGGGTAGAGAAAAATTGATCGGGTAATGCTCCTGAGAAATTTTAGTTTCTTCCCAAAGACTACAACCGCGCTGCGGTGATCATCATTCTAAACTGAAGAATTTTTAATGAAATTACATTTATTTGTCATAAATTTCTAGGCGCATTATTATGCCGAAGAATTTCAACAGTTAACTATAATGAGTCTACCTGATCCTGTGCACTAGTATTTTATATGAAGTCTCGCATATTTATATCGCAATGTGGTCGTTTACTCTGACACGAAATCGTAATTTTAGTTAATAATTCGGTCGATGGATGGGAAAAAAACTAACTACCTCGTTCAGTCATTCTCACAAAAATTAGAATTGAAAAATCGCGGAAGTTGCCGCCCACTTCCGAGAAATGTTGCATTCATCATCAGAGTTTCGGTTCATTACGACCTGTAGTGAGAACCATTCATTGAGAGAATCAATCGCTCAGAAGAGTGTAAGCAGCACGTGAAACAGGTTGTTGGTGAGAGATATACCGCGAAGTTAGTTTGCATAACTTCACTCGAGCGAAATAAATAACCCACATTCAAGTTTTATCCGTGTGTATTCTTTGTTTTCTCGTCATTCCTGCTACACAAGTAAAATTCTTGCCTTATACTTGTAAAACTGGTTCGCAGGCAGGATCTCGTGTATCTATTTTTTGCATACAACAAGCATATTTACGTAAATAGGAGATAGTTAACGATTAAATTCGGTTATCTTGACGTCATCGCTGTATTACATCGACCAAACATCAACCCCTGCTTAGTGATACGGTGGTTCAAGTTCAAATTCTTTCTTTTGGGAGACTCACGTAATAATTAATAATAGTAATTTTAATGATAAGAATATTTTTATAAGAAAATAACTTTTCGAAGTTTTCCCCCTCGGTTGCAAGTTATCGAGAAACATATATGTCGGAAATGCAAGACAAATAAACCAGCGTGATACTTTTCATATCGTGTTTTGATGACATAACGGTTACTTTTGAAAATATTTAGACACGGAATGAAGATATGCACGTTATATTACCTACTCGGTGAAATATTTATTCTTGATTATCGTCTGCGAGAACTTAAAAGGCAATGGTGTAACCTAGAATCTAATTGATAATGTGCAGTATATTCTCTATATTCATCTTATTTTCAATGCTTGGTTACAAAAAAATAATATATTATAGTCATAGCCAATACATTATCGAGAGATACTTACTTAAAAGCAGTTTCTCCTTCTGCAGTGTAAATAACATCTATTGTTGCAGGTTTGTAATGACTAAAATGGTTAAAATAATTTGATAGTCTATTTATTAGCTGCATCACGTTATTAGAGATTTTACGTGGATGAAAATACGTGTCTAAAGATATACAAACTATTATTAATGAAGCACAATGTCAAAAGGATTTATATATTCACCATTATTCCTAGTACTTCTTTTCCACCTTCCCACATAAGATATGCTTCCTCTTTCATTTCCTTTCACTTTCCATGCATAAGAACAGAAAACTTGAAAACTCGCGCTAGCCCCGTTTCAAACATGCCGCTCGCAACACAAGAACATAGGGCTTCGGATAATAACGAAAAGAAAACTGTTGGCCTGCTGGGTCAGACGGGCTTCTTAGGTCGAGGAAAGCATAGAGGAAAAAAACAGATGGAGAGGACCCAAGAGACGATGGAGGGGAGGTAGTGAGAGAGACTGCTGTGGGGTGAGAAGCTCTTTCACCGAGAGTGGGGGGTCATACAGCAGCGCCATGGAAGATCGTAGGCGCTTGACGTTGAGAAAACACGCTCGGGAAATTGGGCTATAGCGTGGTTATTACAAAGATCACATTGATGAAACGTATCTTATTTCCAAGAAGAAGGAAGAATGTTCTCATTTCCCAAAAAAAAAAATTCAAATCGCGCTTTCTACGTGGTAGAATTACATCGAGAAAACAGGCGTTTTATTGTGTTTTTCAGCGCCAATAACTAATTAACAAATGCTTTTCAAATATTTTTTTTTCGCTTGCCGAGAACAATAACCTTAGCTTAAACCATATCCAAAACAAGTTCTCTCCAGAGTGTATAATAAGCGAGCAAATGGCAAGCAACCTGAAGTCTGCAGAGCCGTTTTTCGCGGAGGTATAGAACACCCTTAAGGGATAGTATGTAGGTATGTTATCGAGGGAAACTTGGTGCGACTAGTGCTACTTTTAAACACATCTATGAAAATTATATTAGCCGTGAGGCATCTTAGCTGTCTCTGAATTCTTCAGTCTGGGAAAAATGTATCTAAAACATTATTTCAGCTTCCTACTAATGAATCTCTGATATTATTAAATCTTCGAATATCTTCCGTTCAGAGAGTATTTAATGAAAATTACTGACAGAGTTTTGGAATTTAATCTCTTCCATCGTCAGAGCGTGGATACATTCTTCTAAATTTCTTATAATCTGTATACGACATTAAAATGAGGACCGTGTACTATCAATTTGATAAGTTTATCAATACGATACGTCAGCGGTGGATTAGGTTTTTAATTAAATACGACCTGAATTCAAGATATCTGAAGTGTTGATAGGTAATGATATTGTGTTCGTATTGTACGTTAATTTGAATCGCCCAAAATGATGAAACCCACGTCAAAGAAAGTGTCATCTTTTCTTATGCATCGTGCCTCATCATTTACCACATCATTATGAAATTTTCTTCCGTTGTGGTAGTCAAGTTCGCTTTCAGAAACTCGCTGTAATTTCGTTCACACAAAGTACCTCAAATTAAGAAAACTTTTATGTTACCTTTTATTATGTCAAATTTGCATTTATTTAGTTCAGGGGCTTAATAGATACGCTGGTAATGTTGCTGCTAAGATTACACTAAATGGTCGAGATCGAAGTTAAGAAATCGAGTTTGGATAGAAACTTGAAAATCATCCCTCGGTCTGGATCTCCTCGATTATTATATTTTAAAACTCGATTTTCGATTTTAATCGAAATAGATTTTTCCATCACGGAGGCCATTCGAACGCTCTGTTTTGTGTCGTCTCCTCTTGATGCAGTGATATGTCGGGTCAATCAATTGCTCTCGAAGCCCCTCGTTTCAGTTTTCCTTCTACCCCTACAACGGTAGAATCGGGCCGATCATCTTGTTCGCCCGCGTCGGGGAAGGCGGTTTCTTTGGTAACGGCAGATGATGCAATTCCAACTTCTAAGGAGGGGGTGGGTTGGACGAGCGTCCTATAGCGGTTCTCGAGTCAATAACGTTTCTTTCCCCCTCCCTCTCCAAGAACTAGACGATTTGTGTACAACCTCTTTTATCGTATAGCGGGTAAAATGAAAGTGAAATATTGGGTTGTCAGCCGTGTGAGAAAACTGACATTTCGAGTCGTCCATCCTCATCAGTGAAAATACAGTATCCTGGTATAATTTTTCTATTAACTTTCTCTGTTTTCGCACCGGGTCAGTTGAACCATTTCCGACAACGTCTCGCTGTTTTACGGGTGCACGGTTTTATAAACGCGAATAGTAGCGTTTGAATTTTTGGTGAAGTCATTACGGTTTGGATGAGGTAGTTACTGTTTTACCTGCAGCTGATGAATTTGAAGATGTTTTTGGAGCCGATTTTTCTATTTGGAGTGGGATTAGTTCTCAGTAGGCATTTGAAGCCGCAATTCTTGTCGATATCACGTTTTAATGCAGCTGACAGAGAAGATGAGAGAAGTTTTGAGAATGTAACTGCTGTTCGCGTGAAAAATAACTGTAAATGGTTATTGTTGACGCTTGAATGATGTGAGGTAAAACAAATGTTCGTGGCCAATTTATTTTAGCTTGGAGTGCGATTTTATATTACACGATCACATGTGCTCTCCAGCACTGACTGATGTTGATGTTTGCCGCACTCATTTTATAGGAAGGCTTAAAAATTATTTCAGAAATAGTATTGAATCGACTGATTCCTCTATCAATTTTTTAAAAATTCGTCTCCCACAGCGAGTTGGTTGTCTTTCGAAGAAATTTGGTTGCATTCCGCCGTGTTGTGTTCGTAAATACTTCACGGAGACACTGAATGCCTGCTCATGTAAAAAATAGCATTAAATTGATCGTAGAGAGCGCATAGCTTGAGAATCTAGGAGACCCATGTGTCAAAAGTGGTGTTCATTAAAAAAAAATAAGCGTAGAAGATAGCTAAAAAACGAGCAAAATAAGTGTGGGGTTTGGTCGATTTCGAATCAAGGGGAAAATAAGAGCATAACTTTGGAACACGGATTTGTTTTTCTTGCGCTTTCAATTCGTATTTTGTTATCTCATGACTCGAATCACGAATATTACACAAGAGGATCCTCAAGTCGGCCTCTAAATGTGTTGTCACCCACCGCGCATTTAAATGGGTTTACAAAAGTCGCCACTCGTGTCACCGACGGACAAATTGATCTGAGTTTTACGGGAAAATAAGGTATAATTAGGGGTGTCAACCGAAATTTATACATATGATGACGTAATCTATCAAATTCATTTCTTTTTAATGCTATTCCTCGCAATGACTAACACTGCACAGCAAAATATTGGAAAAAAAGTGGATCGCATTGCACACATCACCGCGCCGCGGATATTTTTGAAAACCGATTAAAATGCGACCGAAGTGGCAACAGAAATCAGCCTTGTATGGGATAAAATTTGGCCTCCTCTATGCAGTCCCCGTGACTCGAATCATAAATATTACATAAAACTCCATTCCGTGATTATTATATGGAGGGAATAACTGAAGGTAAGGTGCATAAATATTGTAAGCAGGATTCTCCACTCCCGCGACGCCATTGATTCCCGCCGGACGCCGTAAATAGTGGCGCTCTTGTCGCTAGGATACTTGACAATATACGCATTAGTGAGCAAGAGATACACTATGGGGCGTATGTAGTCGCTTATTGCTGAAAATTAAGCTCGTAGATAGTTGGAATGAGGTTTAATTTGTAGCCACAAACGATTACATTCTGCGCTTAGCCTATCTCTTACGGGATAATGCGTATATTGATAAATATCCCGGCGACTGAAGTGTCAATATTTACGGCGACAGGCGAGAATCAATGAGATAGTGGGCATGGAGAATAAAGGGGCCTCCTTTACTAATGTAAACTGTGTAACTTGAATCTTGGAAGAAAACATATCGGGATGGAAAGTGGATGTAATATGAAATTGAGTCGTAAACTCCGTCCAGGACATCCATGCGGATAAGAAGAACTTAACTCAATTTCAATAACGTGTGTACAGCAGTCAGCGTTAGTTCGGCATAGGAATGATAGATGGGGTTGAGTGCACATTAATTTTTTTATAAACGCGCCAGGTCCATCGAGTTTATTTTTTGTAAAGTGCTCTATTTAATTTTACCTATAAATCGGTCTTGTCTTTGTCGGAATACGCCCCCTTAGGGTGGCCCAAAAAAAACTTTTTTTTGAAAGTTTGTGGGGCGACTTCATTTTATGGTGCAATTTCATGTATAAACGGCCCACAAAAAAATTCGGCTCGATTGCACAATGTTTGACCCTGCCGAAACGCGTTTAAACATTTTCGGCTAGGATGTAAGGCATTTTGCCTACTTTACAGGGGCTATTTTCCGTTTTCTCCGGTATTTGCTGCAGAAATTGTTGTTAAATAGAATAAATACAATACTTGTTGATAAAAATTATTATTACAAATCAGTTATTTTATTATTAATTCGTTAAAAATGGTTTACATAAAATTTACAACCTTTTTTTTCCGTACTTATCGAACATTCTTCTGTGCTTCTGCACCACTAATAGCAAATGCTGTCTCTCACGTTCATTACAGGTAAGGTTTTTCTGTAACAGATATTTTTTGATGAGGGACACACCCCTTTCGGCGGTGTCATTGACGACTTTAATATGTTTTATAACATTAAATCCTTTCAGGTACCTTTCATCGAAAATCCAATCTTCGGGGTCTCTTGACAAAAAGCCTTGATCAATGCCCGTAATGTCGAAGAAACGTCGAGAATTAGAGGAAACGAAATCGCTCAATTCCAAATCCTTAATGCCACAATTGGGAGGAAGTTGCGCTCGAGGGCTGCAAACATGCACTTCCTTTAAAAAAGAGTTGACCATCGCCCTCTTACAAGGCAATGAAACATTGGGATCAAACAAAGATAAGCAAACTAATGTTTCTGATAAATACCATAAATGGTTGCAAAATTTTTTAAATGCTGCTTGGTAGTGTTTCTCTTCTCTACTAGCCAACGTTTTCAGAAGTTCAAGATCACGGGCTGGCGCACTAAATGCCACTGGACATGTGTACCAGGACTTAATGTACACGGAAGCTACAAAACAACATATTTGAAACACGTTGTCACTCTCTTTGGTGGAAAGGTTCAATTGCTTTCCAAACATCCATACTTTGAATGAATAGATTGCCTTTGCCATCCACCGCGACTTGCTGATGGAGCCAGGCTTCTTAAACTGATAGGCTGTGGTTCCTGGAACTGAACCACCCAAGAAAATAATAACCAACTCCAGAAGTTCCCTGTAGTCGTCACGCGGCTGAAATACCTGGAAATAAAGAAATAATGATCAATTAAGGTGGAAATAGATGTGGGTGTATAAAATGTGAGGTAGTTTCTTACCTTAAGTTGGTTGCAGCAAAATATAATGATTTCTTTTTTGTCGTTGATCTTCCGCAAACTACCCCGTGTTGTCGCTGCAGTGCGGTACCGCGCTGTAAGCATAGTAAAAATAAAAGTTTAGTTAATGTCCCTGCATACGTGGAAATATATTAGCAAGCGTTTCAAAATACCTTTGTCGATATTTTTCCTATTATCCTTTAGACAATCAACAAATGGTAAAGTTGCCTTCTTAGAAACACTTATCAATGAATCAAATACAGCAGCGAGGACTAGTTAAAGTATATGGTGTCTGCAAGCAAGCTCCAGCAGCTCTTTTCCCAGTTTTCGCTGAATATGAACACAGGCTCCATTTACTCGTCCACTATTCACGGTTGTGGTATCGAAGACGAGGCCTATAACTCGCTCCTGAAGTTCCCAACTTGTCAAATATTCAACCACTGCAGTAGCTTCCTGAATCCCAGTGCCCCTTTTCAATTCCGGAACGCCAAGAAGCTGCTCAACTCCTTCTCCAGATACCAAAATTGGCAACCGATCAGCATTGCCTTCTGCATCTAAAGGAAGGAACGAAACCGCAATAAATGGTCTGATGTGCCTACAGACTATGCAAGATATTGAAAATAAATAATGGAAAGGACAAATAAATTACGATAAATACCTTCACTGCTGGGCATTAGCTTTCCATCCCAATGGACGACCAAAGGAACATCCGGAGGGAACTCTTGTTTAATCATAATTGCCATTTCCTCTCTACATTCCGACCTTTTTCGATGTAATTGTGAGCGGGAAGAAACTATCTGCACCTCCTTCTCAGCAAAACCCAAAGATTTCGCTGTGGCCTGAGCAACCGCTTTTATTAGCATGGATCCCCCACCGGAAGACGTCAGAGTTCGATCTAACGCAGCAGATACCATTGAGTCATTTACAATGTGAATCTTGCGCTTCTTAGGCTTGCTCGGTGTAAAGTCTGTAAAATGTGTAGTGCAACAAAAATTATATGACCTACATAAATAAAATTATTCATAAATTTTAGCTTGATAATTCATACATACAAAACTACATACCATCATCGGTGTCTTCAGCCGTGCTCGTATCGGAAGCCTCGGAAGAAACATGGTTTTTAAAGAGCTCATTCGTCTCCTTTGTACTTCGTTCTTTCGCCTTCTCCGCTGCAAGTTCCTTCTGATGATTCCTTTTACGATTGTTTTCCTGCATGGCGCACCATTCCTTATCGATGCCGCCCATATACCCAATGCGGTCACTTTGCTTGCTCACGTAAAATTGGCGGTCATCATCTATTTTAATGAGCTCCATAGCTTTCTTATGACCAATGTCGAGCAGCCTGTCCAGCTTGGATGTAAATAATTGTCTCTTCATATCACTCTTCCTGCATTTGAGGCCCTTATCTTTTCCTAACCTCCTATATTCCCTATACACGTTTAATAGTTTCTTAATAACATCACGGGCGTTTTGAATTGGGATGTTTGCTTCTGCCCAAAATTCCAGCAATGCGCTCCCCGTGTGTCTGGCGACGTCTTTGGATTTAGCAGTGCCCGGCGTGGAGTGCAGTCTAGCAAAGAAACTCTTCAAAACTTCTCGCAATGTAGGAAGTTTCCCATTTCTCGGCAAGTTTTCATCGAAACAGTCACCAACGAGCCAAATATTGGTATTCCTCCTAGTGATACGCCTATAACTCTTCTCAGCCATTTCGAAGTAAAATCACACAAACTCCTAGAAAAATAACTCAGAGACACACGGCTTCACCTCTGAAAACATGAACTGCTTTCACGAATGCTACCGCTTGTTTTGTCACTGGAGTCTTCAGGGGCGGGAGAGTCGCGCAACAATATAGCTGTGATCATGAAGTGCCGTTGTCTTCTTGAATCGTCGTAGGACAATGATGCCGCCTTGCAACATTGTTCTAATGAAGCATTGACTGAGTTTACTTTTGCCGCCAAACGATAACCGTGCTGCTTTGAACGCTTTCTTGATTACCTTTTTATCCAATTATAACGAGAATAAGCGAAATCTATCATGCCGTAGAAGGCTTTTTGTCAAGAGACCCCGAAGATTGGCTTTTCGATGAAAGGTACCTGAAAGGATTTAATGTTATAAAACATATTAAAGTCGTCAATGACACCGCCGAAAGGGGTGTGTCCCTCATCAAAAAATATCTGTTATAAGTATGGAAAAAAAGGTAAATTTTATGTAAACCATTTTTAACGAATTAATAATAAAATAACTGATTTGTAATAATAATTTTTATCAACAAGTATTGTATTTATTCTATTTAACAACGATTTCTGCAGCAAATACCGGAGAAAACGGAAAATAGCCCCTGTAAAGTAGGCAAAATGCCTTACATCCTAGCCGAAAATGTTTAAACGCGTTTCGGCAGGGTCAAACATTGTGCAATCGAGCCGAATTTTTTTGTGGGTCGTTTATACATGAAATTGCACCATAAAATGAAGTCGCCCCAC
Source organism: Ischnura elegans (assembly GCF_921293095.1). NCBI lineage: Eukaryota > Metazoa > Arthropoda > Insecta > Odonata > Coenagrionidae > Ischnura > Ischnura elegans. The sequence continues at coordinate 57,927,861 of NC_060254.1, read as the reverse complement.
AAACTTTCAAAAAAAAGTTTTTTTTGGGCCACCCTAACGCCCCCTACCTCCAATACGTCGTATGACTTGGATGCGGCGTCGTCGCTTTGCTCGAATGGTTCGCTACTTATGTTAGACGAGTTTTTCGCTCTCTCCGATTCTTATTGTTCCGCGTCGATTGCCACTGCAGTTCCGAGGAATCTCTTCTCCGCTTCAGCGGACATCAATTTCTCGAAAGAGCGGAGGGGTATTCGATAGATATGTTTTCCTGCAGAGAAGTCAAAGGTGGAGGAAGCATTCGAAATGTGCTGCTGCCGAAGACTGATAGAGGGATTGACCGAGCAATGAGGAAGTGATTTTTTGAGACGGAGAAAGAGGATTCCGTTGATAACTTTAAGGAAGACGCATCTCTCCCCTTCTCCTGGTCGTATTTTATCCTTTTTTTGCGACTTATTATCCATGTTAAGATTATGATAACTAGGGCCCGTTTTATAACATCTGGTTGACCTTAACCGGAATATGGATTACCTATTAAGTAATTACTAACTAATTTGCTTAAATTACTTGCTAATGTAAAGTTGATAATATTTGAAAGCCACAGTAAAGCAAAGTAGCTTAGAATAACGTTTAGTTAAACTAATAAAATATGGAAGAAATCATTAACTGCGTGTAACACACTGCAAAACTGTGAATACACATTGTAAAACCGGCCGTAAGTGAAAGCGGAGGTTAATATGGTTAGGTGAGAGTAGAGCTCATCCCAGGCCAAGTCGTGGGCGTGTGAAAATCACACGCCCACGACTTGGCCTTGGCCGATTCAGGGTTAAGGGGCAGTTCCTCTCCCAGGGCCACCTCTAACCTCGAGGATTTTGTTTGGGCTTCGCTAGGGATTTGAACCCGGGTCCCACCGATATGTAGTCATATGATGTACTCACTGGTCCACCACGCTCGAGTTATGATATCGACAAGAAAGTTTCCGAACATAATACGAAGATCGTCGTCAACGTTTGCCTGTCTTTCAAATATAAAACAAACGCATCTGAGAAAGTAATGACGTAAAATTATCTAATTTATCATTCAGACAAATATTTGACTGGGGTTACTCTATATGTGCTGAAAAAAAAATTAGCATTATATCTAATAAATTGAGTTTTTTCGTTCTCTTGACCTCTCCGTTTAATGTTGAACAGTGTCTTGGTGTATAGGTCTTGAAGAATTTTTAAATATAAATTTTTTGCCAACGTTTAGGTATATTTATACACCTTCACCTCTAATGATTTCTGTTTGTTTATTTCAAATTATTTATTAAAAAACCGTAAATAACGGCGGTAAAGCCGCAAATGTTAAACTGTAAAGAGTTTTTGTCTTGAAAATATCTGTGAATGTAAAGGAAGCCATTGTGAATACTTGCGTGAGTGTCAATTTTAATAATTATATCCTAAGTATTTTCTCTAAGGTAAATTTCACATATTTGAGTTTCAGGCGAAGGTTGAAAGGTGAAGCTTCAGTTAATGAGTTGAAATGTAATTCTTCAAGGGAAATGAAAGACGGACGGAGAAGGTTGTTGGGCTAGAGTTGACGCACGTTCTTTGCGAGACTCATGCGGCCTCATAGTTAAACATGATGGACGGAATGTTTTTTTAATGGCAACGAGGCTTAAGCGACGACTGCTGCGTAAAAGTCAAGGGTTGAAGCATTCGAAATGTGATGATTCAGAAAAACAATGAAGGACTAATGAATCGACCGAGTGAGCAATGAGGAAGTGCAGAGAAGACGGGAGAGAAGTCTTCTGAACACTTTAAAGCCCGTTTTACACGAGGCACGTGATTTCGCAACCTTAAATACGTCCGTGCGAACGTGCATTTCAAAATGCATGGCGTAAAGCCGTGAATTGCGTGCAAGTGTGCGGAAATGCGTGTGCGAAAGGTAACAATACATACCCCCTGCTCTAATTTTAGGATTATTGCTCGCCCGGTTGAAGAAAAATTAATAATATTAGGTGCGCAACCAAGTTCTCGCTGTTTTTTAAATGAAAATACAACTTAATTGTGAAAAAATTATTAAAAATGATCCTTTCAATGTATTGTCCATCGCTAGCTACAGCTTTTGCGTATCATTGTGGCAGAGCTCGAATACCGTGACAGTAAAATTGTTCATGTTATGAGGCTATCCGCGAATCAAACCATTTTTTGATGTCTTCATATTAGCGCAACTACTGATCGGCCGGACTCCGTGCCATCGAACGGAACAAGTAATAATCGGAGTACCCAATATCTGGGGAATGTAGCGGGTCGGTGAGGACTTCTCATTTGAGCGAGGCAGGTTTTAACGGATTTGGCAGCACGAAGTCGAGGGTTCTCATGCTGTAAAGTCATTTTGTCGAACCATAAAGAACTCAAGTTCCTTGCTATTGCACAAAACTCCTAATGCCTGAGCAAGCTTTCCTTGAGTTTGACATGGATCTTCATTGAGTAATGCCTCTAATTCAACGTCTTCGAAGGTTTTTGGGTTCCCTTACACGGACGGGCGTTCAACATTGAAATGAGCGTCTTTGAAGCGACGAAACCAATCACGGCACATTGTTTCACTCTGAACAGCATCTTCGTAAACTTTTTGTAGCTATAGATCCGCTTCAGTCACCATTTTCTTCGAGTAAAAGAAGAAAATAAACATTTCCCTCAAATGACGGTTACTTGGCACAAACTCAGACATATTCACGCAACAATTAGGATATGACGCCATTAAAAAACTCATCATTGTCGGTTTGTTTGCCAAATGTCTAAGCTTGGTCCATGACGTTTCCAGTATGTCAAAATCGTCCAGCAATCACTGCTAAAGTCACATCTTAAAAACAGAGGGAACTTAGTTGCGCACCTAATAATTTCGTGCCCCATATGAAACAGGCTTAAAAAGTAGACTATGGTATTATAAATTGGTCACATCATATGGTGCGATTGTCTGTTGAAGTTTACTGTCGGCGGATCTCGAAAATTGGCCAGAGAATACATCGTATGAGGTCTATACATCCGTCGGTGAATTTTGTAGAAGAAAATTCCTGAGTGAACATAAAATAGCCATCGTAGAAAATCATACTCTGGTGTTCTTTTTACAGTCTTTATATCAACTCACCAACCTGTCTGTTTGTCTGGTACAAATCTTGTAACTGAAATTTGACTCACTTCCTGTGAAGCAAAAACGCTGAAATTTTGCACCTTTCTTCATTTCCGTTGACAATACATGAAAATATAACTTTTTCTCTCCAACCCCCCTTTAACCACCCCCCAGTCAACCTATAGCCCCCCAAAACATGTTTTTGATCAAAGAAGTTCCAAATGGTCGATTTTCGTGTTTTGCGACCACAGTAAAAGTTATCCACCATAAAATTTCCCATCGACTCAGCCCTAGCTTGGGGGATTCGTCTTGCTTTACTCGGCGAGACCCCCGCTTTCGAAAATTTTTCAAAGTCCCTCCGTCGTCTCGGGTCCGGCTTCGGATTTGGAAAAATTTCGTCCGAATTCCGTCGTCCCAGGTCCGGACTCTGGACTGAAATTTTTCGGCACTTAGATTTTTTTCGAAAATCGTCAAAAAATTTTTCTTCCCTTCGAGCGCCTGCAGATTCGTAGTAATAAATATAGTGACTTTTTTAATACGTCACTTTTGGTTTTTCGGGGTCACTGAGTTTTTTTGCTTTGTGTCATATATAAACGTTGCTCATCCCCTGTAATCTAAATATAAAGGCTGGTTTAAAAAAAAAATTTTTTATAAGAGCTTATTATTCTAATCTTCATTATATATTACTCTTCTAATGGATTGCCATCGTATTTCATTTTACCGTATTCATATAGTCTTTCTGTGTTCTCCTCAGTGACTTACGACTCCTCACGTCATTGCTATGTAGTTCCTAAAGTAATTTTTTTCGGTTGATATTTATGGTTGTCATATTTGTGCTGTCGTTAATTTATGTTTGCTGTTATTTTCATTTTTAATTTTGTTGCTTTACGTGTCATTCCAGCCCGGGTTCGTTTTTTTTGCGATTGGAATTTAAATAAAAGATACATATTTCTTCGCTTGTTTTTCACGGAATGGATGTTTCTGGCGAAATAATTTACTTGCCCTTCCCCAAGGTTTTCGCGGTTTTTTTCTCTGTGGTTTTCCGTGTTTTTCGCCGCCTGGCCTTCCTCGACTCGTTAAATTTGTCACCAGGGTCGCAAGTGCGGTTATTTTCCGGTATTTTGCAAGTGAGAATGTGGTCGGAAAGGCCTACAATTCTTCACTCTATTACTCTTCTCACCTACTTGAATTGCTGTATTTTGGTATAGGGGTAAATAATAATAATAATGCCGGCCTCGGTGGGGTAAAGTTCTCGCCTGCCAAACCGTAGGTCGTGGGTTCGAATCCCGCCTGGGTAGGTGATCCCTAATCAGGGCATGGATGTTTGTGTTGTGCTTTGTTCATATTGGAAACCTTCGTTGTAAAAGGCCGTTATGTGCTGTTTACGGGGGATGTGATAAATAAATAAAAAAAAAAATTAAATAAATTATTATTACTTTTATTTTTACATGAATTGCCGTGAGAAATAAGTTGTGAGGATGTTGACAAGTTGAGGAATTTTTATTACGGCAATTCATGTAAATTTAACCGTCGTTCTCGCGGCGGGCTCAAAATATTACACAAAAATAATTATTAACATTTACGAAGAATATTATCTTCGAGTCTCACGATGTTTATAGATCCTAAAGAAGAGGGAAAGATAGTGTGACGAACGATCCGTTCCCCACGCAAGGGATATTATTAATTGCTTGTTGGTGCTCAATATTCAGGTATCTCCTGGTAGTTATCACTTCTGTTTTGTAAACGGCCGAAATCCTAACCACCCCGCCACACTACTTAAGTAGATTTTTTTTTATTAATCCAGGAGTATAGTGAGAAAGCGTTTTTCTTTTGATTGAGATGCGGGTTTAGCATTCAATTTACAATGGCTGTTAATAATACGAGTTGGGATGGGGTGTTGATTTCTACGAATTCTAAGAAAGAAACGGCTTAGTTCGCTTGTGAGCGTCCAATTGGGCGAAAATTTATTTTTAAGGGGGTAGATGAGTCATTTGATTTCGCGGAGATTTCTGAGCTCGTCAGCAGTTCGTGTGAGCTACTTAATGTGGCATGCGGAACTCTGACCATTGCATATGGTTTTCCTTTTAGTGGCTAATGGCGAATTTTTTTAGGCATTTGCCAACTTTTTTAGTGTTTCAGTAATATCAGCTGTATTTTTTCTCAGTAGTGATGATTGATGTAATCTAATCGAATGTAGTAAGGTTATTATATGGCTTAAAAATTTATTTTTAGGATCAGAAATGTTTAGCTCGTTAAAATATTATTGTTTGCATAAAGTATCCACCTCCAGCTGAGTTTTTTTAAAAATTTGCTCGAGTTTCAGCCACGGTATCCATGCCATCATATACAGGTCCAATCATTGGATGTAACCTGGTTGGTTTTTAATAAAATGTGGTTTAAAAAATTCACTCATTCTTAACTGTGTGGCATTCCATTATGAGGTATCTTGGATAGTAAACTTTTACTTATACCACTGCAAAGTACTTTGTGCTGGTATAAGTAAACTATCCACTATACCTTAAAATGTGGTTATTTGAACAAATACTGAAACGTTTGTTCTGAATATTCATCTTTTTAAGCGGATGAAAATCGGAGTGAAACGTAATGTTAACAGTTACTCTTCCACAAGAGTGAAATTTGACCTTAGCTAGTTTTTTCGTATGATTTATTTAAATTTGATCATTTCATTTGTTTGGTAAATATTCTGTGTGTGACTTGCATTATCCCTTTCCGCCGCGGAAGAACTTAAGAGATTGATGCGTTTCCAAATTAAATTAAATCGATTGTTGTGTAATTCTTCAAGAAGAAACGTAAACTATCTCATGCCCATTGATATTTTAAGGGTACCTTCCGGAAACTCTCTCTTGCACGCCATCCTATCTCTCGTTCATAATCTGTTGTTACGCTGTGCAATTAGTGATCGCGTGGACGAATAAATGGTGCCAGAGTCCCCTAGTGTCTGATTGTGAAGGTTTTCAAACAAAGGCCCTCTCTTCGTCCGCCTGCTGCCCCTGACAGCCTCCGCCCGGCAGCACCTCAAGACTAAATGCACTAATGATTTAATAGAGGATTGTCCAATCGGTCGCTGCATCTGCTATTACCGATCACGCATTTAATGGAGTTTACAATGTCGCCACTCGTGTCGCTGACGGCAGAGCGATCCGGATGTCTCGGGGAAATAAGCTATTGGTTGAGCTGTTGACCGACATTTGTATTCTCAATGATATACTCTATAAAATTCTGAACTGAGTGCTATTCAATGTGCGAGCGCAAAACCTCTTTTGCAAATATTAAAATAAATAGATCGCTCTGCACTTATCGCAGCCCACGTACGTTTTTAAAATCTATTAAAATTGGTTGTAAGCGATAACATGTATCAAGCTTCCATGGGACTTATTGAGGCCTTCTCTTCGGTGTTCCCTTGGCTCAGGGCAACACTGTTACCACGTGCCCATTTTTTTTGAACCGCTCTTTGTGATAGATTTTCGATAAATAAAGATGCGTATCTTTTTTCAGATAAATCGATGGTATCACGAGATCCTGCCGAGCGGGTCATTCCTCTGGTACTCTCCGAACTCGCGTAGTTCATGATCATTTTCCCTATTGTGAGCAATCCCCCAGTGAACAGATCTTCCTGAACGAGTTAATGATTAGAAACACTATGGGCTTAGCGAACTCATGAAAAGAGGGCGGCAACTTCGCGTTTGTTTTATTTTAAACTTATGAGAGAATGGCTTAATGAGGAAGTTTTTTTTCGTCGTTACTTATCTTTCCCTTCCTTTTATGGAATTATTTTAATGAGTTTAACGATTTCGGGTCTGAGTGGATGATAGGATAATGCCAATTTGAATGTGAATACTGAAAAAGCTATTTAATTGAAGGCGGAAAAAAAACATTCTAATCTGGTTCTTAAAAGTTCTATGAAAAGTGAGTTCCAAACTCATAGAAATGAGAATGTCTTTCAAATAAAACTCAGTGTCACAATAGGATATTCCCAAGAAAATAATGACCAAATAGTTTTTATAGTTATAATTGGTATACAAGGTATTTCATATTTAATGTGAAACCCTGTTGGTAAGAGGACTGACTTTTTTTAACCAAGGATTCAAGTAATGATTTGAAAGAAAAGCTTCCAATGGTTGTTACGTCCAAAATGATACGGCCATTGGAGTTTTACTTTTCGTTACGCAGTTGAGGCCGTAGAGATAACTTTCCCTGTTAAATTAAATACCTAAAGTTTAAAAATTGGAATTCACCTACATGAGAAAATCCTTCTCTTTCCCGTGATACCATTTCGTTCATTGTTTCAGTGGGAAGACCTTTTTTAATGCTTATACTCACGATGGAAAAATTTCCAAGAATCATGAATATCAATCAATCAAACTTAAGGCTATTGATGGAATGAGCCTGTCAGCGGGCGGTGAATGGTGGAGGAGGTTGGATTCAGGTCACGTGATTATTCAATTTTGGATGCGCTTGCGCAGAAGCTACAAACAATAACCGCTCTCATTTCCTATAATTCTTACTTACACACACCTTCTTTTGCCAGCAGTTTATCTTTCTTCCCCAACACGAGAAGGCTTCGCACTGTGCGACGCCATTGTTTGTTGGTCGTCTCCCTGTCGACCTCTTTTCCAGCATCTCGGCCCTCCGAAGTTCCCAGCATCCCTTTGTACCTTTATCCCTCACGGAGATTGGGGGACATTCAACGGGATGGATAGATACGTAGACTCCGCGGATTACTCCTAGTCGATGTCCAACATTGTCCATGGTACCTGCCTGTTTATGCGTAGAGCGTATATTGGTCCGGAGAAATATAATAAGTCAACCACGTAATTCTGCTGAGGGAGCCGTTTCTTCTTCAACTTCAGGCGGCATTAAGTCGTTTAGTATGTATTTCTTCCCGACTATTGAGTGGATTTCGCACGCTCTCTTATAGCCTGTTTTAAGCTTCTCCTTCACCTGCACCGGAAAGATTAGACCGATACCTCTACACTTTTACTTTAGTTCTCCCCTTCTTGCTCTTGCATTGTATACACGCTGATGAGTTTGCATCCCTAACACCACTAGGTGTTATAGCCTTAAATTTTACCTGGCGGTGGCTGAAGCTTCCTGTTAGCTTCCGTATAAGATCAACCTTCACATAAGATGATATAGCCTTCAATTTTACCAATTACGCCAAAACCTGGAGGTGGCGTTAACTTCTGGTTAGCTTCTGTGTAAGATCAAACATCAAGCTAACCAGAACTTTTAGCCACCGCCGGGTTAAGTTGAAGGCTCCATCATCTAATGTTTAGCGGTAACCAGACATTATAAAACCGACCCCATGTGGCGCAAAGGATCTAAGCTGTCGGTCGCGTCCTCCACATGGCATACCTGCTTCTGCTCTTTGTGCAGAACAGTGCCTTTATTGACATTCGCGCTGACGAGGTCGTGATTGAAGCATTGCGTGTCCCTTTTGTCGACCGTCCGTGGCGGCGCGCCGCGGCGTGCCTCGGGCGTTGATGACTTAGAGGTCGTCATCGCCTCGCTATGTCGTTGTTTTTCTCTTTCTCTCTCCGTTTGCCACGTGTATCGGTTGAAAGTGTCACGGGAATAGTCACTCTCTCTCTCTCCCTCGCACGCGCGTGCCTCGCTGGAATGATTTGGCGTGATTGAGACGTGCTCTCCATTCTCGTAGCGCGCGCCCGTGCCATAAATGTCGCCTTGGCGCGTCGTAGTGCTCCTTAACCGCCCCTCTTGTGCGAAATTTCATTTGCAAGTGTGGTATTTGTTTATTATCGTTTTAAATTACATGAAAATTATTACAAAATATGCATACCTGATATTCTTTACATTGAAACAAGAATCAGTGCTCCACGCACTTAGATTACATAGTAATTAGTATTTTCGTAATTTTTCAATTTTTGCTCCGAGGATGGCGTAGTTATGTTCAGAGGCTGATAGCCTTCCGTTGGTTATGTTCTTGGGTTAAATGAAGTTACTATAATTCTTGTTTGATGTGTGACACGATGGGGTGAAAGTTATTAATATTAATTTAGTTAAGACATTGCAATTATTCCTCTTAATTTATTTTAGCCCGATGCATTTCGTTGTTATAACATTCTCAAGGAACTTGGTGCCTTGGTGCAAAAATAAATTCAGTGGAAATATTTCAGTGTTTTATTCGACAAAAATTATTTTAATTCATCAAAAGGATGCTTTATTCACATAAATACCTTCAAGAGAAATCGATGGTGGTCACCTGCCGGGATTTTGCACAATCTGCCTGATAAGGGATAAAAATTTCCAGGGCTATTTTCGACATCTGCGCATGGAGCCGAAATTGAAATGGAAAACACCCACGTCACGTGACCCAATCTCCGCTCCCTATCTGTCGCATCCACGATAGGGATGACCGCTGATTGGTTAATTCCATCAATATCAATGTTTGAATTGAAGTATCTACCTAGTTTCTTTAGATATTATTTATCTCGTTGTTTTTTATTTAAAGTTTCTTGTGTACTTTAAGTTTTTTCGGGCGTATGATCTTCAGGAATAGTTTTCGTGTTTCACACCAGGTATTATTTTGGGTGCATGGTCACAACGTTTCAGCGGCTAAGTATGCCATCGTCATCAGCGATAGAATCCCGTAGAAAGGTAGAAGTATGACGATGGCAGAATTAGCCGTTGAATCGTTGGGACCATGCACCCAAAACAATCCGAGGTGGGTGACCCGAGAACTATTCCTTTGTTCATATTTGCGAATTTGATTCATATTCCTATTAGCTATCACGTCAAAAGATATGTATGAAAATTAGCATTATGTTCGTCTTTTTAATCACTTTAATTCGCTCAATGTGACAATTGTTAACGCTTGTCGGCCATTTTATGAGGTCGCCTGGTTTTTAATGTCGTCTTCATGTTAGGGTCCCTGCGCTGCAGCTAACTTAAGCGCTCTTTTGCTTATATTTACTGTGTGAGACTTGTGCGTGGGCGCCGCTTCACTGGCAATTATTGCGCGCTTATTTACGTTGGGAGGTGCTGTGACCCAAAAGAATGTACCAGCTGTGATTTTATTTATCTCTGCGCCACTCATAGGAAACGTGTCGTGCTCTACGCCTGTATCCATGCTTTTTAAGTATTTTTTGTGATAACTGTGCATGGAAAGCTCTCCGTAAAATCATTTTTATAAGCCTCTTTGAATTTCCAAATAACAGCGGCATCACTACTTCTCATCAGCTAAAATAAATCATCATTCTCAAGTAAAAGATTTTTCAATGCATAGTTAACATTTTTCGTCCTTCGGAATTTAGGTGTCTTATCTGCTCCATTGTTATCATATAGTTTTGAGACGTGACCCAATGTATCGGGAAATTAAAGCAAAGTCATGCAAGTAAATAAGATTGGCGGGCTCGAGTTGAATGTAAATTGTTGCAGTAAGATCCCACTTCTTCCCCTTTCATGTTTCTTGATTTGTATTTTTGTAATCTTTAGCCTTATGCTTTGTTATTGTTTATAAGTTATATTCCTTACTTACAGCCATTATTTAATGAATATAATGTCACGCTGAACTTGTATAAGTTGTACAATAATCTTCTCAAACATATTCTTGGCTCAAACATATTGTTGCAGAAAATTGAGTTTAAAATTGTGTTAAATTAGAGTGTTATACCAATCTGTCATTTATTTTTTTGGAAAGTATTGTTTGTGTGATACTATTGTCATAATAAATTGTCGCCTTAATTTCTTGTAATAATTAGTCAGTTATATCGCAGTATGATATTTTTCCTTTCGACAATATTGTTTTGCCGAATTGTCTGCAAGTTAACGGCGGTCTGCAACGAGTGAATCTTTTGTATTTCTTTTCATTTTTTCTTTTCTTTTATGATTGTAATGTCATGCTGAACTTGTAAAAGTTGTACAATAATTTTCTCATGGGCCACAACGCCCACGAAATAAACGAAATTATTATTATTATTATTATTATTATTATCATGTTACTGTTTCACTGTAAATTGGCAGAAATGCAGAAATGTGATCAACTGATGAAATAAATAAGTAACAGCCTGCTAAAAAATCGACAATTAATCCTAAGTTAATCTTATGCAAAGTATTTTATTGGATGGCATTTGTTTCTTGCACATTTCCCAGAAATATGAGGTTCTCGATAGTCTGGTCAAGTTACTTTTGTATCTTTGTGGGATTACTGAGTTCTATAATGTCTAATATATATGTCTGAGTTAAATAGTAGTCGGCTGTAATGTGCTACAGAAGACCCTCACTTTAAGATATAAATCCTTTCAGGAGGATCTTATAACGAATTGCATCGCATGTGTAATAGGCATTATTTCCGTGCGTGAGATCAGTTTTAAGAGCATCAGCGCATGTAAATGTTTCAATGTTAAAGCATGTCTTTCATTCACAAATAAGGTGTAGAATTGGTGACATTTTGTGCGAGTGAAAACGAAGTCGAAGAAATTTTTAAAATTTCGGAAAACGCGCACAAAATTAGCTGAAATCGAATGCCGAATCCGTCGTAAGTCGAACCCACCTTAAATGGGGTCTAGTGTATTTTCCATTCTGTTATTACGTTCCAACTTCTGCCACGCTTCGGCCCAACGCTCTTGGACTTCCCAAACTCGCGTTTTTTTCCGATACTTCCTACGCGTAGGGGAATGGCATCATCAGGCAGCAAAAACCGCCTTTGACGTCTCCCTCTCAACTTCCTCTCTGGTTATAATTAATTTTTTCTCTAATCCTCTTCCTTTCGTCTCTCTCTTTTTTTTTACTTTCCCTCTCACTTCCATCAAAAGCATTGTGGTGTATTTTAACCATTTAGTGTCGTTCCATCAGCGTACGTTTTTGGTACCATTGTACTTGGTCCGCATAATCGGTTTCATTCCGAATTTTTGCCATTGTTCAATTATCAGTTAGTACAAGCATTTTCTTAACTTATTCGTGTGTTTCATCGATTGAGTCTTGTAATTGATATTTAACCCGTTTCCCTTCGTTGGATCGCCTTGAAATTTTGCACACTTGCTTTCTTCTGATGACAATACAATGTTCAATAATCAGACAAGTTGAAATCTTGTTCCATTGTGCTCTAATTAATAAAATAAATTTCCATGCGGAAAAATAGTTTTATATTGTCTCAATAGGTGGCGTTATTTATGAAAATTTTTGGCAAAAATTTATTTTGTGCTCGTATATTAAGCTTTTAAGTCGTAATTATCATATATATTCTCTCTTGTGCGTCTTAACGATTTGTGCGATTGAAAAAGCGGTGCCTCCTCAAAAAATTCATTTCTAACAGTCGCAATTAAACTTGCACAAATAAACCATGGAGAATCCGTGGTAGGAATCTTAATTCTTATGGTCAAAATCGCTATCGGATTGAAAGTAGACAAATTATGTATTACGCTAGTTTTCAAATAAATGTTTTATCAATAACCCTTTCCATGAAGGACGTATATAATGCGTTAACATCACATCTTAAAACTATGCAGTATTTGAGTCGATTTTTGGGGGGGAGGTTCCATTAATTACGTCAGGTGGTTCTGGTGATTTTTGGACCCCATCTTCCCCCTTTGTGAGATATCGTGAGATTTGGCTCGACCCTCTCCCTCTAATCTCATGTGAGGTTGTTCAAAATGCGTATTTTCATTGTAAATACGTTAATCTATGCTTCATTGCGTTGGATTTATAAAAAAGCAACTTGTTTCATTATTTTTGTATAAGATTACTTAAAGCTAGTGTTTAAGGTTTCTAAGATCGCATTCTAGAATCACATTTTGCGCTGTTTCTTACGGAAAAAATACGTGAACTTGCCAGGACCACCTCTCCCCCACGTGAGATTGGGTGAGAATCGGCTTGACCCCCTATTCCTCCTAAAAAGGCCTCAAGTAATTATTGGATGAACCCAAATGGACATCTTATCGTGGTAGTACGTTGATGCAGATACTATAGAAGGGGAAAGGAGCAATTAGGTGTCGTCCACTGCATGAGAAATGGGGCAAATTTTGGCTGGCACACCCCAAAATATCCCTGCCAGATCATTCCCTGTTTACTTCGAGATTAAAGAAAGTTAACTTTTTCACGATTTTTCGTCTTGACATCATCATCATTATACAATAATTCTAAGATTGGTTTGACGCAGCTCTCCATTCCTCCCTCCTATCCGCTAGCCTTTTCATGGCGACGTATTTCTTCTCTTTTACATCATTTATAACCTGCCTTGTGTAATTAATTCGAAACTTGAAGCTTGAACGTGGTGGAATGGCTCCATATTAGCAAAGAAAAACTGTCTAAAAATGCCAAAACTGTCTTATGTAACTCATTCGAGGCCGTCCCTTGCCCTTCTTCCCTTCCACCTATCCTTCTATGATTGTTTTCATCAGGCCGTCATGCCTCATAATGTGGCTAACTTAATTCGTCTCCTTAAGGTTGTTAGAAGACTTCTCTTACTCTTCTCATCACTTCGTCATTGCGTACTCGGTCGATCCATCTTATCTTCTTCATTCTTCGGTGGAACCACATTTCGAATGCTTCCATTCTTGACTCCTCTGCTGATGTCAACGTCCAAGCTTTGCTTCCTTAGAGAAACATGCTACATATCCATTTCCAACAGTCTCCGTACTGACATGTAGCACTTAAAAAAGTTAACGGTTTTTTTTCGCGTTCGTATTTTGGAGTGGGATGTCTGGGGAACGTGCAATTCATGAAAATGAGAAACGATTTGGGCTCGCTTGGATTTGGCATTAACTGCGTGGACATCAAATGTTGGCATTGGAGCGAAATGAAAGTGTTGGATAAGGTAGGGAGACGGGCGTGGATGAAGCATGACTTGAAAGTGCGAAAGGTGGTTTTGGCGAAATTGCAGATGACGCGGAATTGAAGTTAAATGATTGAGGCCTTCTTTTGGATAGACATTAGAAATTGATAGCCGGTTTTTTGTTGGGAACGGGTGAAACTTGTCCGAATTACATGCCATAAGACGCAATGGCCCACAATGTATCGAGCGATTTTCTTAGCCTATTAAATAATTTTTTAGCTTTCTGGAAATTACTTATAGAAATGTTTGGATCTCATGGTCATAAAAACGACGCTATCATCCAATGAGCTTTTTCACACGGGATGGGGGAGTGGATGGGGGATCACGTGATCTGTTACATCTTGACCTAATGCGGAGAAACCAATTTGCGCTCTCCTTGTTTATACAATCAAAATCGGTCGATCGCCGATCATTTCCAATGTGAAGCGCGACCTATGTCGGTCACTGTCTATGTCTGTATACATTTTCCTGCATATGTTCTGAATAGGACACCATAATTGGGCACAAAATAATATTACCCATAATTGGATTGTCCGAAGCGTCGAATTTTAATCGAGAGCGACCGTTTTCGATTATGAATGACTGGAAACCAATTCTCGATCGCGAATGACCGGACGTAGACCTCTGCCGCGAAATATTGAAAACGATATCGGTCGCGAAAGATCGACGAACGTCCGAAAAGATTGTGTCGGAGTGATCTCGTTCGTACAAAAAATCTGGATCACTCGCGAGCGACCTATCTTTCCAGGTCCGACAGAAGTGATAAATTAAGAGAGATATTTTGCTGAACGTATAGATAGGGGAATTCGTTTTTCCACCGAACCACAAAGGACTTTAATAAATGCCAGTCGTATTTTTGTTTGAGAATTTGCTTTTTATATGAAGGGGAGAGAAGCCATTGGGTATAAGTGATTTTTTTCTAAACATAGTTAGGTAAAGATTTGGTAAAGAAAACAAACGAGATAAACTAGATATTTGGTAGCGCATTAGATTTTCCACTCGATGTCAGCAAAGAACAGAGATTGTTTCGTATCCCTTGGCTACCATGGTTTTGTATATTTCTTCTATCATAAATTTACCTAACTCTGTTTAGAAAAAAATCACTTCTACCCCTTGTCTTCTCACCCCCTCATATTTTAACGACTGGTGTCCTAGCATCCCCTGCCACACGACTTTTTAGGCGACTTGCGAGTTAGTATGTATATGTAGATGTATCACTATTTCTCCTCCTCCTATGAGTCAGCCACGGCTTCTGTAGAGTCCGATTCACGGCCACCTTAAGGAGGCATCGTATATCGCACAGAGAAGAGCTGAAGGACCACGGGAGAGGAATTCCGCGCACGCCATGCATGCACGCAGTCCATGATTTCCAAGGAAAGCACGCCTTCCCCTCCCATGGGTTTGGCTAGGGGCCAGCGAGAGAGCTCGAGGAGTCAGCTGTTGCGGTGGAGGAGAGAGACAGCTGCTGGGCGGAGGGCGACGGCCTTGGCGCGCAGGGCTGGCGTGCAGACGGATTGAGGCGCGCAGCAAGAACGATTCCCCTCCTGCCCACCCATCTGACTGGACCGAAAGGAGACAACTGAGAGAGTCACGTGACATGTCACCACCTCGACACAGCGCCAACCTCTTGCAAACTTCACTTGGGTTTCACTTCACTTTGGGTTTCTGTATAGAGGCAATTAATCCTCACAGAAATATATTAACTTTTCACTGTGACGAGAAGTGTAATATACTTACCAAACCTTCCGGATAATGTCAGCTGCGAATTTTGCCGATTTGTTACTTATATTTTGCGCAACTCTCAGTTAGCATAACCCCCTTGCCTTGCATCTTATAAAAAGGAAAATATTTGGTACATTCCTTCGTGGATTCTGCCTTTACATATTTCGGAAGCTTGCTTTCAAAAATCGTTTGACTTGTTATCAGTGGTGGATCCAGAGAGGGGCTATAGCCCTCCCCTGGGTTATCCAATTTACACTGGATGAAATGATAATTTTGTTTTGACCCCCACTTGAGCTAGGAGGTTACCCTCCGCCAAACCCTCCACCTAACATTCCCCCCATGTCCCTATCCTGGATCCGTCGCTGTTTGTTATTAATCGTAACTAGCAGGCCACCCGACGTTGCTCGGTAAGGGTAGTATCCAGAGAGGTGGGAAACAGAGATTGGAATTTATGGTCACAGAATTTTTTTCCCTCTTTTTGAGATTGTCAAGAGGTGTGCCTACCCGGCAGGATGTCAAACCGCAGAAGTTGTATGATGTGACGTAGCTAGCGGTAATGAGAAAATGACGCCAAGGACACGTCGGACGCAACCGAAATTAGCACTACGGGGTTCGATAGCATTAGATGCACCTATGTACTAACTTTGGTGCGGCCGTGTGGAAACGAATAGTGGACAGGCCTACATATATCCTCTTTTACATATTATTCGTAATAGCCTGTCTGCTTTCAGTATCTATCTTGGATCGCCCGTGGGTGGCGTTTGAGAATCGTGACTCTGACACATTTCTGAAGACTGCAGTTGCATTGACGTGGAGTGTGGAAAGGGTTTTCGCGTGCCAGTTCATGCCTGTGCAACTCCGATGTTTATTGTTATAATCGCCTGAAGATCACGGCGCGATTTTGAAACGGCCGGCGCTGCCGTGAAAATGCTGACGAAACACGGGAAGCCTATTTCTCATCGTTGCATTTATGCTGCAATCGAAAGGGTGAAGGCTCGCTCTATCCGCTGAATCATAAACTCTCCCTTTGTTTATGATTGGTATCCTAAACAGTCACATCTAGTTCAATGGTATAGAGTCATCAATTTAGTAGAAGTGTTATCTCTGACCTGGAAATAGGAATGTGCCGTTGGCCTTGAGTTGTGATTTTGCGTGATGTCATGAATGAAGTTGGTACTTTCAGCTCTACGTCCAGGGATGACTGGACGTGAAGATCGATACCTCCACTGCAAAAGCGCTCAGCAATCGCCCACCGAATCAAATCCGCTCATCTAGTAGCCCAACAATACGAATCCGCTCAGCTGGCAGTGTCTGGAGCATAAACGCTCATCTCCTATTCTCCATGCTTGATTACTACCATCGCCATACATCGCCTCCAGAAATTCGCATGATGCCGGATGCTGAATAAGTTACCGTGGTAAAACTAGGAGAAGTTAGTAAGCGTAATTAAACAACGTCCATAAAGTTTTACCTTGTGATGACAGTGGACAGGGTTGATGGCAGAACCAAATGCCTCGAGAGAATCTGTGAATGGCGAAGAATAATTTTTCACCCGAACTTATCATACCATTCCGCCGAACAAATCGTTTCATTGCATAAAAAATTTGGGTCTGAGTGACCCCATTCCCCACGCTCTATTTACCCTTAGTTTCCTTTTCTATATCAGCAGAAGAATGATGAAGATCAAGAAGATAGATTGTTGAAGTTCTAAGAAGAGTGGGAGAGAATTTTTATTAAAACCTGCGACGGAACAATACTGCAATATATAGGCAATATAGACCCTTTCCACGAGGAGTCAGTAGAATAGCTCAAGCGGAGAAAGCATTCGTCAAACAGAGAAGTCTTCTTACAGATGAAAATATTCGCGTTGAAGTTAGGATTCAATTAACGAGACTGGGACTTGCATTTGGAGCATGTTTCTTTATGGCAGTGAAGCAAAGACGATAAAAGCATCCAAAAACTCAAGATTGGAAGCCTTTGAAATGTGGTGTTTTAGAAAAATTATGTATCAAATGATAGAAAAATGATCAAGTGGATAGATAGGGTGAGTAATCTGGAAGTTATAAGAAGAATATAAGAGAACAGAAATATTTTTAAAACCGTGGATAGACTACGAGGATATCGGCCACTTCATGATAAATGATGTTCTAATGTACATCGTTGAAGGACAGGTGGAACGGAAGAACAGCAGAGATAGGACACGGGTGAGATCCATAGTGCGAGTGATGTAGGATTTTAATAGACGCCCGTGTCTGTAGTGTGATCAAGAAGACGATAAAGGCAATAAATTGTTGATAACAGTAGAAGAACTGTAAAATGAAAATTGTACTTCACGTGGCCCAGTTGGATTGGGGCCCTCGTAGTGTTTCGGGTCAGTCCCTCACGAGCTTGGGTCCTCAGGAAAGGGACGGATTAAGCTCGGAGTCGGGAATGAATCCTCATTAGAGGGACTGTCCATCGATGGTCCCCACAGGAACGCATTGGTAACAGAAGACTTATGTAGGTGTAACAGATCAGCCGATGGGAGAATTGAGTTGAAAGCTGGGTCAAATCAATATTAGGATTGATGAATGATGATGAATGGAGGAGTAAACTGCGAAAAGACATCCATGTTGCTAAGGAACTACACAATTTCAAAATATTTTGTGCGGCAGTGTCATGTCTTAGTTCTACAGACGGTAATTAGATCTGATGATGAAGGATAGAAGATGTAAGTTAAAAAAATTAGTTATATATGTAAAAATTGTTTTTAGTTGTAGTCACTTTGAAAAACCTGGAGATGCTTTCGATCCCACTCCCATTTTTTAGTGTACGTTTTTTTCCCTCCACTGCCGTGTGTTCGCTCTCAGGGGGTCAGCCCACTTCCCATGTGATGCTATCTCTCACGCACGCACCCTTGCCGGGAACCGGGCCGAAATATGAATGGGAGCCTCACGCGTTGCCATTGCGGCGGTGCCTTGCGAAACGGCAAGTTCCCTGCCGTCCACTCAGCCAGTCCGGCCAAAATGTAGTTTTTTTTCTCTAATGTTTTGGATTAGTGGGTAGTTGTGACCTCTTTTATTTATTTAATTATTAAAAAACCGCCAATATGGCCTTTACGTAGAATATTACAACTTACAATCTGCAACTTTGACAAATTTTAAACTAAAAAAGAATAAAACGTAAAGAATCAGAAGACGATGGCTTTTCGAAGCTGCTTCTTGAATGATCCGAAAGGCGTTGAGAGATCCAGGGAGGGGTTGGTAGACGAAATGGTGTTGAACTAGGTAGGAAATGTGTAAAAAAAAAGAGGTGTCTGGTAGAGAGAAAGACGGAAATTAGGTTTGTGGCTCCTTTATCTCTCTTAAGCCCGTTTTATTCGAGGCACGCACGGGATGTGTACATTCAGTAGTGAGACTGATTTTTTAATTTTTTTCTGTTCCAATATAATTACAATGTCACATTGTCTCCTTCAAAGTAACTACCTTGGGAATAAATAAATTTAAAAAGTTTACCTTTACCTTGGGAAGTCACACAGCACCCGAGACGAATCGTCGTAGTGAGTGCTGGTACTCGGATACTGGAATAGCGTTCAGCTGGTCGGTTACGGCTGTTTGAATATTCTCCAATGTCCCAAAATAATATCCCTTGAAGTGATTTTTCAATATTGGGAGCAGGTAAAAAGCACATGAACTCAAGTTGAGTGAATGAGGAGCATTAGGAGCCACAGAAACGTTTTAACTGGTCAAAAACTGATTGATATAAATCACGGTGAGGAAACGTTCGAAATTAATGTAATTCATTATTGAACAGTGACTCAATTTTCTTTTTTTAAAGAAAGAGTAGCGCCTGCCATTGTTTATCAGCATTGTCTGGAACTTGAGTTATTAAATGACCATAGGTTGGTATATTTGCGAGATCACATCTTGTTTTTGGGGTCTCATGGGTTATGGTTGGGCTTTTGTTGACTCTAAATGGGGCATAATTCGTTTAATTCGGAGACATTGGGTGCGGAAGCTTAAGTTTTAAGGTTGTTTTTTAATCTTCATCTTCATAGCTGATTAATTACACCTTTTCCAATGGATTTTCAGTTACGTGGTTAATTCCAGAGAAAATCGCTACCTCTTAAAGTATATTCTGTGTGTATTCCCGAAGCGGCGCAATCATTTTTAAGGGATCAAATTCCATCAAATGTTTTCAGATACAGTTCAATGTGGTGCTTAATTTTTTGTATCGCAAAACCGGATTAGTTCCGTGCGCCTAATTTCCAATTCGCCAAATCGTACCCTTCATTTTTCGGTCAATTACCACCGCCTGATGAACGGGAGAAATAAATCATTCCATAACGGCAACTGATGTGAAGCGGTTTCACTCTTAACAAAAAGAGGAATGGAATTCTAGTTTGAAAATTCGTTTTGGTCGTTTTCGCTGATTCCTGCCTCGGACCGGTTTGAATGGCGGCACGAGAGCGATGGAATTTGGCGCTGCCAAATTGGGCGGTTGGCCGCGGAAGCTCATCTCATGTCGGCGCGGTCTACTCGATGACCCGTTGATGTGTGCCACGCGAGACCCGCGAAATATTTCTCCTCATTAACCAGTGACATTCCGTGAATTGCACACACGCGGATAGAATGGTGTTGGTATTTGGTTGCGGTATTTCAGGATGCCATCCGGTCATACGAATATCATTGAGGGGGACACAATTCTGGAGAACAGAATCTGGTCATTTTGTCTGGAATGTCTTGGAATTATGTCAGGGATGATGGCTGGAAAATCTAAAAAAAAATGTCTATTCTGCACAAGACAATATGTTTGTATTCCTCATGTTCTTGATGGTAGGCATATTCGCTAGAGACTCTGAAGCTGTGCGCTAGGCTTAGATTACTTGAGCAATTAAGAATAGATGTATTTCAGAGCGACATGAAGAACATCATGTTGGACCCTCACAATATTTCCGAGTCCGAAAGAAATCATATTAAGATTATTTTTCCGAACGAGTAGTTATTGGAAACTTTTTTTACCCGAACTTGATTATAGTAATAATTGCTAGGTGCAATTTCTTTCGAGCATATCCTTTTCATTTATTGGCGGCTGGTGTCTTTAACGCCCCCGCTACACGCCTATTGAGGCGGCTTGTCGAGTAGTATGTACATATTGATTCGATACTCCTACTTCCGATTCCCAAAATGTCATTTACGTGACTATTCATAATCGATAAAATACGTTTTGTGTCGTGTTTTAATTAATTCGTTGATTAATAATCATCTCTACGTAATGAAATATTTATCTTTTGTAGAGATGAATATTTTAGTGGTCAGTAGCCTCTGTTGATTATCTCTCTCATATAGTGGTCATTGGCCTCTTTCCAGTCCGGCAGTTTAAGTAATTGTGGAATATTAGTGCTCAATTCACATTTCAAGGCATTTCTATGTATAAGGTGAATCAATTATATGGTCGCGCTGCAATGGATTTCCATAGTTTTGAGTTGTACCATTAATTGAATAATATTTTACGAAACATAGTGCAACATGTAAAATCTGACCTAATGTAATAGCTGGGAAGGAATGAATGATTTCACACTTTCCCCGTGGATGTCTTTCGGGTAATTTCTCGGGTCAGTCGCTCTTCTTCTTCCGAAAGGTTACCCGTGAAACCTTTTTCTACCAGAGCAGAATCAGCGTTATCCTTCGTGATCGGTTCACACTAAAGGTTAAATCGTTCATAAATCATTAACTTATGAACGATTTAACCTTTAGTGTGATGTATTTTTTTCTCTCCGTGCTGTGAGAGTACTTAGTTTGTATTCATACCTGTTGCAATTGTATCAGACACGATATTTTCTCTCTTAAGTGCATCCGGCGACAGTCTCTCCGATCTTTACTTGTATATATTCTGGCGGGCGTGCCTGTAAGCTCTTTTACGATTGAGTTCACGCTGATGAACTCGCCCTAGATACTTGTGTATCTCTTTCGCACTGACTGGTGTGAGTTCTCAAGAGTGGGGGCTTAGCTTGAATCCGAGCGTGGAATTGATTCCCGGAAACATTCGAGATTCAATTGGCTCCCCCGTGGTCCATTTCGCGCGATGATTGACATCATCTACTCAACCATACTCTCTCCTCGATTTTTATTGATATATTTTCGCTTCGGTCGTGTAAACAGGAGATGAGTTGCCAAGGCAATATCATGAACCCAACCTCTGAGGAAGTATATCTGATGCTGCGTAGTGACCAAAATCTGAGACCTGCGTCCACTCGAGATTCAATTTATTGTTTTTATAAATTTAATTTTGGCCATTATCGGAATCTTCTTTGCTCTTAGGGAATTCTCGAATTCCAAATAACACTACAGTAAACTCAGATGTGATTCTATTATTGCTAAAGCGCCTCCTATTCCGGTTTTCAGTAATTCCTATTCTCTTCCTTCCTCTCCCTCGCTTGCATAACACTCTCTTGTATAGATTTGTGTATCCCGGGTTTGTATGTCGTGATTTCCGCCGTGTCTTGACCCGGGTAAAAACCCAACACCAATTTAAAAATACCTTACTCCAGGAAAATTTCGAATTTGAAGAAAAACTATTTATTATTTATTTTTTAACATATTTTACCGGTTAAGGAAGGTTTCCATGGGATATTTAAGAATTATTCTGGCAGTTTCCTCTCCCGTCATGGACATCCCTGTACTATTCATAGTGTGACCTATTCCCTTTCAATCTATCTAAAAATCCTATTCTTTTCCTTCCCCTCCCTCGTTTCCCTAACATTCTATCCTCTAACACCATTTTCAACATCCCCTCCCTGCTAAGTACTCCCTCCATCCATACCTTCGTCTCCTCCGTATCTCATCTAAAAGCTGCCTCTCCTCGCCAACCATATCCAGCACTTCGTCGTTCCTTTTCCTCTCCGTCCACTTCACCTTCTCCATTCTTCGCCACACCCACATCTCGAATGCCTCAAGTCTTCATAGCTTCAAAAATATTAAGGGCAATTAAAAGAGTACTTTAGAAGCATTCTGGGAAAATCCCCTTTCTTCAAGAACCTTCCCTCTTCAATTCAAGAATAAGGCCTACCCCCTTTCATCTTATCTAAAAATCGTATTCTTTTCCTTCCTCTCCATCGTGTACATAACATTCTACCCTCTAACACCGTTTTCAACATCCCCTCCCCCTCAGTTCTCCCTCCATCCACACCTTCAATCTCCTCCGTATGTTACCTAGAAGCTGCCTCTCCTCACCCACCATGTCCTACACTTCGTCTTTCCTCTTCATCACCGTTCACTTCACCTTCTTTATTCTCTTCCTCATCCACACCTTGAAGGGCTTTCGTGTTTTTCGTCCTATTTCCTCAGCGCCCACGTTTCCGCACCGTAAAGTCCTACATTCTAGATCAGACTCTACCCTAACTTTATCTTTATTCTTTCGCATAAAGAACCTCTCGACAGCTCTTTCCAATTGCTAAATTCCTCATGTGCTAACGCAATTCTCTTCCTGATGTCCTTCTCGCTGTATCCGTTTTCCTCCTATGCACCGCCCTAAGATATCATGCGAAGAATGGAAAATATTCTCAATGGCATTTTCAGAAGAAAATGGAAATAAATTGGTGATATAGGTTTATCTGGCCACTTGATCTCTTCTCGCAGGTCTCAAGGTTTTTCCTCGTCCTGGATAAGATTAAAACGCCTCTCCGAGGGACTGACTGGCGCCCTCTGCTTCGCCTCTACATTCTCAAGCCATTAATATCACGTTATGTTTACTTATCTTAATCTTTTTTATGGAGAAGTTGGTTTTTTGTGCTGATGGTTTTACGTATCATGGCTTTTGAAATTCCTAGCGATAGTATTTATGACTCTCTTTCTTTTGTCCTTTGTTCGACTTAAAATAAATAGCATTGCTGGTTCGCCACGCTGAAATGATATCACACTTTCAATTCGATATCATATACGTGAACACGATTACTCGTCTCGTCACAAATATTCGTCTGGAGATTTTTTTGAAGAGTTCATATCTTTCTAATATCCACCGCATGTGTGTTTTTGATTGAAAACATTTTCGCCGTTTATCCCACGGGTGCCTTAAGGTCGAAGGAATGTTGATGGCTTTTTTTGTTGAATTTTGTTTCGCGTTGTTGAAATTTACGTAAGTATCAAGTGTACCTTATCTCTAAACGCACAGAGAATCCCTCTATAAACGAATAAAGCGTATTATTCTTGAAAATTCCCACGTGAGCAAGGCTAGTTGTACTTGTTCGACCGTTATTAAAATCACTTACGCTTTTCACTCTGCGCTCTATGTATATCGCTTTGAAAATTGAATACCTTCTAATGCATGGACTTCAATGGTTTTTTGTCTATTCGTAGAATAAAATGTCGATTAATTTAAATGTCCTTGTGACACAAAACTGATATGGAGATGGGTCATAACTGTAGGTTAATGTTAAAAATATGAAGTGAACACGCCGCCTACTTCCTTCTTGGTTATTAGCTAATGAATTCTGTATCTGAAATCAAAATACCAATATATATCAAAGTAATAATAACAATAAAAATAAAAATGTTTTTTAATGACGGCGTAGTTGACTGGAACTGCCGGAAAAAAGTCCTAATCAATAATTAGACTCATTGAATGATCTGAATACTGTGTAAGTACCCCAGAGTTTACTTTCAGCATCGATAGAATGCACTCGTTATAGGTTCTATTGAAATTGTAAATATGAAAAATATTAAACGAATTTAATTTCTCCTGGTGAATACTATTGATAAATTCTTCTCTGGTTCTCAGCCAGGTTAATTCTGTTGTGTAAGCCGGCGTTTCGAGAAGTTGGAAATTCAAATTGAAGTTGGACTTTCAAAGAGTAACACGGTCTTGAAGATGGGAGACTAGTCGTCTCTCGAAGCGTTTGCTTACACGACAGAATTAACCTGGCTGAGAACCCCAGAAGAATTCATCAATGAAAAATACTGCTCTATTTAAATTTTTCGTTCGCGAAGGTTTTAACAGTCTAATAGTTTCGACGTTTATACCGTCATTATCAAGACTAACAGCAATAGCTGGACTGTTAAAATAAAATTTTGTGGAATAGTACTGAGTTTTGTTTCACCATGAATATTTCATCGTTCCATCACGTAACGCCCAAATCGGTTGATTTTATTCCTTATCCTTATGTTGAGCATAGACTGATTTAAGCTTGTGATTGTGGAAGGTAATCATAATGGAAAAATGTTGCATGTCTTCTTTTCCTTGTGATGTTGTAGGAAACGGCACTCTCTATTCTTTATTCGATTCTGACGAATGATCAGTACTCGAAATATAATGGTAATAATGAATGTGTTATCTAATCATGTGTGCAGCTTGGTTGGAATTTTCACTTCGGAAATAGACCTTGCCAGTGGACACTGCATAATTGGCTGAAAACGCTGTGCTCATTTAAGCCCCTCTTTCATGTTTCTCTCGAGGTCCGACATTAAATCTGGTTAGTTAACGTCCTCTTTCTCCCTGCCGGCTGACGGCGGCAGTGTAAAGGTGGAAGCCATAGCACACGTCCCGGCTGTAGCGTGTATGAAATTCCATTCCACTTGTTACGGTAAATACTAATAGTGAACTTTCTCTTTTTTCAGGTATGCACCACTGGCGTGGCTTTCACATCTTTGCAGATCTTTGGTATGCTCTTTCGGATAAGTGAGTAATTTATTTTTGAAAATATGGATTCTGCACCGACTTGGAACTTATTCGTGCATTTGAGGCGAATTAATGTACCTGAATTAATGATATGTACCAATTGATGCTTTGAAAAATCGCTAACGTTTCGAAAAATATTTTTTTTCCATCCTTATAAATGTAATCGAAGAACGGAAAATATTTCCACGGCCTTCAGTACACGCCTGCCTATTGGCTATTTCTGACCCCTTCATTATTAGACGTAAATTAGGCAACCAAGGAGAAATTATCTGTTTTTGGGTTATCATGTTATCTTAACATAGGCAAACTCATTTCTAGTATTCACTATTTATTTTCGTCCCAGCAAATCATTTCAGTTCAACTTTCATGCGTCCGGCTGATTGATAAAGAATGACTTGTTTTTTACTATTCAATAAATAAAATAAAAAGAAAACAATACTCTGTTACAAACATTTATGCAATATATTCTGCATTACATATGCATACATTAAAACCAAAAATTATATTTATTCGCGCACGTTTTATCAATAAAATTTCAACTCAGTTCTTTTAAAAATAGCTATTATATACAGTTTTTTAATAAGACAGTACTAAATAATGATAAGATGCAGAAAAAATAATGGAATTGCAGTAAGAACAAAAAATACGGATGGAAGAATTATGCTTTCAGTTTTCCCAGATAGTGTCACCATTAATTTCATGAATTGAGATACCATTGATTGAACGAGGAAGTACATCTACTTCTATATACTACACCGCAAACCGCCTAAAAGGCATGTGGCAGGGGGTGTTAGGGCACCAGCTATTTACTCATAAAAAGGAAATTTTCTAACGAAATACGACTAGCATTTATTAAAATCCTTTATTGTTCGGGGTAAAAATGAATTCCCATATCTATCCGTTCGGCAAATCATCTCTCTTAATTTATCGCTTCTGTCGGACCTGGAAATGTAGTGGAGCTCTCGCATTATGTTCTCCGTGTCGCTCTTAAAAATATATATTATCTCAATTGTTCAAGCAATCTAAGCCTAGCGCGCAGCCTCCGAGTCTCCAGCGGCTCCCAGCCTAATTCGCTTAACATCTGGGTAACGCTGTCTGTACGCTAGTAGCAGTTTTTGACGAACCGCGCAGCAGAAGTAATGACTTTTTAAAATCTGTACTGTAGTGTATTTCCTTTATCCTATTCTATGGAGACCCAGGAAGCGTACGTGCTCGGAATTCAAACCTGATCTATAGTGAATTTCTTCGCATGTCTGTCGGGAATAGGCGGGCGATGGACCGCTATGGTGGGTCACATTTGGAAGAATAGGCGGATTGCTGCCGCCGCCGTTACTGTAGCGATCTTCTTCTTCCTCCTCCTCCTCTCCTCCCAATTGCTCCGGGTCTCCCTTTCCCTGAATATTTTATATGCGCCCCCTTTAGTGCGCCGTAAACGGGAGAGCGGCACTGGGTCGAGGAGCTATGTGCTACGTAAATGTGTGTATCCGCCCCTCTCTATGTCTCTGTGATGTAATTTGAGGTGGAATTTTCCGGATTCCCTCGTGTGTGGGTCCTACTTACTTCTCCTCCGCCTTAACCCGTCTCTTCCGTTCCCCAGCTAGTTTAGCTGCTCGGAGGGTACCTTGTGGTTTAGTCTTGGACGATGCATCTATATAAACAGTCAATTATACGTAGGTATCTTTGCCTCTTTCTTATCATAGATTATTTTTTAATATGGTTCAATTCATTTTATATTTAAAAAAAGAGAACAAATTTGAAATAATAATAATAATACATATTGTTGAATTTTTCTCGGCAAATACTCATACATTTGAAGAAAAAAATATAAAAGAATAAAGAAAGTTACCAGAATCGTAAAAAATATGCAATTGAAATAAAAATTTGAAAAATATTTATTTTTCTATTATTTTGGATTCTTATTGTAGAATCGCTCTGATTTTTGCAATGCATTTTTAATTTATTATTATTATCAAAATATTTGGTTACAAGTCGACCATGAAGTCGGGTAAGTCTCTATTTCACATAGATAGTACTGTGCACCAACAACATTTCTCATGCGCCATTTAAAAAAAATGAATTATTGGTAAATGGCTGGTTGAGGTGAGCTAAGGCTCACCGGTGCAGCAAGTAAATCTGCGGCCATTCATTGAGATCTACGTTAAAAAATCGAGAATACAATACCGAGCTTTTAATTTGGAAGATTAATTAATAGTCATCATCATCATGAGTCCACGATGTAAGCGAATGGGAGGGAGGGGGATCTCCTACCCCCCCTATCGCATACTCATCAGTATATAACGAGGTACCAATGTTTTCTTTACCTCTTGTCAATGATTTGTCACTAGTCATTGACTGGTCTTGTGATTTATTACCACTTGATGATGATACTGTGTATCGAAACTAGTCGACAATAGAAGTTAATTTGTAGCTAGCGAAGTTGTTATTTTCCTTCCTTAAAATGGAATTCTTCCCTAGGACTCTACTAGGTCTCAACCATTGAGACCGTTAGACAAAATTATGAGATATTGTACATTAAAATTTTAGGAAACCACGAAAAAAATTCAACTTCCTTTATTTGTGTTCATTTTTAAGTACATGAAAAGGTACTCTCAAAAAGGAAAATCACGATAATGTTCCTGTCATTTATTCACGATCGACGGATCTTACACGTAATCTCAGTTTCTTGCAAATTTAATGTGTTATTGATGGCAACTAAAGGTTTTGAAAATGTATTTTAGCGTGGAAGTGCGTTTAAATGTTTAAATTCCTTGAAAAGGAGGACGTTTATATTTTTTTTTGGCCTTTCCCCTGACGCCGTCAAAAGTTCATATTGTATGGTCGCATTTGAGGGATTTTTCGGATTACGTCTGTGGCCCCTGGCCCATAAAAAGTGCAAGTGTATTCGGTCAGGGCGAAAACCCTTCCCCATTCCCCCTTGCACATACGTAAGTGTTCACGTATCTCTTGGAGTGAGTGGTCGGGGGAAGGAGGAACCCTTTTGTGTGAGGGGGGAAAGCGAGTTGGAGTGTGAGACGCACTTCTACATGGCAGAAGCAGAAGCCCCGTGCGTGTGCTGTCCAGGGTATAAGAAGGGTTCGCCCACTCTTCCTCTCTCTTGCCGTGACCCCTTTTCTCGGCTTCGCCCGTGTTGCTTGTGCCGTAGCCCCGCCCTTGCTTCCCCTATGGCTGGCTCTCCGAATGGCGGATTCGCATGTTATTTGGAAAGTATGCCATCCAGTGGGGTATATAGATCCTAATTTCGGGTGTACCCCGGCCCGGCCTTTCTCCTTCCCTTTTCCACGTTCAGCTTCCATCTTCCGTTCGGTGTTATGTCTATAATCCTTCATCCAAATTGTGTCCGTAGACACTTCTTTTCGCCGCCGAACAACCATTCTTCTCTCATGCCACAAATTGAGTTGGTAAAAATTGTTCAATGCCGTAAATTGAATTGGTCCAAATCGCTATATTCCGCTTATCAAATCAACGCATGTGTGTAGAGGTATCCGTTTAGTTATATTTAATTATTCTACCTATTAAGGTAGGTTTGCATGAAGTATTTGAGAAGTATTCGGGCAGTCTGCCATCCCTTCATAGAATTTCCTTCATTGAAGAAGACAAGCAAACAATGGGTCGTCCTAGCGAGCGATGCCTTTAATTTAAAAAAATCAAGGCACTGTTTTGCAGCATATTTCCTGTATTTCCTTCTCGAGATCCCGTCTACCGTATACGAAGTCTACATGGTATGATGGTAAACGAAGGATATTTTTCGCGTCGTTTGAAATAAAATGTTTCTCTGAATTTACTAAGAAAGTTAAGCCTATATTTTGCTCAACGCTCCTGTGAAGATTCCCATCATAACTCGCCTTGCATCTGTATCTACATAATTCCCTGGCAGCCACCTCTAGGGTGTTTGACGGGGAGAGATCAATCACCAGCATGAAAGAGACAGCAAAGACAGACAGACCAGATACATGCAGACCAAACGGTGGTCCAGGGATGCCGGCTTACAAAAAATATTGGGGGGCCCAAACTGGGGATCTTGCCCCGGGAAATTTTATAAGTATTGTGTTTAAAGTATTTTAAGCATTTTATAAGAGTCATATGATCAATATTAGAACCCTGATAACTCGAATCTCGATATCTGGACACTCCGGGGAAAATCGACAAGCCTGGCACATTTTTTCCTCACGCCCATAACAAATTTTTGAGGGGGCTCGGGCCCCCTCAGGCCCCATGGAGTCGGCGCCACTGCGGTGGTCATAAAAATGTTACGCATACTAACAAATTATAGTTTCACATTCATGCAAAGGCAAAACTTGCCAACTGATGGTGAAGGCATTTTGCCTATGAAGCTAGAGCATACTGTTAGAAACATATTGGAAACAAGGGCGTACCCAGGATCATAACTAGGGGGAGGGGGAGACAAGGCAAGTTGGGAGATTAGTTTATGAGATTATTTCCTTGAAAACATATTTTTATTTTAGTTACATATCTTCCACTAACACATATCGTTTTTCTTGGGTTTAAATAAAAATTTGTTGAATGCTTTCGTTTCAATTCAGTACTGATTTTGCTTAAAGACTTCTGCGATTTTTGCATCCTGCCCCTCGTTGGGTACTCCCATGATTGGAAACGTGCGCACTATGTGAAGAGCATGTTCGGGATCGGTTCGTTTCTCGGTGGAACCTCCTTAAGACGTGTCTGCCGTGTGAAGAGGGCATTCGCCCCGAATACATGGGCTCCCTTCCCTTCGACTGACTGAGAGGCGGAGGAGGAGAGGAGTAAGGTGCATCGATCGACAGACAGCCTCTCCCCTTCGCCGTCGCGCGTGACTAAGCGCTCTCGGGGATTCCCTCGTCCGTATCCCATTGCATGCCATCTAGACGGCCAACTGTTGGGGGGCAAAGGTGTCTGGCAGCGGGTGCGCTCATTGTCAACCTGGCCTTGGATGAGAATGATATCCTCACCAATTTCTTTTATTATTTATTGTGATAGAGTTTTAAAAAATGAAGTGACCTGTATTCTTCCGTTTTTTCTACCCGTTGCCTACATATCGAGCTATTCAAAACGAAAAACCGACAACCTTAACCCTTTCGCAGATAAGTTGATGACGTCACCTGCTAATGCCGAATGGTAGTCGCGGCGCTTGCGCAAGGACTCGCATGTTTCGTTGTCGTGCACACACTTATAAGCGATGCCTTAACTTTATATAAGGTTATCTCTGAACAAAATAATGAATAATGATCGTAATGACGTCATCAACTCACGAAAAGTGGGCGGCAGCTTTCGGGTTTTTAATGCCAGAATTACAAGAAAATGTTTTTACCTACCGAATTATTTTAATGAATTGCGATTTCTGGTTTCAATAAACGAGAGTGCCGCAGCAAAACGTGGCACCCTGTACTATTCAACATCGAGCAAAAATTTGCATGAGCACTTTATGATCATGAATAAAAGTAGTGTACAGTTGCGCTTGTCCACGTTAATCCCCCTCTTATTTTTGAACTCCCACGCATCGCCCCAAGCCACGCAAGTCGTGTAGCACCTCGTTGGCCTCCATTCTCCACCTGACCATCTGGGCGTGGTAAGTAGTTAGCGAAAGTCGCCAGGTTGCCGTCACTCTTATTTATTTTCTGTGAACTTTCGTACGAGAATATCGACGAAACGCAGCCACAGTTTCGTTATAGGGGAATTAAGTCATTTAAATTGCTATCCGTTTGCTGAAATTATCTTTCTATATCAGTGTATTTGTGCTACAGTCTTGTGTTGCAAGGAGCTATGCATTCTTGGTGGAATCTCACTCCACGTGTATGAATATTTACGTCTCCTTTAATCACTATGCAAATAATTTTGATAACCATGTTGCGCGTATGTGGGGTAACCAACTATTGCACGCTTGTAATTACTAGAGGTCACCCCCTGCCAAACACCTAAGAAGTAGTTCGCTGTGTTTTATGCAGATGTAAATTATCGAGATTGCGTTGTATGAAAGGGAATAGGACCCGTTCCTTGCTCGCCGTCCGTCTGTTCGATAACACCTCTCCTCTTCTGCATCTTCTTCTCTCACTTCTCCTCGATTCATTGAAAGTCAATCAATCGTCGACCGCTCCTACCTCACCCGCTCCCCCTCCGGCCGATGAAGTCACGTGATAGATTCCCTCGTCTCGAGATGATGATATTTCTCTCCACCCCTCCACCTCACACACGCCGAGTAGTCAGTTGCGGGAAGGTATGGAAATAATCGTTTCTACACTTTTTATCTTCCGTCAGCGGTTTCGTATAAGTTGTGCGGTCTGATGTTTATTATGATTTCTGTCGCTCATTGTGAAATGAGCGTTACGAAAGATTTATATTAAATGAAACTCATGCTATAATTATACAATGCGGCAGGAGGGAAGACGAATTGCTAGCTGTGCTAACTTAAATAATAATCCTCACCAGCGGTTACTCAGCGACGTGGAACAATGTGTTACATTTATGAATGATCGCGCCGAAAAATATACATAATATAAACTCGTGGTATGTCATAATGAAGCGCTATTAATTTCATTTAGAGTTTGATCATGCTGTAGCATTTACATATTTTTGTGTGTATTACCGGCGTATAGTTCTTATTTTGTATAGTATTAACCATAATTAACATCACGACAAATGTGACTGCTCTGAGAAGTTGCAATTGCAAGTTCAGGCTGGATGCGATGGCATATCATGAGGAAATTTAACATAATTGGACCTGCTATTGTGTATTTTATTGGTATTATGGTCCCTCATTCTTGGCTTAAACAATCGAAATTTGCCTATACCCTATATAAATACCCTTTTCTCCTACTGGCTAACTTTTAATCAGATATTTTATTAAAACGAGCGCATAGAGTTTTATGATCACTATTGCTATGTATGGTGGAAGTATTAAGGACGCTTTCAGGTATATTTTTCGCTAGAAAATTTAGAATTTTATTGTTTCATCTTGTCGTTGTTGTTGCCATTTTGCACAAATAGTTTGATGTAAAAGTATAGAAGAGTATTTTGCATAATACCTTTCCCCATTTTTCAATAAATCCCCCTCTGGATCACCATCTTGTTACTTACAAAATATGATCTGGAAGTGGTGAGAAGGAATGAAAGAAAGGAATAGACGAGGCAGTTTTTCGCCGCTGGGGAAACAAACACCGCGGTGTTGTAATGGGCTTAGGACTGTTTGAGAGTCTCCTCGAAGATGGCGCTTGCAAACGTAGCGACTCATTTAGGGTTTCCCTCCTCCCATATTTTCCTCTGCTACAGGCTCAGGGGGTTTATCCGCCGGAACTACTGGATTAAAAATAAGTATATTTTAAGCTAATTTTTGATGCTAATAAATTGGGATTATAGATTTAATTTCATGAGGCATCGGCATAGGAGCTGTGGTAAATTTGCGATGTTGAATTCTAATTTCAGAAAATTTAGCACCCATTTATTCATATTTTCATTAGCAAATGCATTTAAATCTCGTTTCTTATAAAAGATATCCGATTTCAGGTATAATTTGCCAGATATAGCCAGGCATCGGCATAGAAGCTGTGGAATATTTGCGATGTTGAATTCTAATTTCATAAAATTTGGCATCCATTTATTCATAGTTTTAACACCAAATACATTAAAAGCTCATTTTCTATACAAACAAAGCGATTTAATTTATTATTTCCTTCGTAAACAGGCATCGGCATGGGAGCTGTGGAATATTTGCGATGTTTAATTCCACATTTCCAGAAAATGTAGCATCCATTCATTCATAGTTTTAACAGCAAATACCTTTAAAGCTCATTTTTTATAAAAAAATCGATTTCAGATATAATATCCATCGTAGCCAGGCATCGGCATGGGAACTGTGGAATATTTAAGATGTTGAAATATAATTTCCGAAAATGTAGCATCCATTTATTCATAGTTTTTACAGCAAATACATTTAAAGTTCATTTTTTTATACAAAAAATTAATTTTCTTCATAACCAGGCATCGGCGTGGGAGCTGTGGAATATTTTCGATGTTTAATTCCACATTTCCAGAAAGTGTAGCATCAATGCATTCACAATTGTGTTTCCTAAGATTGGTACCATGCAACCATCCATTTCTCCCTTTCACATGCAGTTCTTTCACTTCAGGTATCATGTAAAACAATTTTATGTTGAGTCTTGTTTCCGAGAATTTGTAGCTTCTTTTTTATGACAAGAGTAAAATAAACTATCACAGAAAATAATTCTACTTTACATTTTGAAAATTAACCAAACAGGAATACAATACATATAAAAAATTAACATAATAATATGGAATGCCTGATCTATACTTGACTAAGTTAGTCGCCTTTCCTTTGTCATTTGTACGAATTTATTTTTGTTATTGCTTTTGTATTCCGAGGTATCAAGTAATATACTTTAGGCCCCATCTACAAGAAAACATCTTTTAAGGAGGGATTTTTTTAATTCGATGTAAATAGACTGTTTCTTAGATTTTGTTTCTTTCTCTGCTGTGGTTTAATTCCACTTCTTTAATTGGATAGTATTAGGAGTATATAGACATGTATATTTAAGTGTATTGACGTTAGCAATTATTGTGAAGATGATCAGGGGAAGGTGAATTCAAGGCATCTGAAAATGGTGAATTTTAAACTGTTTACGGAAAGATTGAATCAAGTTTTTGTTTTGAATCGTGGCGTAACCTCCATAGAAGAAGAACGACCAGGGAGGGATTCGTCATAAAATTGCGACTGACCTAAATTGGACTTTTTGCTGCCCTTTGGAATGCGCGAAAGAATGAGGAACGTATCGCGGAATGTGTGGGCGTGTACCTTTGCGTCGAAAGGGTTGGAAATGGACGTACCGTGGAATCTAAAAGGGGTGTGCGAGGCGAGAATTTATTTCCAAAGAATGTACCTTTTTTCTCTTCTAAGGCGTAGCTTTTCCACCCTTAATTAGATAGTGCAATCGGGTCGTTCACCGTTTTTCTTTTAGTATCGATTGAGATAGAGTTTGAAAAATAAAGAGGCGAGTATTTTTTATGGTTTTAGATCCATCATCTACTTCTTGAATTATCCGCGGCGAAAGATCGGCTGCAAAAACATTTTCGCAGGTTACGTAATGACGTCACCGACTTATGCCTTGCGGGTCACCGCGTCTCATTGTCAGCTACTCCTGGTCCTCGCGGGCTCGTTGATGTTAACTTTCTCCTTCGATTCCTTCCTTCATAGAGCAGTTCTCTCTGAAAGAGCGTAAACTCTGATGACTTAACCGTATGAAAGAGAACAAATTCCCATTGAAACCCAACAACATTGAAACTTCGGTCGTAATAAATTTTATAATCATGGGAAATTGCATTGCATTGAAACCGTATCGTGAAAAGTGGGTGTTGAAGTTTAAGTGCACTGCACACTAGCGACACCACGGAGTGGTAGTGAACTAATGAGAGTTGCTTTTTTTATACTCTTTTGTTTTCTTTTTGGTACCGCATGTACTATTCAAGACAGAGGCAGTCCTTTTTGTGTTGTGTAGCGATATACTCGTGTTCAGTAGCGAGTCTCTTTTGGGGCTTTATTTTGCCTAAACTTTAACAGTGGGTGTCTACTTACGCGTTTTTTATTTTAAATTTACTATCGAAAGGCTTAATGGGGGAGGAGTTTTTTTCGACGCAACTTATATTCCCTTCCATTCACCGAATTATTCTAATGAGTTGCAATTTCAACTCTTAAAGGACCTAATACACAATGCCTCGTTATTAGTCACCAATCGGTGGAGAAATAATGAAAATCTTTATCTTTTACGTCGATGAAAATTGACTGAGCGTTGGCCTCCTACTCCTTGCACATCATATGTTGTAGGAAGTGCGAAAGCTTGTGTTTAGCGTTTTCCAAGCTTGGTTTAGTTCTATGATATCCGATCCGGAAGAGGGTAGACCAGGGAAAAAATCAAGTACCTTATTTTGGGTTGTCAGTAGTGGTGTCATGGTGTCGAAACGCGGTTCCGACACAGGTTAAAAAAGAAACAATAGTCTAATAACACTTTATCAATTCTGGTGCCTCAAAATTTCTAGTATATAATTCGTATCCAAAACAAAAATTTTGGTAATAAAATGTTCATAATAACTTGCAATTAAAAAAACACTCGGAGTAATGTATCACTTGTAAGGAAAATGCGTTCCGGCACTGCTAATTTTGCCATGACGTCACTGGTTGTCAGTAAATTTAATAGGAAGTAAAAGGACCCTTATACATAAAGACCGTATGTTTGCCCCTTGCGTTTCAGACCATTCTTAAAATATTTACTTATCTCTTTTGAAATAAATACTTGCAATTTTCCACCATTATAAAATTTATTACGACCTAAGTTTTAATGTTACATCATCATATTCAAGGTAAAAATGTTGTGTAGTGCATTCAATTAACACAATTTTTAACTGGAATATGGGAAAGTAAGGTTATAATCATTACCAGTTAAAAAATAAATAAATTGAATTCTCTACACACCATTTGTGCCTGGGAGATGATGTAACAACATTGAAACTTCGGTCGTAATAAATTTTATAATCGTGGTAAATTTCAAGTATTTATTTCACTATGGAAAAATTCCGCTACATCACGCCTGAATCTTCGGATTTTATTTATATCACTCCTCATTATCATGAGTCCACAATCATAAGATTGGTCAGGACCTGATATTCCCTCTAACCTCCCATCAGCGAGCCTTCTCGTGTTTTCTTGTGTCTCAGTATTATCCGAATGAAGATGATGTAATGTGTTAATATTATCCGATTTTGAGAAAAGTCAGAGGCTAAGTGCTCCTGGACTTAGATTTGTGGCGGGCAGTCGTCAAGAGTGAAAAAATTCTGGAGCTGACGACCCCTAAGTCCCCTACAGGCTACGCGCATTTCGGTGGGGGATGTTTCTCTTAAATTTTCCCCCATGCAGTGAATCGTTTCGTCGTTTAACGGAGTTTTAGGATTGGGAGGTATAATTTTTGTTGGTCGGTATGCCGCTCTCCATAAGCCTGAATCACAAGATCATTTTTTTCCATCCTTTCGAGGGACAGCTACAGCGATCGCTCCGATGTTGGCGGAAAACATTACCGTTTCACGCGATCATTTTCAGCAATGGCCCGAGGGATGGGAATCCCATCCCTTTTTCCATCATTCGGTTCTTCCTTTTTTCGTCGCTGAAACCATCGCTGGCACCGTCCTTCAGCCAATCAGAACGCAAGCGATTGTAAAGCCACCCTTGGCTTTCAATTGAATAATGGTTGTGTATAGGGAAAGTGACAGATAAAGCGATGGAAAAAGGGACGGTGGTAGTGACCGATGGATTTAAAAAATGATGGGCTGAGATATCATTCTTTCGGTCCCTGAAAACCTATCGCTCTAGCTATCATTCTGAGGGACGGAAAAATGTTCCAGTGATTCAGGATTTTATTTCATTAGGCTGTTGGTGGTGGCTTCGCCGCGGCTTCATCGACTCTTTGCCCATCCTGTAGATAACCTTCCGGGCTGCTGCATGCTCTTATGCCCTAAGTGGTTCATGCGAATGTGCAGAAACTTCCCCTCGGTCACAGCACTGACCCTTTTTGAAGTACCGCGTTCGTCTCTTATGCGGTCCTCCGACCCCGTCGCATTCGTGAGCGGCTACCGTAATTGGGGCACCCACAGAAAAATTAAATAATTGGATTTGATGTTTCCCCAGGAAAAAGTTGGCTTTTTGACGTATATATTTTGGAAAAAGTTATGGGTTAAATGTAAATTTGAAAAAGTGTTTTCTCTGCATAAAATGGAATTCAACTTAAAATTAGTTTCCTCGTAATTGGGATAAAGCTAACTCTACCTGCTGAGTCAAGGAGAGATGGTTCAATGTTCGCTTAAAAACTTACCGAGTACCAAGGGACTTGACGCTTTAGTTGGTCAGATGACGTATTTTTACTAACGTAATATTTTGCGAGTTTCATATTAATGAAAATATCTTTATTTCCACCTTCGGCCTTATTACTCATTTCTGGAACTCAACAACATTTTAATTCTCCTGGTTTATCTCTAAGAGTAAATAAAAAAGGATAGCTCAAGGTAATTGCGGTGCAAAAGGTGAGGCTAATATTATAATTCCGGCATCTACATGCCTCTCCTCATGCAACTCCTGCCAGGGGAAATAGAAAAATTTAGTGAATGGAATATTTGGAGATAGATTAAGAGAGGTTTAATTTCGGATCTAACTGTCTGAAAACAAACGCTATCGTCGTAGTCAGCCAATAAGACCCATCACCTGATCTCAGAATTTGTCGGGTTTAATCTTGGTCGCATGCCCAGAACCCAGAAATTGCCACCTTTTTATGTTTAATCTGATGTTTATCTACGGTTATTGGACTTACTACTGCCTTATGGTAGAACCGGGAACCATATAATAAGGTACGTGCGCTACGAAATATCTGTTTGCATAGTTTTATTAGCGTACGTGCGATTTGTTAGCTGGTAATTCAAACTTTACTACCAGTGAACTTTGATAAAAGTTATCCTTACGATAGGTTCTTTCCGAAATTTTTGCTGTTACTGCAGTCAACCCTGCTTTGTGTGGAATGCTCGGTTTAAGGAACCAGTAGCTACATTTTCTGAAGTTCTCTTTTTTTGCGAGCTTTTATAATCAATCAATTTGAAGTTTCCCAAAATCAATCGACCAAAACTGACGAGGTTTGTAATTAAAATATTGAGTACTTTTAACTATAAAAATTGCAACGTGGACTTTGATGGAACGTGACGGGTAAGTTTAATTAATTAAAACCTACTTTCAACGTTAATAGCAACTTCATAATATCTAATCCAATTTTTTGTTACAGAAAACTTATTATAATCAATGTAAAGAATAACGGTGACCAGAAAACTTCGGTTCTAGTTCCTTCTACTTCGGTTTAGGCGGCAGTTTTATTTTCATGACGATTCTCTTAGTGTACAGCCGAGTGTGTATGGAATATTAGCTTATCCTTAGCTGCCTGTTGTCATTGGAATATATGTTCTATGGGATTATATTAGCATTCTGTTGTGTATTACGTGCGCCTGTTCGTAAACGCAGCGAAATCTAATACGACTGACTGGTCGAATTCTGCAATATATTGCCTCCCGCGACATGACGTCACCGCGCACTTGGGAAACAGTGAAGGGATTGTGGGCTGGCGATTGTGTTTTGTGTGCGTTCATATGTGTGTTCCACTGTCCCGTCTACCTACCCCCTCCATACTCCTTCCCTCTGTTGCGTAACACAGAATTCCAATTGTTGTCTTTTTCCCGGCAGGCAGCGCAGATCCGCAAGGACGTGTGCATTTCGGGACGGAAGCCCAACATTTCGAATATGCTGGGCGCTGTGTGTGCCAATGAACTCAATCAAATGGATTCATTATCTCCTCATTAAACTGCATCAGACATATTGCCAAATTTGGATGGACCTTGGCCCATGAAATTTTAATGGAAAAAAATCTAATTTGAGCGTAGTGGTTTTTGATGTCCTCAAAGTGATTCATCATGTGAATGGAAATCCTTTCGGAATAAGGTGACCTTCGGAAGAAAGTTATCCCTCAATCGGCGAGTAAATAAACAAGTAACAATATTACCCCGCAATTTCTGTGTATCGAAAATCATTAAATCGCGTAAGATAAATGTAGTCCTGACATCATTTCTCAATTAATGCATAAGTAGAATTCAGTAGACCCTGGATACAATCGATATCCTTATTAGGGTAAGCAAAAATTTGTAGATGAATTATCTTTATTTTAAGAAAATGTGTTTTAAATAGTTTAGTTGGATTCGTCCAGACGAGCATTTTTTTGTTGAAACAACGGAAAAAATATTTGCGGCATGTGAACTCCAAATTGAAATCTTTACCCCTCAGAGTTAATTTCATACTCAGTCAGCTGAAACAATTTAAAAGTCGTACTTCATATCCTTTAGGTGAAACGAACGGTCGCCATCATCATCCTCATTTAATGAGTAGAGTAAAATTTGGCAGCACTCTTTGATAGCCACTGCAAGGTTTATTTACATTCGATCTGTGTTTTGGTTACGATAGTTAGTGCATCGAGCAGCAAGAATTAAGTGTTCAATTCAATTAAAGGAGAATTTTATTAATCACCGAATTCACGAAAACGTTTTTTGTACTAATGTTGCTGAAAACAGCGAATAAAGTTGTTATCGTGGGTCATTTTTGCTGTTATACTGTCGATAGTATCGATTCGAAAAGATTTTTACTTGAATGGTACGTATGAATTGCAATGCACAACCGAAATGGTTTTACGGCTGGACTGTTTCGCTGATAACCCACTCATCGCCCAATTCGGACCCTTTCAAGTACTCCAGTAGGTACTCGAGCCCTATGCTCGTAAGCTCTTCTATTAATTTGGCAATTTGGCCGAATGCGCAATGTTTTTAGCTTCTCTGGGTGATACCATGGAATTCCGACTACGCATCCTAATGGAGGGGTATATCAAAACGAATTGTGGAAAGAGGGAGATAATATATTGATAATATTTATATTTGTAATTTGTCTGTTGTATGGTTTCTCTGCAGCTTTTTTATCCATACCAGTGGGGAAGAAGTAGTTTAATAGTAAAAAAGAATGATGATGAAAATAGAAGACGATACTAGGCAAAAAAGGGTGAATTGAATCCAAATGGTTACATTTAAAAGCGCCCATCTCGTATCATCCATTTTGGAGTGCTGAAAAACAACGTCAAAACCTCATTTTGGAATGTTCCACGGACAGCGACTGTGCCTAAGTTCAATTGAATTCTATTTATCCATGAAGTGAGAAGTGTTATCAAGCCTTTTTTTTAGGTTTTTAGGTGGTTTAATGATTTTTGATGCTTTTAAATTGGGGGTAACATTGTTCCAGATTTATTTACGCGAAGATTGCAGGATAACATTAGCACACGATAAATAATACTCTACTTATCTGTTTAGCATCGCTAGGAATCACAGAAAGCGGATGGTCACTTGTAAAGCTTCGAGAAATAAATATAAGTGGCTGAAAAAAGCTGGTTATGCTTGAGTTGAGCATAGCCAAACGCCTAAATGTCTGATCGCATTCCGGTGTGATAGAATAACAAAAATTTGCAAAACATTTTTCGATTTTTTTCTCCGCTGGTTTTACGTGAGTTCTTGGAGAGTCATCGGAGATCTGCAAAAAAGTGAACTTTTACTGCCTCCTGAATGAGTATGTTCTAAATTAACACCGTTGCACGAGGCATAAATACATAAATACAGTTTTAAGATTGAACATCTCTTTTCCTTCATAATCTACTGCATTTGTTGTGACGGAGTATTGACTTTGAGTTATGCATATCATTTTTTGGGTAATTTTGGAAATATTTTAAAAATGTTAAAGAAGAAAAAATTTTAAGTACATACTTGCTGTAATAAAGGTTTTCGGTAAGTCAGTAAAATGGACAAAACCGACCCGTCGAGTTGAAGTGATGCTTCCTCTATATGTGACAATAATGCCTTCGTATAAGATGAAGTTGGGAGACACGAGTTGGGAATGTCTATTGATTGCGCAGTCCTTCGTTTGTTTTCTTCTCATTTTTTTTGCCGAGAGAAATTGCCGCGCATCATGGCGATGTGAGCCCTTCAACGAGCGATGAACTGCCGAGAAGCGAGCAGTCTTGACTCAAGGCGAAGACTCTGACGTACGGTCCGGCTGTGTTTAACCCCCAGGGCGCCCTTTCAGTGTTGAAAGACTGCTCTCGTTTCGATCGCAGAAATATTTGCGAAACTCGTCGAGGCCTCTCACTCTTTCGTTTTGTTGTATCTCTCCCGACGCTTTGACCCCCTCGGGGTAGGTGGTGGGTATTTGGAGGAGGCGGCCGACAGATGAGGTCATTTGTCCCATGAGAGAAGGGTGGAGAGAAACCTGGCGTCAACATAAGCCGTGAATCAATTAATTCGTAATATTAATGAAATACTAAGGAATGCTTCGTGATTCGTCAAAAACTGCTGCAGAGAACAAAAAGAGTTGCACAAATGTTAAGCGAATTCGCTTTTTGGAGCCTCTAGAGACTTGGAGGCTGCGCGCTAAGCTTAGATTACTTGAGCAATGGGGAATGGATTTTTAAGAGCGACAAGGAGAACGTCATACTAGAACTCCGCTACATTTCCAGGTCCGACAGAAACGATAAATAAAGATATATTTTGTCGAACGGATAGGTATGGGAATTCGTTTTCCTCCGCTCGATGAAAGACTTAAACAAATGCTAGGCGTAATTTCTTTGGAACATTCCCTTTTTCTATGTAAACGTCTGGTGTCCTAACACCCCCGCCACACGTCTGTTAAGGTGGCTTGCGGGGTAGTATGTAGATGTAGATGAACCTTTATTTTGACGAAAGGCGACAGGGGGACCACGGCTAAACCTTCTATAAAAATCTAAAAGCGTGAAATGCGTACCTACTCCAGGAGTATTAATCTTTCGATTTATGCATTAAAAATAATAGGAAACCACCCTATTGCGCCTTCCCTCGTGGTCGGAGTGGAGTATGATCACAAGCTTCCCTTAATGGTTTCTTAACCTTTTTCTTTATTCTCTCTTCTCCTCTGGTGTGCGATGTACCATTTCATTTATGCATGATTCTAGATTTGCCTGGCGACTAATATTAGTTAAATATTCTTGGTCTCCTCCTTGGGGAACAAATTTGAATAAAACTGACGTTTCGGTTTATGACTCGTCGCTCATTCTCGATGCTACTTACTGAAATAATTATCGATATGATTTAGATATATCGCAAACGAGATGCTATATCCCGGGTCGGATTTAGGTTGTTTTGGAGGGACGGTTTAATGCTTTCCGCCGCGCCTTGGTGGTATGTACTATGCACCTCTCAGCGATAATGCGCCTGAGGTCTGATAAGCGTTGACAAGTGGCTTTTAGGTAGGTACTCATCAATAATTTTTAAACATTACTTCTTTAACTGTCGAAAGAAAATACTCCTTGGAGGGCCACTTAATAGACAACAATATTTCCAATTTTCCCAAAAATTTCGGGGGTGAGGACGACGC
Organism: Ischnura elegans; assembly: GCF_921293095.1. NCBI lineage: Eukaryota > Metazoa > Arthropoda > Insecta > Odonata > Coenagrionidae > Ischnura > Ischnura elegans. The sequence continues at coordinate 57,885,547 of NC_060254.1, read as the reverse complement.
CCTGAAATCCGCCGCTGGTTCCCCATGAACTACTCTCTTAATTTCTATGCGTCATCTGAAATCACACCTAATTTTTAAAAAGTCACGTTTTCGATCACAATTCCGTATCTCGATCTCCCCATCAATATCAGAAAAAATTAAATCCGTTCTAATTGTTCCTATTTTTACCGATAACCGCACTTCGTGTCATCCTCCTCTTGGTATAATTGGAGTTTATTAAGGCCAAAAAGTGGCTTGCAATCGGATGCAGTCTTTTATTTGTGATTCTATAACATATTTTGTCGCATTTGAAATTGACAGCTTTGTAACTTTTTACATCATTAGGGACGTCTAACGGATTTTTTAGTATAAAAAACTTCATCAAATGGACGTTTTTATTTATGCTCTGATTTTTTCATATTTTGTTCTTAGTGTAAGCTCTTAAATTCTAGCAGCGTGCAATGCCATATTCGACGTTAGTTGAGTTGGGGAAAATGAGTCCATGTTTGCTAAGGACTGTCGCAAAGATGAAAGGATCGTGTTGTATCCATTTATCTTATCGGTCACCTCATTCGCTCACCTCCCCAGTTTCGCGTTAAATTCCACAGGTATCTCACGTTGGCTCATCTCCCCCTCTATGAGTTACTCAATAATTATCGCCCCAATCAAACCCCCTCCATTCGTTCCAAATATTATCTCAGTGCGCCAGCAGATCCTACTTTGTTTTTAAACAATTTCCGGCTGGTAGTGTAGCTTACTCTGTATTTCTTGTATGTTTATAACCGAGTTTGATAACCGAGTATTCCCTGTGTATGTATGTTTCTGAATTTTATGGTATTTCTAACAGTATCTTTCGCTTGTGCTAGGTTAATAGGCAGATTGCCTTCATGATTAGGATATAGTAGATTGTATATATTTTTTTTTTAGATCACGAGATGTGGGTCAATTGTAAATATTATTTATTTTTTCCAAACTTTGCCAACGTTTCGGACATTATATTTGTCCATCCTCAGGGCTATAAAAATGATAATTTATGATACAAAATTAGTTAAATACAGGCAATTTTACAGTTGTTATACATTAAAATACATGGAAATACATATTCAAAATTTACCTTTAAGTCTGATGTTGTTTTTATTTATTTATTTACAATTTGGTTATAAATGACATAACCAACAAAGAAAGAAATCCAAGCAACCAAATTGTAAATAAATAAATAAAAACAACATCAGACTTAAAGGTAAATTTTGAATATGTATTTCCATGTATTTTAATGTATAACAACTGTAAAATTGCCTGTATTTAACTAATTTTGTATCATAAATTATCATTTTTATAGCCCTGAGGATGGACAAATATAATGTCCGAAACGTTGGCAAAGTTTGGAAAAAATAAATAATATTTACAATTGACCCACATCTCGTGATCTAAAAAAAAAAAAAATATATATATATAATAAGGGGTCGTGAAGCATAAAGTTTGAATAGTAGATTGTGTCAGACGTAGCGTACTGTCTGCGTCAAAATGATGTGCCGCTGTACTTTGCAAATTTACATCTAGTCTTCAGTGTATGCCATGCCAATGAATGATACGTCATTCTAAATGAAATTTTATTCTCAATTCTTACTTATTATTTGTTTTATGAAAAATTCAAAAATGTAGGCACGCGAAATAAATTAAGTAGTGTTTGTATTAATTTTATTTTTTCTTTCGGGGTAAACTGTAGGACTAGATAGTGTTTAAACATTTTCATTATTTTACAACAAAATATACGTTTTAAAAATACTCAATAGCCATTTTATTAATCTACATTAATATTCACAACCTATTGTGGAAGATGAATTTTGTAGACGCAGTAGTTTTCCCTGAGTTGAGTTACAAAGTTCATGAAGTTGACAAAACGGCTAATTTTATGGTGCGCAGAGCATATGGTGAGCAGATTTATTGCATTCGCGAGCCTACGTTTTTGAATTTGTCATAAAACAAAAAATGAATTAGAATTAAGAATAAAATTTACTTTAAAATGACGTATTATTCATCAGTATGGCATGTACTGAAGTCCAGATATAAATTTGCAAAGTACAGCGGCACATCATTTTGACGACGACAGTAGTGCATGTCAGTGGAAGTAAATTTTAATCATCTGGTAAATGTTGGTGATATTTCACCCCCTGCCAAATACCTCAGTAGGCGGCTTGCAGGATGAGATGTAGATGTAGACACACATTAACTGCATCTGTAGCGCAGTGGGTCTCACCCGACTCAGAACATTACTATCGTTCATTGCGAAATAGTTTCAGATCCCATGCTGACGTTGAAACTCCTCGATGACGGTTTGAGATCGGAGATTAGGTTTTGTGCATGGACTGCTTTTGCCTGCTGAGAATTCTTCAATCTCGCCTCTACGACGGCAGCAGCCCTCTTTCCATACGTCGATTCTGGGTCAGTGGCAAAGACCGTTTTTCACTCGTTACATCCACTCGCCTTCATGCGAATAGAAAATCGCCAGTCCTTTAATAGTGAGAGTGACTTCATCGTGATGTGAGCGAACTCTTTTTGTAGTTGACTGGAATGCTTACCAAACTACGGAGTGGCTGCAATGTCGATGGATTAAATATTTTTCACCGCAGACTTATATAAGTGCTCCTTTGAAAGGTCTTTTAAGCACTAAAAAAAACTTCGTATTCATTTAACCCGTAATATCTATCCTTTTTCTGTTATTTGACGTCGAGTACATCGATTCGAGTATTCTTCAAAAAGTTCCCTATCACCATATATATCTTTCTTTCACTTCAATTATTCAAATCAATTGTCAAAAAAGTATCCCTTAGCTGTTGAATGAGGTACTTTTTTGTCATCGCATCTTTTTTTATTGTACGCTCAGTTTTTTAGTTAATCGCGGAAAACGGGTTGTCAACGTGGGTATCCCCATGCAAATTCTGAGTTTTCAATCGTAAATAGCTAAAAAAAAGTCGTGATTATCAAGAAACAGCATACTACCTTTTTGGTCCTCTAATATACGTTTCCGAGGCTACTTAGAAAAAAATGTCACCCACGATAACGGGGAAGAAGCTTCAATCAGCGTCATGTCACCGATGTTCGTCGACACATTCCCCAACTGCGTACAAAATTTCAATTCAATTCGTATAGTTTCGAGTAATTCGGAGGTTTCTTATAATTCTCAGTTTCAGTGACTGGACCATTAGGTTATGGCTCTGTGAAATGGGTACGCTTATTGCTGATAGGAGTTTTAGTGGGATGGTCTGTACTGGATTTAATTTGAGGGTAGGTGGTTCGCGTATTTATAAACATTCTACAGGAAACCACAACTGTAAACGAAGCCTTTACGCCAGCCCTGATGAATTTGCTTTGAAAGTTAGAAATAAAACATTTGCGTATTCGTGTGAACTTGGAACCAAACATCGGGGAGCTCTTTCCAGTTCAATCTTGGTCGCATGTGCATAATACGAAAACCGCTCTTACTTCCTATCCTTTCACGTATTTTGGCGTGTTCAGATTATTTTCGCGTGGGTTCAATGAGAGTTCTCATGAACACCCTCCCTCTAATAATCATCATTGGAGCTATTGCTGGAACTGTCCCTGGAAAGGGATGGAAAAATCGATGGTGTGATTCAGAATTAATCGAACTCCCAAAAATTGCCTGTATGTAGCTAAATCTGTGACGCCATCTGAATTTGAGCATAATCTCGGTCATCATCATTAGTCAGCAATCCTAGGATTTCTCTTTTCTTAGCACTTCCTCGTTACTTACACGGTCAATCCATTTTTATCTTCATCATTCTTCGGTAGCACCACATTTCGAATGCTTCCACTCTTGACTCCTCTGCTGCTATCAACGCCCAAGCCTCGCTTCCATAGAGGAACATAGTCCATATGAATTGTCTCTTTACTTCTATGCTTGTATTCTCAGCTGCAAGAAGATTATTCTTTTTGTAGAAAGCCATCTTAGCATCCGCTATTCTACTGACTGTTTCTTTCTTGCTTCGTCCATCGTTGGTAATTCGGCTTCCTAGGCAAGAAAACTCTTTCACCTCTTCGAGAGTTTTCTTTCCTAGGTTAATGTTTGTCTTAGCCTCGTCTTTTTTGCTGCATACTAATATCTTAGTCTTCTTTTTGTTGATTTTCAATTACAGAATAACCCAGTTGATGTGAGCTCACTCTTGCACGCAGCTCCTCCTTCCTCCGATGAACGTTCAGTGCAATTCTACGATTTGTGGTACTTTGATCCTTAGCTAAACTAGAGTCATCGCTTCTTCCTCGCTCGTTTGGGCACGAGTGAGTCACTGCTCCATTGCATTCAAAAGCGTGCCTCGTCGGACGCCCTCTTTAGTATTTTGAGTCCAAGGATCTGGAACGGACGAATGGAAAGGGGACGCGAGCATATATAGCCAGAAACCACCGCACAACACTCGTAACCTATTCCAGAATAGGGTTTTGCGCTCTAGAGGAAAAGAAACAGTTCGCTTTATGCGATGCCTACCATTTTTTTCTTTGCAAAATATGTATAAACTGTCATTTGAATTTATTATTTACCATTCAAAGGTGATAAATTTCTCGTTAACGTGTCGATTAAATATTGAATTGCTGTGCATTTCCTGCAAATTAAAATCTTCATTATTAAACATTTTTTAACCTCATTGAAATCCATGAGGTGCTCATTGGATTAATCAACATGTTTTCCCCTCAACAAAAAGCAAGAGGGCAGGATTTCACTTATCTAAGTATACACTATATACTGTATTTTTACCGGTCAGGGTAATCAGGGGATTTGAAATGCTTAGCTGAAACAAAGGAATTGCCAGGGTGTCTCGTCTATGGCGTCGAGGGAAATATAAGGTGCTACGCGCGAATAAAAAATACCGCGGTGCTGTTGAATGGCTGGGAGCTTGCGTTTTTTGATATTTTCTTTGATGAAAGGGAGTTCATAAGTTACTGTTTTTCTCTTTGTTCTCTTTGTTCATTGGAAAATAAATTTGCTTTAAAAAGAACATATTACTAAAAGAATTTTGTATTTCATTGACACTTTATTTTCAAAATTGTTACGTAACAATGGTAAGGAGATAGTTTACAAGCCAAGGAAAATGAAGAATTTATTCGGGGGGAAGATTGAGGGAAATATAAGGTGATTTGAATTCTTGAATCTTATTACTACCGTGATATAATTTGACGGATTGGGCGATTATCCACGTTCGTTCCAAAGTTAAGTAGAATGTGAAAATGGATTCCGATGTTTGAAATCTAAAGAAAATATTGACCAGATTTAGTCAATGCGTTAGTCAATTCCACGCAGAAACTACTTATGTCATAATGTTTTAAGTGGACTTTAATGCTGTGAAAAGCCGTCTGTCATTTAATTCATTTCTACGTAGGGATTTTGAATTTTGAAATTGCTAGTTGTAGGAGAAATTACCTCTTTGAACGGAACTCCAGCGGATGAAATAATATGGCATTTTCAGAAAATGGAGATGGTGGCGAGGTGAGGGTTTTTATGTTTTGAGTAGAGATTTGTGGGAACATTTTCCTTTACTTTCAATCGGAATCGGTCTACAATCCCAATATTGGTTTGACGCGGCTCGTCACTCAGCTTTCTGTGAGCATTTAATTTATCCGAGGCCCTCTGCCCTTGTTGTTAAGGCCGTTTTACACGGTACACGGAATTGCGCAGGTTAGAGCTGCATTAATTTCTAAAATGGCGTGGAATTGCGCGAATGCATGAACGAAATTAGAACAGGGGCTATTTTGCCCTCTCGCATCTACGCATTCTCGCATGTGTTCTAGCAATTCACCGCTTTACAGGACGCAATTTTGATTGCGCCTTCACACGTACGTCAGACTGCGCAATTCCGTGTACCGTGTAAAACGGCCTTTATGCACTACTACTGCGATTGATTTCATCAAACCATCGACCCTCCTTATGTGGCCGATGTCAATTTATACCCAATTACAAGCTGTTTTTTTACTATTTTTATTTTCCTTTTTAATTCTCTAGATTAGCGAGGTGAAAAAGTCCTTGAGTAAAAATATGAAGCAATGATTTGATTAAGTTGAGGTGTCATGGTCTTCAAGTTTTCGTCCAACTCGTCTTTCTTGTGATCCATCTTAGCACTCGGTCAATCATCCTCAACATTATCCGTTAACATTGCATATCGAATACTTCCACCCACGATTTTTCTGGTGGTATCATCGTTAGCGCCACATTGTCATTTAATTCATTGCATTCAATTCATGTATTCCGGATAAAAGTTCCGATGAAATGTTCTCCTAATAATTTTTTTCAATCGCCTACTTAAGATTCCTCGTATGTAATTCTTATTAACGTGAAATTGAAAGAGAAGTATCTCTTGCCTGGGAAATTCAAATGACGATTTCTTACAGGCTCGCACCATGCCTGGTTAATAGTCTTCCCTGATTGTTGGTTTCATTCTCCTCTTCTTATTGTTCCTTTAGTTTTAAGTTAGTCTTCACTTAAAGAAGATCTCAGACTTTCCTGGCGTGTTGTATCATGGAAGGTTACTCGGGATTCCCAGCCGGGTCAGGCCCTCCATCACGGCTGACGTTTCGATCAGGGCATGCCCTGATGACGATGTACGACTCGTTTATCGAAACGTCGGCCGTGATGGAGAACCTGACCCGGTGGAAATCCCGATTAACCTTCCTCGTCAGTCTGTACCTCTTCCCTCCTCCTTTGTCCTAGTTTTCATACTTAGTTTTTATCTTATTTATGGTTGAGGGTGGTTACACCTACCCATTGCCATTTTCATTTTTCGATATTCTTCTCCACATCATTCTGTCCATCCATCTATGTATCGGATGAAATAAAAAGTGGTGTACAGAAAAATTGGTGTAGTGTACGGTTAGTGTGTGTGGCCCTGTGGAAACGAACGGGAATCGTGTCAAATCTCTTCCGGCGTGCGGGTGGGAGGGGGGGATCGCTTCCCTCTCATATTAGAGCCCCCTTTTTGAGTGGTTCCCGTCGACCGACTTCCGCGATCCGCCGCACCTGATAGAGGGTGGCGCTGGTGTGCTCGCCCATCATGATATGCGCAATTGGGGCGGAAAGGACACCTCGAAATTCACATGAGAACACGTGTGCGCTCAGTTTTAGCGAAATATTCTGTCTGTTTCACACCGGGTTGCCATAGTATTAGAATATTTCGGGTGGATTGACTATTGTGGCTATTGGCTTTCATATGGCCTCGGGCTAGTGCGGTTTGTCTACGGAAAACATTTAGAGGGAATAGACCAAGAATATTGTAATGAGCGGCCCAAACCCGAGTCGGTTTACATTAATATAAGTGTGGAGTTTGCAAATGTTTTATTATGTAGAATGATATTTGTAGGAAATATTTTGAAATTTATTTCGAATCGCGAAGATGGGAGAAGTTGATCAACTGCGAACGGTAAATGAGAAATTCGAATGACAGTTTATAAATATTTTGCAATTTTATGTTACTTTGCGTCCCGAAAATTCGCTGAAAAACTCAGATTTGGAGGCAACACCCTAAAAACTATAATATAGGAAGCAATAAAAGCTGTCTCAAAACTTTACTCACTACAACATTGTGATTTTCTTCTACAAGACCATCAAATGAGCTTCCGGGTATTATCTGATGATGTTAATTAGCAAGGAAACCATGACCTCGAAAAAAATATCAGCGTAATTGGAAGTATTGATCGCTCCTCTTATCTACTCACTAAACTTAGTCCGTGGACAAGGCCTGTATTTCATAATATTGGCGATAGCTCATACCTCCAATATCATTTTATCTCTCCCAATGGGCAGGTATGCGCAATCTATTGACGCAGCAGTTGGCTGAATTCAGAGAGTAAGCTTTTCCTTGTGGAGACTGATTGATAGAAAATAGTTTTATATCGGGTGTGTTAAATCATTTCTTTTTGATATTGAGCAACTTAGGAAGTGAGCGTCGATGGTCGCACCTCGAAAAGCAGTCTCAACCTTATCGTATAGTACCTACTTAAAGTAATAGTTTAGTTAGTAAATAGGTAGCAGTAAGTAGTACTCTAAGCAAATTACTTCGCATAAATGCGGGAGTAATCATAAGCTGATGTGTGAAGATACAATAAGACAAACTTTAAAAAATGCTAATTTTCACATGTCCATGGAGCCAGAGCGCCTTGTCGAAGGAAGAAAACGTGGAGGGAATAGACTCAGAAAATTGTAATGAAATACCGAAATCCGAGTCTGTTTACATTGATGTAAGTGTGGAGTTCACTTATGTTTTATAATGAAGAATGGAATGTTTAAGAATCGTTTAACAATTGCATTTTGAAACGCGGAGGTACGAGAAATTGATCACTTGCGAATGGTAAATAAAAAATTCATATGACAGTGACATATACTGTGGTCGAGAACCCTGGATTGTGTACATTAAACATACATACATAGTGTGAACCTTACAAAGTGCAATATTTTTACACCGAGGAAGAAATTAGCCGTGAAAAATCATTTGGCTAAACCGGTATACGTCATCAATTGGTGGTAAAACTGGTAGAATATCTGACTGTTAATCAGGAGATCCAGGTGCGAATCCTGGCTAAGCGAAAATATTTTTTCCTTGGCGAATTTTATCCATGATGTAAATTTACACCCAATTATAAGCTGTTTTTTTTCTAGATTAGCGAGGTGAAAAAGTCCTCGAGTAAAAAATATGAAGCAAATTTTGGGATGAAAAGAAAAGTTTATCAATAGAAAATCCAAGCTCGTGTTCGATGGAGGCTTTTCAGCAGTCGAAGTTTCTTTCTGTCGTTCCGAGGCGTCATATTATCTCCCGTGTGCCTTTATCATCCCTCGCTCTCTGGAGATAGCGACCGATATCTGCATCGACCGTTCGTTCCATTCTCCGATCCTCCCAAGTGATCCCATCGTCTCCCTCTCCAAAAATCGCTTCCTCTTCAACGAAGCTTGTATGTGGAAAGAATTCTACGCTTTCTTTTTTATTTTTCGGAATGCCGTGTGGTTTCCGCTCGTGCTAATCTTCCTCTTCTTTTATCTGGTTGCCATCTTCTCCCGTGTCTATGCTCCTCCAAGATGATTTCGTGGTGCACTGAATGTTTGAGGCATTTACCTTGTATAGAGTTCCATTTTAAGTTAGGAAAATTAACAGACTTTGATTTCTATTTTCTCATGGCATTCATGTATATTAATAATTTGGGTTAATTACAGTTTCATTTTTTTTTAACTTTTTTGACATAAACAAGCATTATCTTTCACAAATTATTTCTTTTTTCCTCTTATAATATTAATAATTCTATTTCATTTTCTATTCAAGTAGAATTTTTTGTTTTTTCCTCTCTTTTTAATATTTTAAAATTAAAACGCGATCAAAAAATTGAACAATCATATATCTTGTATGATGTTAGGTACGATGTAGTAGAAGTTCGTAATATTATTAAAATGAGACATTGCAATATGTATTTCCACGTATAGAAAGTGGGAATAGTGGAAATATTGCAATGTCTCATTTTAGTAATGAACAATTATAATTACTTAAACAAGAAGGAGTTGAAATACTTATTATAGACTTCTAGAAGAGTTACGTGATGAGACAGTTTATGTGTAGTTAGAACAGCACTATCATAGTTCCAAATGTCTATCATGTATCATTAGCTGCCCCAAGTCTGTACTTAAAATGACTGACTAATTGGTTGATGAATTGATTTTTTTGGGAATTTTGTGGGCAGTAAGGACGTCTGACATACTCATCTAGTGACGTCTTTTTATGCTCTTGAAATTGTTTCATTTCGATGTCACTTGGATTGAGTGGAATGATAATCTGACGAAGGTGACTAGGATATGGCTATGAGAGAGCGGTTGATGATAAAACTCCCTCTATTATCTTCTTATCTCCTTAATTTCGGACCACAGTCCCCTCCTGTCGTATTTTGTTTGAGTCATCGTGGGAACGCTTATCATGTCGCTTGATAGCATCGACGATCCTTATTTATGGAACCTTATCGTCATGGTCAGCGAATGCGCGCGCGTGTATTTTTTTCAACTCGCGATTATAGAGTTGTAAAACAAGAAATATAAGTCTATAAAAATGATCCAAGCGCCAGTGGCGCAACTAAGGTGGGATGAGGATTGTTTCTACCCCCTCCCCCTAAAGCCTCAGAGAAATCAAAAAATTATTTAAAAATCTTTTCTGGATTTGTTATGTGATAACTGCATCTGCTTAAAGTTAAATTTTAAGTGCCAAAATGGTGTATTTTTTTCATTTTCAGGCTTGTTATTTTTCCAAATGTTTCCTGAACTCCCCATATCCTGGGGGGAGGGGTAGCCCCCGCTAACCCCTCTCATCCCTCCTCCAAAGGCCCTTAATCCCCCCCTCCCTAAAGAATATTCTTAGTCACGCCACTGCCAAGCACCATTTGGTATAATTGCGAAGGCCGTTATTGTTTCATCATTTGGATTGCAATTTTTATCTCAGTTTTACTGTCTTTGTAACAGTAAAACCACCAACAATGCTATTATACAGCTTCCCGCTCCATGGAAGAATTTGTTTCGGAAAGTTCACGAAGTAATCGTTTAGCGTAAAACGTAATTCACGCAAAGTATTGTAAAATTCAAATCGCCGGACAAATTTTATATAAAAAAGGTGTGCTTCCATATGAGAAAGTGAAGCCTCTGCTATCGTACGCCTCTCCCGTTTGGATGCACATCGCCGCATTGCACTTAATGAAAATCCAAACTTGCGATAATAAACTCATAAATAAAATATTAGGAGCTCTTTAGTGTATCAGCAACTGGCATATTCGAAAAGATCTTTAACGTATGCAAGATTTAACACTTTCTTGACAATAGAACGAATAATCTTCTCTCGTGTTTGCGCGCGGGTTAGAGAATCTTCGGCAGTCAATTTTCTTTCCTATTTATTTTTTTATTATAATATATTTTATATTTTTCATTGCCTCGAGGAGCACATTTTCTCATTTTTTTCTTTTCTTATCTTTTTTTGCAGTATAAAATATCGATCACCCTTCAGGTGGGATCTGATTGGTTCGATTGGATTCCTCGTATTTGTTTATTTATTTCCATACTACCGAAAATAGCTCTTTACGGCCTTTAACATCGAGGTTTTTAACCTGTTAATAATTTAACGTACACAAACAGCCATACTCTGGATAGGGGCAACTAACCCAGGAGGGACTCGAATCCGCGACCTCCTTTTTGGCAGGCGAGGACTTTACCCTGCCGCCACCGAGGGCGGCAAAAATATTTGCCGAAACCCGTGAACGAATCAGGGGCCTTTAGATCTTCAGTCTAAACAATATTCTGTGTTTAATATTTTGTATTTTTAATGTAATGTCATTTCAATATTTTGTGTTAAACATTATTCTGTCACCCATTTATTAATTGTAACCCTTCGTCCCTGGTGATGGTTTTTCTCCTTCAAATTTCCAAAGTTTTCACCTAAAGCAAATTGACTGCCTTTCTGAGTTTCTTGCCCGCGCGCAAACGCGCAAATTCTATTCATCTTTAAATTACTCCCATTTTAACGGTGATGAAAAGTGCACTTAATATATTCGCTAATTCTATAGTAAAAATTAATAGCAAACTATTAGAAAACCTTTGGGACTATTCCATTCCTGAAAATCCTAAGCGTAGAGTCCCGTAATGGTTCCCTAAATCCCTGAACCCCTCGTTAAGTTCGCTCCTCTCTGTTGGCTCTTAGCTGTTTTTTTATGGATAACGCAGCTTTCCTTTGTATTTTATTTAGTTCACGGATTTAATCTTTCTGCGCCGGATCCCATATGCTTTCCGCATATTCGAGGTTCGTCCTAATGAGTGCGAAGTAGCACCTGTCTTTCACTTTTTCATCCGAAAAACTTCTCCCAAAGGGATTGACGTACCCGAGGTTCTTCGGAGATACTCCAAAAAGAGTTTTGTGTGTTTTCCCTACGAAAGCGGGAACTCCCAGATATTTGGCTTCCTCTGACGCATTTATGTTAGCTCCATCCATAATGTGTACCGAGGGATAGTTGGATGTCTACTCAAGATATGTACTGTCGCTCATTTTCTCAGATTTTAGTCTAGTCTAGTCCCCACTCACAGCTCCACGCATGATCGTCGTTTTGTGCCCATTGGGGGATTTCAGATTACAGTTCAATAAGTTCGCGATGGTCGACAGCATCGTCATATCTCATCTATCTATATGCAGAAAAGAAGTTATATGTTTGTCTGTCCGCTATGCGTTTCCATACGGCTAAATGGATTGCAACCAAAGTTAGTGCTCAGGTACATCTCATGCTCCCAAACCCCGTAGTGCTACTTCTGGTTGTGTCCCACACGTACTTTGATTCATTTTCTTATTGACGTTTGTTACGTCACGTCATGCAACTTCTGTGGTTTGACATCCTGCCGGGAAATAACGCCTCTCAAAAAGAAATGTAAAAATGTTTTATATGAGCATGAATTCCAAGTTTCTCACCTCTCTGGGTACTACCTATCCTTCCCGAGCTACGCCGGGTGGCCTGCTAGTTATAAATTAAATATGCCCCCATCGATAGATTTGAAGGTTTCGTAACTCGCCGCTCGTATCGTACCCGGGGCCTTATGAGGTACAAGCAGTATCTTCAAATAATCCTCCCTTGTCTTTCGGAAGAACACGCGATCGCCTTGCATTGCGGGCGGGCGGTTTGACTGCGCCGGCGTTGAAATCACTCCCCTGCCACGCGAAACCAGCAGCGGCGTGTTCATCATCATGATCAAGTTGGACGCTTGTCCATTTCATAGTTCACCGTTGCGTGGAAACTGGAGCGAAAACCATACGAAGAGTGGCGAGTCTCTCGCCCATGGCTGCCAACCTTCCATTAAAAAAAGCGAGGAAGGCTGACGGACCTCCTGAACAGCTGTAGCCGATCCACGGTCATGTTTGCTAACTTTTAATGCCGTTTAACTTAACAATAACGCACACGAATTGCCGACCTTAGTGGCGGTGGGGTAGAGCCCTTGCCTGCCAAATCAAGGATCATGGGTTCGAGTACCACCAGGGTTGTTGGTCCCAGGGCATTGATGCTTGTGTTGTGCATTGTTAATGTTGGGACCCCCAACGTAAGTGTGTTCTCTATGTGCTATTTACGGGGAAGTTGGAAATAAATAATAAAAAGTCATTAATCAATTCAAAGACTTAGTGGCGTAACTAGGAATGTACCCTGGGGGGGGATGGGATGGCGTGGGGTGGCGACCCTTTCCTCATCCCCCCCAAGCAAAATCTGGTAAAATGTTAGAAAAATGACATGCCAGGAAATACACTTTGCACCATTTTGTCGCAAAAAATTGAACTTTAAGCGGATGCAGTTATTATATTTTAAACTAGACAATATTTTTCAATATTTTTTTATTTCTCACAGTCTTTGGGGAGGATGGGGGGGAGTCTATCCCCTCATCCCCCCGTAGTTACACCCCAGCAAAGACTTGTTTGACGGATCTCTCCAATTATATCCACCATCAGCCAGTCTTTTTACACTCACAAAACATCTGCTTCACATCCTTCATGACATGTATGCATTCGTCTTCCATTCTTTTTTACCACTTGTCCTTCAAATATAATTTTCATTTGACCGTCCTTTGTCTAAATGTGAAGGAAGTTATCAACGGGAACCCTACTGCTAAATGCTGGGACCGAATCGTAAAAGAAGCAGTACAAATTAGCTTGGAGGAAAAAAAAAACATCACCGTGGACGAAAGGTTACAATTAATCAATGTGTGGAATGATAATGTGAAACACAAAATACGTGGAATCCAATCGAACCAATAATAGTACCACTGAGAGGTGCTCGATAGTATTTATGTATAGCAAAAAAAGGTATATGAAAATAAAAAAGGAGAAAATATGCTTCTCGATGTAATGAAGAATATAAAAAAGATATAATTATAGAAAACAAATAGAAAATCGACGTTTATTTAATCATGTATAAATTTTAACTACTGTTTTTCCTTGTTGAACCGTCTGCTAAAAATTTATTCACACATTTTATTAATTCACACAAACGTTTGCTTTCACTGGCATCGGAAACATATGGGTCATGTTTAAATTTTATTGTCAGTTGGCCGGTTGAGGTGAGTTTTGGATTCTCCGGCACAGCTCTGTTTAGCGTCTTTAACAAATTACAATAATTATTCTTTGTAAAAGATGCCAGTAAGATTAAAATTAAGGTTACAATTACTTTTTATTTTGCCCCTGTATTTGGTGCAATTTCCCTCAATATTTTCTCAAGCGGGGAGTACTTGCATGCAAATCAGCATTTTAATTTTTAATTAATTTTAATTGCATAAAATAAAAATCAAAATGTTTTATTTGGGCCCTATTGGCATAATTAAGTATGTTCTACAAAAAATTCACACCTGTTGATGAGGTCAGTGTTGCTGCCTTTTGAGCAGCGCGCGACGGATTTTAATGTTCGCTTCTCATTACTATAATGTGGCGGTTACTCGCACGAGCTTTAGAGTAGGTTACAAGTTAAAAATTAATTTTTTTGATGCATCGATCATCAGTAAAAATCACCAGAGATGTTGTCGTTAAGAGTAATTCAATTCCTTATACCTCGTTTCATCACATCGCTGCGAATGTGATGCCTATTATTCTATAAACGTGTTGTGCTTTCGTCTTTAATGTCATTTCCAATTCGTCAACAGCACTTGTGAGCTTCCCGATTATGCCTTTTGAAGCCGGCCCCTGCAGGAAGTGGTCTGGGGATTCTCCTCGCCGCGTGCGTTGTTGAGAAATCAATAATCGTACACATACCCTACTAGCCTAATCAACAGCGTGACGGAAGCGGTCTTTGACCCCCGCAGGACTAGAAATGCATATTTTCTCACTTGCTTTCTATCTTTAAAATCTTCATTAGCGGGATTTTATTTCTTCTTTTCCCTTCATATCCGTTTCGATTTCGCTCGCTGCATGTCTTAAGGCCTGTTTACACGATACATTAACACGTAACAGTAAATGTCTGAGTGCATGAAGGATTTTGTGGACCGGAACGGAGCATGTACAAATGCATCAATCAAATTAGAACAGGTTCTATTTTCTGTTCATGCATTCGCACAAGTTTCGTGGTTACACGGAGCATTTTGGCGTTCATTCTCGCGTTCATACATTTAGACATTAACTTACACGAGCTAATTTAATGTGTAAACAGGCCTTTAAACTCGAGCCGCTGATTCTAATCATAATTTTCAAATGAGCCACAAATTATATGCCATTCACGTGGAAAATTCAAGGTAAGCTCTTCTCATTGCGTTTTGTCGACCGCGATCCAATAAATTTGAAGGCGTTTTTCTATACTTATCAGTATGCAATTGAACATAAAAATCAGAAAATTTTGTATGTCCTTAAAGAGACGCCTGGAAAACGTATTTATGGCAAGATATTTTTAGTGTTCCGTGTAATTTTGCCGGTATGCGATTGTAGAGAGACCTGTCTATGGGCAAGAAAAGATATCATCACAGTAGCTGATAAATTACATGACGCTAATCGTTAGTTCTGATGTCACGAATTTCTGGAAAGTTCGGTGGAAAATATGCATAGATATCGTAAGTTTCTGGTTCTTTTAAGATAAAGAGTATGGACTGTAGAGGCACTTCAAAAATCTGATTTTAAAGCTTTGGAATTGAGAAGTATAATAATCGATTATTTTACGGTACTTTTATAATCTGATGAGTGTTTAACAATATTTTTAGGCTAATATTCGCCGGCTTTCTTTTGAATTAATTATTATTTGAATTAATGATATTAATAAATTTCTGGGACCGCATTCAGTAAATGCGATGTATTCCAAGTTTGATCCAATTCGCGACCTGTCATCGATGGTGTGATGAAATCCGAAGAAGCGACAACATAATTTAAGACGGGCGCAGTCTGTCAGTTTTTCATAATTATCCCATCGTATTTGTTACGTGAACCTTTGGGTTTACGCGTTCTCCTTTTTCTCTTTCAGTTGAAATTTTCCTCGGGATAAAATATTTCGCCCGTCACTTTCTTCCCGTATACGAAGAGCATGTGGCTTCAAATGGATATCCGATATCTGTGGTTGTGGTAGATTTCACATACACAAGCATGACTTCTCTTAGCATCGTATTTTGAGCCAAAGTAGTTACTGTGGTAAATTTTATTTTCGTGATTGGTAAATATTCACCGATTTATTATATTCTATCATCATAATAGGTCAATGATAATATGTTTAGTTTGATGCAGCACTTCAGTCAACTTACCAATTAGCTAACCTTTCGTAATTGTATATTTTCTCCCTTTTTAATTATTCATCCGTTATTCTAAAGAATATTTATTTCCTCCATATCTTCTTTTGCCGTGCACATACCCTTCAGCGATAGTCTTTATCAGACCATAATGCCTTATCATGTGGATGATTTACTTGTCCGATCTTTTCTTTTTGGGCGTTGAGACTTATACAGTAGATCCTCGATTATCTAGATCAAATATCTGAGCCAATATTCCTCGAAATGTATCGTATAAGATTACACACTGCACCGCCTGAACTTAAGGAACTGAAGGTAATCAAACGATTACGCGATAGTGCAGCAGTTAATCGTCACACAAATTTAAAACAAAGAAAGATAGGCGATTTCTTTGTAAGCTAAAAACTGATTAAATTTTTTTTCCTGTGTGTAGGTTATTGTGTAGTGTAGATCGACGATTTCTTTGTAAACAAGAACTAAGTACATTTTTTCTATGTATTTTATAGTGTCCGAATTTTTGTTTATCCGGATAAACGAGTTTCACTGTATTTCCTTCCACTAGTTTTCGAACTTTCTCATTTCTCACTCGGTCTGCCCATTTGATTTTCATCATTCTGCAATAGGGTAGTTTCCTTTATCAAAGAAAACGAACGGCATTTATTGCGATTCGTTACCCACCATTAGTGTATTCATAATTTACAAATTATTTGGTTTTAGAAATCTCAGTTTAGACGAATGACAAAGGTAAATTTTAACCGCATTTGAAAAAGGCCAGATTGGCGCCCATGCGATGCCACTCCACGTGACGTCACAGGGACCTGGTTTCTATACGAGTAGATAGGAGTTTTACATCGTCTGAGATTACCAATGCATGTATGAGGCACAGAGCTCAGGGAAACATCTCTTAATAATCACCTTTTAAAATTGCCTGTGGTCGGAAAGTTTCCTTCGTTTGATAAGGTATTAATAATCCTTATTTAAGCCAAGCGCTACCTGCTAGCAGGGTACTCTGCTACCTGCTAACAGCCTGAATCGCAGCGGCGCACATATCCTCGTCCCAAGGTCACCTCACACGGCAGCAGCAGGAACCAGAATGACGTCACACGGGCTTTTCCCAGCATTCATACTTACATGCTTACTATTGTTAGCCGTCGCGTAATCGCGCGCTTGAAAATGTTCACTTTTCATTTAATCGCGAAAAATAATGTCGTTTAAAAATCTAAAATCGTGAAATGCGTACTCCAGGAGTGATAATATTTCGATTTAGTCATAAAAAAATAATAGGAAACCACCCTATAGACCACAACATATCGAATTGTTCCACCCTTCTCACCTTATGATTTTAATAATCTCCTTCTCAGCGCTGGGGAGTTGAGTTTTTGGGGCTTATTGTTGGCGAAGTCTTTTTGGCGGTGGAACTGAATTTCGCGACCGAAGAGAATGAAGATACTTTTTTTACTCCTAGTCCACGACCGTCGTGAATAGTTGAAGCGATGGTGGCGCCAAAACGTGTCCTCGTTAAATCGAAGTGTTAATTGTTGTTGTGTTGACCCCAATAACTTGTCAACGTAGGCGGAGGGTGACCCAAAAAGTTCCGTAACTATATTTGAGGTTGTTGTTAATTTCTATCTGCTAATATTCTCAGCCCGATGTGAATAAGCAGGCTTTCCACCTTCGTTTTCTCCTTCGGATGATTCCTCAAGATCCGTTCCTATGCGTCATCCTGCTGTTGCAGTAATGTCGCTTCCTCAAAATTTCCTCTCCACACCCTACCCCCGTATTATTCATCCTTAAAATCTTTTGTAAAATGCTCTATGAATAACTTGCCTTAACAGGTAGAGTGCCTGTAGTCGTAATGAATCATTATTATTACTACTGGCTTGCCTGCGTTCCTACTCTGACCTCAGACTATCCTATGCAATGAAATGAGTGCAAAAGGTTTTCTGAGGTAGTGGCGCAGCGGGGGGAGGGGGGTTTTGGGGGATAAACCGCCCCCCAGAGCTCAGAGAAATTTTTAAGTATAATCCATTTTACTCAATTGGATCATTATTACTTATAGCATAGTGTTAGGATTAATCAAATATCCCTCAGAAAGCAGTAAAACTCGCCATTTTGAACCATTATTCTTAAATATTTTCTGGAGGAGGGCCTCTGCAACTCCTGCTTACCCATGTGGGTATGCAATACCCCCATACTCCTAAGTATTACTTGGAGTGGTATATTCCTATATAATTTATTGCTTTAAGATGTTACTTACAATTAGAGGAGATGTTGGATATTCATGATTAAATTAAACTTAATAATTTCCACATCATTTATTTATATTTGCACTATGTGTTTCAACGCAATGTGGCATAACCATGTTCACTGCGCCATGCATACCCCTATGTTTTGCTAGGGCTGTTCGTGTTAGTAAGCCAGTGTGCTGATATGCATGGTGTGAGTCTGAAGTAAATTCATTGAAAAGTACTTAATAATTCAATCTTATATCATCAATATATTTTATTTTCCTAATAAATGATTCTTCATCATTGTATGCTGTTGATTGCTATAAAACTCAATGGAAGTTTCCAGTAGGTGCTATTGCATTCATTTATTAATGTCCTATTTCCAAAATAAAGACTTGATTTTGATTTCTATTTTACTAAAAATTTACATCAGTCTTGGGTCGTTTGGTTGTAATCCAATGAAAGCTGCCATTAGAAATGTAAAATTCAATGCTTCTTACTGTCTTTTGCTCTCTAATGATTGTGCTCTTGCTAGGATTGGTCTCTGTCAAATGAAACTCTGCAAATATTTTTTTGGATATTATACTCTTTATAAAAACTTTCTCCCACTACTGTCGTATGCATGTGTGAACTGTGTGGGCATTGAACTGAATTGAAGAAAAATTCTGATTAGCCCTAATAATTTTGAAAATTTTCTTTCTATACCTAATAGATTTATTATAAATAGTATCTATTTCTACATCTTGTGCTTTGTCTCAAAATATTGATATAACTGTTTTACGTTTGTGACTAAACTTTGTAGATCCACAATATTGGAAAAGAAAATTTACTTTGTACTTTCCATGCTAACACTTTATTACCGACCATGGTTTTTTACAGTCATGTCAGTATAAATGATGCTGATAGCATGTTTGTCAAAAGCATTGCTGCTAATAAAGTGTCATTAAGGAATGATCATAGTAAATTTTCTTTTCGTAGGTTAGTATCAATTGGGAACGAGGAATTATATTATAAAATTATTGTTAGTAATTTATTTTAGATTTGTGTGCGCCATAAGTGGTGCTTGGATCCAGGAGACTGACTCTTCTTTCTTTTCTCCCATTTCAGCCTCGCATCACATTCAATGATGAAGCAACGAAAACATTTGAGTATCCTTCGGAATCTTCCTTCATGGATGAGTCTCCTCCGCCAGTGCCTCAGGCCTCCGCCGTCTCGACCAGCCCTAGTGTGCACACGCCTCCACCCACCTCGATGGCACCACCCTCCATAGCCACCACTGGTCAGTAACCCTCCTCTCTCTATTTTCTCTCTCTTCTCATCAGCAGCTTTCTTGCCAATTAGAAACCTCCATAGAATATCCCTGTATAAGTCTTGAATTTATTGGCGATTGTTCAATATAATGGTACAATCAATCAATTATATTATAAGATTATTTATTACAGTTAATAAGGTATTGTACAACAGTATACAATTCTCACTAAATAAATCTGTCTCACATGGTAGTTCATTAGCTTCATGCTTCATTTTTGCTGTCGGACTATGATAGTATGCACCAGAAAAATCTCGGTGACATAAATTATTTTTTTGAGAACATATTATTTTGGGTTTGTAAAAGTGAATTGCCTGCAGTAATGTTGGACATATAATAAAATTATTTAATAATTTAAACAAAAATATAATATCAGCATTGCAGTATGTTAGTTTATAAAAATTATCTATCTCAGTAGATGCAAAAGTAAAATTCTGAAGCTTCTGCAATAGAACTGATTGATTTAAAAAAATATTTTTATTGATTCATCTCCAATATTTTCAAGACAAATTATCAAATATCAAACTTTTCAATTATCAAACAAACAAAAAGAATTAATCATCCTCTAAATATCCATTTTTGTTTTCAGCTTTCATCACACATTTTAGAAATATGTATAGACCATCTTAATTTTCTGTCTTTTTTCTTTTATGTTCACGGAAGTTCTTAAATTAGTCATTTGTTGAGTGGAAAAAAATTAACATGAAGGAAATTGAAATGCTGATGTCATCAGGGATGGTTATTTTTTGTCTTATCAGAGAATTCCTTATCAATCCAAGACTATGGAATGAAGAGTCAGAAGTAGAACTAACATTACCCAAAAGCCATTAATACGTGGATGCTTTACTCATGATGGTATGTTTAGTAAGAAAAATAAATCATTTCCGGCACACTTCTATTTACTGGCTGGTTGTTAAAAGATGAGTTTTTTATCTTACACCTACATCTGAGATTGACCTGTGTGTCTAATATCAGATCCGTTCAGTTAAATTAAATGTATGGAAAAAGTAATGGTTTTGTTTTCCATTATTATGGTCATGAGTATTAATTGATGTTTTTCATAGTGCTCACGTGTCTCTGTGTCTTTAATGGCAATTATAGCTGAGGAGCTGTGGCAAATACATAGTTTTGTTCCATGTGTTTATGTATGTTGTTAGTGACATGTTTCTCGTTGTCGATGTCGAATCTGTGAAGATTTGAAGATATGTAATTGCTCATCCTGATGCTCATGATAAGATCTTTATGGCGAAATTTACTTTTAATTTATTTTCAATTGCAGAAATCACTTATGTCTTACTACGTCATTGGACAGGCGATGAAGATTCTGTGGTGTAGTCTCTCAATTGTCACCTGCTTTCAGCTCCTGCCTGAATTTTGCATTTAGATCTTGTGTTGGTTTTATATCATAAAATTCTTCAAATGTCCTTAAAACCTGTTAGCTGCCCAATGCCTATATCAAGCTATAATTTGAAAAATGATCATGGTAAAAAAGAACTGCATATGGACTGTAGAAAAGACTATGCTTCTATATATCTTGCTTAGCTACCCTGGAATAGAAACAAATTTACACTTTCCTGAAATATTTTATTTAAAGGTGATTACTCAACGTTTTTCATGTCAAAAGATAGTAATTTTTTCTCTACGAGAGGATAGACTGATGTAAAAGACAAATCACCGCCTACACCTCGTTCATTGTGATTACTGAATTTTCTAGAATCGTCCTAGATGTGTGTACCCATAATATCCCTACAACCCTTTTTTAAATTTATGTAAATGTCGAATCAAAGTTTCCTTATCCATTTACTAATGCATTTTCTATGTGATTATCTTGGCGCTTTGACCATAATGTTTTGGCATATGTAAACATGCCACTGCCCTACAATGTTGGCATATCTTACACAAAAATTTAAGAATCATGCTATTGTTATGTCGGTTTGATCCATTTATGAAAGTTTATGCCAGTAAAGTTACATACAGTCCTTTGGTTATTGTTGGTAGATGGTGAAACTCCTAAATGATGAAATGAACTATAAACACCAGATCACTGCATTAACCTATGATAGATTGCCAATTGTAATAGTATTTTTACGTATTAATTAACTATATAACTGCTGGTACTAATATAATGTTTAATGTAATCTCACTTATTATATGGGTAAATCTTTGGACTGGTGAATAACAAAAATGTGATGATTATAAAATTTACATTGATTAATATGTATTTGGTTTCATTCTTCAAATATGTATGAAGTGATAACCAGTTCAACGAAAGAAAAAGTGTATTAGTGAAGGGGTAAAATTCCTTTTTTTTATCAAAGAGGTTTGTGCCCTGAACTTCAGTAATGTCATGATACAGACTTTCAATGTAACTCACTCTCTCAAACAAAAGATTTTTTATAAATTAGATCAAGTTCTATAATCACCGTGGATAATAATTCACTCATAGCATTAATTGTTATTTGTAATATTAAATGCATCAATGTAGTTTCAGGAATCTGAAATGGAATTCTAGCCCTTAAAAAATAATTAATACACTTCATCTGGACAAGCATTAAATAATAACCATATAATTACAATAATATATTTTTTCCTTTTTATCAGTTCACTGTCAACTTATAACTTATGTTTTAAGTTGATGGTGAACTTATACGTTTTACATACGTTCTTATACGTTTACACTTATAAGTTTTGATTCAGCCTAATTCAATTGACCTTAACTCACTTGCCCTTTTGGGGTCATGAATCAGGGATCTGAAGTTTTCAAGAGAATAATCTTTTAGTGGTCTAGTATCGCATTCAATCATTAGTAAGCATTTAGCAGTCAGATGAATGTTTCTGTATGCAGTACGCACCAGTCTACTGGCACCCTGACTCCCTAGCGGCTCTAGCAATCTTAATGGTTTGTTTTGTTGGAGGAAGAAACAGTGACGTAGTGACCCCCCCCAAAATATAAAAACAGTTATTTTCCTTCATAAATGAAAACAAAATATTGAAAAATCATGAATTTAAAAAATATTGCTTTAACAAATGAAGTTTTTTCGATTATTAAAAGTGTTAAAATTAGTTTGAAATCATTACTTACTTACTAGTAGCACCCTGTTTTTCAAACATTTTCCTCCATGGTTTTGGGCCCCCCGAACGAAATTCCTGGCTACACCTCTGGGAAGACAGATTTATGTGGATGAGAATAAATACTTTTTGTGAAAGTGTTACTCCAGTTATTTTTTGTTGGAGATTGTAGTGATACCGTGCTATTCATCACTTCAATTGCAGTGACAGGCTGTCATGAGCCATTAGCAGCCATGCATTAAATTATTTCATGAACAAAGAGGACCTGTTATTGTAATCAGTCCAATTTTCCGTTAAAAAACAAAAATTTTAGCCTAATTGGTAATATTTCATCAGAAAAAATATATAATATCAATATCTGATACCATTTCATGATTTATGAAATAAATTAAGGTAAATGTTTTTCATTGAACACTTAGGTAATTCCTTAAGCTTGGCCGCCTACTTGGAAGTAAACCCTACGATTTCCATAAAAATTCAAGAATTCACTTTTTGTGTAGGCAAACATAATTGGGACCACTGCTTAGCATACACCCCAGAGAGTATCAAGGCTAATGCCTTACAAAATGGCTGAGTCACTGCAGTTTCTATGGCAGTGAATTTCAGGTAGATAATATTCTGATTAAGTGTGCATTTGGTGCACATACAATGAAGGGGAATATTGCATGACCTTTTTACGTGGTCAGTTTCTGCATTTCTTCTAAGGGCATGCTGGTTTTGTGATCCCAGGCCTATTTGGAAGAGATGTGATTGAGGCTGATGGAAGGGAAGACATTAATTTGGATGCGTAGCTGATTTTGGTTATTTCAGATTGTAATGGTGTTGATTCTGACCTTAGTTACCGATTGTTCTGTTTTGGTGGGCAATGTTTTGTGATTAATACATTGTGCCCAATATTATAGTATGGTGATTTATTTTGTCAGCATTATCAAGTTATTTGCTCTCCTGTTAGCTACCCTAAGCTAACTCATAAACATTTATAGTTTTCTCTTAAACAAATATACATATTTTAACCAATGTATTTCTTATAACACATAAAGTTTTACTTTTGTCCCAAATTGGGTCATGTTGATGCTTAGGGGATTATGCACAGGCAGTGGCTAATAGCACCTACTTTTAAAGACAGTGGATGAAAAATTAACCGTGGAGTGCCATGAGCACAGTCCAAAATTACTCCCTCCATGATTGAATGTATTTAGTGTTTTCATCCAAATATGTGATATCAAATTAGGATGTCATTGGCTTGATGGAGATAATGATTCTCAAAATAATTCTTAAATTATGAGGGATGTTTTGACAGTGTCTTTGTCTTACCTTATCTTGGGAGTTAAGAGGTAAATGCACCTGTTTGATCAATTTGGCCCTTGGTTGCCAGTTGATATGCTGCCTATCTCATAACATCTTGATTAAAGCTTCCTGATTATTCCATTTTATACATTAGTGGTTCTCAAAATTATTGTCTTATCTAGAGAGCTGCTTGTATTGTAGTGTCCAGGAATCATTTAATTTTATGTTGGCTGTAGAATACCTTGTAGAGCTTACTCTTTTGCTTTCTAAAATTATGTGTATCCTCCTTCAATTACAGTGTTGATAATCTTACTCAGTTAAACTGTGCTCAAAGGTGCCATCTATGGGAGGAAAACATTGTGGTCTCCTTAAAAGGTGGTCACTGAAATGGGGAGGAAATTTACCTTATACAAATCAAGTATTCAAGTGTGATTACAGATCATGGGGGCCACTTTTTAGATGTGGCTGCTAGTTGGAGATAAGCCATTTAAGCCCTGCTTTCCAAGAACCACTCATCCGCAGCTGGGTAATGCTTAGCCAGTTGCCTTCACGGGAGTCACATGCTACTTGTTTCCAAACATTTTGGATAGCCCAAGGGTGCGATCATGCTGGGTGGTCATGGAACCACATCAGCTGTTGCCTCCTGGGCAACTGGGTTTGACTCATTCTTGCAAACCACTTCCCCATTTTGGTGAAAATGCCGCCATGGATTCATGGTTCTTGGAAACCAGCCCTTTTGGCAGGTTACACTGTATATATTTGCATTCCATCATAACTGCCTAACTAATAGATGGAGTATTTTTGGATTGATTAGGAATTGCTCTGTCCTTAGGGTATTATTATAGCTCTTCTGGCATTTGGAGGGTTATATTTGGACCACCTTTAGCATAATTACTCATACTATTTGGCCTAACCCATTTCCCACTGCTTGGCTTCATAGGCGGCTCCCTATCCAGCTACACCCCTAGTAAGATCCAGATAGGCGCCGACTTCCAGCTGGGCATCACGCGCACCATTCCGCAGCCAAGTAGTAGCAGTAATGTCAGCCCAAGCCCATCCAAAGAAAGCAAGCAGGCTGAGGACGAGGAGGAGTATTTGAAGCCGACGGAGGAGGGCGTGACATGGAGTGCAGAGACCGCTGCAGACCTCCTCTTTTGAAATGTTCTCAGTGTCGCTCAATGCGAGACAGTCTTGTGCTCAATTGCTGCAAAAAGTGAAAGCCTGTTTGCTCCACACTGTTTAGTTCTCAGTGGCTATAACATTTTTTCTTTCCACCCCTTCTTGGTATTTTGGAAGGGAAAATCTGTGAATGCTTCAAATTGTGGTTAAAATGGCTCACAAACTCAGTATTTTTGGCTGATTTGATTTTATGATTGCAGATAAGGAATAGACAAGTTTTGTGTTAGAAAAGAGCCCTATGCTATGATGAGGAACAAAATACTTCGAGAATGAACACCTGATTGAAGTAACAAGAGCAAGGTGTGTTATTGGAAGAGAAATTTTGGAAATGTTGTTCAAAGGTGGGGTAGTATTGTAATGGGTGTTTAAATGTGTTCCTCCTTGGTGGATTTTGATTGCTGCTTTATTGTGGCTGTATAAAGGCTCTCTGAAAATAATAATTAGCCTGCAGGTAGGTTTGATGATAATTTGCATGAGAAACAAAAGTTTCCCTTGTTTGTCATCCCATTCTTTTCAATGAAATCTTGGTTTTAAATCAACGAAGTATCCCTGGTGGGTATTTTTCAATGTCAGATTTTTCTTCGTTGCCATGAGTAGTGTTGTCGCTATGCAAAAAGTTGGGCAATCATTAACAGTGTAAACTTTTTGTATTTTTATTCGTGTAGATGAGTTTTTAATCACTCTGTCGGTTTCCTAAATGTGGTACATTTTTGCATTTGTAAGTTGCTGAGCAAGAATTGGATAATTTATCCATCAGTGCATATTACTGATTTCAATCATTCCTGCAGTCATAGTTTTAAATTGTGCATGTTGTGTATGTGGAGAGATATGTTGCAGTAATTGTGCGATATATTAATTTATTGTCGAAACACAAATGATTTTGATCCTGCAAGAAAAATGTCAAATTCTTTATGAATGCAGTTTTTGATGAGATGATTTTATGCAATTTTTGCATTGCATCCAAGGAGTTACAGGTTTTTTTTTCATGGAAACAGTGAAAGAAGGTGACCTTAGCACCTATAATGTGATGGTTCCATAATTGCCAATAGATGTGATGATGTAATTGAAAGAAAGTGTACATGATTGCTCTTGGTACACCAATACTTTTGTATTGTGTTCATATCAAACCATTCCAATTGTGGGAACAGTCAGGTGAATGTGTTGAATGTTTTACCGAGAACATTGTGATAAGGAAATTGCCCATTCAAACTTAAAAATAGTCATAGTCACGTCAATATGAGAGTAGATACTAAGTGAAGCATTAAAGCAAATGGAACCCACCTGAAATGGGTCATTCTGCATTTTTATTACATTTTTGTAATAATGGCATTTATGAAATAGACATACCAATGCTATACATGTATAATTGTTATTACAGTGACCAATATATATATTATTAATACTAAATTGCTATTTACCACTTTTTTAAAGTGTGATTTTTACCATTTACATGTTAGTTTCTTCCAACGTGTGTGTTATTGTTGGAGTGGTCGGGTCAGTCTGTGAGCATTAAAACGTGCTGCCGCTTGTGCACCAATAATTGGAGGATCTCTTGATGCGCATTTTGCGCTTGACTCCTCATTCCATTAAAGTAGTTGATGTCTGTGTATGAGAATATATTCCTGTATCAAAGAAAATTTCCGTCAGACAGATATTGGTCAATAATTGTGTGATATTATTCTTGATTGTCAATGGTTAATGTTATTAAAATTATTTGAGAATTTTAAGTTGGACTTAATGTTTTCTTTTCTTTGTTTTTGTGGAGGAACACGATGTATTTCCAACAAGTGGGTGATAAATTTTTAATGGTCCAATGAATCGATGGCGACCATGCTATTATTAACCAATGCAGGTAAAAATGTTGTTGTTTGCAATGAGTTTTATGATCATTCCCTCCTATTGGGTATTGATTGGTATTTATGTGTGTGTTGTGGCATTTTTTTTTCTTTTGGATAATGTTGTGTTGAATGAGTCCTTAAATTTTAATGTAAATTTCCATTTTTTTTGTAAATCATGTAAATATTTATATTGATTATTGTACACACCATAGAATTGATTTTTCTCTTTTCAATCTGATGGAGATTTTGGTGTGCTGTGCTGTGATCCTCATGAGTGCAGAAATCACATTGTGTTAAATATTGTACAGTAGACATCCATTATTGCCAGAAGTGTCAGCAGCATAACTTATCGACTTTACAGTGATGTCTGTGAGTATAGCTTTATGTTAAAAATTATACCATGGTGCACCTCACAGATGGTAACCAACAAAATTGTCAACCAGTGAGAAGAAGGTGATCAAGATCATTTCTAAACTTCCATTGTGGCCTACTGTACTCTTTAAGTGAATAAAATGACATTTCAAACAAACATATAGTTCATTTTATTGCAGTTATCATTGTTGTAGTTCAACAATTTGCCGGGCAAATCAAAATTATTACTACGAGAAGGGCCTGATTTACCGTAAGGCAAAAAAAGCAGGTGACCAGGGGCGTCACAGTCCAAGGGGCACCTTCTGTCACCTCATGTGAGTGGCTATGCCTTATCATAAAAATCAGGGTTGGGGAGGGCTCAATGGAGAGGTGCCTATAGCGTAAATTTGGGTAAATGCGGCCCTGACTACGAGTATCTAAGGGGAAGTATTCTCTGATTAATCTGAAGACCATTCAACGTAAAGAAAAATATAACTTCACAGGGGCTCATAATCAGCAAAATGCATTCAAACCACATTTGAACATAGGTATGTTGGGATTTTTCACATAGTTGCCAATGGTGCATATCGATGGTTAAGTTCTAACAACACGTATCTCAAAATTCGGTCTGAGCTAATGCTGTTATTAAAAAATAAAATCCAAGAAAAAAACAACTCTTTGCTTGCAAATGTATGCTTCTTTTTCAGTTTTATGTATTTTTGGTTTTTTATTTCAATTAAAATTATATACAATAAAAAAATCGCTTTCTTTTCTCTCCTGAAAAATTGCTATTTTTGAAATACGTGTTTATTAGAACTTAGCCATCGGTATGGGATCTTCCTCCAAAAAATAGTATATATTATGAAAATGATTGTGGCCTATTAGGCAGAGTTCTTGACTGTCATTGGAAAGTCACAGGTTCAAAGCCTTTGAACACCCTTAGTCAAAAAAATCCTCTAAGCACGAAGTGACTCGGGGAAAAAAATTTGCTCCATTACCCTGAATTTGTAGTATCAGGGATTGTCCGCTCATTGGTACCTCAGCCCAGAATTGGGATTTGGTATTTGCTATCAACAGACACTCATTATAATACTATATTTTGGGAAATAGTGGATATTTTCTTAAACCTGCTGCTCTTTAGCTAGAAGCGATGTTGTATAAAGATAACGCTGGAGTTTGGTGTTATTCTCGTTTGGATTCTCCCTTCGTTGTGGGAACATGTATGTTTTAGGGATGAGGTAAGAAAAAGAATTTGGGGTCAATCTTCAAATACCATTTTATGATGATGCATAGAAGTACATAAGGAAAAGGGAGAACGTAAAAATTTATTTAGTCCTCGATTCATCGGTAATTTGTATAAATTCGGCGTCAAAAGTCGTTTATATATTTGAAATAGCGCGGGCGTTTGTGGCGCTACTAGTGGTAGGAATAGTAAGGTACCGATCAAAAATGAAATGAAGTGGGCTTCAAATGCTATCTCTACAAGTCCTAAACCAAGAAAAAGTTTGAGATAGCCGCAGAAAAGTGTTTAGACAAAGGTTTTTGATAAAAGATAATGAGTTATAAAGGACCTACTTACTGAACGAACTCGAGCCGTTTGAATTTCGTCGCTTTCTGGCAATATTCTTATAGTGAAATAAAAAATACGATAAATAAGTGTGGGGAGAAATCGGAATACGTAATATACTTCTTTAATAACTTTAGGAAGAGGGAAATGAGTGCACTTCGTGTCACAACAGTTCGACAATCAAATGAAGAGGCTACCGGCACCGTACTTTTTCTCCATGGCTCAGGTTAGTCCATACAGTATTCTTCATTTGTCTGCGGGAAAACATGAACGGATCACGTCGCTCGTATATCAATTATGAGGTTTTAATCGCGGGTGACATTCCTAACGAATTATTTTTTTCAAGTAGAAGGCTCTGGCGAAGGAATATTGGCTCGGATCAAAGAACATTTGGGTGATGACTGGCAGTTTCGTCATTTGCGGATACTCTTTCCGACTGCGCCAGTGATGAACTACACACCATTAGGAGGGGCAGTGAGTGAGCCTGCGATCTTTTTACTTTTTCCCCTCATCATTCAGCTGCATTGGATTTTAAAAAGACCTATGTATTGTAGTACCTACTGACATCAAGGATTGAACCCAGCCAGTAGCCATGGACTGCAGTGGCAAATGCATTGGGAATCAATAGAGCCAATGGCCATGGACATAGCTAGAGGAGACGCCTTTCCCCCCTCCCCAGAATGCTCTTGGACCTCTGGAAAACGTTGAGAAATCAATAAATCAAAAATTAGAATCAAGAATTTAGGATTTTTCATGCAAAAAGGTCATACAAATTTAGGCCAGTTGAAATATGATAAGGTTTAAAATAATTTTTTGGGGAAGAAAAACTCCCTTTAACCTCGAAACACTCCTCAAACTCCGTGGAGAGTGGGTGGTCCAATGACCTTCCCCCACAAATTCCTTGGCTACACCCAAGCCAATGCAAGACGAAAACTGTGTGAAGCCTACAGTATTCACTGGGGAAATTCAACACCCTTCTCCCCCGATCCATTACAAGGTATATTATCAAGTATTTTCCCCCTTCCCCGAAGACTTGACTATGGATCCCTCATCTTCCTCTCTCTCAAAAAACCCCACCTGCATTAAATAATTTTTTTTGTATCAACCTTTTCGCAGCAAGCCTGACGGAGATGATAAAATAAGAAGAATACTTTGCCAAATATGTAGGTGTAGGTAGTCATTTTTATCACGGAAAATTAAGAACTAATAAATGCTTGGTGGAACTCAAAAGTTAAATATCTCCAAGAGGGAATGTGTGCTTGGGGTTTGGTTTGACAATGAAGAAACTTCCGATGGCTGGGTATAAAAAAGTAGCAAAATTTCTACTCTGTTCTTCAGGGACCTGATTGATGATTCCTGCTGCAAATCAGTTGTCTTTGGAAACAGGAAAATATATTGAAAATACTGAGAACTATTCTGCCAAAGTAGCCCAATTATTTACGAAAAGTCATAGTTGTGTAATCAAGGCTGGATCCAAATGTCAGGTTTGGATGGCAGTCTCAGAGCCTTTCCCCCTTTCCTTTTGTCCCTGGGATGAAAAAGCAACTTATCATGCATAATTAATATCAGTGTTTGTTTATAAAATTTAGGATATACATATTTTGTACATTACTTTGCATAATTTACCTTTGTAGTGCATTCATTCCATAAAAATTAAAGTGCCTTGTGGATTTAGGGAGAGGTGGGAGTGTGCCTATATGCATGCAGTATTGACAAAATTGTTTCTTAGTGTTAGTTTTTATTTAGTTTTTACACATTGATTATAGAGCCATGAATTGGTGCTGCTATTAATTGAAGCCATTTTCACCATGGATCTTTTATTTTGCAGGCGGCTAATGTATGGTTTGATCGCCACAGATTATCCCCTACAGTTCCAGAATGTTTGGAAAGTATTGAAGCCTCCATGGAAATGCTGAAACAATTGATTGAGAAAGAAATCGAGTTGGGAATACCACTTCATCGGATCATTATTGGTAATCTCTCTTCCAAACGTGCTGCTATGCTCAGTGTACTTTGGTACTAATTTGACTTTATATGCAAGGGTATAGTGGCAGTGGGACTAGAAAGTGTACAGGAACGGAAAAATATTGGTATTCAAGACAAAAAAAACTTTCGTGGTAGAATATGTTCGAAAGGTTATTACTGTGGACTAGCTAGTGGCATTCCTCTTAGAGACAGTTGCAAGTGCACATAAAGTGCAAAAATTCTATGGAGGTAAAGTCATTTTACCTTAATGGGGATTCAATCCTGGATCTCCTGAATGTCCCTGGTGTTCCACCACTTATCGAACAACGCAGGGATCTGCTTTGTCTGTTATGTTGGCTTTGAATACGAACATATTATGTGAACAATTTATCATTGCTTCACTTCATCTGTGGTTCTGAAACTCCATTCACTACAGCTTAACTTGGAGTAAATTGACATAATATCATTCACACCTAAAAGTGAAATAATCCATCAATCACAGCTCATGTCTGTCAACAGTGAAATCGATTGAATAGAACTTTTAATACTTCATAGGGCTGTCAATAGGAAAGCTACTTTCCTTGCTACCGAGATTATTTTTGCAAAAAATTAATACTTTTTTCTACAAATGACTATTCCAAGTCAAGTTACGCCTCTCGGTTTTTGTGAACCCAGAACATGCTCTTTCAAAAGTTGTCAACTCTGTAGTTATCGCAAACTAAGTTAAGTTTTTGTGAATGAGACGTCAGGCTTGCTGAGCTAACCCTTTGTAGAGTTCTTACCATGCAGACTTACTTAAAACTCTTCAGTAATACCGAAAAAGTGAACTATAAATTTCAGCCTTCAAAAAAGACATTCTTTATCTTGCAGGTGGATACTCAATGGGAGGAGCAATGGCCATGCATTTAACTTATAGGATGTTCCCAAGAGTTGGTGGATGCTTCGCTATGTCTTCATTTCTCAATGATTCTTCTATTGTTTATAAGGTAATTAGGAATTATAATTTGTAATCTTGCTTAATAATTACAAGAATGCTTTGGCAAAGTAGCTTGTTATGGTAGTAGCATCCTCAACAGTTTGGGTGGGAAATTAAAATCAGGTCTGAAGGTTTATATAATAATGGATATTGTGTTCAGCTGTTGGGAATTGGGTGGTTTCCTATTTTTTTTATTGCCTTCATCAAAAGATTATTACTCCTGGAGTATGTATTTCATGCTTTTAGATTTTTAAATGACAATATCTATTTTTCTGATTTTATGAAAAGTGAAAAGTCTCAAGGGCTCGAAAACGCGATGGCTAAGTATGAATGCTGGGAAAAGCCTATGTGATGTCTGGCGGCTGCTGTGTGAGGCCACCTGGGTGCAAGGCTATGAACGCCGCTACGATGCAGGCTGCTTGCTACCACCACGCTCGCTGATAGCATGATCAATTTTGTTAAAAATCCAGATGTTTAGTACTGCAATACAGTTTGCGAACAAATTTTACTAAATTATTATTGAGTAAATTAGATGGATATCCAGCAAGTCAGTGAAAACCAACACGCACTCACAAAACTGGTAGTGACATTTATTTAGCGGTAAATGTTTTATCTTAGCATTGAAAATAAGTGATAAGGAAAAAGGAAGCCTTCTTTATAAAGATTTTGCCTAGCTGATTGTTGTATGATTTCTATGAAAATTCACCGTAAAATTGGCCATGAAGTGGTTGCCTTACTTCCTTCATATTTTCCAATTTCCAGTCATTGGAGACTAATACAGAGGATCCCTTACCACCTCTATCCATGATGCATGGAGATAGTGATGAATTGGTACCAATGGAATGGGGTGCTGAGACATTGAAACAGTTGCAGAGATTTGGAGTCAAAGGGACCATGACTATTGCTAGAAATGTCCCTCATGAATTATGTAAGGAGCATTTTATCAATTTAACAAGATGGATAAATAATATAGTTCCACATCTGTAATTTATGAGAGTTTTTGACGTAGTGAAAAGGGCCGTGGTAGAAATAGTTTTCAGAGGGGGTATTTTGGTGTTTGGGGGGTTCACATGAAGGGGTACAATTGACTGTATCTTCCCAACATTTCTGAGGGTTGAACCCCTTGACTCCCGTCTGTAATGGCTATGGCCCTGCTCGTGAATCACTTCCTAATAGTTTTTGCATGATTTAATGAAACGCCTGTTTCATAAATTAACATTACTCATATACTGTTGAAGTGTATTTTTTATAATGTATTTAATAAAATGAAAATTGCTTAGTCGTTTTTAACTCCTCATACATTTGTTGCATTTTTATTTTCTGCTTTCCAGAAGACCCCAAGGGTCTGTATTGCACTGAAGTTTCCATGAACATGTCTTGTTATCAGGTATATTAGGGACGATTGGAAAATTGAAATGTACAAGTCATTTACTGAATGTAGAAAAATTATGAGATGATATCTGGACCTGTGACCCCTTCATTATGAATCAGACAATGGCTTTACCCATCTGTATCCAGTGCTGGGTACATCAACAATAATTTTTGCAACTCTTTCCAACCAAATGAAAGATGGGCTTCATGCATGTAGCCTCAGTGGAAGTTGTCAATGCAAGATGCAGGCCTAGCTAAGTTTACCATGAGTTTTTCCACTTCCTGATTCATTAGCCTTGCAATCCATCTTGGCCTTCGAAATTTAAAATAGAAAAAAATTCTGGCAGAAGTCTGCAGTGATATTTCATATCCGACCTTGAATTGAATCTTGCCACATCATTGAAGTGCATCATTTAACTGAAGCTCCCTCAGATGTAGGTAGGTATGCCTCATGCTATAACATAAACTTTGTTTGCCATCTCCTTGAATCTTCTGAATATAATGGCAGATTTTGGGGGGAATCAAAGGGTTCATGAAACTCCCCCCCAAATTTTTATTAGTTTTTGTATCCTAATAAAGGGAGCAAATGAAAATGAATAGCTGCAAGTCCCAAACGTGACAGAAGTTCGAGTTGTATTTATTGAACAGCGTAGCACACTCTACTGTTAGCTATTTCTTTCTACTCCATTGTTAAACTTATTAAATGTCTAAAATTGCTCAATTTCAACTGTTTTTGAGAATAAAAATGAAATTTCAACGTCGATCCAAGGTGCATATTTCAAAAAATTTTACACAAAATAATAAGACTCTCCCCCCAGGGGGATATTCCATACTCCTCAGACTCAGGTCATGCCCCCCCCACAAATTAGAAGCTGAATCCCCCCTTGCCTGAATGTGGACTTCAATTGGAGTATGTATATAGGTACAGTGATGTTTGATCCTGGTGTTAGAAACAAAAGTCATTCACTGAGACCTTAAATTGAAGTCAATTAAAATAATTCAGTGGATGGAACGGGAAATATAGTTACGACAGAAAAATCTTCCTCCCTCAGCCATTCACTAGCACTATTAATGATAGAACAAAGCAAAAACTAAGTACTGTTCAACAAATAATTTTATGTTGTCGACAAACTTAAATGGCTTAGCATCATTAGCAAGAAAAGTTAAAATACAATAATAATGATGCTAAGCTGTTGAAACTAGTAAACAGCATTAAATTATTTGTTGGACAGTACTTTGTTTTTACTGTTTTCTCTACCATGAGTATTACCTTCCTCCACCAAGTAACACCAAAATCGGTTGAATCCATTCTCTCGTAAGTTTAAAATAAGAAAATGCAAACATTGCCACCCACTTGATGGGTCTATGATACCTTTGGACTCCTGGCTCATCAGGAAAAACCTGTCTTGAAGGCAAAGACTCACTCACCAGAGTGTGAAAAACAGCGGATCATATGAAGACAATGCACTAGACCCGTGATTATCTGAGATGCCGAGACCTACTCAACATAATAACGTCATCAACTTATCTACAAATCTCGATTTTCCACTGACAATAATTTGAGGAGTAGGCATTGGTTTGAAAAATATTGGTCCCTTTACTTTTCGAACTATATCAGGATCGGCAACTATTAACTAATTGAAGGAGCCCATTATGTTTCTCATCTTTTGCAGAACTAACAGCGCGATCCTAACAAACAGCTTAAAGGAAAATTCATGAAAATGACAGAGCTCTCACCCTGAATGGCAGTAAAGAGCATCCATATTCTAGGGGGTAAAAACAGCATAGCAGCTTTCAGAAGGCTATGAGCACTCACCCTTCCTGATGAACCCACTATTTGCTTTCTTTCATGATTTGTTAATTCTGAAGTGTGAGTCTTATGGCAATCATGAGGCTAAAAGTAGCTAAAAGTGACTTTGGTCAAGATTAAAATCTCCTCCATTAAACATCACAACAACGAATTGCTAACACATTCGTACGCGAAGAACTGGAAATTGGACTGAAAGGACAGGGACAGGGCAATGATCGTCCGGTCCGATATTCCTTTCACATTTTGTAGATGTCGTTAACGTTCACTCGGCCAACGTGCATTAAAAATATTAAATACGGATTTCCTCAATAATTTTGCAGTAAAATAAAAAGAGTAGTTGAAAAACTAATACTTATATTGTGTTTTTTTTAATTTAAAATTTTTATTATATTGATTATAAGGAATAGGGTTGTTCACCATATTTTTTTTATTTAAGAAATCGAAAGATCGTGCTTCAGAAGGAGCAATGACAATAATATTATGCTATTTTCTTAATTGTACATGTTTAGAGAAGGCTTTAAACAGTGACAAATTTTACGTTACGCCAAAAAGCCCTACTTCCATCTTGAATTGATGTGTGACGTCACAAGCCTGTAGATGCCCTACTGCAGTGTTGTTTAAGTGGCTCAGCAGGGTTATTTCACTTTTTTTCAAGATCTCCAGCGTCTGCCGCCAGATCAGTGTTCAAAGAAAATCCAAATTTATCCTTTAATAAGAGTAATAATAAGCAAAATTACCCTTACTTGTACATATTTATTGCTCATCATATCATAAATAGCACTACAACGTACACATTTCACGAGTTGTCTTTTTGATACGAATTATTCGAATATATTCCGAATCAACTGATTCAATGAAAAACTTGACTCACAATAAATATAAAACACTAATAAAACATGATAATCGGTTTTCCAATCACTATGCACACGCTAAAAGAATTAGCACTCCTTGAAGTTCGAAAGATTCTCCACACCTCACTTCTCACTCATCACTAACGACTTAGAATCAGTTTACGTTATTTCACATTGACATTTCGAGGACAATGAAATGAATAGGCTGAAACAAATAGCTAAACCGGTTATTGTAACATCAAAAAACTTCGAATTTCACTATTACTCTTACCGTAACCAAAATATGACCAAAACAAAAACAAACAACAGCGCAACGAAATTCGTGAAATGTAAACACTCGTGAATGCTCAAAATGAATAGGTAATAAAATCAAACGGAACTTAGAAGCGAACAAACGATTGAAAATTAATATGCGTTCGATGTATCCCTAAAGCACAACTAGCTCAAATATGAAAAATATCCCCTAGGCAATAGTTAGATACCTTAGATCGAAATGTATAGGGTTGATTGAACTAGCATGGAAGAAATAAATAATTTCGTCGAAGCAGTTACATTCACAACTCACTTCACTCTTTACTTCATCGTCTATATGCAATCATTCACTTAGGGGTACATTAAGGGCACAAATTGTGTTCACTTGCACTAGAAGCACAATGAAAGTTCACTGCACGTAGTTTCCTAGCAAATGCAGCAATACAAAACTTTCAATTCCTGTCAACGCTACATACATTGCCTGTCTAACTTGAAGAATGGATTTCATGTCGCCTTGATCCATCCGGAAGCTTCATGCACAACATAGGCCATTTCAAAATAAGGAATGACCTTGGCAAATGTCCAGTCGGCATGCAGAGTACTCAGCTTGGCATCAAGCGATCGAGGGTACAGGCCAGCCGTACAGGCTTGTGTCGTCATCACCTCTATTTCAAGATGGCCGACCGTTTTTGGCGGCGTTTAAAATTGTTCGAATTTTGATTGCTAATAATTCCATCATTACTTTTTCAACGCATCTGTCATTCATCCCAATCAAAATGAAATTACATCAGAAGTGATATAAATTCGTTTTTTTAGACCGTTTTGATAGGCTTGAACAACCCTATTTTGTATCGAATAACGTACACGTTTAGAGCCATAATAGCGGCGTAGCAGTCGTCTCAGTGTACTAAATTTCTGGAGCAGTGGCAAAGGTGGCAAATACTGCGTACGAGAGCATTCTCTGTTGTTTATGTCCGTGCTTGCCAGATTCCCCCTCCAGTTGTGTTTTGCCCGGCTGTTTTTAATTTTGTGTTGAGTTCAGCGATAAAATGAGTGTTCCTCGTCTTATGACAAATATTCAACTTAATCAACAGCCATCTGGTTCTGTTATTTTTCTTCACGGATCTGGTTTGTTCGCTCAACATGATCATCGTATGTGTTAAAGAAACCGTAAAAAATGTGACTTTACTATTTTCCCATTACCCATTTGGATTACAGGGGACACGGGGAATGGGGTAAGGCTGTGGATTAAAGAAATGCTTGCTAAGGAATGGAAATTTCCGCATTTACGAGTTCTTTTCCCCACGGCGCCAGTATTAAATTACAAACCGATGGGTGGTGTAGTAAGTTTGTCTTGACCTTTGGTTTTGCGGCTTTGTGTTGTAGCAGTAGTATTCGAAAGATTTAATTTCTCTACATTTCACAGCATTTTGCTAACGAATCCTCTATGTTGTAGCCATCAAACGTTTGGTTTGACCGTCACAGTATATCACCAGAAGTGCCAGAATGCTTGGAAAGCATTGAATCATCAATGGGCACGTTGAAACAATTAGTCGACAAGGAAATTGAGTTAGGAATACCACTTAATCGGATCATCATCGGTAATCTTGGTTACCTTAGACTAATGTGAACAAATGAGGGGTATAATTATCTCTAAATATGGAATTGGTTTTTGCAGGTGGATTCTCCATGGGTGGAGCCATGGCTTTGCATTTAACTTACAGGATGTTTCAAAGTGTTGGGGGGTGTTTTGCTATTTCGTCATTTCTAAACGATTCTTCAATTGTATACCAGGTAGTACATAGTGATTCGTCTCAGTGTCTCCCTTGATGTTCTAGACAAAATTCAAAATAACTGTGGTTTTTATTTACCGCCCCGCATGCATCATAATTTCCAGACGTTGGAGACGACTGCACAGAAGCCCTTGCCACCGCTCTGCATGATGCATGGAGATTGTGATGAGTTGGTGCCAATGGAGTGGGGTGCTGAGACATTGAAACAGTTACAGAGATGTGGAGTCGATGGGACTATGACTATTGCTAGACGAGTTACCCACGAAATTACTAGGGAGCAAATAATTAATTTAACTAACTGGATAAACGAGAGAGTGCCGTGCACTTAGCATTATCCTGTGAGATAATTGACAAAGTGCCTATTTGTAAGTACAAATGAGTCGAATTACGAGACCTGTGAGTAATTCAGCTTCGGTGCTCTGTTATTTATTTTTTTCTATAGTTTCAACGAAAGTGTTATTACATTGATATCATATTTTACTGCGGAAGTGATTACTGATTTTTAATTTCAGACTCACTTTGAAGGTAATAATGACCGCTGTAAGTTATTTTTCATAGTTTTGTAAAAACTCTGTTGATTTCATTCTTGGTAATATATTCTTGCCATATATAACTTGTTAAAATAATATGTATTCCATTCAATGCTATGTATTGCTTTAATTTTAGCTCCTTCATAGCATGTCAACTTTGGAGCAAAATTGTGTTACCTATTTAAAGGCCTGGTTAGACAGTTCATCAATCAGTATGAGTCAATGTCTAAATGTATGAATCAACACACAAATGTTCTGTGTCAGGGGCGGATCAAGGATTTTTTCTGGAGGGCACAAGGCAAATGATCTCATACTTAGAATTAAAAAACTAGATTCAACAAATACTTAACGAAATGTTCTCTTTGTTTTGAAGTTATTATTATGGAAACAAATGATCAAGGCACTGTAACACTAAAAAACAAAAGGAAATTAATGATAACTGGTTAAAAAATTTTGTCTAATTTTTAAGCTTTTGGGTCCCCCCCTTAAATTTGCCTATGCTTGTGTAACCATCCTACTTTTACAAATGTGTATATGGATAATAGAACCTGTTCTAATTTGGTTCATTCAATGGTACATTTTTTGTTCCAGTCTACTGAAATTGTTCATGCATTTCGACACTGTCATACAGGTTTATGCTCTGTGCAACCAGACCTAAACCCTTTCCTGCCGAAGGTCAGGTGGAGCGGAAAGGGCATTTTCTTATGCAGAAGACCTAGAGTTGGATATAGCTGTCGTGGATTTTTCAACATAAACGACCGGACATTGGCTCTAGCCGATGCGAGGAAAGGGAAGTGACTGCTGAGGTAGCAATTGTCGGATGCATTTAGGCTCGGCCTGAGACCCAGCTTAGTGAGACCCTAGAGCCACTCCTCGGCAACATTTATGATCGTCCTCATTGCAGGAATCTGTTGCAAAGCTGTTATATTGTCAACGATTTTTGAAATGATTCATTTTGTTGCAAACTACAATTTTTTAATACTTTGAAATGAATTCTTCATTTAGTTTTGTGCATAAACAATTTTAAACAAAATTTTAGCATAGAAAATATTGGACTTCGGGACGTACAGTTGCTGTTTTCACAAACTTTGTTGTAATTAATGCTAGAAATCAGTTAAAATTCAACTATGCGTAAAAAGATGTTAGTAATTCTTTTATGAGCTAATCTCCCGACATATTCCGGCTTTGGAGTGTTGCCTCGACGGCTGCTTTTACCCCTCAAACACAATTCTGGGCACAGTCACGCTGTCACTAGGGGAAATATGGAACTAACTGCGCTGTCGAAAGCATATACCGCCGCTGACAGCGCAGTTAGTTCCATATTTTCCCTAGTGACAGCGCGACTGTGCCCAGAGTTGTGTTTGAGGGGAGGCATGTTAGGGGTTAAAGCGTCCGTTGAGGCAACACTCCCGAGCCGGAAATCAGCAACCAGTATATAAGGGCCATGGAAATATCCCTCATTAGGCTGTAAAAATCACCATTTAGAACCGTTTATCTTAATTTTTTCTGGCGGAGGGCCTTCGCACCTCCCGCTTACCCTGGCGGGTATGCAATACTCCAAGCTCCCCAGTATTAGTTGCGCCTGAAACCCCCCCTAGCCTTAATTCCTAGCTGTGTCCCTGCAGGTACATACCCTTTACCAGCAATTCCATTACGTGGAATTTTAGAATAGTATGCAATTTGAAATTTTAAGATTTTTATCACGATTATTATTACAGGTTAGGAAATCCCATCCATGGTGCTAGGGAAATTTCACCTCTACGCTGTCGACTGGCTGATGACTTCCTCTTCGACATGTCAAGCTTTTTCAGATTTGTTTACTTTCC
The DNA here is from genome assembly GCF_921293095.1 of Ischnura elegans. Lineage (NCBI taxonomy): Eukaryota > Metazoa > Arthropoda > Insecta > Odonata > Coenagrionidae > Ischnura > Ischnura elegans. The sequence continues at coordinate 57,845,129 of NC_060254.1, read as the reverse complement.
TATGAAATTTGATTAATTCCATATGAAACCATTTATATCATTGTTGTTTGAAATTACGGTTTGCCTGCATAGAATTGTTTGTACGATATTGCCACAAATTTAATTTATTTTGTTACCTCCTAGTAATTCTAGAAGAAAATGCTCAGCTTTGCCATGTTTCTCTTGCACAAAATTTGACTACTCCAAATTACCAGTAAGAACTATGATGTGTCAGATCAAGCTGGCAGTGATTGTCATAGTCGAGCTGAAATGTTATGTGATGATCATAAGAGAGCTTGTAAATATCAGGGGAAAAGAAGATTTTAGTCAGGGAATTTGTAACAACTCCATGGAAGCAATTTATCAACATGTTTAAAAACTTTAAATGTTACTGTCTACTCTATGCTTGTCGTTACTGTCCACCTTGACGCACCCTTGATGAACCCTTCTTAGTACCCGAATACAGTCCTAAGCATTTTAATTATCCATGATTTCCCACCTGCGAGCCATTCGGAAAAAATAGGAAATAAATCAAGCCTTAATATTCAATATCAATATCTTAATAGTCATAGCCTCAAATGGAAGCAGCTCATTTAGGTTGAATTTTTGATTTCATTTGGTTGTACACACTTTGAAAGCATAGCATGTGATAAAATGCTATGCCATCTTGCCAAAAGCTATGCAAGCATCACCATCGACACATTGAATTCAGCCTTCATAGTTTAAAACCCATTGCCTTCTTCCTTAAAATAACTTGTATTTTTCATTTTAGAGCATACCTTAAGTAATTAATGACAAAACTGTTGATTTTAAAGGGACTGTATTGTTAAGCCATTAAGTTTGCTAAGTTACAATGTAGATATTCACAGCAATAACGTCATTTTCTTCTTTTTGGACTTTTTTTTTTTGGATTGTAAGCCAAGTCCAGTAAGTAAAATGACAGTATAGAGAGCTTCTTTCTTTCTTCAGTCTTTTGGTTTTGAGTAACACTCATCATGGTGATGAAGGGCCTTTTAATGCTCTAAGTGGTTACTGGGACAGCGGCCGAAATAGTTCTGAAAAAATCAATAATTTTGAAGGTTTCCTCGCATAGCTCTAAGGCCTGGTTACAAGACTTATTAATATGTACAAGTTAATATCTTAATTTATGAATGCGTGAATGAACACGAAAATGCACCTTGTAATCACCAAACTTGTGCAAGTGCTTGAAGAGAAAAAAAGAACCTGTTCCACTGTCTGGCTGGCGAGAGTTGTCCAACGACAGTGCAAAATGAGGGGCAGAGAACCCTACGCTAGAATGGTTTACAGCCAATCGCTGTCCTTCAAATGCACTTCACTCCCTCGCCTAGTCATTCAACTTTGTCTCATGCTTATGTAGCACTGAAGCAAGCCTGAACCGGCAAAACAAGGAATTTCTCCTTTGGATCCTTCACGTTTGTCATCCCCTCCGGCTCCTTTCTTCACGGAAACCATTTGTTTGCATGTAACGTGGACGTTTCCCTTCCTTACTAGGCAACTTTGCCCCCTACTCTGAACTAGATACTTCTGCCCATCATCAGACAACTCTGGGCAGCTGGACTGTAATTTGGTCCATACATTCCTACATGTTCCATTCCACCAAAGTCATTTATGCATTCACACCTTAACTTGTACTTGTAACAAAAATATTTTCTTACCTCTTCCAAAAAAATTGAAGGATGTCAGCATGTTATTCTCATAATTTAATTAGCCGAAACTAATTACTCATCAAGTACAGACAACAAAATATATCCAATAGTTGTTCTTGCTCAAAAAATATTTTCTCACCTCTTTCAAAAAAAATTGAAGGATATCAGCATGTTTTTCTCATAATTTATTTAGCTGAAACTAACTACTCATCAAGTACAGACAACAAAATATATAACCATTAAAAGTCAATTCCTGTATCTTCACAGAAGACAAACACATAATTACTTTCAAAAATGAAAACATGACAATGGAGGGTGAATTGTAAAAAAATTATTTATAAATTGAGGTATAATATTCCTCCTCCAGATCATATAAATCAGCAGCCATGTCATCCCTCAAGCTCATCAACTTTTGGTCGCATTCTTGTTGCTTTGTTCTGAACAATTTTGAATTCTGAGCAATGGCCTCGTTAACTGAAGGAAAATCGTTCAATATTAAATACTGCTTGATGTCAGAGACAAGCTTCATGAGTGATTCACCAGCTCTCACCTGAAAAAGTAATACATTTGATAATGACTTGAAAAAATTTGAGAAACTTCATGTATATGAAATAGAAATATAAACTTTTAGATGATTCATAGATGTTAATGATATTAATGCAGGTCTTTACTGATTTACAGTATGTCCTACCATAATAGCTGTAGCTCACTTGAAACATTGGCTAGTACCACTGCAATCCGTGAAACATCACTAAGTTTAAGTTTTTCATTCAATAAACTAAAATAGTAAAAAATGACATCAATAGTTTACAGAAATGATACACAGAAAGTCCAGTCCTTACAATCTATACCCTTCTGATCTGTCTTTGAAATGACGTCGTTCAGTAATATGACAATTAGCAATCAGAAGAGAATGATAGGATATCATAAAAAATCTTCCTTTATCAGCCATTCTCTGATACTTCAAAATAAAAAAAGCAATAGTTGCTGCCCATTTTTCATGAGTTGGTGCTGTAATATGAATTTTGGCTCAATAGGCATTTTTAGAAGTAAGGACTCTCTCACTAGAGTAGAATCAAAAAGTTCTCATCATATCCTTCTGTTTTATGTTTTTGCAATGGTATTGATGACTGATACCCAAATATTTTCATTAATTTAAAGAATTCAGGAGTTGAAAGGCAAAAATAAGTTAAGATGACAAGAAAATCTTCCTCATCCAGTTGTTCTCTTACAATCGATGGTATAAATACAATAGAAAATGGGCCAATTCACAATGCTAATAATCAGCATTCACAGCAAATACATATCATGGACTTTCTAAGTTCAGTTAACTTAAATTTTTCGAGCCTATCTCGCTATGGCCAACACAGATTTAGTGAAGAATAGATATTGAATATACCCTGCATAGAGGATAGGGAAATAACCGTGTCTCAAGCAATAAACCCTCTTAGTGCTATCCTTCTTCCTGGGGTACTGGCGAGAGATGTGGAGAGTATTTTCATAAATATGTAAATCAAGGAATATAATTCATAGGACAATAGGAATTTCTTATATAAGATAATATTATGTATTTCTAGAATTTCATTTAAAAAAATCGATTGCACAGAAGAATGCCACACTTGAACTAAAATCAATGATAAGGACCATAAATTTTTGTTTACATAAAAAAATCATAACAATAAGTTTCCAGTCTACTTATGCTGTAAAAATGGTTGCCTATGGTCTTGATTCTACTCCAGCCGAGACCTAAGTAAAGGGGAGTAATAATTTTCGTGAAGTACTTTTACGTAGGGAAATCATTTTCCCTTGTGAGGCTCCAGTGCAAGAGGGTTAAGGAGGTTCCAAATGAAGAAAATGCCCATTTCATGAAAATTTTAAGACATGCTCCTTTCATTGAACTTAAGCGATGGATGGTAAGAAAATTTGGGCTTTCCATGTACGTTTACCTGACATTGCAATACATAATCAGAATTTCTACAAAGGCTTTTACATAAATGCTGGCCATAACACCGAGAGATTTCTTATTAAAACTAGATTATAAAAGTTATTGGACCAAAAAACTGATGTAAAGTATGATTTACAAGAATTGCTGGCCTTGGTGGCAGAGGAGTAAAGCCCTCGCCTACCAAACAAGAGGTTGCGGGTTCGAGTCTCACCTGGGTAGGTTTCCGCTATTCAGGGCATGGTTTGTGATTTTTTTAAAACTTGTTGAAGAGCCCTGATGTAAAAGGCGAAAAACGACAGTTTCGCCAGCATTACAGCTGGCGTCTTCAGGTTCAAAGTGTTTGATGCAGGTTATTGGCCATCTTATATGGGCCTTGGTTTGGGCTGGGTGCGTTCTGATTGGTCTGTTTGGGTAACAGTCTCTTCCAGGTGTTTTGAGAGTGAATAGCTGTCCTCCCTGTTGAATTTGAATGTTTTTGCTATTTCGATAGCCTCTCGGATGAGTCGGGGAAAGTAATGCTTCTCTCTAGCAATGATTTTTGCATTTTCAAAGTCCACATGTTGGTACTTCCCATACGTGCTCGGCGTTGGTGGATAACGGATATTTTTGGTGGCCCTTAGGTGTTCTTGCATTCTGCATTGCATGGCTCTTGATGTTTGGCCAATGTACGAGTCTCGGCAAGACCACTTAACTTCGTATATTCCGCTTTGGGTATTCATGGGCATGTGGTCCTCGGCCTTGCATAGTAGGTGGGAAAACCTACATCAAACAATTTGAACCTGAAGACGCCAGCTGCAACGCTGGCGAAACTGCAGTCATGAAGATGAATCGATGGGGAGGTCAACCTGAAAACCTTGCTACACATGCTGCACCATCCCGCAAAAGTCTCAATCATCAGTCTCTGAGAATGTCTGCCACCACTGAACTGGGATCCCTGGTGAAAATGAACTGTTCGCTTAAGTGTTCGTAAGCTGTGCACGTACTGTGCAAACGGTTCACAAATTTTCTGGGCCGTTCATGAAGTGTTTGGGAATTGTTCGCACGCTCTAACCTGGTACCCACGAACGGCCCATGAACGGAACGCCTTGTGCACGGCTCCTGCACAACATGAACGCTTCATGAACATATATTTTAGTTCTGCACATCTCCTCCATGATTACTAAATGAAATAATTTATCCATGATTCACTATTTTTCATAATTGATCATAAGGAAAACAATCATCATTGTGTTCATAATTTTCTATGCAAAATTAGTATCAGATATTAACTTAAAACTTGAAAAATTTCCTAGGCCGTTCATGAAGTGTTTGGGAATTGTTCGCACGCTCTACCCACAAACGGCCCATGAATGGAACGTCTTGTGCACAGCTTCAGCACAGTTGGCCAAGAACGCTTCCTGAACAGATTATTAAATTCAAGAGCCCAACCCATTTCTTCCACAGTTACTAAATGTAAAATTTAATTAATACTATTCATGATTCACTATTTTGCATAAATGATAAGCATGACTTAAAAGAAACATGAATGAGTGCATTATAAGGGAAGACATTTAAAATTAGGGCTAATATGTTCAAAAATTCAAAAGTGCTTTAACTGTGTGTGAATATTTATGCTGAGTTATTGGTGAAATGTGCAAAAATTGCCAAATTGGCATAATGAGGGTAATATATATTTACATTGACAGTTTTAATAAAAGTGTAAATATATAAGTACAAATGTTTTGAGGTTGCTATGCATTTACAACAATAATGTGAGCAAAGTAAATAAAGTGGTGAATGTGTGACTTTCAAATACAATCCTGAGCTTGTGCAATAACTAAAAGTACTGCAAATAACCCCAGAAGCTTGAAAATCTTAATTCCCAAAGACTTGAGAGCTCTTCCTGAACAGTTTAGTTTCATTGGTATGCAACACTTCAGTTCAGCCTAGCTACAGTTTGTAAGCATATCTACCACAGCTTCCTGATCAAGCACTGGTATTATTAAATGGATTTCTTTTTCTTAACCTCGATTATTTAATGATGATTAATGTCTTGGTGTATAGTTTGAGAAGGATATACAATTGTTATGAGTGATAAAGGTTGCATACCTGGTGAAAATAAATTGTTCAAGAACCATTCCAAAAGTGTGACACAAAATTTTCAGAAACTGTAGCAGAAGTGTTCATGAACTGTTGGGGAACCGTTCTTGTAGTGAATTTTGGCCCATTGAAGCGTTGCAAACTGTTCAAATAAGCTATTCATGGGGTATTTTCCTGCTGTTCATGAGGTGTTTTCAGATGTTCATGACGCATTCTTTTAACTTTACAGGAAGTGTTTACAATTATACCAATGATGATTAATGTCTTGGATTGTAGGTCACAAAAAATACAGAAAGAATTCAATTGTACACAAATGTAAAAGAAGAGACAAGAATTTTGGCATATTATGTATGTAAAATTGAATTCTATTTACATATATTCTTTTATTGTAACAAAACATAGTAATAACCTTTCATTCCTTTATGCATAGGCTGATTTAGGGGGGGAGAGCATGTGCCCCCCCCTAGACGCTTGAAAAATAGACAAGATTTTTAGTATACTTTTTGTTTAATTGGGAGTCTCAATCATTTACGTAATTTTATATAAATAAGTATCTTGTTAAGATAAAGAAAATATTTTGTACAGTAATTTTTCTATGCATATTGTTACCCTTTAAATCTCAAATATGAGAAGACTGTTTGCCTGTCACACCCATGTGCCCCTTCCAGAAAAATATCCTGGATTCACCCTTGCCTTCATGTATCAATTTAATGTAACCATTATCATTCATAGCCCAGAATAAGGTATAAGGAATATATCGAAATGTTGGTAAACAATTTTGCATATTATTCTCACAATTGTTATTTACTCAATTATTATTGTCAGACCTACACTTCGAGATGTTAATCATCATTGGTATTATGGTAAATGCTTCCTGTACAGTTAAAAGAATGCTTCACGAACATCTGAAAACACCTCATGAACAGCAGGAAAATACCCCATGAATAGCTTATTGGAACGGTTCGTCACAGTTCAATGGGCCAAAATACAGTCCGTGAACGGTTCAATAATAGTTCATGAACACTTCAGGAACAGGTTCTGAACACTTCGTGCAACGCTTCCTGCACGGTTACAGAACACTCCATGAACAGCTGAACACCTCATGAACAGCTGGGAAACGCCTGCTGAACAGCTTATTGGAACGGTTCGTCACGGTTCAATGGGCCAAAATACAGTCCGTGAACGGTTCCCGTACAGTTCATGAACACTTAGTGAACAGGTTCTGAACACTTTGTTTAATGCTTCTTGAACGGTTCGTGAACAGTTCATTTTCACCAGGGATATGAAGCCAATAATTTGGCCACCACACCAACTGTATCCCCGCAAGTATTTTTTTGAGGCAGAACCTCCGAAAAGATAAGTTGCAGATAGCTGTTTTCACCAAAAGATGTATAGCTTACTATGTTTGCTGCTCTAACGTGCATCTCAAAATGGTCCTTCTCACACTGCGTCACTCGGGTAAGCTGTGTGTCAGCATCTCCCTTGGCCAGTTTCACTATTTCTGAAGTGGAAAAAAGCATCAATGTAGACAGCATTCAGTAGAGGAGTGCTTCTAAGTTTATTTTTATCTGTGCAACATGGCTAACTCTCATTTATCATCTCCACCAATTAATGTGCAATTGGATGCAAATAATCATAAAGATGGAAAGGCAAACAAAATGAATGTGATCGTGGGATAAACATTTCACTAAGTCAAACGGAAAATAGTTTGCAAACTTTATCAATGAAAAGATGAATGTCTCTAATTGTACAGATGCTTAATATTCTCTAAATAATGACACCTCACACCTGAAATATTTTTCTCTTAAATGAGGAGATAACAGCACTCATTTATGTACTGTTCAAATTGGCAGCCAGAAAATTGAGTCTAATGTACAAATCAGTGAAAACACACTTATGTGGGTCAATTCTATTGAGATTTAAACAATAGTGAAGTAAAAGAAACATCCCTTAATGAAAAGAAGCATGATAACACATCAAAAATGTCTCTTGAATAATATTACCCGATTTATTTTATAAGTGCTCATTAAATTATCATTGATCGTTTATTTGTATGAATTTCACCATATTTTTATTTTCGTATAAATGACGCTACTGTGGCAATAAATAAGTTCTCGAATTACCTTCAAAATTTTCCAACATTGACTTAACGTCATCTTTCAGTCTCGTTGTGTAGGACTTGAGTAAGGCCTCCTTGCTTTGAGGAAGAGACCTTTGGTGTGACATGGTTCACGTACTTGTGCTTGAAGAAAGTTTTAAGTAGACTTAGTTTTTTCCTCAACACATACCGCCAGGAAATCACATAAGGCAAAGGCGAATTTCGGCTAATAAGAAAGAAAGATGAAACAGATTCACGAATTCTGCGAGTAGCGCTATTCCAATTCGCTACTCTTTTGAATTTTCAGGCGATTCGCTATATCGATATATCGCTTGCACCGCTTGTATCGCTCTCGAATTTTGAAAATATCGATTAGTTTTCCGGCTTGCCAGTTCGACCAGAATTTGTCCTTCCGGAAGCCACGTTTTGTGTGGCGGAGTATTTCCCTGGACGGATTAGAAAATCCGTTCTCATAAATAGTCATCGTTTGACTAAACCTTTATAAAAATGGTCCAGAAAAAGGTAGGCTAGTGGATTTAATGATTCTGTTAAATATTAATGTGTTGATGAGCGGTATAATGATATATATTTGTGTAATCATGTCATGCGACGACGTGCGTGGTGGACTTCATTGTGGCTAACGAAATTTTATGTTTTAGCCCAAGAAGAAGGGGAAGAAGGTCGCAGCAGCACCTCTGGCTGTAAAGAAAACGGAGCACAAGAAAGTAGTTAACCCATTATTTGAGAAGAGGCCGAGAAATTATGCTATTGGCAAGTATTCTTCACTTATGTAGTTCACATGTTGTTTCGTCGTGATGACCGTATTTGCTATCTGGAAAGTTGTGATGATATACTTTCTACCACCTAAAGATTAATCTGAAGTTTAACATGTATTTTCAATTATTTATGAGTTCAAGGCGTATTGCTTAATAAAATTATCTCTTTTTTTTTAGGTCAGGATATTCAGCCAAAGCGAGATCTTAGCCGTTTCGTGCGATGGCCGAAGTACATTCGCATTCAAAGGCAGAAAGCTGTGCTTCAGAAAAGGTTGAAAGTACCTCCATCAATCAACCAGTTCAGCCAAACGTTAGACAAGCAAACCGGTAAGTCGACTGTTGTCCGTCTGGCCACATTGAAGTTGAGCATGTGCTATGCAAATGATGATGTATTTGCTATCCGAGTGAAATCTGAGGAAAAATCCTCTACCACCATTTGTAATTCCCTGATACATAGCCATATGCATTGTCTTGTTGTGAAGTCTGATTAGTGTATTAATTCCTTGGAGTAATAACCAATTTATCATAATAAGGATTCAGGCGATATTAATTTAGTCCATTAATATCGTAAGCTGCTAAACGTTAGTGATGTAGGAAATTGTTATAAATTTATAAGGTGTTGATTTGGAGTGTGTCTCAGACATATATCGATCAGCTACGTCCTAATGTTCTCGGCGTATTTTATGTTATCTAGGCGTTTTGGTTGGAGAGACAAGGACTGGAGAGCGAAGAGGTCAGGCATTAACATTAGTAGCAATCAATGTCTACATTCTATGTGCGTTGTGTAAAAGTGAACTCGACTTGCTAGATGCCGTAGGCTATGTAAGTCGACTATATGCCGCCTTAGCGCTTGTATTCACATAATTACCTGGTCTTTTCACCTTGTGTTCAGCGGCAGAGCGCATTGACAAGCTCAGTTGTAGTTGATGTAATGTAATTATTTTGATAAGTGGTCGTTAATCATGTCAGTTTGATATTTTCACTTTTTAGAAGACTGTTAAATGCATACCTGCGTACTCACTGCTCATAGCAAATACTATCAGCGGGAATATAATCAATTACCTTTAACACCGCGCCTTCCAAAGCCTTGGAACTGATGTTATTTTGTGATTAACGTAATCTTTCCTTAACTGTTGCTCATTTCAATTTGTTTTTATTTTTACCAGAGGAGTTATGTCAAGCTATAACTTCAGTTATTCTTTTTTGTCATAGGCTATCAGACATGGTGATTGAGGTCGTTAAGTAGTTGAATTGCCACGCATGCTGGCAATGCCTGCAGTCATGTGTGTGCCTCATTATTCAGTCGGTAATGAGTGCGTAGAATTTATAAAATAAAAACTTGGATGTTCAATAGAAAGGGACATGAAGCAAGCCCGTTTAATGATAAAACTAAATTGGAATTTTAACTCTGCATTTATGGATCAAGGTTATTCATATCTAAGAAATTCATCTGACTCATCATTGAAGGAATGTATTGCATTGAATGTTTTATAGGCACTTTATCTGAGTAAATTTCCTATAATGTTGTGTTACCTACTTTCCCATATTCATTATTCCTATTGTCTCCTTTTGGAAACCATTTTTACTCAATTCTCACTCACGGCTGCCCAATGTTCAGCAATCCACTCAATATACTTACAATACGGTGTCTATCTGATCTGATTTGTTGTATTCATGGATGCTGGCAATCATCCAATAGCACAAAGATTTCTTCAAATGTCTTAATGACTGCAATGTCTAGAGGCTATAGTTTTTTCGTTGACCCACCTGGGATACCTGACATGCGAGAACATAAGCTCCCAATGCTCCTCATTTCAGCATCAAATGGGCTGTGCAAGAATCCAGGAGTAATACAATTTGAAAATTGCCATTTTTCTTTTCTGTCATTCATTAGGTTACTAAAATTTTAACACCACCTAGTTCATCCTATATTTTGCATTCGTAGTTCTGATGATATCTATCGAATCACAACTGATAGGAATGGTCTTTCTTTTGAAACTCACCATTGTTGGTAATTTTAAACACTGCTGCAATGTGGAGAACCACAGTGCCGTTTGACATTTCATTACCTCTCTTGGCTGCTGACACCTTTTTGCTACCTTTTATTTCATGGTCGTAGGAGCTTGCATGTTGAAACTTACATAACCCCATCCGTATTCCCCAAGTGCTGAAGGTCAACAACAACACAATTTTTCAATTAGGCATAAATGATAGCCATTTTAACTTACCAAGAGGGAGGTAATTTTTATTCAGTACTAGTTGAAATCTTAAATTGCTCCTTTTCATAAATTCAAACACTTTGATGGATATGCTTTTAAATCTTCTACATTACATTCTTGAGCAATCATCTCAGACTTTTGAAAAATACTGACTTGATAATCCCACTCCTTTCTGCTTCTCTTCCTCCCTCTCCAAAACTCAAATGTAATTGTTTTTCAATGTTTGGCCTCAAGCATTTTCTGAACCACGTGGCCTATTTTGGAACTGATTCAGTCTTTCACTGTTTCCTCACACTACTCTCGCTGAAATCTAATTGCTTAGCAGCTTCCCCTTCTCTTTTTCTCCTTACCATTTTCTCCTTTGCATCTCAAATGAGTGCGCACAAGTTTGTGAATGTTTCTCAATGGCCATAGTAAGTCTTCAACTCGGGGAGGAACTAATGCCATAAGTGATCTGACAACAGGCGTTTCACCCACCATGCAGGTGTTCAGAGGGTACATCTGAAAATTTCTGGTTGGGTCATGTCCATTGATGGGTTGTATTGATTGATAGGTTGATGATTGATATGTTGATGATTGATTGGTTGTACACCTGAAGGGTGGGAGCCAAATGTTTAGGAATTCCTAGCAGTTATGAGAGGGAAAATGTGGGAAGAGGTCAGGGTAGAAAATTGGCATGTCCTGCGAGGTCTGCACAGGGAACTATTGGAGTTATCTTGATTCTATAATTTTGTAGGTTTCTTATTTGGATTTAGACATCTGTAAAATCATGAAAGAGTTGCAAGTTTTCTTTCCTGCTTGATTTTATATCACTCACGTTTTGTTGCAGCGAAACAGCTTTTCCGAATTCTTGAGAAGTATCGTCCAGAGACGGCCCTGGCCAAGAAGGCTCGCCTGAGGGCAAAGGCTGAGGAGAGGATAGCTGCCGAGAAAAAGAAGGGGCCAGCACCCCCTGTGGCACCCACCAAGCGGCCAAACACCGTGCGCATGGGTACCAACACGGTGGTGAAGCTGGTGGAGCAGAAGAAGGCGCAGGTGGTAGTGATTGCGCATGACGTGGACCCAATTGAGGTGAGGGTCTTTTATTCTCAAGAGATTATTCTTCTGGCTTCCCTTCATTTAAGCTCTGGAGAATTACGGAAGTAACAGGTTTGAGTTCATCTAATAGATGACCTAGTGGAAAAGTAAATTAATCACTAAAAATATTACTATCTCATTAGATGATGAAAAGTTTTATTGGTACTGGTCTATTACTCCTGAGAACTTCCAGCTTACTGACATGCACACTGTTTTGAAATTGAGTTCTTCCTTGGCCACTTTAATGCCTTTTCAGGACCTTGTTTGACCCTGAGGTAGGCAGTTGATCTGTGTTTTGACTGCCCATCTTGACTTAAGTAGTGCCTTGTAGGTGGTCTTGGCTAATGCACGAGCCTAAATGCTAAAGTATTACGTCCTCATTTGTTTTTTTGTAAAGTTTTATGAAAACAGCCTTACATCTCCCTCTCCATAAGCAAATGCATTGGCTTGCCTCATAGTTCTTAATTCAAATTAACTATTCTGAAAATCATGCCAAGCATTTCAATACAGAAATGACGTTTCCTATTAGAGTGAAACGAATGAACAAGGTGGCACCACGTAACTATTGGCCATCTAGTAAGAAACAGCATTGAAGTAAGGAAAAAGAATATTGGAAACATTGTGTGTCTAGAACCTTGGAAACATTGTGGTAGAAGTCAGCATTGATTTTTCTTACACTATCATTAATGCTGGACTGTAGACCAGTTTCTGCCAAAGTCTCCGGCATCCATACTTCGTTTTCCTACATTATTGATAAAATTGGCTTCATCCATAGAGCGTGTACTTGCTGGTTCAGGAGAGTTCGGATTATTGTGGTTAAGTCTGTATTTATATACTATTTGCCCTTTTTTCTTTATTATTTTTTAGTACGACCCATGCCTTCTATTCTTGCTCTTTTTTTAGTTCTTTCTTGAGCAATCTTATTTCCTGATGCTAATTGCTTATCAATAAACCACAGCAGTTTAGTTCTCTGTGCATTGCCCCTCTAAGCTGTAGGTCCCTGGTTTAATTCATGGCCAAGGTCATTTTTTCAAACCAATTAATATTGTTAATCGCCTTTGTTAGGACAATCAGTTCTATTCGATGGACAAACTAGGATTTCCTTTTGGTTTGTTTGACATGTGTTGGTGCAGAACAGCGCACCAGATTGTATAATTCGCATCTATCATACACAAAACCTAACTGTCGTGTCACCCCAACTATAACTTACCCTAAGACCTTATGATTAAAAATTTAATGCTGTTTTCAATTAATCATTTATGTTGATACATAAAAATTCAAAGTTGTATGAAACAACGAGAATAGGAATTTAAAAATCTTATTTTTGCATTCCATCTACTGTTACCCTCTTATCTCAAGTATGGAGCACTACCTGTAAGTTGTACACTGACATTTCATAGCATATGTTTTGGTAATTGGTAAGTAATTGGAAAAACAAATGTGTAAGTCCTACTGGTTCCTGTTTGCTGGTGTTGCTGACTGTTCTTAATTTTTCGTTTGAAAACCTTTAGAATGGGGCCCATCAAGTTTGATGCATATATTCTAGGGTTAATAGTTTCAATACCTGTGTCATTAAAGTTTTGAGATTATACAAAAAATATCTATACCACACATGTACAGTCACGTAAATAAAAATTGAATCGCTTCAGATTTGGTATTTCCTTGTTCTAGTTGAAACACATCACAAACTATTATAATACTAAAGGTGCAACCCTTTTAATATGATTTGTTGCTGATAGTTCATTAAATTTTCCTTTACTATAAACTACCATGATGCTAGAATTTCTTCACCTGAGATATCACTCAAGTGATAAGAGGATGAAAATGACGACTGAGTTCAGTTTTATGTTTGACCTAAGGCATTGTGATTGTGGGAATGTTTTGTGCTTATAATTGTCTTGTTGCTTGCAGCTGGTCCTATTCCTCCCGGCCCTGTGCAGGAAGATGGGTGTCCCATACTGCATTGTTAAGGGCAAGGCCCGACTTGGACGATTAGTCAGAAAGAAGACTTGTTCTTGTGTTGCTCTGACCCAGGTGAGTAAGACTTCTCTTTCAAAAGTAGTTTTATCTCCTGTCAATGCCTCCATTGTTGGGAATCATGCCATTACTGAAGTGACACTTAAACATTTTCATTTCTTAAATAAGCTGAAAATGACCTAAGGTTCAAGTTTTTATTGATATTCAAAAGCCAGGGAAGCCTTATTAAAACTGCATGGTGAGAGGCAAATGGTTGACATAATCTTCTGCATCATAAAGGGTAATGGTATCAAGCCTCAGATACAAAACCTGAAATAGTGCCACAAAGAAATAAGTTATTTTAGTCAGCAGCTTGAATTCTAAAATGAAGTCAGTAAGCCGTTCTGCAGTTGTACTATGTAGCATAAATTAGGGGTGCTAATATTTATTTTTTCAATGAATGAAGACTAAGTTTTTATCAGGATTTTTAAATTTTATCGAATAAGTTGTTATATTATTTCTTATGGTGCATCAAAGTCATTAAGGTGCGTAAGATCCACAGAGAAAAAAATCATTCGCCTTGACCGGGATTCGAACCCAGATCCCAGAGATACCCAGAGATTTCGAGAATCGGGGGATCCGGGTTCGAATCCCGGTCAAGGCGAATGATTTTTTCTCTGTGGATCTTTCGCACTATTGTGCATTGCGGTCGACTCCTGTAAAAGTTATCACCGTGGCTAGCCCCGGTATACTTTAAACTAGTCATTAAGGTAGTTGTTACCCTTGATCTGCATGATTTTCCCAATAATATCTTTATGCCATGATGTAAAAAAACAGAGCCAATCCAATGAAGGCTGTGATATAAATCCGTTATAGAACTGAGCATATGTTGTACATTCGAGTGCTCATGTTTGAAGCTTGCGATTATTTTGAAACTGAAATGTATGAATACTCTCCTTGCAGGTGGATGCTGGTGACCGTGCCTCCCTCGCCAAGGTGGTTGAGGCAATTAAGACGAACTACAATGACCGCTATGAGGAGATCAAGAGGCACTGGGGAGGTGGTCTTCTGGGCTCAAAATCCGCTGCTAGGATTAGCAAGTTGGAGAAGGCCAAGGCGAAGGAGTTGGCCCAGAAAGCAGGCTAAACATTTTCTTTGTGTACTTTTGTCCTTCTGGATGTTAATAAAAGGAAAAATACCAATATTTTTTTCGTCATTTGTGGAGATGCAACTCTCAACTGCTATGGTTAGTAATTCTAAAAGGCAAAGTAACAGTTATCATGAGTTACATGAGATACTTTGGTATTTATTACGTTATTTATGATTTAGCAATTTTTGCGATTTGATGAAATGGGAGTATCTTGCTGTAATTTAAATAACTGTTAGTTACTTGCAACTGATAGGTGTTATTTAGAATGGTAATAGCAATCATGGAAGTAGAAAGGAAACCCAAAATTTATTCGACTTGACTAGTATCTGAACGTGGTTCATTTGATATCCATTTGGGAATGCTGAATTCCTGCATCCTTGTGGTTATTGTTCTTCCCTATTCTGCATTTCTTGTCCTATCTATTATCTCTTAGCACTGTTTTTAAGTTGGTGCAGTATTGTTTTCTCTGTGGTGGATGGTAGTTAGGTTCACCTTTTCCTGGACAGTGTTAGCCTTTCAAAACCAATTAGCTGTTAATTATGGGTGATGTCAGGGTTTTTAATCCACTCAGAATTAAATGTGGGACTGAGAAGTTAATCATAGATGAGAGACTAGCATCTCAAAATAGGGAAGGGAGATCATTTGACATGAGGAGTATGGACTAGAATCCCCAAAATTTATGCTAGCTGCTCTGCCACTAAATGGCATGAGAGAATTTTTGCCTATCTGGAGATTAATTGCCTTATGTTGAAAAGGTAGTGTGTGCTGCTAGGTGTGCAATTTCACATGGATGTTGTGGGCATGATGTCATTCTCTGTAGGTTAGGGCCTCTGCATACAAGGATATTGAACATGCACATTAAGGGAAAATTTGACCAGTCTTGCCAGTGGTTTGTGTGTTGTTGAGTCTCGCTGCTAGGTTAATGATATTTTGTAATTTTTGCTCTTGTGCACTAGTGGTCTCACATTAAAGGTAGGCTGCTGGCTGTTCCCATGAGTCTGTCTGTATTTGTATTTATTCCATACGAGTTATGCATAGTCTTCCTCTGTCTAGGAGATGTTTCTAGTGGTTGTATTGAAGCCTCAGGTTGCTTTCCTTGCCTCATATCTTTTCTTAGCCAACTGAGATTCGGCAGATTGCTGAAGGCAACTGTTTGGGGGACAATCCGTGCTAGAGATATGTAATGAGTTGGTTTAGAAACTATTGCTGCTGCCATAATTGAATTTCCTTTGGCTGATTAAGTGAAGAGAAATACCCTTTGGTTAGGTTCTAATTCATGATTTCTTTTATCTCCATAATGTAATGGCCTTAAAGTCCTATTGTTCCACCATCTCCGAAAGCATATCATATCCACTGCACATTCTAGTTTCTGGTCTCTAGATTTGTTTTATTTTATGTCTAGGTTGTCGAAGGTGATTTTTTAAAGTTCTGGAAGGAACAGTGAAACCTCCATTTAGCTTAATAATTCACATTTTTACCCGAATTTCTTACAATTTTCACGAGGCCCTTGCACACACCTCACATGAACGTACTTCATTGCACATTTTCCTCTAATTTTTAATTCTTATTATGCTGTTGGACACTTTGTTAAGACTTGGTTTTAGGCCGATGCCATGTTTTTGTAAATAATTTACACAGTATTTTGCTTATGTGCACTTATATTTTATGTACAGTCACTTCCGAAAGTCTCATGACATGGAGAACACTATGTATACATGGAGGGATGTTTCCCAGTACGGTAACAGTTTCCACAAAGTCTCGCAAAAGGGAGAACTTCAGTCTAAACGGAAACTGAAATTAGTGTGGCTCAATGGGTTCGAAGATAATAGGGTGGTTTCCTATTATTTTTTTATTTCCTAAATCGAAAGATTACTACTCCTGGAGTACGCATTTCACGCTTTTAGATTTTTAAATGACAACATCTATTTTTGGCGATTAAATGAAAAGTGACAATTTTCAAGCGCGGGAAAACGCGACGCTTAAGTATGAATGCCGGGAAATATCTCCGTACGTCGTATTTCTGGTTCCCCCTCCCGCCCGGTGAGGTGACCTTGAGGCGAGGCTTAGCGCTGATACGTCGCACGATGCTAGCGGATAGCTGAGTACCTTGCTGCATGGTAGCGCTTGGCTTAAAAAAGGTTTATTAGTACCTTATCAAACGAAGAAAACTTTCCGAACTTAGCCAGTTTTAATAGGTGATTATTAAGACATGTTTCCCTGAGCTCTGTGCCTCATGCATGCATTGGTAACCTCAGACGATGTATAACTCCTATCCTCTCGTGTAGAAACTAGGTCCCTGTGACGTCATGCGGAGTGGAATCGCATGGGCGCCAATCTCGCCTTTTTCAAATGAGAATAAAATTGACCATTGCCATTCGTCTAAACCGGTATTTCAAAAACCAAATAATTTGTGTATTATGAATACACTAATGGTGGGTAACGAATCGCAATCAATGCCTTTCGTTTTCTTTGATGAAGGAAACTACCCTATTGGGGGAAAATGAGAGGAAATATGTGCACATGAACTCTGGCTTGTGATTGAGAGGAATGATGCCATTCATTGAATTCTTGGGTTGCCTTCTTTCCTTAAAAATTGCGTGAGGACAGTGGTGTGTTGAGAATGGAAGGCATCAATACCTCATGTGTTCACAGCTGTAAGAAAGATAAAAAAGCCTACAAATGATGGATTGAAACCTTTTTCAGCTAAGTAACGATACAGCAAACCCCAGTTGATTTTTATTAAGTTTCTTCTTTGTTTTAAAAAAGCATATGCTGTTTTGTAAGCCATTGACATATCGTGATTTTCTATGGTTGTAGTTGCCCAAAAGCCCCTCAACTAATCTCTGGTTCTGCTATACTGTAGATGTAGATTAGTTTCTTGATATCTGGTAGCTGAAGAAATATTTTCATTTATATATTTATTTGTTACTTAGCTTAGTTTCAACACTAAGTTACTGCACTGAAAAATGAAATTTTTTATTGCTATGACTTCTAAGTCATAAAAATGTGGGTATGTATATGTATAGAAAATGGTACAACCTTTTATTGATAGATATGAGATGTAGTTAGGGAGTTAGAAAAGAATGATTAATAAGTACCTTATTCTTGGGAATATAGTCCCCCCCTTATTTTTAGGCTTGAATTTCGGGAAAAAATTAAGAAATGGGTTTGACTATAGTCCCCCCCTAACTTTTATCACGGGCATTTTTTGAAATAAAAGGTGGGGGACTATATTCAGACAAATATGGTATGTCTTATGTTGACATTAACGACTATTCTTGACTGGCTCCAAGAGGTCACACATTTGGTTTGACTTCCATTCAATGGATGTTCTATTGCACTTTCGGTGTCATCCTCCAAAACGCATTCTCTACTTTCATCACATGCCATCAGTTGCTCAGGATATGTTCTGTTTAAATGTGTTATAAGGGAAGCTAATAACTTGTAAGGATATTGATAGAATGTCCCAAATGAAGCCTTTGGACAACCGGAATCAAAATTCTTGTGGAGTGAGGTGGTGAGGGGAAACTTGCTCCTCTTCCCTGAATTTATGGTATTACACACTTGCAGAATGAACCCAGCAATGACCTATCCAAGCCTGCTTTCATGTCAAGGCATGGTGTGAGTACAAATATTTTGCTGGGGTAAGAATTGTACTATATGTGATCTATTCATGTGAATTGCTAATCAAAATCATCCTTAGTAAGGTCAGTAGGTATATATTTATCAATTGGGTTACTTCGAACCTCTTTCCAATGTGTTGTTAATGACTTAATTCCATTAAAAAATAATTTTTAAGTGAGAAATTGTGATTAGAAAACTTAAGAAACAAAATTATTAAAAATTGGAAATAGAAAAATTTGAGGAGGAAACTAACGAAACAAAGAAATGATTGCTCATGCATTGTTTAAGGTATGCAATTTAAGCATATTTTCAAGCTATGGATACTGGGTGTATATATAATATTTTAATATTATATATTAAATATTGTTATATTTAATATATAATATTAAATATGGGTTCTTTATGCCCCAGAGTTGTGAGAAATATTACGAATCAGGTAATAAAATCTATCCACTTCCAATTACTATTAGGTTTCAAATTTATTGATATGAGGACTTGGGTCAAAAGTCATTGGCATCATTATACGCTTTTGGGAGTGGAGGAAATATTCATTAAAAAAGGAGGGGGGCATTACTTTTAACATAATTTATTCGATATATTTTGACTTCTCTAACATTGATCACATCTTGCTGTCTATTACCAGAGAGGAGAAGAGAGGGCCAGCCCTTATGGGGAAAATGATATACATCTGTTGTTGTGAATTGCTGTCGAGAGAGGGCAGTGACGTGCTCCCGCACGGGTAAGCTGACCTTGAGTCCTCTCCCTCCCCTCTTTCCCCTCCAAATACTGTTTGACAGGGGGACGGTCGACACCTCGCCTCGGTCCGACGGGAGACGAAGTCCGATCGGGCTGTGTGTGGGAGAGAGGATTTGGGACAAAAGAAGCGTGCATTTCTTTATCGCCTAGCGAGCTGCGTCTTCCATGAATCCTTCCCTCTTCTCTCTGCTTGGCTCTTCCCGTTACTACTGAAAGCAGTTTTACAACATTCAGCTGTTAATAACTGTTGAAACAGTCTCATACAGTTCAAAGAATGCGGTCCGAAGGCAAGAGAGAAAAATATTTTCAGGGGGGCACCAGGAACCCCGATTTGATGGTTATAAGTGAAAAATGAAGCATCCTTCATTATTGAAAACTCTAAATTATGCAATCTAACTTTTAATTAATCACCGCTTCTGCAAAAATATTATCCATCAGTCCGAAAGAACAGATTCTTAAATTCTGAATGCTTCTCCATTCGGGGTCATATTCCGTTAGGGAATTTTGTTCTATATTGATAAACTAAACGAAAAAGCTATCAGTAAGAAAACTTCAGGGAAGTAACCACTCGACCTCCAGGAATTTTGATAAAATTTGAAGAGGAGATATGCACGAACATCGAATGGACGTCCAGAGGATTTTATATTCAGCAATGCGAGACTCAATGAGTCCTTTGACGAAGTTCTGCAGCCTCCCGCAACACGGTACCGGCACAAAGGCAAATTTGACAGATAATAACGTCTGTAGTATTTTGTCGGAATAGATAAGCCACTTGGTGAAAATTATTGGGCTCCATTAAATGAGGCAACTAAATACTATCCGCTGATAAGTTGACGCAAAAGTGGAGGCAAATTTATGAAAATAGGAATCTTTCGTTCGGAGTTCTATCTAAGACAAAAACTTAGTTTTGGCTAGTCAAATTCTTTGCAAAAAGTCAATAAATATCTAAGGTACATAACATCAAATATTTTGTAGCTTTAAATGAATGGATAAAAATACTTACGCGATGGCGTATTTTAACCGACGGATTACAGATCCCCATTATGCAAATTTTGATTGCTGTTTCCATTTCAAAAACCTGCACCACAGGGCGTTTACTTCGGGAAAAGGTGAAAAGTAAAGAGGAGGCTGAGAGTTCAAAGACTAACACGAGGTTAAGAGAGGGTTGCCGAAAATCGAACGAGCTAATAAAAGAAAAAAAATGGGAAAGAGAACATGAATAGCTTAAATAGTTTCGGTGTCCCATTGAGGGATTAGCGAGTGTCGGCGGTGAAGGAAGGGTTGGAAATATACAAAGGGAAACTACGCGGTTGTCGGGGCTCAACTGGGAGTAGAAGGGAAAGGAAAGAAAAACTGAACGGGAAATCCTAATTGTGGGAGAGTGCGCCGTTTCGTTTTACGATTCACGAGGGAGGCAGAGGGAAGGGTTAGTTTCCGGAAAAAAGAAACACGTATTGAGGAGGTGGGGTACATAAGTGAGTGTGGCTACCAAACGGATGGATGAAGATTTATTGAGAAAGAATGTGGATGTGG
The DNA here is from genome assembly GCF_921293095.1 of Ischnura elegans. NCBI lineage: Eukaryota > Metazoa > Arthropoda > Insecta > Odonata > Coenagrionidae > Ischnura > Ischnura elegans. The sequence goes on along the minus strand of NC_060254.1, from coordinate 57,824,270 downwards.
ACAGAGCAAAATGATTAACAAATTATCGGATGCGTTGAAATTTTTTTATGACGTTAAGAATTTTCGGCTTTCCAAAAATTTCCAGTATTACACCTAAGTTCTCAGTAAGAAAGGCTGACATTTTCAAATCCAAAATCAAAGGTAACCGGATTTTCATTAGAATCCGTTCGAAGAGTTTATTTGTCTGAATTAGCCAATAAAGGTACTGAGTCAATTGCAAAATTGTTCATTTGTTACCGAAATTGATGATAAAATGAAAAACATTTTTTCGAAAGAATACAATATTTTTTCGGGCCAAAGTCGTTAAATCAGGCGCAGGGGTTTGAAATTCCACGTGTAAAATTAATTCTGAGTGTTGCTCATTATTTTCAGTTACATTTGGAGCAAATATTTTTTAGAACCTTTCATTATTTTTTCTAATGTGATGTCATTACAAAATTGAAGTCTCTATCAAGATTCCACAAAAAAATATTTCCAAAGCATAAGTTGTGTTGGCTCTGGCTGGACCTGAGACGGCGCCATCATATCTGAGAAGCTTGGCTGATGTATGAGAATCTCGTAGATTCTAAAGGTTGAAACTCAGAAATATTTTAGGTTATGGATTGCAATGCCTTCGCAAAGGAAAAAATGTTGCATTCTGTTACGCCAGGATCTTTGAGATGTTCACGCTTTATGCTGGAAAGATGCATGGCTTAGTGCTGGAAACACAGTTTTCTTGTAGAGTTCAACATTAATGAAATAAATGTTCTTCTTTTCAGTTAATTTTCAATATCTTTTGGCTTTTCCTGAAGAAATTATTATTAATTTTACTGTAATTTCATTATAAAATTAACGGGTTATTTACCCTGAATATCCTTCTACTTCTATTTATACGCGATAATTAGCCGGGAAAAAATTCAATAAGTATGAATTGAGTTCGACTTATTACGTGATAGACGGATAGATTCAGGGTGTGAATTGATGTAGCTGTATTGTAAAAACTGCAGTGGCAGAGAAAAAGCTTCAAATGGTAACTCATATGAATAGTGGCAACAGCCCTCTGAAACATATATACTGTCAAAATATGTATGGACAGCCTTGAAATTTAATGCCCACATTGCACGAAGGAATTCTATAAAAATGTTTTAAACGACCCACGTACAACTGACAAAATTCAATGCGGTCAAGTAATTTTAATGTTGTTTTGAAAAAATGCAGAAACTAATCGAAAATGGTGCGAATTATACATGAGCGTGTATATGGAGTTTCTATCGGTGAAAATAGAAACTTAGTCGCAAAAATGGTTTCCTCATCTATGAAATATTAATTTTCGGATTTTTGTCGAAGTGAATGCCAGGAAAATTTATAAAGCATCCCACACTGGTGCTATTAAAAAATCAATAGGATTTAATTACCGCAATATGGATACCAGAAAATCTTCTCCGTACAAAGACAGAAATTCAAGATTCTTCACGCGGTAAACGCAGAAGTAAAATGATAGTAAATGGAGCCAAGAACCTTGAACACTGGAAATTGTGTTATAAAATATGAAACAGCAACCGATGTTTTTAGAGCATATACAAGGGCCGAAAAGCCCTTCTACAGCAGACCAGTCTTCCTACAACCATAATTGGTAAACTTTCTTAAAAATGAGAAAAAAACCTTAGCTACCCTCTCGGGAAACCCACTACTCACCCTCCGAAAACATTGTCTTCGATAACACCCCAAATGAGTGAAAATAAACTTTATGCAGGGTAGCAAGGCCCCAGAATTCGAAGCCATCTCTTTATAAAGACCCAAGGCGTAATTCGTCGTTCCAAGCCTTCAAAATTAGCTTTATTTCCTGAATAAGTAGGTAAGTATTGAAATGACAACGTATCAGTATTCTCCTTTATGGATATGTAACGAAGGAGTACATATTTCCTAGTAAGAATTGACAAAAATATCCTTTCCCGCCCGAGAATTTTCTCTCCGCGCGCATGGAGGTTGCAAGACAAAGCGAGAAGCTCGGCTCAGTGGCGCCGTAATATTTTTTCGTGATATCAAAACCTTGTAACTCCCTTCCAAATTGAGATAGGTAAATGATTTTTTCACTAAAAACAGCTTTATTGTTTTCTTCAAATTTTATTTGCAGCATATAGGCACTTATGACGTAAGAAACGTAAGTTAGCAGGCGACTACTTTTTACCTTACAAAAATCCCAATTTCCTTGTCCTTTTGGGTGTAACATCGGTATAACAATTCTTTTCCCATTAACTGTGAAAAAAGGTGAAAACCTTCAAAGAGAAAATAGTATGAGGAAATTTATCCAGAAGTTTCTATTCAATAGACACAACGGTTAGGCGACAATTGCGATAAGAAGATAAAGTAAAAAAAATACACGTATCTAACGGAAATTTAAGGAAATGTTTTTTTTTGCTTTTGTTATAACGTTTATCGAAAAACTATTGGTACCAATGAATGCAGCGTCTTATTCTACATTTAAATGCATTTTTAACATATGCAGAGCGAAATATTAATTTTCATGTTGTAATTGACGGCTTGCAACCGCGCTCCCGGCCTTATGGAGAATAGCATGGGAAACGAATCCCCATAAGATCCCATACAGTCAAGTGAACGTGGAGCGCTCAGTACGGCGAGAGTCAAATAGCCCGCGCGATTGGAGCTGTGAGCCTCAGAGCCATCTGAGCCACAGCTCCAGAACTACGTCAAAAACGCATACGCTCTGATAACATGGGCTTGGTCCTCCTCTCCTCGCTATTACTCATGGTCTTCGTAAGGATTTCTCATAATGAAGGCCTTTCCTGGGATTCCTCTATCTCCAGCAATTGACTATTGCTTCACTAAACCGTGTGCCATTTCCTTCCCTTGCCTGCATAATTCCCTGAAGGTTTTCAATGAGATTCAAGTCTGGGGATCTTGCTGGCCACGGCCGGGCTTTAATACACAGATGCTGACTGAGGAATTCCTGCACAACGAGAGTGTCATGGCGCCGGAATTCGCCGAAACGGCATTCCAGCTCTGGTTAACGAAAGACATTATGTATTGTCAATTAGCACTTTTATCAATTATGGTGCCTAAAAATTTCTAATATATACATTCCTAACCAATGCAAACAAATTTTAATAAAATTTAAATAATGTGATAAAAACGGAAAGGGTAACATTTCACTTCTAGAAAAAGGTTAGGAAAATGCATTCTGGCACTGCTAATTTTGCCATGTCGTCACTGGTGTGCTCTGAAGATAGCCCCAATATTCATTGGGATTACAACAGTCTTTTCAAATCACCAGCCTGAGTTCCCATTTACTCCTCCCTTATCTGACACATTCATGTCTTCAATCCCTTCTCTCTTTGCCTTAAAACCAGTGGAGCCACACAAATTCTTGTTTTCACTTAGATGTAACTGTTCTCCATGTTGCGAGACTCCCTGCAGTGACTGTTTGTTACCCTTATAGGAAGCATCCTTCCATGTGTAAACATGGCCCCAGTGGCGTAACTAGGGGGGATGAATCCCCCCAAAGCCTCAGAGAATTTAAAAAAATATTGAAAACTATTGTCTAGTTTTGAAGTATAGTAACTGCATCTGCTTAAAGTTAAAGATCATTTATTAATGTAATGGCATAGAGAGGAGTGATGACCACCCAGACCCCTCATTGCCTAGGGGGAGGGGTCGCCCTCCCATTCCCCTCCACAAAGCATATTCCTAGCTACACCATTGTATGGCCCACAGGAAAGTGGCTAGCACTTACTCTAGCAGAATTTCTGGTTCAAGGTGTAAAATTTTAAGAAATGCTACTCTTGACCACTGTTTATGTGGTATCTGTTAGATTTTCAGCTTGTTAAAAAAAGTTTTTAAGAGGCATAAATGAAGTAGGGACAACACGTGAAAGTAGGAGTGAGAACACCTACGTTATATGAGAAGTTGAAAGATAAGAGTTGTTGGAGATAATATTTTTGGCTCTCAAAAAAGAAATTAGGCTGGTTAATATTTAAATTGTGTTGAATATAAAGTTAGATCTACTTGAGGCTGAAGTGTGAAATCGCTTGATGGCTTGAAATTTTGAAAGAAGGTCGTGAATGAACGATGTTCCGAAATATGTTTATTTAAATTTTCGCGCACCAATGTGGTATGAAAACGAGTTGCATTTTCCGCCGCTGTTGGCTCTGCATCTGCATTTCTCTGCATGTTGCATGCAGCACTGCCATCTGGTTTTCTTTGCCAGACGTTTTGTGTAGTAAGTTGAAGTTGGAAGTGGCAAATTTAAATCCCACCTTGTTCCGTGTCCGCCGTATTTCTGGCAATCTTCTCGCTGAAATGCTTTGTAAATCATGGAATAGGATGGTGGCAACTCAAGGTAAGAAATTTTGTCTTATAAAACTTTTAAGTGGGCGGAAGTCGGTGCCTAGGAGTTTTAATTGCGGGTTCTTCATCTCTGGAATATCAATTCAATTACGGGTAAGTATATGTCAGATAAAAGTACTTCTTACGTGGGTTTCAGCACTTAGTTAAGAAGTAGAAGTACTCCAGTACTGAGGCATCAGTTATTAATCACTCAAATTAAGTTCTACAGACATGGAACCATGATACAGGTCTTGGTACTCAAGTACAAGGGTTCCATGTACTAGCTACACGCACTTTACTGTTGGAACTTATGCCACCCAATTTTTCTCTCAGAGAATAAGTGCTCACAATATATTGTTTTTTTTTTTATTTGTCTGTTTTTCAACTTTAATACCCTCATACTTATTATAAAACTACTATAGTAGGATTTACTCTACGTAAAATTTATTTTGATATCAAGCTTTCTTATACAACTATTACACGTGTGATAGTTTTTAATAAGATACATAAAAATGCTATGTCTACATGATATCCTTCGTGTTCAACACCCTTGAGCCACCTGTGTGACATTAAATACACCCCAAATAATAGGTGAGAAAACCTACGTAAACGTATAGGCCTAATTGCAACTGCGCATGCTATTTGTGAATATTGAGCAAGGAAAGAACTAACGAATGAAATACGCTAGGTTTCTTAAGATTTTAAAATTCGGTAAATTCTTGTGTGAATTATATCGTTGTCTTCAAGAATCAATTTTTGAACCTCTCCTTTCTCAAATTTTTGATGTATTTGCTCATCACCTAATGTTCTGTAGCAGAACGCACAGGGGTACCTCAAATTATCAGAAAATATGAGGTGATAGTTCTGGGGGCTAGAAATTCGAATCGCAAGTTATAGACCCGTGTGCGCAAGAAGTTTATCATAATTTACCGTAATCGTAGTCACTCAATGTACCTACTCATATTGTTTCCTTTCCTCAAAAGAAAAATTCTATCAATTCAATTTTCAGTGGTGCATCTGTCACCTGTATAGGTGGGCAATTTCCTTGAAGCTTTTCACTAACTGTATGGTTATGAAGTGTGTCGGAAGTCTTTTTCTTTTCGGCTGGAAAGACATTGCTACCAAGGCGCAATACGCCATTTGGCCACCCTTGGATAACTTTTACCTCCAAGAAACGTATGCTTTCTTGGGTTCATGGAGGTTGTCCTCGGATAGGTAATCCAGCGTCCATACAAAACTTATTGGCGAGATAAGAGCTTCATCTGATTTAATGATATTAATTCACCGGTGTTTAGACCTCCTTCATGTACTGCATATTGGTAAGCGTTAAGATAGACGTACTCTACCTTTAAACCCATGGTTATTGTACCCTGATCAGCACTAAGATATGTTACTATATATATTTAACTGATTTTAAGAAAAGTCCTCTCATTTTCACTGTCTGCATCATCATAATAAGTCAGCAATCCGAATATAGGTTTGACGCAGCTCCACTATCGTATCTGCTAACCTTTTTCTATAGACGAATTTCTTCTCTTTTACATGCTTAATAAATTTTCCTATGTAACTAAATCATACCTCTCTTTTGCGTTTCTTCACGTCTTTCTAATGATGAAAAAGATAGGGTAGCTGCGACTCCTCGGGGTAACAGTGTCACATTTTCCCTTGCCTTCCACATCACAGTACTACGGCCATTAAAGTAATTTTACCATGCCCGAAGTTACATGAGTGTCCCTATACTGAACAGGGGCGCAGTTAGGAATTAAGGCTGGGAGGGGTTTAGGTGCAATTATAATACCGGGGTGTGTGAAGGTATGGCATGCCCTCCAGGATAAAGGATAGGTGCGAGATTAGTAAATTGCGGAACTTTAAGATAAACGGTTCAAATTGGTGAGTTTTACGGCTTTCTGAGGGATATTTTATTAATCCTTACACTATTCTATCAGTAACATCAATCCAATTAAGTAAAATGGATTAAACTTAAAAATTTCTCTCAGCTCTGGGGGGGGGGTTAACCCCCAAAACCCCCCATCGCTAAGCCACTGATACTGACCACTGTCGGACTGTGGGTGATTGTGGTCTCCATCTTCACTTATATAACCACGAGCTCCTGCCCGCTCCTCCGGGCGATGGGAGGTATTATTATAATTTTAATCAAGTCACGGCATCTTCACGGGCTTTGAGATTCATATAAATTGCCTATTTTACCCAAGGATGGACCTATATCATTTCTGAATACCGTCGCTTTTTGTCCACGTCTGTTTATTCGACGAGGAATATTGTAGCTGCGATATAGTCTTAGATTGCAGCTAACCTCCATAACCAAAGGTCGATCAACCATCCGCACTCGGTGGCTAAAAGCCTAGCCGCGAGACCGAATCTTTACACGATACATTTATTCTATGCATATTGCTTTACTGTCTCTCTTGGTTCGTTTTCTTGATGTTGATTTTAATTATGTCTCCAAAATGAAACCAATTAAAACGAGCATATGACAGTTGGGAGCCCCTCTTTTTTGGGAGAAAAGCTGGTGACCTTATATATGAACCATGCATAGACTTCTTTGGTTACTTATTATATTAAAATAGGATTCTTTGTAGGATCCATTGTATGTAACCATTGGATACATGTATGGATCCATGAATGCCCAAAATTACGATGGGAAAAATCCTCGTGTACTCGGATGTCAAGTTTGATGCCTACCTACCGCTACCAAATCTAACTTCTTATCCACTGTACCACAATCTCAACTGGTTTATAGCCGTTAGATCTGATTTAAGTTGAGTCGTGAATTTCAATAAAATGAAAAATGGCTCTTTTTGTTTGCTCTATTTGCTAATGGATCTCATAATTCCAGTAATCAACTGGAGATTCCTAGAAATCCGTTCATTCCTCAATTCCTTGAAAGTAAAGTTGACAACTAGAAATGGAGGTAAATATTTTCAAGACCCAGAGCATATAGCTCAGTGAATTTGATGATGTTAGCTTAAGTTTCAAGCGAGCATTAAGTGAGGAAAATGCCACATTGGGGGGGAAGTCTCCCAAATAACTTAGAAATCTATTTCTTCCTCACATTCATGAACGGATTTTAATTCATAAATTGTTGTCTAGTTTGCTGTCGGGTACTGACGCGGGTAAAAGCCTGACAGCAATTTATAAATAACTTACGTCAGGAAAACTTTGGATTTTTGTTCAAACTATTTATTGCTTATTTATTAAAGTACTCTACCGATTGGTTAGATTTCCATGGAGTTTTTAAGAAGTATTCTGGCAGTCTCCCCTCCATTCATGGACTTCCCTCTTCAATTCACAACAAGGCCTACTCCCTTTTATTCTATTAAAAAATCCTATTCTCTTCCTTCCCTCCCTCGTGTACCCATCATTCTACCTTCCAACACTGTTTTCAATATCCCCTCCCCGCTCACTTCTCGCTCCTTCCTTACCTTCTGTCTCCTACGTATCTAATCGAGAAGCTTCCTCTCTTCACCCACCATGCCAAGCACTTCGTTGTTCCTCTTCCTCTCCGTCCACTTCACCTCCTCCATTCTTCTCCACCACTACATCTCGAACGCCTCCAGTCTTCTCTTCCTCCTTCCTAAGTGTCCATGTTTCCGCACTGTAAAGGGCCACACTCCAGATCAGACTCTTCACTAAGTTTCTTAATACTCTTACATAATGATCCTCTCATAAGCTCCTTCCTGTTCCTGAACGCCTCCTTTGCTATCGCAATTCTCTTCCTAATGTCCTTACCGCTGTATCCGCTTTCCTCTAATGCGCAGCCCAAATAGTTGAATTGCTCTACCTACTCAAGTTTGTCTCCACCTTGATTCTCAAATTCCTAGCTCGCGATGCTTTACAAAACAGCATCACCTTGGTCTTTTTTGTGATTAACCCTCATCCCATACTCCTCGTACCGCTGGTCTTAAGTCCTGTTTACACGGTACATGAACGCGTACGGGTTAATGTCTAAATGTATGAACGCGAGAATGAACGCCAAAACGCACCGTGTAACCACCCAACTTGTGCGAATGCATGCACAGAAAATAGAACCTGTTCTAATTTGATTCATGCAATCGTACATGTTCCGTTCCGGTTCACAAAAATCATTCATGAAAACAGACATTAACTCGTACGTGTTAATGTATCGTGTAAACAGGCCTTAACGCATCCACTAGATCTTGCCTTTCCTTTTGCGGCCATAGAAAAGGAATGGTGACCAGTGACGGATACAGAAAAAACTCAAGGGGCGGGGGGCAAAATATATCTTGAGCTACCTACACTTTTATCGTAATGAAAAATAATCAAGTTACATGCAAAGATTAAGAAATTTTCATTTAAACTGATTGTAAACCTATACAAAACAATGCCATCTTATGATATAAAAAGTTGTAATTGTGTTTCTGCAATGAGCGGCAATTCGGGCGGCCCTGCAAAGGGGGGTGCACGCCTCCTGCGCCCCCCATATATCTATATATATAAAAGAAAGTCGAAAATCGTGTTAGTTAGAACACTTATAACTCGAGAACGGCTGCACCGATTTCAATGAGATTTGGTTCTTTGGATTCGTCTCAGGCGGGGTTAACATATAGGCCATTAAAAAAGGATAATTTCACAAAAAAAATTCATCTCTTTCTAACAATATGTTTTTAGGAGTTAGCAACGCAACAGCAATTGATAAGTCGGTCAAAACTACCAATTAAATTATTTGTTTTGTTTTTACCCATTTAATAACTGAACTTCGTAACAATATAATATTTTAATTACTAAATATATTCAAAATATTGAAATTGCATTTAAAATATTTAATTCTAGCTAATTTTAAGCCCAGCTCGAGTTGACTCTTCACTACCGTGTTTGTAAACAAATCTCCAAGCAATTGTTGACAAAAGGTAATGTCCGTGTTCCTGTCGAGGAATCGAGCAGTTTGATTACACTTTCTCCGAATATTTGCAATTTTTTTTGGAAGGTGAGCTCATCAACAAAGAGTTCCAGAATATGATTGATCACCACAAAAATCAAAAATGATTGATTGAGTGAGCAATTTCGACGGCCTAGAACGAAGATGTGGATCACTCAAACTAGGTAAATCAGGATCAAATAATTGGTACTCTGCATGAATTCAAATCTTTTAACTGAGTAATAAACGAAGACGAAGTCACCAACCATCTAACTGAATATATAAAGTCCTTGGACGTACCTTGCTTACCACGGCACGATTAACAGCTAAAGGAAGGCTCTGTGTTCATGTTATTTCGAAACCTAAACTCACCATAGCTATCCAACGGAACGCGTTTGGTTATTTAAAAAATTGATAATGAATGTGACTCACGCGACTTTACTCAAAGGAAAACTCAAAGATGAGGAAGTTCTCATTCCTCATCTTTCCATGATCCCAACATATATGCCCTTTTGAGCTTAAATGTATTCAATTTCCAAGTAGTGTTGCATTCGCGATAACGATTAACAAATCGCATGGTCAGTCTTTCAGTTTTAGTGATGTTTGTGCTCATGTGCTAATAAAAACCCATGATTTTCTCATGGTAAATTAAACCTGCTATGTTTACGAGTCGGTAAACCATCCGCTGTATTTCTTCCTTCGCTTCAAGGGCGCAGCTAATACTACGGGTCTTTAGGGTATGGAAAACTCGCTAAGGTAAGCGAGAGGTGTGGGGGCCCTCCCCCAGACATTTTTTCAAGATAAATGGTTCAAAATAGCGGATTTTGCGGCTGTGTGAATAGTTAAATATGTTTTGTTTGTTACCTATCCGTCCCCCTAATATTAGTAACAAAGTTTTTTATAAATAAGTTCTCTGAGCTCTTGGGGAGGTTTTACCCCCCAAAACCCCCCTCGCTGCGTCACTGCTTCGCTTCGCCATATTTATTTAGCGTCATCTGTTTTATATTGCACCTGATAAAAGAAAAACTGTTGTTGATCATAAGGTGCTTGACGCACTACATTAAACCCGAATGTGTAGGACACACCGAAGTGCGTTTACGCAGTGCATTTTTTCCAAACAGAGATACTGTAACTGGCGCGCCTAAAGTCATTTGATACGAATGCTGCTGCTTCATAGGGGCTTTTCTTACACGATTTTGAGCATCAGTCAAGCGTCGGTCTGGCGTTGTGTTAACCTGCCCCGTGAACGGGCTAAGTGTACGCAATAGACTTGGACTTAAAAACTTTTTTTTACGGTTAAAAGCCAGCATCAAATAGCCAGAAAGTGAATGCGTATAATTTTTATTTCATTAACTGCTTTATAAAACTACAATGCCCAAAATTTCTTAAGCTATTTTCATGCTCATTTACGTAGTTTTATTGAATTAGTATCTTATTTTATTATAATAAACATGGTTATAAACGATACAGCCGCTCTTGATTTAAAAATGTGTAACTAAACTGATATATCAGCCACTGGTGACCTGCAGAGATCCGCGAAGGAAATAAAATGGATGAAAATTCTAGTTGTCGTGCAAGTTACATACATTGAAAGCCTATTTCAAATGTCTTCCGGGTATTAGGATACTGAAAATTATGGCCATTGTTTTTATATTGTTTCTGGGTTGTTTTACGAGATTTTTAGGGGAATAGGGTAGTTTCCTTCATCAAAGAAAACGAAAGGCATTGATTGCGATTAGTTACCCACCATTATTGCATTCATAATATACAAATTATTTGGTTTTAGAAATCCCAGTTCAGACGAATGGCAGTGGTCAATTTTAACCGCATTTGAAAAAGACCAGATGGGCGCCCATGCGATGCCACTCCATGTGACGTCACAGGGACCTAGTTTCTATACGAGTAGATAGTAGTTTTACATCGTCTGAGATTACCAATGCATGCATGAGCTAAGGGGAACATGTCTTAATAATCACCTATTAAAACTACCTAAGGTCGGAAAGTTTTCTTCGTTCGATAGGGGAATAATAATCCTTATTCAAGCCAAGCGCTACCTGCTAGCACGGCACTCCGCTACCTGCTAGCAGCCTGCATCGTATCAGCGCTCAAAGCCCTGCCTCAAGGTCACCTCACACAGCGACAGCGGGAACCATGATCACGTCACACGGGGTTTTCCCAGCATTCGTACTTAGCCGTCGCGTCTTCGCGCGCTTGAAAATTTTCACTTTTCATTTAATCGCGAAAAATAGATATCGTCCTTAAAAATCTACAATCATGAAATACGTACTCCAGGAGTTATAATATTTCGATTTAGGCAATAAATAAATAATAGGAAACCACCCTATTATAAGAGATCTGAAGTAAAAAAAAATATTTTCGCTGTCCCATTCCTCTATCTACGAAAAATCGTAGGATTTTCTTCCTCATAGGAAATATCTTTCCTTTTCGTAGAAACACTAAAGTACGGGGTCGCTAGTAGTGGGCCGTGGTGGCTTCTATAGCGGCGAGGGTATTCCCGTCCCACCCTTCCTTCCCTATCCTTCACATGGAGGTGTCCTCGGGCTCTCATCGCGGCGATGCCTCCCATCCTTTTTCCTTTCTTTGTCCTTACCCTCTCGAGAGGCGCGGGAATATAAGTCTCTGACTTGGTTCCCGGCCCTCAAGAGTGTACCACATGCGGGCCCGTCCTGGGTTCCCGGATCCACTGTCCCATTCCTCTGGATAATTACGAGAACTTATGGTTTTTATGCAACTGTATCAATGCCGTGAACAGGGCCGGATATAACCAAAGTTACACTACAGGCTCCTCTCCATTGAGCGCCCATCCTCCCCGATTTTTACGATAAGGAATAGCCACTCGCATGAGGGGACAGAAGGCGCCCCTTGGACTGCAACGCCCCTAGGCACGTGCCTATTTTGCCTTACGGTGAATCCGGCCCTGGCTGTGAATTCATTAACACCTATCCGGATTGGTCAACCGAAAAAAATCAGCAGTAGTTAGTACTGCCTGTGTCGAGAGTATCAGATCCATTGGAATCCATTGATTCAGTGCTCATGAGATGAGGCCAATTTTGGAATAGGGTGGTTTCCTTGATCAAAGAAAGCGAAAGGCATTGCTCACGATTCGTTACCCACCATTAGTGTATTCAGAATACACAAATGATTTGGTTTTAGAAATCCCAGTTTAGACGAATGGCAATGGTCAATTTTAACTGCATTGGAAAAAGGCCAGATTGGCGCCCATGTGATGCCACTCCACGTGACGTCACAGGGACCTAATTTCTATACAGGTAGATAGGAGTTTTACATCGTCTGAGATTACCAATCCATGCATGAGGCACACAGCTCAGGGAAACGTCTCTTAATAATCACCTAAAAACTGCCTATGGTTGGAATGTTTCCTTCGTTTGATAAGGCATTAATAATCCTTATTTATGCCAAGTGCAAGCCAAGTCGGAAACGAATACGAATCAGGCTGAGGAAAAGCGGTGAAACGGCCACCCGCTCGGCACGGGTGTGTGACGTCTTCAATTTACCCGCGATAAGGTTAAGGTCGTCGATTTTTTTCGCTGCTTTTTTGTCGAGTAGTAACTAATTGAAACTCAGTCGTACAGAAATTTTCACAACCATGGAAATGTTGTGGTTGAGGTGAGGTCCAAGTGACAATGTACACATTAAAAAGTATTCAAAATTACGAATGGTATTGGGAACGGTCAAATTTATCACCAAAAGTTGATTTTGTCACTGATAACCGTAATGTGAGGCGTAGAAATCTGTGAAATAAAAAATAGGGCCACATCTATGAAGTAGGCAATTTGCGATAAAATGAACCTGATTTAAACAAGCACCGGCAGGGTCAATATTATGCGATCTAGTTTATCTTTTCTGTGACTCGTTTTCGAATTAAACTGCCCCAAAAATTCACCCACACTTGCAGCTTCGAATAAATCATTTTGACCACTCTACATCTGTATCTCTCACTATTTCATCAAATTCCCCTTCCACCTTTTGATCCATTAACTTAATTAATCTTTGAGCTTAATTAAATGAGAGCTTTGAGCGATACGACAATACGATTGCGCAATCTCATCCATTTTGAGATTGTTTCGGACAATTGAGAGGGTGAGAAGCCAAGGGATATTAGTGATTTTTTTTTCTAAACAGAGTTACGTACAGAAATTAGGTAAAGAAAACAAAGGAGATCAACTAGATATTTAGTAGTGCATTTGATTTTCCATTCGATGTCTGCACATACTTGAGACTCACTCGCATCCAAGCCACCAAGGCCACCAAGTTTTTGTTTATTTCTTCTATCAATTTCAGTATGTAACTCAGTTCAGAAAAAAAATCACTTGGACCCTTGGCTTCTCAACCCCTCAATTACAATCGCATATTTTAGTCTAATATTAATTAATTCCCTTAAAATCCAGAGTATTAAATAAAATGTCGGAAAGGCTGGATAACTAAGGAAAACAGTTTTTATGGTAATTGCAAAGTGCATCCAAGGAATGCTTAAAATTGTCTCCCCTACCACCTCCTGAAGTAATGCAGATTTCTCCTCCAACGGGAGAGGGCTGGGGTAGAGTTTTGAGGGGAAGAGGGGGTACTAGATTTGGGAAATGAGGTTGAGGTATTCACTGCTGAAGTTTTAGGAAAGGCAATGGGAGTAAGGGAAGTATTCAAGATGACGTCAACGATAGCTGTGATAAGGCGATAGGTGTGAGGCAGGGTATTGTGCAAGAGGAGGCGAATGGAATGGGAACATATGATCGGTACACAATTTAAAATCAGCGTGGCAATTTACCATGCATTAATATATATGGGCTGTCATCCAAAAGTCATGTACCTTGAAAATGGCATTATGTGCCGAAACCTGGGTCGATAGAAATGAAGAAGTGTGGAAATAGTGGCGAAAGTAGCCGCCCACTCTTTGTGAGTTGGTGATGTAATTAGATTTTGGGCTTATTTACACATACAGAGAAAGCCGCTTACCGAAAAAAGGAATCGTTCGAAAGAGCGAAAACGAGAGGGAACCACGTGAGGCCGATGCTAGGAGGAATGGAGCTGCTGAAAAGCGGTGACTCGCTCGTAAGAATTCAGTGACGTTATCAATTTATTCTCGAAAGGGTTATCGTCGAGAATAGTTCGAGGAATAGGCCACGAACTGAAAAATAGAAAAATACTGATCTTTCTATTTTTCAAAGTCTAAATAAATTGATAATAAAAAGGAATTGGCCACATAGTCCATCTTAGTATCTAACTTAAACGGGTACAAGATAATGATAAGAGGTACTTTTCTTCGAACGACCTATCTATTCGTCCTATTGCTAGATTTAGGTGACCTCCTCACCCTCCTCTTAAGTTCATGACGTATTTTCTGCACGACCTCCTATAACTAGGGCGTCGGCCTGTCGTCCCAATTGCCCGTTCGTCTGACCTATTTCTCGATAGTTGTGCGGCAGACTCTAGGGCGTATCCCCGCTAGATCCTCTCTCTATATCTCCATGCCATAGCCCTCTCTCCCTATCCGTCTATCTGGGCGAGTCGTTCACCTTTTGGGCAGGGTCTCTCACACCCCCTCTGCCGCCGCCGGCCCCAACTAGAACTGCTCACGGCACACCAGCGCCCGCAGCGGACAATGGCGCACTTAACGATTTTCTGTGACTCTTCCCTCCGTATCCTGACACGTCGAAGGAAACATATAATCCCCACTCCACCTTCATTACATTTGTTACCTCCGTATATCTTATCTAAAATAAAATATTTATCTATTTGCTGAAATTAAATATGAAAGTAAGTTCGTAGAGGGTTTTAAACTAATTTTAAAACTTTTCATAATCGAAAAAACTTCATTTTTCAAAGAAATCATTTGTAAATTCATGATTTTTCAATATTTCCTTTTCTTTTACGACGAAGCAAAGTAAGTGTATTTTTATATTTCGCGAGGGGCGAGGGAAGAGGGGGTGGCAACCGGACCCCCCTCGCTACGACACTGTATCCATCCCAATTTTGTTTTACGCAGCTCTCAACTCAATTATCCTATTAAATAATCCACTCATAACTATTTATTCTCGTACGCACCAATCGTTTCGCGTTGCATATACTTTATCGGAAGTCTTTTTTCCCTTCTTGCCAAATACTTGTCCTTGACTTTTGTCTTCACCAGGTCATCATCTCTCAAGATATCCGATTTATTTTTCTTGTCTTTTTTATTAAGTTTTTTTTTTAAGGCTTCTCTTATCTCCTATCCTTCCAAGGACCTCCTTATTGCAAATTCGGTCGATCCATTTGATTTTCATCATTCTAATGCAGTTCCATATTTCGAATGACTCCAACCAGGCACTTCGTTTTCGCCGAGAGGACTGCATAGAGGAGGCCCAATTCCATCTCATAGAAGGCTGATTTCCGTTGCCACTTCGGTCGCATTTTAATCGGTTTTCAAAAACGTTCGCGGCGCGGTGATGAGGGCAATGCGATCCACTTTTTTCAATATTTTGCAGTACAATGTTTGTTATTAGAAGGAATAGCATTGATCCTTTACGAATTTGATAGATCACATCATCATGTGTATAAATATCCGTTAAAACCGCATAATATACCTTATTTCCCCAAGATATTCAATCAGAAGAATTTCAGATCAATTTGTCCGTCAGCGACGCGAGTGGCGACTTTCGTAAACCCATTTAAATGCACGGTGGGTAATAGCACAATTAGTGGCCGGCTTGAGGATCCTCATCTGTAACATTCGTGGTTTTCGCAATTACTCACTCCCTGCAGAGCCACTTATGTCATAGTTGACATTTAGCCGCACCAACAATTTCCCTCCATCTCTCTATGCCCGTTGCTTTCTGTTATGAAGCTCCAACCTTCTCCAAATCAGATTTTAGTTGGTTCCGCCATCTCTTTTTTGGTCTTCCACGCAGTGTTCGTACGTCAGGGTTTGCTTTTACAACCTCCTTCATCTTACTTCATCTTTTCTCAGCACATGGTCAAGCCATCTTATTCATCTGCACCTAATTACACCAATAATATCGCTACTCTTGTAGAGTTCTCTGTCCTCCTTACTGAATTTTCTTCTCCACCTCCCTTGTTCATAAGTTGGTCTACACTACGGTACCTCGTTTTGCCACTTTTTTTTAGGAGCGAATAGTAATACCCGGCAAAAGTGGGTATTATAGATAAGATTTTTTTTCAAAATCGGTCAATATCTTCTGCTCGCCATTTTGTGTGGAAATTTCGAAATTTTTAACGAAAAACGTTAAAAATGTAAATAATTTAAATTTTGATTTTACAAGCACTCATATTTTCCAATTTTGTATAACATTGGTCTTTCCTTGTTATTTTAGACTAAATACGTCAGTTCTATTCCTTTTAATTATCGAGAAAATGACCGTTTATCTCGTCCCCGAAAGCAGTTTTTGTGGGTAGGCAACACGCAACACATAGTCCTATTCTACGCTATGCATGCGATACTTGACATAATAGACTCTACACCTTTAACTTACGTAAAACCTTATTTTCGAATACCTACTATCAATGACTTTATATTTATTATTTTATTATTAATTATTATTATCAGTGGTAAAAAATCCGATTGGTTTGACGCAGTTCACCACTCAATTATTCTATGAGTTTATCTTTCCTCAGCTTAGTATATCTTCTCTTTCACATCATTTATAACCTGCTCCACAAACATGTAGCCAGAAGTTTGCTTCCGGGGGTTGCTTAGGCGGTATGCGGGTTGCATACACGGGTAAAATTTTGTCAATTCGCACGCATTGGTACACAAAATAAGCCATACATTTCGTTTTTATAGTGCTGTATTTTTAAGTTTGCAGAAATCGTTGGTTTTAATGAAGCGTGCGCAGTTTTTATCGCTTGGTTTCCACATGCGTTTATTCCCGATATCCGCCTAATTTTCCGCCACCATTTATTTATTTCCTCACCACCGAAAATAGCACTATTCGGCCTTTTAACATCGGGGTTTTTGATAAAAGGTAACAAACAAACGTACACAAATATCCATTCCCTGGATAAAGTTAACTTACCCAGGCGGGACTCGAGCCCGCGACCTTTGTTTTGGCAGTCGAGGACTTTACCCCACCGCCACCGAGGTCAACTTTTAGGCTTGAATTATTATCGATATATTCTTTCAAAGCGATATTGTGGCGGACATTATTAAATGTAACTGTGTCGAAAAAAGGAATGTTAGAGCGTGGGTGCCCCTGGGACAGTGGCTTCCTCAGCGGATGTTTCGAGGGCAGTCACCACAACGGGAAATACGAGGGCGGATCCAGGATTTTTTTCTGCGGAGTTCACAAGGGCCTGACACAGTAAAGCCATGGCAAAATAGCACGTACGGTACGCACTTCCCTTAACTTTTTCAGAAGTGCATATGTTTTTTAATTACAAGGTATTATTTACATTTTATTAATCTTTTTGTTTTGGTTACGAATGTATAATTAGAAATTTTGAGGCAATAAAATTGATAAAAGTTTATTTGAGTATCATGTCTTTTGCTAACCATTACCAAGGACACCACTGGCCTGACAGTTATACGGTATTCACAATATTGAGATAAAAAACAACAATTACTATGCGAAATATTCTCTTTGTTTTAATTTGAAACTTAATAAAACGAAATGAAATTATTGAGGCTCCATGGTACACAAAAAAACGATCTTAATGATAACCGTATCAAAAGCCTTGTCTACTATATTTTATCTATTTTTTAATCGTTTGGGGGGAGGAGTCACGTGCCCTCGTGCCCCCCTGCTTAACCCGCCCTAGGGCAACAGCTAATTTCGGGAGGAGGGGCTGAATTCCCCCAATAGGTTCCTGTTATTCCATATACTTCATACAAGATCCTCCTTTTCATTTTGCCATTTGCGCTCTAAGAAAGGAGTTTCGCAATAAAAGAAATAATTTTCGCGTTGTTTTTACCCCGTTAATGTAAACTTTTATTTGGCTCCCATAAGGATAGCATTGAATCCCATTCAAACGTTTTTTCATTCAATTTTTCTATAATTGTGTGTGCATATAATATGAAGGAGGTACATAAAATATATGCCACTGTATTAAATTATTTCCCTCAATTTTTATGTATGCTTTTTTCCTTCTTTTTGTTGTATTGTTAGGTCAAAATTGATATATTTCTCTTCAATTTTTACAATGGAAGCTAACCTTAGAAATCGGGTGAAAACATTCATTCAAAGCATGTCAAAAAACATGTTGATATTTTGAAATGATAAGCGTAAAGAGTTCTCGGGATCGCCACCGGGTCAAGAACTACATTTCTGCCGACATTTCGATGCCCGACGCGGCCAGGGGTATTGGGGTTAGCTATTCTTTCCAGTGGGAATCAGGTATTATTCATTATTTTACTCATAGCCCTGAGGGCGATGGCCGAGTCGGGCATCGAAACGTCGCCAGTAATGCAGTTCCTGACCCGATGGCGATCCCGAGAACTCATCACGCAGTTTATTCGTCCGGTAAGCGCCAAATCATTCTTTAAATGATAAGTATTCTTGCAGTATTTTTATTAAGTCCATTAAAATACATAGTATCTCATTGCATCAATTCCGGTGAGTGTCAACGGGTGCCATCCGCTGGTAGGGATTATTGGGACAACTTGGCACTCTTCGTAGTTTAGCGTATTCCCGCGGGATATACTGCTGCATTTTGGCGATACGTTCCGTTGACCTAGCTCAGTCCACTACCCCGCTGTCCTTCTGCTCCACTTACCCTTTGACCTGCCACTGGCTGGCGTCTCTCTCCTTGGATGCCGCTGCGGCCTGACCCACCCCTTCCTTTCCACCGCCTTCTTCCCCGCGTGACCTGCGCACTCCAGTTATCGAGGGGCGGCCCACTTGGGGGTCGTTTACCCACCG
Source organism: Ischnura elegans (assembly GCF_921293095.1). Taxonomy (NCBI): domain Eukaryota; kingdom Metazoa; phylum Arthropoda; class Insecta; order Odonata; family Coenagrionidae; genus Ischnura; species Ischnura elegans. Next base: position 57,805,160 of record NC_060254.1, on the reverse strand, counting down.
CACCCCCAAATGCAAGCCAAACCCCCACCCGTACCCCTTCCCTCACTACCACGCGAATCGCCCCTCTTGGGAAACTAGGTCCATTCGATCAGAGCTCATCATTGCTTTAATTCTAATCGGTTCAAGTACCTACCCATGGAAGAGAAGATCTTATTAGGCGCTCAGAACTTTTATTTGAAGAGGAAAAAGTTTCGAACTCACATTACGAAGGAAAAAAGGAAGATATTAGAACTGTTTGTAACAAGCAAATGCTAGTTGTCTTGGTGATGCTTTTGGTGTTAGCAACTCTTAACGTATCAAAGCATTATAAACAACAATCCTTTGTTTTTCTCCCAGTCGCCAAGGCCCCAACTCAACAGAAAACTCTAAAGTATCGAATAGAAACTAAAAGAAACAACAAATGAACTTCATAAAATGAAACATGATGATAACGTATATAAAAACTTATATAAAAGTGATATGAGTCCCAAAAAGTATATGAAAAACTCTTTCAAGTGGGGGCCGGTTTTTTAAATTATTTTTCTTGTATGTTCATTGTATTGTTGGCAATGAACTTATATGCACCATACCAAAGATAATTATCCGCGCATTTCTAAATTAGGTTCATTCGATCAGAGATCATTCATTTAATTCTAATCGGTTCGAGTACCTACCCATTGAAGAAAAGACCTTATCAGGCGCTCAGAACTTTTATTGGACGAGGAAAAAATATCAAACTCGCGTTAATACGGAATATAGTGCCACTGTTTCTTATAACCAATTGCTATTTGTCCTGGTAAGGCTTTTGGGGTCAGCTACTCTTTCAAGCAGAAGTAAGGTATAATTGAATTGTTTTTCGCCGTAATGTTCGCTGTATTATCGGCACCAAAATTTTGAGTACCATACCAAAGATAATTTTCCGCGTATATCACAAATTTTAGCAGCGTATCATAACGGAAGGAAATATTTAAACGTAAATTATAAAAATTGTTTACCTCTGAAGCTGTGTCTTGGTGGTATTTCTGTCTGCGATGAACGAGAACAATATTTTTCCGATACCAGTGTAAGTAAAAGAAAATAGCTGACTGTGTATTGCACAGATATTTAATTCAGTTTAGCGAAGCTGCGATCGGCACACAGGGGTCTTTTTTTTCAAGACCATGTATGTAATAGATACATAGAGAAGATGGTGAATGATATTTATTTTATATATATTTTTCCACGCCTCGGAAAACATTACTATTCGGTCTTTACATCGGGGTTTCATGATAGCATTTAACAATCAAACGTGCACAAACATCCATATAAAGCAGAAGAATTATGTAGGCCTTAAAAGATAGTCTATAGGAAAATAGGGTAGTTTCCTTCATCAAAGAAAACGAAATGCATTGATTGCGATTCCTTACCCTCCATTAGTGTATTCATAATGTACAAATTGTTTGGTTTTAGATATCCCAGTTTAGACGAATGGCAACGGTCAATTTTAACCTCATTTCAAAAAGGCCAGATTGGCGCCCATGCGATTCCACTCCACGTGACGTCACAGTTTCTATACGATAGGATAGGAGTTTTACATTGTCTGAGATTACTAATGCATGCATGAGGCATAGAGCTCAGGGAAACATCTCCTAATAATCACACATTAAAATACCTAAGTTCGGAAAGTGTCCTTCGTTTGATAGGGGAATAATAATCCTTATCTAAGCCAAGCGTTACCTGCTAGCAGGGTACTCAGCTACCTGCTAGCAGCCTGCGTCTTATCAGCGCTCAAAGCCTCGCCCCAAGGTCACCTCACACGGCGACAGCTAGAACCAGACTGACGTCACACGGACTTTTCCCAGCATTCCTACTTAGCCGTCGCGTTTTCGCGCTTGAAATTTTTCATTTTTCATTTAATCGCGAAAAATAGATATCGTCATTCGAAAATCCAAGAGTGTGTAATGCGTACTCCAGGACTAATAATCTTTGGATATAGGCAATATAAAATAATAGGAAACCACTCTATTAAGTGGAGAGCTACATCAAACCAATAATAGGATTGTTGATATGAATAAAATAGTGAAAAACATTTGGTACGTCTTCGCGTTTTTATTTGGGTGGCCCCTACCTTTGCAATTATATGAGTTGTCGACATTTTAATTTTAACGCCTCGGCACGATCATCGAACAAACCAACTTCCCAGAAGGCAAGCGGAAAATCAGAGCTCCTCCCACACAGAAATGGGCTTAACGACGCAGTTATCTCTAAAACATTCAGCTAAGTCGTGTAGAAAAAAAGAGGCCGGTCAAAGGAACAACACAGAAGTCGCTAATTCTGTAACTGAAATCCTCAGAATTTAGACACTACTTTTAATTCGTTATTACATTGTATTCAATTGAAATGGTTTAAGTTGACATCGCCATAGCTAGACTCTATGTTTTGGCACTTTTTTACCCGGTTTTATTTTTGTATCCGACAGAGTTGAAATGTGTTTTTGAGACAGCACCTACATAACATGGCCTGATTTATAATATCCCTTCCCAGCCCTGAAAATGATTTACAAATTTATCGAAGCGTTAGAAAGAATTCTTATGAAATGACTCGTTCAGTTTTTCATGACGAAAACATTGTTTGTTTGACACTATTGTCATAATGAATTATCAAGTTAGAATCTTTTAATTAGTCAGTTATATCAAAGTGTGATTTTTTTCTTTTGTTGAAAACATAGTTTTGCTGAACCGTTTTCATGCTATTGGCAACCTGCACAGTGCATGTATTTGTCTGAAATTCTATTTATTTTTTCTTTTCTTCTATGAATGTACCAATGCTAAAAATGTAAAAAGTTGTACGTTTAATGTCTCATGGGCCTCAGTTCTCACTAAAAGAAACGCAATTATTATTATTACTATAACCCTCAAGAAAATATATGAAATATATTCAATTTAGGTCGAAAACTTGAATATTATTTCATTTGGCGGGAAAAAGGCAATAATATCAAACAATGGCGTAACTATGAATATGCCTTGGGGGGTGGCGACCTCTACCCCTGGCAAAATCAAGTAAAAATTTTGAAAAATTACATGCCAGGAAATACATTTTATACCATTTTGGCACTAAAAGTTGAACTTTAAGCAGATGCAGTTATTAAACGTCAAAGCTAGTGATTAGTTAAAATATTTTATTTCTCTGATGCTATGGGAGGGGGAATATATGCCCTCATCCCCCTCATAGTTACGCCACTGGAATCAAATATAGCTTTATAAGTCAAAATTAATTTATTAGCGGACATTTATAGTGGATTTAAGCCGATTACCTTTGATCGGCGTAATGTTGTGTGTTTGAAAAGTGATTCCCGACGGCTCAAGCGGTGGCGCCACCGTCTCCGACGGCAGATTCCAGAACTTTCTCGCTCCATCGCGATCCGTCGCGCTGTGACTTCTTATTGTTCGAATGTTTATATCCTTCGAGCAATGTGTTATTCCAAAATTTTAGGGAACTTACACCGTTTTACAGATGTATACTTACATTTTTTCCATGTCAAATGCTTAAGGTAGTCATCTCAGGAGCGAATATGAAAGAGGGGGCAAGCCCCAACCCTTGACCCAAAATTAGGATATATCTAAAAAAAAGTTTTCATGGATGTTACCAAGTGTATCCAAAAATATTTTCGTCGCCATAGCTCAGTAATTGAGGAGTTGCGGCTCTATTTTTATGGACTAAAAATGCTTAAAATTGTCTGACTTACTTCTCTGAAATTCTTCTAAATTGTCTCACCTCCGAAAGTATTGCAGATTCCTCCTGAAACGCCCTGAATGTGTAAGAATCAGTAAACGGATATTTTGAAGGAAACCTTCCAGGATAGAGGCATAAAAGAGTGGGACGACTTACCTCATGTGCAATAGAGTACCATTAGTGCAACAAATACCATGTCCATTGCCAGTGACGTCATGGCAAAATTAGCAGTGCCCGAACGCACTTTCCTTTATTTTTAGAAGTGAAATATTACTCCGTGTACTCTTTTATTACAAGTTATTATTTACATTTTATTGCGAATATTTTGGTTTTGGTTACGAATTTATATATTGGAAATTTTGAGGTAATAAAACTGATAAAAGTGTTATTTGACTATTATGCCTTTTGTTAACCAGGGCCGGAACGGCGCTTCGGCGCGTTCCGACACCATGACACCACTGTCCATAGCATGATAATACTAATACCATGACGCTACTATTATAGGTAGTGGTGGTACCATGTCTTGACTGAAGAAGTATTTAAGATCTTTCTCGCAATTTTTTACTCAATTAATCAGTAATCCAACGGTAAGATTGGTTTGGTTAGGTGAGGGTAGAGCTTACCCCGAACTAGGTCACAGGAGTGTAAATTTCACATATTCAGAGTCAGAGGGCTGGCACTTTTCCCTGGGCCACCTCGTCCTTCGAGGAATTTTTAATTTTTTGGCGTCCGAAGGCTTTTATTTGAAATTTCTTAAGAAAAAAAAATGCTCCTCGATTCTTTGCTTGACTCATTTTTATTGTTTGATGATTCATTGTCTTTCTTTAGGAAGCCTTGGAAATTGCGAATTTTGGTTGATTTGTTTCATTTTTAAATATTTTTATGTCCATATATATGTAGTTTTGCCTTTTCTTCGCTCTCATTTAGGTTGACAATTAATTTTCATTTCCGTGTTACCACGACGTGTATGGCTAACAGTGGCCAGATGCAGATTGTTTAAGGAGAACTCTACAATGCTTCAAGAGGGTGGTAAGGGATACAGTTGTGAGCATTTTTGTACATAAACATGGGGTCGCAGCTCCTTAGTTACAGCGATGGCAACGCAAACATTTCGTTGGATGAACTTTGCAGTTACCATGAAAACTAGTTTTAAGTATACCGGGACTAGCCACGGTAATAATTTTTTCGGGAATCACCCGCAATGTGCGAAATATCTAGAGAAAAAAACACTTGCCTGGACCGGGATTCGAACCCGGATCCCCCGATTTCCGCACAATTTGTGCATTGCGGGTGGCTCCCGTAAAAGTTATCACCGTGGCTAGTCCCGGTATACTAAGAAGTCAAGAGCGAACACCTCTATGGTTCAAAGTTCGGGCTTTGATCTCCGGCTGTGGCGCACGATTTGGACTGCTTAACTGAACTGTTTATCGGTAGCTTAAATGACTAAAGCACTCAATCGGAAATCGGGGGATCTGAGTATGAAGCCCAGTCAAGGCGAATGATTTTTTTCTCTGTGGATTTTTTGCATAGTTTGTTTTATTTTTTTAATTTTATTTATTCTTTTATCTCAATTACCCCTGAAAACAGCATAATGTGACCTATACATCGGGAGTTAAAACAATCAACTTCAGACGTCAAAACAATCAACATTGTCCTGGAAGGGGAAACCTATCCAGGCGGTGCTCGAACCCGCGACCTTAGGTATTGCTGGAGAGCACTTATCCCTGCCGCCACCGAAGCTACCGATGAGAAGTTAAGTGATGAGTTACCGTGAAAACGCTGAATAACATAACGTGTAATGAGGGAAGGGATCTGACACTTTTGATTTTCTTGCTTGACGTATGTTTCATTCATTTTATGCGATCCGCAAAGAGAATGGTAGCTTATTTTTACGATGCGGTGCTCCCGAACATTGCTGTGAATTCTTTCATCTTCAATTTCTCCACTGTTTCAAGTTTCCATTGTTGTAGCTAATCGCCTCAGTAGTCGAAATTTCTGCGATTATTCGGAGTCCATTTGTATTTAACATTTTTATTAGCTCTCAATTAGAGCGTTGGCATGCTAGTAACAATATGTACCTATAAAATAAAGATAACTGTAGCCTTCGTTGAAGCGACGCTGTAGCCCCTATAGTTTCTTTGTAATAGGGTAGTTTCCTTCATCAGAGGAAACGAAATGCATTGATTGCGACTCATTACCCACCATTAGTGTATTCATAATATACAAATTATTTGGTTTTAGAAATCCCAGTTCAGACGAATGGCAATTGTCAATTTTAACCTCATTTGAAAAAGGCCAGATTGGCGCCCATGCGATTCCACTACACGTGACGTCACAGGGACCTAGTTTCTATACGAGTAGATAGGAGTTTTATATCGTCTGATATTACAAATGCATGCATGAGTCACAGAGCCCAGGGAAACATCTCTTAATAATCACCCATTAAAATTACCTAAGTTCGGAAAGTTTCCTTCGTTTGATAGGGTAATAATAATCCTTATTTAAACCAAGCGCTACCTGCTAGCACGGCACTCCGCTACCTGCTAGCAGCCTGCATCGTATCAGCGCTCAAAGCCCTGCCTCAAGGTCACCTCACAGAGCGACAGCGCGAACCATAATCACGTCACACGGGGTTTTCCCAGCATTCGTACTTAGCCGTCGCGTCTTCGCGCGCTTGAAAATTTTCACTTTTCATTTAATCGCGAAAAATAGGTGTCATCATTCGAAAATCTCAGAGCGGGAAATGCGTATTCCAGGAGTAATCCATAATAGTAATTCCAAGAGTAATAATCTTTCGATTTAGGCAATAAACAATGATAGGACACCACCCTATTATTTAGTAAATTAAACGACAAATTTCCTTTAAAGCGAAGCGTAACCAACAGCCTTGTTTATCTCAAAACAACATAGCAACGTAAATAGAAACATAATTTATATATTCACAACAGCTACAAGAAACCAGATTAAATGTTTTCTAGATAAAGTGGGAAGACCAGCGTATATTGAAGAGATGGTCCATGGCTCGGATTCAGATCTCATCTGAGCGTCCTCTCGTTATGAGTTCTTCTTTGAGTCCTCTTGTCACGTCCTCGTCTCAATCCCTCGTGATTCATGGCTCGCCTCTCCGAAACGTCAAAAAGAGAAATCCTCGGTTAGAAGAGAGAGATATTTCGCCTGTCCTTCCGGTATCCTCCTCTCTAGAAAACTGGAGACAACGACATCCTCAAGTGCGTTCTGGGAAAGAAAGGTAGACGAACATTAGTTCATAGCCCGGTCAAAATTGACATTGACTCTTGCATAAATTCTCAACAAGCTGAAAATTTGCATGAACGTTAAGGATACCACTCTAGTGAAATCCTGAAAAGTCCCTTCCGATCCCGTTTGTGCAAAGAATTTTATTCAAGGTCAGAGGTCAAAAAGTTTTTTTTTGCATTTTTTGGTCCAGCGCACAGTGGGCTGAAATCGAAAAAAGCTGGACAAAAGTCCAAAATGACGTTTTTTGAGATAGAGACTTCAAACTTGGCTTAAATACGTATAAATGATTACCAACTATAGATATATGTGCCATTTTACATCAATACGATCCGTTACTGAGATACAGTGGCCCAAACATGACCAACTTTTTAAAAACACGCGCGGTCTCGTTTTTCTTCAGAAACCTTTGAATTTAAGCAGGTGGTGTTGCATTGGCATGATTTTTATGGAATAAAAAACGCAATATTCCTATGAATTGATGTTTTGCCTATACTTTCCATGAATTTTGAAGATTTTGGTTCTCGTGTGACTGGTTTTACAACGCAAAATGGCGGACCCGTTTTTCACGTGAAATTTGACATAAAGTAGACATTATCTTTCGTTTACGAAATATATAACTCAGGAAATTCACATCACGGTGTAAAGTAGAGATTTCTTAAGAATACTAAGCAGAAATCTTGGAAAAAAGTCTGCGACGAAGGTAATGAGAGCGATTTTTCGATCGCGAGTCAAGGCTGAGCTACACGCCGCGGGACCCTGAGGCTCGGTAACCGAGGTCGATGTTTCAAGTTTTTTGAAACTTTATTCTTGAAAATCGTCATTTTAAGCACAGAACCTAGTCATTATTGACCTAAAACACTATATTGATGACATTAGCAAGGATTTTGGATCGACCGAATTGACCATTTAACGCGTTACTCGAGTGGAAATGCTTGGGATTGGATATTTGTCGGAACCATTCCACGTATAAGAAACATGCTTCGGGTATTGAATTTGGGTTAAAATATTGAGTTGGCATGCTAAAGTGAGAGAAAAACAGAATGTTTTCCCGAAATGCAGCTACCGTTACCCTTTTCCATTTCCAACCTCGCCGTGGTGGGTCGCGCGTTTTATGACGAGCGATATTTAACAGATTCTTCCTCAAGGGTTTTTCCCTTTTCTCTACAAAAATACGTTTCAACTTGCAGTATCAGTGCGAAGAAGTGCCGTGTTAGTTCTCCTAATGTCGTGTCGTTCAGTAGTGTGATAGTCAACTTCGTTTTGCCTATTGATATGTTTCGGGATTTGCTGAATATCTATCTTTTCACGGAGTTTGACGGCGCAGTGATTTTCCAGTCTGAATTTTGTAAGGTGAGTTTTTTATTCCTTCCATTTCAAAGATGAGTTTGTTTTAGTACATTTTCAATGAATCTTTTAATTACTTATGAATTCTTACTATGTTTGCCTCTCAGTAACCATGACAATTATGATGCGTGTTCTCTAACATATATTTCTAATTTTCAATTCACCTCGCAGGGTTTAGAGTGCTTTTTGACGTACTAATGGATTCTAACTATGTTACTCCTTTTGAGTTTCATAAAGAATTATTAGAAACGAAGGGAATGACATCAGGATAAAAAATACACTTGTTGGATTTTTTGTAGCGGAGATTAAATGTTGAGAGCTACGAGTCTGCTCTTGAAGGTGTCCGTGAATTACTTAAGTTGAGATTCTGGTCTTATTACGAAAAAATGTGGAGACAATATTGCTGGAACAGTAAAAGATTTTATTGCTACATATTCGGATCAACAGCTATGGAGATGAATGATTTGAAGGCAATACAGAACCGACTTGTAGGTGTGACAAAATATTCTTTTGGATTATCAACCTCACATTGCTACATCCGATTTTTGTAATGTGTGCTACACATATAGTACAGGATAATTAAAAAAATTGTTGGTAAGAAAGAATACAACAAAGCTGGAATCCAGTTCAATGATGAAAATGCCTTCTAATTACGGCCAAAATTCTTTACATGCCCGAGGATATCTGAAAACACTCCTTATAGAGAGAAAAGTTAGATTTCAGAATGCTTTTAGAGGAAGGATGAGGGTTTTTTGTTGATATTCCACTGTCTGTATCAGAGAACACGAATGACGGCAACACCGCAAGGCGTTTCTTCGATTCCCCAGATTTGGCCGCTGATTTGAAGGGATATTGAGTAAATGTAGACTGCAATAGGATATGTACACCATGCACTGTAAAGCAAATGTAACATTCACGCATGTTTGCATATGAAATGGTTAAATACTTCATCTAAATTATATGTTTTCATAGGAAAGTGTAATGTACCATCAGAAGAAAATTAATTCTTCATAATTACAGGTATCAATGTTGACCTAATCAAACATTTTTCCATCATTCTGAGGGCAATATCAAGTGGCATAACTCTAAATTATACAGCTTTCTCGGACTACTGCCAGAGAACTGCGGAGTTATTCACTAAGATGTATCCCTGGTATTATATATACTTACGAGTAAGTACCTATATATACTTACTCTATGGTATTACATAACAACCACGGTACATAAGGTGCTTCCGCATAGAAGTAATTTTACAAAAGAGTTGACTCTTCCTACGGGACAATTATCTGAAGAGGCATTAGAAGCCCAGAATAAGGACATGCGTAAATTCTGCCCGAGATTCAACAGAAAGCTCTCCAGAGAGGCCACGAATGAAGACCTTTTCGAACGACTGTTATTAACGTCTGATTCACTTCTTTACACCATCCGTTGAAACGTATTTTTGTAGAAAAAAGGGAAAAACCCTTGAGGAAGAATCTGTTAAATATCGCTCGTCATAAAACGCGCGACCCACCACGGCGAGGTTGGAAATGGAAAAGGGTAACGGTAGCTGCATTTCGGGAAAACATTCTGTTTTTCTCTCACTTTAGCATGCCAACTCAATATTTTAACCCAAATTCAATACCCGAAGCATGTTTCTTATACGTGGAATGGTTCCGACAAATATCCAATCTCAAGCATTTCCACTCGAGTAACGCGTTAAATGGTCAATTCGGTCGATCCAAAATCCTTGCTAATGTCATCAATATAGTGTTTTAGGTCAATAATGACTAGGTTCTGTGCTTAAAATGACGATTTTCAAGAATAAAGTTTCAAAAAACTTGAAACATCGACCTCGGTTACCGAGCCTCAGGGTCCCGCGGCGTGTAGCTCAGCCTTGACTCGCGATCGAAAAATCGCTCTCATTACCTTCATCGCAGACTTTTTTCCAAGATTTCTGCTTAGTATTCTTAAGAAATCTCTACTTTACACCGTGATGTGAATTTCCTGAGTTATATATTTCGTAAACGAAAGATAATGTCTACTTTATGTCAAATTTCACGTGAAAAACGGGTCCGCCATTTTGCGTTGTAAAACCAGTCACACGAGAACCAAAATCTTCAAAATTCATGGAAAGTATAGGCAAAACATCAATTCATAGGAATATTGCGTTTTTTATTCCATAAAAATCATGCCAATGCAACACCACCTGCTTAAATTCAAAGGTTTCTGAAGAAAAACGAGACCGCGCGTGTTTTTAAAAAGTTGGTCATGTTTGGGCCACTGTATCTCAGTAACGGATCGTATTGATGTAAAATGGCACATATATCTATAGTTGGTAATCATTTATACGTATTTAAGCCAAGTTTGAAGTCTCTATCTCAAAAAACGTCATTTTGGACTTTTGTCCAGCTTTTTTCGATTTCAGCCCACTGTGCAGCGGTTAGTTTCACGATAGAAATTGCTTCGAACAAAATTGTAGATCAGGAAATCATCTACAAAATTGCCATTAAACTTTTTTCTCGAAGATTTACGATTTCTGAGAAAAAGCCATTCGAAAGTTGGCCGGAGATTTTTTCTCCGTAATATGCATGACAATATATTGTTGCACTTATCGTAAAACTAACCGTTGCGTTCAGCCAAAAAATGCAAAAAAATACACTTTTGTGACCTTTGACCTTGAATAAATTTTTTTGCATACATGGGATCGATGGGGACTTTTCAGGATATCATAAGAGTGGTATCCTTAACGTTCCTGTAAAATTTCAGCTTGTTGGTAATTCATGCTAGGGTACCCCTATTTTTTGGGCTAATTTGACTTGGCTATTAGAAGTGGGCAGGATAAATTCGGATGATTTTACTCTCGGGTTTTCAATCGGGTGATTTGGCATATTGTGGAAACCTTTAAAATAAAGGAAAACCATTAATTATATAGAAAAATGTGTAGTAATTTTCCACTCTTTTATTCACTCAACCGGTTTCAACGCTTAAATGTCATTATCAAGAGAGGTCTTGATAATGATTATCTCCACTAATACACTGTCTCTTGATAATGTAGTATTGAAAATTAACACAGCTGTTTGTATCTTATTTCACTGATTTTTCAGAAGGTGAACTCGTCAAAAATGGATCTGAGAACCATTGATAGGTTAAGTTTAAGGATTGTTAACTGTAATGACCCAGATTTCAAATGCTCTGAAGTTATAATCAAGATATTGATTTGCTTTCATTTTCGTCAATTTCATAATGCTATGCCTTTCACCAATTTTCACGCAGTGATTAAACCATCAGGTTGGTTTGGTTAGGTTAGGGTAGAGCTCACCCGGGACTAACCCCCAAGCTGTTGAAATTAACAAATTCAGGTCAGAGGGCCTATTCCTTTCCCTGGATTATTACATCGCGCATCGAGGATTTTGATTTGGGGTGTCAGGGTTCCGGGATTTGAACACGGAACTCTGGAAAGAGAAGCCAAGTAGGCTACCACGCTACTCTCTTGTGATAAAATAATAGATCTATATAGCGTTTTCAATAGAGCGGGGTTAGGAGGAGATAGGTCAAGAGTTTGACTCAACCTACTAAATAAGAAGGAACGATCACAAAATCAAGATTAAATTTAAGAAGCATAAAAGAGACATTTTGAAGGAATCCCAGGAATGCATGCAGTCATAATTGAGTGGATAGACTTGCCTGAAGAAATATTTCAGAAGCATTAATCAGACAGCTCACCCCTCTGAGAAGAAATCATGCGTGTAACCCATATCCGCCTACAGTAGCCATGTGGCTGAATCCTATTATTCTGAGAATATGAGGATCTTGAAGAGAACCCGAACTCCTTTTTGCGGTAGAATAGGGTAGTTTCCTTCGTCAAAGAAAACAAAAGGCATTGATTGCGATTCCTTACCCACCATTAGTGTATTCATAATATACAAATTATTTGGTTTTAGAAGTACCGGTTAAGACGAATGGCAATGGTCAATTTTTATCCTCATTTGAAAAAGGCCAGATTGGCGCCCATGCGATTCCACTTCACGTGACGTCACAGGGACTTAGTTTCTATGCGAGTAGATATGAGTTTTACATCGTCTGAGATTACCAATGCATGCATGAGACACAGAGCTCAGGGAAACGTCTCTTAATAATCACTTATTAAAACTAGCTAAGGTCGGAAAGTTTTTTTCGTTTGATAAGGTATTAATAATCCTTATTTAAGCCAAGCGCTACCAGCTAGCGGGGTACTCTGCTACCTGCTAGCAGCCTGCATCGTATCAGCGCTCAAAGCATCGCCCCAAGGTAACCTCACTTGCGGTAGCGGGAACCAGAACAACGTCACACGGAGTTTTCTCGGCATTCATACTTAGCCGTCGCGTTTTCGCGTGCTTGAAAAATTTCACTTTTCATTTAATCGCGAAAAATGGACATCGCCATTTAAAAATCTAAATGCGTGAAATACGTACTCCAGGAGTAATAGTCTTTCGATTTAGGCGATAAAAAATAATAGGAAACCACCCTATTGTTACATATATGTTGTTGAAGCTGGCATTGACTTAATCCACTCATAAGTTTATTTTTTGATACCGGTCGAAAAAAGCCCATTGACGGAGAGACGAGTGCGAGACGGAAATGCAATATGGACGCCCACTGTCCGTTAATTATATGCCAGTATATATCGTAAAAGTAAACAGGAAATTGCAGTTTATGGATTATTTGATCTTTCTTTTGTGCAAAAATATACTTGCTCTGAAGATTTTTCATCTCGGTCACTCGTAGATATTAAATAACATAAGCTCCGTACATTATCATCCGTTTCCCATAATTTTTAGTACACAAACCGTGCCGATATTGCAAATTACTTTTGACTTCTTACCAGCTTCTGCAGCACCACTGAAGGTGTAAAAATATTCGATAACTTACCAGCTGGCACATCACTTTCCTATTCCGATAAACGGAAAGTCATTTTCTGAGACCGTCCGTCATTTCGGCCGCTCTCGGACGAGTTTCAGTGACGGAAAGTTCGGCTAAACCTTAGCGGATTCCGAAATTATGACGTCTTTCCGTTAATCAACCACGAACTATCCGAGAAATTAACTAAGTTGATGTATCACCAAAATATTTCCTCTGGATTACTGAAAACAACCACGAAACGATTACTGAAGACGAGGAGCAACGAATCTAAATGTCTCCACAGCCTTAAGCAGAAGGTTTTCTTGGCAGAAATGAGTTAAATCAGAGGAGACTCGAGGAGAATTCACCAGGAGCATTCTGTGACGAATAAAATAATTGGGGGGTTAAAAAATGAAGTAGATATAATAATGCACATTTATTGACATTGTACGTCAAGAATGTAAATTAGAAACTAACATCCTTGCATGAATGTATTCAGAGCCGAATTTTTAAAGATTTAGAAAATTTTACTTTAGTGATAAGCAGTCAACAGAGAAATATTCGTGTGCTGAGGCACACTTACTTTGAGTGTCAGCCATGAAGTAAAGCGATGAATTTTCTTCGCATTTTGATAATGGATAAATCTTATTAGTCTGTCATGAGATATCGTTTGCAGTATTCGCGGAGAATATCTGAAGGTGTGATTAGAATGAGAATAAATCGTAAAATAAATCTGCTTAGGAAATTTATAAATCTGCTTAGAAAAATTCAAGGATTTTTGATAATTGTGACTCAGATTTAAAATGCTCTGAATTAATAATCAAGTTATTGATTTGTTTTCATTTTCATTAGCATCACAAACTTTCGCCTACCACCACGGTTCTTCTCCATGTGGGGATATTTTTTTTTTACTAATGGCTAATCTATGTCCGTCAACAATAGCTGTATAACAGCAGGATGTGACGTTTGACATTATTGATGTTGATGTTGTTAGGGAGTTGTTGATCGGAGGAAATAGGGGGGTTGTTGAAGGAATGGAAAAAAGGGACAGATTCTCAGAGTAGTGAGGGAGAAATAAACTGTATCTTTAAGAAAATAAAGAGGATTTGGAAAAAAAACGTCTGACGTTACAAGGTTTATGTTTTGAACGACCGACCCAAAAATGATGTCAGATATGAGTACTGCTGTTTTTGAATTGTCCCTGCAATTTAGTAATTCCTAGACTTTAAATGAAATGAGGGAAGTACGAGCAAAAAACAAAATGTATAGCAAATAATCCGTTCGAATCGGAGAGTCGATTTTCGGAGGAAACAGAGAATACATTAGCCTTTAATTGAGACTGTGTGTGAAAAATAGGGTCTGTTGTTGATGATCACTGAATTAATTTTACATGGCCGGCGGAACGAGGAATGTAAAAATGCAGGGAATTGTAGGGAAAAATGTTGAAATGTGTTGGCTCCATGTTATCATGCTAGGTTTCTGCCTTAATGTCATTCATCCCATCGTTAGTTCCACTAAAACTAATCGTTTCTATAAAAAAAAGATTTTAATGCACTCTATTCATCAGATTGAGTAAAATTAACTTATGAAAGGTGTTTGGATGCCACTGTGAGCTGGGCTGGGCAGTATTTCATACACAAGTATTTTAAAATACGTATTTGAAATACATTTGTCATTTGTATTTGGTATTTCAAATACGCGACCTGAATGTATCTTGTATTTTGTATTTCGAATTTATAATTTTTGGCATTTTTCCCATTCTAAAATAAACAGTGTATTCGTAAAATACTTTTGAAGTAGCTCTGATAACACTTCCGTAACATTATGCTTCAGAGATTACTTCGTTTTCGTTAGAATCGTTTTCTTCATGTTTACAGCTATCCATAACGTGGCGAGGCAGATTATATTTTTTTAATACAAATGTATTTTTTATTTTAAAAATTATTAAAGTACTATTTTCAGTTTGTTTTTCAAATAACCAAGTCAAAGGTATTTTGTATTTCAATTACTCCTAGACCTGTATTTTGCCTAGCTCTGATTGTGAGTTAGAATGTCCCAGTACAATGTGAGAGCATAATTGGAATTGCAATGGAGCATTGTTGTTTTTCGGGTGGAATCGCAAATTAAATTAAGTCGTCGAACGATAAAAAATTCGATCGACAGAAGGGATAATGAATACGAGAAATAATTTATTGCTTGGATTCCGAATTTTTTCCTCCTCCTCTGCGAGTTAACGTTTCATGAAACGAATATGCATTAGGAGTCCATTTTGTTTTACAACGGGGTCGTTCATTCTGCCCCGAAATTTCCAATTCTTTATTATAATTTGGTAGTTGGAAGGAAAGGATAAGTTTCTACTAATAGATGGCAGTCTTCCTCATAAAAATATTCTCTCATAATTTTGAAATAAGAAACCGCGAAAGTTGCCATCCTCTTATCATGAGTTGGTGACGTCATTACATTAGCCGTGCGACTAACCATGGGCGATAAAAGAAGGAAACATTCAGAATAGAATAGACCAAGCGAAGAGGGCGTTCTTAAAAAAGAGGAGTGACCCTTCGGGTGGGAATGTAATCGTTGTAATAAGGAAGCAATTTATTAGGGCTTAGATACACCTTGGAGCATGCTTCTTCATAGTAACATGCATATTGAGAGCAGGGGAAAAATCAATGTCGAAAGCTTTAGAAAAATGATTTTATAGGAGAGCGATGGAGATCAAATAAGAATTTATATTTGAAGGTTTCTGTTTTCTCCCTCTCTTCTTAGCAGTTCCTCATTACTTACGCGGTCGATCCATTTAATCTTCATCATTCTTCGGTAGCACCACATTTCCAATGCTTCAACTCTTAACTTCTCTGCTGCTATCAACGTCCAAGCCTCTCTTCCATAGAAGCAAGCTACATATCGATGGCTAAGTTGTAACAACACGTATCGCAAAAATAGCAACTTTTCAGGAGAGCAAAAAAAACTATTAATTTTTTATTGTATATAATTTTAATTGAAAATAAAAACCAAAAATACATAAAAATGAAAAAGATGCATACATTTACAAACAAAGGGTTGTTTTTTGCTTGAATTTTATTTTTTATTAACAGCATTAGCAATAGTAACTCATACCAGCCAGATTTTGAGATACGTGTTGCTAGAATTTAGCCATCGATATGTAGCTTGTTTCTATGGAAGAGAGGCTTGGACGTTGACAGCAACGGAGAAGTTAAGATGGAAGCATTGGAAATGTGGTGCTACCGCAGAATGATGAAGATTAAATGGATCGACCGCGTAAGTAATGAGGAAGTGCTAAGAAGAGAGGGAGAAAAGAGAAGTCTTCTAATATAAATTCTTATTTTATCCCCTTCGCTCTTCTATATCACTACTTTTCGAAAGCTTCCGACATTAATTTTCCCCTGTTATCAATATGCATGTTACCATGATGAAGCATGCTCCAAAGTGTATCTAAGCCCTAATAAATTGCTTCCTTATTACAACGAATATATTCCCACCCGAAGGATCACTCCTCTTTTTGAAGAGCGCCCTCTTCGCTTGGTCTATTCTATACTGAATGTTTCCCTCTTGTATCTTCCATGGTTAGTCGCACGGCTAATGCAATGACGTCACCAACTCACGATAAGAGGGTGGCAACTTTCGCGGTTTCTTATTTCAAAATTATAAGAGAATACTTTTATGAGGAAGACTGCCACCTATTGGTAGAAACTTATCATTTCCTTCCAACTACCAAATTCTAACCAAGAATTGGAAATTTCGGGGCAGAATGAACGACCCCGTAGGATCTGATGAATTGTTTCATTACTTCTATGCTTGTATACTCAGCTGTCAAAAGATTCTTCTTTTTGTAGCAAGTCCTCTTAACCTGCGATATTCTACCGACTATTTCTTTCTTGCATCTTCGTGATAGAGTTTAAAAAATACAAAGACCCTTATTTTTCTCCTTTTAGATCGTTTATCTACTACTCGAGCTATTTGCGAATAATATCGGCGACATTAACCCTTTCGCAGATAAGTTGATGACGTCACGATCGCATTGCGTGCTATTGGCTGCTTCTCCGCTATTCCACGACCTTACGCAGTGGACTCGTGAGGTTCTTAGCTGAGTTAGTTGAATTCACTCTTCTGAGCGATTCTTTCCCTTTAGGAAATGTTCTCCCTGAAAGAGTAAATGATCTAGAACTATAATGACGCCATCAACTCATGGGAAGTGGGTGGGGATTTCCGTGTTTTCTTATTTTAAAATAAAAAAATAGTTGAATAGGGAAGATTTTTTTACATATTTTCCCTTCCATCGTCTGGAGACTTTAAATAAATTGGGATTTGGGGTCTGAGTGAAAGATCCCATTGCCATTGTTTGTGAAGGAGAAAGGCTAAGGAAGCTGATTCATTGGAGGATGAAAAGAGCAAACTTTGGTAATGCTTCAGTTCCAATGCCTCGTGCAAACATTCGTGCATTATCGTGGGATCATCGAGGAGGAAAGCAAATGGAAAGGTAGAGGATAATCTGCTGCTTGGAGTGATTGAATCCATGGAAGATCGCTTAAGTATGCCTTTCAAGGAGTTTAGAAATGCACTCATCTTTCGGCTTAGATGTGAGAGGAGTTAAGCTGTATACATATCGTCCTTGGAATGAAATGTGCTACTTAAAATCATTACCTTCATCCGAAAAACTAATTGCTGTAATTTTTTCTACCATTCACTACTAATTCTAAGTTGTCATTTAAATACCAAGTTGGTTTGGTGACACTCGCTATACAGGACGTTTCAGGAGGAACCTGCTATGCTTCAGAAGGGTGGTAGGGGATACAGTTGTAAGCATTTTTTGTCCATAAACATGGGGTCGCAACTCCTTAGTTACTGAGCCATGGCAACGCAAGCATTATTTTTGGATGCACTTCGCAGTTTCCATGAAAACGGTTATTCTTGTGCATCCAGCCTTTTTTCGACATTTCATACTCTGGATTTTTAAGCAAATTAGATAATTAAGGTTGGAAGAAAATGTACGATTATAATCTTCTGAAATAATGTCAAAATTGGTGAGATTGCGCAATGGTATTGTTAGTCACTGAGCTATGGCTGCGCAAACATTTTTAATGCATTTTGCAGTTACCATGAAAACGGTTTATCTTGGGTATCTTACAGCCTTCCCGACATTTCATTTCATACTCTAAAGTACATAAGATAACTATGGTTGGACAAAAATGTGCGATTATAATTCTCTTGAACAACTAATCTCAAAATGGTGCGTTTGCGCAATCGTATTGTTGATACTCGCTCAAAGCTTTAGTTTGATTAAGCTCAAAGATTAATTGTTTCAGACAATTATAATACCACATATTCGTCCAACCTTAAATATTTAATGTCCTTAAAAATCCAGAGTATTAAATAAAATTTCGAAAAGGCTGAACACCCAATGAAAACCGTTTTCATGGTAACTGCAAAGCGCATACAAATAAAACGTTTCCGTTGCCATAGCTCCTCAATAACTTAGGAGTCGCGACACCATGTTTATGGACAAAAATGCTCAAAATAGGGTGGTTTCCTATTATTTTTTTATTGCCTAAATCGAAAGATTATTACTCCTGGAGTACGTATTTCACGCTTTTAGATTTTTAAATGACGATATCTATTTTTCGCGTTTGAATGAAAAGTGAAAAATTTCAAGCGCGCGAAAACGCGACGGGTAAGTATGAATGCCGGGAAAACTCCCGTGTGACGTCGTTCTGTTTCCCGCTGCCGCAAGTGAGGTGACCTTGGGGCGAGGCTCTGAGCGCTGATACGACGCAGGATGCTAGCAGGTAGCAGAGTGCCATACTAGCAGGTAGCGCTTGGCTTAAATTAGGATTATTAATACCTTATCAAACGAGGAAAACTTTCCAACCTTAGGCAGTTTTAATAGGTGATTATTAAGACATGTTTCCCCGAGCTCTGTACCTCATGCATGCATTAGTAACCTCAGACGATGTAAAACTCCTATCTACTCGTATAGAAACTAGGCCCCTGTGACGTAACGTGGAGTGCCATCGCATGGGCGCCAATCTGGTCGTTTTAAAATGCGGTTTAAATTGACCATTGTCATTCGACTGAACTGGGATCTAAAACCAAATAATTTGTATATTATGAATAGACTAATGGTGGGTAACGAATCGCAATCAATGCCTTTCGTTTTCTTTGATGAAGGAACTTACCCTATTGTCTCCCCACCACCTCCTGAAATATTGCAGATTCCTCCTGAAACACCATATATTTTAAATATCAAGTTGGTCGGATGATCTCGCTGTATAACTCCAGTGCCCTATGGATTCCCGTGGCCACGGATACTCGTATCGCAGGGGGGGAAGAGAAGGATGAGGGTTGTTGAGGAAGCTCGCACCCTCCGATATGCTCCCTGTAATTTCGCATGTTCTATCCTGTACAATGTACAGGCCAGAACACCCGATTTTCGATTGCCATCTGTTTGATATTAACAGGCCTGTTTTTGTATATATCCTTATGGAAATACCCTGAACATTTTCATATATGGCGTTCTTTGGGCTGCTAATAATTCGTTTGTGCCAAATTAATCCAGGTCGATTTATGAAAAAAACTTATGTGGTTAATACCGCCTAGTGAGTTAATATCAAACATATATCTATGTATATCTCTTCGACCTTTACTCCTAGTGAAGGTACTAAAAGTACATCTGCAGTTGTAACTAAAAAATACGTGCTTGTGCTTGCATAGGTAGAACCACGGGGTTATCTACTTCTAATTATCGAAATAATAATTTAACTAGGCGGGTCGGGTGGGGTAGTGGTTAGCGTTTGAGGCTACCACCCGGGGGACCCGGGGGACCAGGGTTCGAGGGTACGTAAAGGCTGTATATGTTGTTGTCTTCATTGTGATCATACGACGTCAACTTTTTGACGGCCTCGGTGGCGGTGGGGTAAAGTCTTCGCCTGCCAAACCGTAGGTCGTGGGTTCGAATCCCGCCTGGGTAGGTGATCCCTATCCAGGGCATGGATGTTTGTGTTGTACTTTGTTAATATTGGAAACCCTCGTTGTAAAGGCCGTCATGTGCTATTTACGGGGAAATTGACAATAAATAAATCTAAGTCTTCTTCTGGCGCTATATGTATATAAATCAAATTCAATATGGTTGAAATTTATTTAGTACCATTGATGTCCTGCTGTATTTATGGCAATTGGAGGCTCTCTTACTTTATATATTGAGTATGATATTTTGTAAATATAGGAGATTGCCATTCTTTGTTCTTGATTAATCCTGTGAATGAACGAGAATTGACCCATGAATTAAGCCGTACAAACATGCATAATTGTTGATATTTCTCGAAATCTGCTGCAAGAATACTGTAGGTAGCGACGGATTAAAAAAAAATTTTCTGATAATTATTTGGTAAAATTCCTCTTAAGCAATTCTGATGCAATCACTAGTGCATAAATATTTTAAATGAATTCTACGAAAAATCCACAGAGAAAAAAATATTTCGTCTTGACCAGGATGCGGGTGACTCCCGTAAAAGTTACCATCGGGGCTAGTCCCGGTATACTTGAAATTAAAATTTGAAAGGAAATTGAATTGGCACAAAAATATGTCGTGCGGCGAGATATAAAAGTTAAATTCTGACGAAGTATGCTGTAAGGATACCGTTAGAATAGCATTTTTCCGTGCTTGGCATATGTCGCATAAATAAAAGTGGTGGAGCTAGTTTTCCAGTCCATACATTTTGGAAGCTACGAGGGAGATTTGCTGATTATAAAGCGGACATTTTAAATGTGATTGTCAAAGGTGCTAACCTGGACATTTACGTGAACTTTGACACGTATTAACTGAAACATCGTCATGCCATGTAATCTAACTTAACTGTATTACACCAGATAATACCCAAAGTGGAATCATTTATTGAAGAAATGGCTATCGTATTGAATCGCGGAAACCTTTTCCCTTTCTGAATAAATACATGCGAATGAGTCATGAGGACACAGGTGCTTGTTTTTGGAAAATAATGAACATCCCGAGTTCACGAATTATTGACTGTCAACTGAATTTTCATTTATTTTGCAAACGAGGAATGGTGATGCTCTGAATTTTCTTTTTCATACCTTTTTTTCATCAGCTTCAATGGCAATTAATAAAAGGCACACATTTTTATGCACAGTTGGTTTTGAGAATCTATTTTTTTTACGGAGGAATTTGGGTTTCCGTGTTTTATCAGAGTAATATTCTACGCGATTTTACCTTAAAAATTTGAACATTCAATTTGATACCAAAGGAGATTAGCATTTGTACCTAATTTTTCCAATTTCATGTCGATTTCTCGTTTCTACAACACCTACTATTTTAAGTTTCCATTGGCTCTCCTCTTTTTGCTGGATTTCGTATGCATCTTCAACTACACGCACATGTTACCCTGCAAGCCGTCACAATAGGCGTGTTGCGGGGGTGTTAAGATACCTGACGTAAACAAATAAAATAAACTGAAAGGAGTTGAGTGGTTGGAATACTGAGTCCTACCTTTAAGTCCTTTGTTGTTCGGGGGAAAAGCGAATTACGGCAATATGTTCTTCATGTCACTGTGAAATTATCTATTCTTAATAGCTAAAGCAATCCAATAGTAGCAATTTGTCTCTGAGTTCCTATCGACCTAGTTCGTGTGTAACCTCTCTGTTCTCTCGTCCCACTATATGATTGATGATGCAGCTTTTTCTCTGCACATTATCAATAAAATACACTTTTTTACTGCCACATATATATTTTTTAATTCGACCGGTTTCGGCTGTTACACCATCATCAAGTACAAAAAACATTTTTCTATTGGCTGTTCTCTTTTTGCTTCACTCATAAGTATCTTCATCTATAGGCACATGGTACCCTGCAAGCCGTCTCAGTAGCTGTGTGGCGGGGTTGCGATATTTTCTGTACTTGATACTGGTGGAACAGCCGAAACCGGTCGAAATTAAAAAATATATATTGTGTAAGTAACAAAGTGTCTGTTATTGATAATATGGAGCCCTTCCACCCATGGGCGTACCCAGAATCAAAACTAGAGGGGGAGGTTGCAAAACTAGCCGTGGTCGTTCAAGTTGTAGCTTTTTTGTACAGAAAAGGTTAATGACACCAAAATTTTAAGGAAATTGTGACAGAAATTCACTAGTTTTTATAATTATTTGCTTGAAAAAATAATGATTTGTATTTTATTTCCATGTCTTATACTAATAACATTTTTCTTCAAAAGAAAATTTGTTCATAACTTTTGTTTTTAACTAAATTATATTCGCTACCAGGGGGGGGCAGTTGCCCACCCCTGCCTCCCTCTGGGTACGCCCATGCTTCCTCCATGCTCAAGCTTCAAGTTTGGATTTAATTTTCTTTGCATTTTATTAAGTTCATGGATTAATTATTTCTGCGACGGATCCCAGTTTCTCGCTAATTCCGTGCACAGAAAAAAATTATGATTCAGAAAATTTTGTTCAATTTGACGCCAGATTTGTATAAAATAAATCGGTATCAATTCTGGGATACTTTCACATCTCTGCTCTGGTGTTATGAATTAACGAATTGCGCAAGCAGATGAGATGAAAATACGTATCTGCGTATATTGCATCAATACATATGAAAATACTTATTTAACAGCCTTCTTGTAAAGACGAAAAGATTATGTAACATCAATAAGAGCTGTACTCCTCTTATGAGCGTAGGAAATTCAATTTTCCGCCAACATTTATTCTCTTTATAACGAAAATTGGAAAGAATGTTGTTGCAGAATGGCGAGAATAATTTTTTGTGCGACACACTCTCTGTTATCGGAGTATTGGAATTCATTCTGCAAAATTTGTTAAAGTATTACCAATTGTCTTAATTTAGGTTTAAGTACAAAATTAGGGACCTAAAATTCAATACGCCATTTAATACTCTCTTTATCCGTTTCTACAATTTTGTTCTAGCTATTTATGTCGATATCAGAGTCCGTGACAACTCAAAACAAGTATCCAAAGTGATGCTAAACATTATATGGGAAATTCATTTGTAGCAAATAAACACTGAAAATTATGGAATCGGAATACAAAGAAAGAAGTTAAACAAAAACAGATTTTCCACGTTGAAATCCAAATTTCAAAATTTTTATTCATAGAGTGTCTTTCATGCACAAACAGCAATCGTGTGACGTCAGTGATCTGGGTTAATATTGGAATCAAATGTCGATATTGTTACGCGTGTGGGGTCAAAAACAACCATTAGTATTTCCGGAACACATTTATTTCCCTAAAAATGTATACACAGTAACATTAAAGTCGTTGTCAAAGATACCATTTCCCGAATCCCCTTTGTTGATTTTCCTTGTCTCCCGTCAATATCCACCGTTACAAAGATCTTTCGATGATTCCTCCCCTACAATATAATTATAATATAATATAATATATAACTTTATTCCATTAACATTCAAATATATTACATTAGGACATACTTAAATAATATTGGAATATATAGGTACCCCTTATTGTATAATTTTGGGGCTACCATCTTAAATTTTTTTACATAGGTCTGGTGCTAGCACACATGAGAAGTAAAATTTCTTTGCATTCAGTTTTTTGTTCTCTTGCTGAATGCATTCATTATTACAATATGGTGTTTCAAATATTTGCAAAAGGATAACTATTTTACTCATATAAACGCATAATTAAATACATAGAATATACAATATACCTTTTATTGTAAACTTTTTAAGCCACCTGCACTTATTGGCGTACCATCAACTGGAGTGACTTCGTTTAGCTAGGGGTGACTATTGTCCACCCGTTATAAAAAAGATAACAGTGGTGATATGTCTTAGAAGAGATTACCCATTGGTCTTATTCTCATGCATTCTGATAGCGATGTCAAGTACTTCTACAATGGATAGTTAGATTGAGTATATATATTATTAAATTTGAAACTATCACACTCTTCTTGTCGATTAAGTTTTTGAGATATTTAGATTGCCTACAAGTTTTCTATTCCATCTGATTGAATTAGCTCTGACAGAGTAAGAGTATTCAGTAATTGTAACTCTGAAGCATATTGGCTTATAGAAAATGTAATTGTCCATTATTTTCAGCAGTCAATATTTAAATTTTTTGAAGTTTGTGCTAAGGTTTATTTTAATTGCATTTTGAGGTACCTTGACTCACTTTTTGTAAACAATATTTTTCCAATCAAAGTCAATTTGCATTGGATTTGATTGAAAATGGTGCTACAAATGGTTATTTACCTAATTATTTGAATTAATGACTAGTTTTCTGACCTCCACGTGAAAGATTAACTAAGATCCTAGTTGTTTATCAGGGCAGACGGAAATTATTTTCCTTTTCTGAATTGTAATAAATGCTTGTTAAATTTGAAATATGAATTTGTTTTTCAGTTACGTAAGACTTACGTGATCATATTTTATGCAATAAGATCAAAATTTAATTTTTTGCCAACGCTTCGTAAAATTCATTTTCCTTCGTCAGGGCTTGAAATGAAAGGGGATACATTGTTTTAGATATATGCTAAATAAAAAAATAATGTTTAAAGAATGGGTATAATGTTTATGTAATAAAATATATCCATGTTCATTTCAAGCCCTTTACGAAGGAAAATAATATTTTTATGAAAC
The DNA here is from genome assembly GCF_921293095.1 of Ischnura elegans. NCBI lineage: Eukaryota > Metazoa > Arthropoda > Insecta > Odonata > Coenagrionidae > Ischnura > Ischnura elegans. The sequence continues at coordinate 57,780,369 of NC_060254.1, read as the reverse complement.
GGTGGCAAAAAAATTGCATTTTAATTTTTCCAACGCAAAGCCTTCACTATAAGTAACTCATTTACTATTAAGTGAGAGTTCAAGAAAAAGAGAAAAAAACTCATTTTATAATAACATCCAAAAATTGGGACAATGTCGACGGTACCTGTCGTAGCACATGGTCTAAGGCCAAATCCATATTTGTCCAATCATAATGTACGATGTCGTCGCGAGTTTCCGTCGATATATCGACTACTAGCCGGCGAATACCCTGCGGAGGGTTGGCTTTCTGAGTTAAAGGGTTTTAGAGGTTGAGAGGGTTTCGCTAGTTAAAGGGGCCGGACCCTTTAAGACCCTTGACCTTCACGCGTCATCCAAGGCTTTCCCGCCTTGAGGAGGTCTGCTGGTTTCTTTTTCAGACGAGAAGGACTTGGAACTCTGGAGTAGTTCTCCTTTTTTTAAAAAATAAAATAAAGCTCGCTCATTGTCCGATGAATGAAAGGGAGAAAGAGGAAGAAAGTGGGAGGAATTTTTATTATTATGTTTTTACTTTAACATCGTCCAGTCGAGAGAGAGAGAGAGAGATCAAGAAAGAGAGAGTTGTAATCACCACATGTGAGTTGATATCGAGATGGCCGTTCCCTTTAAAATCCGAGAAACAATTGAAAGTGAGAGGGCGTGGGATGAGGGAGAGAGGGATGGGAGTTGGAAGGGATTGCCGGGAAGTTAAGTATCGATCGAAGCGATAGTAAACAGCGGAGAGAGAGAGAGGCCGCATCTCTCGTATATGTACTCGTCACAATGTATCCATTACACGCTACTTTCTCTTCTTCCAACTGTCGTGGTCGCGCGCACAGTGAAAATGCTCGTTGTTTTATGACTCCGGACGAGTCTTTAGAACTTTTGCGAAATTAATGAAATACAAAGGAGAGCTGCGCGATTCGTCCAAAACGCTGCTGCGAGCGAACACAAAGCGTTGCCGTGCTTTAAAAAGAATTTTCGGCCTCGGTGGGAGCGGGGGTAAAGTCCTCGCATGCCAAACAGGAGATCGCGGGTTCGATAGGTTGCCCCTATCCAAGGTTCTTAGACTGCAAGACTTAGTTCTTACTCTAAGAACCTTGGCCCCTATCCACGGCATGGTTGTTCGTGCACATGCAGTTGTTAAACTTGTTGAAAACATCGATTTAAAAGGCCAGTGTGTGCTGTTTTCGGTGGTGTGGGAATAAACAAATTATTGAATAAATTAAGGTGGGAGCCGCTAGAGACGTCTCAGGCTGAGATTGCTCGTGGAATCCAAAATAGATATCTTTCAAAGCGGCACGAAGAGAATCTTATAATCTCTTTATATTTAGAGGCCTGACAAAAAGGATAAATTGAAAGAGATGTTTTGCCGAACGAATTACCACAGGAATTTGTTTTTTCCTCGAACAATTAAAGACTTTAATAAATGCTAGGTGGGACTGAGTTTAATTTAATGGTATAATATATTGTTCTTAGATAATTGTATCGGATTGGGAAATTGTTTTAAACAGTTTAAAGCTCAGAAATCAGTTTTATGCTTTAGTATAATAATAATTTGAAATCATTTACAAATGAAAATACACAACAAAGGAAAATATTCAACAACGGTACAGAACATGCATGCATGATTGTGAAGCGTAAAAATGGTGTTAGGTTGGGCTAGTTAGCATAATTGTTCTCTGAATTTTTTAAGGGATGAAGAGTCTTTGATTGGTTTAGGAGGGTTTTTCCATGATTGTGAGGCGGCAACGGTAAATAATGTGCTGTGGTATATTGCGTGTATTACGCGCATCTCCTTTCTTTTTTGTCGACGGCCAGTATCCTAGCTACCCATGCCGCACGCCAATGAGGCGGGTATCTGGGTTGCACGTAAATGAAGTTGTAGATGAATTGAGATAATTTATAACGCCTATTTATTTCTATGTATAATTATTTACGAGTCGATTGAGTCCTGAATTCTTCAAGCGGATTATAATAAGTGCAGAGACATTTCTATGAGACTGGGCACAATGTGTACATAATCTGTTCAAGCAAAAAGAAATGTAATTTTCATGGCAGGTGCTTAATTAGCGCATTTAATGAATACGCTTATTCGTTGTCAACAAAACGATGGTGGTCGCGTTAGCAGCGATTCCGAAAATGAGAATAAAATCGTCGAAAAATCGCTATGAAATGAGTAATGCGCGAATTTGAGAGGGAGAAAATACTTAACTTATGGCATAAAAAAAACTTTCCCCGTTTGTCGTCGTTAATTCCGTTTTACACGGGGCACGTAATTGCACAGGTAAGAACTGCATTAGTTTCTCATTATGGCGTGAAATTGCGCGGATGCCCGAACGAAATTCGATCGGGCTATTTTGTCACCTCACGTCCATACATCGATGGAATCTTGTAATTGATTTTTAACCAACTTCCCATCGTCGGATCGGCTTGATATTTTGCGCATTTGCTTGCTTTGTAGAAAATACAATATTCAATAATCAGACATTTGTAATTTTGTTTCATTGCGCTCTAATCAATTCACTAAATTTCCATCTGAAAAGTAGTTTTAAATTTTTTCAATAGATGACATTAGTTATAAATGTTGTGACAAAAATTTCGTTAACAACTCTGGTTTAATCGATAACATGATTTACCGATAAAAAGCAGAAAATAAAAGTATAATAGAATGTTAAGAAGTCTCATTTTTACCAAAAACAGTATAAAATGCACAAAAAAGTAAAAAGTGAACTTTTCATCACTCTGACAGTAAAGCGTGGATGCACATTAGGTTTAGAAATTAATATTGCTTTTTCAAGCAATTCAAAGAAGTTTCCTTGGGAAGATAGACACCAGCGGAGTCGATGTTCTCACTCTTGGTAGAAGAGTTATAAATTGAAATCAAAAGTCGAGTTTTAATAGTCAAAGATCGAGGAAATCGATATCGAGCCATGATTATCGATTTTTGATGAAAACTCTATTTTTCAACTTAAATATCGACCATTTCGTTTGATATCACCAGCGTCACCACAGGCCAATGATGACGTCATCCGTCCCAAATGAAAGAATTTTCTCTGATGCCGGCAAAATTTGCCATATCTCCGATGCCGGCCTTTGCTAAGATATGTTCGAATGGAAGCATTGTCAGCACGGGGTGTGTTGCTCTCAACAAAGCGATTTCGCCATTCGGCAGAACAACAGCAGATGCTATCAAAATACTTAACACGTAGCGAGGACATTTATTTTGGATTATCTCTTTGTAGACTTTATTTGGATAGGATTCCTTAATAGCAGAACTATAAATGTTTACGCAACTTCTCAAGTAATTGTTAATGAAGACTGATGTATTAGCTACAGTGTATATATGAAGACTGGCATAATAATTTTAGATGCTGTACTGCTCTATTAGTTGTAATTGATTGAAATGCTACCAGATTTTATTTCTTTTATTGTTAAGTTGCAATGTTTTCAGAAAGAAGGTTATTACTGTATTATATCAATAACTTATTGAAATAAAATTATTTCAGACCATTTTAGAGTATTTTGGAAACCTTTCACTACCGGCCCGAACATACAGTCTCAACCGCCCTTAGGATGTGGTCGATTATGGCACTCAATGTTTTTACAACTTGCCCCTATGAGTTAACAATTGTGTTTATGGATACAAATTTAATATTGAAATGTGTAATAAGGTAAAAATTACATAAAAAAATACTCTTTGTTCAGCTTAGTAGCCTACTTACAGAACTAAGGGCGATCAAATGAAAATTGTCACAACCGTACCTAGTCTTCCTACTACGCAAAGATAAAAAAGATAAATATCGGGAGGGCTCGAGGAGAACGAATAATTATGCGGAAAGGGTTGCATATAAAGTTGACGTTTATTCCTGAATAAATAAGTTACAAGAATTAATAAGTTTTTGTTTGCTCTGAGATAAAATCACTGAGAACATACATTTACTAATGCACTTCATCTTAAGGAGTCATGGGTCACTCTATGGAAACTCATTACAAAATGGAGACAAAATATTTTCCATTAGCAGCAAGTACAAACAAGTTTAAAGGTAGCTCTACAATAATACCTTAAGGTGGTCAGCAAAGAGCCATTTTATCATATTACTGTGACACTTGCAGATGAAAAGATAGAACAAAGTTTCAATCCGTGATAAATGGCAAGTTTACAACAAATTAGAGATGGCATATGAGTTCTACCTCCATGCATTCTATGCAAGCACATTCCTACAGAACTCCTCCTCTTTGAGCAAAAGAGCTTCCTGCTGAGCTATTGGAATATAAGATTTTCAGATGGAATCCGTTCGAGTCAGATGAAATGCCTCAAAGAATGTTAATTGCCTTGCTAGATACTTGAGAACTCGCGAATTACGTGGGATGTCGCCTGAGATGAAAAGATCTCATTAATTCAGTGGAACGCTCCTGAAAGAAGCTTCAAAATGCTTCATAGTCTTTTCAGAGGAGTTCTCTTCGTCAAGGATACGTTTCTTTCATGTACAATTGAATGAATTGCAATTTTAAACTTTATTCTTAATTTAATGACATGACCGGTTGCGATACCTATTCATCTCATTTCGGCCCATAGCCAAAACTCTACTTCGTGGGGAGAGGAGATGGGGGAAGGTGATAAGTTGGTTGCCTGGATACTAATGTTTTTTTAGCCAATTCGCAAGCATCGGAAGTCATGCATTTAATAGTATAAACTTTCTTTCGTTAACATTTTGCCGAAATTAATGAAAATTATTAGTTATAACGAAAGGAAAATGGGATTGCAAATACCAAAGGTTGAGAATTAAGGTAAGGGATTAATCTCTAGATTTATATTCCTCGGTTCCCTACTCTACGGAATATTTCCATATGTTTATGACTAAAATTTCTCCAATAGGGTAGTTTGCTTCATCAAAGAAAACGAAAGGCATTGGTTGCTATTCGTTACCCACCATTAGGGTTTTCATAATATACAAATTATTTGGCTTTAGAAATACCGGTTTAGACGATTGGCAAGGGTCAATTTTATCCTCATTTGAAAAAGGCCAGATTGGCGCCCATGCGATGCCACTCCACGTGACCTCACAGGGACCTAGTTTCTATACGAGTAGATAGGAGTTTTACATCGTCTGAGGTTACCAATAGATGCATGAGGCACAGAGCTCAGGGAAACATGTCTTAATAATCACCTATTAAAACTGGCTATGGTCGGAAAGTTTTCTTCGTTTGATAAGGTATTAATAATCCTACAGCGCACACCAGCGCTACCAGCTAGCATGGTACTCTGCTACCTGCTAGCCTCACCTCACTTGCGGCAGCGGAAACCAGAACGGCATCACAGGGAGTTTACCCAGCATTCATACTTAGCCGTCGCGTTTTCGCGCGCTTGAAAATTTTCACTTTTCATTTAATCGCGAAAAATAGATATCGTCATTTAAAAATCTAAAAGCGTGAAATACGTACTACAGGAGTAATAATATTTCGATTAAGGCAATAAAAAATAATAGGAAACCACCCTATTGCATGGAAAATCGAATAAAGGAAATATGGTTCCAAAGTGAAGACAAGAAGGTTCAAAAGTTGGACAATGTGGAATGTAACTGTGTCGAAAAACTGAGTGTCAGAGTATAGGATCCCTAGGCTATTAGGCTGTCCCTCAGTTATTTCACGGGCTGCAGTTAGAAGGAATAACATTTCAAAGGGGGTTGGAGCCTTCAGAGCCCCACCCCTGGCTACTTATCTCTTTCTCGCGAAATTGTTGCGAATAGTTGAAAACTGCAATTCATTTAACAGTACAGCATGGGACAGTATCACCACATCGAATTTAAAGGAAATGAAAACCTCGACTTTTCGGCAAAAATCGAAGTTTGAATCAAAAGATCGATTAATCGAAAAATCTTATTCATTCGAAAAAAAACTAAAAATACATCCACATCGACCTCAGTACTCTAGCTTATATTACGTCTTCTCCCCATAGGTCATTACATGCATGGGGGAATGAATAAAATGCTCTCACTGATTTCTGGTAAACTTGCCATTAATCACAGATTTAAGCAATTTTCTATCTTTTTCTGCGAGTAAGAGTCACAGTACTTTGATAAAATGTCTGATTTTTTGCCACCTTCACGTGTTATTGTAGAGCTACCTCTATGTTTGTACTTGCTGCAAATGGAAAACATTTTTTCTCCATTTTTTTCCAGGCTAAAAGAACACCATATATTAATTATTCTAATAGAAAATTCTAAGATATAAAATTCAAGAGGAGCTTCTCATTTGTCCATGCTGCAAGTTACACATATTCTCAAATTTTATCTGCGGCGTTGCTATTTACACGCGTGTATAGGTTACTGGATGGTATTGATTGAGAGAAGATCTGTCTCGGACCGGTAAAATTGGAAAGGAACGCCCTCAATCATAAAAAAATCGTCGAAATCAGTTGATCTATCTTAAAAACTTTAGTGACACCGAATGGTTCCAAGCGATGGCCCCAAAACTTTTATCTGCATGCATTTGTTAATTTTTACCACTAATGATTCAAGCATGTATTTTAAGAAGATTTTTTGGATTTTTTTTCTTCCACTCAAATGCGTATTTCGAGTGTTTTTCGAATGAATAAGATTTTTCGATTAATCGATCTTCTGGTTCAAATTTCGATTTTTTTCGAAAAGTCGAGCTTTTCATATCGATTAAAAGTCGATCGCTCGAAAAATCGATTTTTGTAAGACATTTTTCCAACATTAGCTTAAATTTCACCCATGCCATTGCGTTGTGACCGGCATTCCATTGTATAAAGGTCAAAAGCGTACATTTTTGATTGTCGGTTAGAATGGGCAAAAACTAGCAACGTAAATTGAGCTTCTACGGGATTTACTGGGAACTCCTCAACGTAGTTCCCTCTGAGGATGAGACTTGCTATGTCGAGAGCGCATCTTGGCTCACATTCGTTTTTGCGAGAGATCGAGAGGAATTTGACGTCCTCGGCGGATTTCCATTGGCCGATTTCACGGAACCAATCGGGAATTTCGGAATTTTGAAGACCTTAAGGGGAGGGATCGGTTGTGAGGGTGGAGAATCAGAATGTGTGCGAGACTTGTGTCTCAAGCAATGGCATTCCTCCGCTTGCTATTTTCATTCTTTCCTTCTCCAGCCTGGTGTCAACGGCGTTTTGCGAGTTGGCATGGAGAGTAATAGGGGAAAGGACGCTACATAAGAAAGATTTGACGGGGATATGCGAGAGGAATACTAAATGGTGTAAATATACTGATCCTAATGAGATAACGCACCATCTTTATTTCTACATACATCTACATCTACATGATACCCTGCGAGCCACCTCTAGGGTGTTTGGCAGGGGTTGATCAATCACCAGCATGCAGCATGCATTTGGACTCCCACATGCACACCACACCGTCCAAAAAACGTCCCGTACAATAACAAACTATACTACTATATGCTGCTAGAAATAATAATTGAATTAAGAAACATGCATTAAGTTTTACATAGGTTAGTAGGCTACACTACAAGTCATGCAATCTATTTACGAGTTATTTACGAGTATTGCTGCCGTTATAATCTCTTATTGATCGTGGAAAAAATGACATTCGGAATCTGTCTGTTCTACAATCTATCTCTCTTATTTTATTTATATGATCTGATCATAGATCTAAGATGATCGGGTTAGTGTGGTGGATAGAATACTGGTTTCCCACCCAAAGGATCCAGGTTAAAATCCCGGAGGTGGCGGAGGTTTTCAGAGATTGCCCAACCCTGCTGGAGTTCATTGTGGGGGGCACTTCAGGCAATTCACTAGGACCGTCGGATGGGACACTAAGCCGTGGTAACTTTAGTGTAAAGATGAAGATGTAGATTCTACGGACCATTTTTTCTTGCTCCGTCCGTCACTGGTTACATCTACATAATACGCATATTTAGATCCCACACGCTAGCAGCATATTCCAAGTGAGGCCTCGAATATTCCAAGTGAGGTATCGAATGGCTTCAATGTTATTAAAATATCTTCACCCATTTTCATTTATAGCTGTCGTAAAATTGGCTCACTATAGTGTCCGGACTAAGTCAGTCTTGAATAACAATTTAAAACTGACCTAAAAGAAATTTTATTGGGGCTTCCTAAAAAAGATGAAATATGGCGGCATAGCGAACGATGTTCCCTTTTCAATTGAATACGACAGTGAGTGTGTACGGGCACCGATTCACGTTCGTATATGTGGTGCGTGAGTAAGTTCCACCACCCCTCTTCCTTCTTTTACAATGACGCCATAATCTCCCCTCCACCTTATGCATGACGTCACACCTTCACCTCCTCCCCCCCTTCCGATCGCTATCGGCCTAGGAGAGAGGCATCGAACAGGAGGTGAGCGACGTCATCCATAGAATGCAGCTTCCCCTTTGCCTACATCTTGGAGTAATTGTGAAAGCCACCACCAGGGTGCGTGGCAGGGGGTGATTCCACACCGGGCATGCAGAATTCACCCTAACCTTAATCAGACACGCGATCGTTTGCTGGGCACTGGCCAAGCACACAAGACAGCGATATGCGGTCAGACCAGAAACTAGATGGGTGCTAAAGACGCGAACATGCTACCATGCAAATAAAGCTGTTAGTTAGTAATAGAATATGTTAATTGTACAGCGTAGACATTCTTCGGTGAAACTTTTTAGGCTGTCACATTGCATAAATGGGTTCACAAGGAATATTGCAAAAAAGACTTTCCAGTCTGTCAGTCATTGTTTTTCTCCAGCCGCGAAATTAAATTAGTTTACAATAGTTGTCGCTAGCGTCGCTAACGGGCAAAGCGATTCGAATCTGAATCCGTCGGGTAAATAGCTATAATTAGGCTTGTTAACTCTCATTAAGTTTAAAGATGATGTGATTATATTCATGCTATTCATAACTTTTAAATGATATTCCTCGCGATAACCGTCGGTATCCCTCATATTATGAGAAAATAATGACATTTTATACCTATCTGTTTAGCGGATTAGGTTTTCCTAGAGATTCGAGTAGAGGTAACGATGCGGTTCAAATATTATATGCTCTTGTGACAGTGTTTCTCATCCCATTCTACCAAACGATCTAAAAATAGTGCGTTTCCTCATAGTACGGGTTTGTCAAAGGCACCCGAATACTGTCTGAAAAACGACTCGTCAAATCTTATAATTAATATTTGGAATAAGTTTTAGAATGAAACAGTTGAAGTCTAGGATTCTGAGATAACAAATATTGAGAATAAGTGGATCGCTGAGTTCTCGTCTCCACATCCCCTACGCCTGCGAACATTTACAAACAGATTGAAATGCGCCCAAAGAGGCAAAAAAAACTCTTAGATGGCTTGAGCAATCGAGAATAGTTATCTTTAAGTGCTATACAGAGAACAGCATATTAGAGCCCCACCATATTTCCAGATCCGACAGAAGCTATACATTATCCCCTTGCGCTGAAGTGACGGACCTAGCTCGTCATAAACTTCCGATGCCAAATCGCGCAATGACATGTGTAGATCGTCATCAGATTTTCCTAATTATAGCGCTTTTTAGGGTAACAATATTGACTTATTCGCCTCGTAATTTTTCACGGAAATGTCGGACCTAAATTCTTTTTTTTATTCATGCTTAAGTTTTAATTTACATATTACTATATATTGTATGAAATTTTAAGACAGGACAATTTTAGTCTTTTTGGTACATACTATTTATTTTCAACATTATATTATTACATTAGTCATGAATAATTTGAGAAAAAGGGACCACAATCACGCTAACGGTGGTTCGCTTGCTCTTCGCCTTGAGTAAGACCGATAGAGGCCAACGAATCGCCGGCAATTTACCCCAATGGGTTAATATTTTGAAAGTCAAAAAATGTTTAAACATCCCTAATGTACGTATATTTAAAGAACTCATATTTCATGTAATATGATGCGTTGGAAGGAATACAATGATTTTATGCGAGTAGCGATAGCTGCGTTCTTGATGTTTAATAACCCCTTATTATTTGACTGCTCAACGTTGATTGCAAACTACAAAATATCATTTCATTACCTATCATTCCATTTAAAAAGAACCACAGGAAAAATAAAAAGAGGTTGGAGCACGATATGCAGGAAATAAATTGTGGATGAAGGGATGAAGAGGGATATTTTGCCGAACGGATGGGTAATGGGATTCGTTTTCCACCCGAACCATAAAGGACTTTAATTAAATGCCAGCCGCAATTCCGTTTGAGCATTCGCTTTTTATACGCCTAACACACTTTACACACGCCTTTTTAGGCGGATTGTGGGGTAGTACGGGTAGTGTGTAGATGTAGATGAACTCAAGTTTCTAAGTGACGGACATTGGGGGACTCCTCTGTGAAGACTTCTTGGTATTCCCTTCGGATTCCTTGTATCACGTCCCGTAGTCGTATCACGCCGGTCGAGATTCAACTGTTTCGAGATTTAAGTGTGGGAGGGAGCCGATAGCAGCCTCATCACACCCCTCTCCTGCCAGACACGTGCACTCACCACGCCTCAGACCTCCTCCCTTCCCACCTCCTCACCCTGCTGTTACCGTGGATACGTAACATGCGCGCCCTTGGCCTTGAGAGACCAAGGTCACCGTAGGGCGTGGCTCCTACCTTACCCCCTCCTCTCCTACTCTCCCCATCCACCTCCAACATTTGTCTCTTTCTCTTGCGCTCTTTCCCTTTTCATCATCATTATTATTATTTTCATTTTTTTCTTAGCAACGGCAGAATCTCCTTAGACGACTGCGCGAGGAGGTTTTTTCACGCGTTCGGCTTTTCCACGGATTAGGTTGCCCTAGAGACTTAAGCAAAGGTGGGATCGGGTTGGTGTTTGCCTAAATCGTGTTGTCTTCACACCCCGTCGGCCCTTTTTCTACATGTACGTACTAACCTGCAAGCCGGTGTGTGGTCCAATAATTTTGCCCAACATCTAGGTAACTCTTACGGTAAGAAACCAAAATTATTTTACTATCATGATTGTAATGTTATGATACAAGTTATATCAATTTACAAAATTCTTACCTTTCATATTCCACAAACATTTACATCTCCATATTACCCTGCTAGTCACCTATAAAGGCGTTTGGCAGGGGGTGATTATCGTCAACGTGCACCAGACGATTAAAATTTACTCCCACTAACTACTTACTTAATATGCACGCTACATAAAGCACTTAAGCTATGGAATTAATCTATATCCTTATAATGAAGGCAATCTACCTAAGAAGCTGGAAAATGAATGATATGAAGTTATGAAAGAAATGAATGGTGTGAAAGTGAATACTTAGTACCCTGTTTTTCAAAAATTTCCCCCCTGGTTTTGGACCCTCCCCCGAAATTCTTGGCTACGCCACTGTCTGTCGCCTTATCCAAATGCTAGTAAAATGTAGGAATGTGCATTAATGAATACAAAAGTTAGTTAGCTTCAATGCAAATCAACTAACCTATTACGAAGTCCTTAAGCTCCCATTGTAGTCTCTTGTCGATCATGAATAAACTACACTCGAAATATATCTTCGGTATTCGACATTCTAAATACGGGCGGTGGAGGAGATATTTCAGAGATTGCCTCATACCCGCTTCAGTGTTTTGTGGAGAAATCTTTTAAGCGCAACACTCGGTCCGTTGGATGGGACGTCAAATCGTGGTTCCCTCGGCTTATATTTGCGAACTCGAGCTGACGCGGGGTCTCTCTCCTCCCCTTTTCTCTACCCTTTTCTAATGGCGAAAATGACCTTAACTCTCTATCGCCAGTGGCGTAGCCAGGGGGGGATCCGGGGGGTCCGGACCCCCACCCGAAATATAAAAACACAATTAAAGGATACAGTGTCCGGCGTGATACGGTGGAAATCTTTGATATTCTGCTTATTGAATCCAATTGTCTGTTTCCACACACTTTTATTTACACCGACCATGGTTTCGGCAACTTGTGCCATTATCAAGGTAAATTGATTTTGGCAACTTGTGCCTTACACCGACCATGGTTTCGGCAACTTGTACCATTATCAAGGCACAAGTTGCCAAGATCAAATTAACTTGATAATGGCACAAGTTGCCGAAACCATGGTCGGTGTAAATAAAAGTATGTGGAAACAGACAAATGGTTTTAATAAGTTGAAAAACACAAGTATTTTCCTCCATTAAAAAATTGAGAAATCATGAATTTACTAAATGTTTCTTCAACAAATTAAGTTTTTTTCGATTATGAAAAGTGACAAAAATTAATTTAAAACCCTCTACTTAGTACCCTGTTTTTCAAAAATTTCCCCCCTGGTTTTGGACACCCCCGAACGAAATTTCTGGCTGCGCCACTGTGTATCGTCTTCTCCAAATATCACTGGGTAACCTGTGCAAAAATTTCGCAGTTTCACGCCATCATAGAATAAGGACGTTAAGGAAACGGTGTCGTTGGGTTTCAAATAGAGAACAAGGTATTTCATAAAGTACCTTCTTCATACTTGTTTTCATGCAAAAATATACAAAACATATGAATACAACACAGAATAGAGAGTTTGGTACCAGTAATAACAATCATGAAGTCCGTTGCTGATAATGGCACGTAATTTAAAAAAGTTCCTTAAAGACAATATTAGAAATAGCAATGCTGTTATCTGTAAATTTTTGGTTACAAGTTTCTTAAAAAAAACACATACCTCGGAAAGAGCGAACTATAGAAAATGCTGGATAAAACTGTCCGTGCGAAAATAAGGGTTTTACATAACAATTATACGGGTTTTACATGAAAAAATACATAAAAATTTTATAACATTCATCCATGTTGTACATTTTACAATCAATATGTTCATTTCGTACCATTTTCATTTTTTGTTGTCGATAATAATTCTTGAAACACGATATTTTAATTTATTCGTGATTTTTATTTACACGTTATTTTTTAAGATCTTTATATGCGATGTCTCTTATAGAGTAATCGACATGGAAAAATTGAAACTTTAACGTCAAATTAATGGGTGAATAGTGATATTTCAGATTGATATGGTATTTTTCGTATGAGGCCAGTGATTTTACTGTTTAAAATGGTATCTCATATATCACTGTATGTGCAGTATCAACGGAGCAGAAGGGATGACAGTAAAAGACCTTTCTGTAATAATATCCGCCATAACTACTGCCGTTTCAGTAAAAACCCTGTATATCATTTATCCCTTCCTGTATTAAACCTTGATATCTTTTATATCCTTTATAGCATTTCCTATGTAACTCATTCAGGGCCGTCCCTTGCCCTTCTTCCCCTCAACTTGTCCTTCTACGATTGTTTTCATCTAGTCATCATGCCTCATAATGTGGCCAACTAAGTTGTCTTGTCCTTTCCGTAAAGTATTAATAATTAATTAACTAACTTTAAATTATCTATATTTTAAATTAACTTTAAATTATACTCTAAATATATTATACTATATAAAATATACTTTAAATAAATTATACTTTAAATTAACTATAAATTAATTCATTAAGAAACCTCCGTAAGGTTTATTAATTATCCTTATTTTTGTCTCATTCCTTATTATTAATTACTTATTCCTTAATTAATTCCTCATTACTTACTCGATCGATCCATTTTATCCTCATCATTCTTCGGTTGCCAAAAACATCTCGAATGCTTTCACTCTTGACTTCTCTGCTGCTCTCAACGTCCAAGCCTCGCTTCTATAGAGAAACATGTTCCATATGTAGCATCCGATGAAATGTTTCCTGATTTTCATCTCCACATTAAAATATAATCAAATGAATAAAATCAAGGTAATGAGCCATATCAAGTCAAGAAATACGTCATAACTCAATGAGATCAACCCTGAATGAATTCTGAATACAAAAGATGAATTCAAAACATAAACTGAAAGTCAAGCGAGCCGAATTGAATTGTGGGTATGGCGGGAGGTAAAATAAAATATTCCGACGAAGAAAAGTCGTGAAGCGAGAGAAGTCTCGGGACATCGATGGCACTCAATTAATAGGGTAGTTTCCTTCATCAAAGAAAACGAAATGCATTGATTGCGATTCCTTACCCACCATTAGTGTATTCATAATATTCAAATTATTTGGTTTTTGAAATTCCAGTTTAGACGAATGGCAACAATAAATTTTAACCTCGTTTGAAAAAGGCCAGATTGGCGCCCATGCGATTCCACTCCGCGTGACGTCACAGGGACCTAGTTTCGAGTAGATAGGAGTTTTACATTCTCTGAGATTACTAATGAATGCATGCATTGCATTCATGAGGCACAGAGCTCAGTGAAACATCTCTTAATAATCACACATTAAAAATATCTAACAAGGGGAATACACGACCTTCGCATCGCCGATCGAGCTCAAATTTTGTGAATCGGTAGTTTATGGGTACAAATGTAATATGCCGAAGCGAGACGACGCACTTCTCGTAAAATTCCGAGAAAAAAGCAATTAAAAATCGTTAAAAATGAAGTTACGTTATATAAGCTGTTTTGAACGCCCCTGTTAAACAATAGGGCGGCAGCCCAGTGGATACGGTGTCCGACTGTGGAAGTGAAGGTAGCGAGATCGATGCTCGCTCAGGGAACTTTTTTTTGTGTTAATTTTTAAGAATTTTATTGTTTAAATTTTTAAAGTTCGTTTTCTTATCTTCGTTACTACTATGGAATATATTTTTAAAAGAGTTTTTAAAAATATTTAAATCAGGAATGGATCAGCTTGGGATTAGGAACTGACGATGAAGGGTGCATAGAAACCCGGCGTCGGCATTAGCCTGCTCTTAACGAAAGGCGCCAAGGGGACCACGGCTTAACGTCCCATCCGACGGACGGTGTACTGCACAACTAGTGTAATCCACATTACACGCAGGGATTAAATTTAGGAATGCCCCTTAATTCTTTACCGAGATTTGGATGTGGAAGGCCAGTACACTGCCTCACCACTCCAGTTAATCCTTTATTTGCAATTTTCAGGATGGAACTCATCATAAAGACATGCAAAGCAAAGTGATTTGCGGCACCATGAACAAGTAGAAAAGGCTGATCTATCGGAATGTTGAACGCGTGGTTCGCAGCTAATATAATTTTTATCGATGAGCAGCTCCCAGCAATAGTGCCACGCACACGTTAACTCATCCGTAGGAATATCCAAGGATAGAGTCTCTATTTTCAAAAGAAGTGTGTAGCCCTAACGTATCAAAGCGATTAAACCAAAGGAAAATATCACTTGACACACTGTATCTTATGTACATTCACTCCAAGATGGCTCTCTGCCTAACAATCTACTATTTATCTCTCCTCACCATAGTATCAAATCAGCAAAAAAAAAATCAAAACAAAAACAAACATCCTCACAGACAAATAAAACACAACAAATAAACTCAAAAACAGAAAACAAACCAAACACATACAAAAGTGATTCCGGTCATAAATACACATACATCACCCCTTTCGAAAGAAAGCGGATCCGCTCATGCCCGTCGGCCGCGAAAAAGGGAAAAAATTTGCAAAACTTTCCCCAATTATTCGATTCTTCTATTACAGGTTAATCAAGTACCCACATAACATTATATGTTTCCGGGAAAATTATTGAACATGCATGTTTGCTTCGAAGGTCGCTGGCACGAGACAATTTTTCGTAAATGTAAATGACGTGTGTTTTCCTTCAAAAATTATGGACAGTCGTTGCAGTTGTGGAAAAAACGCCTTTTCT
The DNA here is from genome assembly GCF_921293095.1 of Ischnura elegans. Classification (NCBI taxonomy): domain Eukaryota; kingdom Metazoa; phylum Arthropoda; class Insecta; order Odonata; family Coenagrionidae; genus Ischnura; species Ischnura elegans. The sequence continues at coordinate 57,764,684 of NC_060254.1, read as the reverse complement.
ACTTGTTCGTGGTGCCGCAAATCACTTTGCTTTGCATGTCTTTATGATGAGTTCCATCCTGAAAATTGCAAATAAAGGATTAACTGGAGTGGTGAGGCAGTGTACTGGCCTTCCACATCCAAATCTCGGTAAAGAATTAAGGGGCATTCCTAAATTTAATCCCTGCGTGTAATGTGGATTACACTAGTTGTGCAGTACACCGTCCGTCGGATGGGACGTTAAGCCGTGGTCCCCTTGGCGCCTTTCGTTAAGAGCAGGCTAATGCCGACGCCGGGTTTCTATGCACCCTTCATCGTCAGTTCCTAATCCCAAGCTGATCCATTCCTGATTTAAATATTTTTAAAAACTCTTTTAAAAATATATTCCATAGTAGTAACGAAGATAAGAAAACGAACTTTAAAAATTTAAACAATAAAATTCTTAAAAATTAACACAAAAAAAAGTTCCCTGAGCGAGCATCGATCTCGCTACCTTCACTTCCACAGTCGGACTCCGTATCCACTGGGCTGCCGCCCTATTGTTTAACAGGGGCGTTCAAAACAGCTTATATAACGTAACTTCATTTTTAACGATTTTTAATTGCTTTTTTCTCGGAATTTTACGAGAAGTGCGTCGTCTCGCTTCGGCATATTACATTTGTACCCATAAACTACCGATTCACAAAATTTGAGCTCGATCGGCGATGCGAAGGTCGTGTATTCCCCTTGTAAGTTCGGAAAGTTTCCTTCGTTTGATAGGGGAATAATAATCCTCATTTAAGCCAAGCGCTATCTGCTAGCAGGGTACTCTGCTATCTGCTAGCAGCCTACGTCGTATCAGCGCTCAAGCCTCGCCCCAAGGTCACCCCATACGCCGACAGCTGGAACCAGAAATATGTCACACGGACTTTTCCCATCATTCTTACTTATCCGTCGCGTTTTCGCGCTTGAAATTTTTCACTTTTCGTTTAATCGCGAAAAATAGATATCGTCATTCGAAAATCTAAGAGCGTGAGGAATAATAATCTTTCGATGTAGGCAATAAAAAAATAATAGGAAACCACCCTATTGTACCAACACGCCTTTAATTTTAAAAGTTCTTTTTCACAATGGTTGGAACAGATGGAGTTTGCCGAACTTATTGCAAAAGAGCGACCATTTCATGGTTCACGACCGGACTCATCATAGTCAACAGTCATCAATCCAGCTTAATAGCTTGACTCGGGCTAGGTAAAATAGGCTGCATATATAGTTAATAACTTTCCATATTTTTCGATATTAACTATGCACAAGACTGCAGAACCGATAGATTTGAGATGTCATTTTTCCGCGAACAATAATGGGTCGTAATACCTGCGATATTAAAGCTCTAGAACTGTTTGATACCTACTAGGTAAAACAAGCTCTGCATGTAGATATATTTAATAAATTATTATATTTGAAAATACAAACTATCTGAATGAATTATTTGGCATTTTATAACTCATCCGCGAATTATTTACTTGGCTAACTTTTCGTTTTTCTAAAAATAACTTGTAGTTTTATTTCAATGGTAACATGCTCGTGTCATTAGCACTCTCCTATTTACCGGTCTGGACTCATCTCGCTGTCATGTGTGCTTGACCTGTGCCCGGCGAACGAGCGCGTTTCCGATAAAGACTAGGATGGGTGCTGTATGCGTTGTGTGGAATCACCCCGTGCCATACACCCTGTGGTGACTTTCACGGTACCTCTACGATGTAGATGAATCCTTAAATTGGTTTGACGCAACCCTCCACTCATCTCTCCTATTGGCTAATCTTCAAATACTTACTAGCCGCTTGCCGTATCCTCTATGACCGAAGACTCCTCTTAAATATTATTAACAGCAAATACAGATCATCTGACCTTCTCTCTCTTTTCCCGCTTCGTGTTCCTTCGCGCACAACGAGATCGAGAGACTTATTTCATTGTTTCACCCCCCACCTTTCTGTCTCTAAACACTTTCTCTTTTCTATTCAGACTTCCTCTTGTCTCCCTTTTCTATTCAGACTTCCTTATTCCATGAACTCCACCCTTGTATAAATCATTTTAACTTTCCTCCATTCGAAAGCGTACTTGCTTTAATAAGATTAATCCTTTGACCCATCTGACCCGGCGAACTTCGTACCACCTAATAGTTAATGAACAGCTCAGTTAAACCGTTAATAAATCAAGAGCAGTTGTACTGATTGGAATGAGTTTTGTCTTATCATAATAAAATGAGAAAAAATCAACAAAACTACAAAAATAAGCATTACATTGGCTTGTTTAAAAGACAATTTCTTTATTCTATCCAGTATCTACGTTGGGTAGATCGGGGGAAGTATACAGAGATATTTTTCAATGATTTTTCTAAATTTTATGTTTTAGCTAAGGAAATTTTAAATTTGTGATCATATAAAGCCGTTATAAAGTCAAAATTGTATTATAATACATTCATTTGTGGGCCTATTTGTGTTTTGACCTCGTTACCATCCAGTGTAGCAATGTGTCAACGGGTCTTTCTGAAGAAACAAGTTGATCTTTTAGTAAAATATTTCACTGGATTACTAAAAGACGATCACAGGAGCAACGCACGTAAATATCTTCACAATCGCAAGCAGAAAGTTTTCTGAGCTTAAATGGGTTAAGTAAAAGTTAATATGAACTGCATTCCATAACTTAAACTTTCAAATATGCTTTAGCTATGGTTACGACAACATTGGGTTCTGGTTAACGCTATCTAGATAACATAAAACCAGCCCTAAGAGTATATAAATAAGTAGGTACTTGGCCTTTTAAGTACATAATAAGAGTACCTTGGCCTTTTACAACCAGTCGCTTTGTTTGTGTATACGTAAGGGGAGGAGCATCATGGCTTGTTGCTGGGATGGTCCAATGTTGTCCCGTGTTTTTCTCTGCAGCTACAGCTTTCGAGAGAAAGAGATCAGCAGAAGGGACGAATTCGCAAAAGCCCTAAAATCCGAGTCGGATAGCCGTGTTCCGTCGAGTCGTCTCCTTTAGAAAGGGATGTTTGTGGGTTGAGAGGCTCCTAATTGCCATGGAGACAGAGAGAGAGAGAGAGAGAGAGAGAAAGAGGGTAAAAAGAATGAAAAAAAAAATAAAAAAACAGACGGAAGCAACGGGCCACGCACCGCTGGGGGAGGTGTGTTGGGCAGGAGTGGTGACGTCACAGGGAAAGGCGCCAGTTACCCTGGCAACCGGGCAACACGGTCGTTCGTCTCTCCGCTCTTTCAATCATACGGAAGCTGTGCATGCGTCGCTGGTGAAAAAGTATTCGACACGGCGTGAGATGTCTTTCCCTTTCTCCATGCGATACAAACAGTTCGATATCGGTTTTACTCAGAGTAAGGATTGGTATCGTAGGCGGATGAGGTCACAACCTTTGTCCCAAAGTATTTCGAGAGGCAAAGGCGCTATACACACGTTCCGACCAAACCACCCAACTGTCGCGACCAACTACGTTGTCACCGACGGTTGGGAGGTGTGTATCACAAATATCTCTAAATTTCTAATGTTCCTTTCTAGTTATTTGAATTTTGTTTTTCAGTGTTACCATTCTTTTGACCTATTCACATTTTCCGTAGTACTTTCCATGTTACCGTAAAATCCATTTAGACAAAGACATTATGGAAGAGAAGCGCGTCTCCATAGTTCGCACACCTTTCTAGCCACTCGAGAGGCCTCTTCATAGACCATAGGCTCCTTGCCTACGTTCTCGGGTCAAAAAAATATCGCGAACATTACGAGAGTATTTCATCACTTTTCTAAAAGTTGGAAACGTCTATTTTTTTTAACACCGACGAGGCGCCAAAAAAGGAACAAGTCGTCTAACTACACATTCTTTTTTACCTTCTACCATCTGCCGATTTATATTATTAAAGATGAGCGCCGTCCTAGCAGCACACACAGGATGAATTTTGCTGCATTCGGGGCGTGGGAGGGGGATAGGCGTGCGGGGAGGGGACGGAAGCAGCCTGCTGCTCCTCTATCCGCGACAATGCGTGGGCGTTGGAATATTTTCTTCGCGGACGCGCACTCAAATTTGGCATTTTGTGGCTAAACGGTGGCAGATACGTCAAAATGCACGAAATTTTTATCCTAATGAGCAGTAACTCGGCAAAATGTATAGGGAATGGCCATAGAATATTAAATTTTTCGAATGTACACGCTCCCCGCCTAAACGGCATTTGAGCGAGGGTCAGGGGTTCACCTGGAGGTCTCAAAATTGAAAAATCAGTCAAGGAAAACTCGAGGTGAGTAAAGTTTAGAATGTTTTAATATATCGTATTTCATTTTGATGTGTGCCTAATTTTTCGTAATTAGTTGTACCGTAAAAATAAATTGGTGGAAAAGTACATTTTTTTCTTTTCATTTGATAGAAATAATGCACTTATTTCGGGAATCGAACTCTGGATTTTGCCTTGGGACTGTGGCTTAATGCGTATAAAAAGTCATCTCTGTCGGATTCATGTATGGCAGAATCACCCTATTCATCGTCTGAAGCCATGTGATCCCTAAAGTCGATGTCTTCTTGGAAGTTCAAGCCATGGAACACCTGGCGCAAATTCGGACGATCTTGGTTGAAATTCCGGTCAGGGGAAACGATTATCATTCGTTTAAAACTGACGACATTTTTTAGCCGATGGGAGGTCCTCAGACCGTATTACTTAATCTATCGGATTAATGGATATCCGTGGCGGATCCTGGATAGGGTCAAGGTGGGGGGGGGGCAAGGTGGAGGGCCTGGGTGGTAACCATCCAGCTCTAGTGCGGGTGGTTACGAAAATTTTGAGAATTTCGAAGAATGTGACAAAATTTTAAGGTTGTCTCATAAATAATTTTCCAAAAAATAAGTTTCTAAACAAATGTTTCTGTACATCTCTCTCTCTCTTTCCTCGTTTGCTTTCAAAATTGTCATACTATGCTCGATGGAAATACTACGTCAAATGAAGAGTAGAAATATAATGGATTAATTAGAGTATAAGGAAAACGTTAAAAAAAAATTGTGTAGAATTCACCAAACCTTTAAAGGATATTTTTAGTAAAATTGGTTTTCGAGGCTCTCCTGTATATATTCGACAACTGAAAAAATTAACGTTTTATATATTGTACATTGGATACCACAATGGAGCTCATCTCCCCCTCTCTGGATCTGCCGCTGCCTGAATATATTAGGTTAAATAATCTAATCATAAAGACTATGTAATATGAATGCTGAAGGAGGTATGGTGGAACAGCTGCAGAGGACTGATGTAATGTCAGGTTTTTTCCGCTGACCAATGGCAGTGAAAATTTCTCGGGTTTCACCTAAATAATTTTGTTTTATGTTCATATCAAACCATTTCAATTTTAGGTACGTTCAGGTGAATGCGTTGAATGCTTTACCGAGAACACTGATAAGGAAATTGCCCATTCAAACTTAAACGTAATCATAATCACGTAAATATGAGAGAGGATAGTAAGTGAAGCATTAAAGCAAATGTAATCTTCCTGAAATGGGTCATTCTGCATTTTTATTACATTTTTGGAATGATGGTATTTATGGCCCCTTGACGGTCGATATTATTGTACAATAATTTGATTTGTGCAATATATGTGATCATATGCGGGAAATATTGAAAGGTTGTGCAGTATATTGCGTGATTTTCAAAAATTTGAAAATATATTGTGGAAACGGGATAATATCGTGTCGTCTGTTGGCAATACTGCGCAATATCCTGTCAGTTGGTATCTGGCGGTCGTTTAAAATAGCCGTCTCAATCACGCGTTGATATCATCGGTGATAAGAAAGCCGAAAAAGATTTTATTGTTGAATTTATTGAGGAGTATCGTGGTATTCCGGCTCTGTGTGATGTAAAGTGGAGAGATTATAGTAATCGTGCTAAAAAGGGAGATCTATACGATGTGCTTAAAGAAATGTACCGCGAAAAATACTCGGATGCTGAGGAACAAGAAGCAGTAAAAAAGTTAAATTCATTTGTGAACAACTTCCGGAAGAATTCAATTGATTCGGCTTTTACTTTGTGAAAATCCATGTTGAAATGAAAATACACAACCCTGGTAACTTTTCACTGGAAAATTATTTATTGGTACGACGCGTTTCGACGCCGAGGCGTCATTCTCTAGTATACTGTTTATTATTCAGACAATCCAATAAATACCCAAATTCTGGCAGAGGGGGAGGGAGAAGGGAGAAATTTCCCCCTCTGTATAACCCTTCTCCCTCCCCCCTGCCAGAATTAGGGTATTTATTGGACTGTCGATATTATAAATAGTGTACTTGAGAATGACGCCTCAGCGTAGAAACGCGTCGTACCAATAAATTTTATAGTGAAAAGTTACCAAGGTTGTGTATTTTCATCTCAACTTCCGGAACTTCTCCTTATCAACAAGCCACTGTTTGGCCCATTTTCTACCTTTCTGCGTGCCTTTTCTCTTTCCTTTTCTACGAAAAGGCCATTAAACGTAAAATTTCTTCGAGAACAACAACGAGACATTTGTTGGGAACAGTACGAAAGATTCGACACTTATCTCCTCTGGTTTTATCTAATTTTCTTTTTCTTTACAGGCACTGGGTGACATTTCCTTGTAATTTCTTGTATTTGTAGATACCCAGGTTTACATTAGCTCTTTCTCAGCAGGTTTTCGCAGGTTTTTAACTCCCCCCTTCTTGTGTGGGCGTTTCCTTGCAGTGGGTTTTTTTTCCAATAAGGACGTCAGTCAATATCCTTAGATTTTTCCACGTTTGCTTATATCTTTTTACACTTGGCAAATGGTAACTGTATTGACCTATAATTTTGTTTGTTGATTGAAATCGAACTTCTATGTCTCTTTATGTACTTTCTCTGCATGTAATTTCATTGGCAGCTTGATTATGTATTTATATGATAAATTTTATGTTTAACGAGGGGTTAGGGGTTAGATGGAAAATGGTACTTTCTAGTCCCAATCTCGGCCAAGACGTATTTTTATTATTAGCGTTACTTTTTGCTACAGCAATTATTACGCAACAGTGTTCACATATTTGGGCGTGTTAACTTCGTGAAATTATGGCAGGGACTGTTTGCACAATGCGATTTTACGTCATTACTCGCGATTGCGCAATATATATAGCACAACCTTCAATATCGCCTCCATACGGTACAATCTTTTGCACAAACCAAAATATTGTACAATAATATTGACCGTCTAGAGGCCGCCGTCAAAATATAGTGCAACCCACATTGCATAATCGTATTGAAACTCTACGCTCAGCTAATTCAGCTCCCTCAGCTAATACTAACTAGGCTAATTCAGCTAATACGTTCAACAACTTATGGAGGTTGTTGAGGACCTTACCGGTGTGAAAGCCGAGAAATCTCTACTGCCGCTGAGAACTCCTAAGAGGCGATATTATCTGTGGAGCCAACTTTTTCCTGAGAAATATCGTGGAGCATTATATAAAATGATACCTATCGATGTCGTTGATGATGGTTAAAAGTCAATCGAAACACGTGCAGTGGAGTTGTGAAGTAAAATTAAGCGGGCAGTAGCGATGTATTTGAGTATCATTCAATGTTGTCTGGCTGAAACGTGCGAGTGGTCTGGGACAACCTCGTAAATATTAAGAGCTCCTCTTGGTATCATTTAGGCTACAGTGTTTTGCCGCAGAGGTCGATGCTTACACGATCTTAGAAATGCTCGCGAAACAAAACACATCTCTTCGCAGCCGCAGAAAGTGCCTGCCTCGATATCACTTTCTCTCCTCCGCCCGACATTATCCGAAGAAAGATCCTTTCACTTGATTCCTCCCTCGTGGGGGCGCCAATTTCGTTCAAACTCCCCCTTTCGTCTTCCTAACCCCCATCCTCCGCACCTCTCCTCACAAATCAATATTAGCCTTCCCTCCATTCCTGCTCTCCTCCAAAAGAATAAAAACCTCCATCGCTGTGGCATATTCCACGGACACCGTGAAATCGCGGAATTGGTTCGCTGTCGAGGTTCTCACTGGCACTTGGGTGAACGATGGCTTAATTAATTTAACTTCAATTTTAAAGCATGATTCCTCCGATCGCCCCATAAATAACATGGGGCTCGTGGGTGTCCATATATATAATTGAAAACGATACGACGCTACATACGACACGTAAGGGGGCGTCAATTAACTCATTCGGGTTAATAGCCGGCGATTCGCCGGCGTGATACAATTTTCCTCAAGGTAAAGAGGCAGCACACCGTCGGTAGAGTGATTATCGTTAGATTTGATTTTTTTAAATGACTAATGAATAAACATTATCCTAAAAATAATTGTAATGTACTAAAATTATTAAAATTATCCTAATAGAAGTAAATATATGAATTATGCAATGAAATATTTTGTTACATAAAATGTTAGTTAGGTAAATAAATACTTTAAGAAAAATTAAAATTGAATTTTGAATAAATTTCCATGGCAAATTAAGAGGCGAATGGGTTAATTATGTGAGGTGATTATGGCAATTTTTTTACCCACCATCCCTATCCCTCTCAGTGAGATATCGTGATATTTGGCTGACCCCCTCCCTCTATTCTTACGTGAGATTGTTCAAAATGCGTACTGTCAGTGTCGGCCTCTAAAAGTGTTGTCAACCACCGTGCACCCAAAAAGGTTTACAGGAGTCGCCACTCGTGTCCCTGACGGACAAATCGATCCAAGTTTCACGGGGAAATAAGGTATAATTAGGGGTGTTTAACAAAATTTATACACATGATGATGTTATCTATCAAATACACTACTCTTCAATGCTATTCCTCGCAATTAAAATACTTTATTGTTAAATATTGGAGAAAAGTAGATCGCATTGCACTCATCACCGCGCCGCGGACATTTTTGAAAACTGTTTAAAATGCGACTGAAATGACAAGAGAAATTAGCCTTCTATGGGATGGAATTGGGCCTCCTCTATGTAGACCCCTTGGTTGGATTGCTTCTGTTTAAACTTGAGAATCTCGTATTTTTTCGCGCTTAATTTTTTTTTATTCCACGGGCTCATTTTACGAGAGTCAGCCGCTAGGGGTCTTGACGGTCGGAAGGACGGGCGATGACCGTCACTCGACAAAAGAGAGAGCCGCGGAATTGTATGAGAAAGCACTCGGTCAATGTCAACATGAAATAGCTTAATTAGAAACACGCCGTCCGCGAGACGTGACATAAATGTGCATTTTTTAAAAATGAATTTATGTCCCTCTCGTGTCAAAAGGGAAATTATTTTATCTCAGTTTTGTTGAGGAGATTATCCTGTAAGCAATTAAAAACTGGCCATCAATTACAAAAAGAGAATGCTTTTTTTCATCCTGCAAGGACTCTGCTTTGGAGAAACACCACCAGCGAAAAAAATGTCGAGAAACATCAGGATTTCCTGAAAAAGTCCTTACTTTTTGGCGAAATCATTGAGGAAAACAAGTTCGCCCATTTGCCCATTAGTGTTAGTTGATTTTAAAAGGATGGCAACAGCTTAATTTTGAAGGTTGTTCCCGCTCTTAACCCTATTTTGGAATTACTGTAAACTTATCAGGTCTCACCCTCAAAATAGCTTATAACTTTGAGGAAAAAAAGGTCAATTCTACAGTTAGTTTCAAGAATTCATTCCTTAATAAATTTTTGAAAAGTACGGAATGTCTCCAAATGTATAGAAAATTTCAAATTTATTTTTCTTTCCTTAAGAATTTTCATGACTTTTATTCGTTAACCGGTTCCATGAAGGAGGCGATTTCCTTCGGCGGAAAGTGCAACGTTCGAAAAGTAATCGGAACGATTGCTTCACTATTTTTATATGTCAACTTTATTTAACACTACATTTGAAGCGTAAGTGAGATCCTAATGAATAAGTAATAAGTATAAATTTTTATGTTCGATGACGCCGTTCATAAGTCAGTAAAATATCTCAAAACATCCGTGGGCATTATTAATAACGAGGCTGTTGAATCATAAATTAAGTGAAACATGATGCTTTCATTCTGCTATAAAAAACCTACGCATGCTTGTAGAATTTGATGCTGGCCGCGGTGGCGGCTTCGCCTGCCAATCTGAAGATCTGATTTGAGTCCCGCCTGGATATTTGGATTCGAGTGTTTATGAAAGTGTTTTATCTGCTTTGAGTCGGCCTCGGTGGCGGCGGGACAAAGACCTTCTTGCCTTCCGTACCTAAGTTAGCGGGTTTGAGTCCCGCCTGGGTTGATTGCTCCTACCCAGGGTATGGATGCTTGAGAACGTTAAGTTGTTAACTTGTTAGAAAACTCATAGGTAAATGCCTATGTAGTGCTGTTTTCGGCGGTATGGAAAAAAATTAATTAATCGTTTTCGTCTTTCGATAGATTGCTTGTAATTGGAAAACGTCTCTGAGCAGTAAAGAAATTTGATTTGATGCTTTCCCGGCGAATGATGTAGTAAACTCTTCTCGGGATTCCCACCGGGTTAAATTATCCACATTGAAATTATATTTAAATTATAAATAAATTATCCAACGTTTCCAGCCCCAGTCTCGGGACTCATCCTCAGGGCTGAATGTTGTTTGATTTGTTAAGAAATTACTATTTTGGCTTTCCGGGCCAATGCGCAGACCACTACGCTATCCAGGTTCTTTAATTCTCATGGAAATTATACCGAAGCTCATGGTACTTGGTTTTAGGCCCTCGCGGTCCATCAAGGATGGCAACGCGAGGGACCTAGTACCAATGCCCGGAAAGCCAAAGGTCCGTGGTTCGATTCCCGGTCCAGGGGATTTTTTTCTCATGGCAATTGTCGTTTATTTCACCGCCGTTCACGCGGCAGGGTTAGAAATATTACAAATACTATTTTTATGAGTAAAGAGACCCGTAATTTTCCGTACTTTTCTCAAAAGTATAAATTTGACGGAAAAAAATATTATTATGCTTCTTGGGAAGAGACAATATTTCCTTTAGTTAGATGTATGTATGTGTATCGCACGTACTTTCAGTGTCTAACGTTATTCCAGGACTGGGATTAACTGAGTCTTCCACGCCTGTCCTTGACGTCACCTCAACGCTCAAAGTCTATTCCCATCACTCTCTGTTCACTCGGCAAGGCACGCGCATCACATGAAAACGCCCCCAGGGAAATGAAAATATGTGGAAGCGGAGTATCAGAATTCGATTGCATTTATTGCCTTCGTATCGATTCGGCGGAAGTTATTCAATAGTCGACCGACCTTATTTGCGTCGGCTGCGGTAATTGACAGCACTGAAGAATTTATGCCTACATGATAGACATGTATAAATTTTTATTAAAATGTGCATTGGGCAACACATTAAGACAATGTAATTTTCTATTTTAAAAATTGCATAGGTTTAGTTGACGCAAATAATATGCCCAAAAATAGTAATGCAAAATATAAGAAATAAAATTAGAAAAGAAAAAAAACATGAAAAATGATAAAAATTACTACTTCCAATGAAAAAATAATATAATAAATTAAAATGAAAAAAGATAAAATTAAATCTATACTTATTCTATTATCAGTTTTTCTAATCAATGTTCTCGTCGTATATATATTAATTTACTATATATTATTATACATATTAATGAAAATTATGCGTCGTATATTTTTTTCTGCTAACAGACAACATATCGAGCTACTCACACACCAAAAACAAATGAGCTCCATAATATTTATAATGTTAACTGGCTGGTCGTGGTGAACATGGTTCACCAGTATTGCTAAGAGTCTATAAATAATAAGAGCCTATTTAACGGCATGGTACAAAAGGTTTTACGACAAATAGTTTTCATTTTATCATATGACAAAGTTTTCAAAAGATTGTAACTTCTCCTTACTAAACGTTCAATGAGGCTCGGTTTTATCTTATATTACTGACTGTGAGATTAAACTTTGCTAATCTCATTTTTAGACCAATTTCCAACTTTAAGTCGGTCCTCCGGATGAAAATCGAACACTGAATTTTGAGATTTTGTAACAACCCACACGTAGGTAGATGTAGATTCCAGGAAAACACCCACTCCTTTCTTTGTTCGGAATGCATGCCAAGATTCCACTTCTCGTTTGGGCTGATATAGCGATTCTGCCATTCCTTGCCAATCTTCCGAGATTCCTTCGCAAACAGCCGCGGGCAATGTCTCCCTCTTGCTGAAGTCTCCAAGGTGTTAAGACGCCCCGGAATTGCTTTCCTGGCTCATTACTCTACGCCTCTGCTCGTTCGGAGAATCGTGAATAGCACGAAATGGAATGAGCTCGAAGAAGGAGAATTGGGGATCCGAAGCAAATACTTTTAGTACCAATTTTATTCCAGAAATAGCTCTCTTTCATTTTCCTGACCTCTATATTTAGTATTAAATTTGAATGTAAGTTTTTCCGACGTTTCAGTGTATGTATTAATCATCATCCGGGCATAAAATGATAATTTTAATAAATGATGTATAGGGTATAGCTCATAAAAATAGTTGTAATAAAAGATCATGCATAGAAAATTTAAGCAAAATGTAGTATTACCTAATATATCAATCAAAATTAGTCGGTGGTTATGAGTTGAATTCTGCATTTCCAAAACGATACAGGTTCCAAAGGTAAAATTTAACAGGAAGAAGAAAAAACATATTTTGCGAAGAGGAAAATTATTAATAAGTAGGTGAATAACATATTAAATTATTTTGAAGTAGTAATTGCATACGTTATTTAAAAATAATTCTGTTTAAATTTAGAGCGTGTTTGATTGTTATTATAAAAAGTAATATTTTCCAATTTTGGAATAGCTAACTTCCATACTGGCTATAAAACATTTAAAATATTTTGAAAAGCACGATTCAATTAACTTATTCACCATCAATGAACATTGCAAAAGTTACGTGAAAATTCTATTGCATTCTTTTTTGATAATTTACGGCTGAATATTTCTTTTTTGCTTATTCTACTACAAATAAATCGTTGTAACCGTTAATTATATTTATGTATAAAAATTGTATAATCATTCTCATCTCAAGCCCTTGAGATGGTTTATTATAATTATTATTATTGTATAAGTTACAAGTTGGCCGGTTGGTAACATTTTTTGTACATAAAAAAATTAAAAATATAGTGAATGAAAAATACATCACCAAAATATAACTAGATGGTGAGTATTTAAAATACAATGATATTAATTTTCCAATACAAATCCTTTACACCTCTTCTTGAAAATCTTTATGTTGCTAGGGTAAGGCTTTAACAGTTCTATTCCATTCAGTAATCGTCCTGTTGAGGAACGAGAATTTCTTTACGTTAGTCATTTGTGGCCAGCATTTCATCTTGTATTGGTGATCACTGATCATTCCTACCAATATAGCTGGGGTATTCCATCTTCTTCCGTAGTTCCCCCCATGCCTTTTCCCCTTTCAGTGTGCGGAAGAGTGCGCAAAGCCTATTTATTTTTCTTCTCCGTCCTAGTGAGTCCCGTCCCAGTACTTTCAGCATTTTAGTGACACTTTCGGTCTTTTTGTGTTTCCTTATTAAGTACCTTGCTGCCTTTCTTTGCACCTTCTCGATGGATTCTGTTTGTCCCTTTTCATACGGTTCCCACACTAGTGACGCGTATTCTAAAATCGGTCGGATTAGTGTCTTATACGCCTAAATACACCCCTAAGTATTTACATGGGTCGCTTTTTGGAATTACCATCCCTGAATATGAATAGTCTCTCCCAGTTCCA